>NC_136249.1:12892500-14180000 GCF_053564925.1 Oryzias latipes | reverse complement strand
GAAATAAACCATTTCAAATCAAATCAAACCTTATGCTACACTCAAGTGCACACAAATGATGCACGTACTGCTGGTGATACTTAAGTGCCCGTAGGATGTTCACACAAACTACACTTTCTCTAATTTCCTTATTTTTAACTGTCGAGCTGAATGCGAGGTCTACGGACTTAAAACGTGAACAGTGTCTACCCCACTTCACCCATAGGTGTTCACTATGACCTATCGATTGCAGAAATGCCTGTAGAAAAAAGGTGTATGGATATTTTTACGCTACGGGTGTACCAAAGGGTCTACGACCATGATATTTTGTGTAGGTTACCTGTTTGCCTCATACAGGCGTACCCTTTTTTCCCCTGCGGACAAAATAAAGATACAGTCATGACCTTAACTATTTGGACAGAGACATATTCTTTCTAATTTTGTTTCTGTACATTACCACATTTAATTTTAGATAAAACAACTCAGATGCCATTGAAGTGCCGACTTTCAGCTCTATTCCGTGGGTTGAATAAAAAGATTGTATAGAAATGTGAAAAACTAAAGCATTTTTTAAACACAATCCTTTTATTTCATGGGCTCGTAAGTAATTGGACAAATGAAATAACTGAAAACAAAATGGTCATTGGCAATGACAGCCTGAAGTCTTGAACTCATTGACATCACCAGATGCTGGGTTTTCTCCTTCTGAATGCTCTGCCAGGCCTTTACTGCAGCTGCTTTCTGTCTGAAGTTTAGTCTTCAACAAGTGAAATGCATGCTCAATTGGGTTAAGATCAGGTGACTGACTTTGCCATTCAAGAATATTCCACTTCTTTGCTTTAATAAACTCCTGAGTTGCTTTGGCTGTATGTTTTGGGTCGTTGTCCATCTGTATTATGAAACGCCGCCCAATCAGTTTGGCTGTATTCACCTGGATCTGTGCAGACAGTATGTCTCTGAACACCTCAGAATTCATTGGGCTGCTTCTGTCCTGTGTCACATCATCAATAAACACTAGTGTCCCAGTGCCACTAGCAGCCATGCAAGCCCAGGCCATCACACGGCCTCCACAGTGTTTTACTGATGATGTAGTGTGCTTTGGATCATGAGCTTCTCCACGCCTTCTCAATACTTTTCTCTTGACATCATTCTGGTAGAGGAGGATTTTGGTTTCATCTGTCCAAAGAATGTTTTTCCAGAACTGTGCTGGCTTTTTTAGATGCTTTTTAGCAAAGTCCAATCTAGCCTTCCTATTCTTGAGGCTTATGAGTGGCTTGCATCTTGCAGTGTACCCTCTGTATCTACTTTCATGCAGTCTTGTTTTTATGGTAGACTTGGATATTGATACG
This sequence comes from Oryzias latipes, assembly GCF_053564925.1. NCBI lineage: Eukaryota > Metazoa > Chordata > Actinopteri > Beloniformes > Adrianichthyidae > Oryzias > Oryzias latipes. The sequence goes on along the minus strand of NC_136249.1, from coordinate 14,178,672 downwards.
CCTACCTCCTGGAGAGTGTTGTTCACTTGGTTGGCTGTTGTGAACAGGTTCCCCTTCACCATGGAAATTATTCTACCATCATCCACCACTGTTGTCTTCCGTGGACGTCCAGGTCTGTTTGCATTGCTGAGTTCACCAGTGCTTCCTTTCTTTCTTAGTATGTTTATTTTGCCACTCCTAATACTGTAGCAATTTCTGGCATGTTTTTTTCTGTTTTCTCAGCTTAATGACGGCTCCTTTCACCTGCATGGAGAGCTCCTTTGACCGCATGTTGTCTGTTCACAGCAAAATCTTCAAAATACAAGCACGAGTCCTCTAATCAACTCCAGGCCTTTTATCTGCTTCGCTCATAATGACATAACAATGGAATTGCCCACACCTGCCCATGCAAAACCATGGAAGTCAATTGTCCAATTACTTACGAGCCCATGAAATGAAGGGATTGTGTTTAAAAAATGCTTTAGTTTTTCAGATTTTTATGCAATCTTTTTTTTCAACCCATGGAATAAAAGCTGAAAGTCTGCACTTTCATGGGATCTGAGTTGTTTTATTTAAAATTCACTGTGGTAATGTACAGAAACTAAATTAGAAAGAATGTGTCTGTCCAAATATTTATGGTCCTGACTGTATTTTACCTGCCGTTCCCATCAGGTGTCAGTGTTAAATTTTCTCAGTTCATCAGAACTTTAACAGGAAGAACCTGAAAAGATGTCAAACCTGACTTGAGCAATATTTAAGATTCTGCTTTTCATTGTGAACTGTAGTGCTCCTCTTTACTGAATCTCATGACTCTGTCTCAGAAACTTCTCTTCAGCTCTTTAGGATAAGTTTTTTTTGCCTCTCACCTAAACACAGATCCAGCGATTAAACAATTTTGTTCTCCAAAAACAAATCTTGTCTTAAATATATTTAAATTTGCATGAATGAATTTTTGCATGCATTAATTTGCATCAAAACGACATTAATTTTAAAATTAAATGTGAACATGGAAAATTGAAAAATGTTGTTGAATGATTTAATCACTCCATTGGATTGTCCAAACTGCATCCATCTAAATCAGGGGTGCTCATCACGTTGATCGCGATCGACCCGTCGATCTTCAATAAATAACCAAAAAGAAAAAAATGTACTTCTAAAAAATCAGTCAGCGAACGAAAATCCTCACCGAGAAGGACGGGACATGATTGACATGCAGAACGACCAATCGGACATCCTCTGGAACATCCGTCACTGCACATGCGTGTTTAAATTCAATCAGCGCAAATTCTGTTATCAGAAAGTCGTTTTCTGCCCCACGGCACGTCAAGTCCCTGGCAGAAGACCACTCCGGACAACCAGTGTTTATTGAAGGCCGGCCCCAGTGTGTCCTCCTGCTATCGGCTCTGCAGTTCCCGCCCGAGAAAAACGAGCTCATTTAGGAAGCAGTGTTTAGCGTGGCACGCGCTTCGTACGGAGCCAGCAGCGCCTTTGAAATGTCATGGTGGTCCCCGCATTGCATGGTTAAAACAGAGCATGACATATATGATAGTCGCTGCTTTCTGTTTTTGTAATAAAACGCCTCATCTGTTAATACAAAAGTATTTTTGTGTAATCTTACTGTGTAGTTTTTAATTATCAGCACATAAACAACAATTTACAAATAAACATTTAACTAACAAACATAACTGACAGACATGTACTAATAGTATATACTATATAGATTTAGATATATAGATATATATAGATAAGTTATTCACCTGTTACGCATAACCGCTGGTATAATTTCCCATCAATTCCAAAAAAAATCAGTTTTTTTTAAAAGCTGTAGAGATTTGTGATTGTTTCTGTGCTGCAGAGAAGAAGCAATAACCGATCCGATTCTTCTTGTTTACATCGTACAGGGTCACAGCGACTGTTCACATGTGACAGTTCACAGACTGACTGTTCACTCAGTGACGGTTCTCGGCCAGCTGTTCACACACGACATTTACATCATTTAGACGGCAAATGTTCAAGGCGGCTGTTCATGTGGTGACTTTTCACACGTGATAGTTTATGGAGCAAGTGTTCACATGCAACAGTTCACAGAGCGAATGTTCACAGAGCGACTGTTCACACGGCGACTGTTCAGGGCCGACTGTTCACATGGCAGTTGTTCAAGGCGACACTTCATTCAGCGACCGTTGACACATGTTGAGACTAATCACATTGCGACTGTTCAATTGCACACTGTGCACTGACTGTTCACCCGTGACTGTTCACACAGTGTCTGTTCACGTGGGACTTAACACGGCAACTGTTCATGTGTGACTATTTATACTGTTCATGCACACGCAGTCTCCAGCTGAGACAGATATGAGGATTATCTTGAGAAGTGACGTTTATTCATGTCTTTTATGACATGCACTTTGTCCTCTACACAACTTGATGAAAGGGGCTCTACTATTGATTAATTGAATGATTGAAATAGGAGGTTGGATTGGGAGTTAAAGCACCAAATGGTTTCTGAAATGTTGTCTGCAGCTAACCCCCCCCATGGGGTGGTTCAAATGCAGAGAACATATTTTGCATGCCTATGTGTGATGGGACTTCAAACTTTGTCATTTAATTGCATGGCTGTCACCGCATTTTGTCATCTGTTAGCAACTTTAAAGCAAAGAACAACTCTGAGCTATAAACCTGCAAAACTCCCATCCGTCATCATTGATGTCAGTGTGGGCTTGGAGGGGTCGTATGTGTATCTACACGCAGTAGCGCCCCAGATATCCTGACCTTGGTGACATAGAAGTGTTACTGCTGGACGGATCTGGTGATTAAAAAATGAAGACCATCATTGTAGATTTCTGTTTGCAGGCGGAAGGGTCTGTGTGTTCTCACTTCACAGCTCGGTGAACTTACGGAAAAAAAGAATTACTGCATCTGAACACTGCAACACCTGCCTTCACGACAGAACTATTCTAACATGTTATTACACAACTGATGAAGAGTAAATTCAGCGGAACAGTTGTGTTTTGTCTCTTTGAAGCTGTTTTAGAAGATTGGATGCAAAAAGATGCAGGGAATGAGAGACAAAAACAAGATGAACTATGTGCAAAGATGCTGTTTTTTCATCATCAAGGACTTTATTTTAGCTTTTTTAAAGTGTTTGTTGCAGCAACTACTAATGCCTAAAGCTTCTATAGGTAGTGCTACAGTCAAAAAAAAAAGTCTGAATCAACAATAAGCTAATTTTTTATCCAGCAGAGCTCATATCTCATATTGTAGTTAAAAGGTCATCAGTTCTGCCTTTCTGATCTGATCTTGCCGCCTCTCATGTGTGCCTCTCTGCTTTTGCATTAGCGTTAGCGCAGCAGCAGCAATGTGATGTGAAGCAGTAAGCAGCAAAGCCAGAGTCTGACATGTTCAGCCGAGTGCACACAGCGCTGCAGGACCTTGTTTTCTGACTGTAAGCTCCAGATTGTACAATTTCTCCTAAATGGCAACTGAAGACTAGCGACCCGTGTTGGTGTTACAGTACTGCACAGGATGGAAAGTGCTTTGAGAGACAGTTTTGGAAGAGATCCTGATGTATAACCACAGAATGATTCTAAATTCGAATCAGAACCTTATTTTTTTAAGAGTTTTCTGCAATAATGAGCTGACATTTCATAAAACTCTGCATCCTTAATACCTCACTTATGTATTGGATGAAAACCAAACAGGAGATCTCCACCATCTTTTGATTTCAGCACAGTTCCTTGGCATAACACCATAATTTTGTCCGTATTATGACAACCTGAATGCAGATTTTGTTGCTTGAGCTTTAATGGATGATATAAAAGCACCATAATGTCCATCAGGCAGCTAATATCCGCCAAGTGTACACTCCAGTTCACATCTTTATTGCATTGATCGCTGGATGAAACCTCTGGCTGTAGGATCCATAATATTCTACAATTTCCGATGCTGCTCTTCGATTTAAGACCTCGAGGGACTCTGTGATAACAGGTAAGATGTGACGTGCATGAGCAGAGGCTGCAGCAACACAAGCCGTGCAGTGAGATGACGACTTTGATCGATCGATCGCCATTTGGCTGCAACAAGCTTAGTCGCTTTTTGGCTGATCCTAAGTCGAGCTTTGGTTAAATTCACTGCATGAATCAATCTGCACTTTTCTGCATTTTTTCCCATATTTTTGCATTTCTTACAACTAATGTCATGCAGTTTTGGCCTCCTTTTTGTTTCAGATGTAAACAGGAAAATTTTAATTGCAATTAATATATTTTTGTGCATTCAACTTGCTAAAAAATGTTTTTTTAAGGAGCTTAGAAAAATGTTGCAGCAGATATTCACCTTAAAAATAGCAGAAAAGTCCAACTCAGAGGCAGGAATCTGGAAATACAAAGTATCTGTGCTTAAATATGATCCGCAAAGAGTAAAAATATACATTTTTACGTCAAATAATAAAAAAGAAACAGACAAATCGTTAAACTTTTTTTGCAAAAACAATAGTCAATGTTATTTTTTCTCAGCACGTCTCAACTGAATTTTAAAAAAGCTTTTAAAAAAAATAGTTTCAATAAAAATAATCTTATCAAGAAAGTTTTTCAATAGAAAACTAATCTGCTAATGAGGTAAGAATTTTGATTTATTTTTCTAAGGGGCCCGTTTTTACAGTCTAAGCATCACATTTTTCACCCCTAAAGTGCTCCTGGTATCCCACTGGAGTGCCCTGAATCAGCAGAAGCTTCCGCAGCTCTCTGACAGAAATCATTTGACTGTTCTTGATGAACAGTAATGATGGGGGGCCAGGTCTGCTCCATCCTCCTTTTCCAGGTGAACCTGGGTGGTTTCTGTTCTTTATCCTAACCTCTAATAGTTGAATAAATCAGTCATTCTTCAACATGAGCGACAGGTTTCTGTCAACATGATCTTTAGTCTAAAAGAATCTCTTTAACAAATTATATTAAAACTACATTACAGTAGATGAGGTAGGGGAAGTAAGAAATTAAATATTCTTTGATTTCAAGCTAGTCTGGCGATAAGCCTGTCCAAAGAGGAATGTTTTAAGTCTAACTTTAAATGTAGAAACCGTGTCGACCTCTCTTATATGAGCTGGGAGCTTATGCCATAAGACAGGGGCTTGGTGGCTAAAGGCTCTGCCTCCAACTGTACTTTTACAAGTTCTAGGAACCACAAGCAGTCCTGCATTTTGTAAGCGAAGTGTTCTATTTGGTTGGTAAGGGACTATGAGGTCCTTAATATAGGACAGGGCTATACCATATAAGGCCTTATAGGTTAACAGGAGGATCTTGAACTTGATTCTAGAATCAACTGGGAACCAGTGAAGTGAAACTAACACAGGAGTGATGTGATCTCTTCTGCTAGTTCCTGCTAACAATCTAGCTGCTGTGTTCTGAACAAGCTGGAGACTTCTTAAGGAACTCTTAGGACACGCTGCTAACAAAGAATTACAGTAATCCAGTCTAGACGTAACAAATGCATGGATGAGTTTTTCAGCATCACTCTTAGAAAATATATTTCTGATCTTAGTTATATTCCGCAGGTGAAAAAAGGCAGTTCTACACGCCTGAGATATGTGAGCCTTAAATGATAAATCCTAGTCAAACAAAACCCCTAGGTTTCTAGCTGTGGAATTGGAGGCTATAGTTACACCATCCAGGGAGACTATCTGATCAGACAGAGCATCTCTGAGGTTTTTAGGACCTAGTATAATGACTTCAGTTTTTTCTGGGTTCAGGAGAAGGTAATTAATTGTCATTCAGGTCTTGATGCCGCTGATGCAAGCATTAAGTTTCTCTAAATGGTCATTCTGGTCAGGTTTAATGGATAAATACAACTGTGTATCATCCGCATAACAGTGAAAATTAATGCTGTATTTCCTGATTATATTTCCTTAGGGCAGCATGTAAGTCACAAAAAGGATGGGTCCTAGAACTGAGCCCTGTGGGACTCCGTGTCCAACTCGAGTGCAATGATCCCTATGTCCTGCTTTAATCTTTAGAGTAAAATACTGTGGTTGAAAGTGTCAAAGGCTGCACTGAGGTCTAACAGGACCAGAATAGAGAGTAGTCACTTTTCTTATGCCAAAAACAAGTTAGACCCTAACTAGTGCAGTTTCAGTGCTGTGGTGTGGTCTGAACCCTGATTGAAAATCTTCAAAGTGTCCTGTAGGTGGCTGTAAAGCTGCTTAACTACAACTCTTTCTAGGATTTTTGAAATAAAGGGGAGGTTTGATGTAGGTCTATAGTTGGCCAGATTGCCAGGATCTAAACTGCCAGAAGAAGTTTAACAACTGCATATTTAAGACTGCGGTACATAACCTGTTTCTAGAGAGGTATTTATTATAGTTCATATGGATTCATGCTTCATTCAGCCTACCATTGTAGTCCTGTTGGAGCCACGTTTCTGTTAAGGCTAGTAGACTAAGTTTGTTCTCATAAATTAACTCATTGACTAAGAGGGACTTTGAGGAAATGGATCTAATGTTTACTAACTCACATTTAGTTGCATCATAAATCTGCTTGTTGTTATTGAGTGTACTAGTAGCTATTACTTTTAGGTTTCTGTGACTCCTTTCACTTGCTCGACTATCCCTGCATGGGTTTTGTACCAGCGCTAAAGAAGGCTCAGGGGAGAGTTTTAAACTGCTGCTCTGTGCACAGGTCTCATCTCTGGGTTGTCAGGTTGCACGACTAATGCTCCGAGAAAGAAGAGCGGCTCCATCCAAGGTGGAATAGATGCCATCTCTCTGCATGAGACTGGGCTTTCCCCAAAATGCACTCCAATTGTCGACAATGCCAACTAGCCATTAACCATGTTGGGCTAACATCCTAAGGTTTCCCTCCATGTCACAAGGCTGCACAAACACAGACAGATGCAAAGATATTTTTATCTGTCTAGTTTTGTATGGCAATAGGTGATTACAGAGAAAAGGCTTGAAGTAAATCAAGTCAAAATGAAAAAACACGACTCTGGGTCTGTTGTACAGAATCTGAATATGAAAAAAACATGAATCTGCATTCAACAGAAAAAGGTTTATTTTGGATCAATAAAAATAGCTTTGTGTCTTCCTTTTTCACCTGACTCAAACTGTTTCTTGGGGTTAAAAATTTGTCTGTCTGCTTTGCTGGTGAATGATACAAATCTAAATGGAGGATGGAAGTGTTTTACATTCTGGGACACCGTAACATTTCATAATCTAGTGAAAAGTTCAAAGTAAAGGGAGTACGTTCCCAGCAGCCCAGGTCTATCAGGCTTTACCTGCCGCGACACTTTGCATCCCCTCTTCTGATGAATGACCACGGACACAAGGGCACCTTTGCTTCACAACAACCCTCTGAGAGGGCTGTGTACGTGTGTAAATGTCAGGGTTAGCATTTTTTTCATTGATAAATGGACTGTATTATTTAATGCTGCTGAATTTTATCTGGAGTGGAACCCTGTGAGATACGGAGCTGACTCTCCTCTCAGCTTCCATGCGTGGTTTGTTTGTGTGCACACTCCACTGAATCGCAAATCTCTGGCTGCAAACGGGCACTTGAGTACTTTTCCTGCACTCATAATTATTCATCTTTATGCCACCTTTGTCTGATGGTTTGGAAGCTGAAAAAACATCAAAGTCTGAAGTTTAATCCTTATCAGAAAACGATAAGGATGCGGCAAAAATGCTTTTTATATCCGGGTCCTTCTAGATCCTATTTCTTATGTGTGATTTGGTTTTCTCATATACATTAACCTCAATACTTTAAAGAATTGACAGAAATTTCAAATCTTTGTCAATTAAAACCTCAGATGAAATCCACAAAAAAAAAAAAATTTCCATTGCCATTTTTTTTTTTGAGATATAGATAGTATAAATTATGAGGCGTTTGATGAGTGGATAAGTTTTTGCTCACAACCTTATTTACACAATGTCACACATTTCATCCACACATTTTTAACATGGTGTAACACCATTAATGTGTCATAAAGAATTGTCAACAAATTTAGTGTTCTCTCACTGCAACAACTAGTCATTTATAAGAATGAACAATAGAGGAGTTATTATCACCATAAGATCTAGAAAATGAGCAAAAACTTCCTATCTAATTTTTTTTTAAACTTCATGGAAGGAGCCATTTTAAAAATGAGTAGAAAAGACATTCTACTGCCCTAAGTGGAATGATAATGAACTACAGACCAGAAAATATAGACCAAGTTCTAAACAATGGGTTTTTAAGGAAAGTTTGGATCATGATAATGAGATATGGGTCTCAGAAATGCAGCCATGTTAAATGATTAAAACAAGACTTTAGGTTTAGGGTTAGGAAGCAGAGCTGGTGGTAGCAGAGATGAAGATGCTGAGGTTCTCTTTGGGAGTGACCAGGATGGATAGGATCGGAAATGAGTATATCAGAGGGACAGTATATGTTAAAAGTCTTGAAGACAAAGTCAGGAAAATGAGGAATAACTGGAAGGATGTGTAGGACAGCTGGTTCCTCAAGTGCAGCATGTGGTGTGAGAGCTGAAGAAAGCTGGCGGAGGAAAATGGCTGAGGGCTCGAGGTGCACAGTAAGCAGGATTAGCCCAGAGGAGACATTTCACTTACAATGAATAAGACTAGTGGCATAATGCTGGGGGAAATCATTTCACGTGGATCTAGAAGCCGTCAGACACTATGGTTTAAACGCTGATGAAGAGACAAGAGAGAAGAATGAGGATGTGCCTCATCATGGTGGAGGGGTTCTTAAGGCCTGTTCACACCGGGACGAATTTCGCCGGCGATTTTCGCCGACGTTTAACGCCTCGTGACTAAACAAAGGGCACCAACGAGAGTGTGCACACCGACGCGAAAAAATGCCAGGCGTTAAAGCGTCAAAAAAAAAAACGCCTCGGGTTCGTTTTTTTTTTCGACGCGTCGCGTCGAAATCTACTCGACCAATGAGAATGGCGCTTTTGCTCACGTGTCTGGAGCTTCTGAAGTTACAGTAAAACACAACTTGGGGGCGCTCAAACACAAAACTGCCTTGCTGAGCACACATACCAGCGAAGAAGATAGACGCCAAGTAGCGTCTACACACAGCCGCGAAGCAATAATGACGGACATTCTAAAATATCCCCGAACCAAGCACCAGTTGGAGCTACTGGTGCTTGAAATATTCATGTTTTCTTTGTTTGATTCTGACAAGCGTGTAAATACTTGCTCTCTTCTTCTGAGTGAAAAGCGACTTTCAGAAGCGCAAGTTAAAGTTGCGCAGCGCCACCTTGTGTACAGGAGTATTTCTGTTTTACATTAAGCGCCATCTAATGTCAGGGAATGAAATTGCATGTTCACTCCACTCATCGTCAGCGAAAATCGCCTGGGTGTGAACACAAAAAACGTGGCGAAAAACGCTGGCGAATAACGCCTGGCGAATATTCGTCCCGGTGTGTACGGGCCTTTACTGTTTTATCTGAATGCTCTGCCTCCATGTCACTTCCTCTTTGCTTCATTTCTGCTGGATTTGGTATGTTTTTCTGCAATAGTGCTGCAATGAGCAGCACCAGTTGAACTCAAGGAACCTTCGTTTGGACCATGGTTCACCTTTTTAGTTTATCAACCTTTCAAAGCTGTTGGGCAGTTTAGAAACTTCACAAATGTTTCTACAAAAGTGTGATCAAGAAACTCCATGTTTTTGTTTGTTTTTAATCTAAACCCTACATTTTTTATTAATTTGATTTTGAAAATCTGCCAGGCAAAATAAATATTTAACTGAAACAAAACATCAAAATCCTGTCTTTCAATTCTTTTTTATGAGTTAATTACATCTCTGTATAAATCGTATGACTAAAACCCTTTCCTTTTATCATTTTACTCTAAAATGCTTTAGCTGAAGCAGAACAGTTGAAATGATAATAAAAGAAAGTCATTGATCGATTCAAACAAAATATCCTTGAACTTAGATAAAACCAAAATTATGTATTTTGGTAACTCCAATACTGAGCTTTCAATTAAAATAAATGTCTCAATTAAAAGTGTTAAAGCAATCAAATTCTTAGGGGTTGTTATCGACAACAAACTAAGTCGAAAGCAACACATCAGATACATACAAACAAAAGTTTCAAAAAGTATTTCAATCATAAATAAATCTATATATATGGTATATTAGAATACAATAGAATATATTTAATGTACAGCTCCTTAATGTTACCATATTTCACCTACTGTATAGAAATTTAGTGGAATGATTATAAGACCTCACTACATCCTCTCTTCTTACTTCAAAAACGAGAATTGTACATAAAGGCGGCTATCTTGATCATACAAACAATTTATTTGATCAATCCAGACTTTCAAAACTGTATGACCTTGTTGATTTTTACGCCGCACAACTGCTATACAGACCTAGTGGGAAATCGTTACCATTCAACATCCAAAAACAGTTCTTAGAAAATGAAGGAGGCTACAAACTGAGGGGATGTAGGAACTTCAAGATCAAATTGATAAGAACTACAAAGAAAGGTTTCTGTCTGTGGCACTAAAATTTGGAACGGGTTAAGTAAGGAGCTCAAAGAAGGACGTTCAAATATCCAAATATTCAAGAAAATGTATAAAAAAAACCTGACTTCACGATATGACGATAGGAGGAGTTGAGGATCAACAGGTGTTTGAATAATGCCAAATACATGTGTGAACTTGATTTTTGTGAAATAATCAAAGCTCCTTTAATTACAATACATGAGTATCACATTGTGTAATGTGGAATAATGCAACTAAAATGTTTACATTACAACCAATAAGCTATTGATTTTTTTTTACCTGATTTGCAATGAGTAGCAATAATCACAGGTTTATTGTGATAATGTGTTCTAATGAGAATCCATGATTATAACATATCGGTTACCTAAAGTGTGAATTCTTAATGTTTACAGAAACGATGTAAGAATTATTTCTAAGGATAATCAATAAGCACTCAATTTGGTGACTTGATAACTTGATCTGCAATGCGTAATAATAATATCTGAAATTTATGAAATTGTATTCTAATTTTATCCATTGAGCATTATATATCTGTTACATGGTGTGTGATTCACGTTACTGTTTACTGAAATCACGAAGTAATATTTTTCAATAAGCACTTTATTTTTTACTTGAAAAAGATCAATCTGATCAGAACCGGATTACAAAAACTATGAAAAACAATAAAACCAATTAACTCAGTAGGGGTGGGATTATATAAGACCACTTCTTCCCACTCCTTTTCAAGCAGTAAATCAAGCTCTACTTGACTTTTGTTAATGATCACAATATTTAATAAAGCAAATGTAATTTAAGTGTGAGTTTGACTTTATTTTTATTGCACTGACTACAATTAATGCTTGAACTATATAAATCAAATCAAAAGGAAGTTGTCACAGAGAAGAATTTTAAATCAACTTTATTTTAATTTGGATACTCATGTCAGATTTCTATACTTGGTGTGCTTCAGCGAAAGTCTGCTCTGAATCTTCATCTGACAGTTCAACACCAAAGATCTTTCCAAACATTCGATTAAGTTTCAGGTCACGTCCCTTCAGGATGATGCTGTCACTAACATGCTGATTACTAGAGGATTCACATCTACGGCCCTCCTGTAACAATCACCTCCTATAACTGCTGTGTACTCCAGGTGCATGCTGGGAAACAGGAAGATCCTTCAAAAATATTTAGCCTGCATTTATTTAAGGGTCACAGACAGGAGGTCGAAAGAGAGAGGAGTCGAGGAAGTATAAATTGCGCAAATGAGATTAGCCTCCAGAAAGTCATCAGAGCACGCCAACTTGAGGGATGTCTCTGTTTCTAAAGTGCATCAGGAGGAGAAGAGGCTCATGGGAGGAATATTATGAGGTTCAGTTTGTGCCAAAATTATGTTTTTGTGTCTATGTCTTTGGTCCATTGTCTATGTCTACTGAACGAGTTCATTGAACATTGGTTCATGCGTTATGTTTAACTTTGCATTTGTCTTTGTTATTGTCGTTACCCCCTGTCGTCTCACTACGTCATCAGGAAAGTCCTTAGCAACCGTTGCTAGTGTCTACATCTACTAGTGCTACGACGTTTCCCCATGTCATGTCGTTAGATCTTGTCCGTTTTCAAGTTTTGCCAAAGTCGTCAGAAAAGTCCTTAGTAGGGACGGTAAATTGTTTCCAGTACTTCCGCGAGAAAAGTTTATTAAAGCCGTTGCTAGGGTTAACCATGACATACACGTTTTTTAAAATAAACATTATTGATATTCCCACAAACGCGCATAGCCAGAAAGAGGGAAATTAAAGATCAATTATTTTTCAAAAGACTTTAAAATAATACTTTCATCACCAGATTTAATTGAAGCCATACTCTAAATAACTTAAAACTATTGGCAAGTCACTTCGGGAAAGTGAAACCGTTGTGGTACATATGCCCCCCCCCCCCCAGCAAGGCGTGTTTGTACAGGAAACAATTTACCGGCCGTACATAGGACTTTTCTGACAACTTTGGCAAAATGTGAAAAATGACTAAATCTAACGACACGACATGGGGAGACGACATAACTAACGATAGCAAACAACACTAGCAACGGTTGCTAAGGACTCTCCTGATGCCATAGTGAGACGACATGGGAAAACAACAATAATAAAGACAAATGCAAAGTTTTAAACATAAAGCAAGCATATACATCACAAAGCAAATACAAAGTAATAATCAAAGAAGCATGGGCATGCAGAAGATATTGCTTAGTAGTTTATAGACATGAACCAATGTTCAATGAACTCGTTCTATAGACACAGACAATGGGCCCAAAACATAGACAGTGGAAGCAAAAACGTATTTTCATATTTTTGGCACAAACTGAACCTCATCGATATCCGCTTTGACGCTGAGAGTTTTCAGTTATCGGTGGAATCAAAAGTCATAAACATGTGAGCTGAGATGTCATATACATTTGATCAGGGAATTATATAGGCTAGAGGAGATAGGCTAGCTTGTTACGTACGCAGAGTTGTTGGATATTTTGAGATGCCGGCTCACTGCTGTGCTACAATTGCACAAACACAGCTGCAAAAACAAGGAGGTGACTTTTACAAGTAATTATTACTGTTGGCTAATAAAGGAGAACTTCTAGAAAACAATTTAGGAAGATCTGAGTGAGTTTACTCTCAGAATAGTAAACGTTTAGGCTGATGTAGTCTACACAGTCTATGGTAGCTTTAGACAATCACTATTTCCACGTTTTCTGGCAGGACCACTGATCTTTTTTTTGTTTTTTGGATGATGACCCCCTGATTTGAAGCAGATTACTAAGCGGAGGAAAAGAAACTAACCAGGATTCCATCAGTAGCAGTGAGCGAAGACCACCAGGTGCATATCCCCCGTAGCGGTGTGTCGTGATCAGCTCCGGCCGCCTACAACCTCTGGTCACTGCATGTTTTACAATGAATGCTGCCCAGACCTCACTGCACCAGGGCCATGGATCGAAGTGCTCACTGCGCCCTTTTACCCGTCCTCGGGGGCCCCCCCGGACTGGCACGACTGTCGACTGAGTTGCACTGTTCTGACCTCTCCAACCGCAATTCAAGGCCTCGGTGTCTTCTGCCCACCAACCTGTTTTGAGACATAAACAGAGAAGTCTTACAGTTTGTGTGAATCTTGGTCTGTCTGTAGATTTGAATAAAATCACAACCATTTATAAGGTATGCATTGCGTTTCCCATGCAATGACATATTGATTTATTAAAAAGTTGTGCACCTGTTGCATCTTGTCCAAAAACATTGATACTATGACCTGGAGATTATTTTTGTTATGTTTAGGGTTTTTTTCTTTCTAAAAACAGACCAAAATTAAGCATTTATGGTATTTTTTCTGTATCTGCTAAGCCGTGTCTCATTGTTTACTGACCTTTCCCATATGGTGTCGTTCTTCACGTATTTTGGACTATGGTATCAAGCTGGTGTAGCGTCTCTAGCAATATAACTCTTTGCATCTGATGACCATATTTCCACGGCTGTAGTGAAAATGGGAAGTTGAATCTGCGTCACATTTTCCTTTTTTAAGTCCATAAATGCAAACTTTTAGAAAGGAGGAGTTTTACTCCTCGATTTGGTGCATCCTCCTTGCCTCCTCTACATCCCAGATAAAAAAAGGTGATGAGGAGGAGACGGTGAGGGATCAAGGATGCACAAAGGACTTTTGTTGACTCTACAGTTACAAAGCTAAGCAAAAAAAGACAGTGAAATGATCAACCAGTGAGAAGCTAGTTTCAATATGTCTGAGTAAAGAACAAACCATCTTTGTCTTTGTTCTTGTAATGCAACAGAGTGAACACCGCCTTTTGTTAGCATTGCAGACTTAGCTCCAACAACAGAAACTCAAATCTTTCAGAAAATAAGTAGAATTGGTTCTATAATAAATGGAATTTGTTTTTGTTTTTATGTCTTTGAGTCTTTGCCATCAAGAAAAAAGGAAAACCAAGGGGGGGGGGGGGGGGGGGGGAGGAGTTGCAGCCTCTCTTCACTGTTATTTGCCAGAGCAAAAAATCCATCTAAAACTTGAGGTGGGTGGCCCACCCACGCTCCTTTTACCAAAAGAATAGTTGCTTCTCTCTTCATCTGGCATTGCTGCCGCTACTCAACGTCAGCAAGGCCAAGTTAGATAAGAACATGAGTGCCGAGGCAGGAGAGAGGCAGCATGAGTAATGGACACTGAACCACAATAACTCCAGCATAAGAGGCAGATAGATTGTTGCAGAGATAGATACAGAGATGGAGTGATAGAGATCCAGAACAAAACAGATAGAAATGTACTCCGCAGAGTGATTGTTTATGTCCCTCTGTGAGTTTACAGCTCCGGCATTGTAGTAGTAGGTCATTATGAAATGAAGGCTTGAATGGAGGGGAGAACAATAGGCTAACAAGAAATGAATAGGTTAGAAAAGAGGGGGGAAAGGGAAGACGTGTTGGTGCAGTTTCCTTGATGAAAGAGCTGAAAGAGCAAGGCTTGTTTCTCTGACATGTGTGTCTTCAGTTACTGTCCACTCCCTAAAGCGGGGGTCTCATTTGACTAGGATGTCGTTGTACCTGTTTGCTGCGTTGACCCTCGTCATTCTCAAAATGGCTTGAATTGACCCTCATCATTATTGTGAACTTTAACCCTTTAACTCAGGAGTCCACTTCCACTGTTGATATTTTTTGAAATACTGTTCACACAATTAACGTTGTTCAAGTGGATTCTTAAGCACAGAAAAGCATACAACTGTTGTGTGTAAGTGTTAAGCGGGAGAGACCATGGCAAATAGGTGAAGCGGTCGACCTCTGATCGGAATATCCCGGGTTCGGTTCCCGCCTTGCCCGCCCATATGTCGAAGCTTTCTCATTGCAAGACACTGAACCCAAATCTGGCAGTTGTACGTCTCTGCCAGTGTTCAGCAACAGAGCCGCCAACAGTGTGTAAAAAATGTGTGTGGATGTGACTGCGAAGTGTTTTGGGCCTTCTAAGAATGTAGTAAAGTGCTGTATAAGTATCCCCCATTATCATTTAACTCTATTAACGTACAGTAATTGATCCTGACATAGGGAAAGCAACTTTTTGGCGATATGCAACGGAATGGTAGTAAAGTATTTACGTAATTAAGATAAACCAATGGTTTCTGATGTAAATATAAGCAGCTTTGTGCCTAAAGTATCGCATTTCGGGGCAAAGCTGCTTTTGTGTCCTTCGGTATTGGTTGGAATTACTTTAATTGCCTGAATGGTCAAAAAGTTACAAAGAGCGTTTATTGTCGCTGGAGACATCTATGGAATTAAATGGTTAAAAAGAAGACAAAGTTCTTTTTTGAGTCTTTCATCGCTCTTGTTGGTGAGACTGCTGGGAGTGACTGGCATGCATTTGCATGTCAGAAGGTTTTATCACTTCTGCAACACTTGACCGACAGCTTACCTATTGATTCCATTCACACTAATAATGGATATAGATCTTCTCGCTCTTCTGCACACATGTACTCACTTGTGCACAGCTTACACTTTGGGTTTTCCATAGACAAAGGTCAGACTCCATCAGCCTTGTGCACCTTTTACTCTAAAAGCTCGGCTCGTTTAAGAGGGGTACTTGGAGACACACAAGGAGCTTTTAGATTTCCCAGTGGAGAAACTGACAGACAACTGAAATGGGAATATGAGCTTTCATACCTCAGTGGACAGTAAACATAATACTGAGCAGCACTCTGCATGAAGGCTCCCATGATCTCCACTCATGTGTAAAAGTTTGTGCTTATTGGATGGGCCAAACACATTAAATGGAAGTCTGTTAATTAATGCATGATGCAGTTTTCTGGTTTCAGAAAACCAACTGTCCTCATAATTACTGCCAATGATCAGGCTACGTTATTGCAGGTGAATCTCCAGCTGCCAACATCAGCTTAGGAGTGTTCCTGGAGTATCAAAAAACACCACAAATGTTTTCTTTTGTTTTTGTTTTTTTACCAAACTTTTAAATGTTGACCTCCTGAATTTATGATTTGTTCTGCAAAATGTTTGTTTTAAACCAGGCAGGAGATTCACTGCAGCTTTCCACCTCGATTTGTTTTCTGATGAATAAAAATATATTCCTACAAAACCAAAACAACAAATTAGTGGATAAAATAAATCTCTCCTTAACAATTACACACTCTGCACCATGTTCTTAAAGCAATCATAGCTGTTATTTACTATCATTTTCTTGTGTTTTGATTATGTATTTGATAAATAATTATTGACTGCTCCCTGTCTTAATATTCAGTGGCAGCTGCAAACGTTCCCTGCTTAACTGATTGCTTCTCATTTTCCACTAACACCCTTTTAAGGAGTTCTGACTCCTCTACATGAAAAAATAAATTAAAGTGAGCTTCTTAACAAGATGAATCTTATAATTTGATCACAAAACACTTAAAACTTTGCTACATAAAGGCAGCAAAAACCCTATTTTGGGTGTAACTGATTGAATTTAGGCATTAGATGGATGGTAAATCACCATCTGTTTGTTTCCACTATGTGGTTTGTAACTGAGCCCCCACTGATAACAGAAGAACCTAATAAGTTCATTGTTAAACACAGAAGATGTCGCTGGCGACATCTAAAAAAGCCACACAAGTATCTTATTGAAACCGTTTTATTTTTTGTGACAGCTGGGGGCTTAAATCCATTGTTTTGATTTTTACTAGTTTAAATTTGCTTATTTTTAGGGCCGTGTTTTTTTTTATTGACATTTAAGTAGAGGAGTGGATGTTCACAACAGAGTTTTAGGCGTAACTTATTACTTAAAAAAAATAATAATAATAACTTTTTGGTTGGTAAGGTGGCATGCAAGAAACCAGGGTTCGATTCCCGGGGGGAATGAACAATCAATGAATGGTAATGGTATCAATGGTGAGCAGATAACATCACCCAGTGAGGGCAAGTCCCTTAACGCTACTGCCTACCACATAATATGAGAGACTCAAGAGAATCACATGTCATGCCGGCTCAGACGTCGCCCGGGCAAACAAGGTCTGCGTCAGGTGCTGGAGGACCAGAGCACCTAGATGGAAAGTGGGCTACTGAAACAAGACGGAAATGGACTAGATGTGAGAACAAGGTTCTGTTAGAATGTTACTACTCAAGCAATCCCACCCAGAAGGGTTACATGCAGAGAATGTGGAATGACAGATGCTTCGAAACCCATAATCAAGGCTAACTGCCAAACAACTGGTAGCCCAATGCTCTAATATCCACAAACGGCAACTCCTAACACAACTTGAGATTGAAGCGGTACAATACAATTGCAATACCACCACGGGGGAGCCAGAACAGTAGGTCAGAGAGGAGGCTATACCACACTCCCACCCTGAGCTTGGGAACACAGCCCCAACAATCACAGATATGCTGAGCGAGACAGCAACTTATCTGAAAGACAAGATCATGTCTAGAATGAACTGTAGGCAACCCCATCACCAGCTACACCGGTTAAGTGATGTACTGCCTGAATGTCTCCTGGAAGGTGTGAATGAAGAATTGAGGGCTATTCCTGCCACAACCATCACAGAAACCAATGAACTGGTTTACACTTCAGCAGCAGTGATCTTTCAGATACTTGGCTTCAAGAGCAACCATGGGAGAAAACAATACCCACCATGGAAGCAACGGTTAGAGGCCAAAATCAAGGCAACCCGGGGGGATGTGAGTAAGCTGACAGAGGCTCAAAGAGGTACAATGAGAAAGCAAGTACCTACGAGATACAGCCAGATGCCCATACCTGAAGCACTGGAAACTGCCAAACAAAGGCTCCTAGCCTTGAGCAGCCACCTAAAGAGGTACACAAGAGACAATGAAGCCAGATGGATAAACAGGCTGTTCGCAACTCAACCTGCGAAAGTGTACGCTCATTGGGAGGGTCAAAACAGCCGATTAGACCCACCAAGGCTAGAAACTGAACAGTACTTGAAAAGCATATGGGAGAAAGAGGCAGCACATAACATCAATGCCCAGTGGCTGGTCTCTCTGAGAAAATAACAAAGGAACCTCCCTGAACAGAATACAGTAACCATCACATTGGCAGACATCAAAGAAAGAGTCTCAGGTATGAAGAACTGGACAGCACCGGGCCCTGACATGATACATGCCTCCTGGCTAAAGAAACTCACCGCACTCCACGAGTGCCCGGCAGTACAAATGAACCAGCTGCTAAGAGATGGGACTCACCCCGAATGGCTAACGGAAAGGCAAACAATCTTGATCCAGAGGGATCCCTCAAAGGGTGCAGTCCCATCCAACTACCGGCCAATAACCTGTCTCTCCACAACATGGAAGCTCATGTCTGGCATCATTGCAACAAAGATAAATAGGCACATGGATCAATACATGAGCAAAACACAGAAGGGCATTGGTAGAGACTCCAGAGGAGCCAAACACCAACTCCTGGTCGACAGAACAGTCGCTCAAGACTGCAGGTCACGACACACCAACCTGTGCACAGCCTGGATTGATTACAAGAAAGTTTATGACTCAGTGCCACACACAGGGATCACTGAATGCTTGGAGCTGTACAACATCAACAGGACTCTAAGAGCCTTCATAGGAAATTCGATGAAGCTGTGGGAAACCACCCTTGAAGCCAGTGGGAAGCCACTTTCACAAGTATCCATCAAATGTGGGGTATACCAAGGTGATGCTCTGTCCCCACTGCTGTTCTGCATAGGTCTGAACCCCCTAGGCCAAAAAATCAACAAGACTGGCTATGGGTACCTACTCAGAAATGGGGCCAACATCAGTCACCTCCTTTACACGGATGATATCAAGCTATGTGCTAAGAGCGAGCGTGACATTGACTCCCTGATCCACACCATGCATGGAGGGTTCCATCCCAAATCCAGCACCCTGAGACTGTATGCTAGCCGCAAGGAAAGAGGCAGAGGACTAGTGATCGTAGAAGCCACTATCCAGGATGAAATATCCAAGATGCATGAATACATCAAGCTCAAGGCCCCAACTGACAGTGTGCTCAGTGAATGTCTCAGACAATGGAGAGCAGAGGATGCAGTGCTGGAGGACAGATCCTCATGGGAAGACAAACCCCTGCCTGGGATGTACCAACGGACTATAACTGAAGTGGCTGATATCAAGAAGTCCTACCAATGGCTAGAAAGAGCTGGCCTACAGGACAGCACTGAAGCACTCATCCTGGCAGCTCAGGAACAAGCCCTGAGCACCAGAGCGATAGAGGTTCAGATCTACCACACCAGACAAGACCAAAGGTGTAATTCGAGAAATACCAGGGACTCAGAGAAGAACTGGAGAAAGCATGGAAAGTGAAGGTGACAGTGGTGCCTCTGGTAATTGGAGCACTCGGGGCAGTAACCCCCAAGCTGGAGGAGTGGCTACAACAGATCCCTGGAAAGACCTCTGACCTATCAGTCCAGAAAAAGCTCAGTGCTAGGAACAGCTACTACACAGATACTGCGCAGGACCCTCAAGCTCCCAGGCCTCTATATATATATATATATATATATACGGTATAAAGATTGCAAATCAGCAATCTTGTACTTTGCAGATATTTATACTTGAATGTTCTGGAACCAATCGCGAATATCCCAGTATTCGGATACACGTTACAGAGTTCAATGTGCTAATTTTCTAACTTCTGGATTTTTAACATTCCGGCTGCATGCAACACGTGAACACAGCTGGCTTTTGGGGGGGGGGGGGGGTGTTGAAAAATAAAACATTCACACGACATACTTGCATATCACCTACTTCCCCTTAAGTGTTGTAAAAGTGTTCACTACAACATTTTTGCTCCACGAGTTCACTGAGTGGTCTGCGACCTTAATTTGTCGTGCGGCCCACCTGCGTGGGCCAAATAGGGTTGCCCATTCTTCACCCGCAGACATCCACCCTTGAGGGGCACTTTGGACTAAGTCATTAGGTGGAATAACTTCGCCACCTCCCACTTTAGCGTTTGTTTTCGTTGTTCAGCAGATTCCATCAGAGATCCTCCGTCTGATTCGTACATGTCAATTTTAGTAAGGGATTCAAAAAGGCAGGAACTTGCACCCCCTGCACTGCCACTCTCCGGCTTTCTGCAGATGTTTGACAGCTTCATGTAGTTGAAGGCCAATTTGCTTGCTGCACAGGTTGATCCCAGTCATCAGATCAAATATCACAGAGAGGAGACACCTTCACTGTGTTCCAGCTCAGCACACAGTCTGGCAGCTCATCACTGTTTCTGTGGTAGGCAGAGCGGCATGCCTCTGCGTGCACTCAGCCATCTCCACTGGCATTTGGGCTGCATGATGATATCTATGAAGCCAAGCACCTGTGCAGCACAGCGTCCTGTTGCATTCTGATCAGTGTTCAGCCACTTAAGGTGCAGCTGCATCCTCCACGTACCTTTAAAGGACTAAAACAGCTGGAAGAATCACAAATCAAAAACTGAATCACAAATCAAAAACTGTTCTACATTTTTATGCACTAAGGGATACTCACATGGAGCTAAAAAGCTGGTTAAAAACCTAAAATTAGCCACAAGTTTGCATGGTAATCTTGACCACTACTGTTTGCTACAACAACGCATATATTAAAAGGCAAAACTGAAAGATTGCTTGCAATTAAAGGCTAAAACATACCAATACTGGTCCTTGGGCCACTTAGTACCGGGCCACAGAGAAAAATATTACTCACATTATTTCAGTTTTATTTTGGAAAACTATCAGATTCTCTCCACTACATCTGTCCATGGTTCACTCTTGACCCACGTCAAGAAGACCTTGGTCTCAGTCATGTATCTTTAATAGATCTGCTTCCTTTTTAAAACGGCCGATCAAGCCAGTAACATTCCTACTAAATCGAAACCTTCAAGCTAACAAAGTTAATTTAAAACTAACGCCTTCGGAAGATCTTTTTGTGCACAAAACTGAGGAAACAAAAGAAAGCTGCATTCAACAGAAAAACAAAACATGAGTTTGACCGAAATGTTAGTTATTTTGTTGAATTCACAAGTCTGAAGTAGTCATCCATCTTAGGTCTGTTTTGGCTTCTGCTTTGTTGTGTTTTGTTGGATCCTACACAAAATCTAGTGTAGATAGACAGTTTAAACCAGCTGCAGATAACATTTTTTACAGTAGATTTTATAAAGGACCATCTCGATGGGATAGAGATTATCCCCTTAACTTTTCCCTCAAAATATAAGGAAAAGCAGAAGTTTAAAAAAAAATCTGACACTTTTTTTTCTTTAAGGTTGCATATTATTAAAGGTCATGTAGTGCTGTAAAAGGTAAAAATTAGACTTTAGTGAGTAAAACCTTGTTGTTTTTTTTAATTTAAGGTATTATTTGTATTCATTGTTGTTGTTTCAAGTTTTCATGGTATTCTGTTCTCTTAACCTTTAACTATGTTAAATAACATTCTTTTAAGTTTTATAAAAGGTTGGCTGTAGCCTTCAAAGAACTGAACAGAAGTGGAAATAAAAATGTACCTTTTTTTATGCACACTTAATAATACACTTACCACATCCACGTCCATGGTATGTCTCATTGTCATGATGTCTTTGGGGTGGCCGTACGAACCTCAAGGGTAATACAAGACACACTTGCACTCCCCTCTGTGACCCTCCATGGGTTGGACAACCTATAAACCTGTAGCACCTCTATGGGTCAACCCCACAAACAGGTGGGTGTGACTAAGATTTAAGGCAGGTCTCAAGGCGATCATGACTAAAACAGTGCACGGGGAACAGAAGGTTGACTGAAAACAAGTCACTCTATTATAACAAGCGGCAGGGTGAAGTAATCTGAACGAGTAACAGACTTAAAGCCTCAAAAAAAATTGGTTGCGTCACTTTCACTTGTTGATCTTTGTTCCAGTGAACATTAATTGGTTGCTTCTGTCAGGTAAGAAGCAGGCTGGTAATGAAGGATTTGACAGGAATGTGATATAAGCTCGCAAATCGAAATTAACAGGGCTCTAACAGCAGGAACGAATTATTGTGTCAGAGAGCAGCAGACTGAAAAATCATGATGCCAAACACTATGGAGGTCACAAGTAGGAAAAAATACAATCCGCAGACAGCATCTAAATAGACACTTTGTTTTGTGATCGCGTTTCCATCTTACTGTTGGACTTAGTTTAAAGATAAATGGATTTTATCCGCAATGACATCGTTCTGTCTATTCTTTCATGATGCCACGTGGCAGTGCTTCAATTGCAAAAATGTGAAACGGTCTCATCTCCATCCTGTGTTCTATTGTCTCTGCCTCCATTTGCTTCACTTTTTGTATTTTCAATAACATTTCCTGTATCCTGCTCTCTCCTGGCAGTGCTGACGGACACATTTCCTAGAAAATTGAATAAAATCGAACTTCTCATAATTGCCTGTCTCTCTTTGGAAGAGTCTTTCCATGTCATGCAGCAGAAGCCCGCCTGTTATCCACGTCCAAGCGTGTAACTTCTCAACCACTCAGCAGGCTTGTAGCTCTGAGTGCATGTCTAATGTGTCATTCAGCCGGGCCTGAACTCTGTGAACATGTCAGAGTGATGTCCATGCTCTGTCCGTCTCTCCACTTCGGTGTTCTGTCTCTGCACATCACGCCGCACGTGGGCCGGTCCTCATCGGGCTTCAGCCTCCGACCGATCGTTAGGAGTTCAAGAGATGTTAATGCATTCATGCTGCTGCTGACACCTGCAGCAAAAGGCTTTGCTTGTTCTTGTGATCCAACAGACAAACTCGTAGCTGAATCACAAAATGCAGCATGTTGCACAAATATTTGTGTCATGAGTGACAACTGTTTTTCTCTTGGAATTGAAAAGATCAGATGGTAAATAAAACTTTACATTTCTAAAGGGACTGTGAAGACCAACTGTTTTTCTCTTGGAATTGAAAAGATCAGATGGTAAATAAAACTTTACATTTCTAAAGGGACTGTGAAGACTTTGCCCTTCGATGCTGCTATCTTCTGTTTTCAGGCTTGTTTTCCTCTGTCAGCCTCACCTGGTTTAATTTGCTAATTACCCACAGCTGTCTTCATTTCAGTAATTGCCCTCTGTGTAATTCAGTGTCTGCTTTGTCAGGTCATCTGCTTCGTCACTCTTTCAGTGCTCCCTTTAATTTTATGGTATTGCCATTGTTAATGTTTATCAAATGATTAAGTTTCTGCTAGAGGGGTGATCTCTCCTGCATTTTGGGTTCTGACTCCAACAGTTTCATCAGTCACTTCAGTCACAGGTGCATTATTGCCTTAGTCACATGTAGTCACCTACAGGAGGTTGACCCAGACAGTTACTACAGGTTTTTGGGTTGTCCGGGTCCGTGGAGGGTCATAGAGAGTAGCAGGTGCGTCTTAAAGGGAGCAAAGGTGGGACTTTCAGTTCCCTTGAGGCTTGTATCATGTATTGAGTATCGTGACTTATTTAATAATAATGTAAGTTGCACGCACTGATGACGTATGGGCAGTGTTGTCGTACGGTGTCCTTACACCACACTCTAGTCTTTAGTAAGGTGCATGTGATGTGCCACACACCTGTAGGATGTCGAATTTCCTCATTTCTAATGGTCATGCTGCACGCAAAGAGCGCACACATGTCATTTGAACAGCTCCTTGCAGTTTGCAGGATTTGGGGAGGTTTAAAAAAAAATGAGAAATCCATATGACAAGTCTGCATCTCACCTACTTCGTCCTTACTTTAGCATGACCTGTTGCCAGCAACATGCCCGTAAATAAAAATGTGCACGAACATTTGAACTTTATGGACTCACTGAGAGATCCACGACTTTGATATTTTTCCCATGTGCCCCCTTACAGATTTGCCCATTTTTTCATCTGCGGACATCCTGTATCCATCTCTAAGGGCAGTTTTGACTAAGGCTTAACACGACACTGTGACATCCTTAGTGATCCCAAAGCAGCAGTTGTTGCTGTACACCAGGGCTTTACAAAACTATTTGAAGGCAGTCTGGGAGAAAGGGTATCATTTAACAAAATATATTTAGGTTCAGATGGGGCTCAAATCCTGAAATTTGGGGGTTATAAGGTGGATTTAACGGTTGAAACTAGTCCTAAGTTCGAAGTTATAACAAACCACAGGACATGTAAAATAGTCAACCGTGACCAACGTGGATTTTAAGATGTAAAATATTTGAGCAAACAGCTTTTAGCCTTACATGTATGTATTGTGGAACAACTTCTGATTTCCTCTTGTGTTTTTTATTTTTTAACCTGGGTTTCTTTCAGTCCTTGAATTGACCTTGAACTGCTCTGCATCTGGATGCTAGAGGCAAAGCATGAGGTTTGGCTGACATTTAAAGGGGAAACAGTATTGACTGTACCATATTTTCAAACTACACTGTATGAAGGTGTAATGTCTCTTTAAAGGCTACTGATTGAGTTTAGGCATAACCTCTGGAGATTAAAGGAAAACAGAAGTTTAACATTTACAAAAAATATGTATACTATTTCTACAGGTATTGTTTCAAGGGACTTCTGGGAAAAAGATGCAGCTTCAAGTGGAGAAAATGCAATTGTTCTGAACAGACAACGATTTCAGAAAAAAAATACCCTGGAGGGGGGAGCATTATATTATGAAGCTGCAGATGTTTAAAGTTTCCATTTCGTTGCATGGAGAGGATAACAGAGGGGGCAGCTCATTTTTATTAATAAGTGTTCCAGCGCTGATTTTTGCTCGCATAGGAATAAAAGAGTGGATAGGTGATGTGGGTTTAGAAGAAAAAGCATCAAGTTTCTGTAATTTCCTGCAGACATGAACACCTACATGGTTGCAACATCTCTACCTAGTGAAATGTGCACAATACTAACGTTCTGCATTATCATATGATGGAGAATTTAAGAGAAGATGCATTGGAGGAAAGTTTGAAAGGGGCAGAAATCTAAAAAAATCTGTCAACTTCTTTTTTATCTTTAATCTAGGATCCTTTTAGTTAATTTTCTGACTCCTCATCTTCCTTAGCCTGGTTCTGTCCATCTTGTTCTCCTTGTCCTTGAACCAGCTCATAGAATTTATCACCTGTCTGTCAAGTCTTTGCAGTGAATTATCTTTCTCTTCCATAGAGCTAATCTCAATGTTTACCCCAGCATCGATTATCCGCTCCCAGACAGGTGGCCATCGTCATTTGTACGGCTCTCCTGGGACGTGAGTTGAAGTACAGTAACAAGTCACGTAAGCGCACACCCATATGGCGGCGCTCATGGGCCGGCAGCATCTCCATCAGGAGGGAGGCGAAATGCAGCCAACAGAAATTTGCGGTCATATCATAATGCTGATCACATTATGTCTATTTATTGTGCTGTTTTGTTGAGACCCCATTTTACTATGCTAACAAAATCAGATTTATGCCGCAGTTCAAATGCGTTTAAAGTGGAGTACACCTGGGACGTGCACGTGGACATGCACAAATGCAGCAGCCTGAGAGACAACAGGTCCGTCCTCTGAAATCAGATCAGAGCGAGGTGACACGCTCAAACCGGGCACAGACACTAAAACATTTCCTGTCAAAAAGGCAGCTGATGTCCAGTCTGCCTCCATGTGAGTCTCCTCAGTGCGTGTTTGTGTGTTTTTGTGTGACGGCTATTAAATGGGCTTTGTCTTCCTCTCCTCCTCCGGAAATTTACCTGACATCACTCATCTATCAGGACCACTTCCCCTCCTAAACCTCTTCTCTCCTTTTGTCTTCGCTCCTCTTTCCTTCGCATCCACTGCTATGCTCACTCCTTCTCTTCTCTTGCGGTTTTCTTTTGTCCTCCTCTGTGTCAGTCTTTCATCCAGTCCCACCTCCTCCTCTGATCTCTTCATCTCTCTGACTTTTCTAAACTCAAAGTTTGCTCTGTCTTTTCTTATCTTTCTAAGATTTTCTATCCCCACTTTCTGTTTATTCTCTAAATTACAATGTGTTCTCCTGAGCTGCCCTGTTTTGATCCTGTTCTCCGTCTTCTTAGCTATCAATCTCCTGATCTACTCTTCTCCATCAGTCTCTCTTAGACCATTCTTCTCCTCCATTTATCTCTGAAACAACCCCGTTCCCCAACAAAGCTATTCATCTTGGGCTCATTCAAGTGCAGTGAACCCTCCATGAAGTGAATACGCTGCAGACTTTTTTTTTAAATGCTTGTTTTTCTCATGGCAGCGTTGGCTTGAATGTGCACCGCATTATTTCATCTGTTTTCATCCAAGTTCCACGTTAACAGCAGAGTCTGTAAACCATGACAGCATCTGCTCGAGGTTCAGGTTCAGATTAATGGGCGAATTGATAACAATGTACCCAAATATTAATGCTTGCACATACCAATTTTGGAATCGATTACTCTATTAAAGTATTGATTACTACGGTAATTAATTAATGAGAAAATAAAAGTGGATTTGTTTCTGGATATTTTTGCTTGTTAGGTGAGTTAATCCACTGTGCATTTTGAACTGCTCCCTCAGTCACATGACCATAGGAGCTGTGAGATGTGTGTGTAAGGCTAAGCTCGCATGTGATGCACGTTCAGCATACAGTGCTCACACTGAACCGTCGCTAGCCAGTACTAGCCCATGTACCAACAGTCGGGAGAGGCTTGGTGGGAAATGACAAAGCAGTGCAAATTTAATGAATGTTGCTCCAGACTTTTTCCTTCACAGCTCTATTCTGATATGAAAGACTTGATGTCATATAATTCCGCCCAGGCAAAATCCACATTTATCAATTTTTTCCTCCATGAACAATTATCAAACAGTTGGCACTCTTGTAAATTGAAAGAAATTCCAACCATAAGCCACTACCAAATCTGAGACCCTGATTGGTCAAAGTTCAGCCTGGTTCAACTATCAACGCGCATTAATGTTCCTTGAAACATGTGTAGTGATATGCGAACGCAAGAGTTCGAAACGCACATTTACGCACATTTACATATACTTTAAATTTGTGAACGTTTACCTTTGGCAACAACTCAGCACGGCATGAATGCATGATTTTAGAAAGAATGTTTTTGTATTTTTAACCTTATAACATTAAATTTGTTACTTGGTGGAATTTATTTTTAGGAAAAAAATAAAATGCTAGAGACAAAAAATTATAGATAAGAAAAGAGGTTGCCAGTAATTTGTATTGGTAATTGGTATAAATGCTTTAATCCAAAAAGTAATCTGTATGGTATCTAATCCATCCATCTGTTGTTCAGACTTGTACATTTTCTCCGCTGGAGGAACAGTTTTTGCTTTCAGCAACAACATCAGGCAGATCCACCGGAAAAGATGCCACAGGTGCAAAATTATTTTTCCAAGACAGAGATTTTGTTTAAATTTGGGGTATTAGAACCCATGTTGATGTGAAATGTGCCGCTGCCTTGTGCTACGTAATGATAAACAGATGTTTTATCATCTGTTGTCGGAGGTGTAAATGTGCCGGAACGCCTCATTGGGGGGAAAAGTAGTAAAATCCTGCAGCTGATGCATGCACTTATTTATTTTGGGAAATAGGATTTTATTGAAACGTTATGTGTGGAAACAGAAAATTAAGATTTCATTCCCACATTAGTGTCTTTCTTTGCAGCATTCTCTGAAATTTATTGTGTTTTTTATTGTTAGACATGTGTGGCAAACAGTGTCAGGGACATTTTCAGAATTTATTTACCATGCACTTCTTTGGAAAAAAAAAAAATTTGTTTTTTTTTTTTAAAGTTAAAAACACAACAATTAGCACTAGAATATAGATGTTCATTAGGTAGATGGAAACTGTGAATGAGTTGTTTTATGGCTCACATGGTGTGTAAAGATATGTCTAACATTGACAGGTGTAGTCAGGCGATAAACTGACACACTTCTCCCAGCTCCTTGTTGAAAATCTCCCTCAGGTCTTTCCACACAGAGCAATTTGTTCATAATGCCTGGAGAATGCCTGGAACTGCACTTTGCAGAAGTGTTTCTTGGTCAAATCTGCAGTAAAAAAAAAGCAGTCTAACTGCCCTCTGTGCTGAGGTGAAGTACACTGTGGTTTTCATGAAGTTTGATAAATATGCTCCATTGTCGACTGTCAAACATTTTCCAATCTGTGTGGATGAGCCAAAACAATTCTACCAAAAGAATAGTCTACATGTGACGTTCTACTTTGAAAATTGATTTTCTCTGTTTTGATTAGATTTTTTTCCCATCTTCCCCAATAGTGGATTCTGTTTTTGTAACTTTACAAGATTCAGCGTCCCCATGCCTTATAAGAATGTGTCTAAGCGATTGATCCTACCTGAGGACTGGACCGAGTGGGAAGTCACCCATAGAAAACTCCTGTCTCCAACTAAATGATATCAATCCAGTCGCCATTTTTCGTGATATGGATGCCGCCTTGTTAGAGCCAGACAACATGAGTAAGCAGTGATTGGTCCAATCAGGAGTGAGCTTGTGTAGGTTCATACCCCTACACTTGAAAGCGGGCTACATGAAATCTGTCAATCAAACTTTTTGCACGTTGGACGTGGAAGCTGGCAGGTACAACTTACTTTTATTGAGACATCTGATTGACCAGTTTATAACCTGAATAACTTGCACTATAGACAGAAATATCATCAACAAAAATGAGGATTATCAAGAACATGTAAAAAAATGTAGCAGAGCAAGAATGGTTATTCTGACAAAAAAAACAGCTGTTTATTTCTTTACAGAAGTCGATGGGATTTTGGCTTCTTGGAGTTAGCAGACACTTGTTTTGAACAGAGGAGGAGGGCTGACTCAGTCCAGTTCTCATATACAGTCAATAGTCCTGGCCTTATTAAAAACAGGTTTGGAGCCAGAATTTTTTTAATCTTTTAAAGTTTATGAGGAAAAGGTTTTCCAGCACCACCAACAGTTTCTATCATCATTCTCATCTGGAATAACAGATTATTTTACCACAAATTACCTTGTTTTTAGATTCAGACCATTACTCTTATTTAAAACATTGAACTAAAAAATATTAAGAGAAAAAAAATAATTTTGCAGTTTAGGAAATAGACAAAAGAAGAAAGTAAACCCTCCACTGAAATCTCAAATCGAAACTCCATACATTCTGATCCTTCCTGGAAATCTTGATTTTGGTCAGAGGTTGTTTTTATCATCATGTCTGATGTTTCTACTGGGGTGCATGGGGGGATGCGGTTCATCTGTCCCCCTGCTGATCACCTGTGATGTCCTCACATGTAGAATTCTTGCATTCTACAGAGACATCTGATCCTTTGGGGTAGACACAGACTTTCATGCTGCAGGCTAAGCCTAATCTCCCTCGTGGATTTAGAACAGTGAAGAAAATAAAAACATTTTTTCTTCACCTTTGCACATGCAACTAACTGTTCTCTAGCCCCGATGGCTGAATTTAGACAACAAACCAAATTTTTTGGCAAAAATACAAATGCATTAATATTTGGGTAACTGAACTGATCATTTTGCAAAGTAAAGTTCCTCACCAATAAGCACTTTTACAAAAAGTTAATGAATTATGGTAAGAATGTTGTAAGAATTGAGTTTTGTGCAGATGTGATGAGTATTTTATTACTTTTAGCACAACAGTGACATTTATGGGACCACGTAAAGCAGTTGTGTCAACATTTTGTTCACATATTTGAGCTTGATGTTTTGATGTTTCCTAAAAGACTTTAGAAAAATGTGCAGATGAAGATTTAATAACAATGCAGTTGGTGACAATTCCAAATTGTAGATAGCGTTTTCCACGGAGTTTCTCTTTTTTTTTAATGTACTTGTGAACGGAGCATTGGTTCACCCCTGCAAGGAATAAATGTGGCGTTTTAGTTCCTCCATCAATAACTGTTCAGACAGACGTTGATGCAGACGGACTTGGTGGTCGCAGCTTCCTGACGACAGCAGCCGTGGTGCGATCCATTCATTAGTCTGTGGACCTTTCCAGCCGTATCAGAGGAATCATAAAAATAGCTCTGGCATTTAACAGACATGCACACACACGGACAATGACAAAACCCCCAGCATTCCTACACCGTGTCATTACCGCTGACTGCACGGGCGCAGACGTGGTGGAGAAAAGAGAGGGAAGAACAACAGGTTGGTGGACAGAGTGGAGGAAAGAGGCAGACAGACGGTAAAACAGGCGCAAGGAGACAATGAGCCTAATGGAGCAGGTAAAGGAGAGACAGACATCGCCTCTCATCCGTTCTTCGAGCAGATTCCTTTGCTTCTTCACCGCTGCCTATCACCACGGCAACTATCATTTAGACGTGGCAATGAGGGGGCGATGAGGTAGTGAAGATGTGATGTTCAGGACTGGAAGGAGAAATTGCAGGGCATTCAATGAATTGAGGCCAGAATAATAGAAGGCAGAATTAATAATCGCCTGCAGTGAAGCAAACATTTTCATTGCTGTTGCTCCTTCTTTTCAGGCCCCTGAGGCAAATTCAAACAAAAGGCTCTAATTTGACCTTTGTTCTCCATCCAAATGAGTCACCGTTTGAATAAAGTCTGGTTAGGATTGCTTTTTATCGTCAAGGTGATGACAGAAATGAGAAGTAATTAAGGACGTTTTCTCATCTTCTCTGCAACATGAAAAGATGACCTGCTAATGAAAAGCATCGTTTAAGGGTCGCCTCACAGTTCACTTCAGTCCACAGCACTGGACCACTTCTAATGCAAAGTTTCCTCTAATTTCAGGCAGTTTTTGTAAACATCATGGTCTCTTCTGTCCTTTTAGGTGATGCTTTGTGTGTCTGTTTGCGTTTGTCGATGGTGCTCCGCGTGTGGGCGTAAATGTTTCAGTTGGCCGCCACTTTTTCACCACAAGGTTCTCTTCGGTGTCTGATGTCAAACAATATATGCTCGCCCACACAGCCTCAGCTCCTGCTCAAAATGCTGAGAAAAGGAAGGGAGGAGTTAGTTTTCTGTTCGAGTCTAAAAAGTTCTGGAAGTTTTCTCCTAAGGAGACAGAGTTCCTGAATGGAAACAAACAGCCGGTGAGGGGAAGAGAAGGAGGTGTTGATGCTCCATCAAGAGGCTTCCTGGCTTTTAATTGAACTGTCATTGCAGGTTTCCTTTGAGCTCTTCACAGCTCGTGTGGGGCGGAGGTGAGGTGTCCGGGGGGGGGGCTTCTTTTCTGGTGCTGAGGTACGGCCACACATCTGACGGTTGTGGCAACTTTAAGTCAAAAAATGTTGCAACTTCTGACAGGAGGAATGTCAAATAAATAAGGCAACGCAAAAAAAGCAGTTTGAGCATAAAAAAATAAAAATGTTAAAGAACTTAAACCAACTGCAGAGGTAGTTATCACTTTAACACCAGAGCTGTAGCCCAAGTGTTAACATTTTTTGAACTACCATATCTCTTCAACTGTTTAACGTAATTAGTGAACAGTTTACCCAGTCAACGTGACTCAGATGATTTTTTTGTGGATGAAAGCGGCTTAGCGCCTTTATGCAGCACTTTCTGTTTGTAATGTGTTGCATACCGGTGCAAAGCTGATAGGAAAAGCATTTTTTCTGCGCGTCAGAATCAGCTAATTCACAGAGTTATGGTACGTCGAAGAGCATGTTTTGTTCAGATGTTGCTATAGCAACATCTCTGTTAAAGGGTTAGTAGACACTTTGGACATCCAATCATAACCGCAAACACAAGTATCAGAAAATTTGGATATTTGCGATCCGTTCCAGAAAAATCGGGTACAAATATTTGCAATGTCCAAGATTGCTGATACGCAATCTTTATAATTATAGTATGATATAATAAAAATACACTTTAGGCAATGTAATTATTGCTCTGAAATGCAGAAAAATGATGGATTATGAGTATATAAAGTTGGCAAACTGCTACTGTCACAGGAAGTAAATACATTTAGTGTCTGAGAAGGTTATTCTTTTTAAAATAAAACCATCAAGTGTTTTTCGTTGATGAAAATAAAATGAGACAGAAGTTCAGTTCAGTAAAAAAATGTTCCTGAAAGAACAAATTTGTTTTAAATATAGTCAACAGTTTAAAAAAATGTATGTAATACTAAAAAATCTTGTGGTCATTTATGATGTTATATAACTATCTGCTAGCGTGGTGAAGGAGCCGTACCGGAGCACATTTGTAAAATGTTCATCTAAAGTTTTGGGAGATTTTTGTGTTTCCTCTAAAGATGAAAGAAGTCAGTTTATAAAACATGTCTGTTGGAAATACGATTGTCCATTTATGTGAAAGGACTGTGAGTGTTTCCAAGTTGATACATTTCTATTGAGCTGTTGCTGTGCCTTACTGACTAATCTTCTAGTCATCTATCTACTGGAACTGTAGTCGGCTAAACTTTAAGGATGAAAACATTGAACATTTTCAGGATTTGTTGTTGATGATCTAAAGCAACAATAAAAATGATGGTGATTAAGTATATATTATTTTCATTTTCATACACTCAGTAAAAAAAACATAATCATAGCAACTATTTAGACATAATACCTTTATTTATTTATTTATTTATTTAAAAAAATTATTTTCTAATAATACATTTATCAAATAGTAAAAATTATGGTTTGATTTTTGAATCCTTTAACTTGATTTTTCTTTTAAGTAGTGATCCAGAGCTGTTATAATGTAAAACTTCTACACCTTTGACATTGAAGGATCTACTAGTTTCCTATTGCTAAACAGTAACTTCTCTTGGTTTTAATATACAGAATATGTGCAAATATGAGCTCTGTGTGTGTCTTTCCTGTTTTTTGTTCATTTTTTTTATTGTTTTAGGACATTTTACCAGAGCAGTCAATGATCTTTTTGTTATTTGGCCTTTTAAGTGCACACATGCCGTGCTCCTTCCCGTTGGGAGTCAGCAGGAGAGTAAAAGCCTTCCCCGTGCTCACCTTTTTGTGTCGCAGGCAAATTAACACCAGCATGGGTGAAATGGAATGAGCAAAAAGGACGTATGTGACAGTTACTGCAGTAAAACAGTATTTGAGTTTGGGGGGTGTGGGTAAAACGTGTATTATCTTGAAGAGCAGAAAAAAAAGGTAAAAAAGTTCAGAAAAACGCTGTTTGGATGTGCAGATCCTGGATTCAGTACTGTGTAAGTACTTTGCTTGCTGTGAGGAAAATTACTTTATCTTATTGCAGTTACACATTTTAACGATGGATTTAGCAAATTGGACTGATGACACCATTACTGTTTGAAAGCTCTTCAGTCCGTGATGTGAAAACATGGCGAATTAAAGTCAGCAGAAGGATAGATGACGAAAAAATGGGGTTTTAATGAAAATTTTTCATTTTATTTAAGGACACTCAAGCTCACTGTGCAATAAGAAAGTATAAAAACAACATCCTATAATAACAAAGAAATAACCTATATCTTACAGAGCGCAGTGGCGGTTCTACACTGAATTACTCGCTGGGCGAGACCCTCCCCAGTCCCCCTCAGAGTCACAACTAAAATTTGTTCGTCCATGTCAACTTAATACAAAATACATCTGAATAATATGCAATATATTGATCTCTACTTCAGATAACGAAAATCAGCTTATGGGTATTGTTTTCAATAAACATGGCACATTTTGTAATTACAACTGGTTAAATAAGGTTTTGTCACCACAGAGTTGCAGTAAAATGTAGATTAATCTTTAAAACTACCCACAGATTTAGGAAAATTCCATTGACCCCAACATGATGGAAAGAAATAAAAACATACTTCATACACGTAAAATGAAAATGAACTCACTTTAACCCAAAAACCCCCGTTAACTGGTAAAAGAAAATTTTGAAAATGTTTAGGCTGCCACAAACAACTATTAAAGTAATGACCGAGACTAGTTATTTGCCCCATTGGCATCTTGTCCATATTCTCTGACGTTTTGGTGCTTGACACTAAACTTCTCCACCAAAGTCGTCGACGAAACCAATTTTTACCTTGGTGACCTCATCGTTTTGTGTTCCCTATTTTTATTTGGCCATTTCACACTAAAGATAGTTTATTCCTTTATTAAAATGGCACAGTATGACAGATTTTAAAACATTTTATAAAGTAGATTCTGTCCCCAGCCCCCCTTCCCTCACCATCCATCCAGTTTATTTGGGAGAGGCCGGCAGTTGAACTAATTCTCTCTACCCCTCTTTACACACCTTTTCAGTGCATTCTCAGCCGTGATGTAACACATAATAGAAAATCATAGCAGCACGAATTTTTCTCCAAGTACAGCCAGTGCCCCCTTGTAATTGGTGCCCCGGGCAACTGCACACATTGCCCATTGACTGTAAAAATGAATCCTAAAAAGGAAGTACCATTGCTTCCTGATACGGGGACCGCCATGTTGAAACCAGTCGACAATGATTGGTCTGAGTCGCTCTGGTCATCGTATCTGTGGCAACTACTGTCGCCATTGCTATAGATACAATGACTCAGAGTGACTTGGACCAATCACTGTCGACTGGTTTCAACATGGCGGTGCCCGTATCAGGAAGCAGTGGTGAGGGACTTTGCCTCATTTCTCCAAGGTAAGGCATTTTCTATGGGTGACATTACACCTCGATTTGTCCATTGTTTTTCGAGACAATGCTACTGCCCGAACCTAAAACCGCTACTGAGAGAACGTGAATGAAAACAGTGGATTGAAGTGACGGGACATGAACCAAATTCATGAAAGTCTCGTATGCAAAAGGAAGTTCCAACAAAATTTTAACAAATTTAGCAAGAATATAATTTTATATATTTATACATTTAAATTTGAAAAAAGTGCAGTTTGTTCTCTGCAAGTATTATGATAATAAAGCTATAAAGGTTGTAAATATCTGAGTTGAAACCACATTTCATTGTAAGAACAAAACATTCTGAATTTTCTTGCATATTATATAACTCCCCATAAAATTCTACATTTAATGTTCTGTATTAACGTTCTTTTTAGAGCTTAATGTGCATGTTTAGTGGTTCAGAAAAATGGCTCCAACTGAGGCAACAAAACAATGAAGACCATAAAAGGTGAAAGAAATACTGCAGTTATGCAGCACACATGCATAGTCAGTGCTTTCAAGCGAGCCTTCCATTAATTACAATGGAATACAACAGTGGCATTAATCTACTCTAATTGAGTTCTTTGCATTCGACCTTTGCAGGTCATCCAAGGAAAAAAAGAATAATCTGAGAGCACATGATGAGGAAATAGGATTTTATAATTAAAACAAGGAATATACATATAACAAGATTCTTGTCTTAGCATGTCCTTGATGTTCTGCTTGGAGTACTTAATATTTTTTTTTCAGAGGTGGAATGTAACAGTCCGTTTGTTTTTGTTTTTTTTAACTTGTCCTGTCCAACAGCTGAGGAAACAGATGAGAGCTGAATGCCTCTTGTGTTGGACATATTTTACTTTAACAACAGGGATAATGAATCTTCTGACAAACCAGTGGTATGTCTGAATAAACCCCTTTTGTAATCGAGGCCAAACTTTATTCATTTTAATCATATTTGAAAGATTATAGAACTGGGGGGGGGGGGGGTAAAACCAAGAAGCAGCATAAAGCAACAAGTTTCTGGATGTTTATAATCTTTACAGTAAGGTTTAGATGTAATACAAATCTAAAAGGGCGGGGCCTGTCCACACACACAATCAAATGTTATAAACATACCTGTTGGCTCCAAATATGTTCACATGTCAACATGTACACAATGCAAATAATGTTCAGACACGCATACCTATGCATTCAAACCAACTAGAGTGAAATATTTCATTCAATCACGCAAACTATTTGTGTAAAGGTGAGCTAACACCTGTGCTTGAGTGAATGTTTATGTTCTTCTAAAATGGATGATGGAATGTAAAAATAAGTAGGGAGAGTGCCCAGTCATCCCCACTGCAAGACCCCCGCCGCAGCAGCAGAGGGGGGGACAGAGAGTGCAAGCTCCAACCCAACCAGAAGAGCAGCCCTCTCACCGCACCCTTAGGGCCCTGCCCCATAAGAGCGCCCACAGCCCCAGACCAGCACCCCACCACCACCCAGGAGTTCTGGGCATCCCCCCACCCCAAACCCAGGACCCCCCAAGGGAGACCCGCCCCATGCTCCAGGCAGCCAGCCATCCGGGCCATGGTTGGGCCAGGAAGGCGCAAGGCAGGGGCCAGCCATCCCCACCCAGGAGGAGGGCACCCAGGAGAAGAGGGGATCCACAAGAGGTGTTGTGAACATGGCCCGACCAGGCTCGCCCACAGTTGGAATTTTGGCGAGGCCCAGCGCTCAAGGACAAAGACCAGAACCCACACCACAGGGACACGGACATCCTCAGGCTCAGATGTGATGTGATCCCCAGCTCTTGGTCTTGCCAGAGAACTCATGGATCCCTCTCCCTGCGTGGAGAGAGGGCTGCCGGGCCCAGGAACCCAGCGCCCAGGGAACACGGCCACCGTCGCTGAGGGCATGGTACCCCCTACCAGGGATGGGGTAGGGGACAGATGGTCCTAGGTCCCACCTTCCCTGTGAAATGCATGTGTGTGTGTTTGTGAGGGTGTGTGCATGTATGTGTGTTTGTGTTGGAGTATATATTTTAAGGGGTAAAGGGTGTGTGTACTAAGGGGGTGCAGTTAAAATTGGCGGGTAGGGTTTTTTTTTTGTTTTTCACCTTGGTCATAATTTGTTTGGAAATCCTAAAACTTTTATTTGCTATATTTGGAACTTAAATATTTCGCTTCTTACTCCAGTGCATTTTAGGTTTTTTAAATTTGAAGATGGAATGTGAAAAGACTGTTTCAAACTTCTAGTATAAAATTAAAATTCTAAGATTACCAAAAAAAAAGAGGAGATACTTGGTTGGAAATCTTTATTTGAGGAGGAAACTAGGTTGAAATCGAGCATTTTTTGTCAGCAAACTGTTGGATCTGTTTCAAATTGTCAGCAAGAGATTTGTTGTGGTTGGAAGACTAAATTTGTCCTTTTAAAAATGTTATTTTACTGTCTGGAAAATTTCAAATTTTTAAGATTTTGTTGCACAAATCTGCACATTTTTAATACATCATTTAACTGTTGTCAGAACCCGCTTAATCCCTTAAGGTGGTGACAGGGTTGCTGGAGCCTATCCCAACAGTAGTTGGGATAGGTCACGGGATCGCACAATCACACACCTACAGTACAGACCAAAGTTTTGACACACCTTCTCATTCAAATGAATGGGAAGGTGTGTCCAAACTTTGGTCTGTACTGTACATTTACACCTAAGGGGCAATTTAGAACCACCAATCAAGCCATGAAGCCTCCACAGAGATGTCCCAGCTGGGATTTGAACGAAGACCTTCTCACTGTGAGGCAAGATTACCAACTGCTGCACCACTGTGGAACCCACATTTTCAGTCAAACCTGCGAAACATTCATATTTGGCCTCTTACTTGAGTACAGTTTTTTTGATTGGATTGGAACAGTTTCATTGGAGTGGGTATTTAAAGTCAACAGTTAAGTCAGTGGAGACCTTACATCTACAAATTTTGAGGGTTAGCGCATAGCTTTTCTTGCATTTTAGAGAACTGACCGCTCTCTGACTTGCTGGTTTTTTGTGTCTTTCGTGACTTTTCGTTCTCTAAAAAGTCGTTTTTCATGTATTCTCATTCACAGAGGGTTTGTTTGTTGGGAGTAAACCTGCTTTTGCTTTGTGTCTGAGCTCCAATTTCTGCAAAGCCGTCAAGGGACCCTTCCTGAAAATAGGATTTAGATTATTTCCCGGACCGTCGTACCAGGAGCCTTGCTATTATACAGTGAGTGCGAGGAATCTTGCCATGCCTGCAGGCGAAATGTAAAGTCGTTTTTATGAAACGTTGACCCCCGTGAGAGAAAATAACATTTCATTTTACCTCTAAAGAGACCTCAGCGCCCCTTTCTCTTCCTTTTCCGCTCGGACTCGCAGGTTATGTCGATGAGATTCATGATGCAACATTTAATTAAAGGAAAGGACAGTTCCATAACCTGAAAGGAGAGACGAATGTCACACAGTCCCACTGTCAAAAGTTTCATTAAAAAAACAGACTAAACCTTTTGTGAATGTTGTCTCTGGCAACTGAGGGATGCAGTGAAGGTTGCTGAACAGAGCAAACTCATCAAAACTGGGGGGTATTTGATGAAAAAGCACCGCTGTGAGAATTTGGAGCCTCATCAGGGCTATACTGGACCAGCTCCCCGTCTCTCACTGGAGATCATCATGGTGCCCCCACCTGGCAGGAAATGGCCGCGTTTACCTGAGTAAGCTTTACTGTAAGGGTGCATTCCGTGTGCTTCCGCTGCCACCGCCTCGGAGTTCAGTCGTCATCAGTTTCTCTCAACCTAAAAATAAGAACTATCGCATGATTTCTCATTCAATCCTTTCTAATCTAATCCACATCCAAAACTATCAAAAACATCACTTTTCTGCTCCACTGCTGCTCTACATTAATAGACAAGCTGTTTATGTTTAAGTGTTGTGGCCTCCTGCAATGCAAACATCTGCAGACTTAATGATATGAAGTAGGAAGTTATCAGAGTTCTCAAACCCCATAGATAATTTCTTTGTACTCCACCTGTTCCCAGAACTGGAAAACTTTGGTCTTTAAATTATCCTAAACTCTTTAAGAAAGCAGAACATGTTATTTTTCTTAGGTTCTGTCAAATGAAGACGATTTTTTTCCTTAACTGAAAGTGATTAAATGACCAAATAAATGGTTATTGTTTTCATTGGGGGTGTTTTTATTCTTTTTATTTTTATATGTTTGAAATAATTAAATAAATAAAAATTAATAAACTAAAACTAAAATTTTCCTCCTATATTAGAAAGGTTAAAAGGATTTATGCAATTTTTAGCTTCTTCCATCATATTAAATGAAACTCTGAATATTTTTTTCTAATTAATTGTGTTTCTTGCAAGAATAAGTTCAAGTTCAAAAATATTTATTTTGGACAAGTGAAAACAAATGTAGAATAACAAAATAAGACAAGACAAAATTATATAAAACAAGAAAATTATATAAAACAAGACAAAATTATATAAACAACAAAAGTCCAAAAGGGAGGGGAAAAGGAAAAAATCTTATAAACTCTCACCCCCTTTACCTTAAGTCATTTCTTTCCAAAACCCAGTACTCCCACCATCAAAGTCCAGTGCCCTAGCCAAGTGTATATTCTGTTACAGCTGCACATGTAATTCTCATTTCCAAAAAACACCCAAATGAATAACACAATCTTATTTTAAAAGCATCCAAATTTACAAATGCTGATGTTCTGTCTTGTTTTGTATTTTTACATATTTATCAATGATCATATTTCTGTATTTATACCTAAACTCTTTTATGTTGAACATTGTTTCAAGCATTAACTGGTCCTGTTCGACAGCTTCACTCTACAAACTGAAACACAAAATCTTTTTTTATTTGCATGTGATTCATGTATGAGAAATTAATTTTTTCCCCCTAAAATTGTATTTTTCTTCTCTTTTAATAAATAACCTTTGGATATTTGTCGGTCAAAATTGTTTTCTGCCTTGAATATTATTTGAGCTGTACAATACTCTATTAAATCATAAAATTTTAGTAATTTTGATTTTATAAATATTTTTTCGTGTGTTCGGGGTAACTGACTTTGTGTATGATTCGTATTGCTCTCTTTTGAAGTATTAAAGTGAAACGTTGTGTAACGTTGTTTTATAGTTGTTCCCCCAAACCTCTACACAATAAGAAAAATATGGTAAGACCAATGTACAGTATAACGTGGAGTAATTTTTGGTCCAGAACCAGTTTTGTTTATTCAACACTGAGATACTTCTGGATAATTTAGTTTGTAAGTACCTAATAAGTGCTTTCCAGATTAGTTTTTCATCAATTATAACCCCAAGAAATGTATTTTTATTAAGTCTTTCAAGTTTCACCCCATTTATGTGCATGTTAATGTTTATATTTTACCATTATAATGACAAAATAACATTATTTATGTTTTACTTAAATATAGTGAAAGTTTATTTACATCAAACCACATCTTCAGTTTTTCCATGTCCTTCTTAACAATTTCTGAGTTTCTGCACATCATCCTCATCACAAAAAACATTTGTGTCATCAGCAAACTAAAGTTAGTGTAATTTATTAGAAACTTTAAATAAATACTTTATATACTAAATAAATAATATTCCCAGCACCGATCCCTGAAGGACACCACAATGTTCAAACATTGGGAACAAGCACTTTCAACTTTTACAAACTGCTTTCTGTTGCTCAAATAGCTTTGATCCAGTCTAACACTACCCCCCTAAAGCCATACCGTTCCAATTTATTTATTAATATGATTGATTTGACCTGAACCCATATTGTCCTTCGTCCAATATCTTATGCTTTTCGTTAAAGAGTTCAATCTATTTATGAACATTTTTTCTAGCATTTTTGATAACTGTGGTAACACAGAAACTGGTCTGTAGTTTGTGAAGTGATGCTTGTTCCCGGTTTTGTACAATGGGATAACTTTTGCTATTTTCATTTGATTTGGAAATGAACCTACTATATACTTTCTTGAAAGAGTTTTTGTCACATTTAATAAACGTTTTCTCAATGACAAACAGCAACAATTATATTCAGTTTTTCATAATTTTCTTGGCCAACAGCAGCACTAATAAAAATATCAAAACAATGTTAAACTTCACAATATACTAGTTTGGAAAAAAAGACTGAAAAGTTAGTTTATTTTGAGCAATTCTGTCAATAAAAAGGAAAAATCCAATAAAAATAAAAAGTACTTAGATATATCAAACATATTTAACATATTAA
The DNA here is from genome assembly GCF_053564925.1 of Oryzias latipes. Classification (NCBI taxonomy): domain Eukaryota; kingdom Metazoa; phylum Chordata; class Actinopteri; order Beloniformes; family Adrianichthyidae; genus Oryzias; species Oryzias latipes. The sequence goes on along the minus strand of NC_136249.1, from coordinate 14,137,528 downwards.
TTCATATAGTGATCAAAAATAAATGAAAGAAAAGAAAACGATGATTTCTTCTTGACATTATAATTGCTCCTAATCATTAATAGAAATGTGTACTTTTACATACACTAGACATATGACATATTGAATCTATTGAGTGTAATGGTTTTTAAACAGAGTATGATTAGTGTTTGAAAGGGAGGGAAAAGAACCAAAAACATGTTTTTGGTTCACATTTTTTTTTTAACTTGTCCTGTCCAACAGCTGGGCAGACAGATGGGAGCTGAAGACCTCTTGTGTTGGACATATTTTATTTTAACAACAGGGGTTATTAATCTTCTGACAAACCAGAGGTATGTCTGAATAAACCCCTTTTGTAATCAAGGCTAAACTTTATTCATTTTAATCATACTTGAAAATCTTGGACCGGACCGAAAAGGAAAGGAGGGAAGCAGAGAGAGGGATGTTGGGGGGTGGGGGGGGGGTAGGAGGGTGATTATGGTAAGAACCAAATTAATAATACCCAAACCCTTTAATTTATTATTTTTTTTTTTTACATAGAATCAAATGTAAACATTCATACATAAATTTCAAACATTATAGCATCTTTATGCCACCAAACTGATGATATTTGGATTTCTTGTCATTCTCTAAGGCTTATAGAAAGAAATGGACCTTATTATCAGCTTTGTCTCAGCTTCACAGGAACCTTCTTCTATTATTTGTGCCACTTTAGTTTCTTGATTAAGTAGTTTTGTTCCTTTTAAAAAAAAAATCTTTCAATTTGTAGATCTGAGATGTTCTGGAAGAGCTCAAGAAAGACAGAAAAAGTCCAATGCCGCCCCACAGAACCAGATGACGTCTAATACAATCGAAATAAAGCACATAAAGGTGTTTGAAAGAGTTTTTAAACCAAGAAAAGGTTTGTGTGCTTCAGAGAACACCCATTTTGACTCCATTATGATGCAGCACTCACCGCGTTTGGCTGGAGAAGTCTTTTATTCCTCCTGCTGGAGCGAGAGGAGGCAAAGTCAGGTAATAGAGAAGTCTATTTGCTGCCGCCATTTGCGTCATTCGCTCCTCTGGAGGCCACGTCTTTATCTGCCTTTTGTCTCTTGCACTCTCACTAAGGACCTTCAAACTAAATCAGTTTAAAGGCACTCTGTTGATGATGGCATTTATCCGCTGTATCCAGGCACAATAAAATACTTGCACTTCAATGCTTTTTTTTTTTTTTCTTTTTTATTGCTTTTATCTGCTCTGCTTTTTCTTCTCTGTCCTTCTGTTCATCCCTCTGCACCATTCCTCCTGTCTCCTCTCCTAACCAATCTTGCCTCTGCTCTGCTGATTTCTCACTGGCAAAATAAAACCCTTTTGAATTCATTGGTTTCGACCTGTTGATTCTTCAGACTCTACAGTGCTGGAGAGGTCAAAGAGCAGACGATAGTGCCTAGAATTATGGGAGCTCGCCTCCGTTTCCCTGTTTGCTTCAGGATTTGCTTCTTTGGAGAATCATAATTCAAAAGCGAAAGGGGAAAAAAAAGCATTTGAGTTTAGCTGAAAAGGTTCATTTGTTGGAGAAAAAGCTGCACCTAAATCTTTATTCCATCAAAATAAGAAATAATCGCTTTGAGTTGCAGCAGTTGGGTTTTTTAGAAACATTTTTTATTATCATATTACTGTTCTCATTCCTTTTCTGTGATGTAAGCTCTTTCTCATTCCCTGCTGTCCGAGTCTTCTGAGGTCACTTTCATTGGAAAAATGCTGTTAAGTCTGTGCAGAGATATTTGAGGAAAGCTTCTCCAATCCCGTCCACCGAACTTTCCCACAGAAAGAGTGAAAATGTGAATTTAAAGCTGGGTATTTTTCTGCTCTCTGGAGGGACGTAAATCTGACTCATTTTAATTCAACCACGGCAATTTTCTGTCCACAGTTTCCACCAGAAAAAAAACTCTCAGGTTTGAATATTAATCAGTGAAAGAGTCGCAAGGAGGTTGGAGAGGAAATTATGACTCAGGGAAAAGGCAAAATAACAAAGTTTATTTGGGCAGAAGTGTTTTCAGGGACTACGTTTCACTTTTAATTAGAAACATACTTTTCTTTATGCCAATTATTCCCATATTCACAAAACTTCACAGCAACTAAATCCAGAAAGTCTTTGGAGAAACAAAGCAGAAAACACAATTATTTGAAATGTTTTTTGGTGAATTTTTCTGAACGTGGATTCAAAATGCACTGGAGGAGGAGGAATTAGAATATTTCAGAAAAATGTGGATGAGATTAGTCCAATATTGGTTCGGCTCTACGCCAATGACGTCTTGCACACTGGGGATAAACTCGGACCGCACTTTTTTCTTTTTTTAGCGTGTGAGCTACTTTGAAACAATTCACACGGTCTGCCAATAGCATGCGCTCTGTTTGAGATTCTTTTTAAGGTGACTGACCTCAGAAACTGTTGATAGAAAAATAATACACATGAGCAGCTACATTTTTGGACGCTCACACCTTTCTGAAGTTAAACTGCTAGCAGAGCATGGTGCTCAGTTGAGTGGGAACATGCACATGCACAAACTATCAGAGGATGTTTGATTGACCATTGTGCATGTCAGTCAAGTGATGTGCTATACAGCAAGGATGACGATTGGCTGTTGGTTTCCTTTATTTTTGGTGACCTGCAATCTACACATGCTTTCTTTGGCGTATTGGTCTAGAATGAGAATGAGACAAACATTCATGAATTGAAAGGAAAAAGCATGGTTGTGATAAAGGCAGGTCATTCTATGTTAACAGCGTTTCTCGTGGTCTTTTAATTCTGATTCTGTTGGTTTTTGCCAAAAACCTGTAGTTTTCTAGGTCATAGTTTCTGCAGAGCTGCAGGAATTAATATGCTCTTTTTTAAACATTTTTTCATCTGCTCCTGGTTCACAATGAGTAGAATAAAAAAAATACAGTAAACCCTTGCTTTTCGCGGGGGTTACGTTCCAGAAAGAACCCGTGATAGGCAAAATCCGTGAAGTAGAAACTTCTATTTTTTTAACAATTAATATACAATTAAATACTCTATTATACATTGAAAAGAAAGAACAAACCATTTTACAGGCTCAAGCATTTGTTTCACAAATCAAAGTACTTTAAAAACGTTTTTTTTTCAACAAATATCTTCTGTACTGTACTGTCAAATAATAATTTGAATCATCAATGTGAACAGAAGGCTTCAAATCGCGGAGATTAGCCCCGCCCACCGCGAACCGAGAGTAATTGAATTAAACGGGAGAAAATTTAAAATGATCATGAAAAAAATACAAAGTACAAACGGACAAATAGTGGCTCAGGTGTATTTCAATGCTCTTCAGTCTGAGAAGCTGCAGTGTTTTCTCCTTCTCAAGGCAAGCCCGCGGTGCAGCTGTGTTTGTTCAGGAGAAGAAACATAGTGATTGACAGTTGTTGTCGCTCTTTTTCTATGGGTTTTAGAGAAACTTGAAATTGCAAGATGATTTGCATGTACGTAATTTGGAAAGCTGATTTACGTACGTGTACATATTAAACTGCAACATTATTGACGCGCAGGTAGAGAAGAAGCGGAGTGACTTTTTTAGCCAATCAGAATGCAGAACACAATGCACGATGCAAATCCGTGAAGTAGCGAAACCGTGAAAAGTAAACCGTGTTATAGCGAGGGATCACTGTACTCAGGAACTTAATTTAAACCCTAAATTTCTTAATATATGTACTATATCAGAAAAATGCCACAAGAGCATGTTAAAAACACCAAAAATGCAATTTCTTTGGAGTGGGTCTTTAATGTATCAATAAAGGCAGCTTTTTTAAGGCTCCTGGTTCTGTTTTAAACAGGATCATTATCGGTGTTGGTTCATTCAGTCGCTCTGATTGAATTGACTCAAATAATTTTGAGTGATTATTGTTCAGGGGAGACGTTGCTCCACCTGTTTGAGGATCAGAGCTTAGCGTCAGAGCTGAAGCTGCAGGGAGTCAGAACAGCACAGCAGCACAGAGTTGTGTTGGGTTGATTATGGCACTACTGCTGGGATTGTGTGCGTCTACAGCGGCGGACAAATCAGAGCAGAATCATTAACTCAGAGCTGTTTTGAAATCATGGTATAATAAAGGGGTTTCAGCTCATTGTCTGAGTTTTTTGTAAATCCTGAATGCTTCGATTTCCTGCGAACGCTTCTCTGTTTTCAGTCAAATAAAGGTGTAAAAATGGAGCCCTGCAAACAATCCAAACACAGTAGGGTTAATTAGGTGTTCACCTGAAGTAAAGCTCGGATGTTTGAGATGTTATGAGACTGAATATCACCTAAGAGCTTTTACAGCAAAAAAGTTAAGACCCCTCTTCCCTCCCTTTTATTGAAAACTGCTCTAAAAATGCAAAATTAACGACAAAACAAACCGTGAAAACATTATATTTAACTCTGCAGGAACTCCATTAGAGTTGAAAATAGATTATCACCAAAACGGGCAATGATGATGTCAATAATTCTTTATTATAGAATGATTTATCCACATCTGTCTTGTTGTTAAACAGTTTGGACAAGTACTTTTCTTCATTAAATGTTTGTTCTGAAAAAATGCATTGAGTTTGCAATCAGATCAAACTTATATGCTTCAACTACCCCCTTTTTTCAGAGACTTTAAATTCTCACAGTATATGACTTTTTTTTCTAATACATGTAGTTTTTAGTGAAAGGAATATTCCTGAGCAGTTCACAGCATGTTTTACTGTTCATTCAGTTACATTCTAATTAATTCCTTATTACATTATAGCTTTTTATTGATTTATGGCAACAAAACCATGGAAAGATTTTTTTTTCTATGTAGGAAAAAGCTGCATCTCTAGTGTGTTGCAAAACATGGCTAAAAAACATTTAAAATCTGCTTTAAAAATGTAATCTTATGTATAAAATTGTAATATATTGTGACAATTTTTGTGATGAACTTGTGATTTAAAATCACTATTTTTATATTTTCACAAACTTCAAAGTTTATTGTAATCTTCATGCTAATTTATTAGGTGAAGGCTTAAAATGAGCCCTAGAAATACTATTTTATTTATTGTAAAAGTGCTCTTTGGTCCGTGCATCATTCATAAGTTAGAATCCCACTCTGATCATCTTTTGATCTATTTCAAAATGTTAGTAGTGGTCTTTTATTCATGATTATTAGCCAAAATAAAAATTTTAAAAAACTGACGTTTTCTAGGACATAGTTCTTGCAGCGTGGGAGTAGTTCATTAGAAGTTCACCTGTGAGTTGTGGGCAGGACCTTTGCCGCAGAGCAACCCCACCCTCCCTTCCACTTGCCATTACTGTGAGCTCTCTGTTTAAACTGTCTCACTCTCGCTTACTGACCCTCACAACCCTTGACCTAACAATAGCGGTGTAACAAAAATGCTGAGCAGAATTGGAGGCGTACAGTTTTGAGCCAGAAACCAGCTCAGACGAGGAAAACAAAGATGTACATGGGTCTGTTTGCCTGCAAGTGGATGCATCAAAATATAGCGGAGCAGGGAGCTTGTGGCATGCCAAGAACATTTTCTGCCTCACAAATACAACTTTTTTCCAATTGCAGTTTTTCATCTGCTCTTGATTCAACAACTTGAATAAAGAAATACTCAGAAATGTAATGTTAAGCTTAATTTTCTTTATATGTCCCCCATCCTCAGAAAAATGTCATAAAAACATGTTAAAAACACCAAAACCCGATTTTCAATAAAAGGTGAAATAAAAAGTGCATAATTTTGGTCATTGCAAAAAAGAAATTGTAACTAATTACGGTAACATTTAGAAAACAATGATGTACAATCAACCAGAGTTTCAAAATTGTTAAAACTTAAAAAAAATGTAATATAATAACTTTATATAAAATAATTATCACATGACCGCCGTAGTGCAAATTTTAAAAACATCCATCCAGCGTTGCACAGCTCCAGACGGTATATTTTTAAACATATTTTAGCCATGCTTAAAAAACGTTTTCATCTTCCAACACTTTATTACGTCTTCTATTCTTTTTTTTGTAGGTTAATCGAGCAAAATGATGAAATCAGGGGACCTGATGAAAATTATCTTAAAATTAATCTTCTTGCCGAGCGCGGTGATTGGGGGGGGATTCTGCTTGAGCAGTGAAATGAATTTAGCATTTAGGAGTGCTCTCACATATGAGGAGTGCGACGGAAATGATGGTGGCATGACGTGCATGTGCTGGGGCTCTGCTCTTTAATAAAAAGACGTGCTCGTGGACAGCCACCCTCCGTTTGCAGAAGAAATTGGTCTGAAAACTCTGGTTTAAAATATTAGCTTTTCACTCGGCAATAAAGGGGCGCAATCTTTAAAAGATTGGTTTGTAGGCTGTCAGGCCGAGGCGACTTTCACAGATCAATATCTGCTGAAGCCCTGAAGGAATCCTCAGCAGGAGGAGCGCCGGGGAGAAAAGAGTCTTATTGAGCTGAAGCTGATGAGAAGAGAACCAGTTTGGTTTCAGCAACGTCACTCAGAGATGGTCTTCATAAAACGGACAGTCATGTCATGAGTTTTGTTCAGAAATTTAGCAGAAATGGTTCAATCTCTTAAAGCCCACAATGCACTGCACCATGCAGATGGAGCCAGTTCCATTGACTGAAGGAGAGTTGACAACGTTGCAGAGTAAATTAATGAAAGTAATCAGCAAACTACATTTCTTTAATTAATTTTTTTGAATGTTTTGAGCACAAAGCTGACTGAGGGGAGTTTTAGCTGATGTCAGACGTTTTTGCAGTAAGTGCTCACGCTGAGAATGCATAATGATATTCACAACGGCATGAAAATGGTTTGCTTGTGGCTTTTGTACATCTGTGGATAATCTTGTGCGGGGTGCAAACTCTTGCTGCTCATACGGATGCTGAGCGGAGCCACTCACTTCCTTTGGTCTCTGTGTGATGCACAGTTCCCCATGTCTCACCTGGAGATGCTGGGATGGCATCCAGCAGCCAACTTCTTGAAAAGTTTGATTTTAAAGATAGACAGTTCACATTTTTTTGTAATTCAAATCAGAAATGCTTTGGCTGGCAGAGATGAACAGTTTTGCCTTTGTTTCAATTCCAAATCCAGAACTAATCTAGATGATTTGATGTTTCTGTTTATCAGAAATCTAAATAGATGAACGTTGACACCTGTTAAAGAGCCCTGGATTATTTCCGGATTGTTTCCATTTTTTTTTTTTTTTTGTCAGCAGTTGGGCTTTGCATGCTTTTCCTACATTGGTAAATTTGCAACGGCGTGCGCACACGTGTGCATGTGTGGGCGCGATGTGTGTTCTTCACCAGCCCTTGCTGTGGGGGTGTCTGTTATTATTAGCACCTCTGTCGCCATGGAAACTATTTCAGTTACACTAATTGGCTTCATAGCAAGAAGAGTGGGAACGTGCTGAACGGGTATACAGATGGAGGGAAATTAAGAGAGAATGTGCGATGAGGACAGATAAGAACTTCGAGGGCACGAAAAGCGTTTTTCTAGGGGAAAAGGTGACGTAAAGTTGTTTACAGCGACTGGAAAAGACAGTTGGAAAGCAAAGATGGAGGCAAAAGAAAAAAATATTTTTCCTCCCACACACAGTTTTTTAAAAAATAGCACACAAAATCCCACGAGGAAATGCACTCGGGCATCTGTTCTTTTGCTAGTTTGCAGGATATCTGTGTGTGTTGGTGTCTAAAAAAACAGAGTGAGGCTATTGTACTGATGTGCTGCCATGGGTGATTGAATGCCAGCTGTTCCAATGGCAAGGTCACTTGTTTCAGGGTCTGCACACAATCAGAACCACCGGGGACGTCTGGGCTCTTTAACTCATGTAGAGCCAATTACTTTTATTATTTTAGAAGTGGTATTTAGCGGAGAATGACTGTTGCAATAGAGGTCTAAAAATTGCCTAGAAAAAAGGCGCCATGGGACGCAAGCAGCGCCTCAGCCCTTTGTGACACATCCGACCATCTGACACCAGTTTCTGTAATCGCATGTTTTGACAACTTGTTTCGTCTTCAGATTTGAATCTGGTGCCGCTGCACTCATTTCACGCCGGGTTTAACCTAAGCAGGGAAAATGCAGAGATCCAAAGTGACATGTATTGCAGAATGCGTGGAGGGGGTTGTAAACGGGCTGCAGTTCAACTCGAGATGACACTGGCATTCTCCGTTAACGCTGGCTGGCTGTGAGCTTGGCAGTGCGTCCCCGGCAGGCTGGTCCGTCCACAGATGGCCTCGGCACTGAATATGGATGAGCGAGATCTGCCACCAGAACTGACAGTGAAAGGTAGCAAGACGGGAGGAGCAGAGACGTAAAAGGAGACAAAATGACAGGGAGGCGGATTATTAAAGTGTCACCTCGGGTGGCAATTACATATCAGTAAATACATCTGTTCTTAATTACACTCCGCTTCCTCCTTGTCCCTTCCTTACCTCACACGGCCTCCTGATCCTCAATCGAGCCCTTGGGCTGCGGCTGTGTGAATTATGAGGCACAAACAAGGTGTGTGCGATTGTGTGCGAGAGCGTGATAATGCAGAATATTTGTAAGTGGGCTGGAGGCCAAGCGCCAGGGAACGGGAGGCGCAGGGCAACAGTGGCTGCCACAGCATCTGTCAGGTCCAGGGTGTGAAGGTATTCTCCAGTGATACGCCGAGGTTATTAAAAGACACTCTCCAACTTGTTCAAACACATTTCTCATATGCAGAGAAATAAACTGTCGGGGGGGGGGGGCTCTCTCAAAAACAGCAGACGTTAATGCGCCAACGCCATGCTAATGTACATTCATGTCTCACACAGAAGACCCTCCAGGGTCATGATGGAAACAATTCAGATTATTTTACGTGTTGGGTTGTTTTTCTGTAGATGCACTCGCATGCGTGCTTTCATCCCCCACCCCTGTGTGCTTCTTGTTGCCAGGGCTAATGAGGTCTTTAGTGGAGGTGGTCAATCCCAGTAGGCCTACCATGCTGTCAGCCCCTCTGCCTGTGGGAGATGAAGAGAAGGGAGGCAAAGGGAAGGATGGACAGATGGCAATCTTGAGCAAAATGAGATTTAAAGAGAGTAGTGGGGCTGAAATCATGATAGAAGAAACAGGGCAGAAAAATGCTGTTATAAATGGTTTGGGAGAATCAACAAAGGAAAAGAAAATATCCCATGTGGATTTTCTATATTTTGGTAAATGTAGTTTTTTTCCTTTGGCCTCTGTCTCTTTAAGGTTCCAGAGACCCGGGCTGCCCTGACCGTGTGACCGTGTGAAGAAGTTTCTTTTGTTTTGTTTGAGGTGTGCCAAACTGGGCACAAGGCGATCATTGTGCAAGTGTGTATCATGTTTATGTCACTGCGGGACAAAAGCCTGAAGTACAAATGAGCAGTTTCAGGGCCCTCCACAGTCTCCAGTGGGGGGGGAAACAGGCTTCATTCAGCTCATTTAATTTATTTATGCAAAAACTAAAGATTGTGCTTCATATAAGTCAGAAATCATCAGCTAGAATGAAGGTATCCTCTTTTTCTAACACTTTATTGCCAAATCTAAACAAAGGTTTAGTGCTTTAACCCTTAAACCCTGCAGCTGTCGCCAGCAACAACAAAACAACACGCATTCTTTGAACTAACAAAACTCTTTGAACAATTACGTAATTAACGTACTTCTGTACGTTTTATTAAATTTATGTAATTCTTTTACAACCGTAAAGTTATCTTAATAGATTCTCCTGTGGAAAAGAGTAACTGAACTAATGTACGTTTTTACGTAATTTACATAATTTCATTGGATTCTGACAAGGAGAAAAGCAACTTTTTCCTGATATGCAAAATTATGCAATAAATGCAAACAAACTGATTCTGATGGAGAGAAAAGTGACTTTGCACCACTTTGCAGTAGTAAAGTTTTTACGCAACTGATGTAATTTTAATGGTTTCTGACGGAGTACAGGAGCTTTGTGCTGATAGGCAACTAACCCAGATTGACGCAGAGAAAAGCAGATTGGTGCCGCTATGCAACACTTTACAGTAGTAAAGCATTTTATTCACTTACTGTAAAACAACTGATTCTGTCGATGTGAAAATAAGTTTTGCGCTGATATGCAACTCTTCACTTTAGTGAAGTTTTCACGCAATTGAAATAATTCCTACAGACTCTAATGCTGGAGAAAGGAGCTTTGCTCAGATATGCAACACTGCATAACTATGCAAACCAATTGATTCTGAAACTGAGAAAAAACAGCTTTGCATTGATATGCAACTCTCTAGTGCTGTAAAGTGTTGACATTAGTAAACTGTGAGAGAAATCGTTGCATGATGGCGCAAAAAAGCATTTCCCTGCTTTAGAATCAACTGATTTATGCTGATAGCTGAAACATTTAACCAGAGTGTTGCATATCAGCACAAAGATCCTTTTCTTAGCTTCAGAGGTAACCCCTTTTTTGTAACTTGAGTATGATTAAAGAATTACAGTAATTTAAAGATCATCAGTGTTAAAGGCATAACAATATATATATATTGGTCCCTTAAATAATCCCCAATGCGTTTTAATTTCAGTCGCTTCAAACTTACTTTTTTCCTAAATGAATCTGGTTGATAAGTGCATTTCCTCCAAAATGACAATATTGCTTAAGGTTTGTATTCCCTCTGGTGTTCCAACGCAGCCTCCTTCCTTCCTCATTTCCCCTTTTTCTCTTTCTTACTATTAAAGAGAATGCAGGAATGCTTTTCCTCGGGGAAAACCTTGTAATGTCTGTCTGCCAGATTGAAATCGGCAAAGTTTCACCTCCAGCTCGGCTCCCCGATGACTGCTCAAATCAGAGCCACCGGGACCTCTATTACTTTTTCCTCCATCTTCACTCTGCCTCGTCGTCACGGAGACGTAGCGGTTATTGATACTTTCTCTGACTCCATCGAGGGATGATAAATCGAATCTCTCATGGGTCCTCAGACTCTCACCCTGTTATGACATGATATGATATGACATGCTGCTTTTGTGTCTGTGGTGGAGCGCGGTCGGGGGCTCCTGAAACAGGCACAACTTCACTAAGCTCATTTGATGATCTAATTATTGGGGCTTGTTTGCTCATTCTTTGTTCAGCACTTTCAAATGCAAACTCAAATTCTGCGACACTTTTCATCCCCTCTACAATGACAGCTTGTTTTGTTTGCTCATTCTTTCGTCCTTTATGTCTCCAATGGGCTTGGATTGAAATCCTCAGATTCATTTGGCATTTGTTCCTCAGTTTCTAAGTTGCTTTAGGTTGGCTGCCAAAACGGGAACAAACCATCAGTTACCAACTATAGTCTTTACTAACCCTTTAGACCAATATTGAGGTAATTGCATTTGAAACAAGATGTGGAAGAACAAACAACTACTGAATTCACTGATGGTCAACACGTTAATATGCTTTTACAAAACAAATTAAATGTGTATAATTGGATACAAGTTATAAATTAACTACCCAATTCTTGGAAAATTGTTTTTTTTGTTGTAATTAATTGTTCTTGTGTCATTTTTCTAATAATGGAGGACACATATAAAGAAAGTTTCTGAGTATTTCTTTATTGAAATTGTCATAAATCAGGAGCGGGCGAAATAATTCCATTGGAAAAACTATATTTGTGATGTACAAAATATGTTGGGTGGGCCATCCAAGCTCTCAGCAACAGGGAGGGGAAGTAGGGGTGGGTTTGCTCCTGCCCACAACTCAGAGGTGAATTTCTAATGAACTCCTGCAGAACTCCTGCACCGTGTCTTAGAAAACAACACTGGCTTTATAAATTTGTCTAAGAATCACATAATCATAATTAAAAGACCGCAGTGGACACTTTTAAAATAGATCAAAGGATGATGGGACTGGGTCTTTAAAGATGACGTTTCAATATTTTTAATAAATATCTACAATATGGTCTGAACACATGGCTTCATCTAACCTTTAAATTTTAAAAAGAAAGTTCTAAGAGGAAAATGCAAAGAAAACTATGAGAGCAAAAGAAAAACACAAGAAAAGACTAAAAGAGTGAGGTCTGGGGTTGGAAATTAACCAATGTGTGCTCTTTATTTGTGTGTCACTTACATTATATGTTCAGTTTCTGTCATTTCTGCTTTTTCGGCTGTTATACTAAAGCTCTTTAATGTGCATCGCCTGTTTTTAAACTGCACAACATTTTTCAGCCGTCTTTAGACTGCTTTAATACTTGAATAGTTCCTCAGATTTGGTCCAAATGGGCGGAGGATTCTAATCAGATCAACTCAAAAAACGTAAAAACCACACCACATTCTCAGAAATAACCAAAATGTTAACCAGACCAAACAATCACGCAGTTCCAAATGCCAATCTCTTGGGGTGAGGGTGCCTGATTAGCTGGTAAAAAACCAAGAAGAAGAAGAGTTACCCCACCCCCTTGGCGTTCCAAATAGGAAGTACCCACTGGCTCCAAGAAAACCTCTATAGAGAAATAAACAGTTATTACTCAGTCATTATATTTGTCAGAATAACAATTCTGGCTCAGCTCCTTTTAAAAAAAAATATGTTCTTGATAATCCAATGTTTTTTTCTGTAGCTCAAGTTATTTAAGTTAAATTGGCCAATCAGATGCCTCAATAAAAGTAGGTGGCGCCTGCTAGTCTCCACGTCCGACTTTCAAAGGTCTGACAGATTTTGTGAGGCCCGCTTTCGAGTGGTAGGAGTGTAGACTTCCAACAAGCTCACTTCTGATTGGTGAGAGTTGTTGCCATAGAAACGATGGCTCAGACCAATCACTGCTTAATGACAAACAAAGTGTCTTTTGTATCGCAAAAAAAGGATGTCTGAATTGAAGTAATTTTTTTTGGGTGACATTACATTCACTTGGTCGAGTTCTCTGATGGTTCTTACATAGTAACAGGTGCCAGCATCTCTTTCCTGTACCACGTTAACGCAGGTCGACATTTTCCAAGTTGTCCATGAGTTCTGCTTTTACGGTTTTGTGATGTAGGAGGTTTTTTTTGTATTGTTTTTTGTCTCTTGTGATGGTGTCATTTAACCCTTTCATTAAAGTAAGCCCAGACTATTGCTCTCAAGAGGACTGGGGTTTTCCTGTTTGGTCCAAACCAATGCGCCCTGCTGCCAACGAAATGCGTCAGAACAACTGAATAATTTACATTAGTTATTTACATTTGTACAAACGTAAACTAATTAGATGAAAAATGTCTCCTACAAATATGAAGATGAAGTCATTTATTTCCGATCAACCCTCCCCCATTCCTTGCAGCCCTGCAATTTTCAGATCTGAGATGTTCAGGAGAATTTTCAGCTTATCTTTTATGTTTTTTTTCTGTAGTTACAAGCACTTCTCTGCATGAGCTTTACTGCTGGACATGCACTTTTATGGCACCAAATGTGAAGGGGGGAGTTCAGGTGAGCATCTCTGGAGTGCACTGAATGCAGAAGGACATGATGCAAAATGTCCTTTCACATCCTCATGAGAAAAGAGAAGAAGATTCCTTGATGACAATTTTGTGTTTATCATGCAGTTCAATGCATTTACATCGCTGAGACATGAGTGGTCAGCAGCATAAAGGTCAACAGGAAAGGGCATGAAGCAGCCCCCACTGGCACACACAGCTGGGAGTTTGTGAGTGTAAGTACGGTGAAAAAAGGTCCTGCAGTGATGGTGGACACTGTACAGAGGAGACCTCAAGACATTCATAGACCTTAATAGGACTATCTACATTCCCCCTCCCACCTCTCTGAATCATCTCTGGAGCAAAAAATGTGACTCTTGTGTGAAAAAAGCTTCAGACTAAACAAGCAGTTTAGGTCACTAACCTGCCAGGTGAAAGCACAAACTGAGATTTCTTCCACTAATGAGTAGTTTATGTGGGTGAATTCCGGGTTTTGGATGATTAATCCAGTGAATTAGAAGAAGAAATGTCTCATTTGTGCTTCTGCAGCGTGAGCCCTGTTTACAGGCTGCTTAACCTCTGTGTCATGTTGGAACAATACGCACAAATGCAGATACATCCGAAGAATGACGCATGTTTCTGAGCTGCAGAGGAGTTGTGGGAGGAGCAGGGAAAAGCAGTCTCCATCATACCAGAGCTCGGGTTCATGCTTCACTGCTAATGAATGCGTGGAGCAAATCGGCATTGCTGTACTTGCAAAAGAAAAGAGGTTTCTGTATTTTATTAAACTTATGTAAACGCTAAGAACAAACGTTCTCTTTGAGTAAAAAAACAGATTTTTGCACCTATTGTTGTTTCTCCCTCAAACTATGTAATCCTTCCAATCGATGAACAGGCGACCTATCCTGGGTGTACCCCACCTTCACCCAACATTGGCTAGTATAGGCTCCAGCAACCACAAAAGGGATGAAACAGTTTTGGTAAAATGGATGGATGAATATTCACTCCATTTCTCTGGTTTCTGCAGTCATAAATTGGTGCGGTTTCATTGTTGTCTGTTAAAAAAAAAACAAATACAGGGAGCAAACTCCAAACACATGGTGAGGCACAAAAGAAGCGCACTTACCCTGGACTATTCCAGCAAATGCATTGGCTGAGGGCTATTTACAACAACAATCAATTGAACAACCCCAGAGAGCAAGATTACACTTCTCGATGTAACCCCCTCCCTTCCTTCTTTTTTTATTTTTCTGCACTGGCAATGAAAAAAAATAGTGTCTCACTTAATGCTTTAATTATTAATGGTTTTATCAAAGGGGGCTCCAACAGAAGCCACACATGGGAGAAATTGACTGATGGCATCAGATCATTTTAATCTACAGTCAGGACCTTAAATATTTGGACAGAGACGCATTCTTTCTAATTTTGTTTCTGTACATTACCACAGTGAATTTTAAATAAAATAACTCAGATGCCATTGAAGTGCAGACTTTCAGCTTTTATTCCATGGGTTGAACAAAAAGATTGCATAAAAATGTGAAAAACTAAAGCATGAAGCCTGTTTACAGCGCAGTGACTTCTTATCACAAAATTCAAAAACACAGATGTTGCTGAAAAGGGGAGAATGTTTGAAGACATAGCTTCTTCAGAGCGGCAGGAGCTCATTAGAAATTCATCTCAGAATTGTGGGCGGGACTGTTAGCCCCTCCCTAAGCAAATCTGACTCCTCTCTTCCACTCCCCTCCCTCCACTCTTGTCTAGCTGAAATCAAAAACTGGTTCACCTTAAACCTTCTCAAACTCAATAATGATAAAACCGAGCTACTGCTAGTCGGTTCCAAATCTCCAAAGCCACAAGTGTTATTATTTCCATTGACTCAGCTTCTGTCTCCCCCTCCCCTCAGGTGAAGAGTCTGGGTGTCATCCAAGATGGCTCCTTATCTTTTCAGTCCCACATCAATAACATTACTCGGTCAGCCCATTTCCATTTACGTAACATTAATCGTCTACGCCCCTCCCTCACTGTCCCCTCTGCTTCTATCCTGGTTGACAGTCTGGTCACTTCCCGTTTAGATTAATGTAATTCTCTCCTCTTTTTGTCTCCCCCAAAAAACCCTCAATAAGCTTCAACTGGTCCAGAACTCAGCTTCCCGCATCATCTCCAGAACCCCCTCCTTCAATCACATCACCCCGGTTCTCCACCAGCTGCACTGGCTTCCCATAACCTCCAGAATCCAATTCAAACTCCTCCTGTTCACCTTAAAGGCCCTCCATAACCTGGCCCCTCCTTATCTCTCTGACCTCATCCATATTCAAACCCCCTCTCGTTCTCTTCGGTCCTCCTCCTCTGTTCAGCTCTCTGTCCCTCCGGCCCGCCTTGTCACCATGGGAAGCAGAGCCTTCAGCTGCTCGGCTCCCAAACTCTGGAATTCCCTCCCTCCTGATCTCCGTCCTCCTGATCTCCGTAACATAAACTCTCTACCAACTTTCATATCTAGACTCAAAACTCACCTATTTATTTCTGCCTTCCCATCCTGATTCACTTTTGATTTGTTTTTTATATTTATTGTGTTTTTTGTTTGTTTTCTTTTATTGCATCAACAGTTTGATGAAAATCACCGCCACCCGGATTACAACGCTTCCTTTTAGCGCTTTTAACTTTGAATTACTTTGAAGGGTCTCTATTTGCTCGCTGCATCAGCGGCAAACTTGCTGTCGATGGAATAGTCCATTGCTGCAATGGGGGAGGACGATTTCAAATCACATTAGTGATTTGGATTTTTTACGACAAAGTTAAATAATAATGGGGGTGGAAATTATTGTAGACATTTTTTAATGGCAAATCTGCCCCTATCTCCAAGTAAGGGAGCTTGTACAGATGTAAGCTTGGCCGATTGCACTACCCTCTGGAGAGCTTTCCTGTCCTGTTTGGTGCTGTGATAATTACACAGTCTAAGTGTAAAAGTTTCTTGTCAAAATCCTGGCAGAAAGATGGATGTAAAATTATCTCTTGGAAAGGTCTGACCCTTGGTTTCTGTCAGCGTGGTTCAATATAGAATCAATCCGCCTCTTATCTGGTCGGGCACAGCCTTGTAACACTTATCATGATATCAAATGCCATTGTCAAGGTTCGCTACCTGTCCAATCCCTTGAGGAGAGCAGTTGGAGACGATTCACTTGGGCTGCTCTCAGCCTTGCAGAAACCTGCAGTTTGGACCACGCAACCCCAAACAAAGTCATTTCCTCTCCCGATATTATCCAGTCATTTGGATAGACGTCTTAAAGGCTGGCAGGGAGTGAGGATAATTTTGTGTGTTGGAACCCTGGTTCCAAACCAGCATCAAAAAGCGAGCATCAAGAAAAGCTTTCCAAAATTCTCTTTCGACGTTTTTCTTACAGTATAAAGGTGAGACGGAGTAATTTTCTTCACATTTTACTCTCTAAAGGCTAAAGGAACGGTGAAAAATCAAAATTACCTTTCTGGCATTGAATATTCTGTGCCTCTGATTTCTAAGTTCTCTTTGAACCTGCTCTCTAACCCACCAGTTTCAGGTTAGAAGAAGGTCAGAAGAAAAAAAAAGTGGTTCCACCAAGAAATGTTTAGGATGGAAGTTTGATTGAAATCTGTTCCTCTTGCTTGAAATTCAGTGCAGGAATAGGAAGGCAGGAATAGGAATGAGAATGGAGGCAAATGGGGGGGGTTATGTTGTTCCCCGCGGGATTGGATTGACTGCTTAATTCAAGTACACAGAGTGGAAGTCAAAGACAGATGGTAAGAGGAAGGTTAGGGTTTACGTTCCGAGGACAAATGCGGGGAGAACAGTGGAGGACGAACACAGAGGTGGTGATTGGTGGATGCCATGACATCATGCGTGTTTTATTTTTCCTGGTTTGTGTGTCCTTCCCTGCTAGATCTGATTAGAAAAACAGGACGATGTCAGGCTGACATGTTTAACTGCAGAGAGTCACCCTGGATTTCTAAAGTCACATAGATTTTACAGCACGCCGACTTGTCTGCTTCAGTTTTCATGTAGATCTGACAGAGACTTGAATCATAAGACACACTGGACCGTTCCACTGTTGCTTTCATTTTGGGGAACTGCTGCATGATGAACAGCCTCTGTGGCCATCATGCAAACATTTACTGAGAAAGCACACGTTTAAAAGTGCCACTCCAATCATGTTTTGATCTATTTTCAAAGTGTTCTCACTGGTCTTTTAATTAGGAGTCTGCAATTTTTGGCCAAAATCAAAAACGTGTGACATTTTTTAGGACATATTTCCTGCAGAGCGCCAGTAGTTCATTAGAAATCCCCTCTGAACAGAGGCCGGGACTTGTGATGGGGAGCAACCCCGTCCCCACTTCCCGTCACGCATCTGTTTACAAGCTTACAGCCCCTCACAACCCCAACCTAACATTGCCGGTGCAGATAAAATGGCGAGTAATATTGGAGCAATCCAGCCGTACAGTTTAGACCCAGATGAGGAAAACAAAGATGTACCGGTACATGGATCTAGTCGTTCACAAGTGGATGCATACAAATGTAGCGGAGCAGAGAGCTTGTGGGATGTCCAGCAAATTTTGTACGTCGCAAATGCACTCTTTTTTTAAACAGCGTTTCTTTTTCCTGCTTCTGATTTACAACAATTTGGAGAAAGAACTACTAGATATTCCATTTTAAGCTCAATTATCTATATTTTCTCCATCAGAAAAAGCCCACAAGAACATGTTAAAAGCACAATTTTCATTGGAGGGACTTCAATTTATTTCCATGAATGTGACTGTGTGCGTGCTACTTAAGCTGCATGACTACGCAGTCACATTAAAAGGATTTTCTGACCTGCTGGAGACGTTCTTCATAATTGTAATCATTCATTTTCATCATGGAGTCTTGGTTTAAAATGCTCCAGTTAAAGGTTTTGAGGTGATGATTAAAGGGAGGCTTCAGAATATTGAATTTTGGTCAGTGTAGTGTCCTCTGAAGCCACTGAAGACAGCTGTGTGTGTGTCAGCAAGTATATTTAGACATGTCGACATGCCTCCACAGGCAATCCTGTTCAGCGTTACCATGGAAATGACAGAGCCAAATTGTCAGTTTGTACTAGAAAAGAGGGGTAAGTGATGCAGAGCCTGGATGTCCTTGTGTGTGTGTGTGTGTGTGTGTGTGTGTGTGTATGTGAGAAATGCACTAGTGCTTTTATTTTTGTGCATATGAGTTCCTCAAAGAGCTTCCAGAGGAATTGTGTGTTTGTTTCAGTTATTGAGGCGAGTAAAACAATGTTAGAGGCGTCTCGCCTTCTGCCACCTTTGAGTGTTTGACCAGGAAATTAAATTTTCTCTTCCTTTCAGACCACGCTGAGCCTTTCAATCTCAAACATTGTTTTTACACAGTCAACGCTTTGTACCCGCCAATCTCCCTGTGCAGCCTGTGTCCCTGGTTATCAGCGCTCTTCTTTCTCCGTCGCCACTCATGCTCGTCCTTCTGTGTCGGATGTTGCATCTCCCCGTGGTTGCTCCTCACTGTGAGATCCTGGTGAGAGGCAGCTGTTTGCGGAGGAAGCCAAGAAGGCGTGTTATGGTGTTAAGGTTCATTTAGCTGCTTTAAGGGGGGAGTCTTGACACTTATAGGGGGCATTAAATTAATCCAATTTTTTGGGGGGGAAATTAAGGTAATCCATCCAGAAAAAATGACTTTTAGTAAAGTTGAGGATTTTAAAATGGTACAAACAAACTTCTATTTTAAATTTAAACATACTGTTATATGAGTTTATTATTAGTCTGTTCAATGAGTATGATCTGCTGATCCAAAAAATATCTCCAGACTGCAGCTGTGAGTACAAGGAGAAGAAGAAGAAAACCCTCTACAACTTCTTTTGCAGTTAGAGCATCTTCACATTACACCCCATTTACTAATGAAACATTTTCTTACCTTTTTATGATCCACAGTGTCAGATGATTTTTTGATGCATTGTCTTATGTAAGTCATTCTCTTGAATTTTGCTCTTTGGTTACAAAGGCAATGAAACACACCAGAGTTCACTTGCAAGTTCACCCAGGTCTGCTAGCCTTAACTTCTTTGCAGATCAGTGTTTGTATGTTTTGATGTTTTGTCTGCAACAGAGTTCAGATAAGTTGTTAAAAAACGCGACTTTAAAAGCAAACTAACAAAAAGCACACTAACAAAACTTTTACAGATAGTAAAAGTTTTGTTAGTGATTCGAGTCAGCAGAAAAATGTATTAAATACAGATATTAGGGAATAATTCTGGAGAAAAAGTTATATCTCACATCAGAAATTAGTTTCAAATATTAAACTTCATTTGTTTTTCCACCTTCTACTTACATTACAAAAACCTTTTGCAAATATTTTTAGTTATAGATAGATAACTAAACACTGTTGCATCTCAAGCTCAACAAATCAACAGTGCCCTGAAAACGAAGGGATTCTGTGACAGTAAAAAAAAACTACAAAATAAGATTAGGATGACCACTTCTGTGTCGCTAATGCTTCTAACTAACTTTCTGTTGCATGTCCATTGATGAGGAGTTGCATGGATGAAAATGAACCCTTTTTTTCACAAATAACTATGACTTGTGTTTGGACTAAACTTTAAGACGAGAATTTTTTAGGTTCTGTAAAGACATGAGCTGACATTTGAAATGAAACGACCTTCTGCAGTAATCAAGAGGAGCACAATCCTGTTCAACAACAAACACGTGGATTCGTATTGAGTCGACAAAAAAACAAGGATACCATGAACAAGAAAGCCAGCCTGACAGAACTCATCTAGAAGCCCTTTTCTCTCTGTCTTTCATTTTTGCTTTTGTTTGCTGGTTGAAGGTTAGCAGCTAACTTTTAAGTGAATTCACACAAAGAGAACTAATAAGACAAGAACGCAGAGGTTCATAACAGAAACATGAACTTTTCCTTGAATTAGGCCTTGAAGTGCCATCACTCTTTCTGCACGGATGAATGCTGGAGAGTTTTCTCGGAAGGGCATAGAGGCGGCATTGTTTGGAGGAAGGTAGGTGGAGGGAGGCGAGTTTTCAATACAAGGTCATCTGAAGTAGCGGATCTAACTGGTGCATTGATCCTCGCCCTGTTCTGTACCCGTTCTTCTGTTGTCTTTAACAGACTTACCGGCGTTTCTGTTTTTGTCTCCTACATCTCCACAAACTCCGTCAGGGCAGATGGACATCTGTGCTGAATCTGTACCGCTGGGTTTCACTGCCAAAATACTGAATCATCAGTTGTATTTAGATTTCAATTATATGTTGATTTATTTTTCAGGTTTTTATCCAAAACCTGTGTTTTTAATCTATTTTAAACATGTCTATGAAGACTCTCATTCATCCAGGTTGATTCCATTGTAGTAGTTTTAGGGGATGTCATCTGAACTTGGTTTTCAAAGTTAGAAGACGTTTCGCCTCTTATCCAAGAGGCTTTGTCAATTCTTGTACATGGAAGAAGTCGAGAGAAGAGCCCTGGACTCTTTCCCAGGTACTACTCCAAGCCACTGGTTCAGATATGTGGACGACACTTGGGTCAAGATCAAAAGCCAGGAAGTGGAGACTTTCACAGATCATATCAACGCAGTCGACAACAACATCAAGTTCACCAGGGAAGACACAAAGGACAACACCCAAGCCTTTCTAGACTGTGCTGTGATCATTGGAGAGGACAGACAGCTCCAGGTTGAAGTTTACAGGAAGCCTACTCACACAGATCAGTATCTTTTATTTGACTCAAACCACCCTTTACAGCACAAACTAGGGGTCATCAGGACATTACAACACAGAGCCCAGGAGGTGCCCACAAGCTCTGACGGAAAGAAGAAGGAAGATCAACATATCCACCAAGCCCTCCGAACCTGTGGATATCCCAAGTGGGCATTCACCAGATCCCAACATACAGGAAAACAAGAAAAGAAGGAACAAGAACCGAAACGGAACAGTATTTCAATTCCGTATATCTCAGGCCTGTCTGAAAAACTTAAAAGGATTTTCAAACAACATAACATCCCAGTTCATCTCAAACCAGTCAATACCCTCAGACAAAAACTGGTTCATCCAAAGGACAAAATTCCCAGCTACAAACAGAGTAATGTTGTGTACTTTATCCACTGCAAAGAGAACTGCAATGAACAGTATATAGGAGAAACCAAACAACCTCTACACAAGCGGCTTTACCAACATCGCAGAGCCAACCCAAGTGGACCTGAGTCTGCAGTGCATCTCCACCTGAAGGCCACAAACCACTCTTTTGAGGACAGTGAAGTCCGAATTCTAGCCAGAGAGAAAGGATGGTTTGAGCGAGGAGTGAAAGAAGCCATCTTTGTCAAGAAGGATAAACCTTCTCTTAATAAGAATGGTGGTCTCAGGTTTATTCTTCCATCCATCTACGGCAGTGTTTTGAAACCTAAACAAACCAAACCAGTTCCACCTGAGTCGTTAACCGCTGAAAGAGAGGACCAATTTGGAGAGTGAGTCACTGGCTCCCCAACCCCCAGCTGAGGACAAAGGACTCTTAACGACCCGAAACCATGTAGGCTAAGTGGACAATACCTCCAGTTTCAGGTCTGACTCCTCCCCCATGAACGCACATATATACCAGCTCTTAGACCAGTTAATTCAGAATTGACAAAGCCTCTTGGATAAGAGGCGAAACGCCTTCTAACTTTGAAAACCAAGTCCAGATGACAAACCCTAAACCTACTACAATCTATTTTAAACGTTTTTGAAGGTTGAGCTTTTATTGAAAATCTTCAGTAAATTTTAAAAACTTTTTATTACCTGAAAATCAAATCATAGATTTGTCCAATTTTGTCTTTCTAAATAGTAAAATATGAAATAAGTGACATAGTAGAATAAAAATAAAATAAAAGCAGAAAGAAAACAGATCAGCAAAGCAGAGTCTCCTGTTGTGTCAGAAACCTAGAAATTAGTTTTAAGATGCTTTTTTTATTTTTAAATGGACAGGAAGCATTTGTGCCGGACCGTGTTCTACAGATTCGGTGCACCGGTTGAAAAGGCTCGTTCCCCTCTTGTTGGATTTGGTACCTCCAGGAGAAGCTGATCAGCTGACCTGAGGCACCAGGGTGGTTATTGAACAGTTGGAGACAGGAAAGGGAGGACTGGGTAACTCCACAATAAAGAGAATTACAGTAATCCAGCCGAGATGTAATGAAGGCTTGGATTATTGTCTCAAAATATTTCTTTGGTTTCACCTTCACCAACTGCCTCAGGTAGGAGCAGCTGGATTTAACTACAGAGCTCATTGGAAAATCGGAATCCGGAAACCCGGATTTGACTCAACGGTTTGGTTAGAGTCTGGACCTGCTGCAGGTTTTCTCCTGATCGTGTATATAGAGGCAGTTTTCCTCTCTTAGTTGCTCAGATCATGAACCTCAATCAAAAAATGAAGTTAGAACAGTTTGGCTTCCTTAAAAATGATCTGGAATGGGTCTGATTAAAACAACAGTAACGACTGAAATGTGAGCTGCTGCTTTATTAATAAAATCAATTCAAATTGTACTAGAAAGAGTGAAAACTACACACAATTATTTATTTTGTTTTTTTGTGTGTGTTTTGGTGTCCCGTTGGTAAAGGGATGGTGTATGAGGAGAGAAGCTCTGAAAAATATTTAAAAATATTTAGTTTTTCTTCCATGTACCTGACAGGTGTTCACTGATTCAGACTCAAACTCTGCTAAATCTATATTCTTGAACAAAACAAACCCTCCGTTTACCCACAGATTAGAAGTAGTTTTATAGACTGGAGATAAAAATTTACCATCATGAGATGCTGGTTGTTCTTGTTAGTCATGTAGAGGAAAGTTTAAAGCAAGAAAGGTTCACACTTCTAAAGCAAAAACAGTGGAATCCTGTTGAAATCTAGGTTTTCTTTCAAACTAAAAGGTTCTTCAAATGTCAGGATCTCTGAAACCTGAAATTCAGATCACAAGTGCCTGAAAACACGTTCTGGGTGTGTCTCTTTTCCTGATCTGAGATGAAGGAGTTTAGAGTTTATTTTCAAAAATAAGGCTAAGCAAACTGGCGGAAAAACGTTTGGTTCTTAAACTCTATGTTCATGTTAAATGTAGGTGACCGAGTGAACGCCGGTTTAGTATCCTCCCCCTCAACCACAACCATTGATGAAAGACTAGAAAAAACATCAGTGGTGATGTGTTCAAATAATGGTTTTTATTTTAGGCTCTTTTGAATCCTGTTTTTGTTTTTCAGCTCCTTTTGAAAGCCGTCTTGGTCGGCTATAAAGAACCTGCTCTATTTTCTGAAAATTGGTTTAAAATTTGTCATAGAAACTCACCACAACTGTCAAAGAAGTAAACTCTTGCCATTAAGGAGAAAATCTTTTCTAAACTAGCTTCTAATATCTGATAATAATCTAATGTAAAACCGTGTCTTATTATTGTACAATGGATCTTTTTTTTTTTTTACTGAAGGAACTTTGCTGTTTGTGCAAAAGGTTCTCCAGTGATTACATTTTGGAGCTGACATGTCTGTTGTTACTTTGGTTTGATTGATTGGAAAAAGACAAAATGCACAGATATATAAGAGTTATGTAAGACTCCTAAATTGATTGAAAAAATAATTTAAAAAAATGATGCTTTCTTCAATACATTATAATTGCTTCTAATCATAAATAGGCATCTTTGAACTTTTACATTCAGTGCATGACACATTCAATCAATTTTGGATAGATTTTGTCCAAAAGAGTTTGATTAATTGCTTGAAAGGGAGTGGAAGAAGGAAATTTCTATAATCACACCCTCATTACTTTTAATTTTTAAATGAGTTTTAATCCGGAAGTTGCCTTTTAACTCCTCACCCCCCTGATAAAAACAGACAAAATCCTCCACTTTTGCTTGGTTGCGCTGTTTGAGCATCCTGGCGCAGCAACAAACGCATGTTTTGACAGCGGGAAGCTGAAGGGCATGTCAAAGGGGAAAAAAAATGCGTTTTTAAAACAAAAATCCCCCTCAGAAAATAATAACCCAGGCAGGAATGGATGCAGCTGCGATAGAAAACAGTTCACCCTTTTCAAGTGAAATGACCAGCGGATGCAGAATTGCTGTCACCTTGGGAACAGAGTGGAGGCAAGAGAAGTAAGAGAAATATTAAGTAGCAGTCTGATGGAAGTCATAATGACTTTTATTTTCATTATGCCGTGCCAGGTGTGTGAGCGCTGGTGTGTTTTTGAAAGTGATGGTCAAAAAGAAAGGCGACAGAAATCAAGGTCTTCAGGGTGGAATTAATCATCACGCTTTTCCTTTCAGCCCAACGCTCTGATGGATGGAGCTATTATGTAAATGATGATTCCTGCGTTTGTGCTCCAGATCTTAATTTTGCTTTCTGTGTCTCTGCCTCTTTTACACAGAGATCTAAAAGGGAGCTTGGGGGGGGGGGGGATCGTGGGTGTAACTGATTTGTAGCAGTTCCCCCATAAGTGTGGTGAACTACACTGATCTATGAGTCACAGTAACCCTGAGATCATAGAGGATGTGTTTTCTACAGAGCGCTCTTTTCTCTTTGGAGGATGACGCTGGTTTTTCTGTATCTTCCTCACAAACGCTGGAGTTTGAAACACTTTCATCTTGTCATCCTACTAATCTCTGGTAAAGGCAGAAACCTTTGCCTTTTCCTTAAAATGTTTTCGGAGTTTGCAGGAATACAAAAAAAAATAGTAGACCTCCTTGTGATTCAGAACAAAAGGCAGCTCGCGAACTTTAGAGTTACGCTTTTGACATCTCAGCTTCATATACACCATGATCCCATTTTGGTTTGTGCTTTGATTTAGCCACAATATTATTTATTTATGTATTTTATTTTTCTGGCTTTTGTTAATTGCTGCTATCCAAAATAAATCCAAAACAAACATTTGCCAAATTAACTTTTCAAGCCCAGGAGAAAAATGTTTTTGGGTTCTCCAGGGTTAAAGTGTTTATGTAATTATAAGCTAATAAAGAGGCAATAGTAACTACATTAATAGCAGTGTTTGAACAGAAATATGAGGAGCTTTGTTTGAAACTAAGAATTTTTTCCTGCCGACTTTTATTTTGAAATCCTCCCAAATCTGACTGTAAGGGATCTGTTAGGTATCTTCTTGTGTCTCCCCACCTTTCAATGTGAGTGAGTGAGTGAGTGAGTGAGTGAGTGAGTGAGTGAGTGAGTGAGTGAGTGAGTGAGTGAGTGAGTGAGTGAGTGAGTGAGTGAGTGAGTGAGTGAGTGAGTGAGTGAGTGAGTGAGTGAGTGAACTTTTTTTCAAGCAATTTCAAAAGTCGGGGGGGGGGGGGGGGGCATAGATCAATCAGAGTCATAATCGTTTTTATTGTTATTCACAAAGGTAAAATGTAACAAAATAAGAGCAGCTCAAGACTGGGAGGTACAACGAGGAAACTAAAAGACGATTATTGTCCAAAGATACGCTAGATAAATAGTAATTAAAAGCAGTATAAATAGGATAAACACAGGAGTTCAACTCTTGAATAGAACAGAAAGTGTAAGTGTCAAATATATTTAAGATATTAGTACATAATTGATATTCATTTTAATATGCATGATGGAAATTTGCATAAATCAAGATAAAATCGAGCTCTAAAGGCTGGACTGGGTTTTTACCCATAATTTATTTGTTGGTAAATTATTTGTATCTTTTTCCAATGTTTGTTGCTAAAGTTCACAAATTTTCACTCTGATAGCTGTTGATGTAACAGCAAATCCTATTCCAGAATAATTGGTTGTGTGCTATAGATGTTAATTAATATATTTGCCATTTACGTAATTTGATGCAGAGGCACAAGGCGGTGTCAAAAGGCGCTCAAACACACACAGCCAAAAACTCACACAAATGTAGACGTACAGTGAGACGGAAAGATGAGAGACTGCAGAGGAGCTGAAAACTGACAGCTTGATCAAAAAGTTTTCATTTTTTTCTCTTTGACCAATCTGACAGGAAACAGACAAACAGTCTCTGTATCCTGGCAACAGCCGTCTTTCTGGGGCACTCGGAAATGCAGAACTGGACGGGATGGGAGTGTGTGTGCCTGCATATGTGAGAACTTTAATGTTGTTGTGTCTTCAGGTCCGTCAGGCCCAGCAGTCGGTCCGTTTTGACAAATGCCACTCAGCCCAACCATCAGACAGTCATTCTAAACTGTGACCCCAATTTTACTTTGAAAATCTGCAGTAAAAAAAGACAAATTTTTATTTTTTTAAATACCTACCCCAGTGAAAATTGTGTTTTTGATGTGTTCTTGTAGCACTTTTCTCATGATGGAGGACATATATAAAGAAATTTAAGCACAAAATTGCATTGCTTAGTATTTCTTCATTCAATTTGTTGTGTCTCAGGAACAGAAAAACATGCTGCCAGCTCCTATCTCCGCTCCATTCTGATGCATCGATTTGCAGAAAAATAGATCCATGTACGTCTTTGTTTTCCACGTCTGAGCTGGAATCTGGCTCCAAACTGAACAGCTGGATAGCTTCAATATTGCTTTTCATTTTTGTTGCACCTGAGATGTCAGCTTGGGGTTGTGAGTGGCTGTGAGCTACCAGGAGAGCATGTACACAGAGGAATGATGGGAAATAGGGTGGCCTTACTCCCCGCTAACAGTTCCCGGCCACAACACAGGGTCAAATTTCTAATAAATTACTACCCCTTTACAGAAACTATGGCCTAGAAAATGACATAGGTTTTTTGACTTTGGCTAAAATCTGCATAATTATAATTAAAAGACCACTGAGGACGCTTTGAAAATAAATCAAAAGATGATTTGAGTGGGACTTTAAGGTTCATTTTCTTACCTCTTGACATGAAGAATCAGAGAAAGCACTTAATCATAGGATTCATATTTTTTAAGGGGATGTTCCTTTTAGGCTCCTGTTGCAGTAAATGTAGGTTTTCTGACTGAAACGATCAATTCTGCTGCTTCTTTTTCCTCGTTGACAAACCCCCCCGTGCCACAGAGCTTTTTCAGTAATATAGCTTTAAATGTATAAGTCTAACCTTACAACGATCTCACTGAGTTTCATTCAGTGGAGCAGTTTGCAGCATCAGCGGCCAAAATATTTTTATTTTTAAAAAAAGCAGATCTGATTATGATTTACTCCCCACTGACAATAAAAACACACAAACTGAACAAGTCGTTAGAAGTAGAAGTGAAGCCAGTGTGACAAACTGCTTTATAGGAATTTTATACATTTTTTTCCTTTTTTCAATTGCAAACACGTTGCTACAGAATTAGCCGCAACATGAGCTTAACTTACGAGCTTGCTTGTGTATGTTTTGTCTACCAGAGGGTTAGTTCATCCGTGCTAAAAAACAGGGTCCGTTGTGGTGTAGCGAGAAGATCGTACCTTTTTGCGTGTGCCTGAGCACATTCTTGTGTGAATGTCCTAATCCTCTCTGTCAAAACGATTTTACAGCTTTCGCTCATCTCCTTCAGTCTTTCCAAGTAGAGGAAGAGAAGATTAGTTACACATCCTCCTCTCTTGCTCCAAGTCTCTTCCTTTATCCTCTGCTCCACAAGTGTGTATCTGTGTGTGCGCGTGTGCACAAGTGTGTTTGTGTGTGGCCTTGGCGGTTTTACATAAAGCTCCATCGAAGAAGCACAGAGTGGTTGGCAGCCGAACGCAGTCACTGTTTAATAGACCATTTTTTGCAGAGTTGACCCTGCCGTATTGAGCTTTCTGTCACGGAGACACGCACACCCACACACGCACACACATACACGCACACACACACGCAGACCGTTTTACAGCATCCTCAGATAATGAGCCTCTAGTAAATCATTCAAAATCTTACAAGAGAAGCTGCAATCAAACACAAACATTTAAAGAGCACAGAAAAAATGTTCATGCGCATTGATGAGACGCAGTAAAACACAGAAACAGAGACCATGTTTGTGCACATGCACACTCACAAACAAAGCTAGAATGATGTCACCTCAGGGCTGATTGTGAGAATTCCCAGTTGCTCATTCGCTCTGTTTCTGAGGGCTTGTGTACACGGGTCAGCGGGAAGTGGGTGGTGCTCATCCACTGTGGAAGTATGTGTGATGACTTTGTGACCTCTTCATCAACCGCTTTGTCACCTTTGACCTTTGGCCTACACAAAGGCTTTGGGTGGAGTGCAGTGATTCACACACTTCTGATGTGTTTTTTTTTTCTAAATCTGTGACAAATACTGAGATCAAGTGTGAAAAATGCATTTTAGTAAAGGCTAAATTCCCTTTCTAATCATTTGTTTTTTTCTCTGTCTTCTTCCATCATGCTTTGCGTCCGTCTCCTTGGTGCTTCTTGGCGATTCTTCTCCAAAGGTAAGAAATGAGCACTTGGTGAATCAAAAGCATTTAAGCAAAGAGATGCAGAAGAAGCAGAGACAGAGTGAGGCAGTGAAAGGCTGCAGGAAACAGAGCAGCGTGGAGGGGTGCCGGCTCGATATACAGGAGATTGATTAGGGGGCTAACAGAGAGAGAAACAGATCAACAGGTGGGGAGATTTCCAGATCTTATCTTGGTACATTTCACAGGCAGATGAACAGAGCGATAGTCTAAAAAGGAGCAGATTGAGGAGCTCCATCACCAGCCGACCGGACGGCGATGAAGACGTCCAGAACAAAGGAAACATTTCACTTAAAAACTCTTACATGTAATTCTTCTTTCTCTTTCGGCTTTTCCCATCAGGGGTCGCCACAGCGAATCATCCTTTTCCACCTCACTCTGTCATGGACATCTTCTACCCTAACATTAGCCAACTTCATGTCCTCTGTTAAGACATCCATATATCTCCTCTTTGGCCGTCCTCTTGCCCTCCTGCCAGGCAGCTCCATCTCCAACATCCTTCTACCAATATATCCACTGTCCCTCCTCTGAACATGAGCCATCCCTCTGATGTACTCGTTCCTTATCCTGTCTAACCTGGTCACTCCTAAGGAGAACCTCAACATCTTCATCTCCGCTACCTCCATCTCAGCCTCTTGTCTCTGTCTCACTGCTACCGTCTCTAACCCATAGAGCAGAGCTGGTCTCACCACTGTCTTGTACACCTTTCCTTTGAGTCTTGCTGACACTCTTCTGTCACACAACACTCCTGACACTTTCCTCCACCCGCTCCAACCTGCCTGCACTCGCCTCTTCACCTCTTTTCCACACTCCCCATCACACTGAACTGTTGACCCCAAGTACTTAAACTCCTGCACCTTCTTCACCTCAGCCCCCTGTAACCTAACGCTTCTACCTTGATCCCTCTCGTTCAGACACATGTATTCTGTCTTACTACGACTGACCTTCATGCCTCTTCTTTCCAGAGCAAACCTCCACCTCTCTAGCTGTTCCTCCACCTGCTCTCTACTCTCACTGCAAATTACAATGTCATCCGCAAACATCATTGTCCAGGGAGATTCCTGTCTTACCTCGTCTGTCAGCCTGTCCATCAGCATAGCAAACAAAAAAGGACTCAAAGCTGATCCTTGGTGTAGTCCCACCTCCACCTTGAACTCCTCTGTCTGACCTACAGCACATCTCACCACCGTCATACTTCTCTCATACATGTCCTGAACTACTCTGACATACTTCTCTGCCACTCCAGACGACCACATGTAATGTGGAGTACAATTAAGTCAAAAAAATGTTTATTGCTTGGGTTGATATTAACACCCAGCTGTGACCCTGATTGCAATCTTTACTATAACACTGCATGATTACTGCAATACAGAGGGACTTTGAGGAGCTCCAGGTGACGTTTTGCCGCAGTGAAGTTTCTCATCTGATCTGCTTTTTCTGTCGACATTTGGTTTGTACCGCTAGACTAGAGAAAGAAGTGTTTGGCCGCAAGGTTGTTTTTTGTAAGATTTCTTCACCTGACATTCCAAAATGCATTTACCCTCAAGCTGCTCACTTCAACAGAGTTGTGGCTCAAACCACAGGAGGCTGATCAACCCCATTTTTGGCCACTTCATATTTGTTTCATTTGTTGTTCAGAGGAAAACACAGTTAAAGACCCACTCTAATGAAAATTGTGTTTTTGGCTTTTTTAACATGTACTAGTGGCATTTTCCTGATGGTGGAGGACATATATGAGGAAAATTAAGCTTTAAACTGCATTTCTCAGTATTTTGTTTTTCAAGTTGAATCAGAAGCAGATAGAAAATCTGTATGTGTGGCATAATAAATATGTTAGGTGGACCACAAGCTCCCTGCTGTGCTCCATTCTGATGCAACCACTTGCAGGCAAATAGAATCATGTGTGCCTTTGTTTTCTTTGTCCAAGTTGGCATCTGGCTTAA
The DNA here is from genome assembly GCF_053564925.1 of Oryzias latipes. Lineage (NCBI taxonomy): Eukaryota > Metazoa > Chordata > Actinopteri > Beloniformes > Adrianichthyidae > Oryzias > Oryzias latipes. The sequence continues at coordinate 14,106,861 of NC_136249.1, read as the reverse complement.
AATTGAATGGTTGGATAGCGCTGATATTTTTAGCCATCTTTCGGCAGAGGGTGTAAACAGAGAGCTTTCAGCAACAGGAAGGGGAAAGGGCGCCGAGTTGCTCTACGCCAACGGAACCGCACAAAACTTAGACTTGAGTTTCTGATGAACCACTGGTGCTCTGCAGAAACTATGTCCTAGAAAACAACACACATTTTTTATTTTGGCTAAACTTGACATAGTCATAATTAAAAGACCAATGGGAATGCTTTAAAAATAGCTCAAAAGATTATTAGAGTGGGTCTTGAAATATTATTATAATTTGAATAATTAAAGTATTTAAACTTTCCATGTCACCTGAAGTGGGGCGAGTACAGCGTTTCTATATAAATGTTTAATTTGTGTCTGTAGAAGATTAAAAATCATTTAACCAGTCAGAGTTCAATGAATTATGTGATTAAAGCTTTTCATTTTTTCATTTTCCAAACTTGTTTTTTAAATCCCACTGCAATAAATCTTTTATTTAAAAGAAGAAGCCTCTGTAGAATATTACAGTTTTTCTTTAAATCCAACAGTTTCCTATAGTTTCCCTTTTCAAATGTTGTCCCTTATTAGAAAAAAAAGAAAAATCTTCCTGCATTACTTTATATTTCTGACTTTACGCTAAAACTATTCAAGACTCTTTTGTTTTTATTTTATTATTATAACCCTTCATTTAACCAGGATATTCGCATTGAAAGTCAAAACCTCTGTTTTTAAGGAGACCTGACCAAGAGGCAGCTACAGGCACAGTTGAAACATTAGAACAAAAATAATTACAATAAAACGTTAACATTTAAAAAGTTAAAACACTGAAACGAAACAAAAGTGTGAATCATAAAAATAGTTAAATTAACTTTCTGTCCCAAACCTTGTTTTGCTCTTCAGCCTGTTGTTGTTCAACTGATCCAGTATTCTTTGTGTTCAGTCTCTGCCAGAAACTATATGTTTTTACATACATTATAAAAATACATGACATTTTTGTGCTGATGTAGAAAACCACTTAAAATTGTCCTTTAGAAGAGTTCATTTCGGTTTTCTTCTTTTTGCTGTAAGTCTGCAGAAAATGTGCACAGTTTTAGCAGCTCATAAACACACACTAAGCTGGAAATGAGTAAATACCGCAGCTATAATAACAGGTTCAAACGCTTGACCCTGACTGTGTGTGAGGATGTTTGTGGAGGAGAATTAATGACCTGACTGTAGTCTTTGTGTTTGACTTAGAAACACACCGGTGATGCCACACACACAAACACAGGCAGTTGGAGGGAGACTCCAACGGGGCTGCTTATGTAAATGTGGGCAGTTTGTAAAAACATTTATGCCTAAAAGTTGATACAAAAAATTGTTGCTATTCAGGAAATAAAGGAGATCATTTGCTTGTTTTCTGTAGCAGCAGATAAAATCCCTGCTGTCACAATCGCACAGAAGAAAATGGCCTTTCAATGTCAAATGTGTGGAAAAGATTTGTTTACAATAATTCTCTTTTTTTGTGTGTGCGCTTTTTTTGAAGTACAGAAAGTAGCTTTGGGGGAAGTTGAGGCAAGTGGTTTGTCTCTGAGCTGCTGTGTGCGCTATGTTGTGAAGTAGAGCCCATCCATCACTACCCCATCAATTACTTCTACTCCAATCAGCTAAATGGATCGCACCAATGGTTTTGTGCTGGGATGTGTGTGTATGTGTGTGTGCATGTGTGTGGAAAACCCATGCAAGCATTTTCAGATTGGCTTCATCAAACTCCACAAATTGTGCTGTTTTTTCACAATAAAATACAAAAATACCAAGCATCTCTCTTCTCAAAAATGACAAAATGGTTTTAAACTGCAGACGTGTTGCAGCTTCTGATGCATTGCCTCCATGTTTGGGTTTTTACTGTCCGTCATCTTTCCTGTGTCTCATGTAATGTGTGCACGTGCAGGTTTTCTGTGCAGGTTTTCTGTCGATCATTCATGGTCTGCCGCTGTTTCCTGTCTTTTCTGTGAGTCCTCTGGGCAAAGTAGTGGCCGCAGGCAGGAGCTATACACTTTTAGTCCACTTTTGTGTGTGTGCATGTGTGTGTTTTTACACATGCTGGTTAGAGTGAGAAACTTCTGGGGTATAAGCATTGATTGTGTGTCTGGTGCCCCGCTGTTAGCGCACAGTTAGCCTCATTACCAAAAGGTCTTGCTGTTCCCTCCTCTTCCTCTTCACATTGCTACAAATATTTTCTGCTTTTACAACCTGTGTGACCTCATTCTCCCCTGCGTCCTCTCTGTCCTTTTCCTGCACCTCTCATCTTGTCATTTCACTGAACATACTGCAGCAGTGACAAGAGACTGGCAACCTAAACTGCAGGGGTGAAAACGTGCTCTTCCAGACAGATTTGACTCCTAAAAAGTTGTCTTGGGTGGGGGGCGTAGGCGGTAAAGTCTAAAATACTCCTGGAACCATCTTGATTTGTACCCCTAAGAATTTGATTTCAGTAAAACTTTCAATTGAGACATTATTTATTGTAATTGCGAGCTCGATATTGGCATTGTAATTACCAAAAAGCATCATTTTGGTTTAATCTAGGTTTGAACTCTGTATGTGTGGCATAATAAATATGTTAGGTGGGCTCTGTTAACCACATTGATAAGTTCCCTAAGATTGAGTTTTAAAGCTTTTGATATATTGAGTATATCATTTATGTAAATATTGAATAGCAGTGGGCCCAGAATTGATCCTTGTGGGACAACTATTTTCACGCATTTAATATAAAATCACTTAAGAAAAGATCTGAGTCCCCTTTAATACTCCTATTACAGTGAATTTAAATAAACCTAATCTGCTCTTTTAGAAAAAAACAAATGATTCCTCTTTTGTTTAATTATATTTAACACATATTTATTCTTTTAAAAGCGTCTGGTGAAGGGTTATTTTAGCAAATCAACACTGCAGGGAAGTGGGCCTCTTCAGAAGAACATTGTTGACCCACAAGGAGTAGATATTCGATGGGCACACCGTCTACGCTGTCAGCAGTATTGGCAGAGGGTCAAATGTATTATGAGACATAAATTATTTAAAAAAATATTCATTTATGGATTTTGTCAGCACTTATTGTGGATGGAGGCTTACAGCACCAACTAGCCTATATTTTCTAAAAGCTTGTCTTTTTCCTGTAAAATTCTGACTTTTTCTCATAGATTTACGATTTTATTCGTGTAAATTACGCCTTCTTTTTTGCAAAAATACGACTTTTTTCTCATAAATTTAGTAATTTTTTCTCTCAAGATTATTACTTTTTTCTCTCAATATTACAACTTTATTATCGTAAATGTATTATTTTATGGTGGCCCTTATACTCTGTGGTAGACTTCCAATTCCTTTTTGACATTTAGTATTTACATTTCCCCACACCCCATTAAAAATAAAAACTTTAACGTCACATAAACACAACTGGAAATGAATTCGGAGGTTTTGTACCAAAGATATGAAGGACAAATCTCCCCCATTATGATGCTCATAAATAGAAACACAGGATAAGCAGATAATAGCTGTAACTCAGTGACACTAACATGAAGCCATGCTATTATGCTCCTGTGACATAAAATGGATTTTGGAATCAACTCTGGGCTCCACCGGGAGCTAATAAAAAGCGGGCCGTCGCAGGGTGATGCTGGGCCTTGGAGAGTGTTTGTCAAAAGCCTGGCAGCAGCATCTTGAAACAGCTGCTGCCAGGTCATTGTTGACTGACTGAGGCAGGAGAGCAAGCCAAAACCAGGAACCTGACATGATGAGATAAAAGCATGCACAAAAAAAGAAAAAAACTTGACAGGTTGCCTGTCCATCTTAGTGGGAAAACACACACAAAGGAACTCTTACCTGGAGGCCGGTCTCTACCTGTTTTTGTGTCCGCTGTGGCAGAGAATCAACAATTCCAAAGAATGTGGGCAGTTATTGTTTGCCTCAATTAACAAAGGCCTATTATTGCCCTGTTGAGCGTTTTCTGTTTACAGAGAAAACAATTCATGAAGAGTCGCCATCTTTGATGGCAAAAACAAAAATCCCCTTAAGAATGCACCAATAATTTGTTTTGTATTTTTGTTCTCTTCCATCTTCTCTCATGTCACCGGCATTGTTCAGCCGTCCAAAGACCTGCTTCAATTTGTAGAACCATCTTGCCAGCTGGTAATTACTGCTTCTGGGCTTGTTTCTTGTTCATGCTTTTGGGGTTGTAATTATTTTCCTGAATCACACTCTTTAACAACTTGTGTCTGACGTATTTAATCTAAATCAGGGTATGCTTCTGCTCTGCTACTGCCACGGGTGTTTTATAATGAGAAAATGTGCTGAGACCTAATACATTTTTAAAAAAAGCTGAAATTAAGAGTCCCACTTTCATCACTGCTGGATAGTGGAGCATCAAAAGCACAGAACACTCAACAAGTGCAGTCTGTGAAGATGGAAGACACTCAGCAGAAGTTACTCAATCATCTGAGTCCCTAAGACCTACAAATGAATCAGGCTGGAGAATGACACCAAGCTGCACTAATCACAATAAAGACATAAATCTGAAACATTTATAATGATGTTATACAGGAAACTCATCAGCAGGATTGAGATCCTCAGAGGTTAGCCGCTACTAATATTTGCCAAAACTCAAAACAAATGTACTGGGGGGAAAAAAAACAAGATCTGGACAGGATAAGCAGAAAGGTAGGCCTGCTCCTTGCCGCTAAGGTAACTTTTCTCAAGCTGTGGTGTACTAAATAAAGATTTTTATAGTTTAAATCATTGACTCTGTATATAAGAACTGGACTGGCTGACCCCTACCCTTACGGTGTCTGGCTCCAACATGGCATTGTCCAAATAAATGGCAACTGAATTGAATTAATTTGGTTGGAGCAGGAAGTAAATCATTTTCTATCAGTGATGTCCATCATCAGAAACCCCAGTTGACCTTTAGCCAGCAGGAGATGCTATGTTTTGCAACCGGCTGTTGTCACAGAACTCTAAATGTGCTGTTTGGTGAAATAGTTTTTGCATCTCTCCTAATTGTTGTGTTTTGTTTATTTTTGATCAAATCTGTGTCAATATCAGTTGATGATTTTATTTCTTAAAAGTTAAAAACTACATCCAAAACTGACAGACCCCATTTGTAAAACAAGTATGGTCCCAGGACTCGTTCTGCCTCTCTTGGCACCAAAAAGAGTCTGCAGAAACTGGCAGCAGAACAGCTCTGTGGCCCAGTGAAGTGGTATATCAAGCCTTTAAAGAAAGACCTAATGCCTCTTTGCTTGACACATGGCATCAAAAGTTGGAATAAATCACCAACTGCTTCCGAGATCATGACTTCAATATAACATAACATTATGTTATTTGTTAGAAGTCATTCCTCTGGCATTTTTTAGATCTCTGTCCTGCTGTAAACTAAAGTGACAATTATTCTGAGGCCTCAAAAAAATAGCCGAAAGTCTGAACTTGTGGCTCCATCAATATTGGTTTCAAAGCCGCCGCAAACCAAACCACCACCAGATTTTAACTTTTAGTTAAAAAATGTTCTTAAAGTGTTGGATAAAAGTTCAGCAAACATGAGATTTTGTGATTTTTGAGCAGCAGTGAATTCTCAAAGGGAATTTTTCTTCCAAATGGAGCCAAGCAGGTTTGCCTAGCTCTTCTTTCAATAAATCATCGCATATGTTCATTCTTATGCATCAAATTATGTTTTTTTTTCTCTCTTTGTCTCTAATATACTGAGGAGTCCTAGACTTTTAAAAGCAAACATTGTGAAAAAAATCTAAAAGAAATCTGTGGAAATTTAGGAGATTATCTGAAATGAGGACCTGTTATCTACCAAAATAATCACCACTTAAATGTACACAATGCGCAGACATAACAATAAGTCCTTTTCCAGTTATGGTTTTATGTAAACTGTAAGAAAACGACCTGCTTCTAATCAGAACTGCATTTTCTATATGAGGAAACAGCCAAAACATCTTCTTCCATACAGATGCTCATCTGTGGACCAAAAGCCTCCATGAGGTTCCTGCTGACGGCTGAATATGTTAAAAGCCCTTCTGTTCATCGCTGCTAGAGAATAAAAATTGAAAAAAAAATGTTAAAAGATAAACACTGATGATTGAACAATAATTTTTTAAAACATAAATCTGCTCTCTAGCAGGTTCCCTAATTAAATCAATCGGCTGCAAAGCCATTAACTATTTTCCGAAAACGAATGCATGTTTATGTGCTTCAGATACTAAAAAATATCGTACGATAATATAGTAATTGTATTTTTATTGCCACTGCCCTCAAGTGGCCAGAAAGAGGACTTACTGCTCCAAAAGCTGCTTTGCTGCTCTGTCATCCGCTACTTGGCAGGTAAATTGTCCGCCAATGGAGTTAGAGATAAATTAACAGATTATTTTGAAGGGTTATGAAGCCGGCGTTAGGCTGTCATAGACACAGATGTGTCAGTCTGTCTCTGCGCTTCGTACGATAAAGAGGATATCGTGTAAATCAATCGGATGTAAAACAAAAACACTAAAGATAAAAGATTGTTCATTTCCCTCCTGTCAGCTCTGATAATGTCAGGGCAGCAGAGATGGAGCAGGGTTTTTTATTAAATCTCTTTACACAGAGCTGAACAGATATACAATTTCACACTAAGCAGGAAATTGCCATTTACATGTTTAAACAATGAATCCATTAAAATTCCACACTGCATCAATGCAGCAGTGCAGCCCTTTGCTAAGGGGCTCAGCTGAGAACTGTTAAAGTTAGCAAAGAATTATTTTATTCTGCAGTAAAACGCTGACAGCTGGTGTGCAGTCTAAGCTGACACCCATGTACTTAACCTTTGTCAGCCGTCTGAGGGCTTCTATCCACTCTTTTCTTTATACTTTCAAAAATCAGCATCTTTTTTAGGTTGTTCTTATTGAAGATAAACATGGACAGCTTCAGGGGCAACCAGTTTGACCCCCAACGGCCTCGCATACAAACCAGAAACAAAGTATGTGATACTAGCCTTTTAAAATTTCACCACCAGCAAGAACTTTTTTTTTTTTTTTATCCTTTTGCTCTACATTTTGGCTAACTGCTTTTGAGGCCAGATGGAAGCCGCATGAAATCATTGACATGAGGGTTGGACCAGCCAAGATGGACTGAGTCCTCTTTAGATGAGTGTGCTGTTTCCAAGACGGGAGGCAGAGCGCTTAACATCCTCTTTCAGCCTTTTTTCTGCAGCTTCTACAAAAGCTTAAAACCCAGAATATTTCAGAAAGCCTCTGCTTTGGCCACCGCTGCTTTTTACAACACATTTCTGGACATAAATCACTAGAAAAATAAAAAAGGAACTGTTTTTTTGTTGGTGTTGTTGTTCCTGGTTATCAAATCCTATAAAACAAAAGCAAAAAGTATTTTAAAAATAATTTAAAAGCAGATTGACAATAATGCTGATAAGAGAAAACATTGAAAGAGAAGCACAGTCTTATCTAAGCTTTGATAAGATGCTTTGTTCACTAGAACTGAAAGTTTAGCTCTGCTCAATCCACCCATTACTTACATATTTCCACATATAGAGCTGGAAGAGAGTCCTTAGCACTTACACAAAATGATTTCTTTATTAACAAGCCTGGTATTTTCAGAGGAATTTTAGAAATGCTGTCATTTTGAGCTATAGGAAGTTCATTCATTAAATGAATGTTGAGTTACGATGGCCAGACTTATGTGGTTTGCAGAATGTCTAGTGGTTTCTGATGACTCTATAAAGCTGGACTGTGCATGAGGAGATGTTTGATTTTGGCCAGGGCAGTTTTTCAGCCATGTGGCCGTTGCCATCTTGGTAGGATGCGTCATCACAGAACTTCGACCTTTTAAAACAAGACAAACATGTCTGACAGTTGATGTTGCTGAAAAGCTGCTTTAGGCCATAGATGAAGATTTGAGGAACTCTTCTGTATGGCAAATAAATATAAAAAAAACTACCCCACACCCATGTACTTAAAACAAAAATTAAGGACATCCATGGTTGGTAGATAAAATATTTGTAATATTATATAATATAATTTAATATATTATAATATATAACAATGCTTCTATGCAAAAATCTTAGCAAAGCTGAGGGGGAGATGACAAAAAATGGATTTTGAACAAGAATGTATTTGTTATGTAGAACATTTGCTGGGCGGGTTGCAAGCTTCCTGCTCGGCTCTGATGCATCCACTTGTATATTTCCATGTATGTCTTTTTTTCACTAATCTAAGGTGACATCTGGCTCAAAACTGTATGGCTGGATAGCACCTATATTGCTCGCCATTTTTGTTACAATACTAATGGTAGGTCGGGGGTGTGGGGGGCTGTAAGGTAGTGGGAGGGCGTGTAAACAGATAGACAATAGGAAGTGAGTCCGAGATAATTTGGCACCAACAGTCCCAACCACAACTCTTCGTCTTTGTCCTAGAAAACGACACAGGTTTTTTAAATTTTTGGCTAAAAACGGCATAATCATAATTAAAAGATCACTGGTAACGCTTGAAAATAGATCAAATGATCAGAGTGAGTCTTCAAAGGGTAATAAAAAGAATGTACAATTTTTTTGATGTTTTTGGCTAAAAAACATTATCTCTTTACTGTTTTATGCAGTGTTTATCCATTTGGGGTACAAAATCAAACCACAAAGAAAGTCTTGGAGCAACAGTTTGCTCATTTCTTCTGTGAGGATGGGACATATGGAAGTGGATAAGGACTGTGGTGTAAAAAGACACAGCATACATAGTGCAAACAGACCTGGCTCCTGTTGAACTTCCATACTTTTCTCAAAAACAAAGAAAAAGTGCGGTTTCCTGGTCATTAAAAAAGGAGAACAGCAACAAAAAACAAAGAGTCGCATGTAGTCACATCTGTATCACTGTCACTAACAACTGCAGTGTGGACAAGCCTGACTTCAGAGAAAGTTTATGCATTTTCTCTCATGTATCTCTTGGTCTTCAAGATCTGTCCTTATCCTACATGTTTCCTTTTGAAAGAACCTGCATCCAAACAAACTTTTTACAGTTTGGTGTTGAGAGGCAACCATTTGGACTTTTAATCCCCTTGTTTAAATGACAGGAGAGAAAAAACATGTAAAATCTGAACAGATATAAAGACCCTCTCTAATAAAAATGATGTTTCTATTGTTTTTACATGTTCTTGAGCATTTTTCTCATAATGGAGGACACATACAAAAAGTGTGAGTATTTCTTTGTTCAAGTCATTGTAAAACAGGAGCAGACAAAAATATTGTAGGCGTGGTGCAGAAGTTACGACAGGCCACGAGTTCTCTGCTCTGCTCCATTCTGATGAAGAATGAAGACAAACAGATTCATGTACGTCTTTGTTTTCCTCATCTGAGCTGCTCAAAACTGTGTGGCTGGATAGCTTCAATATTGCTTTCCATTGTTGTTGCACCGGTAATGTTTGGTTGGGGCTGTGAGGGGGCTGGAAGCTAGCAGGAAAGCCCGTAAACAGATGGATGATGGGACCGGGGCAGGCTTTCTCTGGTCCAACAGTCCCGTCCACAACTCAGACTTGAGTTTCTAACGAACTACTGCTGCTCTGCAGAAACTATTACCAAGAAAACAACACAGGGATTTGTTTTTAGCTAAAAATGGCATAATCATGATTAAAAAGCTATTGGGAACATTTTTAATGAAAATTTAAAAGAATAATAATATTAGTAAAAATAAAACCAAACTCCATTGTGTTTAAAGGAACGTCTGGTGAGGATCCAGTACAGGCACTCAATGTAGCTTTTTAAGGGCATATAAAGAGAAGAGGAAGTGAGGCCATGGGAAGAGAGAGGCGTCTAAAGGGACATTAAGAGACTCAGTACATAAAGAGAGGTGGAGAGTGGTACCTAGACAGAGTGAGGGAAGGGCAGGGGGGGGGGGGGGGGGGTGACATGTCAAGGAGACACAGAGGTAACCGAGGGAGGCAGACTCCTCACACTTCCTGTGTACCTCTGTGTTTGCTTTTTCCACGCATTTATAAACAGGGAAGCTCCCTCAGTGGAGTCTTCCTGTAAAAAATCAAATTAACAGGAAGTTTGTTTTACCCTTAAACAATGGTTTGCTGCACATACACACACTGACATGTACTTGTGGAACACATATGAAGCTTCTGAATCCATGGACTGGAAGAATTGATGTTCATGTCCTGCGTTTTTGTTGTGGATCTGAAGGTGTTTGATTCCATGTCTTTGCTTTTCTGTTATTAAAACTGGATTTGTGGGCTTGCACCTGTGCAGATTTCCATTTGTGTGTGTGTGTGTGAACTCATCACAGCATGTTTGTAATTCAATTTGATACATTTTCATTTTTAATTTGTTGCATTCATGTGCAGCAGCTGCCCCAGGTGTACACTTTGAAGTTGGAACTCGCAGCCTGTTGCTCACTGATGTGCTGAGCAGAAGGCTCCATGGTTAAAATAACAAGTGTTTGAACATGTGAGCGTCGGGAACACGCCTCGCTGCTCTGTTTGTGTGTGTTTGTGACCTCTTCTTCTGCTCCAGCTTGGGTAGTGCCAGAGGTTCTCAGCACTGACCATAAACAGCAAAAGGGAAGAAGAGAATATTTGCCTGACCAATCTGGTGGCAGCTACTAAGAAGAGCTATCAAAGGTTTGGCTGGAAAATTATGGGTCTGCTTGAAAAAGCGAACATTAATTGCTGCAGAGTTACATTCAGCAAAAGTCGAATGAAGCTAACCTGTCTCGCCGTTTCTCTGTGCCACAGAGAACACTAATTATGTGGCTGGCAGGTTAATGCAGACATCCTAATTTACTGCTAAGTGCTGTGATTGCCTTTTAGAGTACGGTATGTGAAGTTACAACATGGACTGCAGACATCATTTAAGGATGGAGCATCGTAAAATTACCAAAACCTAGTTAATGTGATATATTTCTCTTATGCATCATTCCTTAGAAAAATAGGATTTTTATTACTTCCTCTTTCTTGTTAACATCTGTTTAACATGTTTTTATCCTGCATCACAGTGAAAGGCTGCCTCAAAAGAGACTCATTTGCATGTTTCCAGCCAAATCTCATGGGTGTCTTTTAGACACTTTGAAGTCCGCCGTGCCTGCTGGAGAAAAAAAGTGACATAAAACAGAGATTCAGTCTGCAGCTCAGACGCTCAGATCCAGCTCCACGGCTGTTTTCAAACATGACTGATTCCTTCAACCAGTTGCTGTGAGGCTTTTCTTGTGCCGACTGGAGAAAGCTCAGAAAAAATAATAAAAGTGAAGACGCAATCGCAAAGCAGCGCAGACGTGTGTTGTGGCAGTAGCGAAACAAAAGCAGAACATTTGTTTGGGACCTTCATCAGAAGCTCTTTGGAAGTCCTCAGAAGTCCATAGAGAAGATGTGAGACTTCATGTAATGCTAATTTTTTTTTTATTACAAATAATATATTTTTTGTATTTAAAAAAAAAAAGCACTAAGTTTCAGTACACATATCTTTTGTAAAAAAGGATTTTTAGCTTTCAAATGTCAAAACAGCTGAGTAAATACTATGTGTTTTATGAAACCCCGCATGGGTACCCGTACAAATGCTGTGGGTATTTGGGTGGTACGGGGCCAGAAGAGAAGAGAAGACACTTTAATATCATCTTCCAAACTATTTTCAAAGTGTTACCATTGGACACCATTGAATTTTTAACCAAGTTTAAAAAAAACTGTAATTTTCTAGGACATAGTTTCTGCAGAGCGACAGGATTTCATTAGAAATTCACCTCTGAGTTGTGAGCGGGAACATTGGCGCTAAAGAAATTCCCCTCAACTTCCCGTCACCCATAACTGAAAGCTATTTACCAGCTCTACCATTAGCTTACAGCCCCTCACACCATCAACCTAACCTTAGCATTGCAACGAAAACGGCTAGCAATATGGGAACCATTCAGCCAAACAGTTTTTATCCAGATGCCAGCTCAGGTAAAGAAAACAAAGACAAACATGGATCTATTCGTCTAAACGTGGATGCAGTGGGGTTTTTTTTTTTCCGTCTGCTCCTGAGTCACAACGATTTAAATAAAGAAATACTCAGAAAAACAATCTATACCTTTATTTTATTTTTTTACCTACAGGAATGTGTTAATAACACCAAAAACCCAATTTTCATTGGAGTGGGTCTCTAAAGGGAAAGCAGGTGTGTCTTGCAGTTCCCTTGAGGTAAGGCCACTTCAAGGCCATCATGTGGGGCCAAAACGTGGGACCTGAATTAGAAAAGCAAATCCCGGATCCAGGAACATTTGGAAAGCATGTGCAAATATTAATTGACAGAAATCCCAGTTCAATGGTTCTTAGCCCAGTAACTGAAAATGAAATATTAAAGACCGTGAGAGGAATGAAGGGTAAACTCTCTACTGATGTTAATGGCATTGATATGGCTTTGGTGAAAACAGTAATCAGTGGAATTCTGAAACCATTAGAATATATTTTTAATTCATCATTCCAAACAGGTTCATTTCCTAATCAAATGAAAATTGCAAAAGTTATACCATTGTACAAAACCAGGAACAAGCATCACTTCACAAATTATAGGCCAGTTTCTATGTTACCGCAGTTATCAAAGATATTGGAAAAAATGTTCATAACCAGATTAAACTCTTTCATCGAAAAGCACAAGATACTGGACGAAGGACAGTATGGGTTCAGGTCAAATCGATCAACATCACTGGCCCTGATGAATGTAATAGAAAATATAACAAATGCTATTGATAATAAAAAACATGTAATCGGGGTATTTATTGATTTAAAAAAAGCTTTTGACACAATTAACCACGGTATGTTAATTAATAAATTGGAACGGTATGGCATTAGGGGGTTAGTGCTAGACTGGATCAGAAGCTATTTGAGCAACAGAAAGCAGTTTGTAAAGGTTGAAGGTGCTTGTTCCCAATGTTTGGACATTGTTTGTGGTGTCCCTCAGGGGTCGGTTCTGGGACCAATATTGTTTATTTTATATATAAATGATTTATTTCAGGTTTCTAACAAATTATGGCTAGTTCTATTTGCTGATGATACAAATGTGTTTTGTGATGGGGATGATCTGCAGCAGCTCATTGAAATTGTTAAGAAGGAGTTGGAAAAAGTGAAGCTGTGGTTTGATGTAAATAAACTTTCACTAAATTTAAGTAAAACAAAAATGATGTTATTTGGTCACCATAAGGGTAAAAATATTAACTATCATGCACATAAATGGGGTGAAGCTTGAAAGAATTTATGAAAATAAATTTCTTGGGGTCATAATTGATGACAAACTTACCTGGAAAGCACATATTAGCTACATACAAGCTAAACTATCCAGAAGTATTTCTGTCTTAAATAAAGCTAAACTGGTTCTGGACCACAAATCACTCCGCATGTTATACTGTACATTAGTTTTACCATATTTTTCTTATTGTGTAGAGGTTTGGGGGAACAGCTATAAAACAACGTTACATTCACTTTCAATACTTCAGAAGAGAGCAATACGAATCATACACAAAGTCAGTTACCTTGAACACACAAATAAATTATTCATAGAATCAAAATTACTCAAATTTTACGATCTAGTAGAGTATTGTACCGCTCAAATAATATTCAAGGCCAAAAACAATTTATTAAATTTGTCATACATAAAGCACGTACAAATAAAAAGAGATTCTGTGTTTCAATTTGTGGAGTGAAGTTGTGGAACAGAACCAGTAAATGCTTGAAACAATGTCCAAACATAAAAGAATTTAAATATAGATACAGAAAGATGATCATGGATAAATATGAGCAAATACAAAAAAATACAGAATGTCAGCATTTATAAATCTGCATACTTTGACAATACGTTTTGTTATTCATTTGCATGTTGTTTGGAAATGAAAATTACATGTATATATGTACATATACACTTGGGTAGGGCCCTGGACTTTGATGGTGGGAAAGTAAGGGCTTAAGGTAAAGGGGGGTGAGAGTTTATAAGATTTTTCTTCTTCTCACTCCCTTTTGGACTGGTGTTTATATAATTTTTTTTTTGTTTTGTTTTATATAATTTACTTGTCTTTTTCTTGTTTTTTTTTTGTTTTTTTGCAAGTTTAGTCTCGTTTTTGTCTTATTTTGTTATTTTACACTTGTTTCACTAGTCCAAAATAAAAAGAAAGAAAAATCATGAAAATGGATTGTGCCATTGTCCTCAATGTAGTAAGTGTATTGTAAAGTACTTGTAAAACGAATGTAAGCTGCACGCACTTATGACGTACGGGTGCTGTCGTATTGTACCCTTACACTGCGCCCTAGTCGTTAGTTAGGTGTGAGTACTGGCTACTTACTGACCACACACAAATACTGTACGCACGGGGTGTGCAGGTAACACATAAGTGCCTTTGGGACACCGGAAGGATGTCCACACAAACAACACTCTGTCTTATTTCTTCATTTCTGTCAGGCTGAAGACAAGGATTCACACACTTATCACGTGAATAGCACTCACAGGCTGCTTGCACAATTTGAGGCGGGGTTAAAAAAAAATTAAGCTCCACGTGACATGCCTGTGTCTCTCATACTTCACCCTTACGTGTTGTATAAATTTTCACTAGGACCTGTCGCCTGCAGCATGCTGTAGAAAAAATTGCATGAACATTTTCTCACTACGGACTCACTGAGCGATCTACGACCTTGATATTTTGTGCGGGACACCTGCGTGACCCCTACAGGTTTGCCCATTTTTCACCCGCAGTATCCACCCATAAGGGCAGTTGTGACATCAAGTTCAGAAATGTACCTTAGACCTTGTTGGAAATGGCTCTGCATTGTCTTCATTCAAGATAATCAGACGGCTGCGGTTTCCCACAGCTGTAACATACACAAGTGTGTCCTATTTTTGCATCAAAACAATCCTATAGATAGATTGTTCGACGTGCAGGATCGGGAAGACTCCAGAGTGAGGAAAAGATGACTAAAGAGTGACACGGAGCTGCAGAATGGCGCAAGTGTGTGGGTGTCTGTTCCTGAACAGAAAGAGGCAGATTAAAATAGAACAAGAGCCATATGACGAGAGTGAGACTGTCAAACACCTGCAGAGGAGAAGGAGACGGCAGAGTCATGATGGGATGTAAGGGATAAATGAAAGGCAGGCAGGTGACAAAGACCGGTGTCTAAGAACGAGCGAGGAAATGGTGAACAGTGAGAATACGGCGAACATTGGAGGAAGCCAAATGACAGAGTATGAATCATGAACAGATGGTAAAAAGGTTAGAAACAATGGGGGAAAGAAAGAGGAAGAGGATGAGAAAGGAAGATCATTAATGTGGCTTCGTGTCTCGGTCTGTGCGAGTCAGGCAAAAACATTGATGGACACCGATGAGCACTCCCAACGGCAAGAAGGAAAAGTAATGGACTACATTTTTACTGTCTCTACTAAAAGCTGCATTTGCATGGCGTGCTTTTATCCTTTTTTTTTAGCGACCATGATATTTAGACAACCCTGATTGGCAGTTGCTGACATTTAGATGAACGCGGCCTCTCAGTGAGATCCTATGACGACGCTTGAGCTACAGTCGGATCTCACAGGTTTGTCTGATTTGTACCAGAAACAATAACATAACAAGGAGGAGTTCTCCTGAAAACAATGAAACAACCACAACATTTAGGAACTTTAAGAGTCAGGGAAATTTATGAAAGAGCCGGTCCAGCTGATGCTGGACTGTGGCGGTGGTGCAGCAGTGGCTTCTTACGAAACCGTGTCAAAGCTCACCTGAAACAAAAAGAGCCATGAGACAAACAGCTGCGTACCCCGGCACTTATTCATTTCTCATTAGCCAGAATATCTGACAAAACAGCGGAGGAATCACTATAAAGGCAGGACACAATAGATTTATATGGGCTTGAAGTTTTGTTTGACATCATTCTATCAAGTGTAGCAACATCAACAAACTTTGAAGAGACGTTAGATCTATAAAATAAAGATCAAATGTTACTCGCAGACATTCAAACTCAATGAATGCATTAATTTTTCTTTACAATGCCTGCAGGGTTCCAAAGTGCTTTTCAATAAAAAGAGAGATAAGAGCGAAAACAAGAATTTAATAAAGTAAGAACAAAAAGGTTAAATTTCAGCAGCATATTACAAGAGACATTAAAATGTACAACAGACAATTTTATTTCTAAAGTAAGTAAAACAAGTCAAAGAAAAAAATACTATAGTATTAAAAGTATTAAAAGCCACTGATGTCATGTGCAGTTTTATTTCATATCATTGATGCCAGCAACAGAAAATGCACCCCAGTGTTTCTGCCGTGGTAGACCTTAAAACTCTAGAATGGCTGTGAACAGTTAAATGCTCTGTTAAGTAAACTGGAACAAGACCGTGTAGAGCTTTAAAAGCAAACAGTAAAAGTTTAAACTGAATTCTAAAAGAGAGAGAGCCAATGAAGTGACATGAGGACTGGAGGGATGCGCTCGTCTGCTTGACAGTCGTGCTGCTGCATTTTGGACTTTCTGCAGGCAGTTTAGTGAACGCTGAGTGACACCAAAAATACAGAGAGCTTCAATAATCTATCCGAGAGGTAATCACAGCGTGGATCACTGTTTCCAGATCCCTGTGGCTCAGGAAAGATTTAGCTTTTGCTAAAAGAGGGAAGTGATACAAGAACATTTTAACAGCACTGTCAGTCTGTTTGTCAAATTTAAAACAACTGTCAAAGCAAAGCCCCAGATTTCTGCCGTGGAGGTGTCACCAAAAACAATGGTCTCTGTTTTCATCTCATTCAAATAAAGATAATTCTGGCTCAAGCATTGATTGACATCATAAATGAACTCAGTTAGAACCATTGACTGTATATGAGAACTGTCACCCACAGACAATGGTTTTTACTTCCAGCTCCAACCAAATGAGTCATCGTTCCTACAGCAACCACTCTCACTAATCAGGAGTGATCTTGTTGGAAGTCCACACCTCTATCACTTGAAAGTGGGCTACACAAAATCTGTCAAGCAAAGGTTTTGAATGGTGGAGCGGGGGCGACCTACATACTTTTATTGAAGCATCTGATTGGTCAGTTATTAACTTAAATTATGTGGCCTACAAAGAAAAATAGGATTAGAAAGGACAGGTTGAAAGAAGAGTATCAGAGCAAGAAGGAATATTCTGACAAAAAGAATGAATGAGTAATAACCTTTGGTAATTGTTATCTATAACCTGTTTGGAAAGCCAAGGGGGAGGGATTCTCACATACAGTCAATGGTTAGAACATTTTGTGTACAACGTCCCTGTTTTTTACTGACCCCTTTAACATCCAAAAGGTTAAGCTTTTTTATTATTATTTACATCATAATAGCATCCATTTGGTGTTTTTAATAGTTATACTAGTTAAAAGATGTCATTTGTGCTTCTCATTTCATTTGATTCCACTGGTTTCTGTGTCATCATGTTGTGCATCTCTGTCAAAAGCTCAGCCACTGAATGAAAGGCTGACAGAAGCAGCTGTTAAAGCTGAAATGATCTCGTAACAGATCATAAACGTGTTTATAAAAACCCTCCCTGAGCGAGGACCAGCATCTGATGAGTCAATAAGAAGGATGTGTTGTTTATGTTCATGTCTGAGGGTCCACTTGATGCAAAGCTTTTTCAGAGAGACAATTTCTGAGTCGTTAAACACTCAAAGTCTTTTTCTCTACTTTGACCATCTGCTCTCGTCCCTGGAGAAACTGATTTTCAAATTACCAGAATGTGTGACTGCTTTTATCTTAGGTCTAAAAAAAAATTACTCAAAGCTTGAACGGAGCAGAGGAAACGTAAGGTGGATATGGGACACATCCGAGTGTTCGCCAGCCTGTCCTGAAACACTCCTCTTCCCAAAGCAACGTGTTGGTTCCATCAGCCAGCACCTCTCCACCTTCACGGGCCTCCTCAAGTGGTCTCCACCTTTCGACTCGCTCTTTCAGGTTTTGATTTGTGTTCCTCACTGGTTCTGTCTATCATCCATCTCCCCTGAGTCGGGAAATATTTATTAATCACTGTCTGGCATTGGTCCCCGTTTACTAAATTTCCCTCAGAGCTGCTGAAAAGTCCCGTCTCTTCTCTGAATCTTCGCTGGCACGCAGACACAAGTTGGTTAATAGTAACTGCACTGCTGTTTTGCCGAGCCGCTTCACGACTTTGTTTACTCATGTGAGAGGGAGATGTTTTTATTGGGGGGACTGACATGTTTTGTGTCTCTGTGCGTCATGGGGGCCCCTTATTATGGCCTGGCTGTATTCTACAGTGCATGTGTCTCCAGTATGTTAGTGATGCTACTGGAGACTCGGCTCTGTTGGAATAACAACCAGGACCCAACGCAGCTCAGCCCCACACCCCCGCACCCCCACCCCACCCGTCCTGTCACTCTGAGTGTGTTCAGGTGTTTGCCTCCCACCCCTGCTTCAAGCTGATTTAAAGTCAGTCCCCCCCCCCCATTTGTTTATCAGCTGTCACTGTGCAGACTAAAAATCCATCAGCATCAATAATTCACCTGAATGTTAAAGAAGGGGAATCGAACAGTTTGCCTCTTATCAGTTTAAAGATCCATCGATAAACAGGATCCAGCAGGTGAAGCGAACAAACAAACAAGCCGGTGATTTGTTTTAATGTCCAGAGGGGCGAGTCAGAACAGAAGAACAACAGAGATTAAATCAACAAAGAGAGGGGGAGGAAATTAAATGCAGATGATGGTGGACTACCTTCGCCGTTAGACCAAGGTGGCACGTCCTGAAATGCAGCATGGATTTGGTCTTGCATCAGAAATACAAGAGGAAGCCTAAAGGCTCCGCTCAGCTCATTAAACTAATCATCCCAGCTGACTATTTACCTAAAACAAGTCGTTATCCAACATGACCAATTTAGAATATTAGTGTTCATCTAACTGGCTAATCTAATCTGAGTCCCTGAGGAGTTTGTGTAGCGTTCACGACATTCTGGAGCGTGATCCAGCATTATAGTATATGTGCATTTGCATGTGTGGTTTTCCAGCAAGAGAGCCCTCTGTGAGGCTGTACCGCAGTGTGGAAGGAGAACTGCACCTCTCAGAGCAGAAAAGCACAATGGAGGGTGGTGGGAGAGACAACCTGTCATCATTCTCACCTACCATATTGAGATGTATAATAATAATAATATTAATAAACATCAGTGTCCACTAATCTGTTCGTGTAATTCTAGTCATTTCTATCCTCAAAATCCCTGTATTTTGCACATTTCCTGTTCATTTACAGAGTAAGCTGTGAGGTTAAGCAGCACTGAGCTCCTCCTCAGAGCAGATTGCGCAATCCCATTTAAACTGGGTCTTTTTTATACACTATAGACAAATTTATTGGGATGGCCAATGGTGCAGAGATAGAGTGGTCGACCTCTGATCGTCGCAGGTCGCAGGTTCAGTGTTTGGCTTACCTGCCCATGTATCAAAGTGTCCCTGGCAAAGACACTTAACCCGACATTGCCCCTTGTGGTTATAGATTGGAAACAGCGTTTGGCAGCGGAGCCGCCATCAGTGGGTGAATATGTGTAAGCTTGGTGAGTGGGACTGTGACTGTAAAGCGCTTGGGCCTTCAAGGAAAGTAGGAAAGTGCTTTATAAGTATACAGCATTGACCATTTTTTCCTATTTATTACATGTCCTCATTTTCCATTTAAGATGTAATGTATTTCATGTTCGTCTTTCAACTATCTAGTGGTCGATCTGACCTAAAGTCACAGTGAAAAGTCACAATGCGGGTGGTAATTCTGCCTCAGTGTTTTTCTTTGGTGTTTCCAAATAAAGTTCAATAGGAGTCTGTTATTTTATGCTTTGTTTGGACTGACTGTGTCAGGACTCAAACTTCTGTCTCCCCTTCCGACACCTAGGGAGAGCCATCTCCTGAGTATTTACTTTGTTCTCATCTTCACTACATCTCCCATCAGCCACTGCTTGCTGTTCCCAGACCTTGTACCAGCTCTTCAGCATTCAGTAATCACCCCCAGTGTATTTAATCGTTCACCAGGCTTTGCTCGGTGCAAAGTTTTGATTTGCATTTGCTGACAGGTTGAGCGTTACTTCTCTGACTCTTCGTGTATTTTGACTTTTGCCTGTTTTGCCTTTGCTCTCACACACCCTTGCCCAGTTTGTTTGCGGATTCTCTTATCCATCCTCTCGAGCCCTGTATGTGTTTGTCAATAAACACGGTTGAACATGGATCCAAAGGCCTCTGCCCTTTCGTTGCAGAATGCAAAGCTGTAATATCATTAAAATGTCTCAAAGTTGGACTTAAGATCAGAATGTGTAGTAATAAGTAATTGGATGATCAATGTTGGACCAACATATCCTCAATGAGACTGAGAAACAACTAAAACTAAAAGAACATGAGGAGACATTTTACCCTCAAGTAACAATGATTTTAATCCAGATGAAGAGACACGAGGACTCCATTTACAAGTAAAGATTACACCAGCGTGAAACTGTGCGCATGAGTGAAAGAGCACGCATCCTCTGTGGGGCTGTGTCTATGGTAAATAGTCTGTCTGTAGCATTCAGCTGGGGGGGGGCATACTGACTATACGTTTTGCATTCTTCCTCAGCCCAATACCTGCTATGTTTAGAAAAAGAATGTTGATATGAAATGCAATCAGTAGCTGGTAAATATATATTGGGTTAGTTGGTTTGTAAATCTGACTCTGAACGAGTCAGTGCCTCAGCCACAAACCTCACCACATGTCCCTGCCGTCAATCCAGGACATTTACCACAGCAGGGGTCTGAGTAAAGCATCACAAAGGACCAGAGTCATCCGGCACTAGGACTTTCCCATATTCTATTCTCTGGTAGGAAATACAGGGGCAGAGTTAGTTACTATTCCAAAACTATCAGACTACTGAAATCCTAATGGTACCTTCAGTGATCTCGAAACTGTATAATACTTGATTGAAAACACTGAAGGTACTGTGTATGTCACTGTTAGTCAATGGCACAGTTTAGATTTACAGTAATATGCCCCAAAACACCCTACCCACACTTTTGTTTTCAACCCTACCGACACTTGTGTTTATTTAACCATATTTGTTTCTCGTATTTTATTACATTTGATCATTTTAGTATTTCATTATCTATACTTTTGCAAGGCACTGCTGTTGTACCTCTCAGTTATTTTTTCGAGTCAGCGATTCTTTCCTGGTATTTTTTACCTTGTGTTGATGACAGTTGAAAAATAATACACAGTTGAAACTCTCATTAGAAATACATATAGACATTTAACAGAGTCAAGAAAAATACAAAGTTATCAGGAAGCTGCTTATCACTAAAAATGTTACTTAAAATGCATTTTTTAAATAATCAGCAATGGTCCAAAGATAAAACAAAAGTCTTGTTTTTTTTAAAGGTGCCATGATATGAAATAATTAAGCACAGCATTGTTCAGAGAGACGAGCTTTGCTCTGTTTTAGAAATTAACATCAAAGGTGCTGTATGTCCATTTAAAAGCAATTAGTTTCTTATAGCCGTGGGTGGTTTTATCGCTGCAGGGAGAGGAGGGTCAGAGGAAGATGATAATTATGAAATATGATACGCTAAATACCCAAAGGTGAAATGGTTGCACGCATGCAGCAGTTTAAGCCAGAATTAATTAGACTACGTTTTTTTTTTCAGCCATGTTTTTGGCCTGTAAATCTATTTTGTCCGCTTTTAAAAGGCAAAATTGATAGCAGAAGCTCCAATAGTTGAGTCTGTCATTTGATCGTGAACATTTGCATGTTTATATTCACACTCAGTTATTCTGAGATGATTCACTTCAGTGAAGCTCCTGTAATCCTAATTACAAAACATATTTTTGAAGAAGAAAAAGGTTTCTAATTCTGCAGCTCATTTAGCTTCAAGAGTTCTCTTTCTGGGCA
Organism: Oryzias latipes; assembly: GCF_053564925.1. NCBI lineage: Eukaryota > Metazoa > Chordata > Actinopteri > Beloniformes > Adrianichthyidae > Oryzias > Oryzias latipes. Next base: position 14,084,987 of record NC_136249.1, on the reverse strand, counting down.
TTTCCTCATCTGTGTTTTCCAACTTTTTGTTTTTACTATGCATAGTTTAAAGCTAAGCTTATTATTTACAAACTTTTTGCTTGTTTTTGCTTCAAATCCTATTTATTCTTATATTTGAATAAAAAAGTTTTGAAAATTTGGTTTTGGGAATAAATGAAAGGTAAGGAAATGAGTGAGTAACAGATGTGGGATTATGAGGAGAGCATCAGCGTTGTTCTACCACTTATTTAATATCCTATCGCTTCACTTTTATAAACAGTCTATTGAAAAGCATTATGATGTCATAATACCACTACAGTATTATAAAACTTTGGAAATCTTTAGTCTTGACAAAAGGAGAGTTTATTTTGACTGTAGTCACTTTAATGATGAACATAGAGGTTACCGTAGGTTTTCTGTCGATCAAACTATAATGTTTAATTTCACATTTAAGTCAGTTTTAAGCCCACTGGCTGAATGTATACATGGGTATTAAAGTCTATTCCTGCAGTCATGTGATGACAGACGGGTCATTTTACAAAAATATGACATTTGACCAAAAAATGTGTTGTTTTTTTTATATGGGTAAGAGGTCCTCTCTGATTTGGCTCAAATGAAACTTTCTGCCTTTAATCTTGGCTTTAAAGTCATGGCATCTGAAATAAAAATATTTCTTGAAACGTTTTTCTTCTCATCCAAGTGGCATCATCAGTCAGAGTGGTGCTGGGAATCCATACTGTTCAGATTCGATCTTGGTTTACCTTGTTAATGTTTTAAAAAGATGCTGTAGTTTTTAATGTTAGCGGGTCAAATTTGACCCGCTAACATTAAAAACTAAAAAACTCAGTCTCAAAATACACTAAAAAACATGAGGTATGATCTAATATATATTTTCATCTCATACAGACCGTCAATAAGCTGGAGGATTGTTAAAGTATAAGAGAGGATAAACTTACAAAAAGAGTTAAAAACCTGGTTGAGGTTCAGCATTATAACTGTCAAATGTTTTAACGGGTCAATTTCACCCAAACACAAAATGAGGGTTTGATTGAAATGCAAAAGAAAAGTACTTTGCTCTCCGTCACTTTTTACTGCGGTTTTATTGGCTGGAAATCCTGCTTGTTTATTGGACATTTCTCCCTCTGCATATTCATTATGCACGTCGTCTTTCGTGCTGTTAAATGAGCAGCTTCATATAAAAAACAGGTATTTCACAGCTGAACCTGAATCAGTGTGTGCACCCTCCACTTTGTCTGGAAAGCATAAAATTGAGAAGTGACTGACTTTGGGGGAAAGTCGCAGGAACAGGAAACATTTTTTTGCTTTTAGCTGCTAAAAATAACAAAGCAAATCCAACATGGAAGCATCAGGCAGTTTCAGGACAGAGCTTTGTTGAAAAGCACTTCAGATCCAAACAATGTCGGATTAAGAAAAGAAAAAAAAAACATCTCCATTGTCAAGGTATGCAGAGTAGACTAAAATAAGCCTAAATGCATAAACATTATCTGGCCTATTTCTGCTCTGGAGGAAACTATCTCCACACAACACAGAAGCGATTTTGCTTCATCCTGCTAGCAACCACTCTGTCCGTGTAGACCTAATTTAACTTTCAGTGAGATGTCCTCTTGGAGTTATGCTCAATCCCTGTCTATTAACTTAAATTTACGAGGACTGGAGTTGAGGGAAACAGCAGAAACAAAGCGTAAAATGTTACCCCTGTTTCTCTGCCTCACTTACATTTATTAGCTGCTCCAGCTTGTTTCACCGTCAGGCCCTGCGTCTCTGTAATCTCATTACCATGCCAATGTAGCTTTAGGCCAATAACTGTGTTCTTAGCTTTTTCGCACCAGCTGCTGCGCAGCTTCACAGGGATGTTTTAGGCTTAAGTGCTCCCCTGAAGAGTAAATTCAGCGGCGCTCTCACAGGAGAGACGAGCGCCGCGTTAGACACCATGCACCACACGGCCCCCCACTTTACAGTCCTGCAGTAACAGAGCAGGAAAGAAACAATGGAGACTGTGGCAAGTATATGGCTCTTTAATGTATTAATTACAGCTGGAAAATTGTTCCGTAATTGCTTAAATTGTGTTTCTGATGGCAGCTTGTAAAAGCGAACATCCATTGCCTTCAGTTTTCTAAATGGCAACTTTATGGGAGCTGAGTGATCTCTAAAATGTCAGATGAAACACTTTTGACCGCAAAGTTAACCATCCAGCTTAAGTATTCGACAAGTGAAACGTGTTTTTAGGGGCTCCAAGTCAGATAAAGAAAAGATTAAGGGGTTTTATTCAAATGCATTGGTTATTTCTTAGTCCCAACTGCCCTTACAGGTGGACACGGGCTATCTCCAGGCGAAAACTTGGCAAACCTCTACGAAGAACGTAGGTAGCCTGCAAAATATTTTAAACCACTCAGTGAAGCCGTAAAATATTTCACCATTTAACACTGGAGAAATCGCCAGTGACACCTAAATAGCACATGACAAACAAACTCTTCAACCATTAAAATCAATGCAAATCAGCTGATTCTGATTGAGATTTGCATATTACCTTTGCATCGTTATGAAACTCTTAATGTTAGTAAAGTACAAACTGTTTTTCACTGGCACTGAATGAGTTGATTTAAATTGATTGTGTAAGTAAAGTAATGCATATTAGCTTTTTCTGAAGAGCAGCAGTAATTCGTCAAAAATTCACCTCTGACTTGTGGGCAGAGCTGTTGGCGTGGAGCAACCCCATCCCCACTTCCCGTCACCCATCTGTTTAAATCGTCTCCCCTCATACCCCCAACCTAACATTACTCTTGCAACAAAAATGACAAGCAATAATTTTAAACCAGATACCAGCTCGGACGAGGAAAACAAAGATGTTCATGGATCTATTTGTCTAAAAGTGGATGTATCAGAATGTAGTGGAGCTGTGACCCACCTAGCATATTTTCTACGTCACAAATAAGATAATTTTTAAACTGCATTTTTTGTAAGTCCTCATGTGTGTGAAATTCGCATGTGGTGACTAAGGAGTCAGTATGTGCACCTTACTAACAACTAATGTGCAGCTTCAGTGTAACCGTACAACAGCATCAGAAGGACGTCATAAGCGCGGGCAACTAATTTTAGCCTTATTACTACTTCTCGATACACTTCCCACATGCATGACAATTGTATGTTCCATTTTCATGATATCTTGATATCGACCCCTGATCGAATATTGCAGGTTCGATTCCCGCCTTGCACGCCCATGAGTCGATGTGTCCTTGGGCAAGACACTGAACCCCACCTTGCCCCTTGTGGGAGGTTGGCGCCAGTGTTTGGCAGCAGAGTCGCCACCAGTGTGTGAATGTGTGTGTGACTGGGTGAATGGGTCTATGACTGTAAAGCGCTTTGGGCCTTGTAGGTAGAAAAGCGCTATTTAAGTATACGCCATTTACCATTACCATTTAAGATGCTGCCAATCCTTTTTATAACTGTCCACGAGCCCGAACTACCAAAAAACGGCGCAGACTTAGGCGGGAGCTCTAATAACCTGAACTGCAAACCTTTGGTCTTGTGATAAAAGGTGTGAGTGACAAGCAGATGGAGAAAAGTAGGGATCAATATACAAACTAAAGGGTTTCAGTGGAAATGTACACTTGGGAAATCACGAAAAAAATGCAGACAAACAAAAAAAATAATTAGACCAACAAGGGGACAAAACACAGAAAGCAATTTTATAAAAAGATATTTCAACCTACCTCAGATGAATGGGTGGTTTGACCAAATTAATGATGACAGTAATTCCATCTGACAGATTAGTGTGGAATCTATAAAAGCATTTATGAAATGAAGCAAGAATAACTTAATCAATGCTGGTAACTACGCATCTACGATTTCTATTATTGCATTTCTCAATCAATTTAGATAAAAGCTTTTGTCAAATTCCCCTAAATTGAATTGGCATTAAAGGAAACGTGTTTGGATGATGGTCGTGCTTCAGCTTTGATGCAATTGAAGGATTTTATTGTTGCTGAGTGGAAAAAGTCTCCCATGTTTTGGTTTTAGGTTCCTTCCTTCACCCATTAGGCAATTAAAACTTTGAATTCATCTTATTAGAATCTGCTGAAAGGCTGTGGTGTGTGTGTGTGTGTGTGTGTGTGCGCGCGCGCGCACGTCAGGTTGTGTGCAGTCATGGGTGCAGACGCAGGTAAATTAATGTAACAGATGGTTTGAGGTACATGGCGAGAAATGATTGTGAAAGGTCAGAGGACAGAGGCTGACATTTACCGAGGCATACGTCTTATTATCAGAGAAAAAAACTCCACAGGCACATGCACACGTGCACCCATTCCGCTCACACACACACACATAGTGAATGCTGGTCTTGAGTTTGCAGCAGAGCAGAGAGGATGAGGAGTTTGTCTGCGTTAAAATCCGTGTTCAATCAAACTTGTTTGTTTTGTGCGAGCATCCGAAGACGTGCGAGTCACACCGACTCTCCTCGCTGCAAATGCAGGCTTGGCACTGATCCAACTTCATTACAACCAGGCTGATTGAGTGATCAAAGCTAATCACGTTTAATCATATCTAATCATATGTAATGACCAATACTGGCTGCACTGGCAGGACAACACTCTCCTGTTCTCCTCCCCTCCTTCACTTTTGACACCCCCCATCACCTCGTGCACCCTCACTGTCTTCATCTACTACCACCCCCTCCTCCACTGCATCCCTGTTTCCCCTCAGTCCAAAACCAGGCTGAACACAGATGGAGGAGAAGAATAAAGATGAAAATAAAAGGGGGAAAATTAAGAATTTCACAGGCAGATGGACGCTGTCAGAGACGCTTGGCAGCAGGTGCTGCTTGCTGCCCCGTTGGGGGGCTTTTTTTGTACACCTAGGACAAAGTGCTCCTTCCTTAAACCTGACCGCCAGCCCCCTCAGAACCACATTTTCCTTCTCTACTTTCACATTCACAGCACAGCTTTAAGAATGCGCCAAATCTAAGCCTTTGTGGTCTCTGACTTTATTTTTCATCTCTGTGATTTAATTCCCCCTGAGATATTTAATCAGACTAAAGTTACACTAGTTACTAATGCAGTATGAAAACTGAAACTCGGTGAATTCAACTAAAAACCAAAGTAGAAAATGAGACGAAATAGGTAATGCTTTGAGGTGGTTGACTGACATGTTTGTGAATGATGTAAACAAAAGACAAACATCCCCAAAACATCTGAACCCCACTTCTATCCTACTTGCTTCTCTATCTTCCATTTAGACCAGAAAAGTAGCTCCAAAAAAATGAAAACACTTGCATCTCATAGCTATATTGTCCTTTTTTAGGCATTAGGTTGCTTCAAATGCTGCACAAGTCCGATGGTCAAACAGCATCTGAATCACCCGTCCTCTAAGTCTTCCTGACATTGAAATTACCTCTGCAAATCACCAGCTCTGGCAAACAGCCTAGTGTGCAGAATCAAGAAAGCAGCCCTAGTTTGAACTTCTCTTTCAAGCTTCTTTTTGTTTATTCTTCATACATCTCTCTTATATCCTCAGAGCTCAGAGCAGGCAAAAGCGGTTTGTTCTTAGTACAGCGTGAAAGCTGTGTTTGCGATCAGCAGCAGCAGCAGCAGCATTGCTTTTGTGTGCGTCTGTTGAAGAGGTGTTCAGGAACGCTGCTGAGCTGCAAGATAACCAGCTTTCGGGCAAAACTCTGAGGCCAATAAGCAATCATTTCAAGAGTAACGAGCGGAAAACTCTTCCTTTTGAGAAAAATACGGGGGGAAAAGCACGCTTTCGTTTAAATTTGCTGGCAAGCTGTAATGATGGGAGAGGAGACAAGACAAACAAAGTGCTCTCAGTGTAGACGGAGGATACGCTTCGCTGGGTTTGTTTCCAGCAAACCCTGACCTTTGAAGAAGAGCAGATATTGGAGCACAGTCCTGCTTTCAAACCATTGACTCTCAGCTAACACAGAATTCAGATCTTTAAAGAGAGGCCTCTGCTCACATATGTTTGTATGTTTTAATGCTGGAAATGTTTAGATAAATAGTGGCTGAGAGAAAGCTCTAACCCTGAGAGGGGTGACCAAAAAAGCTTCTTTTGTTAAGTTGTTTTAGACATCAATTCTGCGTAAAACTCTCCATTCTTTAGTGACAAATACAGCAACAGAGAGTAAAAATTAAATATCTATTTTTTATGGCCAAAGATTTGCTGCAGTGATGAACTTCGATGTGGAAACATTTAAAAATTTAAGCTGCAACCAGCGTGGTGTGGCCTGCTGGTGCTAACCACCCTTGCCTCCCCCTTTTGACCCCCCCTCACTGGTTGAGTGACTGTTACATGCCCCTCACCCTCCCCCTTCTACCCCTGCCACCCTGGTCAAAGCAACTGAGGTTTTTCGTTAAACATGCACACATTCCTAATATGTTCTTATTGTCTATTATATTGTTTCATTCAGCTTGAGCTAACAATTCTTGTATTCGATTTTCACAATATTATAGTGAGGGGGGGGCATCAATCTCACCACTCTAACACTGTTTAAAATCTTCAAAGTTTAAAGGAAAGATTTGTTCCAAAAGGGCTTCCAAATGAGAGATCAAAATCCCCAGGAGATGTTCAAATTTGTAGAAAGTATCAAAGGTCAATTTTATGGAAAATTAAACATGGCAGGGTCAAAGGTCAACACAACTTCAGGTGTGGTTGTGGACTTAACCTGGTGGTGTGTGTTGTAATTTTTATGAAAATCAATCGAACCAAAGTTTTTCTTTCACATATTATTGGAAAATTTGTCAAAACATGACCACCAAGCCTTAGGTCTTGTGGCCATCCCATAATTACATCAACATTTTCTTTGGATATCCTTTCGTTTAGAAACTTTTGTTTGTTGAGTCCCTTATGAGATTTTGGTTGATGATTTCTCCTTTTTTTATTTTGTCTTTTTTTTGCGGGGGGGGGGGGGGGGGCTCAGCAGGTACCAGGTGTGTTCAAATTTTGGTGAGTTTTGAAATCTAAGGTGGGGGGAAATTTTCACTCAAAGGTGCAGTAAAAAAGAATTGCAAAAACAATCTGGTCCCTGCAGTCCAGGACTGTTGTTGAACAGAAAAATGTTTTTCTGGGTTAATTTACTCAGAAAAAACCTGGATAAAAAATCCCCCCTCCCTCCCATCCCCCCATTAATTTTCAAACACTCAGTGAGTTAATAGCAACTATGAAAGCCATCATGCCTTCCACGTTCACTCTCATTTAATGAATTAGCTCCCAACCAACCTTTGTAAATGAATATTCGAGTGTTTTGTTTTCCACCTTTCCTTCATGAGGATTGTGATGAGCAAAACGAGCTCTGACATCTAAAACAGCTTTCCAGAGGCTTTTGCAGCCTTCCGGGGTAAATATGTGTGAGAAAACGTGGTCCCACAAAGATAACAAAATGAAGGCTCTGGGTTTCCATAGCTTTTCTGATCTGGTGAACAGGCGGTCCTGATGGTTTGTGTTTGTCTTCCCCCACAGGATGCCTTGCTGCGACTGGCAGCAGTGGTGGATGCCCGCTCTCTGCGAGCGGCCCTGCGAGACAGCATCCAGGAGCTGCTTCCCAGCACGGTATTTGCTTTGCTTCCTATTTAAATTGTTTTACCTGAAAAAAAAAAATAAAACAGAAGTTTTGATTCAGTCGGGTGTAACTCTGACCTGATAACAGCCCCTCACAAATTGACGAAGCTCATCACTTCTTGTATCAATTAGGATCTGATTAATGTGGCAAAGGACTGTGTGATTTATTCCAGGAGTGCGTGTGCGTCTACCTGCTGGAGGGAGACTTCAGGCTTTTGTCTGAAGAGCCACCGCATGAGCTGCCGGAGGAGGGGAAGATCAGGTGTGTACTGTTTGAGCAGCAAATCTCAGCCGTTTCCACCACACTAAGTCACGGCGTGTGCTGATGCGCCGCTGCATTGTTGCTGTGATTTCAAGAGAGGCAGTACATCAATGTGGAAAAAAGATGGGAGTTAATAAAGATGGCTGTTTTGTGCACCTGAGTGAAAATCCCATCCTCAGCTCAGACATTGCGGTGTCACCGAGACGGATCTGATAATCAAGAAAACACAAAGACGTCCTCCGTCTGCCACATCATTGTTCCCTCACCTCATCTCCTGCTCTTATTTTTCCATCTTGTTCAACATCTATACGTCTCTCTGACAGGCAGTATCTCCTTGTCTGTTCCACTATTCCATCCTCTTTCCCCCCAAGCACTGAGCTGCCCGTGATTTGGTCTTTTTTACCCTTGCAGCCTCCCTGGTGATTCCTCCTTCTCACATTCAGTTCCTCTCCCAGTGGAGGCATTGCAAGCCTCATCTCCCAGATAACGTTCCTCCTGCCCCTGGTGAGGCGCAGCGATCTTCCTTCTGCTCTCTGAAGGTCCAACACATGTTGTGATGCTGCACGTACTGTTCGGTCCAATCCAGCAAACTTGTTTGTTTTGTTGAACAAAAGTAAAGTCAAACTTTGAAGAATCCAACGGCACACTGTTACACCTGGGGACAGCACAAACAAACCTATTTAAGGCTGAGCGCCCATCAGGTGTAGCAGAGAGACTCAAAGAACTACGGCCTTCATGACTTTTTCATTTCCACTTCAGCCGCCTGTTTTCAAAACCTTGGCACAAACCCACAAACACACACCAACTCCAGCTTTTTGTGAGTTCCTGAGAGAGGCCAAGAGCTATGAAGGTGCACTCTTCCTCCAGTTCACTTACTTTTTGACAAATGAAAGTGTTTGAACCACACATCTCACAAGACTACTAAGAGTTGCACTGGAAAATATTTTGTTATTTTCAATTCTCACCACCAAGAATTCTTTAAAAATGTAATTTATAAATAATGCAAATAATCGATTAGTCAGTGGTGCTCCGGTTAATGCTTGCTCAGTACGAGGCATCAGCACTTTTAATGAGATCTTTTGGCCTCTGATATTGATCACAATTAAAGTTTCTTGGAAATGCTTTAAAAATATGGTCTAATCAAAAGGATGTGGATGCATTGTGTATTAAAGACATTCCTTTTATTATTTGACTTTTTTGGATGTTGTTTTGTGCTTTTAAACACCATTAAAACATCCTTTGTATTCAGTGATGTTACTTTAAATACCTTAATTGAATTGAAATTTATATTGTATTGGATCCCTATGAGATGCATAGATAGAAGAGTGGGAATTATTGATTTTCAAACATTGGTGCTTTCAGTGGACCCAAGCGTGTCACAAATGTCCACAGAAACGTTAAAATATGTGTCTGCTGATGGATCCCGCGGGAATTTAAAAGGTCCATGAAGTGGGTCTGAATTTGGATCAAATGTGAGATCTTTTGTGATGAAAAAGGGATCTTGTGATATGTATCCATTGCTCTGGAAGACCGTCCCGCCTGCAGTATAAACTTTAGACTTGTTGGTATTCGTCCTGGACTCCTGTGCTCTGTTCCATTCCAATTCAAATAGAAATTCCTGGAAAGTAAAATACGCAGCAGTCTTTGTAGATGGGAGGGAAACAATACATAACTCTCCAGATATACTTGAGCTGCACTTTAAAATCCTTGAAAGAATAATTTAGAAGAGCCAGAAAAAATGATGCAATATAAATGCCAAAAGAAATATTTAATGGCAAAAGGAGAGATCCAAGATTAAGATTCAAGACAGTACAATAGAAGGGGGTGTTGGTGGACACATGTGGACAAGCTAGGTCAAAACCCACAAACAAACCAAATCTAATGGAGGGGCTTTCCAGACTGTGGTTTTAGAGCAACCAGCAAAGGCCAAAATGTGTAAATCACTTGAGAAGAAAGTCAACTGAGCTTTAGAAAGTTGGACTCAAAATTCTCATCCAGGCAGTTTTCTTCCAATTCCATCCAACCTGCAAACACTGCAGTGGGATCTATTTTCATCCTGCACTAGGATTTCCAACAAGGAACCCGGCATTCGCAGTGCCTGTGAAAAAATATCAATTAAAAAACAAATGAAGATCTGTTCAGGTTTAATTAGTATTAGGAGAAAACTGCTGTCTTTATTTGAGCTGACCCCATACAGGACCTACCAACTGGATGATGTTAAATCTCTAAGACCAAATAAAATGCTCCCCACCCACTGCAAAGTGTTGCTGGGGGATTTCAATTGATATGATGCAGTGTTGGTAATTACCAACTTGACAACCAACATTGCTCTTGTGACTGAAACCACCAAGCTGGCTGTTCTGTTGAGCTGACCCTCCTTTATGGTTTGTGTAAACTCTCCAATTCCAGTGGAGACTGTTATTAAAGTCTTAGTCACATGCAGCCCTACAGGGGGGTTGACCTGTACCGGTGCTGCCGGTTTTTGGGTTGTCCAAGACCATGGAGGGTCATAAAGAGGAGCGGCCACATCTTAAGGGGAGCACAGGTGTGTCTTGCGGGTTCAACACCATCGGTTCCTGATAGTGCCTATTCTCAAGCAGAAGAGTCTGAAAAAACTGTAATCAGCGTAAATAAATTATTAACAAACATTACCTTAACATGCATTTAAACAAACACACACACACACATATATATACATATACATACATTGTAGGTGAAACATTTCTTAAACACATTTAATTTGATTCGATTTATTTTTGTTTCAAGCATTAATTGTAGTCAATACAATAAAAAATTCACACAAAAATTCATTATAGAAATGATGAAATGCAAGGATAAAAAACAAAGACACACTTAAATCACATTTGGTTCATTAAATATTGTGATCATTAACTAAAGTCAAGTAGAGCTTGATTTACTGCTTGAAAAGGAGTGGGAAGAAGTGAGTTTATACTATCTGCTTCTGATCAGATAGATTATTTTCAAGCAACAAAATCAAGTGCTTATTTATGATTTATGATTATCTTCGGAAAACATTAATTCACGATTTCAATCAACAGTAACTGAATCTCAGTAAGTGAATCTCAAATTATTTTACTCTTTTGGCCAGCTGTTGTCTGTTTTTATAACCTAAATTAATTTATCTGAGCAGGTTGTGGAAAAAAATCACTACAATCTGAATATATTTGGTTGTTGATTTGTAATTTTCTTAGATCAAATAATGTGTTTTATTTCTAAATGGTTGAATACATGATGTCTGTTAACACACCAAGTGATCACAATGCTTTTTTTTTTCCTGTTTACTGAACCAAGTTGGAAATGGTTTTGTGATGCTTTAAACAAAACATTACCCAAAGGTCAACTGTATCTCCCCAATAGAATCTTTTCTGATTGAAGTGGGCTTTTCTTCAGTAAGCTAAAATAGATGCACTCTTGAAAATCAATGCATCATGCAGAGATTTGGCTGCCATGGTTTGAGGGGATTTCAGACTCTGTGAGGATGTAACGGAGCGGCTGCAACCATTCCTGTTTGTGTTTGGGGAAAAAAGGCGCAGCTATAGGGATTAGCTGATTTGTTATGTGAAGCACAAAGATTTTGAATTTGCCTATGTGTTAAACTATTTGCCATCCTTTCTTCTTTCATTTCCATATTAATGTGAGTCTGTGTGAGTTTGTGTGAGTCTGTGTGAGTCTGTGTGAGTGCATGCATTAACCAGTCCAGAATCAACAAATCCCTGTCTCATATTTTAGCATAAAAATGCTGCCCTCTGTCTAACATACAACAAAAACTCTGACTAGGCCCACACCTGGTTTCACATGTGGCCAAGTCTTTCACGTGCACACATGTGCGCACATGCTCAGACACACTGCTGGCTGTATTGAGTTCATATAATTACACTGTGAATAATAGCTCTATTCATCAGGGTTTTGGTTTGTGCAAACGAACATCAAGCATCTGCTTTTTCCGTCATTTTTTCCATTTATCACCCACTGTCTCCCAAGACTCTTCATCCTTTTCGTCTCGCTTTACTGTTTTGAGACAGATTTCATAGGTGTCGTATTTCCTGGAACCTGAGTCAGACTAAACTAAACTTGTGTGTATGTGTGTGTGTGTTGCAGGAATATGGTGGACCAGCTGAGGCGATGTCAGTGCGCTGGTTTCCCTCCATCCGAGTTGCCAGAAAAATACAGGATCTGCCTCGCAGCACCGTTACCGGGGCAGAAAAAAGGTGCAGTTTTGTGCTTCGCGGTGGGTCAAACAAGGGCTTGAAGGATGTTCCTGGACCAACATCTGAATGTTTGCTCTGGTTGGAGGATGTGTGAGCATGTAGTGCTAAGAGATGTAAGCGTGTGGGAGGAGAAAGGAAAAAAACAAAACAAATGAAAGGAGATAGAGAGGGAAGTGGCAAACAAGAGACCATGATTGCATGGAGAGAGGTACGGAGCTGTGTGGGCTGCAGAATTGGACAAGAGGCCCAAAAAAAGCAATGAAAGGTTTTTGATGAGAAGACAAATGTTTGCCTCCGATGCTCCGAATTTACTTGCATAATAAAGCAGAGAAGAATGTGGAAATAGAGGCAAACATGAAATATTTGTGTAGAGAAAAGGGTTCGGCATCCTCTTTCTTTTGTGAAAAACTCCTCTCTATAATCTAATTTTTCTGCTAATGATTTGTTATGTTATTCGTTTAAATAGTTTTATACAGACATAACAAAGAAGAGACTATAATAGGGTGAGAAGGATTGGGGAATAGAAGAACAGAATGTGTTATACACAATAATGCAGTCTGTATTCTGAACCTTTTTTTTATTCCTTCTTGTCTTTCAGCGGTTGTAATTCCCATCTCAGATCAGGACAAAGTCCTTGCTGTCTTACTGGTGAGCCCTTTTTATCCAAGGATGTACTGAGAGGATTTGAAAAAAAAGAATCAGTAATAAATTAAATTCTCCTGATCATGTCATCACTTTCTGCTCCTCTTTTATGAAAAGGAAGATTAATGTGAACTGATTTAATTTTAGTTAACATACACAAATGAAATGAACTCTGCAGAGGCATCGGGCTGGTGTAGTAAAGCAAAAACAGCCTCCTGCTCGGCGTTCACTCTCTGTTTGTGTGTCGTAGGTGGGCTGCAAGCCTCTGTCTGAACAGGATGAACTGCATCTGAATGTGCTGGAGAAACATGTGAGTTTTTCTTCTCTGTTTCCTGGTTACCAAAAGAATATGCAGCAGAAAATGTATGAACTTTATCTAAAGTGTTTTGAAATTAAGCCACTTTTACAAAGAATGCAGCAGGTTATACCATCAACAAATCACTTAATGCGAAAAATATATTAACCAACCAATTCCTGGGCAAATGGGCATTCACACGTCCTCTGACCTTTGCTGGGCAGTGGACAGCCATTGACTGTAAGACAGGGGTGTCCAAACATTTTGCAAAGAGGGCCAGATTTGGTGTCAGATTACCTCCATGCTTTTGTTGTAAGCTAATAAAAAAAATTCAAACCCCACTACTTTTCCTTTCTATCTCTCAAAATCAAATGAAATTTCCCCAATGGACCACCATGTAATGGGCGGAGACTGTCATGTCAACTTTGCCACAACTCTACAAGGGCTAGTAATAGAATTTAGCCAATCACAATCAAGAAATCGCACAGAGTTCTTAGAAAGTGCTGGTGACCACATATTATTGATTTATTAAAAAGTCTGCCTGGCCGGTGGAAATTTGAATGTGGGCCAGATTTGGCCAATGGGCTGGACTTTGGACATGCCTGCTATAAATTGTTTATTGATTTGCTCTTTTATTCATTTTAAATTTATTTAGACTGAAGATCTTTGGGGGGAAAAAACTTTCATCATGGTTAATGATGACAGTAAAGCATGACATTACGTTTCAGAAATCAAAACTAAATTCCAAATACCAAACCGTAGGTTATGGACGACAAAATAGCTTATTGAATGTAATTATCAAGATTTCAAACTCATTTTTTGTCTCTAAACTAAGCTGTGATTTTCTGAGTTATAGATTATTCATGTTTATGATATTAATTCATTCGCATTTCTTCTAAAAAATGATTGATGTTTGAAAAGAAGCAGAATGCTTCTGGGTACGTCATTTCTCACTTCATGGGTAAGTAATAAATGATGATTATCAGTTTTGGTGGAGGTCAAGATGTCTACAAATCCAGAAAAAAAAATACTTTCAAGTGGTTTAATGCCAAGATTTAGCATGGAGAAAAAGGAACAACAGCACAGAGAAGCAGGTTTTTGTCATTGTTAAGCAGTTGGAGGATGGAGGGGTGATCAATGGGGCTTATGTCTTGGACTGCAGCCAGTGACTTAGAGAACATTTCACTGCTGGAAAGAAGAATGGGTTCACTCCAACGGCTTCTTGAATAAAACTCCACGTGTTCTGTTTAAGAAAAGAAACCTGCAGTGCATTAAAGACCAGGGGCCTGTTTCACAAAGGAGGTTCAACCAACTCTGAGGTCAAACCTGAACTCTGAGTTGGTCAATCGAGAGATTGACAACTCTGAGTTTTCAGTTTCAGAGCAGCTGATCCGCGTTAGATCAATCAACTCTGAGTGGACTGATTCGGAGGTGAGCGTGCGCACCGCGTCTATAAGAAGCCATTATCAATGGAGCGCAGATATCACGAGTCACCATGGCAACCGTGAAAACAAAGAGGTCTGTGTATTTTTCGCCAGCTGAACTTGACGTGCTGCTGCAGAGTTGCAGTGAATATGAGAACATATTCCAGAAGAAAAGCAACACCGCTGCATCTGCAAAACAGAGACAGTTAGCGTGGAAAACATAGCTGCTCAAGTTAATGCCTAAGTTTGCATTTAAATCATTGTTATAAATATTGACTGTAATAACTTTTTAAATAGCGTAAGGTGTGAAATAAAAAATGGTGATATTTAGGTGTACTTTTGAAGTGTTATTCCTGGTGTAAATGCATGAAATGCTGCATAGTGTACAGAACCAATCTGGGGGAAAATGCATTTAACGTCGGTAATGTTTAGAGGACTTTTTTGTTAACCTTCCCCTCTAGCAAACGTTGGTCATTTTAATATTAATACATGCAATTGTGTTTTTAAAAGTGAACTTTTGTCTACTGTTGAACCTTTCGCTGCGCAAAGACTTCCTTCTTTTCTCTCGTCTTTCCGACCGTGCGTGGTCAAAAGCGCAGGGGAGATTTCCTTCAGGGCTGAAGGGAATTCTCCTTCGGGGTTCACTTCCCGTTGGAAACCCTCAACCTCCAGAGCGGAATAAGAATGACTCCAAAACAGTTATTCTGGGAATGACACCTTCTCCGTCCTCCTCATCCGTGCTCACCCCACCCCCCCCCATCTGCACCTGCAATCGCCCCTCCCCTTGTCTCTCGTGGATTGCACCCCGCTCAGCACACACACGCTGCAACACTACCCCTGTATTGATCAAGTGGTATAGGTTTATATGGGATTAAGAAAGTAAGCAGTGCTAGAAAATTGTGTTTCCAAAAAGTAATTGTTACATTAATCTAATTCAATGTCCCTGATTTCATTTTCATGTAGATGCAATCCTGCAGGAATTAAAAGAAACATGGCAGCAGCTAAAAATGAAGTATAAAAACATAATTCAATCAGGTCAAATGTGAGCATGTCATGGATGTAGGCTTTGTTGACAATATTTGACATATGAAACATCTACATAGCAAGACCTAATGTTGTTTTCATTTTGTATATGTAATTGACTGCAACGAAAAACGGTAACGCTCAAACAAAAACGTATGGGGAAATGACAAAACATCGAGTCGAGGTCTCAAAATCCTCGTACGACGTAAATGTAATTCTCTACGAATTAATGCAGCCTCCTCATCTATTGGGTCCTCCAAAAAAGGACAAGCCATTCTTGTCACTTAGATCGCGTGACGGAAATGTGGGCAATGAAGGTTGAAGCCAAATATAGTGCTTCGTCTTTAAAAAGGGGAGGGGACCGGCAAAAACTTCGAGTTTGGAGAATAAAACCTGCTCCCGACCAGGTTAGGTTCACAGCATAAGTAACCATGGATACTGACTCCGAGTAAAAGTTAACTCTCTTTCAGAAACGGGTTTGACTTACTCTGCTTTCTCTGGTTTGACAAACCTCCGATTCTGAAACGGAAAACCCAGGGTTTCCCTGATTTCCGGGTTTATGAACTCAGAGTTTACACTTAACCTCCTTTGTGAAACAGGCCCCTGCTCAAGATTCTGACTGAACAGTGTTTTTGTTGCAGAAAGAGGAAGAAAGATCATCAACCTAGAAGAGATTCTTGCTTCAAACATTTCCAAATAAGGTGTCACCCAACTGATTCTGTTCTAGGGTTTTAAAATAATAAATGTTGAACTTTTTAAAAAGTTCTTGTTTGGTTGTTTACAATTACTCAGTATGAGGGTTACACTGAACACCTTGTGTTGTAACTCATTCATCACTTTTAAAGCCCAAAGTCATAAAGTAGCAGTTTGGTCTTACTGGATTGGGTTGATGTGGTCCCACCAGCACGCCAACCAGAAAATGAGCAGCTTTTTTTCATCTCCATAGTTGGAGAGTCAAAAGGGATGACTGGATAACTCCTAGATAGAGGGAATAAAGCAGCAAGCAATGTATGCCCCACAGGCGCCTTCGCCGCCCCCATTTCACCCGACCCCACTGGCAGAGTAGCTACCCTTCACTCTCTCCCACCGGCCCTGCCACCCTGGTCAAGCTACACATGAGAAATTCCTTTAAATTAAAATATATACTTTTTTCAAAATTTTGTATTGGTTTATATCTCCATAGCATCCATTTTATCTATTGGTTGCCTGGTAGTGACAAGCAGGTCTGTGTAGTTTTGAGAAGATTCTGCAAAAGTAAATTTCTGTATTGTCTTGGAAATGGAGGGGTTTTTGTCAACCATGCCTAAATTCCTAATATGCTCAGCTTGAGACAATTGAATTCATGTATTAAATCTTCACAATATTTCTGTTTAAAAAAAAGCGACCAATAGGGAAATTTAATTTTTGCAAGCACGCCACACTAACGCCGTTATTATTTACAATTATAAATTTGACATTTTTTCCCAAGTAGCTTCTCAATGCTGTTAAAGGAGTTAGGAGGCAATAGATCAAAATCCCTGGAAAATTACATTGGTATTAATGCTTTTTTTTTTGGAGAATTAAAGATGACAGCCTCTTCCCAAGGTTAAAGGTCAATGAAACTCTGGTTGTGGGGTTTTTTTTTTCCACGAAATGGCCGCCAAGCCCTGTAGCCATCCCATAATAATTTAAAAACTTCCTTTTGGATATCCCCAACAAGTACGTGATTTTTTTCTTTTTTGCTTTCATTCATTTTTTTTTGACAGTTCCACCCGCTGTGATGTCATCCAGTTTTTTGGGGGGTAAAAAAAATTATTTTCACATGGTACTAGGTGTGTGCAAATTTTGGTGTGTTTTTGAGTGTGTGGTGCGGTCAAAATTTTCGTTAAAAAGGAAGAATTGTGAAAAACAATCTGGTCCTTGCAGTCCAGGACTGCTGCAGAACATAAATACAGTAACCCAGCCGAGTGACATCAGCAGTCACTTGATGTCACTTTATAATGAACTACATTAATTGAAAGTTTCTGGTACTGGTTGGTGAACCATCCCTCACCGTTGACTGTGTTGCACGTCTGTGTTTGTGCGTGACGCTGCAGGCCTCAGTCGCATGTGTGCGCCTCCAGTCCATCCAGGGGTACCATCAGAGGCCTCCTCTCAGCCCCTCCCTCCTGCAGTCCCACAATGCTCTGCTGCAGCTCAATGTTTCTGAACAGGACTACTGTGAGCTGGACCACAACATTCTGCAGCTTTGTGGTATGTGCACATGTTTTTACAATAAAGGCCATGCATGATTGCTGTTCCGTCACCATGTCAGGGTCCATGCATTTTAGATTTCCCGTATGTTTGTACAGAAACACAGACCACATACATAGTCATACACAAGCTCAGGTCTGTTAATAGAGTGAACCCCTGAGGATGAAAAGCTCTGGGAATTCTGTCAGTGACAGAAGGAGCTTTCAACGGCCACAATATGAAAACAACACACTTTGCACAAATACTGTTAAAAACCTCATGCATAATGGAAGTCGACTGGCTCATGCCATCCTGCACACATGCATCTGCATTGATTAGCTCCTGGAAACGGTCATAAAACATCTGTTGCCTTTTGTTCTCAGCTTTTGCCACCCTTGCCTTCATCTTTTTTTTCTCCTTTCATCAAACCTGGCCCCCATTTTTTCTTCTGAGGTCCAGCTTTGTCTCCATCCCTCATCCTGTCTTTATTAGCAGTCTCTTTGTTAGGTGACTTGTGTTCACCCCTTCCTCGCCCTTGCAGCCTGAGTGCTCTCCTCGTGACGCCGCTGTCTGTCGACTTGCTTACATGATCCACATTTGCATTCCTCGCCGACCTCAATCTGCCCTC
Source organism: Oryzias latipes (assembly GCF_053564925.1). Classification (NCBI taxonomy): domain Eukaryota; kingdom Metazoa; phylum Chordata; class Actinopteri; order Beloniformes; family Adrianichthyidae; genus Oryzias; species Oryzias latipes. Next base: position 14,066,713 of record NC_136249.1, on the reverse strand, counting down.
TCTCCGCTGTGGTTTCCCCCACAGTCACTTTCTTTCTCTCTGTCTCCTCTTTTAGGTGAGCTCTATGACCTTGATGCAGCTTCTCTTCAACTCAAAGTCATCAATTATGTAAGTCACTGAGATCACTCATACACTCCCACACATACACACATAGATGCAAATGAAGACACAAAGTAAATGCAAAATATCCTTCACAGTGACTTCCCCCCCTGGTTCTGTCACAAGAATTTTATCACACAATTATTTATCAATTTCCCCAAAGATCACCCCGAACCTTTCATTACGCGTCTGCAAAACGCAGACAAGAACTGCAGCATGTGCAAACCTAAAAACGAGGATGTGATGATGCTGCCGCATGAGCAGCAATCTGCCTGCAAATGTATGGAATTTTTATTCACAGAGAAAAGGAATACACGAGATAAAGGGGGCAAAAAAAGCCTGGGAGAGAAGGGAAATTTGAAATTTATAGTTCAATTGAGAGACAAAGCCTCAGTCCATCCCTCCTCCCTCCAACACTAATGGATGTATGCGCATGAATCCTCTCAATATAGATTCAGCTCCAGCCTGGTTTTTTAATATTTCATAGCTTTTGTTAAAGTTCAACAAAAGTTTGTTGCAACGCCCTCTTTAATCATTAATTCTTCTTTAGAGCTGCAACAAATAAAACGGAAATCAAGGAGAGCTTGAAATTGAATCTAAGCTTTAATTGTTTCTCTCATTCACATGCAAACTTGAGGGAAGCACTCTGTCCTTACGTCTGCCCGGATGAATAAGAGGTTTTGAACTGTTTCATCTACAGGTGTGGGCTCCTTCTTCATTATTTATTCATCAGTTAAGCAATTAGAAGGGTCTGGAAAGCGTCAGGAAACTGGTGCTTTGAATGTGCATCAAAGCAGCTCTGGGGTCTGAGTGACACGGGTCAAAAAGAAATCCACTCCACAGATTGGAAGTTTAGGAGCTGCCAAATCCTCTCAGCTGGCTGCAGTATGTGGGACGATATAAACAGATGCAGGATAAACCAAAGACTATCATAAGGATAAGATGCTTTAAATTCTCACCAAGTTGTCAACCTTTTAATAACCCATCCATGAATTAGGCCACCCCAGGAAAGGTTGTTACCACTGACTGTATAAAAAACCTGGATCGAGTGAGTGTGATGTCACCCATAGAAAATGGTTTAGTTCTGTTGGTCTGAGTCAACATTTCTGTGGCAACTACTGTGGCCCAGACAGGAGCGAACATGTTGGAAGTCTGCTACAGGAAATCTGCCAATCAAGCATTTCCAATATTGTGCTTGAGGGCCAACAGACTCCACCTACTTTTATTGAGGCAACTGTACCACATAAAATAATAGCATGAAAAAAAAAATTAGGATTATCAAAAACAGGTTTAAAAAAAAGTTATGTTGAGAAGAATGTTGTTTCTGACCAATAGAATGACAGAATAACAGCTGTTTATTTCTCTACAGAAGTCTATAGGATTTTTGTTTCTTGGAGCTCACAGTCAATGGTTTCTACCATTTCATTTTAGTTCTGCATTCTGTATCGTTGTACCCTAAAATTACCCAAAAATTGATGTTAGGACTTGGCTTAAGAAAGAGTGAGCATGGAATGCACAAGCAGTAATGAAACAACTGAAAGTACTTCAGCATCAGCAAGGCAAGTGCAGCCAAGCGCCGCAGCAACAAGCACATAAGCTCCGCCTCTCTGCTGTTTCAGAGTGTCCACCACTGCATGGCAGCAGCAGCTCAGCAGCAGATGAACTTGGAGTTGATAAAAAAAATTGTCCAACACAGCACAGTGTGTTTTTGTAAAAAAACAGTTTTTCAAGGACATGGAACCCAAACAGACCCTGGTTAGAATATTCATTTAAAATGATGCTGAATGAATGAATGGTTTCCCAGGCAGACAGTTTGTCACAATTTGATTAGATCTCTTGATGTTTTGTGATTTTTTTTTTTTACATTTAAGGTTATGTTTTTACTGTGAGAGTTTAAGTAATGTCCTTCAAAATATTTGTTGTAAACGTGCGATAAAAGTGCTCCTCAAAGAGAGTAACCCCCCCTAAGCTAAACTGCCCCGGAGATGACTTAGACATGACTTATCCGTTCTAGTTAAAAGCCAGATTGCTTTTTAAACAGGATTTTTATCAGATAAGACAGATATGATATGATAGGAAGACTTAATAACAGACAGCTTTACAAAAGCATCATCAACAAACTCAAACAAAATCTGCTTAAAAGTCCCCTAATAGACACATTTAGGACGTCCAAAAAAAAAAGTGAGAAAAATCTACTTTTTTACTGCTGAATTTGCTATTATTTTTTTCCTGTATTCAAAGGGCTGCTAGAACCATCTACTACTATAAAATTCTGATGCCAGAAGTGGGAATCTTTACTGGCCATCTTTGAGTTCAAAAGTCAGACATACCTGTCCTTCTCAGCAAGGGCGCTACCTTTGGGCCGCCTTGTCTGAACTAGAGTAGTGTGCGATGGGAGTTCTTTTTTTGATGTAACACACCATCCTTCTGTGCCTCCAAGCTGCATTTGAAGAACCAAAACAAGAGGTTTCAAACCACTGAATCAGTTTTATAATGTGTTTTGTTGGAATATTTTTAAGGTTTTTTTATGGCATTTAAAACTAGCTTGGTGGTGAGAGAGGATGAAGGATAAAGGAGGAAGAGGAGTTGAAGAATAACTTCAGTGGGAAGAGCACTTGAAGGAGCAGCACTGAGATTTTCACTTAGTTTTTATTATGTGTAAGCCAAAAACATGTCAGACAAGTGAGCATTATGTGTGTATACTTGAGGTTTATGTGTGTTGTTTAGTTGAGCATGTTGGTGTTTTTCATTCAGATCTCCGTGGATTGCTTGCAGAAACAGATCTGCAGCGTGTGCATGTGCACATTTTTTTTGTAGACACGCATGTGTGGTTAACAGATTAAAGAAAAGCTCAGCATTGGTTAATCCATATGGCGTCTAGAAATCAGTTTTAGCTTGAAACGGTTAGATTACTCAGGTTCTCAGGAAGAGGATCTTCCTGAAGAATTACTATTTCACATATTGAAGTAGACATGCTTTTTCATAATCCTCCATGTTTTTAAATTTATATATTTTTTTATAACTATTTGAATTATTTCTCCATATTATTTATTTCTTTTCCATAAAAAATATTCTAAAAATTTGTTCAGAATGTTTCATTTTGTGAAGAGGAAAAGCAAAAGACACAAAAGGACAGGTCAGTAGGAATGGTGAACAAGCAAAGTAAATGAGGGGGTAATCATGAAATGACAAGAGGGGTGAACAGATGGAGTATAAAAGGAAAGACTGTTCTGTCAGCTCTGAAGGTACAAAGTGAGGGAAAACTGAATTTCAAAGTCATCATAAATGCACGGTTCTTTAAGTCCCACTCCGATAGTCTGTGAAAACTGTGTTGTTTTCTAGGACATAGTTTCTGCAGAGCAGCAGTGGTTTGTGAGGAATTGCCACCCATGATTGTGAGCTCTCTCTTTGTACGCCCTGTGATGGCTTTCAGCCCCTCACACCTCCAATCTAACATTACTGGCGCAATAAAAATGGCGAGCAATCTTAGAGCTATCCAGCCGTAGAGTTTGAAGCTAGATTCCAGGTCAGATGAGGAAAACAAAGATGTACATATATTTATTTGTCTGCAAGTGCATGCATCGGAGTGCAGAGAACTTGTGAGCCACCCAGTTATTCTTCTGTATGTCGCTAGAAAGCTCTTTTTCAAATGGCATACAGTATTTTGTCTGCTCCAGATTGACAACAATTTGAATAAAGAAATATGAATATATGCAATTTTAAGATTCATTTACCTTATATTTGTCCTCCATCTTCAGATTAATTGTTAAAAACAATTAAACACAATTTTGATCAGAGTAAGCTAAGATTGAACATTAAACATATTCTCTAAAACACCAATTAAATGAGGCGTCAGTCCTTCCTTCATTGTTTTCTATAAGTTTCTTGAGTGTTCTTGATTATTCTTTTACTTTTGAAACGATAATTGAGCTCCTTCTTTCAAGGCCTCAAGCAGAGCATTTCTACTTCAAGTTCTTTAAAGCAAAGTCACTTATTAAAATTCTTTTCTCCAGTTGAGCTATTTTTTTTTTACACAATTGAATGAGCAAAAGCCTGGTTTTCATACAGGGCAGAAACATCTTCCCACTCTATTGCTTTGATGCAGCAAATCTAAAGAAATGAACACCACAAATCAGCTGGTTTTTAGTGCAGTTCTTGACCGTTTCAACAGATCAAGGAAGTTTACTAAACCCAATCCAAACAAGGAGTAAACCAGGACGAAGTGTGATGAGACAAGACAAGAAATCATTGTAAAAGTAGAAAATATTCTCACAAAGAACACAGCCACCAGTCAAGTGAAACATGTCCCAGATAAGCTCCCAAAGGTGTTAAAACCCTAAAGGAAACACATCAAAAATCTCAAGGGACACGAAAAGAGACCCTAACCCAAAAGGAACAGGGGACAGCAGCAGCAGAGACTCTAAAAAATAATATTGATTATCTTGGGCATAAAGGAAGGTTTAAATTATGATGAAGAACGCCCCCCCCCCCCCCCTCCAAAAAAAAGGGGTGGACTTTGGACAAAAAACAAGCAAAAGCAGGAAAACCACTGACCGAAATGAACTGACTGTCGAAGTCGGACAGAATAACCATCACCTGTCCAATCCAAAATTACTAAACCCAAACTGAAAACAATAAAGAAAACCTAAAGGCAAACTTGCCTTACCTATACTCACCTATACTGTTGCGCTCTCAACCCAACCTTGAGAGACACAACATTTCTTAAAAAGTGAAAATAAACCCAGTCAAATGTCTGATTCTTCCTCATAAAAGGAGCAAAGTCAGTCAGCTAAGAGGGAGCTCAGGCTCCATGGTGACAAACAACTAAATGTGAGCAACACATAACATTTACTTTACGTCTATGATGATTCACCTTTTTAAAGGTACTAACCTTGTTTTCAATCAGGAGAAATATTAGAAATGCAAAAAATAATTTATTTGTTACAGAAAAATGGGCCTGAAATAAAACGTTTGGCTCTGGGCTGAGGGCGTTTTGCATGCTTGGGATGAACTTTTAGCACAGAAGCCTCAGAGCCATGGTGATGAGAAGCCAGACCATTCCAAAACACACCACTTCAGGAGAATGGGGTGGAGGAGGGCCGGTGAACCATCTAGAGTGCCAAGAGACAATCATTCATGGATTTAAAGGCAAAAATTTGAGTGACGTGAGAAGAGGGCGGGCTATTTAGCTATTGGTTCAAAGTGAAAGGCCTACCTGATTTTGGTGGGTTGAGCGACATGACAACCAAGCACACCTGAAGGGAGGTAGAGCTCACCTAAGTGACAATTCATGATAATGTGCCATTTTCCCTTTGATTGCAATAGTTTTGTGTAAATGTTCTATCATGTTCATTAGTTTTATGTATGATTATCATTGAGCTATTGTTTGTTAATGAAACTGGCTATCTTTAGGGCCCAATCTCATTTATGAAATTATCTGTTTCTGTACTGAAAATTACTTAAAAAAAACGTTTCCACACCTGAGTTCAATTTTTTTTTTCGATGTCTCATTGAATTTTATGAAGAAGTAATGTTTTGTTTGTTTTTCTCTGCAGCTGCAGCAGCAGACGCGGTCACAGTGTTGTTGTTTGCTGCTGGTATCTGAGGATAACCACCAGTTATTTTGCCAGGTAAACAGACAAACCTTCTCTGAAAATCTTCAATCTCACTACACTGACTACAACTTTTTCTGGACCTCCAACAGACACAAACTATTCGCACAGACAAAATCCTCATAATTTTGTCGGGAACTTTAAGCCATTTTAGCATCAACATATGTGTGATCTTTGCATTCTGTGGCATTTAGGTTGTTGGAGACAAAGTCCTGGAGGAGGAGATCAGCTTCCCGGTAATATTAATTTGAAAAAAAGATTTACATAAATATTTGTGCCTTTTCCTGTCTGTTATCTTCATTAAGCCATTCAAAAGCATTTGCTAATTGCATATTTGTTTTATCCCGTCTTCATTAGTCAGTCACTTTGAAACAGTCACTCATTCATGAGACTCTCTCCTTCCATCATTAGGTAAACCTCAGAAACCCAGGGACCTTACTTTTATCCTATAATAAACACAGTGTGTTTAACCTAACATCCTTTCTGACTGAAATGAAAGAAGAAAGGTCCCACTTATGCATTCTTCTAATCCTTGAAAGACTTAGTAATTAAGGAAATTGGGCCAAAGGAGCAATCGCTTCCTTTGACTCCCTGGAAGTCTCCAGTCCACGTTCGTGATGCACCTTTAGCCTTTTTTAACATGTACTTCATTACTGTGTGAATAGACAGTTTCCCCCCAGCCAAACGATGTGTGAAATCTTAATAATGAGTGGTGCAATGAGATGCAAAGACATGCATGGTTTATTTGAGTGTTCAGTTAATAAGCCTCTTGCACTAGAAGCAACTTTTTATTTAAACATTTTAGACCCAAAGGAATCTCCAGGGAATCGTTCAAGAATTCTGCTTTAATCATGCATTTTGTTTCAATATGAAACTTTTTGGTACTTGTTGTATTCACTCTTTTAGTTAGTGTTCTGTTTTATCTTTTCAGCTCATGTTTGGACGGTTTGGTCAAGTTGTTGAAAAGAAGAAGTCCATTTCTCTTCAGGACATTAGTGCTGTAAGACCTGCTGATCTGCTTGTCATGCCTTTTTGTTTTGTGTTATCTTTTCTTAGCTTTGATTTCATCTCTTAATCCTGTAAACCCCACTGCATCTAATATTTGACAGATCATTCAATTGCTTTGGAATTGAAATGTTTCTTAAACCATTTGATAAAATCCACACAAAACTGCAATATCATTTTTTATGAGCTATAGATGGGAGCAATTATGATATCTTTGATGTTTTGGAAAGTTTTTGCTCTTCATAAAGGTACTTTAAGATTGACATGAGTCTTCAGGATAAAAGATCCTTATGAAACCCACTGTAACAAATTTGATTCACATATTTTTAATATTGTGTAACTGTGCTATAAAGAATTAATTATCAACACATTTAGGATTATTTCGATGGAGCAGGTAGTAAAAAAAATAACAACAATAGATTAGTTATTCTCACCTTTTTTTAAATAGCTAAACTTTTACCACCAAAAGTGTCTTTGAGATTTTATGAAAGCAGCCATTTCAAGATGAGCATTAAAAGTAATTTTACTGCCCCTAGTGGGACGACGATGAACTACAGGGCAGAATCATGAACTAATAATAATTCCTTGCATCAAATATCATTTGAATTGTTATATAGGGTTAAACTTTCTTTCATTTCTCTTGCGTTCTCAGGAAGAGCGAAGGCAGCTGTCCAGCCTGCTGGGCTGTGAGATCTCATCAATGCTTTGTGTCCCTGTGGTCAGCAGAGCCACTGGCCATGTGGTGGCGCTAGCATGTGCCTTTAACAAGCAGGGTGGGCACAGGTATGAATGCGTGCGACTGTAGATGTGTCCATTTGTGGCTTTTTTCTGCACTTTTCTATCTGGAAGAAACAGCATGAACAGGTTTTAGCCTTACAGAATTTGGTAAATGACTCCAATGTCCTGACAGGTGGTTTAACCTGAATTTAATTGAATGTTTACATCGTTACCCAGTGGCTCCCAGAAGATGCAAAGCTTTACCTGACGGCGCCCTGAGTTTCAGGGATGAAGAAATTTGCAGCTTGTTGGCTGTTTGCAAGGTGCCTGTAGCCAACAAAGGTTTTCTAATTTAAAGACCATAATATGTTATTACATATGCAAACTAGAATAGTAACTGAAGGCTAAATGAATGCCAGGAACCCCACCGACAAATGATTGACATAGCAATCACGTCTTAGGTGCTTAAGGAGTGGCATAGACCCGCCCCTCTCTGATGGGAGCACTTGTTTTTTTGGATTCATCACACCCACTAAAGGCATTTATATGCATGAAATGGAAAAGCACAAAACAGTTGGAAAAAAAAACGTTCAACCAACTTACAGATCTGGCCACAGGAGGTGAAAACTGGCAAACAATACAGGTGGGAAATATTCAATTGCTTAAATTAGTTTACATTTTTGTGATGCTTAGACCTATAAAAGTCTTGAACTAGTATAATTAGTCATCAGTTGAATTATTGTCCCTTCATCTAAAGCTCACAGGTCTATAAAGTATGTAAATGTGGTGCTGTTATATTTAGCATGTAACCGTGGAGTTATAATAGCATGTACCTTACAGCAAAATTTCATTAAACCTAAACCTAGGCTACTTTCTTACAGACTTCTGGGTTGTCCTTTTTTTCTGTTTTGCTTTCCACTCAAATTTTTGTATTTTTGTTTCATCAACATTTTCAGAAAAAAAAAGAAGCTGCCAGATAAAATGGGAAAAAACCTCCCGCTTTGCTTTCATTAAATTCTGGCCACGGATATTAACTTCCTGTGTTGCTGATAGCGCTGCATCAGTGGTGGCCGAGCGTTCTCTGTAGACCACTGAGGTTTGCCTCACATTACAGTCCAGAGGCCAGCTCTTTCAAAGTAAATCAAAAGTATTCTTGGCAGAGTCTGTTTTTGAAGGCGGTGGAATTTCCACCGACTGTCTGGACTTTGACAAACTCTCAGGGGGAAAATGAGCCCCCCGAACCAAGACCACATCACTTTTAAGCATCTGTCTATTCTTTTGTGTCTGTGAGCACACAGTGTGTATGTGTTTGTGTGTGTGTGTGTGAGAGAGAGAGAGAGCAGATGGCTGTGATGATGATGCTGGTGGTGTGATCATCTACAGTCAGGTCATGAGTCTCACAACAGCGGGTGGCTTGGCTGTCTGGTTTGGCACCACCGTGTCATGTATGTGTGTGTTCTCTTCTTTTGTCCATTTCCTCTGCTCCCGTGACTCAGGTGTTTGCTGAAAGTCCCACTCCGATCATCTTTTCATCTATTTTCAGGGCGTTCCCAGTGGTCTTTTAGTTATGATTATACAAGGACATAGTTTCTGCAGAGCAACAGTAGTTTAATAGAAATTCGCTTTTCAGTTGTGGGCGGGACTGTTGGGTGGGAGGCAACCCCACCCCTGTTCCCCTCCCCGTTGCTGAGAGCCCTCTGTTTACACACTCTCCTGCTAGCTTACAGCCCCTCACATACCCAACCTAACATTGCAACAAGTGCATCAAAAATGGTGAGCAATATTGGAGAAATCCAACCGTACATTTATGAGCCAGATGTCATCTCAGAGGGAGGAAAACAAAGACGTACATGGATCTAGTTGTCTATAAGTGGATGTAGCAGAGGAGGGAGATTGTGATTGGCCCAGAGTATTTTCTATGTCATAAATTAGCCCCTTTTTCAAACGACAGATTTTCATCTAGTACTGAATATTTAAGGTTTGAATATAGAAATACAGTATTTTTTCAAACTATAGCCTAAGTTGCTCTGGACTATAGAAGTCATGCTGGAGCACAAGTCACACTTTTGGGAGTAAAGTGCAACACTTCTAAACAACTCCACCAAGCTCAGCGTAATGCTGTTTTTACACCGAACGCAATATGTGCGTCAAATTTATGAAAGCTGTCTCTCTTTCCATGAGCGTCAAAGTCGTTGCTCAACGCCTTTTCCAAAATGTGTAGTTAATTATAAAATGAACTGTGGGAGGAGCTACCGGCAGAAGTTTTTAGCCTCATTGCTACACTGAAGCATTGACTGTATATCTCATCTACAATGCACGGAGGACATGGATGAAGTTGAGAGATCAGTTTTATTATTTTGAAAAGCTCTACATGACATGGTGCCTCTGTCGGCCTCCTCCCCCTCTCCTCTCCGCTTGGCTGCTGATTCTCAACACCTGCGACCACTTACCTCATCACCTCATCCGCCTTCATAAGGAGCCACAGGATCATCAGTCTTTGCCAGTCCGTTGCCCCTGATGGTGCATAGTTGGTCCTCAAGTCAAGCTACTGTTCGTTTTCGCTACGTCAAGCCTATGACTAAACCTGTCTCTCTCTCTACTCACCCTCAGGAATCCAGTACCACGAGTGGTCGCTCGAATCAGTTCCCAGCCGTTCTCATCAGTCTGTCCTCTCCTGCGGTCCCACCACGAGCCTCTGCCTCATCAAGTGTCTCCACCTTCGTCAACATCGGCCTACGGAGAAATCCACCAGTGACGCCACTAACTTCTGTCTTTCAGTTCGGAACCGACATCTGGACCTGCTCACGTTCTGCTCTCTGCTCCTCGTATTAAAACTCTTACCCGCCAACGTTCGCCTCCCGCTGTGTTTCTTCTGGGTTCCAGCATCTGGGTTCGAAAAGTGTTCTGTAGCCATGACAGAACGGACTGGCCTTAATCCCAACCCAGCTGACCCAGAAGGACTCAGATTAGCCGTTTCCCAACAAGGCATTATGCTGGGACGTCAAGCGGACGCTCTGTCGCAAATGGCGGCTGCCCAGCAGGATCTCTTTCATCGCCTAGATGGTATGACCCAGACCTTACATGAACTAACCAGCCAGTTTTCCCAGGTTTCGCCTGCCACAGTCCATACTCCTGTCGTCCCAGTTCCTTCCGCTTCCGGAGTGCCGGCCGCAACCGAAAACATCCGACTCCAACCGGAACCTTTCTTCGGGGAGGTGGAAGCCTGCGGAGGATTTTTGCTGCAGTGCCAGTTAATATGTCAACAAGCTCCCCGATTCTACCAGTCCGACCACAGTAAGATCACCCTTGTCATTAATTCTCTACGAAGTAAAGCTCTCCAGTGGGCCCAAGCTTTTCTCTCTGCCAATCCCATCTCTCACCTGTCTTACGAGCGATTCCTCGGCGAATTCCGCCTGATATTCGACCAACCTCGTAAACAGGAAGAGGCTACCCGGCGGCTGCTCGCACTCAAACAGCGGAACCGTGCTGTTAGCGATCACGTCATCGATTTCCGCATTCTAGCGGTTGAAGCTGGCTGGCCCGATCTGGCCCTCAAAGGCGTTTTTTACCAGTCCTTGAATGAACAAATTAAAGACCACCTTTGTTCTCAACCGGAAGCACGATCCTTTGAGGAGTTAGTGTCCGCCGCTCTCCGGTCGGACGTTAGGATACGTGAGCGCCAAAAAGAACGAGGTCATCCGGCTCCACGTCCCCCGACTAAGTCCATCCACGCTCCACCGATCGATCCAGGCCTGTATGCTGCTGAGCGTCCTGTCCCCTCCAAGACTATGGAGGAACCCATGCAGATCGGCCACTCAAGGCTGTCAGAAGAGGAACGGCGCAAAAGACGCGAAGCTGGAGCCTGTTTTTACTGCGGGGCTAAAGGCCATCTAGTCTCAGGATGTCCAGTTCGTTTAAACTTCCCAGCCCCTCGCTAGACGACAGGCCGCGAGGGGAGTTATCTGCCACAGATTCTGGTAAAGAATTCATGTATTTACCTGTCAAGTTATGCCTCGATCGCCAAGTTCATGAACTCAGGGCCCTCGTAGATTCTGGGGCGGAACAGAGCTTAATTGACTTTCGTGTAGTTAACCACTTGTCTATCCCCACAGAGCCCCTAGAAAACCCCATTGAAGCCTCGGGCCTCGGGGGACAACACCTGTCCCGTATTACCCATCGCACCAAGCCCATTCTCCTCGTCACGTCAGGTAACCATAGGGAATCAGTTCAGTTTTACATCACCCAGTCCGCCCATACCCCCATAGTGTTAGGGTTCACCTGGCTCAGATTACATAATCCCCAATTTAACTGGGCTCAGGGATCTGTCACTCAGTGGAGTCCTTATTGCCTTGCAAACTGTTTACTGTCCGCTGTTCCCCGTGTTCCCCCCACAGATACCGAGAGTCCCGCCTCAGTAGATCTGGTTTCCATTCCATCTTGTTATCACGACTTAAAAGCAGTTTTCAGCAAATCTAAGGCTAGCGCTCTTCCCCCGCATAGACCTTACGATTGCGCCATTACTCTCCTTCCTGGCGCTCCTTTACCTAAGGGGCGGCTGTTCAACCTGTCCGGTCCCGAAAGAAGCGCCATGGAACAGTACATCCAGGAAGCGCTCTCGTTAGGTCACATACGACCCTCTTCCTCCCCTGTGGGGGCTGGTTTTTTCTTCGTGGCTAAGAAAGATAAGACACTCAGGCCCTGCATCGACTACCGCGAACTAAATCAGATCACCGTCAAAGATAAATATTCCTTGCCTTTAATCACGTCTGTTTTTGACTCTCTTCAACAAGCCCGTATCTTCACGAAATTAGACCTCCGCAATGCGTACCATCTGGTTCGTATCAAGGAAGGCGACGAATGGAAGACTGCATTTAAAACCCCCTTAGGGCACTATGAATATTTGGTCATGCCCTTTGGCCTCACCAACGCCCCTGCAGTCTTCCAGCGGTTGGTCAACGACGTTCTCCGTGACTTCCTTAATCGCTTCATTTTCGTCTACCTTGATGACATTCTCATCTATTCCCATGATCAGGCCCAGCATGAACATCACGTACGTCTCGTGCTTGAGAGGCTTTTGGAAAACCAACTCTATGTAAAATTCGAGAAATGCGAATTTCATGTTCCAACCGTTCAGTTTCTCGGCTACGTCATCGAGGCAGGTTGCATCCGACCTGACCCCTCTAAGATAGAGGCCGTCGCCAACTGGGCACCTCCAGACACACGGAAAAAACTTCAGCAGTTCTTAGGCTTCGCCAACTTTTATAGGCGATTTATCAGGAATTACAGCAGCATCGCTTCTCCTCTCACACGCCTTACTTCCACTACTCATCCCTTTGCCTGGTCTTCTGAAGCCCAACAAGCCTTCGACAAACTGAAGGACCTTTTTGTATCCGCACCCATCCTCATCCAACCTGACCCATCTCGTCAATTCATTGTCGAGGTGGACGCTTCTGATACCGGTGTGGGTGCCGTCCTCTCCCAAAAAGAGGCCTCAACTGACAAATTAAAACCTTGTGCTTATTTTTCACGAAAACTATCACCAGCAGAAAGAAACTATGATGTCGGCAACCGGGAACTACTTGCCATCAAGCTGGCATTGGAGGAATGGCGTCACTGGTTGGAGGGAGCAGAACAGCCATTCATCGTGTGGACAGACCACAAGAACCTGGCCTATCTCCGCTCAGCCAAACGACTCAACTCCAGGCAAGCTCGTTGGTGTCTTTTTTTTGACCGCTTCAATTTTGTGATCACCTACAGACCCGGATCCCGAAATATCAAGCCTGACGCCCTGTCCCGAAAATACAGTCCATCAGAACGCGCCCCGGCCACCATCCTTCCTTCCACCTGCGTCATCGGAACCCTCACGTGGGACATCGAGAACAAGGTACTCCAAGCCCTGAGAGACAATGATGACCTCCCTCCTGTCCCCAGGGGTACCTTGTTCGTCCCTGCTGATCTCCGGTCCGAGGTCATCACCTGGGGGCATACTTCCCGCTTGGCTTGCCATGGGGGGGTTCACCGGACTCTGAACCTCATCCGCAAAAGGTTCCATTGGCCTGCCATGGAAAAGGACGTGCGGGAGTATGTCGCTGCCTGCTCCACGTGCGCCCGATCAAAATCCTCATCCTCAGCTCCGGCAGGTCTGCTTCATCCTCTCCCCACTCCCAATCGACCCTGGTCCCATCTTGCCATTGATTTCGTCACCGGTCTCCCCCCGTCACACGGTAACACTACTGTCCTCACTGTTATTGATCGTTTTTCGAAAATGGCTCACTTCATTCCCCTTCCTCAACTCCCCACGGCCACTGAAACTGCTGACCTGATGGTCAAACACGTTTTTCGCCACCATGGCATCCCTATGGACATTGTCTCCGACCGTGGCCCTCAATTCACGTCACAAGTGTGGAAGGCTTTCTGCTCGGCCTTGGGGGCCACGGTCAGTCTCTCGTCTGGTTATCATCCCCAGTCAAATGGCCAAGCGGAGAGAGCGAACCAGGAGCTGGAGGCAGCTCTCCGCTGTCTGGCGGCACAGAATGAAAAGGACTGGTCCACCTTCCTGGTATGGATAGAGTACGCCCATAACACTCATCCTTCATCTGCCACCGGGATCTCTCCTTTTGAGGCCGCCCTAGGGTACTCACCACCTCTGTTTCCATCCCAGGAGTTGGATCTGGCAGTGCCTTCCGTCCAACATCACCTCCAGCGTTGTCAACGCGTCTGGACTCAGACGAAGGCCGCTCTCCTCCGCACCAAGGAGAGCAACTGCCGGATCGCCAACCGTCGCAGGGTGGTGGGACCCGACTATCAACCAGGTCAGAGGGTTTGGCTCTCTACTCGCAATATCCCCATTCAGGCATCTTCCAAGAAACTGGCTCCCCGATTCATCGGTCCTTACGTCATAGACAAGCTCATCAACCCTACCTGTGTCCGTCTTCGTTTGCCCAAAGCCCTGAAGGTCCACCCGTCGTTTCACATCTCCCAGATCAAGCCAGTCCAGGACAGTCCTCTGTGCCCGCCGTCCACTTCCCCACCGCCCGCCCGGGTCATCGACGGCGCTCCGGCCTATGACGTCAGCCGGATTTTGGACGTCCGTCGGAGGGGTCGTGGATTCCAGTTCCTGGTCGACTGGGTGGGCTACGGTCCGGAGGAGCGCTCATGGATTCCCCGCTCGTTTATTTTGGACCCCTCTCTCATTGAGGATTTCTACCGTGCCCACCCTGATCGCCGCCCTTGACCGCCTGGAGGCGGTTGTTGAGGGGGGGGTACTGACATGGTGCCTCTGTCGGCCTCCTCCCCCTCTCCTCTCCGCTTGGCTGCTGATTCTCAACACCTGCGACCACTTACCTCATCACCTCATCCGCCTTCATAAGGAGCCACAGGATCATCAGTCTTTGCCAGTCCGTTGCCCCTGATGGTGCATAGTTGGTCCTCAAGTCAAGCTACTGTTCGTTTTCGCTACGTCAAGCCTATGACTAAACCTGTCTCTCTCTCTACTCACCCTCAGGAATCCAGTACCACGAGTGGTCGCTCGAATCAGTTCCCAGCCGTTCTCATCAGTCTGTCCTCTCCTGCGGTCCCACCACGAGCCTCTGCCTCATCAAGTGTCTCCACCTTCGTCAACATCGGCCTACGGAGAAATCCACCAGTGACGCCACTAACTTCTGTCTTTCAGTTCGGAACCGACATCTGGACCTGCTCACGTTCTGCTCTCTGCTCCTCGTATTAAAACTCTTACCCGCCAACGTTCGCCTCCCGCTGTGTTTCTTCTGGGTTCCAGCATCTGGGTTCGAAAAGTGTTCTGTAGCCATGACACTACAAAAGATTCATAATCACATCTCCATGTCTGGATTCATGAGATCATTCAGAGACTCTCGTAGTACAGTGAGGTTCATCCTCTACTGCAGGAGCTGCATCAGAATGACGGCCGCTTTCAGTTGTACTTTTGTCTCTCTTTGACCCAGTTTAATGACTTGCTCTCCCACATCAGTCCAAGGAAGGAAAAAATAAAAATGAGAAAAAAAGTAGAGGACCATTTTTATTAGTGTCTTTGATGCAAATAAGAAAAATAGCTTAAAGTTCAGGAGAACGATCAGATTCTCCTCCATGTTTGTTTTGGACTCCACCCACCGATCAGATGGAGCCTGAGACGGAGCCGGTTCTTCTTCTGCATTGCTGTCAGTGGCAATACACACACCTACAGCGCTATCTATCGGTTATTAGTGGGAAAATAAAAAACATAGGAGCAGATTTATTTAAAAAAAAGTCACAAATAAGTCACACCTGAGAATTTCGCACATTTAAACTATGCAAAAAATCAAGACTTATATTCGTAAAAATACAGAACACAGAAATACGATTTTGAGCTTAGTTTTCTTTATATATGTCCTCCATCATCAGAAAATCACCACAAGAACATCCATCTTGTGGATGTAAAACATCAAAAACAGGATTTTCATCGGAGTGGAACTTTAAGAATTACGAGAGCTGTTCTTTAAATTTATTTCTTGTAATATTATGAGACATGTTGCACACATGAACTATGAGACAAGCGAACCAGGGATCATGTCTGCTAATTTCTCATTCTGCCAGCAGCTCTGATGACGGACCTGGAATCTCATTACCATAGTAACAGCAGCGGGATTATGGCCGCAACTGTGCATGTAATGTGATTAGCTCTTCAAAGCTCAGACACACTGTTTTTTAGATAATCTAACTCTACATCATATAGATTACACATTCATTTTACAGAAATATCACAAAATCTTGCTTTTAAAACAGATGTTGAATGTAGATTTACTGAATGAAACAGTATCCAGACCAAGATACTATTATGTTTATACTATATCAGTGTCAGAGAGGCCTCAGCTGTTGCTTCTTAGAGTTATTTCAAAAGAACGTTAGACTTTCAAAATGTTTATGGTGGCTCAGCAGCGGCTCTCCCCGCTACAGCCACACAAAAACCCACACACACTCCTGTTCTTGAGTGATTCTTTCCCAGTCACATTTACTGTGTATATATCCAAATTCTGGTCCCTGGAAATGGACTCCCACTGGCTGTTCTTTTACCTGTAGAAATGGATATTGTACTCTGTCGTGACTCCAGTCTTGCTGTTATTCATTCTAACTATCCTGAGTGTCAGTCATAAAGATTTCTACAGCAGTTTTTTTTTTTTTTTTGCTATTCCCAGCTCCTGTCTCAGTTGTCAGGGTGCCTGAGAGTCGAAGCTGGGGGCAGGAAAACTCTGGGGGCTGCTGTTCCTGCCATTGTCACAATAACTTGCCACTGCTCTCTGTAGGCAAAGTCAGATAACTGCAGGCGATGATTTGGCTCACCGAGGTCTCCGGTTTGCCACACTATGGAACCACTTTGGAGGCTGCAGTCACTACATGCTGGAACCCAGAGTTCAGCTGTCATTTTATCCTGTGTACAGAAATAGAGCAGAGTATGGAATTAAAGTAACAATCTACACTTTAACTTTTCTTTTAATATATTAAAACATCACAGTTTTCCATCATTGTGTATTTTAATGATTTTTGTATTTTATTTTAAAGCTGTTTGATTTAAAAATTCTGACATCTATAGTTAAAATTTGTGGGGAAAAAGCAAACATTTTAATGTGTGAGGGCCATTTAAAATAAACTACAACCATCACAAACCAAATCCTCAACTGTCCAGTCAAATCTACCAATAACTAAAATTCCCAGAGCCCCACCGCTTCACATTTGGTATCATTAAAAATCCCCAAATGTCCTCTGCAGATACCAAAATGAGTTCATGCAGTAGTATGCAGTGGTTGGGAGTTTAGAAAGTTTAGAAATTTCTTCCACAGAGGAGAAGGTTGCATTGCTGGTATCAGGAGGATGAGTATGGGAACCATGGAGTTACTACAAGGATTTGATACTTCTTCATATTTCTCACTGCAAACTGTGATACTTGCAAAGATTGAAAGATTTTAGACATTCAAAACATTTTCCAGGTTTTAAGTTGGTATAACTTGTCCTTGCTCTATATCTTTCCAAACTCTTCCAGTCAGGTATTTTTTGTCTTATTAAGAGCTAAGATCTAGGAATAATGATATTATTATTTAAATGAGTCAAAATTGTATTACTCTAAACTCTTAACAATAGAAAAACTTGATTTAAGACTCAACAAAACCTCATATTGCACTGTAATTGTTGGTTTAGTTTTAGGAATATTATTTAAAATTCAGTAAGGTTAAAATGTCATTGTCTTTATTTTGGAAACAAAATTTAAGATTAATGTTCTAATAATAAGTGCTACTTTTAGATTTTACGAGGAATTAATGAGATGGACCAACTTGTACTTGATCGTTCATTTTGTTCAAATTTTGTCCTGTAATGACTCATTTCCACAAATTAATTTTTTTTTTTGTCAATGTTATCAAAATAAAACTTTAATTAGGTTTATAAAAACTCAAAAAAGCACAAACCATTTGCTTAAAACTAGTTTTAAAAAAAAGCTTCTTATTGGGCGTTTGTGGTTTTGTTGACTTTATTAAAGCCAGGTCATCATGAAGTTTTCCAAAAATGGGACTTCTTTATCCTTTTTTTGGGATGTGAGAAGTGTTTGTATTTAGCATCTGACCTGGTTTGTGGGATTTTCTGTGCAGACACACTGAGGCAGATGAGCACGCCATCCAGCACTGTTTCTGCTACACCTCAACAGTCCTCACTTCAACTCTGGCCTTTCAGAAAGAACAGAAGCTCAAAGTGGAGTGCCAGGTACCCCCTACATGATCACACACACACACACTTCTTCTTACACTAAAACACACACACACACACCATGTAAGGCTGCTTGGTGACCATGTTGTGTTTCTCAACACAGGCTCTCCTACAAGTTGCCAAGAATCTCTTTACACACTTGGGTAAGTCTTTTCTTTCTTCTATCTGTCTGTGAGGAAAACAAGTCAATTAGCAGTGATTGTGGTACTGTAGTAAAACAAAGTTCAATTCTGAATGAGCTTATACTGAATCCAAACACCTCAGATTTGTAATTTAAAGGTAGCAGTCTGTACACTAAAATTTCCTTCTAAACACAAATTGAAAATATAAAATTGTAGATGTTTTTCTTTTTATTACAAGTAAAAAAATATGTCCTTCTGTAAAACCTCTTGCTAAATGAATCTCTACCATGTTACGGGTCAAAAAATGTTCCAGTCTGTTTCTTGAAAGCATTTACAAAATAAAACTTCTGCTTTAAAATCTTATGTAAAGAAAAAAAACTTTGCCTAAAATGAAAGGTTTTCAAGATCAAATGACTCAACAAAAGTTAAAAGACGTAACTAAAAACCAGACATATGTGTTTTTGCAGTGTAAACAATTGATTGCTTGCATTATTCTGGGATACCACATTGTAAGCGTGAACAGTTATTTGTCCCGGTGTTGAACTATGATGGACCAAAGATCTGTCGTGGTGCACTCTACCTGACGACTTTGGCATAAGCTCCGCCTCTGAGCAAGATGAAACGGGAAAATAGAAAATGGATGAATGGATGGCAATCAAAAGGGCATCAAAATGTTGGTTTCCTCACATCCTGTAATTGCACTGGGGCATTTCCATTCTTATCAAAGAGGGGGGAACCAGCAGGACAAAATGTCATTGTTGATAGATCATGATTGTGTGCACAAAAAATTGATCCTCTGGTGGAGCAAATTACCCCTCACTCCAGTGAACCACTAATAACAAAAGCTTTTTTCAGCTGCTGCAGCTGATACTCATGCCGTAATCTGTCTTCGTGTCTGTCCGTGGTCGCTTTTATTTCTATAATTTCCTCTGATTTCCTTCTAATCTCTCGCTCCTTCTCTCCCCTCTTCATGGTTCTTTCAGATGATGTCTCAGTGCTCTTACAGGAAATTATAGTGGAAGCCAGGAACCTCAGCGGTGCAGAGATGTAAGCCCTCTGATTCACCCTCCACACACTGTTGTAAAGCATTAAAAGAAGGCTTGTTTGTGTGCATCCAGATTTATGTCCTACAAAAGAAATCTGCTCCAAACCAACGTGTCTGTATTAATAATAATTAGAGGCTCAGAATTTCATATTTTCTTTGATTTTATGTCTGTTCTTCTAGTTGTTCGGTGTTTCTGCTGGATCGACTTAGCCATGAGTTGGTGGCCAAGGTGTTTGATGGTGGTGTGGTCAGTGATGAAGAGGTAAACCCAATAACTGCTAAAAGAGGAAGCCTAAAAATAGGAATAGGATACTAATCTTAAGAAGAAAATCCCTAAAAAGTAGGAAGATTATCTATCTGTGAAGCAAAAAACAAGGAGTTCCACACAAGTATTCAAAAAGGGAAAAATAAGCTAAAAAAGCTGTTAGATAGAGTTACTTACATCTGAATGTTATACAGCCCAATATGAAGTATTTTTTTGCTTGTTCTTGGCAAATGGTTTGTATTTTTTCAGTTTTTATTAACCTAATTTTAATTTATTTATTACAGTGAAAAAAATGACTAATTTTAGGACAAAAAGTGAACAAATGGAGCAAATGGATTTGGACTGATTTGAATAATAATTTCATTCTAGAGGCAAATATTTCTCAACTGTTCTGAATGTGATAAAGGCTTACAAACGTGTAGAGCAAATAGAAGTTAAAACAACCTCAAACCTGGTAAAATATCTTAAAAATCTAAAAACAACATTTTAAATCTATGCAAGAACCAAACAGTTTGTAGTGCCCTTGTGTATATATATCCCTTAAAATTGCTTATTTCCACATATTGAATGTGAGCCATCGATGAGTGGCCTTTCTTAGTATCTGCAGAATAGGTGGAGTCTCTGAGGAACATGAATTTATGGAAATGAAATGAATAATAGATCACAGCCTTCATAATTACCCGAACTTGACCCCGTTTAATGCATATAAAACCTATTTTATGATCAATGTCTTTGTGCACACAACATGCGCACCTCCTTAGCCTGGGCTTTTTCTTTCTCATTCTTTTTTCCTGTGAATATTTTCGCACAGCTTTGTGTCTTAGTTTTCATGTGGCCTAGTTGTCTCAGATCCATCCAGCAGTCAGTTTGCAACATCAACAAAAACACAAAAATGGGGCATTTTCTGCATTTATTAGAAAGCAGTATTGGCAGAGTTGTCAAACTAGTGGCAATAAAGAAACTGCATCTTATTCCATTTTTTTTACTGAAACACCCGTCCTTGATCTTTTTTTTTAATGAATATTTATTCATAAATGTTCTCTCGAGGAAGTTGTTTTTTGACAAACATGTATTTGTTGTTCTTTTGTCATCTTTCTGCAAGTGCAGAAGGAGTTTCGCATCCCGGCCGATCAAGGCATTGCAGGCCACGTTGCAACCACCGGTCAGATCCTAAACATAAAGGACGCCTACTCCCATCCGCTCTTCTACAGGGGTGTGGATGACAGCACCGGCTTCAGGACCCGCAACATCCTCTGTTTCCCCATCAAGGATGAAAACGATGGTAAAAAAGCAAAGATCAACTTCTTTCTCATCTTGTCAGGCTTTGAGTTTGTTTTTCTTTTATCAATAAACTAAATAAAGGAGATAAAAACGCAAACAAACAGGAATTTGGAGCAAACCAATAATGAAACTGAGTAAATATTTGAACTACCCTGTTAGTTGCTGGAGTTCATGTTAATCAGTCTGAGTCAATTTAGCCAGAATCTAAAATGTAATTTAGAGATTTATGTCCTGTTTAGGAGGATTTCAGCTAAATAGTGAGGAATCTTTAAAAAAACAAACAGCAGGAGATTCATAAATCTATTAAATCCACTGAGATTAAGGACTTCTCAATATTTACTCTGGCTTCAAACAAGCCTTATTACTTCCACATCTTTATGCACACTAACAATATTTTGCAGGATTAAAGACCAACTCCAATGAAAAATCATTTTTTGGTGTTTTTAACATGTTCTTGTGGCATTTTCCTGATGATGGAGGACAAATAGGAAGAAAATTAAGCTTACAATTGTATTTCTAAGTATTTCCTCATTTAAACTGTTATGAATCAGGAGCAGATGAAAAAAAGTAGTTGGAAAATATGTGACAGAAAATACACTTCTCTCTGCTCCAAGCTCTCAGCAATGGGGTGGATTCACTCCTCGCCAACAGTCCCGCCCACAACTCAAAAGCAGATTTCCAATGAACTACTGCCCCTCTGCAGAAACTATGTCCTAAAAAACAACACAGGTTCTATGATTTTGCCTAAGAAAAGAAATTAATTGTTAAAATACCACTGGGAACAGTTTCAAAATCAATGATCAGCGTGGGTTTTTAACAGATCTTCATTATTGATGATGTCACAAACTCCAGTTTGAGGAAACGTGGAAGTTTTTTCTCAAATTATTTCAAAATGGATAATGATTTATCCTTTTTTTTAAGTATTTAACTTGTAAAATTAGGTTAATAAACGATGTTTTTGGAGCAACGGGTTAGCTGAAAAATTGACATTTATTTGCACATTTCAATACCCCTCCCTGTTCTTTTACTACGTTTAAATACTGTCAAGATTGACAGTTAAATATTGTTTTATTCTTTTATAACTGAATAAAGTTTTTTTAAGTATTGGAATAAACCCTTATTGATTATTTACTGAAGAATCTTGAGGGTACATTTGTCACTCAATTGAATTGAATTAATGAACATAAACCAAAAGGGAATAAATACCAAAAAATGAGGTGTAGAATGGAATAAAATGGCTGTAGATCCCCTTGACGAATATTCTTAACACATTTTCTGTGTGTTTGTGTTAATGTGCTCCGTTCTTTTTTAGAAAGTTTGAATAATTTATACTTTTAGATAACCTAAAAAGTAACTTCTCTACACCCGAGGACCAGTTTTATTATCTCTGTGGTATGAAGTATGTCCTTCTTTCCTCTTTTGTTTCAAAGTGTGCATTGAAACAAACTGCTCTGCCACAAGAGTGGTCTCTTTTTGTTCCTGTGCTGAACGTGGAGGAGCTTCAAGTGCACTTTAGAATATTTTTCCCTCAGAACCTTTTATAAATGCTTGCTGCGTTTTGGCTGTGCTGCACAGAAACTAACAGTTTCTAGGCAAATTTTTCTCTGATGAAAATGATTTGTCTTTATGGAAAACTGTCTGATCTCAGATGAACAATTTAAGCTTTAGGTCTCTTTAAGTAGTTAGGATGATCCAAAGTATGAAACGAATCTCCCCATTTGACTCTTTTCTGTCCTTTTGTGTGTCACATTTTGAGCCCCATTCCTGCACCATTTAATCTCATCTCCCTCTTTCCATTTTTCCACATCATTAACTTTCTGTACCTCTATCCTTCGCCCTGCTTTTCTTCCTTAAATGATTTCCTTCCTTAATATCTAACCTCTTTACATTTCTCCTGCCTCGTCTTTTTTCTCCTGTCCTCCTCTTTCAAACCCTTCCTCCTCCAGAGGTGATTGGCGTAGCTGAGCTGGTGAATAAAATGAATGGGCCTTGGTTCAACCGCTTTGATGAGGATCTGGCAACAGCATTCTCCATCTACTGTGGCATCAGCATTGCACATGTAAGTCTTTTTCTTCATCTCTGTAAAGTTTCAAAGCTGCTTTGTCATTTGCTGGTGTCCACCTCCAACCCTCAGTACTTTTAATATTCAAAAATGGAAATCAATGCTCTAAATTTATATATATTCATCTTCATAATCCATTCATTACAAGCGATTTCTCTCTTCAAGTCCCATGCGTGCTTCTAATCACTGACTGATCTGAAAGCACGGAAGGGTAAAAAGAAAGTGCAGAAAAAGAGCCATTTACAGATGATCCATCATTAAGACTCTCTTCCTCCTCCTGATGGATCCCTTTCTGTTCCCATCAGAAAGATCCAGCCTGTCTGACAAAATCAGATCAGTTCAGTGGAAGTGAGACGCTCATTCAAAGCAAAGCACAGCCGAGTCGCATGGGAAATTCAAAGGCGCTCAGTGGAATGGAACTGACTGTCTTGTGAGGCGCACAACGACCAAACCCATCAAAGTCTCAGGAAGAACCACTTTTTCTTCCTAAAAGATTATAATTTGTGTTTCCATAATGGGGGGATTTAGAGGATGTCGTATTGTCATTACCCACAAAGCTGTTTATTTAGTGAAATTGTTTTGCTTTCAAACCTAATTGGAAACTCTAAACCAGTTTAAAAAGATAAAAGAGTTTCAAGTGACCTTTAAATCAAATCAAGCCGCTAAAGAAAACTTGCAGAGTCCAATAGAAAATAATTAATTTAAATCGAGAGTTCAGCACCAATGGAAAGGAAAGTACAAAGTTAACAAATGAGGAATTAGCAAGAAAGGAAAGAAAGAAAGGCTGAAAAAAGAAATTAAAACCACTAATTAATGCTTGAGGAGAAGAGAGGAGACGCGGCGAGGAAAAAGAGGAGATCCTTATTACTGTGTTTAATGGCAGTCACAGTGCAGCCATAAAACATTTAGTGTAATATCTCTGATTCATCTTCATATCCAACAGTAGGGCCCGACCTTTGAATGACTGCAGGTATTCAATAGTGTATCAACAAACTATTAAGATATGTGATTGTAAAAATAATTGCCTTCGAGGAGGCTTATTAATCATTGATATATTACCAGATACATAATTCATCGTGGCGGTGGAACAGTGCACAATAATCTGCAGGCTGTGAGAAGAAAAAGGAAGCAGCCGTCAGTGGAGTTTGCCAGCTCCGAACACCGGATGCGCCGGACTATGATCCACTGGACACAGACACGTCTTAGATATCATGGCTATTTCGACGTTTATAGATATGCATTATGCATCCGAAGGACATTAATTTATAGAGGCCAATTGCACATCGCCGTTTAGACAGCCAATGGCATTGTGGTCCCATCATGCCTTGTGTTGTAAACAAGACACAATTTCTCATGGAGAATTTGGGTTGATTAAATAAGGTAATTAAATGACATTAACGATAGTTTAGAAGGGGCATTAATGGTGGTTTTGTGTGTTTTAGAGGCCATCTTTCAAACTGCTAAGAATGCAACGGAGGAAAGCATTTGTAAAGACGCAGACAAGTTCTGCAGTGCTATAGGACGATCTTATACAGTCTAAAAACAGGATCACTTTGGTGAAAGTAACTGTTCAAGTATATATATGTTTAGCACAGGTCTCTGCACCTGATTTCTGTTGATATCTGCATTGTAATTTTAGGGGTTTTTTGTGTGGTTAAAATATCCCAAGTTGGGTTTTGACTTGTAAGATTGTTAAAAAAAATGAAGAAGTTGGTGCTCTGATTCTTCTGAATCTTTATGCTGTTCACACAGGAAGTTGCATATACGTTGGATTGTTGTTTGGTCCAAGTTTCTGAGACCTTTTAACCAGATTTCAGCAGAAATGTTTGCTCATGTTTATTCAGATCCTGGTTGGGACTTTTCTGTGTGGAGTTTGCATATTTTGGGGTGTTTTCTCCGGCTTCTTTCCACCGTCCAAAAACAGGCTTCATAGGTTGATTGGTGTCTCTAAATTGTACCTAGTGCATGGGAGTGTGTGCCCCTGCAACAGACTGGCGAGCTGTTCAGGGTGAACCCCGTCTTTGCACGACAACAGCTAGGTTGGTTTCAGGAATCCAGGGACCCCAATCGGGATACATGGGGTTCAGAACATCGATGAAAAATTGCAATTTACATCTAGTAAATGCTTTGAAAAGTACTCCAGAAGACATCTAAAAATTATTCCAAGATTAGTCCTCAGCCACAACTGCCCTTATGAGTGGATATGGGCTGTCTGCGGTGATAAATGGGCAAATGGATGCAAATGGCCCACAGAAAATATCAAGGTCGTAGACCTCTCTGTGAGCCCATAGAGAGGAAATGTTCATGCATGTTTTTTTATAAGGGCATCAGAGGTTGTAGCAAACACTTATACAACAACTAAGGGTAAAGTAAGGGTGAAGTAAGTGAGACGCAGGCATATCGTACGGATGTTTCATCACCCAAAAGGTGTGGCGAAAGGGCACCATACAATGGCATCACCCGTACATCATAAGAAAATGCACCTTTTATTGTTCTTACAAATAGATTTACACGATACACTTACCACGTGTACGAAAATGGTACATCCCATCTTCATGACGTCCCTTGAGGTGGTTAGATGAGCCTCAAAGGAACTGTACTTCCTTAAGATCATGTCCCTCCACAGACCTGGAAAACCTAAAAACCTGCAGCATCCATACAGGCAGATCTAACAACTAAGAGATGGTTACAAAAGGAGATCTCTATGTGCAGATATCTTTTAAGAACACTATTGGAAGACCTCTAATAGACAGACGAAATAGAGCTGCAACAGATGTATGTTAGTTATCTAATAGACATCTTGTGCTCGGTGGGGAGAAGCTGAGTGAAAATTAAAAGTCAAATAAAATAATCTATCAAAACCCGAAATTCAACATTTTTCTCTCCACAGTCTCTGCTTTACAAGAGAGTCCATGAAGCTCAGTTCAGGTCCCACCTGGCCAATGAAATGATGATGTACCACATGAAGGTAACATGCAGTCTCTACCGACCCAGACGATCGCCTTTTCCTTCAATGACTCAGACCGTGTCTATCACAGGTTTCAGAGGAAGAGGTGTCCAAGCTGCTGGTGACTGGAATCGACCCTGTGAAGGAGATCCACCCGTGCTTCGCCGAGTTCACGTACACCCCACGGTCCCTGCCCGACGACACCACGCCCATGGTGAGGAAACGAGGATGAGGAAGAGCGAAGAGAGGAAAAGAGTGAAACTTTAAAACGGCTTGTGTTGTGTGTCTGCAGTGCATCCTCAGCATGTTTGAAGACATGGGTTTCATCAACACTTACAAGATTGACCTGCAGACTCTTGCCAGGTTTGACAGCTCCATCAGCCCATGCACCATGTTTACAAGCGCATGTTTGCATGTGTGTCTGCCCAAAACATGATGCAATTTAGAAATCAAGTGCCAGTCGCTGATGTGCCTGTCTTTTTCTTTCTGTGTCTTTTTTAAAATCCTTTTTCTCTTCATTTCAGTGGTCCCTCGTTTATCATAGGGGTACGTTGTAAATATAACCAGCAATAGGTGAAATCCATGATCTAGAATTCTCAATGTTTTAAGGCCGTAAAACCCCTCAAGACAATCTGTATACATCTTTTTAAGACAGCGAGAAAATTCACACACTTTTCTGTCTGATGGAAGATTTATGTAAAATTGGTCAACTGAACGCATTTGCTCAGGACAAATGTCAGGGAGGAGATTGATTGACAAGCTACAAGTCAAGGCGCAAAACCCAGAGCGCCGTAAAAAAATAATAGTAAAAATAAAAAAGCTGAATTCTACTGAAATAAATCAGCGAAATAGCGAGACCCAAAAGGTGAACTGTGATATAGCGAGGGAACACTGTAGTACTAGTTATATATATATATATATATATATATATATATATATATATATATATATATATATATATATATATATATATATATATATATATACATTTGTATGTATGTGTATATATATACACGTGTGTATGTATGTATGTATGTATTAGGGCTGCACGATATGAGGAAAACTTGCGATATGCGATATTAGTGATCAATATTGCGATAACGATAAATTTGCGGTAAATAAACAAATAGAAAAATAAACAAAAACATCATTCCCATTTCATTGCAACAGTTTAAAAATTATACTCCAAATGACCCTCATCGACATGGGGGACAAACGTCAGGGTGGCTAACCCTGGTCCTCAAGAGCCTCAACCCTGTCTGTTTTCCAATTCTCCCTAGACTGCTCGATAATGATAACCAAAATCAGGTGTGTTCAGTCAATCAGGATGTGAAATCACTTGAGTCAGCCAATCAACAGCAAGCTGGTTAAGGAGAGCTGGAAAACAGGCAGGGTTGAGGCTCTTCAGGACCAGGGTTAACATAATAGGCCTCCATCTGATTGGTCAACAATGGGAAGGCGTCCATCTGATTGGTCAAAGCATAAAGGGATTTATTTGATTCGTTAAATGCTTCAAGCTGCTAGAAGATTGTTTTAACACATTTTGGGTTTGCGATTTATTGCGATATTCGCCGTCTTTTGCGATATGCATATTGCAGAGCTAGATATTGCGATAACGATAAATTTGCGGTATATTGTGCAGGCCTAGTATGTATGTATGTATGTATGCATGCATGCATGCATGCATGCATGCATGCATGTATGTATGTATGTATGTATGTATGTATGTATGTATGTATGTATGTATGTATGTATGTATGTATGTATGTATGTATGTATGTATGTATGTATGTATGTATGTATGTATGTATGTATGTATGTATGTATGTATGTATGTATGTATGTATAGCAAAAAATAAATGTTAGCACTAGCAATCCCATTGCAGCATCAGAAGGATTTCTTTGTGAGAAAAAACCTGCAGTGTTGATGTTGCACCTTTAGTGCTCTTGGTGAGATGGAAGCCATAATTAACCTGCTGCCTTGGTGACAGGTTCTGTCTGATGGTGAAGAAAGGCTACAGGGACCCTCCCTACCACAACTGGATGCATGCCTTCTCTGTCTCACACTTCTGTTACCTGCTCTACAAAAACCTAGGGCTGTCCAACTACCTCCAGTGAGTATGCCGCTCTATTTTCATTTACTGGTTGTTGTTTTTTTGTATCAGTGATGTTCTTATTCTTCTCCTCTTTCGTCTAGGGATATAGAGATCTTAGCTCTCTTTGTGTCCTGTATGTGTCACGATTTGGATCATCGTGGCACAAACAATTCTTTCCAAGTGGCCTCGGTGAGAGCGAACACTATCACCCTTTGAGTGTTTTTCATTTTTAATCAAATGCAGAGATGATAGAAATCAAAAGACATTTGATTTTAATAATAATCCATACAATCACATGGAGCCTGCTGTAGCTCTGGGTGTTTTCCCTTAACATCAGAGCCTTTGTTATCTCATCATCAGTGAATTTGCCTCCTGTGGGATATTAAATGTCACTGCGATCTGCAGCTTCCTGCTCGGGTTAGCTCTAATCATGCGTAACTCCACCTTCAGAACTCTGCGTGTACAAAAAGTGTGCAGCAGAGATAATTTTTTAAATTTAAAGTCACCCTCTTCCCAATGTTTGCCTTCTTCAGATTTTACTGAAATTACATCTTTTTTTCTTTTGTTTAATTTTCAGCAATCAGTGCTGGCTGCTCTCTACAGCTCAGAGGGATCAGTGATGGAGGTACACCCTGCTTTGTCATTTGTAACTTTTCAAATATTTGCTGTGTGAATCAGTGAATTTGGAGAAAACAGAGTTGTTGGATTTGTTACTTTTCCTCCTCATGCTGGAGGAGCCGCTCTGGCTGCTCATGTTGCGTTCTGCTGTGACATCTAGTGGTCAGAGTAGAGGCTGGCTTTGCAGCCTCAATGAGATGCATCCCAGCGGGCCTTTCACCAAGCAGCATGACTCAACACCGCTTTTAGAGGCATCGTATTCAAATGTCCTCACATAATTTGTTGTTATGTTCTATCTGTTGTGACAGAGACATCACTTTGCCCAGGCTATTGCAATTCTCAACACCCACGGCTGCAACATCTTTGAGAAGTTCTCCAGAAAGGTGAGGCACAACATTTTACATTCATTTACATTTAATTTTCTTTTCCTCTTCACACAGGCTTGAGTTGCTTTTGTGTTTTTCCAGGACTACCAGCGCATGCTGGATTTGATGAGGGACATCATTCTGGCCACAGACCTTGCTCACCACCTTCGGATTTTCAAGGACCTGCAGAAGATGGCTGATGGTAGGTCTTAGTAGTTGGGTATGCACAGCCACGTCTCTGTGCTTCTGCGGCCCTGGAGAGGCGGAGGAGGCTCGGATCAGGGGTCCCAGGTTTAACCAACCCTCCAATTCTACTAGAAATCAAAATGGCATCATTTTGCACATGAGAGAGAATGTGGAAAAGGAGCAGAAAAAATTGTTTCCGGGTTGACTTATGAACTTAAGTGCACAACTGTTATTAGTCAAATAAACCCAGTTCTTTCACACAAAAGACGCTTTCTAAATTAACATTTATTTGAATTTTCTAAAGATCTGAGGTCAAAACCTCAGTTCTTTCATTGGATTTTTTTTGCTCCCACTCCTATATCACGTAATTATCTGTAACCTCAAGGCCTGTGGTTTGTTACGCCTGAATGCAACCAATTAGAAGTTATCCTACATTCATGTCTCAGCTGCGAATTCAATTTAGAGTTGTTAATCTATTCAAGGGCATTTAAAACTTCTAAATAAGTCATCAACTTTCTGACACCACATAGAACAAAATAACAGTGCACAAAACAATTTAAGCAAAGGAAGAATTTCAGTTTATGGAGTTTATTTCCTTCAAAAATTTATCTCTTTCTTACCAGAAATGTTCTTTTAATTAGTGATCTTTATTTCTTGGAGTCATAGTTTATTCATTTTTTATTTAGGGAAGAAAAGTGACGCTTTCTTATAATGTTACTAAAAGAAAACAAAATGTGATTTCCGTGTTTCAGATGGATACAATCCAAAAAGTCGTACCCATCACTCCTTGCTGCTGTGCCTGCTGATGACTTCCTGTGACCTGTCAGACCAAACGAAGGGCTGGAAAACCACACGCAAGATTGCTGTTAGTTTATAGCCTTACACCCTCTTTCACAAACACAGGACTTTAAAAAAAAAAGACACAAAAACATCTTTTCAATGACAGCAACATTATTTGTAGTGGGGGAAAAAAAATTATCAACCACGATCCCTTTGGTCCAAATAGTGACTCCAGAGCATTTACAAGTGAACTTCGCAAACATTTTAAGTTTTTACATCCTTTAAATGTTCTATTTTGAACCATTTTCCATAAGTATTAAATAAAGGGTCAACTGCCCCGTATAGACTAGAATTAAAATCTGTTCGATTTTTGTTTTTAACAGCTTCAAGCAACCTTTGAGCCTCCAATCCTGTGATAACATGCACCATTGCAGGATTATGTTTAATCTTGACCTGCCCCCTTTTTTTAACAGCAAAAGACCTCCTAATTCTTGCCCTTAATCCTACCCACATTTGTAAACACCTAATATCCAAAACGAATGCAATGTAATCCTTGTTTTCCTCTGAGGCAAAGTACCAGTTAACAAGGGGAAGTGCAAAAAATGAATCAATATGTTTAATTCTAGTGACAGCATGGCTGAGGAAGGTAAATAACTCAAAATTCATAATATTCACATTGCCCTTAGAAAATGACGCATAGAGATTTGTTTTTAATATTAGTGACAAAAAAAGAGACTTCTATTTAAAGAAAACTACAACTTTTTGCCATGGTCACAATCCCCCTTTACAGGTGGATATGGACAGTCAATTCTAAATGCAGCTCACAAATGGCCTGCAGGAAAGATCAAGGTCTGTCAACCCATAGAGTGAAAATGTTCCTGCACATTTTTTTACACCTAAAGGTAAGTAAGGGCAAAGTAGGTGAGATGCAGGCCAAACGTTTGCCAACATCACCACCACCCTCAACTGCACAGGGAGCCCGTTCGTGCTGTTCTCATGATAAGTGGACGCTGAGTGTGCAGCTTGATTTAGAAATGACGAAACCACGATTCTCATGGGTCAACTCCCAAATGGGTGCATGTGACTCAGACTTTAAAGTCTCACTCATGTTCCTAGTGGTCTTTTGTTTATGATTATCACATTTATAGCCAACATAAAAATAAAAAAAATTGTCATTTTCTATTACAATGTTTCTGCAGAGCGGCAGGAGTTCAGTAGAAATTCACCTGTGAGTTAATGGCGGGGCCAATAGCGTGGAGCAATCCCACTTCCCTTTCCCTCCCTGTTGCTGGTAGCTCAAAGCAGGGAACTTGTGGCCCACCCAGCGTATTTTCACTATACATTTTCACACAGCATTGTTTTGTCTGTTCCTGATTTACAATGATTTGAATAAACAAATACTCAGAAAAAAAATGTGAGCTTAATTGTATATGTATATATATGAAAATATATGAAAATACCACAAGAACATGTTAAAAACAGCATTTTCATTAGAGTGAGTCTGATCTGCTTGTGTTTCCACAGGAGCTGATTTACAAAGAGTTCTTCTCTCAAGGAGACCTGGTATGTGTCCAGACGGCTCCTATGTGTATAAGCGGTTTCTTGGGTTGGTGGATTTTTACACACGGCAAAGCTCATTAGTCACACGCGTGTGTTTGCGCAGGAAAAAGCCATGGGAAACAGGCCCAGTGAGATGATGGACAGAGAGAAAGCGTACATCCCGGAACTGCAGATCAGCTTCATGGAACACATTGCCATGCCCATTTACAAGTAAACACATCAACTCCAAGCATCACATCCTCCCTCTGGTCCTCAAACATCTTCAACTGTGCTTTACAAATAAATGATTTTTGTTTTTAACCACCACCCCCCAAGAACCAAACTAGACCTGATGGTGGCTGTTTTATATTCTCCTATGCTAACTATTTTAATTTTGTTATTTTTTTATTAACTAGCAGATGTATAAGAGCTCTCCAGTCCCACTTTTACATTTAGCAGCTAATTAGAGAAAAATCTGTAAATTTGAGTGAATCACTGCACCAGCTGAGCACTTATGCTGCTTAATGATAACTGTTGGTTCAAGTGCTTCAGGGTGCGATGACAAACTCCATTTTGAATTACTTATCATGAAGATTCAACAGAGTAAAGGTTGTAATCATTTAAATTTGAGCTTTAGATGAGAGCATTTTGTGTGCAGACCTGCTTCAAATGTCAGAATGAAGGAGACCTCCTCCCTCTCTCCTCCTACAGGCTGCTGTCTGAACTGTTTCCCGGGGCTACTGAACTGTACGAGCGAGTGGCGGCAAATCGTGAGCAGTGGACCAAAGTGTCCCACAAGTTCACCATCCGTGGGTTGCCAAGCAACAACAGCCTCGACTTCCTGGACCAGGAGTACGAGCTGCTGCAGTCCCAAGGTGCTTTTGGGAGCGACGATCACTGCCTCAACGGTTGCCTTGACGAGATAGAAGAAGGGAGGGGCCAGTGATGCGCCTGACCATTTTCCTGGCTGTTTTCTGTGGTCCAATAAAGAGGCAAACGACACCTTTTTAGTGGCCAAGCGGGGACACGTATCTCTGCTGCTAGCCGGTTTGATGCTCAGTCGGTGTTTCAAACTAACTGCATCAGACGAGGAGATCTGAAGCTGAGTAGATTCATCTGAGTGGGTTCTCTGATTAGATGTTACATCTCGCTTGTCATCCAGCTGACGGGAGTAGAAAGGGTGACTTTTAATCATTTTCCACAAGGTTTTGACCACTAGTACTTTTATTTATTCTGTACTGATCTTGATTGTAAAAACACACAGATTGACACACATATGCACACGCTCTTTAGACAGTGGGAGGCAAACATTCACCTTTACTCCTTCTTCAACGTAAGAGTGAGAAACATGTTCTGTAAAATGTTTCGTAAAAGCTTCAAATAAAGAAAATGGCTCGGCTTTTTCAAATGCAGAAGCCATAGTTTTCACCTGATGCATAAGAATACGTGATGTGTGTATGGACGTTTTGTGTGTTGTGGTTTTTTTTTCCTCTCGAGTTAATTTCCTCCATTGTAATTTCATTTGCACCACCATAACATGTATTGTGTTTCACTCTTGTTGTGTTTTATTCATTCTTCACAGTTAAGTTTATGGACAATTTATTTACTTTACTTAAAGACCCACTCTGAGCATCTGTTGATGTATTTATAAAGTGTTTCCAGTGGTCTATTGGTTACAATTATGCAGTTTTTAGCCCAAATTTTAAAAAACTGTCATTTTTCTAGGACATGGTTTCTGCAGAGTGGCAAGAGTTTATTAGAAATTGGCCTGTGAGTTGTGGGTGGGACTGTTGACACGAAGCAACCCTGCCCCCTCTGTACCCTCCTTGTTGCTGAGAGCTCTCTGTCTACAGGCTCTCCTGCTAGCTTACAGCCCTTCGCACCCCCAACCAAACCTTACTGGTGGAACAAAAATGGCTTGTAGCTATCCAGCTGTTCAGTTTTGACCAAGGTACCAGCTCAGACAAGGAAAATTAAAACATAAATAGATCTATTTGTCAGCATATAAATGCATCGAAATGGAGCAGAGCGAGGAGCTTATGGCCCGTCCAGCGTAGTTTTCACGTCACAAAAACGATCTTTTTCAAACGGCTATTTTTCATCTGCTCCTGATTCACAACAATGTAAATAAACACAATACTAAGAAATTAAATTTTGAGCTTAATTTTCTTTATTTACCATATGTTCCCCATCAAAAAAATGCCACAAGAACATGTTAAACCAAAAACACAATTTTCATCGGAGTGGGTCTTTAAATCGCATTTAAATTCAAATGAAAGTCTCACTTCCTTCGCCCTCATTCTTTTGCTGGATTTGAAGGTCCCTTCTGACAATCAGTCACCAGTAGCATCAGACTAACCGGACCCAAATTTATGAAATAAAAACTCAAACCATATGGATTGCACATTATTTCATCAGACGAATACCTGTAGAACAGAGCATTCATAACTTCTCTTTTTCCTTTTCTCCATCCGTTTCACAACACTGCACTTTTTGTTTAGTCATATCTTTGTTTTTAAGTTTCTTTTGTTCTGCGACTTGTTGTGAACCTTTGTCAGACACAAAGTGACCGAAACCCTTTAAAACAACCTACTTCATTTGTCAGTGTAACTGTGCTACAGTAGAATGTGTTAAATAGAGTGAGTCACTGAGTGTGTCATTTGGATCTGCCTTACTGCGCATTTTGCTGCCTTTCTTAGAGCTTTATATATATATATATATGTATGTATATATATATATATATATATATATATATATATATATATATATATATATATATATATATATATATATATATATATATATATATGATTTAGATAAAGAGTCAGTTTAGTTTGTATGTAGATATTTGTTATAGACTTAGTTTGAATGTCAGTGTCTGGACTGAGAGCTGACGAGATGTTTGTAAAACACTTGTGGGGAGAACACACACAGATGTCATTTTATTGCTTTTTATTCAAACTGTTCTGCTCAGTCGTGTGTGTGTGTGTGCGTGGAAAAAGGAACCAGCAATGTAGCCATCATATTTTTCTTAAATATATATATACATATATATATATATGTATCCACAATTGCCAATTACTGATCTCCAAAGGGAATGACATTGTTGACAGCATGTCACACAATGTCGAAAGAAGACAATGCTGCAAACTTAGAGATAAGTTGACCACAGAAACTTTGTGAGGAGAAACTGTGTGGTTGCGTGTTGATGTGCAAGCTAATGAGTGGACACAAAAGGTAGGAAGATACTATTTGTCAATAAAATATTTGAACCAAGAAATGGAGCCGGTGACGCCAAGACAACTCCAAAGCCATCCACAACAACAATTGTTTTTCTCTTCCCGTTAAAAAGGGGAAATCAAAAGAAAACAAAATTAAATTCATTGAAAAAATTGTTGAGTAAATGATTTTTCATTGAAAGGATGTCATTTCTTTGTGTGTCATGGAGTCATTGGGATGTGCGAGTTAGTACGAACGTGTCCTCTCTGCCTTGATCTGTTTCATGGAAATACTGTCATTTTTTTCTTTAAAAAAAAAGGCACATATCTGTACCCTTTTTTTTCCAGACTTTATGATAGTAGTCCTCTATTTCTATCATTTTTGAAACACTTTTCATATGTACCTGCCTTTTCCATGTGAAATACAAAGTGTCTGCCTCTGTGACATTGCATAGATAACTGTAAATACCTATGCCTCTTATTAAATTATTGCTATAGGCCTGAGTTGCCAAAGGCTTTATGGTTAGGTTTCAGTTGAAAGAACTAAATGGAGTGTGATGATTTTAATACTGAACATGCATTTGAGAGTAAAGACTTTTATTTTATTTTTTTTTATGAATGAATGGATGTGAAAAGTCTTTTCATGTTTGTTTTAGAGAGAAAATGTGCCAAGCAAACATTTTTCTACATCCTGGCCAAGCTGCAACGTGAAAAACCAGACCTAGGATATATTTTGTTGTTCTTAACGTCAGACGGAAACAGAGGGCTTAACTTTTCTGACACAGAATGACAGCTTGTCTAAGACGTACCAACCCAATGTGCAGCATCTCCCATCATTACAGCAGGAGCAGAAAGACTCTTACCTGTGCCGTAATGTCATTATAATAGTCACATAATTGTTTAAAAAAAGACAGAAAAGTGGCAAGAACATTATTTCTGTAAATAATAAAGACTTAACAGGTTTTTTTGGCTGTCACTATTATGATCGAAAGCATTTCATCTCTGTAATGTTTTCAAAGTGGTTGTTTCTTGTTCTATCTCTTCCTTTTTTTAAGCCATTTTGAACAATCCCAGCTTAAACCTATGGAGAAGAGAAAAAAGAAAAATGATATGTGGACTAAAAACACGAATATGAAATTCTACCACTACTAAAAAGTCAGAGAAATCTCATAAATGATGCTTTTACAAATCATTAAATCAGTCCAGTTGTTTATAATTTGTTTGGTTGAACCCTGAGTGCCGCTGTGTTTTTTTTCTTCAAATGTAATGAAAGTGGAAATTGTTGGGACAAAGGCAAATGGATGACATTTCTATTTTTTTCTTTGAATAAATCTGGTGAAAGCTCAGTTGGTTGTTTATCACTAAGATGTGGTTTATATATTGGTAAAACTCACCATTGCTGTGCTTGCTCTGATCCAGCTAGCCTGTGTCTGAAACTGAAATATCAACCTTAAAGTCCCACTACAATTATCTTTTGATCTATTGTAAAAGCTTTCCTAGTGGTCTTTAAATGATGATTGTCGTTTTTAGCTTTAAAAAAAAAACACGGCATGATATAGTTTCTGCAGAGCGGCAGTAGGTCAGTAGAAATTTGGCACTGAGTTGTGGGTAGGACCATTGGCATGGAGCAACCCCCTTCCCCACCCCCCCTCTTCCAGTCACCCATCACATACTTTTGTATGTTATGTCAGTGTTTTTCAACCAGTGTGCCCCGGCACACTAGTGTGCCGTGGGAGATGGTCAAGTGCGCCGTGGAGAAATTACCCTCATTAACTGATCTAAAAACATTTTCCATCTCCAGGAAATCAGCTCTTTGTTCATCCAAACAGGCCCTGATAAAACACTGAGTAGTTATGAATATAAAAGATCTTAAAATTACTTTTTCTTTGTGTTTATTTAATTCTATTAAAGACATTTTGATAAAAATCACGGTACCGCGATTTAGCTGCATCTATAACTGTGTAAGGAAAAGTCCCGTCCCTTTAACTGTCTCCGCCAATCATTCTTGAAGGCTTAATCACATGTCATCAGTCTGACCAATCAGAAGTGCTTAAAGTCTTCACTTCCTTGTTCTTAATTCTGCTGATAAAGTCGCTCAGTTCTAACAAATATACCAGCTAAAGACGAGCTTTAGCTGTTGGTTCATCTCTTAGAAAAAAACAGCCGCAACTTTCTGCTTTTTCTGCCACAATTATCACAAAAATTCACGTGAGATTGCGGGGGGGGGGCGCTGTCGATCAATACAGACCATGAATTTCTGCTTTTTTTTTTATGCTGGTGTGCCGCGGGATTTTTTTCAGGGTTAAAGTGTGCTCAAAGAAGGTTGAAAAACACTGTGTTATGTGATCGGCATGACCGCCTGATCAGAATAAAAATGTGTCATATAAACACGCTGTTCGGAATAGTCTGCCCTGATCAGACTCATTCGAATCAAAATTTCTTTCCGACCGAGATAGGTGGGTTATACCTATTATGGATCCGATCGTGGTGCATATTAACAGTTTATTCCGATCGTGGGTCAGTACTACGCTGGCTTTTACGTCATGCATAGACGGTGTGGCGCTCCAAAGCCTTCTCTGGACCGCGAACAGGACCGGCTGCCAGCTCCACCCGAGCAAAGCATGTCTCTGAGCAGAGCAGCCGGACTCGTAGCTTTGTGGCTGTGGGCAGGGGAGGGGGCTTTGTTACGGTGAGCGCTCTAGGGGAGACTTCGGACTGCGGTCCGTCCAGCTGCTCTGCGTTAGCGAGCTGCAGGACTCAGGAGGGCCGTGTCTCCAAGCAAAGGAGCGGCTTTAAGACGGTGTGTGAGCAAATGGAGATGGCTTTTAAAAACAGAAATGCTGCTCAGTCCTGAGAAACCGTGTAAACAGTTATGTGAATTTATGTTTCCAATCGTGTCCAGACAAAATAAAGGCTGATGTTATTCCCACATATTTACATTCAGTCAAGATGCAGATTGCCGCATTGACAGCACGGATTTACTACATTCATAACCCTGGTTACGGAAAAAAAGGAAGGATTAATACAAATTATGAGCGAACAAGCACATAATAATAATCACAACAATAATAAAATCACGTTTAGTAGATCATCTCGCTCACTGCTGCAGGTTTCTTTGTTTACAACGGAACTCAACACTTTTCCTTCCACGGTTGTTTTTAGTATTTTAGAGAGTTCTGCGCATGTCCAAATGATTTGTTCTGATAGAAAGTGTGGCGTATGTAAACATTTGTTATGATCGGATGAATTTTTTCTGGGTCCATGTACACAGTTCAATTCCAGTCCGATCTTTGATCCGATCAAAGACATTTTACACATGTAACCGCAGCTGAGAGCTCTCTATTCACACGTTTTCCCGGAGTAATGGAGCTATCCAGCCGTACAGTTTTGAGCCAGATGCCAGCTCAGACAAGGAAAACAAAGTCTTGTGCAAAATGCAAATTAAATTTATATTAGACTGGCATAATTTTACACAATAACAAGTTGTCTTGTAAGAAATTGAAGCCTAAATCACATCAGACCTGCAACAACTAAAGCTGAATCAAGAAGTCTAAATTTTGAAATGTTTGCTAACTTTAAGAACTGAACAAAATATGAATTTCTTTTACTCTGAAATTTAAATAATCCCATTTTTATTGACAATTTGAGCTAATTATTGTGACTGTCAGAGAGTTCTGCACCTGGCAACAGCAATTTTCATTCACCCCCCGTAAGCAAACGGCTCCACTTGTCTCAGCTTCGAAGGGAAGCATTTTTCAGCAACTTCCAGATGTCAAATTTAATTAACTTTCACTTTCTTGGTCTGCAGCACGCTTCTTTTAGCCATAAGCCTGATAATTTACATACAAGCACTCCAAATAATGTTGGATGACAGGACTGTAACCCTTGTGCTATCCTAGGCACTTTAACATTGGGAGTTGGGTCATATAGACCCACTAGACAGTGCTCTGAACCTTTTTTCTTTAATGATTTGTGATCTTCACTGGTGTCCATAGATTGCATGAAATCTTTCCACCTTTATCCACCTTTGTCATGGTAGGAATAGTACGTCAATGAAGGGTGGGGTCATCTAAGATAGCACAAGTTAAAGAACGCACAAAAATTAAACCACTTTTTTAGAAAATCCAGAGAATTCATTTGAGGCATCTGTGTGCGTGTGTGTGTGTGCATGTGTGTATTCTATAAAAGTAAAGTGTTGAATCAATCTGTGGTACGTTGTAGCAAATTCCCATCATTTTATTGTTTAACATTTAAAAAAGTTTGCATGATTTTGTTAGTCCAACAAAGCAGAAGAGAAGCATAGCGTGTTGCAAGCCTGTATGGCACAAACTTGTTTTTGGTTTTTGGGCCAGTAATTAGTCCTTGTATTTGAAAATAACCAAGTTTTGGGGACCAGTAATTTCTGGGGGGACTGAGAATTAGCTGAACTTAAAATAATTTAAAACACTGCAGTTTCTATTCATTATTTATAGAACCTGCTGTAGGCTAAAGGGCCAACTCAACAACTGTTTGGTGAAGGCACTGTTCAGCCTGAATAGTTCGCCAGCCTGTTGCAGGGCCACACAATCACTTGCACACACAGGGGTAATTTAGACACACCAACCCCACGATGTATGTTTTTGGACTGTGGGAGGAAACTGGAGGGCCCAGAGAAAATCCATACATGCCTTGGGAGAACATACTAACTTCACACAGAAAGGACCCAACTGGGATTTGAAACAGGTCTTTCTCACTGTGAGGAAGGGGTGCTCACCACTGCACTGCTGTGCCCCCCCCCCCCCCCCCCGTAACTTACAGTATATCAATAAAACAGTATTTAACTCTCTATCATTTAGAAAAATTGGTATCAGTTTTTTCACAATGAACTACAGTTAAAGCATGGTTGGCAATGCTGCCTACTGGCCTCGGACACATCTATTAGATGTCTAAATCATGATTATTTTGACATTTACAGCTAGAGATATGCATTTATGGAGGCCCATTGCACATCACCATTTAGTTCTCCAGCAGCATTGTTGCAAAACATTATGAAATGGATTTAATGAAATTATTATATGAGATGTTGGGGCCTTATGGATTTTAAAACTGTATCGTGTATTTCTAACATGTAAATTGTAAAAAACAATTTCTTGAATTTTGCTTTCAATTTTTTCAAATGACAAACATTATGCACTTACTTTGTAAAATTGATCTGGATATTTCATAATAATTTTTTAAAAATTGGTGTGTCTACTTATGTAATTAATATTCATCTCTGTCATTTGATTTATTGATACTTGTGGATTTTTTTAATGACCTAAATCTGTGTTGGTTAAGTACAAATACCTGATTATTTATTTACAGAAAATAAAAAGTTAAGTCAAACAAAAAAGGGTTGGGATAAGTGGGAGAAGTTCACTTCCTCCCACTCCTTTAATTAATTAATAAAGATTCTTTTGACAATATTTACATTTTATTGTGTCATGTGCATAAGAGTTCATGTGTTTGAGTAATAATTAAATCATATACTAGTGGATTCCAAATCTAAATCCAATACTCAAAACCACCAACTTTGATGGACTGAGACAAAGCAACGCTGAACTTGTGGAGAAATGGGACAGCCTTAAAAAGAAGCAGGAACAACTCATACAATTGTAACAGGAATATCTTCAAGCAAAATCAAATGCTCTTAATTTGCAATGGAAAAATGCAAATATCATCAGAGGTAGAAGACCTAAAAAATAGATTGAACTAAAGGACCAATTTGCAGCAACTAAAGCCAATCAGGAAACTTTGTGCAGCCAAAACTGAGCCCTCTCCTTCAATATATCGACCCTGATAGTAAAGCATTTTTTACTGCCCGCTCATGTGTGTTGTCTGCTGTGATAGCATTTGGTCATTTTTACGTTATAGTAAAATAAGCCTACCGTACCTTAATCCAAATGGTATTTACCAATATTGATTTGATTCAATGTATTTCATTTTAACTGATTTTATGATGGTATAAATTTGATTTATAAATATAGATTTGATTAACAACTTTCCTCAGACAGATCAATCTGGTTGGATCATAGAAATAGAAATTGATTCATCAATGAATTGATTAATTGTCACAACCTTACTAGTGACTGATAAATATCCCCTCCCTGAATTGATGCCTTATCGTGAAGGAAGGGTTTGCGTGCCCAAATGTTCCCAGGAGCTGTTGGCTGGGTGGTGTTCCACCAAAAACTGGTCCTGGGAGATGGGCCAGACTAAGGGCGATTCTCATCTGGTGGCTTCTTTCTAAAGTTCTTCTTGCAGTTGTGGATGTCACCAGTCACTTCCAGGTGATTGATGTTGGGGCAGGACAAGCGATGGTGGGACTCTGGCCAACTCCACCTTTGGTAAGGCGCCTCGCAGTGGATCACTCAATCTTCTGTCTCCAATGAGTCTCCAATCTCTGGAAAAGAGCACAGAGGACACCTTACCCATGTCTTTGTGGCAGGAAAAGACTTGATGCAATTTTTTTTTTAAATACCTTTTGGATACTCTCTGCACAGAGACATCAGTAAATCAACATCAGACTGAAGTCCACCCAGAGGTTGCGGAGCGGATTGTTAAGGCATCATATGTTCCCCACAGCTTCATCAGGTCCTCAGCATCACAGGAACCTGAAATGATTGAGGCACCACCGCATGAGCTCAAAAGGGTTGCTGCCAACTTAATTGCAGTTCTTTAATAATTTATTTTTTTATCAGTGCTTACAGCTTAAGGATCCTAAATAATACATATGTGTGAAATATATAATGTATGAATAGTCTTTAATTTATTGTGCTTTGACTACGTGATTAATTTCTCGCGTGAGTTGGAGTACGATATTTCAGTGCAGTGAGATCTAAAAGCTATCCGCCATTGCTTCATGCATAGGGCTTTGCGTTTGTCTGTCAACAATAAACTTGTGGTGAGGGACGCGGGGCTACGAGGTCGACTTAAAAATCGTCGGCTGCTCCGTAAACCAGAGGTCAGCCTTGTCCCTCCCTGGAGAACACGTTCATGTGATTACAGAGCCCACGGACGAGGCAACCATGTCCAATCTCAGCAAAGGCGGCACCAAGAAGGACACTAAAATGAGGATACGGGCATTTCCTGTGAGTACGCCCCGAGATTGGCGCTCTGCCTGTGAGATCAATACTGAATCGACCACCGTGGCTTAAGGT
Organism: Oryzias latipes; assembly: GCF_053564925.1. Lineage (NCBI taxonomy): Eukaryota > Metazoa > Chordata > Actinopteri > Beloniformes > Adrianichthyidae > Oryzias > Oryzias latipes. The sequence continues at coordinate 14,024,832 of NC_136249.1, read as the reverse complement.
TCTGGCCTACTAACCAGCAGATGAGCCGGCGATGTTGACAATTTATCTACTCATAAACGACATGCAACAGTTAAATTTTTAATATTACCAGACGTGCTTAGTTGAATATGCAACTACTGAACTGTTAAACCGTCTCGATAAAAAGTTTTTAGGAATTGGTATAAATGTGACTAATAACTATGCACTCTGCAGCTAGCCGAAACGGCTCGTCGGCTTAACCGATGCTAACGTAAATATAGTTGCTTTTGACAGCTGTCGCTGTGACTCCTTTTCTTTAAAAAATAAAATAAAATAAAATAAAAATGCTCGACGTTTACAGGAAAAGCTCAGCGTTGTTGATTCTGCTCCTAAATGGTCAATAAAAAAGTTTTGCTGTGAAAACGAGCCGAGGGCGATACCGGCAGCTAATGAAGCTAACGACAACCAAACCTGCTTACCCAATTCTGTTGATGTATATGGATGTGACTCAACTCCTGTATTTTTATTGCTAAAACTAGGATCAAATTTGATGAGTGCTTGACCCCGTAATTTGTAGCCTCCTAAACATGTTAAGTGTTAACCGACCTGATTCTGCCACATTAGCTTAGCTGCTTGTCGTAGCTACGACTAGCTGGATGTGAGTGTTACATATACAGCCACTGGTTATTTTTTCCTCCCCCATCTTTGTATCCTTCTGTTCTATTCATGTGGATATATATGTGATCATTTGAAGTTCAAAATAAAAATACATTTTAAAATGTATTTAACAATACGTTTACACAGTTTCCTTGCTCTACTTGTGCTTCTTAGTGTTACTGAGTCCTGACAGTTGACAAACAGCATTAGGTGTCATAGCTAGCCTGTTTTGAAGAGGGGAAAAGAGGCCTTCACTAAACCAGAAACTATATTTCTGGTTATTAGGAAGATAATTGGCATGATGAAGAAAAGAAACGCATTTAAAAAACAAGTTTTCATTAGAAGCCTAATTGTAGAATTTATCCAACTTATCCCTTTTTGTCAGTTAACCGAATTTACCTCTTGTACGGTAAAACAGTCACTGACCAAAGTATTACAAAAAGTAAAACTATTAAAAAATATTATTTTACAAGTAAGGTTAAGTCATTGAACAACATGAGAATAATGAGAAATGTTATAGTGTAGTTGAGTATTATTTGAATTTTTGTTTTTCTTTAAGTAAAAAAAAAAAGAGATGCAACTGTGGTGGAGTGACCCAGGAGGCAGAGTAATCCAGAGCTTTGGATCGGCTACAGAACAAGATCAATCTCTCCCCTGTTTACACCTTGTATGCTTCAAGTTGAATGTATTGCTGAGTCAGAACTTCCTCATAGCTAACCTAAGTGGTTTAGCGAATTCCAAAATTCTTGAAAGAATTTTACATTTATAGTTTATAAAATCTTGGTTCGAATCCCGGCTGGGACTTTCCTGTGTAGAGTTTGCATGTTCTCATGCGTGGGTTTTCTCCTGGCCCTCTGGCTTCCTCCCACCGTCAAAAAAACATGCTTCATAGGTTAATTGGTCATTCTAAAGTGTCCCCAGGTTTGCATGTGTTAGTGTGTGGGAGTGGAATAGAGATGTCCAGGCTTTACTCTCTCTTCACCCAACAGTAACCAGGACAAACTCCAGCAACACACTAACCTCTTTATATATTCTGTTTTCTTACAAGAATTTGAACAAAAATGCAGCTATCATACTTTTTTTTTCTTTAGATTGTAGCAGTTATGGATCTTGTTGTGATGAATTTTACTTGATTATTTTTAGTAAAAGAGGGATAGAAACTTTGCATATAGCCTTCATCATCTGGATAATGGGCTGGTTAATCCCTGTATCATCTGTGCTGCTGTTTCCTTTTCCTAAGGAAAATGGATTGACAGGATAAAACATCAAATCCAAAACTTGCAACTGAAGTTGTCGTAGAGTACATTTTGGCTTAGTTTTTTTTCTGAATAGATTCGATTCTGCAAAGGAAAAAAAATCCTGAAGGCTTTTCAAACATGGACGGGTTCAGCAAAGGACAGGGTTAACTTGTGATTTTGTTGCCACAGAATGATTTACCTGTTTCCTCATATTAAATTAATATAGCTGAAAATCCTTGTTTTTCTGTTTGTGGGCTCAAAATGAGCATATTTTTTTATTTGTTGAAGCAGAACTTTTTGTTTTCTATTTTTTCTTCTAATTATCATCCACACATTGTACTATTCAAGCACAAGAATAGTTACAGAATTGTAAAGTTACAGAATTGTAAATTGACTTAAGTCTGATTTCGATTATTCAGATGTCTCCTCCAATAGGGTTTTAACTATAATAGATGGGAAAGGAATACAGGTTTAGCACAAATAATAATCCACTAATTCAGGTTATTACTGGTTACTTTTTGCAGATGACAATGGATGAGAAGTATGTAAACAACATCTGGGATCTTCTAAAGAATGCTATACAGGAAATTCAGAGGAAAAACAACAGCGGCCTAAGCTTTGAGGAGCTCTACAGAAACGCATACACAATGGTGCTCCACAAACATGGAGAGAAGCTGTACACTGGCCTGCGGGAGGTGGTCACTGAACACCTTATCAACAAGGTATGTCAATTTCAGATTATATATACTCCACATTGCTACAGAGAGACATCAAATGGTGTCTTAAGTGTTTCTGTATGAATTTACAGATTCAAGGAATTGTTTTATATTACAGTGATTAATACCTCAGTAAAGATCTTAGTTAAAGACCCACTGCAATCATCTTTGATCTATTTTCAGAGCGTTCCCAGTTGTCTTTTAATTAGGATTATCCTTTTTTTTAGCCAAAATACATTTAAAAACTGTTGTTTTCTTGGACATAGTTTCTGCAGAGCAGCAGGAGTTCGTTAGAAATTTGCCTCTGAGTTGTGAACTGCACTGTTAGTGTGGCATAAGCCTGACCTCCCTTCCCATCATCCTTTTTTTCACACTGTCCCGCTACCTTCCAGCCCCTTATGACCCCAAGCTAATATTACTGGTGCAACAAAATGGTGAGCAACATTGGAGCTATCCAGCCGTAGAGATTCCAGCTCAGACGAGGAAAACAAAGACGTACATGGATCTAGTCATCTACAAGTAGATGAATCAGAATGGAGAGCAGGGAGCTTGTGGCCCGGCAATTGGTGCACCTACATCACTTCTACAGGCTTTTTTCCAACGGCAATTTTTCATCTCCACCCGAATCGCGATTTTGATAAAGAAATACTCAGAAATGCAATTTTGAGTTTAATTTTCTTTATGTATCTCCATAGTGAGAAAAATACCACAAGAATATGTTAACAACCCAAAAAAACACTTTTCATTAGTGTGTCTTTAACAGATTTGATCTGAAAATGTGTTCTACAGTTCTTAAAAATATGCTATTAGCCACTTTTCCAATTACTCCTATCAATTTAAATAAACTTGGGGTGAGAGTTGTTTCCAAATTGTCTATCGTCTTCACTGCTTGTAGATACTAAGCTCTTCCTTGATGTGTGTATAAATGTTTTTTTGGAGTTTGTGGAGCTGAGACTGAAACCTTAGCAGCTTAATACAAGCACATTTTGAACTTGAGCGATAAGATGGTCTCATATTGAATTAATACAACTTTCAAGGATGTTAATATTAGTTTGAGTAAAGTTTAAATATGTTTTTGCTGTAAATGATCTTTGTTTTTTTAATGGACTGGCTCTGTTGACAGCTTGTTGCCATTCAGAATCCAAAAACTGTTTATTTTAAAGAAAATAAGAAAATAAACAAGCTGTATCGGCTCCAGTAATGACTGATCTCCTGATATATATAAGCTGGGGGGAGTTCAATTAGGTCACTGTTTGCCTTTTACCACAGTGAAGGAGGAAACTAGTGCATTTGTTGAGTTTCACCTATGTAACAGGATGAGTGGAGGCGACCAGTCATCTCTGCTCTGAAGCCAGAGAAAGAGAAGGTCAATGTGCCCTTAAGGATCCTGCTCAATTGAAGCACTAGGTTTGTTGTGCTGAGTCACTCAGCAGTCTGACTGTAGTTAAGCCACTTTAAAACCTGACCAGTAGAAAAAATGTCTTCTTAGAAATGACCAAAAACGGTCAGAGTGAAGCCTACAAGAAGTTGATTTGTTTTTTTCTTCTTCTTGATTTGTATCTTGACAGCAAAATAACAACACGCTCTTTAATTTCTCACTTTGTCAAAGGTGCGAGAAGATGTGCTGAACTCCCTAAACAATAACTTCCTTCAAACCTTAAATCAGGCTTGGAATGACCATCAGACAGCAATGGTGATGATCAGAGACATCCTGATGTATATGGTGAGTCTATTTAACTTTAGCTGGGCTCAGATGAAACGGTTCTGCTCTGAAGCTTAAACTTTTACCAAACTGTAATTGCACATAAATACCCCCCAGTGTTTGTGTTTTCCTCACAGGATCGTGTTTATGTACAGCAAAACAACGTAGAGAACGTTTACAACCTCGGGCTGATCATCTTTAGAGATCAGGTGGTTCGCTACGGCTGCATCAGAGATCATCTCCGACAGACGCTGCTTGACATGATTGCACGAGAGAGGAAGGGGGAGGTTGTGGACAGGTAGTACAAAATCATTACGCCTTTTCCAACAGCAGTTTTTCATCTGCTCCTGATTCACAACACAAAAATACTGGAATAGCAATTTTAATCCTAATCTCTCCTTCTATATGTCCGCCATCATCAGAAAAAGACCACAAGAACACGCTAAAAACACCATTTTCATTAGAGACAGTCTTTAAAAACGTATCTTCTTCCTCTTTGTCAGTTCTCTTTCAATATGTAGTCTGTTTCTGTCCTCAGAGGGGCCATCAGAAATGCATGCCAAATGTTGATGATCCTCGGCCTTGAAGGGAGATCTGTTTACGAAGAAGATTTTGAAGCACCCTTCTTGGAAATGTCTGCAGAGTTCTTCCAGGTTTGTCCGAAAACTTTTTATTTAATTCCTCAGTTATCTTCAAAGTGATGTGAAGAACATTAATACTATTCCTTGTCTTAATGCAGATGGAGAGCCAGAAGTTCCTAGCAGAAAACAGTGCCAGTGTGTACATAAAGAAAGTAGAAGCCAGAATCAATGAGGAGATTGAGCGGGTAATGCACTGCCTGGATAAATCCACAGAGGAGCCCATCGTCAAGGTGGTGGAACGTGAACTTATTTCTAAACATATGAAGACCATCGTAGAGATGGAGAACTCGGGCCTGGTTCACATGCTCAAAAACGGCAAAACAGATGGTAAGCAGCAGCCCACCTGTTGGGTGTTATTTATTCATTCATCCCATTTCCAGCTAAAGCTTTCCATGGAAAACAATGTAGAGGAAAGTTTCAAGTGCTTTGCTAATATTTGATTTCTCATTTATCCTTTGCAAAATACAGTTAATAAGGAAATGAAATGGGCTTGAGTTTTCTATGGTCTTTGATCAGATGTGCCTCCTCGTCAGCAGATGCTCACCCAGTCTCATTTTGTAGAAATTGATTGCCTCCTTTCATTTCACACGTTTGTCCACAGATTTGGCGTGCATGTACAAGCTGTTCAGCCGGGTTCCCAACGGGCTGAAGACCATGTGTGAGTGCATGAGCGCATACCTACGAGAGCAGGGGAAGGCGCTGGTGTCAGAGGAGGGAGAAGGGAAGAACCCTGTGGACTACATCCAGGTACAAACATCTCGTTGATCAGATCACATTACCCAAGAGGTTGATCATTAGGGCTGATCTATCACATAAATGTCATAACCTGATCATTGCAAAGTGGAAATGCAGTGTGGGCTGCACAGCTGTGTAGTGGTTCCTGCTCCTGCCTCATAGTATGAAGGCCCTGGTTTAAATCCCAGCTGTGTGGAGTTTGCATGATCTCCTTGTGTGTTGGTGTATTTTTTCCAGGAAACCCAGGTTCCTCCCACAGCCAAAAATCATGGTTCTTAGGTTAATTATCTCTAAATTATCCCTCAGTGTGGAAGTGAGTGGGATTATAACCTGTTCAGGGTGTACCCTGCTTCCACCCAACAGTAGCTGGGTAAACTCCAGCGACCACATGAACCCAAAAGGAATTTCACGTGTTTCAAAATTGGCATAGATAGGAAAGATCGATAGATGGAAATGTAGTCTGAAAAGTTGTAATAAACAAAGGTAGTAGGAACTTAATATTTCCTCTCTTTTTTTTTCTCTTTTTTTTTTTAGAATCTTTTTCCAAGCATGGCCTGACATTAAATATCTTAACACGTAGCTGTAGCTCATTTCATAACTCTGTCTGAAGGCAGACAGAATTTTTTTTAGCTTTTGCTTGTTGACTCTTTGTACCCTCTGTACTGGTGCTTGCACTGGTGATAAATAAGTTTGTTGCACTGGAATCTGTTGGTAGTGGCAAAACAATCACATGTAGATGGTGTGCAAATGTCTGTCAATGAGATATTGATCATGTCTAAACCACTTTTCATTTATTTGTTATATGAAATGAAATAAATAAATCTTAAATAGTATGTTTTTGTTCTTACTGTCTGGCTTGCAAGAGATGTCCAGGTTCACTCAGTACACCCTCGCTGTTTTGGTGGGGTGTCTGAATCCAATTCCAAAATCCAGTGCCCTTGAACTTTCTCTGAAGTTTTTGCCCGAAAAGTGTGCGTAAAAGCTCACTTGATTGCACTGTGGTCTATATTTGCCAACACGTTTCAATGATTTGAACTGCGTTAAAATCTGGGGCACTGGAAAATCTGGCAATATCTTATTTATAGTTGTTTAGGGATTAAGGAAGGAATGCAGCCAAAGTCGCCAAATTCACAACATTGATCCATCGTGTTAAATTCGGTCATTGTCCCAAAAGAAAAAACAAAATATATGAAACATATATATATATATATGTTTTGGACTGTTGTCATTATCTCATTGACTGTAAAGATGTACGGCAACTACAGGCAGCTGTCTGACACAGTGCTCCTCATGAAACGGTGTTTTTTTTTTTGTTTGTTTTTTCAACACTGGGAGTCAGCGTACAATACAAAAAAACGTAGTCTGGTGCCTGTCAGTCCAAACCAAACATTCATACAACTGAAGCTGCCCCTTTTTTAGGTAGAAACAATAATAAGAAAGGTCATAGTGTTGTTAGGGATTATTTAAACCTTTTTTTTTCTTTAAGTATTAAAAAAAAGAGATGTGACTGTGGTGGAGTGACCCAGGAGGCAGAGTAATCCAGAGCTTTGAACCGCCTGCAGAACAAGATCAATCTCTCCACTGTTTACATCTTGTATGCTTCAGGCTGAATGTTGTGCTGAGTCAGAACTTCCTCATAGCTAACCTAAGTGGTTTAGCGAATAATGTGTGAGAAAATGTAACATTTATGGTTATGGTTCAAATCCCGGTTGGGACCTTCCTGTGTGTAGTTTGCAGGTTCTCCTCTTGCATGCGTGGGTTTTCTGCTGGCCCTCTGGCTTCCTCCCACAGTCCAGCATACATTACAAATGACCCTCGTGTGTTCCCTGTCAGTCTAAAGCACATATCTGTATAACTGAAGCTGCCCCTTGTTAGGTAGAAGGCCCTTGGTTTGGGTTGATTAGTTGTCATCCATATTTTTTGTTGTATTAATTCATTGCTTTTTTCGCACAAGGCTCACTTTGACATAAAATAGTAGCGTAAAGTGCCTAACAGTGTTGTAAATGGCAGTTTCATATAAAAAGATTTCTATCGTCCAGAGAAAAAGCAGGGTCTTATTGCACTCTCCTATTGATTTATGGGAATTATTAGCAAGTTCAGCAGTATAGTTGATATTAGCAAACGAAAGGCTCTAATGTGTAACTTTGTTAGGAACCACTGATTACATTTTCATGCTGGTGTTTCTGGTGTTTTCATTGGACCCGACAAAGAGCAGAGAAGTCTGCGTCTCTAATAGGCAGGTTTAAAGCCATCTTTCCAACAGGACCATCATGTAACGGATATTTCTGTTGTGATTTAAAGAGAAGGCATTTTCTTCCTGAAAGACTTTGTGTTTCTAAAGCTCCTGCAAAAATATCTTTGCTCTCTTTGTCTGGTGTGAATATAGCTTTTTTTCAGCTGCACAAAAACAAGCAAAAGATTGAGCATTTTTGGAGTTGGTGGAGTGTACGTTTTATTATGCAGCTGAAGTGACAAAATGTTCTGAGTCAGAAGCTTAGTAGCAGCCAAACGCCTCACAAAAGCTTTGTTTCCCACACAGTTCAGTTATATTTGAATTAATTTAAACCCAGTTGATACCAGATTGGACTTTAATTAGGATTGCAGCTGTTTCATTCCCGGTCTTTCTCCCTCTTTGTTGCAGGGTTTGCTGGACCTAAAGTCCCGATTTGACCGTTTTCTCCAGGAGTCCTTCAATAACGACAGACTCTTCAAACAAACAATTGCAGGAGATTTTGAGTACTTCCTTAACCTTAACTCTCGATCCCCGGAGTACCTCTCACTCTTCATCGACGACAAACTCAAGAAGGGTGTGAAAGGGGTCAGTTTGTTTTTCTACAAAAAAACATGTCTGGACAAATAATTTTCAAATTCATTTTTCTAGTATGACTATTTTTATTTTGATGTTCACACAGAGATTTTACTGTAGGTTGTTTTTTGATGAATGGAAATGTCTATGTATATTTTTTAAATCTTCATGATGTAGTTGAGATTCAGTGATGTTTTTATACATGATTTTTTTCATTCAGAAAGAGAAATCTGCCAATATGTCATTTACTACGTGACACTTTTTATGGATACTCGAGACTAGCTTCAGCATTCTGTAACATGATTAGCTGCGTCTTTCATTTACTCAAAGGTTTGATGGTGATGTTTTTTGATCTTAATCAGCTTACAGAGCAGGAGGTGGAGTCCATACTGGACAAGGCGATGGTGCTCTTCCGCTTCATGCAGGAGAAGGACGTGTTTGAAAGGTACTACAAGCAGCATCTGGCACGACGGTTGCTCACCAACAAAAGCGTCTCTGATGATTCCGAAAAAAACATGATCTCAAAGTTAAAGGTAAGCAGGAGTCTGATGTTCTGTATTTCTGTCCATGGTTACATATTTTATTGTTCCAACTACACAACAGCTTATTTATTTGTTTATTTATTTATAAATGTGTAAAGATATTCGTAGTGTGTAGCTTTTGCCTCTCGGGTACATCAGTTGAGAATGGAGAGTGTAGGTTTGTAGTCAAATCAGTGAAAAGAACCAGACTTCCTATTATTAGTGTTTGGGACCTTAAATTGGACTAGATCCTTATTTCTTTGGTGGCTGAGGATTATCATCTATGTTCAACAAGACTGTTTGCTGCTTTTGTCACAGTAAAAAAATAACGTGTTAATGCTACGGTCACAAATACAACTGCCACTGTGCAGTTTTTTTATGTTTAATCGTTGCCGTGCTCATGAACGTAGACGGAAGCCGTCAGTCAGGCGAGGAAGATGCCATTACGAAATCGATGTGTAAATGTCTTCAGATGGCGGCCGCCAATATCAAGTGCCACCAGCTGCCCGGTAGCCCCGGGCTAAATAAAAAGCAAAAATGAAGGTCCAAGCAGTTCAACTGCAGTAAGAGTCTTCATCGAATGAAGAGCGTCAATACAGGATCAAAGCCGTCTCCCAATTCATATGCAGGGCTCACAGTGGCCAGAATTGCCACCCCCCGGCCCATCTCAACAACCCTCGTCTTGTGTCCGCACTGCTACCGTACAATCTCTAATAATCAGGAGGTGGCAGTGGGACAGCAGCACGGATTCAGGGGGGTGACTGGAGGGTGTCAGTCTGAAATGGGCCCATCATCAGACGGTTTTAAGGACCTTGGAGACCGCCATATCAGTCAATTATAGCGCTGCTGCCTTCCTGTCACCCACCTGTCACTAGACTGCGACTGAGCAAACTAAAATGATCCATGGGAAGAAAATCATTGCTATTAATTGTGGTCTCTCTTCAATAGGGACAATTGAACATGAAATTTTCACAGATACAAGAAAAACCATTTGTTGTTTTTAGTTATTGAATAAACAAATAAATGTTTAAGTCTTGACATCTTGTTCTCAGACGGTGACTATTATGTTCTGATTGCAGTTTGGATATTAAGTGCACACAATGCTAATTTTTTTTTTTACCAAGCTATTATAAATTTTTAATTTTGTGTTCAAACACACTTGAATTCATAATTGCAATATTTTGCAATTATTGATGCAATTAATCAAAGAAAATCGTGAGAAATCACGATTAATCAATTTAGAAACTTTTACTCAAAACTATCTTAAGAAAGAGGAAATTAGTTTTCATATTCAAAGCAATGCTTATCTGTAAACAGTGTTACTGTTACTTTTGTTGTTTTGCCACAAAGGTTTTTTGGTTTAATGTCATCTTACTCCCCACCTCTCCAGACTGAGTGTGGCTGTCAGTTCACCTCTAAACTGGAAGGAATGTTCCGGGACATGAGCATCTCCAACACCACCATGGATGAATTTAGACAACATCTACAGACAACAGGGGTGAGGAACACGCTACATACAACACTACAGACAATACACGTGAAACTGTAGACGGTGCACGCCACACTATGGACTGTACACGCCACACTGTGGACTGTACACGCCACACTGTGGACTGTACACGCCACACTTTGGACTGTACACGCCACACTGTGGACGGTACACGCCACACTGTGGACGGTACACGCCACACTGTGGACGGTCACGCCACACTGTGGACGGTACACACCACTCTATGGACGGTACACGCCACTTTACAGATGGTACACGCCACGCTACAATACACACCACGCTACAGGCACTACCCGTTCAACTGCAGATAATACACGCCACACTGGACAATACACGGCATGCTACTGACAAGACATGTCTGCTACAGAAAAAACACGAAAAAATACAAGGTACTACACACTCATTCGGTCTTTTCTTGCTGTTTTTCTGCACTTTGTAATCGACGGCTGGTTTGACAGGACTGCTGTGTATCTGAGTTACATGGAGCAGATAATTCTCCCAACTGTGTTTCTTCTATGTGCTTCTACTTGTCAGGGTGTTTTCTGTTGGCTTTTTGCCATTGGAAGTGAAGTCTTTCAATGCATCATCTTACTGTATTTGTAACTAAAAACAAGGGGGATTATGTCTGGAACGGTCAAAACATGAAATCTGCTTTTGTTAGAAGATGCATCAAGAAGTTTGAATGGGTTTCACAAATGCACCAAGTTTGTGTCAGGGTTCTGTCGTATGTCTGTAAACCCAGAAACCTGAACTGTATGTATTGATTCGTTTTAACTCAGGTGTCTCTTGGAGGAGTTGATCTCACTGTGAGAGTCTTGACCACAGGCTACTGGCCAACACAATCAGCAACACCCAAGTGCAATATTCCCCCATCGCCACGGCATGCATTCGAAGTCTTTAGAAGGTTTGCCATTAACTTCCAATTTTATTTTTATGTTTTTAAAACAACATTGTTAATGGATAGCGGTGCCATTAGGTCAGTTTTAACTTGAAGTGTAGCGGTAATAGTTTGTTTTGTGGTTTTAAGTAACGCTGAAACCCAGCGTTCACAATGAGAGGTGGATCAGCTAAGTGGAAAATCCTAAACTGAACATTGTGCTTTATGAATGTTTGCTGATTCAATATCTCAAGTGTTTGCATTTTAAATAGGATCAGGAGATCAACATTTCCTGATTTCAACTGAGTTCTGTTGTGGTCTACAGAATTCCTACAGGTTCTTGAAAACCTTAAAAACCAGAAGTTGTGTTTTTAAGGCTTGAAAGGTTGATTACATTTTAGAGAAACTTGATTGTTGATACCAAGTATAAGAACAAATAATTTGGCATAAAGTTTGATTTTTCCTTTAATTAATGTTTTCTGCTGGTTAATTTTATCTTTCTGATGTTACAGTCCAGTTTTGGTTGTTTTCAAGCTGGTGGCATCATTGTAATGTGTAAAAAATTAGCATAAAACTGTCCACAGCTCTACGGCGGAGCTGAACATTTCTTTCCTTCTTTCAGTGTATTCTCTGAAACCAAACTGATGCCCACCTATCCTTACAGTGAACTGTCCTCCATTGACTCTCCTCTCTGAGAGATGAACCTGACATGACTCTGCTCCGCTTTCAGGTTTTACCTTGGTAAGCACAGTGGGAGACAACTCACCCTGCAGCATCACATGGGTTCAGCAGATTTAAATGCCACCTTCTATGGTCCTATCAAGAAGGTAAATGCCTCCAGAGAAGCAGAAAAACTCTTTTTAACAGAAACTGCTGCTTTATGAGTGTTTTTGTTGACTCATTTCAGCTGTTTAAGTTTTCTGTTTATAAGTAGTATTTTTTCTTAAGAATGATCAATTTCTACAGTATGTAAACGTGAGGCTAAACCAGTGTTTTTCAACCTTTTTTGAGCCACGGCACAATTTAACCTCGACATAAATCCTGCGGCACACCAGCATCCAAAAATTAAATAAAAGGATAAACTCATAGTCTGTATTGATCTACAGCCCCTCTGCAATCTCACATGCATTTTTGTGATAATTGTGGCAGAAAAAGCTGGAAGCTGCAGCTGTTTTTCTAAAAGATGTAACAAAAGTTAAGTTAGAAGATTTAAAAACTGTTTGATGTGTGTTCGTTGTGGTTTCAAGATGTTTAACAAGAAAGACTCGTGCGCTGAGATGCTGTCACTTTAACCCAATGCATCATGGGAGATGTGTGAAAACTGCCGCAAAAGGGCAGACAGACTAGCGCAGGGGTCGGGAACCTTTTTGGCCAAGAGAGCCATAAAACGCCACATATTTTTAAATGTAATTTAAAAAGAGCCATACAATAATGTAGCGTCCCTTTCCCACACTGAGGCATGGAGACTTAACCTCTTTTAAGGTTCTTTATTCTGGTTACTGTAGACCACAACAAACGCCGTAAAATTAATTCAGCAACTCCTGAATCTCTCCTGTCGACACGAGATGAGAGCGCTTCTCCCAACTTTATATTCCCCTTCTCCCGCTACAGCCCTCCCATTTCCCTTATTCGGCCCATAGCTGAACCCCATTGGTCCAAACTACCTAACAACCGCCTGAGCGACAGAACTGAGAGCCAATCAGATCTCTGCTTGATGCGTTTCATGAACTCCAGAACTTTTAACGCGGCCCAACAGCCACCCAGTTAAACTCAGACCGCAACGATATGTTTGAAACTAAATATACAAGTGAATGTGTGCATTTGATGTAATTTCAACATTTTTAAAGTACAATAAGTCTGTGGATTCTTTTTAATAACATTGTTATGCTATTGCTAATAAATGATGAGTATTTCTCGTGGTAGTTTTGCTGATGGTCTAGTCTGGTTGATACGTGGTGAGTTTCTGCTTCATGCAGGCGTTGAGACTTTAAACGTGATCTTAGGTCTGAATGTTCTGTAGATGTGAGGCAGACGCTCACATGCAGACGTGGAGACAAACACACACTCACACACTGCAGTGAGTGACGGGCAGCGGGTTTTACGTTTTTACAATCCCTGTGCGATTCACCTGCTGCCGGTCCCCACAACACCTCAGCCCCACCCTCTGCTTTCTCCCTCACACATCCCGTCCCCTCAACTGCGCGCTCTTTCTCAGAGACGGGAGCGCGCAGTTTTAGGCACGGCAATTCACAGGTTTCAGGCTGGTACAAACTCTGTGAAATTATAGATAATAGTAAACTGATCATGCTGGCGCAGATTTTTCTCTCTAAGCACCGCTACTACTGCGCGCCTCTGGCATCGCATCGCGCCCGAGAAGGACTGGACTAATGATAAAAAAAAGCATAATTAAAGATTTGTCTGCGAGCCACATGTGACCATCAAAAGAGCCATATATGGCTCGCGAGCCATAGGTTCCCGACCCCTGGACTAGCGTCTCTGAGCTTCATTGTTTTGTTCACATGTTCCACGGTCTGACACCGGATTCTGTGGAAAGCAACACCGCTAAAGATGAGCTTTAGCTGGTATTTTTGTTGGGACTGAGAGACTTTATGAGCTAAATCGTAACAAGAAAGTGAAGACAGGAACCACTCCTGATTGGTCAGACTGATGACGTGTGATTGAGCCTCCAAGAATATTTGGTGGAGAAAGGGGCGGGACTTTTCCTAAAATACCTGAAGCTACGGCTAAATCGCGGTACCGTCATTCTTATCAAAATGTCTTTATTGGAACCAAATAAACACAGAGAAAAAAGTCTTTCACGACCTTTCATATTCCTAACTACTCAGTGTTTTATCAGGGCCTGTTTGGATGAACAAAGAGCTGATATCCTGGAGATGGGAAATGTTTTTAGATCAGTTAATGAGGGCAATTTCCCACGGCACACCTGACCATCTCCTACGGCACACTGTTTGAAAAACACTGGGCTAAACCAATTATGTCCAACAATATGAGGGATTTACATCTTCTTTTAGCAACATCATTTTCTTTTCATTGATAATACTAAATAAAATAGTTGCTTGGATCTACTTTTGTGGAAACGAGTCAGAGTAAATGTGCTTTTGTTTCCAACAGGAGGACGGGTCGGAAGTTGTAGTTGGGGGAGCCCAGGTGACGGGCTCTAACACCAGAAAGCACATCCTGCAGGTGTCAACCTTTCAGATGACCATCCTCATGCTGTTCAACAACAGGGAGAAGTCCACCTTTGAGGTAAACCGCTGAAGGAGTGCCGTCAAAGTGGAAAAAGCAGCCAAACTCTGCTTTGAGACAAAACTGTAAAATATTCAAGTGTTGCATAACGACGTATCCGTTTAAAATGTTGGTACAGGAAATGAGAATGTTGTGTTCATGAACCATTTTCATCTAAATGTGTGTTTTTGTGGTTTAAAGGCTGGAATGTTTTTATTTTTGTCATAAGATGTCAATAAAAATGAGATCGGTGTTCCCTGTAAATGTCACTAAAGGCCACAGGTCATTTCATCTTAGTAGAAATGACTTTTATGTCTTTCAATCTTTGTTTTGGAATCTTTTCCCAAATGGGTTTCCATCTTCTACATCAGTGGTCTCCAACCTTTTTCAGGCCACTGACAGGTCCAACGTCAGACAAGAATTTCTCAGGCTGGCCTGTACGAGCCTAAAATACTTTGTATTTTGGTCCTATTTCACAAAAGCAAATATAAACTCTTATCTTAAAGCACAGCTGAGTGTTACTTTCTTTAATACTGTCCTGTTTTCTCAGCATTTCCTGTTTCCCATGATTCCACCTGTGTGCGGAGAACTCCTGAGGAGCGTTGTTTTCTAACAGCAGGCTTGTCCTCCTCACTTTTTAGGAGATCCAGCAGGAGACGGACATCCCAGAGAGGGAGCTGGTGCGAGCGCTGCAGTCTCTGGCCTGTGGAAAACCCACCCAGAGAGTCCTCACCAAGGAGCCCAAATCCAAGGAAATTGAAAACGGACACGTTTTTACCGTCAATGACCAGTTTACATCTAAACTTCACCGCGTAAAAATCCAGACAGGTGTGCTAAATCTTCATGGTTATGTGGGTTTTACAGGTGGACCACACAGAAGGAGTTTAAAAGATTTCGCCTCTTCTTACTTTCCATTTATGCTTTGAAATATGTTGGCTCTACACTTTATTAACCTTTTAACACCATAGCTTTAGCTTCAGTGTTGAAGTTCTTTGAATTACCCTAACTCTTACCGTAAATAACGTCATTCCAGCGGATTGGGAAGCGGAGACAAGCAGCCGATATGCAACAGTTTACAGTAAAGGTTTATGCAGTCAGCGTACATCAGCTCTCTCTGACACAAAGAAAAGCAGCTTTATGCCGTAAAGTGCTGCATGCCGGCTCAAAGCTTCAGAAGGTGTCAGAATTCTGTTGATGGTGTAAATGGTTGACGAGTTTCTGTAGTTTGAGAGCGTGTTATTTCTTCTAACCAGCAATCACACGGCTCTATACGTGACGCATGTTTACATTTCAGCTCCACGTTACCGAACAGCAAGGCAGAAATACTTTGATCTCACACGTGGGAAATTTGTTTACCGTAGCAGTAAAAGAATAGGAGACAAAAGAGAAAATAGATTAAAAAAAGAAAAAGTAACATGAATGTAAACAAATAAGGCCGTATCATTTAAAGAGCTTTTTATAAGCAGTACCAGCAAAGATGTGCAAAAATGTGCAAAAGTTATCTGCTACCGTGTGAATTATTGTACAGTGTTATTGTGTTGGGTAGGAAGGATTTCTGGTATCAGGCCGTTTTGGAGCGGAGCTGTCTGAGCCTCCTAGAGACGGAGCTCCGCTGTTTGTCCAGATGGTATTTTCACTAACTGGCCTGTAGAAGGCCTTCATTTGCTTTTGGTTTTTTTCCTTAGCCTTCAGTTTTTTTAAACTTGAAGATTAAGTTGATCTTAATCCTCAAATGTAGTGAAGAGAATCCAGAAGTTTCCCGAAATAAAACTCCCTTCAGGTCAGAATTTAAATAAACAGGGAAAAAAATGTAGGTTGTGTTTTTACCATAGGCTGGTTGGGGACCACTGCTTTAACAATCATATTTCAGTTTTTGTATTTAATCGTTTTTAATATGCATACACGTCTTCTTCCGTCCTCTAGTGGTTGCTAAACAGGGAGAGTCGGACCCGGAAAGGAAGGAGACCCGGCAGAAAGTGGACGATGACAGAAAGCATGAGATTGAAGCCGCCATTGTTCGCATCATGAAGTCCAGAAAGAAGATGCAGCACAATGTGCTTGTAGCAGAGGTCAGTTGGTTCACACATTTGCTCTGAGGTGTTACTTTCTGTTGTTGTTTTCTGCTCTTTGGTGACAGTCCTTCTTAAAGACTGGCTTTTACGCGTCATGTCCCTCATTGGTGCTTGTTCTGTCTTCTCAGGTCACACAGCAGCTGCGAGCGCGGTTTCTTCCTAGTCCTGTTGTCATCAAGAAGCGCATTGAAGGACTCATTGAGAGGGAATACTTGGCGAGAACACCAGAGGACCGCAAAGTGTACACTTACGTAGCATAACGAGTGATGAAAGCAGAGCCCGCTCTGTGGTCTGGACTGCTTCTTGTTTAAGTCGAGTCGGACTTGCTTTCGTCGTTGATTCTGGGAAACACTGGGAAGCTTCAAAAACGTCCTCCACACAAACCTGTGAAGAATAATTCTGCAAAAGATGGTGACATTTTCTAGAGTTATTAGACTTCTTCTGAGTAAAGTGAGAGGAGTGGGATGTAGTTTTGTATAAAAAAAAAAAAAAAAAAAAGATTTTTGTGGCCTTTGGAGGAAACTGGCTGAGTCTTTGGGCAGTCACTGGACTCGTGACGCCATGGAGATCTGAAAAACATCGGGACTCCCCCTCTGTTTTAAATGTGGACGTTCATGTGTTATGTTTGTATTTTGTGACACAATAATAGTTGTACAGATCGGCGCGTCTCAGCCTTTTCCTCAAAGAGGATTTTTAGACTTCAAGAGAAAGATGAGGTGTTCCCTGATACAGACCTGGTTTACAGCAGCAGCCAAACAATGTTTGTTTAACGGAACATTTAAAAGCTTCACGTCAGCTGCAAGTTTATGTCTTTAGGGGGCGACACTCGTCCTTCAGCACAGCACAGACTAAAACAGAAAAAAGTCTGACCAGGTCTGTACCAGCAGCCAAAAAAACCAACAGCTTCACAGCATGCCTTCATGAATAAATGGGTCAATCACAGATACAAGACACAACTCCATAGATGTTTGGTCTTCAATGATGCAGCATAATCAGACAAATTGATCCTTCAATATTCTGTTCCTAGCACTGCAGGTTTCATAGATTTCCCTTTTCCACTGCATTCTGAACAGGTGGAGGCAGCAGAGTGCCACGCTTTAATATGTACAAATTGTAAAATAATTGTACGCGTTGCGAAGGTGGATTGTACAGGGCCTTGATTTCATCATATTAAATGTAGAAAGAAAAATATATTATTCCTGGTTTTCTATCCTTTTCAAGAGAAGCTCAACCAAAAAAAACTTTTTTTTCAAAAAATCTCCCATGTTTATATTTAGAGTACCATAACTTTATTTAACACCTTTTAAAATATTGTTTACACTCTATAGTGACTGCCCGCATATAAAAAATTGTAAAAAAATAAAAATTTTAATGCGTTTAGTCAAAGAATGAAGCCCTGTTTCAACTAAAGATATAAGGAAAAAGTTGTTAAACCAAAATAAATGATTTTGGGATTTTAATTTGAAATGTTTCACCCTTTACAAATACAAATGGATATTTAAGCATGCATTATTATGGAATACATCAGTTTGGAAGGAGAAGTTCAGGATCTGTAGTGGAAAAACACCAACAGATCAGCTGTCATATCTGAAACCCTCGTTCATTTAGTTTTTACAGATCCAGCAGAGACTAATGCGCTTATCCAGGTCTTAATAATGTGTTTCTGTTGGGGGTTAGACACCTCCTCCCTTCGCCTCCGTCTGCTCCTCCTTTGTCCTCACGTTAGACTGCTACCATCTGCTCTGTTGTTGTTGAAAGCCTTAACACTTGTGCTGCCTCCTTTCACTCCGCACGAGCGTTTGTTCTGCGGACGCTCGGCTTCGTCTTTTTCAAAGACGGCGGCGTGACGTCAGCGTCCAAGGCTGTGGAAACCAACCCGGACAGGATGCTCCGCGGTGTGAACCCCGCAACCTCCGCCCGCAGCGCGGCCCTGCACGCGAAGCTCTCCACCGGGTCATGAGAGGAGCCGCAGTGTTCGGTAGATGCGACAATGAAAAACCGGACTCCGGAGCAGAAACTGCCGAGTGAGTCCGCCGTGGTTTCCGCTTTAGCGTCAGGCTAACGCTAGCTGAGTAGCTCTCAACTTTTGTTTTCAAAACACAATGGGGTCGATTTTCTATTGAAAATCCGTCACGTTTAACTCCAGCAGCAGCATCTAAGTACTAAACCTGTTGGTAAAATGTCCCTATTGAGGTTCTTTTCATTCTGTATTCTCGTAAATTAACTTTTTTTTCTCCACCTCATGGGAGCTAACATATAAAGGGTTGTCATGGTGACCACAGCAATACGGCAGGTTTCTAAGACAACCACCGCAAGATGGAGACAAATGTTAGTGGAAAATCCAGCGTTTCTCTAAGGAGAATTGGTTCTGAACGGGAAAACAAAAAAAAATCAATTCAGTTCAATTCAATTATACTTTTTAATCTCACAAGGGAAAGTAAAGAAAATAATCACAAGATCAGGAGGAAAAAGTCGACATTTTACGAGAATTAAGTAAAATTATGAGAAAGCAAAAATATTACGATCAAATTCGTAAAATGTTGTTTTGCCTTCTGCCAAGAGTTTTTTGTTTGTTTGTTTGTTTTTTTACGCCGGATGCCCTTCCTGACACAACCATGTAATCTTACAAGGTTACAATTATGGTTCAAAAAACTCAAACTATTAGAAAAAAGTAATAAAATTATGAAAAAGTCAACATTTTATGAAAATGAAGTAAAAAAAACATGATTAAAAGAACAATTATATGAAAAAGTCAAAATGTACAAGAATAAATTCATACAACTATAGAAAAAAGAAAACATTTTTTTCATATTGTAAGTAAAAGTCAAAATTTTATGATTTTTATATCTTAGTCTCATAAGATGTTGACTTTTCTTAACAACTTATTTTATTTCTCATATTTATTTATCTATTTTTCTTTTATGGCGGCCCCAACATAATATTTTCTGGGTTTGTGGTTCTAAAAATGCCTTTTTTTTACCCAGGGATTAAATTTCCATTATAAAAGACTGATACATAAAAAACTAGATTTTTAACACATTTTACACACATAGGTCAAAAATAATTTGCTGCATTTACTAATTTGTGTATTTAGTGAAAATTTTCTATTTATTAATCCTTTCGGCTTTCCCGTCATATGTCATGTGTCCTTCGTTTTTTTGTCTTTGTTTTTCATTTTTGTCTCTAAAGAGGTCTACCCTTCTGTCTCTAAAATAGGATTTAATGCAAAAATTCAAATTATTATGTATAAATTGCACACTGTTTATAGTGTTCTCTCCCTTTAAAAACTGTCACTTTTGTTACTTTATTCTGCCAACCCTTTTTACAATATATGACTAATTGTGATGTTTTACTGCAGTTTTAAACCCCCAAAGGCTCCAGTGTTTCTAAAAAACAGTTTGAATTGTCTCTAGGGACAAACAGTTAGGGGTTTCTGGACTAAAAG
Source organism: Oryzias latipes (assembly GCF_053564925.1). Classification (NCBI taxonomy): domain Eukaryota; kingdom Metazoa; phylum Chordata; class Actinopteri; order Beloniformes; family Adrianichthyidae; genus Oryzias; species Oryzias latipes. The sequence goes on along the minus strand of NC_136249.1, from coordinate 14,004,708 downwards.
ATACATTTCAAGACTGGAAACAGGAAGAAAAGCTAGAAAACCTGCATTTCAGGTGAAGGAATAATTTGATGCCGTTTTTGTGTCTCTTTCAGATCTGATTCCAGCAGGATGTCCCTGTCTGTCTGTAAGTACTCCACTGTCTGGACTCGGCTTTTAGAAGATTGAATGGTGAACAGGAGGCAGAAGCTACGGTGTCATAGTTCCTCAACAAGTCAAAAAACAACAAAACCCTTCGTCATCCAGATGCCTAATAGTTGAATGATCTCCAAAGTTCTCTGATGTCTGCAGTAGCATCACCTCAGACTCTCCTGCTTGATGACTTAAACTCTCTACTAACACTTAAACAGATGTTACAGATGAACAACGGTGACCAACGTAAAAACAAATTACCGGTATTAAACATGCATTAAATCAAATCAGGTCAGACTGTTGAAGCTGCAAGAAAACCTAGGAAGCTTCAAAATGCTACTTGGTTTTCTATCTTTTACCCCTTTAAAACCATTCTTCTCATATTTGATTCACACCTTACTGAGACACCTGTCTCATTACAACGGTCCACATTTTCCGCAAAAACCCACCCTGCATAACTTGATGCATGTTTTTTGCCCTCTAGTGGATTATCACTCCACAGAGTGATGAGGCAGTGAGAAACACTTGTCTGCTGAAGCGTTTCCAACATCAACTGAAAGGTTAAGCTGCAGTGACCCTACTGCTGTGAGGAGAAACGCCACTGATCATTTTCCAGGATGGAAAACCCGACAGAGATGCAGCTCTGCACTGATGGGCACTTTTCTCATGTCTACTGTGAGCAGTGGAAAGAGCATCTTTGCTTGGAAAAGGACAGAAACTTATTTTGCATTTACCAAAAAGTACACAGTCACTTTTTGCACCATTAACAAACATTGTGGCCAAACCTTACCAAAAAGTATCATATTTGATTTTATCTATATTACATATAAATATAACATTGTTTCGTCAATGTTTTGATGTTTTGGGCTTTACAGGAACAAATATTTATTTTGGACGTGATAGAAAAGTTGTAGCTAAAAGGAACCTAATGACTTTATAACTTTTTTTTTTTTTACCGGATGGAGAACATGAACTGCAGACATTGGTTTTTAGCCTCCTGTTATTAATTGCACTTTTTTTTGTCTGTTTTTTCTCAGCTGAGCCCCTGGCTGGGCGGGTCAGGTCGCCATGGCAGCGGCGGCAGCAGCTCCTGCTGATGAATGTGCATCTTCTGGCCAACCCTGGAGACTCCCTGCTGTTGCAGCATTCTCTGGACCGCCTGCTGCGCTGGCTGTGCCCGAGCCTCCGCATCTTCCACGTTTCCGAGAGGGCCTCCCCTTTCAGAAGCTTCACGCCTCCAAGTCCGGTGGCAGGTGAGAAGCTCCACGTGTTTGTCGCTCCAGAGCGCATTGGAGAACTGTACCTGCAGGGCTGACAGAAGATTTCCCCGAATGAATTCCAGGCTACCCCTCTTTGGCCATCACTTTCTTCCTGCACGAAGCCTACGGAGAGGAGCGGATTCTCAAGGTGCTGGACATCTTCCAGCGGCCGCCGTGGCAGTACCACCACACGGAGAGCTGCAGTGGCAGAACCGGAGGGATCCACGTCGGCGGCTCTGCCTCCACCGGCCTTCTGCGGCCCTACTTGCTGCCCAGCAGAGACTTCTACAGTCTGGGCGGGGGGATGCCTGTGTGGGGCGTGCGACCCGTCCACTGCGGCGGGGAAATAGTGCGAGTGACTCTGTACAGTTGCCACGGTAACTATGACGATGCTGTGCGGCTCTACGAGACGGTCCTGCAGCGCCGGGCAGAGGAGCAGAAGGCCGGCTTCTGCTGGTTCACCCTCCACACAGGTGAGCATCTCTGCACCGCTGCGTTCATCCCTGCATAGACGCGCTCCTCCATGACGGCGGGCTGCTCTCTTCCTGCCGGACAGAGCCCGGCCTCACCCTGCAGCTGGCACTGAAGCAGTTATCCCCGGGGGTTCGGGTGGAGCCGTGTGACTCTGCTGTTCTGCAGTTTAGCGTGGAAGAAATTGGCCAGCTGGTTCCGTTGTTGCCAAATCCCTGCACCCCCATCAGTCAGACGCGCTGGCAGACAGAAGACCTGGACGGCAACAAGATGCTCTTCCAGGTAAAACGCCATTTCCCATCCTTCAGCTCCATCCTGTCGTGAAGATTGTGGTCATCCTCGCACTTTTAAACATGAGTGTGAAGGGTCACAATTGGTCAATGGACAAGGATGGAATTTCTTGTAAGATCTTTTAATATAATTTGTGTGTGTTTGTAAAGGAAGATAAAAAAGTACAAAACAGAATAGTTGCAAAGCTAAAGTAATTTGGGCCCAACTGAAAAAATAACTAAATGAAACTAAACAAGAGGCACTGAACCTGACCAGACCTCACCACTGCACTGACACACTGGGGAAGCTTTATAGACAGGGACAAACCATACTGGACACATGATGGAGGGGAAAACTAAGTAATCAAACATTCCAACTAATTAATCTGATTACAAAACAGGAAAACAGAAACCAAACAAAATTCATATAATACAAAAATAGTCTTCAACACAAAGTGTACTAAATGATTTCCTTTAATTAAACAAAAATAAAGTCCATGAGGAGAGTTGGTAATCCCTGCAGTTCCCCAGTGGAATGTCCCAATCTCCTCTGATTACTACGGAGCCTCTCACCTGGGATGGAAATTCAGAATACAAACACAAGTGAATAAACTATTTTTTCTCACTTAAAACAAATTAATCAAATGTGTGCACCCATTGTTAATTTATTTGAAGTAAAAAAAAGTAAAAATGAATGTTTTAATTTAAAGAAATACTAACACCTATATGGTGGTTTGAGGTTCAACCACCACAATGAGCCATGAGAAAAGTGATGAACACTAAAGTCAATCCAATGTTACCTACTTTAAAGTAGATTGATTTAATGCTGAGTCATGCTTAAAAAGTGGAGGTTAGAGGGACAATGGATCTGGTGGAGATCTGAAATCATGAGAACATTCATCACTTAGGAATCTGCATTGAAACACAGTTAAATGAACCGTGTCCACCTGTGCTGCAGGTAAAAGCTCCAGCCCGGCCTGAGCAGCCTCTCACCTGTGCTTTTCCTCTTACGTTAACCCACGTGGCCCCCCAGGGCCCCAAGCTGAGGAGTTTGACTCAGGGCAGCAGCCGCTCAGCTCCCTTCTGCTGGCAAACCCACCGGCAAGGTAAGCTCCTCCTGAACTGGATGAATCCAAGTGTTTTCCTTAAACTTGCTGGAGAGTTTTTTATAACTTTATTCATTTTCCTTCTAGAATCTGAATTTCATGTAAGAAATATTTTAGTATTAAGAGACCACTCAGTCCAAACTTACCCCCAACATTCAAATCAAAGCAAACTCAATGCACCAAATGTTGCAGTCCCTCTAGTGACCACTAGAGGCTGATTTCAAGAGGCTTCACACTGAAACCCCGCCTTATGTCAAATTTCTTTTTACACTCACTTTTTTTTAATCAGCTGTTTACATTTAACACTGACTGGCAGGTGGGTGGAGTCAACAACACATCTACATCACTTTGTCCCGCCCATTTTCAGCACTTTGCTGATATGGGTGGAGTCAAAACGCCCTGAACGCTTCAGTCTTCATTTTCATCATTCAGAATATTTTGGAGGGCATCAGGTTACAGTGAATGTCTATGCTGCTGAACTGGACATCAGACGGGATTATGGGAGTTGTTGTCGTTGTGGATCTCATTTAAAGCACCAGAACATGTGTGAAAAACAGCCAGACACCTTCAGCAGAGCCGCTTTGACTCATCCGCTGTTCCTAAAGTGGGTTTGAGTGACGGTGCTGGTTCTTCGTTGGCAGGACAGCGGCCCCGCAGTGACCCCGCCCCGGAGAAGCTCTGTGGAGGAGCAGGAAGTCTGGGAATGGGGAGCTGCTGCAGCACACCTCCCGGGAGCTCCTGTTACTCCTCTCAGCGCAGCAGCCCATCTCAGCTCTCAACCTCCCTCCTTCCTACGGACTCTCCTCCGGGCACCTCCATCACCTGTTCTCTCCCCCACCTCCCACCGGAGGAGGAGGATGATGAGGAGTCAGAGACGAATGTTGACACAGGAGTTGCAGTTTCTCCCTGCTCCGACTCCGCAGTCGTAGGAGTTCCTCGCTCCTCCTCGGTGGACCTCCTGATGAGCGTCCTCCCTGACGGACCTTCAGTTGCTGTGGTTAAGGAGCGGAAACAGACGCCCCAGCCGAGGCCACGTGGGCTGTGGGTCTCCACAGACCCGCTCTTGGAGAACAGCGCGGGGTCAGAACAGAACCGCTTTGTCCAGAACAAGACTGAGCAGTTCTCTGCAGGAACACGCAGTGAAGATCCAGCTGACGAGTTCTTCATCTGAGTCTGAGTTTGGCTCCGACGGATTTCTGCTAAAAGAACATGCCTTGCTCAATGGTAACCTTATTGAAATGGAGGAACTCACTGTTGGAATGTAAAACAGTGATTCATGATAAACATTCCAAACATTGTTTTTGCTCTCTAATGTAAAAAAAAAGAAAGAAAACCTGGAAAAAAGGCTGGATTTCCAAAATCTGAGGGAACCGTTCCAAACCCCCAACCTTAAAAGATAATCCTGAAGCTGAGCTAAAAGTAAAACGCCTCAATCCTGGGAAAATATGTTAATTAATGTTTTCTTTGAAATGCCACGTTTGTTCCAACAGCCAGACGATTGGAGATGAATGATGGGAGCAACATAAGAGGTGAACATTTTACATTTAGACTTGACAGTGACTTTGGCAGCTGCTTGTCTATAATCCAGATTAGGATTATGAGGAAGAGTTGTGTACAAACGTGGCACAAACAGCCCTTGTGCTATCCTAGGCACTTTACCATTGGGAGTTGGGTCATCTAGACCCACTAGACAGTGCTCTGAACCTTTTTTCTTCAATGATTTGTGATCTTCACTGGTGTCCATGGATTACATGAAATCTTTCCACCTTTATCCACCTTTGTCATGGTAGGAAGAACACGTCACTGTAAGGGTGGGGTCATCTAACATAGCACAAGGGTTAGATCAAAAGGTCTTTTGCTTCAGAGCGGTGACACTTCAGGATCCTGAAGATGCATTTGACAGAAATCTAAAACCACGGACAATCTGGCCAAATTAGGATTTTCATCCTTTATGTTTTAAAGTAAAATTCCAACAGAAACATTTCTCTTTCATCCTGACAGAAAATAGGATCTCACCATCAAAAGTGCTTCACGCTCTGATCATACGAAACCTCTAGATAAACAGCAGATCTGATCAAAGTTGAAACTTATTTGATTTATTGTAAATTTAGATCATAAATTTACCATCAAAATGAAAAACAGAAATATTTAGATTCTTTTTTTGTGCTTGTATTGGATGCTTTCGATGTTTGGTTGGCAGGTGAGTGTCTCAACAAAGCATTTACTTTTACTTTGTCACAAATAAATAAAACTCAATGACTTTAAGCGCTGAAATTGTGGATCCATGTGGATTTTTCATGATTGCATGACATTCTGGACTCTCCATTCTTCTCTGGAGTGTTTTGCATTAATGCAAATTACTTGAATAGTGGCAGCGTTGCCTTCAGGGGTTCAAACCTGTATTTTAGTTTGTAAATCAGACGACTTAACCCTTGTGCAATCTTAAATGACCCCACCCCCCTTACATTGACGTGTTCTCCCTCCCTACCATGACAAAGGTGGATAAAGGTGGAAAGATTTCATGTAATCCATGGACACCAGTGAAGATCACAAATCATTGAAGAAAAAAGGTTCAGAGCACTGTCTAGTGGGTCTAGATGACCCAACTCCCAACGTTAAAGTGCCTAGAATAGCACAAGGGTTAAAAAGAAACTTCTGTCAGTTTGAGCTAAACACTGTTTCTGTGTTTGCTACATGTTTTTCCAAGACTATATCAAAGATTATATGAAAATAATAAAATCTCAATTGGCATTCAAGGTTTTTAGATGTAAGAAATGAAAAAAATGCAATGATTGTACAGATCATAAGGATCAATATTTCAGAACAGAAAGTAATTCCTGTAACGGGAAATAAAACACGAGCTGTGCTGTAAAAAAAAGAAAGCTCCAAATGATTTTCTTTGGTTACATCAACAGCACCAGAGCATTAATGAGGCTGTAATTACACATAAACATCAACGTACTACATCCATTCAACAGCATAAATAGTGTAAGTGCTTCAACATTTTCCAATAAAGTCTACACCTAGATAAACTGCAGGTTCACACAAATTGCACTTTGATTTGACCAGCTCCCTCTAGTGGTCAAAGGATGTTATTGCTCTGAGGAATGTTGGAGCAGCCAGTCCAGCTCAGATCTTCGGCCCACTGCCCGTCTCTGGTCACCTGAAGCTTCCCTGGGTCAAACCTCCAGAACTGCCTGTCTTTAAACAGGTAAAGGCGCCCGTCAGGCCGGGTCAGAGCCCCATTGGTCCCCGGCGGCACGCCGGTCCAATCGGTGAGTCTGCGGGGGTAGTAGGGCTCCTGGCGAAGAAGTTTGAGGTTGAAGACAAAGTAGCGAGAGCGCTTGAAGAGCACCATGTGGCCCAGAGGAGCGTAATAGAAGGCGCAGTCTGGGTGGCGGGGCAGACCCAGGTCACTACTCATCCTGGGGAAGGTGGGGTCCAAAACGCTCCCTGTAAATCGCCACGTCCTCCTCCCTGCACGCCACAATAAACTCATTTTAGATTTCAGAATGAACCTAAAGGAACTTCTTAGCTACAATGTTTCACCTCAGATAAAAAAATACAGTTTTAAAATCAAATTTTGGTCATAAAAAATATGAAATGTAATCTACCGCCTAAATGTCACAGAAGAATAGGTAAAAAATAAGAGGTTTTATCTTCAGATTTTCCTGAATACATTTTAGAAGATAACATGATAACATTGAAGATAACATGTATGACAATCCCTAGTATTATATCCTATTTTGAAATTGGATTAGGCTACAATTCTAATTTTATTTTTTTTCTTGTATTTTATTATTTTCTTCTTTTTTATTTCTATTCTATTCTTTAGAATATGTCATCTTTTGAAGTACTAATATAAATAATAGTAATAATTTCACCCTTCTTTATTCTTCCTAGACACGTGATACGCTATCGTCCAATCAGAAAGCGAGAAGCAAAAGCTAAAATAAAATCAAGTTAAATTCTCTTTCCGACTTTAACATGAACTATAAATCCCATTTTAACGCTCCTCTGTGTACATTTTTTTGCTGTAATTTGTTAACTGAACTCAGTCTGTGTGGTTAAAATCTAAAGCTTTTATGACGAAAACGCAACAACCTGATGTTTTACAGCGCCCTCTAGCGTCGAAAGGTAGAAACTTCTGACTTTATGGAAAAACTGATTCTGGAATTGAACTTGTTCATTTACTAAACCATAAGGTACAAAATAATTCTAGTGAACTCCAAAAATAAAACAACGTGTGGAATCATGTTATACTATTAACTAGTAAAATAGCAAATTGTACACAAAATCAATAGCAGCAAAACAATTAAAATCGTTAAATCAACATTAAGAATCACTTAGAAACAAGTCTGTTTTCTAGCTTTAGCCTTTCCAAATATACTAAATGGTCATACAGTTAAAACAAACACAAAAGCTGAAAATTAAAAAACAAGCAAAAAAAATCAAACCAAAAATGTTTGTAGTTTGCAAATAAGGACAAAAAAACTGAAGAAAACAAAGATAGTTTGTCTTTGTCATCTTAGTGGCTCAAAATTGAAAAATATTGCACAAGTAGTTTCCATTTATGAACACAATTATATCAAATAAACCTAAACTCACATTAGTCGGTTTTTTCTAGGATGTTTTTTTTGCTGCACATTTGACCATTATTTTAGACTTTATTAAACTTTATCCTAAACTGCATTTTAACAAAAAACAAAAATAATTAAACCGTAGATAAAGGTAAAAAGGTTGTGGTCTCCAAAACTGTAAAAGATGTTCCATATTTGTTGTGTAGGATAAACATAATGCAAAGTAATGTTTCTAAAAAAGGAATAGTCAGTGAAATAAAGAGAAAAATGAACATACTTTGACATATATGTCATATTTAACTAAACTGAACTGGGATATAAGGTTAGGAATTCTTTTGGAACATTTTAAACATTAAGGAGACCTTCCATAAAGAAAATGTTTTGAGAGCACTTGTGATTAATAATTTTACAAATACTGTTTAATTTATTTCCTTTTTAGTTTCTGGATCTTGGCTGTAAAGTAAAGTTTCACTGAAAACCGTCAATTTGAATTAAAGTCAAGCTTTTCGTAATGTTTCATCTTGAGTCTATTTTATGTTTTTCTCTTAATTTTATAAATATTGTAGCATTTGATCATTGTAGACAGTGTGACCCAAAGGAGGATTTTTCCATGTCTGAAGGCTAGAGAGGGATGTCAGGAGAACGTCTGGGTTTTCAATGACTTTGGAGAAGATGTACCTTTGAAGAAATACCATTTGGAGTCCAGCGGGGAGAAAGCGGCTGCCTCAATGGCCTGTGGCAGGCCGGGCCAGCGTTGGCGGAGCGGCAGCGGGCTGCTAACGCCGCCGTCAGCTGAGACCGTCCAGTACACGCTGCCGCGAAACACCAGCACCGTCTCATTCTGGTCTGGAGAGACAGAGAAAAGGATGAGCAGCTCTGCAGGAACAGACTTTTTCCATGACAGAAAAGTCATGTCATTTTCATAAGATCTCTTTTCAGGCAGTTCTTTGAGTTGTGGCTCACCCATAGTGATTGCATCAAAGACTCCCTGGCAGTACAGAGGTAGACCCGCCGTTTGACTCTGGCTCTGCAGCTCTGCAAGCTCCCACTGCTGCAGCGCAGCGTGCAACACCTGACCTGGCAACCTCACAGGCCGATTGCTCAGTGGCTTACCTGAAAGGGCGTAACAAAAACAAATCAATCCATCGTAAACCTTTTGGAATATTTATCCTTAAAATCAAACAAAAATGGGCTTTAACCCTTGTGCTATCTTAAATTGACCCCACCCTTACATTGACGTGTTCTCCCTACCATGACAAAGGTGGATAAAGGTGGAGAGATTTCATGTAATCCATGGACACCAGTGAAGATCACAAATCATTGAAGAAAAAAGGTTCAGAGCACTGTCTAGTGGGTCTAGATGACCCAACTCCCAATGCTAAAGTGCCTAGGATAGCACAAGGGTTACAAGTATAGACAGCAAAGGAAAAAGGTGAAATTTCCTTGAAAACCAGACTGTGAATTTGATCATTTGAATGATCTTTTGCAGGAAGTGGCTGGGTTTAGACTAACGGGTAACATTTCAGAGATCGGGGAGTAAACAGACAGCTGTAGACCGGCCAAACGCACGAGCGCTGACCCAAACTTTACATCATGCAGCACTAAATAAATCCATGGCGCGTCCACGTCTGCGGAGTCGGAGATCAAAAGCATGAAGAACAAAAGGAAAAAGTACGACGCACGGCGAACGATGCCGCTTTCAAAGCGACTGCAAATGTTTTGTTTGCAAAAAAACGGCACAAACATTTGTGTTGGAGGCGGATAAAATCAGCACACCCATGAAGTGGCGGAAACTGCAGGGAAAGCAGATATCTGCGCGTGATAAGGGCAGAACATCTGACTTCATTCAAATTAAAGATCACAGTGTGCAGCAAAGGTTCATGCGGTTTTCACAGAGAAACAGCAAGAAAGACATTTTTTTCATCTAAAATGTTATAATTACTCAAACAGAAAGAGACATTTGCAAAGATAAAAGTTAAGTTCCTTTAAAAAATTTGCATAAATTCAGCTGCGAACTCCATAAACAAACAACTGTAAACAGTTTACTCCACAAAATTAAAACAAGGCATTAAAGACCCACTCCAATGAAAATGGTGTTTTTAACATGTTCTCGTAGCATTTTTTGTGGACATCTAGACAGATTTGGATTAAAACTACGTTTCTGAGTATTTCCTTAGTCAAATCATTGGGAATCAGGAGCAGACGAAAAATGACATTTAAAAAGTTTGTAGTTGTGATGTAGAAGCTATAATCAGCAGGGCCACAAGCTCCCTGCTCTGCTCCATTCTGATTCATCCACTTCCAGACAAACAGATCCATCCAAGTACGTCTTTGTTTTCCTCCTCCGAGCTGGCATCTGATTTAAAAGGCTGGATAGCTCCAATATTGCTCATTGGGGGTGTGAGGGGCTGTAAGCTAGTGGGAGAACTTGCAAACAATTAATTAATGGTACAGGAGCAGGCTTACTCTTCGACAACAGTCCCGCTTACAACTCAGAGACGAATTTCTAATCTCTGCAGAGACTATGTCCTAGAAATCAACTCTTTTTAAAATTATTTTGCTTAAAAATGGCATAATCCTGCTTTGAAATGCTTTGAAAATAGATCAAAAAATGAGCAGAGTGGTATTTTTCTTGTCAAAAATCAAGTAATAAAAATAAAATCATATATAAGCAGCTACAGCTTTGAAACGTCTGCACAGGTTTTGACATACCCAGGGCAGCGTGGCTCTTATTCCTCCAGAAAGGGAGTGCTTGCATTCTTCTTCAGTCACATTTTCCTTCTGCTTGTTGTCAGTGAGCGCTCAGAGGAGCTCTGCACGCCGCCTGACACTCGCACGAGCTTCTCCACAGAGCGGCATGTCAAAACAACTGGAACGGGATTGGCAGCTCTGGATGGAAAGCAGGCTGAACTTCCCCACACTCTAGCTGGTTGCTTTGGAGACTTTATCTGAGCTTCTCTCAGGATTCTGCTTTAGTTTTAGCTCATAAAGACGATTCTAAAAAACTAAAACACAGGGATTTGGTAAAACAACTAAAAGTGTAATCGGATTACTCTTATTTTTTTCCGTAAATGTGTTTCAACCCTGAATGTAGGGGCTTCGCTACAGGTCTGATGCACCTTTTCTGTTTTTCTTTCAGAGTTAAATGTCACTGCAAAAACAGGCCCCTTAGAAAATAGTCAAAACGTCTAAACCCAGTGGCAGATTGTCTTTAAATAAGCATGAAAATCTGCCAATGGGGTAAGAAAAATGATGATCTTACTAGGAATTCCAAGAAGCAAATTCTAGTCACTAAGACATGTTTTCTCGAACTAAGAGTATTTTGCTGTTCAAAAACTTTTTTGATCAGATTATTTTTCTTGCAAGACATAAAGTAAGACATTTTTTTCCTTGAAACAAAAGTCTATTTCATTTTCTTAAGATTCATTTGTTTGCACTGTACTTTCTAAAAAGCAAAACGTTTTTCCAGAGGTGAAGCAGATGGAGCCTTAGTCAAACATTTCAGAAAGTAATCAGAGGCCAAACGATCGGAGCCAAACGATCCAAATGATGGAGCTTCTGTCCTTCAGAAATGCAAACATTCCTGCACTGCAATGAGCGTTTTCTCTGCAGCTGCTGCACACCTGAGGCTTCACACCGTCAGGCGAAGCTGCAACTCCTGCAGCCCAATCACTTTCTAAGAAGTGGAAAAGACGAAGATGACTGTGGGATGAATGCTGTGCAGAGCGGCGCATGTGGGAACCTGCCTCACACATGCCAAGGAGAGGGGGGGGCACACAGTAAACAGAAACTATTAAACACACAGTCAGAATGTCGTACTCCCACACTCAGTAATCTAACACAACACAGTGTGAGAGCCGCGGTAGTGCTGGCACACAAACAATGTCCTTCACTGGAATTTATGCTGGGATTCAAACAAACTATCAGATTTTCCACTAAAGTAAAGTAAACTAAAGTAGACTAAAGTAAAAGCTTGGAGTCCCAATTAACCCTCAAAATTGTGTGTTTGCAAACTTCTGCTGATCCTCGTGGTCTCAGATGTCTGATGACCAAAAGAATAAAACCCGGCTTTTGACCTGATTTCCGTTTAGCACCTGCAGTGTTCAGTAGAATGTTCCTTAGAGTGCAAAGATAACGGTTCAAGTCCCAGGACTAAAGCTGGTGGGGTGGACACCACAAAGTGTTGGCCACACACTACTGTGATGCTCTTAAAGACCCAATCACATCATCTTTTGGTCTGTTATAAAAGTCTTCTAAGTGTTTTTTTTTATTTATGATGAAAATCCAAACACCTGCATCGTTTCCTAGGACGTAGTTTATGAAGAACTATTAGAAATTTGCCTCTGAGTTGCTGTTGGCGCAGAGCAACCCCGCCCCCCTTTCCCCGCCCAGCGTATTTTCGATGTCATAAACACAATCTTATTGAAACATCTTTTTTTTTGTCTGCTCCTGATTCTCAAAAACTAAAAAATATTCAGAAATGCAATTTTGAGCTACATTTTCTTTGAAGATGTCCCCCATCATCAGAGAAAGGCCACAAAAACATGTTCAAATCACCCAAAACATGCAATGTTCCTCTAGTTGGATTTTTAAGCGAAGATACCAACAACTGTTGAGAAAAACTCTCTTTGACATCGCATCTCTCTGGAGCTGTCAAATTTTGCAAGTTGGAAACACATTTCCTTAATCTTGGCCAAAAAAATTAATGAATAAATAAGTTTATTTAAATATAGTTTATTTAAACGGCTTTGATTTTTTTGTTGATGTTCTATAAAACGTTTGTTTTCACTGAAAAGCTGCATTTGTGGACTGATAACACCCAAACCTTAGATGTGCTGCTGTCACGACACAATTTGAAAAAAAGATTTTGAGGAGAAGGGTTACTGACTGTTCATGAGAACTGGACTGAGGTTGACATCCCCCACACCAGCCTCAACAAATTTAAGTCAATTCACTCGCCAATTTTACGCGACACGTACGCAGACATGTTGGAGCGGGACGATATCAAAAAGGCAGTGATTGGTCTGTCAAAGTTTCTATGGCAACCACTCTCACCAATCAGCAGTGAGCTTGTTGGAACCCTCCCACTTCAAAGCGGGCTGCCCGAAATCTGTCAATCATGCATTTCCAACATTAGGCATGGAGGCCAGACGGCTCCACCTACTGTTATAAAGGCATCCGATTGGTCAGTTTAGAACTTGACAACTTAAATTACAGAAAAAAACAATCAAAAAATAGTGAGGATTATTAAGATCATGTTAAAAGAAGGCATCAGAACAAGAATGATTGTTTGGACAAATAAAATGAGCCGTTTTATTTCTCTATAGAAGTCTATGGGATTTTGACTTCTCGGAGCCCGCAGGTACTTCCTGTTTGGAAGGCCAGAGGGGGAGGGGTCTCTCAGTCCAGTTCTCTTATACAGTGTCGATGGATTTTATCCAGATTTCCAGATTTTGTCTGGGACAAACTGAACGGAAAAGCTTTTTCTGCCTCTGCGACCGTTCCGATGGACAGCAGGTCCCTTCATCTGGGAGGGAAAACATTAAAGCAGCACCTTCTCACCGTACAGCTGCTGCACTGCCACGATGTCGTCCCAGCTCAGAACCAGGCTGCGGCCCAGTTTCCTGTAGTACGGGGACATGAGGGCGTGCCGCACTGGCGAGTGCTCCAGCCCCAGGGTGTGTCCGACCTCATGCGCCGTCACCATGAACAGGTTGTGGCCCTTGTGTCCGTTCAGTGTCCACCTCTCGGCCATGTCAAAGTGGGCTTCGCCTCTGCGAGGCAGGAAGGCGTGCGCCAGGGTACCCCCTGAGTTCCAAAAACACATGTCATTAAAGTAATATTGTCACAGGCTTCAGTGATGCCGCTGATGAAGCTGTCTAGCTTTAGCTTTTTCTGTTTCTGTTTTATTTTCTGACAATTTCCTCTGAAATCCTTGCATCAGTTTTGCTTTGAGTCGTTTCTTGTCTTGTTTCAAAGATCTTCTCTGTTTTGTTCTGATTCCTGAAGCACTGTTGTGTTTTCCTAAAGTTTATAAAGTTTGATACCATGGTCTTGGTGAATACTCGATTCTGATTGGCTGCAGGGCGTCCATAAAATAAAGTGTTCTACCCGCTGACGAGAGCTGAACTGGGTGACCCCTCCCAAGCCGTTTTCTATGGGAGACGTCACACTCACTCGGTTCAGTTCTCATATACAGCCAATGGGAATCCCATGGTCTGGGTGAATATTCAAATCTGAAAAGTAATAATGAACACATATGATGAAGCTCTGGTCAAATAGCCTGAATGTTCCACACCATCCATCTTCAGAGCCCACCACTTCCCTTTTGAGGTCACGGAGATGCTACAGTTGGGTGAAGGCGGGGTCCCCCCAGAACAGGCTGCCAGTCAGTTGCGAGGCCATGTTCTATACTCTAAACATTATTCTAAACGCCAATTGGTGACCGGAACAACAGAAACTTAGAACATATGTGAACACGCGTTTCTACTTCATTTTATTATTAATGAAATAAATAGTTTGTTTGTTGATCCACATTGATGGATATTTCTAGCACTAAAAGCGATCTAGGAAAAAACGACTTGTGGACTTTGTTTCTTTGAAACAAACTTTTGCTTCATCATGTGGACAAGAACGAGCAGGAAGAGGTTAATTTCCTGTCTAAAATGATGTTTTGTATAGTTTAACATGACATTTAGCTTATAAAACACTTTCCTCCGCTGTTTAGTCCTCCCACACCAGCTGCAGTACAGCAAGCCTGTATCCGTTACCATGACAACGTGGCACGCCACTAATCGAATAGTAAGCATCTTGTGAAAAACAAATGAAATGTTGAAAATAACAAGATTAAATAATTTTTCTCGTAAGTGACAATGGTATAAATGGGGTAATCCCCTTCAAAGTGTCCATTATCAGAAATGACGTAGATCATCTTTTTGCAGCCTCTGTCGTGATTCTCTTCTGAGTCAGACATTCACTTTACCTTCATGCTGGATCACATCTTTGTCTACATTTAGATTTCTGAAAAATCCTACTAAAGATTTTTAACTTTTTTATCGCATTTTAGATTTTTTTGTTTTGTTTTTAGACTTTTACCTCACACATTTAGAGCGTATTCTGACTGGGAAAGTCCTTTGTTCCAGATCGAGTCCCGAACCTTGCGTTTGGTCTGTATTCAGACTGGCATCAAGCGGACCTTTCTGTTGAGGACCAACGCTTGTAGACAAAACCACATGACTAAAGATCTCTTCAGTCATTGGCCAGGAACTACGGGGGGGGGGGGTCAAGCGGAACAATTAACTGCTCAAACTTTTTATTTCGATTATTAGTTTTGAACTTGGGAACAAAACAAAATAAACTTTAATAAAATAAAAAAATTTCTGTTTGATAACACGACAATCCCAGCTTTGCATTTGTCCGCGACTCATCTGTTGCTTCATTCCTACCTCGCTTCGGGAACAGATTGTATTCTGACTGAGGAATCTGAGAGCTAACCGAAGCTCAGTCCAATTGAAAACGAACCGAGACCACCCCCAAGGTTGGGTCCGAGAGTGGTTCCTGGTCCCGGACCAGGGACCATTTGGATGTATTAAGACTGAAAGTTTGTTCCGGATTATCGGTGAACTGAACTCTGATTCACTTAAAGCGAATCAAATGGGGCCAGTCTCAAAAGCTGCAAGTTGGTAAATAGGTGCTCTGTAAATGTTTACTGCAAAAAATTTGGAGTACACAGCCGTGTGAGGCTTTTCCCCCCCAATTATGTCATTGAAGTAATCTGTTCACAGACTGCACACCTGAACGGCTAATCTGTGTGTCTGAAATAATCTGAGGGACAGTCTTTGTTTGGTTAGAAATATCACATTTACAACAAATTGTACACTTTTAAACTAAACTATGGTCTTACTCTGCTTGGGTAATAGAAACACAAACATTTATTGAGTGTCTAACTTTTCACTTGGACAGTTTGGAAGCGTGTAATCAATCCATGACATTTTTCCTCACTCTCACCTGGCCCGTCAAAAGCATTGCTGGCACCGTCGTTGTGGTCGCCTTCGTAAAAGGTCAGCCGGATGTCAGCCGGGCCCTCGGGGGCCTCCTGGAAGACCAGGCCCGACACGTTGCTCCACAGCTGGAAGGCGGCCTGCACCGCCAGACGCACAGAGCCCCGGGACAGGTGTTGAGGCCAGTTCACCACCTGGTAGGTCAAATGTCGCTTGGACCACTTCTCACCTAAATAACAACAACAACACAGCAGATCACACTTAGGGAAAAAAGCTTATTTCCTTGATCCGTTATCAGGTGTATCCACTCTTCCTTTAACTTCAAATTAAGTGCATTTATATTCAGAACTCACCAAAGCCACCAAATGGTGACTAAATGGAAAAACAACGCTAGCAGATCTGCTGGATTCAGGAAATCCTAAGCAAAGACAACCTTCAGAAACGTAAGATTTCCAAATGTTTAGAACATTTTTTGAGTTATTGCAGAAACTTCTCAAGCTGGGAATGACTGAGAGCAGAATAGAAAGTGTAAATGAATGGAAATCTCCTCTTTTCTGGCCTCAATAATACCAATGGAAAGACTCAGATCTTTAGTTCACCGTGTTCAACCTTCTTTGAGCCGAGGTACATTGATATAAATCACAAGACACATCACTACCACGCAAAATGTAACAAACGAAACCCCTGTAGTTTCTATTAACAGTTATATACATTTATTCTGATATAAAACAGTCTCTAATAAGAACCAAATAAAAAGAAAGAAGAAAGACTTTCACGAACTTTCATATTTCTTCTAACTCAGAGAGAAGAAACCGATGAACACAGACCTCCAGCTGCAAACTCTTTGTCACTTGCAAAGACTTTAAACCTTGTTTTGACCTGTGGAGCATCCAAGATATCGTACCAAATCTTCCATTGTTTTAACTTCTCTTTGCTCTACACCTTTCTGAACTTTACTCAGAATCAGGACCAAACACTTTTGTCTCGTTAAGAGATAGGATCTAAAAAATAAAGAAATTATTTTTAAAATCAGTCCAAATCCTTTGGCTTCATACTCCTAACAAAAGAGAAACTTAAGACTCAAAAAACTGAAATGGCTTTATTTAACCCTTGTGATTAGATGACCCCACCCTTGCATTGACGTGTTCTTCTTACCATGACAAAGGTGGATAAAGGTGGAAAGATTTCATGTAATCCATGGACACCAGTGAAGATCACAAATCATTGAAGAAAAAAGATTCAGAGCACTGTCTAGTGGGTCTAGATGACCCAACTCCCAACGTTAAATTGCCTAGGATAGCACAAGGGTTCCGAAATGACATTTGACTGCATTGTTTTTAACAGAATAACAGGGAGAAGCCACATGAAATCTCTTTTTTAACATTGAAGACCACAACAAGAAAATTAAGAAATGTAAGATCTCCACAGAGAAACGTATTGCTCATAATTTGGTAACTTATTGTAAGGCAATAAGAAGCTTTGTAATTCTTGGTTCAATATGAAGAACTTTATTTTGAAGTTCAAATAAGTTAGACTGGCATTTATCAATATCAGTTTCAGATTTTATAAGGATTTCTAAAGATGGGCCAACTGGTACTAAGGTTCTCATTTTGTTCACATTTTGTTCTAAAATGAGTCATTTCTACATATTACACTAGTTTTTAGTCACTGTAATCAAAATAAACTACAAATAAAGAAAATAAAAAATACAAACCATTTGCTTAATAGTAGCAAAAAAGACCAACTGATTATTGGGCTGTATAACATTCAAGTGTAAGTAATTCTAAGTAACAGCCTTTTTTTGTCTTGCTTTTCCTTTTATGAATGCTTGTGTGGAACTCTATTCTATTCTAGATTTTCCTATTTTATCATAAGATTTCTTGTTACGTGATACTTCCCTGCTGGTTGGACAGATAATTTTACTACTTTCCTGTAGTTTTCTTCTTGAAATGAGTGATGTTTTCCCATTGTTTGCTGTGTGACAGGGAACAGCTGTTAATATGTTCAGAGAAGGAACTGAAGACCTGTTGGGAATGAAAGGGTGGTTGGGAAAATGGGAACCCATTTACAATCAACTGGAACCAAACTTTACAAGTTAAAACTAAAAAAAAGTCCAAATCTAAGCATTAAAAAGGGGGGGGGGGGGGTTTGACCACTGAAAGCATGCAGGTCTGTACAGAAGATCCCTCAAAGATTGTTACTGACATGGCTGTATCTGGATATCTGGAGCCATTAACGCATGGGTTTGGCAATGACATCAGTCTGGGAGTAAACAGACACACACTGAGCCTCTGCAGCAGCCCGGCAGACTGTTTAATGCAACACAATGATAAGCACATTTGTCACAAAAGTTCAAAGGAATGTTAGAGCAGATGAACTGAAGGTGTGAGCCACACTCCTTCCCGCCCCACATCAGTGTTTACTCCCAGCGGATTGGGGTCGCGTTTAGCCTGACGGAGACAGGATCTCTGCTGATCTGGATCCTGAGCGGAGCTCACGCTCCATCCCAGACTGCCAGAGAACAAGCGGTCCCCGAGGACGGCGGAGAGGCCAGGAAGTCCGATACACAAGACATTCCAAGACTTCCCTTATGGAAGCAATTAGCATCATGGCCTCTATAGCGGGGGTCAGGAAGGGAGATCCTCGGAGCGCTGTTGCTGCAGGAGGTCCTGTTTGTTACTGGTGTTAGAACGCTGCTGGAGAAAAACCGTGAGGCCAACAGTGTTTACTTAACCGCACACCAACAGTGTGATGTGTTGTCCTCTCAGCATAAAAACAGGCACTTTGAGGTCAATAGCCTTACATCATTTTAAAATACTGTTTTGTTTCTTTGTGTAATTCAAGTTTATTTAAAAGTTCTTTTAATTATTATGGTCTGTGGCAGGCCATATTGACATTGTGACATTTCACATTTGAAAATATTTCTGCACCTTGGAACAAAAATTTGACCCCCGCCACATGCGCGAAAAGTCACCACCCGGTCACACAAAGTTTGAGATTTGCCGTTTTTCAACAATATGGGAAAACGACCTTTTTGTTTGTGCCAATTTGATGAAATTTGACACACATGCCGCCAGCTTAAGTCTACAACGACCCCAGAAGTTTCACTGACCTTTGACCTTGGGAAAAGGCAGCCAACTTAAATTTACAACACAAAAAAAGGAACTTTACTTCCAGATACAAACGAAAACTCATCCTAGGGGTTTTTATCGATTGTCTCTTCTTGGGCATCAATGGCAAGCTACTGTGGCAAAAATGTTGGAATTAGAAGTTGTAGATTTTGAATGGCGTGCACGTGGTAAATTCACAACTGTTGTGATCTAAGCTAGCTTGCACAATTTTTATCGGAATGTCGTAAACATTGAATATGGGATTCCCTGACTGAAGCTGAAGAAAACGATGTAACATACGATAAGATTGTATTAGGATTAATGTGTGCATGGTAAACAAAATGTCCTCACAAAATATTCTGCTGCCTCAGCTAAAATAAATAAATTTTAAATAATTTTTTCAGAATCCACTAACGAAACCAATATACTCTTGTCGGGGATATCCAAAGGAAGTTTTGAAATTATTATGGTATGGGCACACGGCCAACGGTTCGGCAATCATTTTGTGCTGAAATATTTTGCCTTTTCCACAATTTATCCCTTGTGCTATCTTAGATGACCCCACCCTTGCATTGACGTGTTCTCCCTACCATGACAAAGGTGGATAAAGGTGGAAAGATTTCATGTAATCCATGGACACCAGTAAAGATCGCAAATCATTGAAGAAAAAAGGTTCAGCGCACTGTCTAGTGGGTCTAGATGACCCAACTCCCAATGTTAAAGTGCCTAGGATAGCACAAGGGTTAAGAAAAGGAAACCTTTGTTCAAGCGATTTTCACGAAATTTCCCACACATGCCGCTAGCTTAAGTCTACAACCACCTCTGGGGTTTCATCGAACTTTGACCTTGGGAAGAGGCCGCCATCTTGAATTAAAAAAAACACTTTTATTACCAGCTACAATCAAAAAGTCGTCCTAGGGATTTATAGCGATCATTTCTTAACTTCTCTGCCATTTTTAAAAAGCAATTGGAGAAAAAATGCTGCGATTAGTTGTAGACTTTGAACGGTGTGGGTGTGGCGAGCTTGCAAAAGTGGCGTTCTTCTGTAACTTGCACATTTTTAACAGAATACTATGAAAATTGAATGGAATGATCCCTGGCTAGAGCAAAAATAATGACATAACACAGAATATGAACATATAAGAAATGTGGGCGTGGTTAGCAAAATAACCAAAAAAGCGTATTTTTGCCAATTCTTTTAAAACTTACGTCGATCTGTTCAGTATCCTCAGGCGACTATTACACAACATGGCTGCTGTAGAGATAAAACCAACAGAAAAGCCGCCATTTTGAAAAAAACTGGTTTTTACATGACTTTGTCACATGTATCTTTGACTAGCGTTGTTCAACTGCGGGCGACGGTGGCGCATAGAGGCGGGAAGCGAGATGGGTGATGGCGCTTAGAGGCGGGCGGCGAGGCCGAAGGCAGGTGGCGCCAATACAACGCAGCTCTCTGCTTTAATTAATGAATGTTTTTATGCTTTTTATTTAACTTAATTTCATTTCATTTGTTTTGATTTACTTTGATTTGCCAAGGCTCAGATTGAATTGATTTGATTTTACTTGATTTGACTTTACTAGTCTTATCTTAACTTGTTAAATTTAATTAGATTCGGTTAGACTTATTTCGATTTTTGGCTTGATTCGATTTCACTTGACTTGATTTCATATGACTTCTTTCACTCGATTTTATTTGACTCGATTTAACGTGATTACATCTGAGAGGATTTGACTTACGGTAACTTTATTTGCCTTAAGTTTTTCGGATTTAATTTGATTTGATTTGATTTTACTTGAATGACTCCATCTAGGTGTAGCACTTGCCAGTTTGAGGGTTTAAATCTTAAGCTGCGCAATAATCCTCCATAAGTGTAAGGAACCTCTGGATAAAAGCACCAGGATAAATGAACAGGCACGGTAAATGTAAAGTTAGCCGCCATCTTTCTACTGTGTGAAAAAGACAGACAGGAATTTGCAACATTTTTCCTGGGAATCTGAAAAGCCCCGCACACCTACTGCACGTTAAGCTCTCATTGTGAGTGAGGATGGAGGAGTGTCCGCTCTGTAAATATTAGTGGGAAAACATGCTTCAACTTCCACAGGTCAAGGCCTGTTTTCAGTTTCTGTGTTCACCAAATGACAAAACAGCCCAGCTGAGCGTCTGACTCATCTCTGCTCCGCTGTGGCTGAAGGCGTCCGTCACACAAAAAACAGCCGTTATAGCTCCAACAGCACAGCTCACAAAAACGGAAAGGAAGAGTGACGTTGGTAGGCGCAATCATTCATTCAATTCAATTTTATTTATAAAACCCAAAAGACGTCCCAATGGGGTTCATAATTGTATAAGAATATGTATCGTCATAAAATATAATAGGTAATTGCTAAAATCAACTAAACAGACTAAGCTAAACTGGGAATCCCTGAGTCATCCTGACCTGAGAGGCTTGAGATACAACAGAGAAAAGGCTGATAGACCTGTCTGGATATGGAAACAATCAGCTCATCCTGTCCAGTCTCTGCTCTACACTGTTACTCCCCTGTTCATGACAGTTTAGAATCACTCAGAGCAGCGGTGCAGACATTTAAAATGGGAAACAGAGGAAGAAGATGAGGTCAAAACAGGATCAGCTTACAGTGAAGGAAAATTTGAAACAAATAATTACATTTAATCTAATCTAATTGGGTTAAACTCAAAGTACTACAATGTGCATTTAATAGAAATATAAAAAATGTGTAGAAACATAGTTTAGGGCAGAGAGTAGCACTCATGCTCCCCCAAAGTTTGATAAACCAGAGGAGGGATGACACTGGCAGCGGCCAACAAGTATTGACTGTATACAAGAACTGGACAGAGTGTGACATCACCCATAGAAAACGGTTTATCTTTGGCTCCAACCAATTCAATTCAGTTGCCATTTCTTTGCGACACGGCTGTCACCATGTTGGAGCCAGACGTCTTTAGTAGGCAGTGATTACTCTGAGTCGTCGTTTCCATGGCAACCACTCTAACCAATCAGGAGTGAGCTTGTTGGAAGTCCACACCCCTACCACTTGAAAGCAGGCTACACCAAATCTGTCAAAGGTTCCAAACGTTCAACATAATCATGATTATCAAGAAGATGTAAAAAAAAATGTTCAAGTTATTTGGGTTGTCCGGCCCGCGGAGGCTCGCAGAGAGGGCAACTCAAAGGGAGCGCAGGTGTGTTGAGATTCATACGGCCACCTTAAGGGTCGTCATGATAATGGAACGTACCATTATCATGCGTGCGGGTAAGTGTACTGTGAAGTATTCGTAAGGATAATGGAAGCTACCTTACAGACGGGGGGTGATGCGCCATACACGAGTCATTAGTAAGGTGGGGGTACTGGCTCCTGACTGACCGTGTACAAATGCTGCACACACGGGTTGTGCATGTGCACATAAATGAGGCCAGAGGAGGGATGACACGGGCATGTCTACACAAACTACACTCTGATTGTCTAATTCCCTCATTTCAGCATAAAAGGAGCAACACTTATTCCATCAACAGCACCAATGGGCTCATATTTTCAATATTTCTTTTAAGTTAACAATGTGTGCTTCCAAGTTTAAACGGTTTTTCAAATTTACAATCTGGTTTTCATTCACTTTATCCCGCTTTGAGCCCACAATAGAAGGTGCAAATGGCGGCTGAAAAGCTGCAACAAGACATCGGGTTTGAGCAAGGTGCACCGCGGCGTCCGGCCCGAATGTCTTAGACATACAGCAAAGGTCTGCTCCGCTGAAGGAGATCAGCAGGTACTGCCGCAGCATTTCTTTTCTGAATGAATCTTTCCACATATTTGCAGTCAGCTCCAAATGTGCTGCACAAATTCCAGCAGGAATTCAAACAGAATCAGGCGAAAACACGTCTGGAATCTCAGAAAAAAAAAAAAAAAACAAACTATGCTGCACTTCCAAACACATTAAACCTTATGGGATACCAGACGGGAGTGTAGCAGGCCCTGTTGCCAGTCAAACTGCTCAAGTCTGTGTCTAAACCAAAGACAAAAAAAAGCTTTCTTCACCCAAACCTGGACAAGAACCATCAAAACCCAACCAGTCACTCTGCAAATATTCAATCAAAAACCTTCAAAGTCTCTGACAGCAAACAGTCAGTCAGGTGTTCACCAGAGGGAATGCGTCAGGTACCGACATGAAGAGCGGCGGCAAATATCAGCCACCGGAGCATTCCCTGAGCGTTAGCCAACGTCCTCATTGACATAAGGAATGCAAAGGCATAAGCATGAGCAGATAGAGGAGAAGGGGGGTGTCAAGACTTTTCTCCACCCAGGGTGCTGAAGGTTCACAGCTGAGACATGGAAACTGAGGCCCGTAAAAAGCTGCACTCTAAACCGACACCGCAACAGTGTCCACAAGTATTCTAAACATCATCTTTATCCCTCAGTCAAAGTTTGCAAAACAAATTTTTACTAAAACTCACAAACTCATAACTCAGACTGAAAACACAAACAAAAGCTGCTTCTTTCACTAATTCTTAGCTGTTTTTCAGAAAAGAAAAAAAAAACATTAGAAGGAGATTGAACTTTGTACTCAATTACCGTGTGAAATCTGCAAATAATTTGGTGCAGCTCAGATGCACTCTTGACCCCCATTAAAACAAATCACATTGCAGCATGATGATGGAGGAAAAGTGGAGAAAATTAATCATTTTCTGCAGGATGTTAGACCACAATCTGGCAACAAGCATCTCAGTTAAACACTGGGTCGGGTTTACAGAGGATTGCAAAAGCGACTGTGGAAAACCTATCCCCTAAAACTTCCATCCATCCATTTTCCAAACCCGCTGAATCCCTTTTGGGGTCATGGGGTTGCTGGAGCCTATCCCAGCTAATCTTGGGCAAAGACCGTACACCACATCTAGGGACAATTTAGAGCAAGGCTGGCCGACCCTGGTCCTCAAGAGCCTCAGTTCTGCCTGATTTCCAGCTCTCCCTGGATTTCTTGATTTTGAGTACCTAAACCAGGTGTGTCCTGCCAATCAGGATGCGGAAGTACTTGAGTCAGCCAATCAGCAGAAAGATGATCCAAGAGGAGAACCTGGAAACCAGGCAGAATTGCGGCTCGTGAGGACCAGACTTGGCAAGCTCTGATAGAGTCACCAATTAACCTATGAAGCATGTTTTTGGACTGTGGGAAGAAACTGTAGTGCCTGGAGAATAAACACGCATGCACGAGGAGAACACGCAAACTCCACCGAGAGAACCCAGCCAGGATTCAAACCAGGGACTTGCTATGAAGTGAAAGGGCTAACCCCTACACCACTGTGAAACCTGTGGCGTCTAAAACATGATGAGAAAAAGTCAAAGATCTCCTGAACATTTGGATGAAGCTAGTTTAAAGACCCGTCCCGATGAAAAGGGTGTTTTGAACATGTTCTTTGTGTATTTTTCTGATTATGGAGGGCGTCAATAAAGAAATGCTTTTTCTATGTTCAAATTGTTGTGAATAATGGGCAGATGAACTAAATGCTGTTTGGAAAAGATCTTATTTGGGACGTAGAAGCTACAATCGGCAGCCCCCAAGCTTCCTGCTTTGCTCTGTTTTTCACTTGTTGACAACTAGATCCGCATACGTCTTTGTTTCCCTCTTCAGGCTCAAAACTGTGCGGCTGGATAGCTCGAATATTGCTCGCCGTTTTTGTTGTTAGCTTGGGGTGTAAGCTAGCAGGAGAGCGTGTAAACAGAGAGCTCTCAGCAACGGGGAGGGGGACAGGGGTGGGTTTGCCTCCCACACAACAGTCTTGCCCACATCTCAGAGGGGAATTTCTAATAAACAACTGCCGCTCTGCAGAAACTATGTCCTATAAAAAGACCCAGACATAATTAACAGACCAGTAGAAACGCTTTGAAAACAGAGCGTGTCTTTAAACTCTAAATATAGAACTATAGAGTATAATTTGTACCAAAAGGGATGAAATATTTCTTTTTTATAGAATTTGTACAGAAGAAGTTTTGTCAACCTTCTTATCCTTGCTTTGATACATATTTATGTACATTACCCTAACATGGTAGAAGAACCTGTAAACTTCATGTGTCACTCCCCAGAGAGCTAGAGTGGTCCGGAATGGCTGCACCGTCCACCTCACCTGCATTAATTACACCCCCCCGGCTCCATTCAGAGCTTTGTTGGGCCCTCCCTGCTGCCCATTTGTGACCACATAAGTGCACACAGCCCCTCCCCACGCAGGTGTCTAATGGAGCCACAGCTCAGACAGCAAACAGAGTCTGGTAGACGTTCACATCGGCACCTTGTGAGGCTGAGCGCCTGCCGCGATGCTGCGGTCGTCTGCCTCCGGTAAAGATGACCTTTACTCTCTGTGACCAAATCCGCTGGCTGCCCTCATCCGACACGCCACAGCGGGGCTCGGCCATCTGCCTCAGGGTGGCGCCGTCGAGCTCTCCCGTGATGGGCAGATGGGACAGCCACTGGAAATCTCTGCAGAGACAGGAACAGCACTCACTCTTTTTATGAGGTCTGGATTGTAAGAAGTTTGGTGGTTCTGGAAGGAACGTGATTATCATCATAAAGGACAGAATAAATCAAATTGACTGACAGGCAGAAGGTCTTTCTGATCAATGGAACCTCTGACACTCCTATAATTCCTGTTAGGGATCTTCTCCACACAAAGTTCTGCCCAAACTGTCACAGCAAACAAGTCCTGAATTTATTTATGCTGCAGACTGGAGATGGGTCAGAGGGGGGTTAACTTCCTGAAATTCCTGGAGCATTCAAATAGGGCTCAGGAGATCTCTCCAAGTGCAGAGACTGAGGAGGGGGTCAGCAGCTGCATCACCCCGTCTCGTCTCACCTTCAGATCACCCCTGGCCCAGGTGAACACATCAAACCTGTCTAGCACCTGTGACATTGCCTGATCCCAGGGAATGAAAACATAAGCCCACAGAAATCTGAAGCTGTCATTTCCGAATCATCTCCACCCACCGGATGGCTGACCGCGCCTCTGCCGTGTTGTGGATGTGGTGGTCATTATGGAGGTAGCCGTACTTTTCCAGAAACTCCTGCAACAACAATCAGGCTTTTAACTCAAATGTTTATCAGACACTTGGATGTCAGAGCATCTTTTTCCATTCCAGGATGCTGCTCATACGCGTGGACCACCCACACAACAAAGACCCCCACCCATCACTCAGAAGGAATTTGTCAGAAAAAGGCTGTTCTCCGAATACAAGATGAACAAAGGTGGTATTTGATAACAGATGTTCCAATGCACTTTCTGCTCCTCGTGTGCAGCGGCGTTCATGTTCAGGCAGCAGCAGCCACAGCTGATTACAGATGCGGGGAAGGTGGGACTGTAAATCAAGAGCAGCGGCTGACGGATGGGTTTGGACAAATTGAAGCACGCTCCTTCAACAATGGAGAGCTTGGTTCAAACTGCAGGTGCTGATGCACAGAGAACATCCCTGAGACCTTCTGTAGTTCATTTTTATCTTTACATCTAAGAATCTATATTTTTAAACCCATTTAAAGAGTAATATCAATTTTTTGTACATGGGAATCCAGATGAAGTCCCCAAAAAAATCTCGTATAACTTCTTTTGGAACTGGGCTCTGCTACGTTTAACACTGAAAGAGCTATTTGGTTCAGTTTTGTCCAGACAAAAACCAATGAGAGCCGCAAAGTCCCACCTCACTATTTACAAAAATACACTTTTTTTATGTCTTTGTGGCCATTAAGCCATTTATTTCCAACAATGGAATTATAAATCATAATTTTAAACTTCTTTACTTTTGACAGCTGCACATACAAGTTCCTTGCAAAAATAATGTGTCAAATAAGATCCTCCTGCTGCAGCAGATTTACCTGAATTAAGAACTACAAAAAAGTCTAACATGGCATTCTCTATCATGATTTTCTTCCTTTTACTGTAAACATGGATTTAGAATCCAGATTGTTTTCATCTAAACATTTAAATGCAATTGTATACTTTAAAAACAACTAGACACAGTTTTCCAGCATGGATGGGAATATATGCCTAACTTAATGAACTATTCAAATTATCTTAAAGGTAAAGAGCTACAATGCAGGTGTAAAAGTGCTGCTTTACTCTGGACAGGTTAGACTTCAGCAGGAATCTACTGCATAAAGCAGAAACATCTTTGGTTTAGTCTTGGTAATAATTAATTCCAAGGTAAACAAGTTGGTAAAAAAAAGAAATAAAAGAGACAATGTTTTGAATGTTCTTGCCAAAAAAAAAAAAGCAAAAAACATGTTTAACCTTGGATAGGGGACTGTTTTGTTTTTTATCTTTTATCATTTCCAATTTCTCGGCCGTTGTCAATTGTCAAAATAACTTTGAAAACCTCAAAAGGAAATTGTTCTTGGGTTATCGAGGGCATTTAAAAAAAAAGGACTCCGAACTTATTTAATTTATTTAGGGTGTTTTATTTTCTGCAATGAATCCATAAAAAACGCCTTCAGCTTAAGGTCAAATGCAACCAAACTGGCCCGATATGGAAAAAATACCCAGATGTTTTCATTAAAAAATATATATAAATGAAGTGAACCCCATTTCATAATTTAAATCCACTAAAGCCTTACTTCGAAACTCACAACTGCGCATGCTCAGGGTTAAGATTGAAAATCCTTTAACAACCGCTAAGGACTAAAAAACCATAAAAAAACAATAAAGCTGGTCTCATGCTTAAGTTTCTAACTCCTGTGTATTTACTGGCATGACCCCTCCCACAGATAGTCGGTACCTGCGGGTCGAGCCCCAGCGGCGCTCCGCTCGCAGTGATGAGAACGGCCGCGGCCAGGACCCACGCCGCCGTCCCGGCGCGTCCGGAGAAAGGCGCCTCGCCACGGGACATGCGCAGCGCACACCGCCGTCCCGCAGCCGCCCTCATGGTGTCAAAGACGGAGGCAGCTGCCGGCCCGACTCCATCCTTCAGGGGCGACGGCTCCGATTTTATCACGGACGCTGGCTCCGCCCCCTTTGAGGGGTTTGAAGCTCGCGGCAAAAATACCAGAGCTGCTGAAAACCCAAACTCTACAAACACAAGTCCCGACGGTTCATAATGAAGAGAAGGAGGCGCAATTCCAAGTAAAAGGTTTTTATTTCCATTCATACAAAAGAAAAAATGGTTCACAGCCTCACAAACACCTGTATCTAGAATCGGACAAAAATAAAGATGTACAGAATAAAACAAACAAAAAGGTTTTCCGTATGCCGACCAGTCCCAAACCCCCATTCACATTAGCACAAGCATATGCATCAAAGATGAACAGTAATAATTAGGATGGACGACCTACAAAACAGACAAATGTCTGATCTCTCCTCCCCCCCATGTTCTCATCAGCTACCCCCCCTCCCCCTCCCCCTGTCAAACTGAAGGGCTGGAATGGTTTCGTCGATCATCGTTTAGTATGGCCGCTCTCGCCTGTCGTCTCGACGGTCACCTCTGTGGAGGAAGGACAAAGACGCGTTACACTGTCTGAATTCTAACAGATGGAGACGAAGTACGTCTAACGGGTACAGATGAACATCCACCTCCATTACTGAAAAAAAAAAATCATTCTGTAACAGAAAACCGATTTGTATTTATTTAAACTGTGTTAAGAATTAATGCATCAACAATCCTACACATTTGCTTTTTTAAAATACACTAATTTTCCACATCAAAACACAAATATAGTCCAGTTTGATTAATGCCATCCAGAGAACCAAAATCTTATTCATTTATATTTGGCTCATTCATTATGTTCTAGTGTTCAGTTTTATTTTGAAAAACTAAAGAATAAAAGTTCATTAGGCCTGACAGGAAATAAAAAACCCAGGACGCACATGGAGAGTGTGTGTGCCCTCTTCTGGTTATGAAGCTGCATCAACATAAAGACAAAAAGTTGGCCAACCTTCCTCCCATTTTGTAGCCTCCCCCAAATCCTCCTCCTCCTCCTCCTCCTCCGAAGCCACCACGATCTCCTCCACGGAAACCTCCACCACGGCCTCGGAATCCACTGCCTCTGTCACCTCCAAAGCCACCTCTGCCTCCACGGTCTGCACACAAATTTATTCAGTACAATAAATGAATAACCTAGAGGTAAATGCATTTACCCCCTCAGCGTCAGATGCTCAAGTCTGCAGATCACTATTTTAAAAGGCATTTTTTGGTCTTCAAGGATCTGCCAACTGTTCATTTCAAACTACAAGGCAGATGGCTTCACTGGTTATGTTTTTGTTTATTTCCAGACATTATTATAAATCATTGAGGTTATGTTTCCACATGTCTACACTGCATCTTGTCAGTCCAGAAATGCCCAAAAAAAAAAAAAAAAAGTGTGGATTTTGTAAGATGAGCAAAGGGACATTTTGTCAGGAAGGGATACAGGGAAGAATCAAGACATTGTGTGTTTGGAGCGAATAGTGAGTCAAACAGAGTAGGTTCAGCCTCTGACACAGAGTTCATGGTAAGTCAGCTTTTAGGTGTGAACAAGACAGAAGATCCCCAGAAAGGAAGCTGCCATGAACTCCACCAAAGGCAGACAAATGCAAACGCTGCCTCCAAGTGGACAAAATGAGGAAAGACACAGGAGGATCAGGCCTGAGCAGCCAGACAGAAGCTGCTTTCTGGGATTTCTGTGGGATCCTGTTGTGAATTTAAATTTGTCTGCTTTTTTCTCTCTTTTTTTAATTAAAAGTAATCTGTAGGTGCATTTGCCACAATATGAACATGCTTGTGATGTGGTCACGTGTGTGCACCTTAAAATAAATAAATGTTTTGGGAGAGCCATGACTCCTGCAGTGCCAGACGTGTCCCCCTGCTGAAGCCAGTACATGTACAGGCCCGTCTAAAGTTTGCTGCATTTGGATGATCCAGAAGAGGATTGGGAGAATGTCCTATGGTCAGATGAAACTAAAATAGAACTTTTTGGTAAGAACTCTACTCGTCGTGTTTGGAGGAGATGGAATGCTGAGTTTAGAGCTGTGACGGTGTGGGATTTTTGATCACCGCGGTGATGAAGCAGCAGCAGGAGTCGCGGTGTCACGGTTAAATACTTATACGGGCAAATACTTATTTTCCACCATAATTTACATATACATTTAAAAAAAAAAAAAAAATAATCAGAAAATGTGATTTTCTGGATTTTCTCTCATTTTATCTCTCATAGTTGAGGTATACCTGTGCTGAAAATTACAGCCCTCTCTCATTCTTGCACAGTTGGTGGCTGACTAAATACTTTAGAATACTCTAAATACATCTCTTAATTTGAAATCTGAGGAACAGCTGAACAAAAAAGCCATTAACAGAAAAGATCACAGTAAAATAAATTATGTTTTTCAAAGTTACACAATCCATTTCCATTTCAAGTTAGGTTTATTAAACTTTTAAGATTTTCACAGAAAAAGAAAATTTCTAAGTTTCTACTTGGATTTTGTTTTGTGATTCCTGATTTATTGTGTGAAAACAACAAAAAACAGTCACATGGAAAAAGTTGATAAGAAAAAAAAAATGAAAGCAAGAGACTTTAAAGGTAAAAATCTAAAGATTTAAAGAGACAAAAGCTGGAGGTTTTTCCAAATCATTTGCCACTCAGTTCAAAGCACTGACCTCCACCTCCAAAGCCTGCGTCTCCTGGTTTAGGTGCTCCACACTTGTTACACTCCTGCCGTCGAGCAAAATTCATGTTGCCACAGGAGCTGATGAAAGATCAGAGAAAACATTTCATCTAGAAAGTTATGGTGAAATACCAAGCAGTTGGCCTTCTGGGAATTGATGTTTAAAACACTAACCTGTTTGGACACGGCCAGTCCCCTCCCTTAATGTCAAAGCTTGGTCCTCCACCTCCACCGCGACCTCTGAAACCTGCACCAAGACAACTGATGAGGACAACATCCCACTCCTCCTTCAGGCCGTTGTACACACACAAACGGTTTCATCCAAACCCACCTCCTCGCGCTCCTCTACCCCCTCTCTGTGTGAACTCAGCTCTACGAGTAGCAAATGATACTTTGATGGGTTTGCCGTTAAACTCCTTTCCTGGAATCAGAAAAGATCAAACGGACAGAAAACAACGGGACAAGTAAGGATTATGCCCAACGAGGTGTCCATCGTCAGAAATGAAGGGACAACAAGGAGGCGTGAACTGGAGGATGGTTTACGTCCCCATGTCGTCCAACATGCTTATGGTCACTTGTGAGAGATAAATGTTAATACTTTAACATTTTTTTTAGGTTTAAATCATTTTCCACAAAGTGGACTATTCTAAAAGGTAACATTGTAGAGTTATTTGAAGGACAGATCTTTTCTACTGTCTTCCTGTTGTGATAAACTGTGGAATAATATAAGTCCACCTGTCTTCCAAGTTTCTGTTACTGCAGGTAACTAATGCATTTAGGCCACCACAATTGTATAGATTATATAGAACATAAAGCGGCTGGGATAACTCAGTTAGCTAGAAGTAGGACTGTCACGCAGGAAACCTGGGTTCCCAGGGCTCAATGAGCTGGAGGGGAAAAAAAAAAAGTCCAGTGTGGGTCACTGGACAAGACTCTTCACACTGCTGCCCATCTGGGTCTCCATTGGCCTTGAAAATACAAACTCTACTAAACCACCTGTGCAAATCAGTGAAAGCTGATTTGCTGTGGTGAGCCCTAACAAGATAAGCCAACAGGTTAACAGGCTATTTGACCAGAACTTCTGTTTTTGGTGTTAATTATCACTTTTTAATAGACGTCCAGCAGCCAATCAGAATCGAGAACTCGCCCGGACCATGGTACAAAGGGAGATGTAACTCTGTTCTCTTACCATCAAACCAGTCAATGGCAGCCTTAGCTGAAGGAGGGTCATCAAACGACACTGTAGCCTCCCCCTTCGGACGGCCAGTCGCCTTGTCTGAATAGATGTTGATCATTGGCTGGCCTGTCTTCTTATTTACCTGAAACAGCATTTTTTTAAAATCTTAAGCCAAAGCCTTTGACAGGAGCTGAAATGGATAAAACCAAAAAGGTAAATCAATCTGTAATACAAAATGAGCCCATAATGCACCTTGATGATGCCAATCTGTTTGAAATAGTCCCCAACTTCCTGAACGGTGGCGTCTTCTCCAAGGCCCTGAACAAAGATGGTGTTGTTGTCCGAGTTGTCCTGCTCCCCACCTATATTGGGGGTCAGAAAACAAGAGTTAGAGTTTGTTATATTGGGGGGGAATGTTGCACTTAAGTGCTGCTGAAAGCCTCACCGGAATCATCCCTTGAGCCATAGTCTCGAGAGCCTGAGAAGCAAAGGAGGAGAGCGTGGAGGACAACTTTATTATGGCATCTTCACAAACCCAAGACTTTCACAATAACTTGTAACTTCATCCCTATCAATCCAAAATAGGCTACGTCCGTGTTTACAGCGTTTTGGCTGTTTCTCATACCGTTGCATGAAATACCAATACCTTGCAACAAGGTTCGATTCACTTTTCTTTGGGCTTACACCAGAAAGGAAGACCACCAAAAACGTCTCCAAGATTAAGTTTCTCCTCCTTCGTCCGAGGAACACCTTTGTTATTTACAGTCAACCTTTGTCTTCATGCAGCAAGACCATTATTTTATATTACCAAGCTCTTTACCACACCATTTTTTTTACCATATCTGATGTCATGTATGATTAATAGCATAAAGCGGACATCCTTGGGGTTCTGGACATGGAAATGGTGGCATTCAGTTTCTCTTTCCATTAATCCCCTCCTTTTATTATTTCTTGCTTCTAAACTTAAGATCTTTCCTCCCCCACCGACACAGTTCTGATGCTCGTCACTTACCACCGAAATTTTTGAAGCCACCACGGTCACCACCTCTGCAGAGGAAAAATTGGAGATATGATGGCTTTTCCTTTGTTCCATATGAGAGCTCAAAGCTCCCCTACATCCACACCAGTGTGAAACTTCTGCCAGGGTGTGCGACTATTGTGGAAATGTCTCACACGAGGAATGCGTTAGTTTTTGGCATTAGAGATCATTGAACAGACCACTAGGCATCTCTGAACAAATCAGGCAGACCGGTTAAGAATGACATTTCAACAGGTCACCACAACAAGAGGTATGTTGTTTGTTTTTGGAGAAGCAGGCCAAATTGGGGGAAATAAAATTACAAAACCAGAAGTTTCTTCTTTTTTTTTTTAAATTGAGAAGCCAAATTGATGTCAAGGGGTCCATCAATCTATAATGTCCATTCAGTGCATTTATGAGCTCCTTTAACCGAGATCCGAGTTTAAGTTCATTCACTCTGAACACCTGTAGTATAAAATGTAGATCCATGTTAACACAATACAAATGTCGGCCATTGTCACACACACACACAACACTTCATGAAAACTCAATGGATAAATATTTGGCGGAGGAATTATAGTCTTTTTTAAAATATACTAACCTTATGCACAAAACTGGATGCTTAAGTTTAGTAGAAATAAGAAAATAAGACTGCAACTATAAACAGGTCTACGTTGTTTTTAACTAAAAAATGTAATATGATAAGCTAAAATATTTGTGAAAATATTAGCCGTTAATAGTAAGTACACTTGTACTTTTAAAATTACATCCT
Organism: Oryzias latipes; assembly: GCF_053564925.1. NCBI lineage: Eukaryota > Metazoa > Chordata > Actinopteri > Beloniformes > Adrianichthyidae > Oryzias > Oryzias latipes. The sequence goes on along the minus strand of NC_136249.1, from coordinate 13,971,199 downwards.
TATGCAACATCATCCACTGTGAACACCCAATAAATCTGAAATATCAGATGCTTTACACAAAAAAAAAAAAAACAGAAAAATGCATAAAATATATCCGCTTTACAGGCATTTCTATTCAACCAGCCTCCAACTCACTTCCAAGTCTGGCTTGATAGCTGTGTTTGACAGAAACAGGCTTCAAATGTAATAAAATGTTTTGGTGAAAGATAACATTTCTACTACATAGTTTACTGTCCTGAGTTCAACTTTAATTCACTGCTGCAGCAGCATCTCTAACCACTGATGAGCATTCAAATGAATCCACACGCTGTGACTGGACATGTAATAAACTCACACCAGACCTTTGTGTTTACAAACCTTAACCAGGCTGCTAATACACCAATTTCTCTTGATTTTTTGGACATTTTTCTTCTTCAACTTTAACAAGGATCTCACTAAACTTAACCACACTGGAGTCTAATGTAAATAAAGTTTAATACTACAACTTGTCCATATAGATAATCTTCAAAAAATTAAAAGTTCCCACCGCGTCTAGTAGATCCAGCCAAAAGAAGAAAAATATTGAGAAATAAGGGACTGCATTGACCAGTTATGAGAGGGGTCACATTGTACCACACAATCCAAAAACCTGCATACAATTTCACTTCAAGCAAAAGTAAAATGTATTTTACAAAAGTTTGGGTCGGTACATTTGGATCACCACGTCTCTAGTTTTTGCAAAACCTCCTGATTGAAATGATCAGTGCCTTTCAAGCTAAAAAAGGATCATACAATTCATCCACTCAAGACCCCATGAAACCATTACAAGTCGTTTATAGGTCCGAATGTAAGACCTCTATATGGCTCTGTTACCAGAGTTCAGGTTCAGGGGAGGGGAGACTTTAAAACACATGTAGATGTGTGTGGATTAGCACAAGACTTCATGTTTTGACACATACCCATGTTTTTGACAACACTTGGTCAAGCTGGTTTAAAAAAAAATTTTTTTTTGAGTGTACCATTGTGGGATACTTGAGCACATCGCTGATTAGCACAGATCTATGTCCAGGTTGATGTTCATAGTTGTGGGGGATGGGGGGGTTACAGGGCCAAATGACACATACTATAATCAAACATACAAATGGGTACCTTAGGGGCAGTGGCATGTGCAACTTACCCCATACCAGGAGGTCCGCCTCTACCGCCACGGTCATATCCTCCGCGGTCGTAGCCACCGCTGCGGTCATAACCACCACGTTCATAACCCCCGCGGCCTCGGCCTCTGAAGCCCCCTCCTTCTGAGCGGTCTCCTTGGTCCCGACCAAACCTCCCGCCTTGACCACCACCTTCACCTAAGAAGAAGCTAATTTAACAGCTGATCCGTGCCTAGATGACCAAATCATCTCTACTAAAGCTCAGAAAATTATACCAATGAACTTGCGAACATACCCTCACTCCATCTTCCATAGCCAGCGGCTGCTTGGCCTTGGGTACCAGCATATGCAGTGCCACCCTGGCCTCCATAGGAGCCCTGCTGGCTGAAACTTTCCCCTGCCTGTCCTTGGGCACCAAAGGAACTCGGTTGTCCATATGAACTTGGCTGGCCATAAGACGCGGGTGCCTGCTGACCATACGACGGCTTTTCTCCATACCTTAATAAAAAAAAATGCAAACATTTATCACAACACATTCTAAACAACTGAATAAGTCAGAGTAAAAATATTATTGGTTAGCCAAGATTTACGGATAAACGGTTTACATTTTTTGTAGCACCAAAAGACAAACATTTAATATGGTACTTTCCTCATTTAAAACAGCCGTCATAACAGTATTGTTGCATCACAACAATGGCCGAAATCTGAAAGCAGTAAATATTATGGTAGCTCACCCAGATGACTCTTGTCCATAAGTTCCATAGCTCTGTTGCGGGGGTTGTTGACTGTAACCCTCTGTAGAAGTGAAAAGAAAAATGTTGATCATCTTCCAGAGTTTCAAAAGAATCTATGTAAATCGTGTGACTTTTTTCTGTTGCACTTAATGGAAGTGGGGGAAAGGGGTGGGGATATAAATCAATCTCCAATATGCAACCCTAAAACACCCCAAAATGAACATACCTGTGGCCTGTGGAGCACCTTGCTGACCATAACCAGCATAAGTCTGTCCTCCAAAAGAGGCACCAGCATTTCCTTGGCTGTAGGCCTGTCACAAAAATATCAGTTAAAGCTGGTCGTACACACACAACGTTTTACATGTTTGTTTTTTAAATAAAAAGCCTTACCTGTCCACTTGGCTGACTTCCATACGACCCTCCATAGCTGCAGATATACAGTATTTCAATACTATCTATTCATTGCAATGGGTATTTAATAAGCTCAAGACTTATTTATAATTTGTCAATTAAAAAATATTAATTTTTTATAACTTCCAATTAACACATTTATTTCAAGCAATTCTAAATAGGGGGAAAACGACATAATACAAAGACAATTCAAGTCTATTTATTCATAAAGTAATTAGAAAAAAATGCCATATTTGCATAATTGTTTCAGAACAATATTTGTACTTATACCCTGTACACACACCATCACACTGACTTTCAAATAAATAAATATTAACCTGCTAAATATTACTTAATAGTAAAAACACTAGTCACTTCTAATCAACATTCCAAAACGCCTACAAATGTAAAAAGGATAACAATCTTATGCAACAACAATTTAACATAACTTTTCTACCGCGCTTTCCCTTTCAGAGTTACCTTTGTTGACCGCCGTACCCCGAATCTGGAAAGAAGAACATTTTCACCACCAAGTTAGGTGCAGGAATTTCAACAAAAATAAGACTAACTTTATCGAACAATTTACTAAAAATAACGGAAACTTATGAACGGACATAAAATGCGCCAAATTGAAAAACAATGAGCACGCGCGCAGGCCTGCTGTAAAGCAGGCCTCAGAAAATGGCGGTTTATTCAGCGTCGGTACGGTCTAAACGCTGAAAACAAAACTTCTCATTTCTGCCTACCCCATCTAATGGTTCAGGATCAGCATACGTACACGTGAATATATACACTTGACACAAATATTTGAATATGATTCCGGTTTTGAAAAAAGGATATGAGGGAAAACACAAAGAGGCTGTTGGCTTCAACTTGAACGCAGCCCGATGACAGGCCTGCTCCTCAAAATGTTCTTCCGCGCTACAGTTTAAAAATAATTTTGCGCAGAAAGAAGCTCAAACCACGAAACAGATAAAACATGTTAACAAAGATGATTTTGTGTCCGTTTTCGGTGGAAAACAACGTTGAATTTCGTTAAATAGACGACACCACTACAGGCCTCACTGTGTTAGCGTTACGCCGCAATTCATTTCGACCTACTTTTAGTTCAGGGTCCAGGCGGCTGAAAATGGGGCGTTAAAAAGGGAAACATATTTACTTACCGGTCGCCATTGTACACTCCTCTGTTTAACTCGTTATAAAATAAAGGAGGTCTATATCTGTGACTGAATAATTAAAATAGCTTCTGGAAAGCGCCGCGGACAACACGCTGCTGCTCTGCGGCTAACAGCTTACCGGACCACCCTCCAAATTCTTCTTCGACCTACAAGCTGCTATACGGTCACGATTTAAAGCACAGCCGCCCCACTAGCCGCCACCTAGTGTTTGTTTGATTAATTACATCCCTGAATACTCTTCAATGAAAAGTGTTAAAAATAAAAAATTCAACTTGTCAAAATTTCTGTTGAATTTGTTAGAACTTTTCATGTCATCATGAGCTGGATGACTGAGAGTCTACACCTATTTGAATACTCTAGAATTCAAGTTCTGTATAACTGAAAAAAAATAATTACACAAAGGCATTCCTTTGTGTTCAAATAACCATAACTTTGACCATACCTAAAAGCTTTCACCCCTCTTTGGTTTTTGGAGATTTGAAATATTGTATGAGAAAAAAAAAACAGAAACAACAAAGGGAATGGTAATAAAAATAGTGATGCAATTGCTAAATAAAACTACCAGATATAAATCAGTTATTTGAAAAATCTTTATAAACTGCCTAATTTGCAAACATATTCCCTATTTGTTTACAAAACTATATCTAAAATTTAAGCCAAATTTTCATTTTATCTTGTGATTGTTTCTAAATTTTAAATTCATGCACCTTTAAAACGTTTTAGAATTGTCAGATTTAAGGTGCTTTAGTGTTTTTGCAGAATTTTAAAGGGTTCTTTAGCTCAACATGTGGTTTATCTGAAGACAGACTGAAGGTAAGGCATGCAAACGTAGTTTGCTGGTTTTCTTCATCCCTTTACCTGTGGAGTTAGTGGTTGGATGTCTTTGTGAGAGCTGCCTTTAAACACGAGGACACCGTTTTGTGACCTTACCCGAGACCCTATGTTTGAGTTTACCTGCTAGTGTTTATTTATCATTTTATGAAGTGTCTCATGTGACTGTCATGGATGATGATTCCTTTCATTTTTGTTATGGCCCACTGCAGTCAAGGACTGCAAAGACTATAACGGTTTTGCAATAATTGAATAAAAGTCAAAGAGGTAAAAAATGCGTCACACAGAAGTCTCTGCGAAAAACCAGTGTGCATCTATGCTCACTAGATTGGCAAATATAGACCACAATGCATTTTGTTTAACCTATTTTTCAAAGAAAATGTATTTAAATGTGTTTTTTAATAAAATTCTAGCGTTTCAGCATTAGTCTCGCCCTGGTTTTAAACTCCTTTATTGGTTTTACGCTTTTCGTTCATTTTCTTTTTCTTTTTACAATTTTTTAATGCATTTTTTATGCTTTTTATTTTTCTGTTTATATCTCTACGATGCTAAATTTAATTTAATGCTTTTATTCTGCTCTCCATGTGTACAGCACTTTGGGTCTCATTGGCTGGAAGATGCTTTATAAATAAATAACTGAAAAGAATGAAATTAAAATGTCAACGTTTTTATCTTTAGATTACAGAAGAAAAAATAAAGTAGTGAGGATTGTGTCCGAATCGCTTTCAAAATCCAGGGCACTACACAGTAGTTAGGGATTAGGGTGGGAATTCGGACACAGCCTCAGCGATTATCACGCTTTCCTCTCAATATGGGAAAATAAAATAAAAATTCGAGCCATTTTCACGAATTTTCATGCACATGCCGCTAGCTGAAGTCTTCAACCACCTCTGTAGTTTTGTCGACCTTTGACCTCAGGAAGAGGCCGCCATCCTGAATTAAAAAAAAGAAGCACTTCTAATATCAGATAGAAATGAAAACTTGTCCTAGGAATTTTCATCAATCATTTAATTTAACACCTCCAATACTCTACCCATCATTAAAAAGCAGTTATGGAAGAAAGGTTACAATTATAAGCTGTAGATTTTAAACAGCGTGCGTGAGGCGAGCTCACAAAAGTGGCGTTCTCCTATTACACATTTTCTAACAGAATAATATGAAAATTGAATGTATGCATCCATGGCTAGAACTGAACACATTAATATATGTCGTATATTGGATACAAACATAATAGGAATGTGGACGTGGTTAGCAATAAAAACGTGTTACTAAGAAAATGCAAAAGTTTACTTTTGCTGATTCATCTAAAACCGACACCGATTTGTTCGTTATTCCCAGATGACCAAAACATAAAATGGTTGCTATGGAGAAAAAAAAGGATTTTCTATCAACTTATGTTGTAGCTCAAGTTACCAGTGGTAGAATCTTTATGTGTTTTTCTGAGTCAGTTGATGATGCTGATCTCTCACGAGGAGCTCATGCAGCGCATACAACGCTGCTTGCGGCTTTATTTATTTTTTATGATTTCCTTTGCAACGATAGAGTAATTTTACTTTTTTGGGGAAAAGGTAACCTAAAAGTAATCCAGGACTCATGCGTTTCAATTTTGAAAGATGATTTTCGAACAAACAACCTGTAATTTATGTCAGTTCTGAAGTATTTTGCATAACACTAATGTTTCCACATCTGCATATTCTTCTCCTGACCAATTAATGAACCAAAGTCACATTTCTTGCCAATGACAAAAACATTCCACCTAAAAATATTTGAGTGAGAATATAAAAAAATGAAAACAAAGTGACACAAGACAGGAAAGAGTGTCTCAGAAGAAATTTAATTTTCTATGAAAATGTAAGCACGGAAGAGGAAAAAAAATGTTAGAAAGACAGAGAGAGAACCGTCATGGCTTTGATGCTAACTTCATACACAGGACAGTATAAAAAAAAGGCACCGGCTTCTCTTTAAACTCCAGACTGAGCCGATTAAGTGAAGATCTCGTCAGAATGGGGAGGAGCCAAGGTTAACAAATGACAGGAAATGGTGGGCGTCTCTTTCTACATGTGGTACAAAGACGCTTAACCTCTTTACTCGCCTGCGGTCACATACAGAACATTTAGTCACACCTGGATGGAAGTCCAGCTCGTCACATGTGGACAATCATTCCAGGTTTGGTTGTTAAAAACAGGCCACTTGTGGGAAAGACACACACACATATATCTATCTATATATCTATAGATATACAGATATCTATAGATATCTATATCTATATATATATATATATATATATTCTCGTGTTTTTATATTTTATTTAAATGAATACTGGGTCTGCCTTGTTTACAGTCCGCCTCTAAAGTTATTGTGATGAGTTAGAACAGAACGGAGGCTATACATTAAAGACAAACTCCCATGTCAAAGTATAAAGGTAAACATAATTGTACCTATGACGCTGTTTGTTACAAACATTTTCCTCACAAAAAGGTTTAAAATATTTTACATATTTAAAGTGCTTTTATGAGCACTGAGAGATCGGCTAAAAGAGAAGATTTTGAATCAGCACCCTTCCACAGTTCTGTTCTAGACCTAACAGGAACACACTCAACACCGTCCCGCCTGGAGGCATCACTTCTGCAGGCGTCGCGAGAGGCGGGATTTCTTAAGACATAGCGGCCCCTGGATTCCTACTTCATACATCCAGGTTTCGAAAAATGGACTTCTAATGATTGTTTTTGTTAGAGTTTCCTAAAGTGGAAAACCGTTTGCTGGCCTTAAACATGGAGGTCCAGAAGTAAGTAAGGGTTTGACTCCTCCTCTACCTCCAAGTCCTCTCTAGACAGGGGTGACTATGAGGAAGAGTTGATATGTTTTTGTTTTAATATTCAATCCCGAATATGACAATTTGTAAAAACAGAAACCTTTTTAAACAACCACATTAGCGGTAAAGAGTGATGCTGGTTCGAAAACTCTTTAACTCCACACGTCCTGCGAGTAGCGTCCCTTGGTCATCAGTTTCTTGATATAGTCTGTGGCCTGGGTGCGTGTCATGCCTTCCAACTCCTCTGCAATCTCATATAAAGCCGTCTGTACATCTTTAGCCATGTTTCTTGCATCCCTGAGCAAGAAAACAAAAAACAAGCAGGTGAGAGGTCAACTTCAAACACTGCATCCCAGCAGGGGGCACCAAATCACAAACATCCAATTCCTTGATCAGAAATTTCTCAAAGTCTAGCTCCGATCATCTTTTGATTCGTTATAAAAACGTTCCCAGTGGTCTTAATTATGATTATGCGGTTTTCAGCAAAAAAAACTGTGTTGTTTTCAAGGACATAGTTTCTGCAGAGCAGCAGTTCTCACATACACACACCACTACACACCAACAAATACAACGCACACAGCCATTTACAGGGTTCTAAGTATATTCATACATAAAGGACTTCTCTCACACGGCGCACCAACTTAAATTAACTGAGCTTAAATTTTTTTAGTCTATCAGAAAGTCGCCACCAGCACACTTTAAACACACGATTTTATCAGAATAGGTTTTAAACCCTTCAACACCAGAGCTTTAGTGATGACTTTTTTTGGACTACCAGGAATCTTTGAGTGTTTACTCTACGCAACAACAACAATCCAATGGATGCAGATGCAGAGAGAAGCGGCTTTGCACTGATGTGCAACACTTGTGTTTTTTTTCTCCACATCAGAATCCGGTGAATTTAGGGTAACTACGTGAACGGTTAAAGAGTTATTGTAGTTCAAAGAGCGTGTGCTATTCAGGTGTCGACGGCGACAACTCCATTGTTAAAAGGTTAAAGTAAACTGGAGTTTCGGCGTATTTGGGAGCCTCTTGAAGAGCAGAACCTTCCGTTGTTTCTCAGAACGAGCAGGTGAAATGCCGTTACCCGCAGACGTAGAGATGAGCGTTGTCCGTGTGAATCAGTTTCCAAACGTGTTCCTTATTTTTCTTCAGGAGATGCTGCACGTACACCTTGTTTTGGAAGACAGAAAAACAACTTAGTTGAGTTTATAAGACATCCATGTTTATGGATACACAGCAAGGAAATACTACATCTATTTTAAATCTGCTTTGTAATCGTAGTTTATTAAAATAAACTAGTTAATAACACGGTGAAACGGAACATTTTATGGCACTGAAAGTTAAACTAGCAAAGTTATGAAACAAGTGCTTGAAGATGTCCAACCAGGCAGCGGAGCCCCCTTGACCCAGTTCATGAAGGCTTCACCTCAGACACACCTGGAGCAGACAGGTGCAGCCTCACCTTGTGATCCTGGTCTCTGGAGAAGGCAACGTTCAGCTGAGTTAAAACGCCGCTCTTTTCCGCGTCCTCCAGCTCCTCCTGGTAAATGTAGTCCTCGTTCTTGTGTCTGCAGCCGAAATACAACACCGTCTCCCCGACCTCTTTACCTGTGTGTGTGGGGGAGGAGCCACAACAAGAAACAAACAAGCGTGGGTTAAGGAGGGAGCCTTCTCCACACACACGGTTCAGACACAAGCAAAGGGGGAGGAAATGGTGAGGGCATCATCACCCCGATGAGCAGAAAATGTCTTTAAACCCGTTTGGTGAAAAAGCAGCGTTTGTGTCAGACTAAAATTAACCTAAAAGGGAAATTAAACTTTAACCTAACAAAAACAAATGATTAATCATAACTAATAAGGCAAATCAAGCTAATATACGTCTGTCACCACAGTCTATTGGAGCTATCATTTGCCTACAAATGCAACCTGAAGTTAGCAGTTCTTTCAGTTTTTAAAAACAAAATCCTGTTCCAGAGTCTCTGCATCCTCCTCCCGTCAGCTCAGAACTCCCCCCACAGATGTTTACTCTTTATATACAGATGTTTACTCCCCCCCCAAAGAGCACCTTGCTCTTTGAGCCAGCCTCTCTCCTGGATGAAGCCCATGAACGGAGCGATTCCTGTCCCCGGGCCGATCATGATGACGGGGTTCGTGGCTTTGAAAGGCAGGCGGAACTGGGACTTGCGGATGAACATGGGAACAGTCGATTTGTGACCGTTAACCAGTTTGTTCTTCAGCCAGTTTGTCGCCACTCCTTTGTTGACCCGCCCCGTCTTGGTGGAGTACTCCACCACCACGGCACAGATGTGGATGCTATTGGGGTGAACCTGCAGAGGAGACAAGTTAATAACAAGCTACACACTAAAAAACAAAAGTTAAAACACGGACGCTCGCAGTTCCTACTTTAGAAGAGGAAGCTATGGAATAGTAGCGAGCCTGGAGGCGAGGCAGCAGCTCACACAGATGATCAACCGGAGGCTTTAAAGAAGGCATGTCCTCCAGGATGGCCAGGATGTTCCTGCAGGAGTCCAACACCCACGTCTGGTAAAGAGCCTGCAGGCAGACAGAAGAGCAAATGTTTGCAAAATTAGCTATTGTAGCATCTAGGAATCAGAAGGAGAGTGCTGTATTTTGGGCAAACGTCTGAATTACCTTGCCCTCGGGGGAGGAAGAGGCCATCTTGCGCATATTTTCCTGGTCTTTGGGCTCGGAGGCGTACTGTGCCAGTTCGTAGAGGACGTTGGTGCGGGGAGGGTTCATGATGTCCAGGTAGTGTGTGAGGGCAGTACGGTAGGTGGTGGGACAGGGAAAAGGATGCTTTTTGTTGGACTCCTCTGCAAAACAAAGCAAAAAAATCTACTGAACATCTTAAACAGGATTTTTACTTTATAGCATTTTAAAGTCAGAATAAAACTAGAAATGAAAAAGAAGTGAAATGTATCAAAAACATGATTGTTTTAATAAATAAAATAACAGAAGTACATTGTCTATCATTAAAAAAACAAAAACAGCAGATGTGAGTCAATAATCTTTATATTATCATAATGTAATAACAATATCTGTTGTGCCAGAACTGGAGGCAGTTTATGGAAGAAGAGCTGACTGTGCAGGTTTGGATATCAAGGCCTTTACAACGAGTGCTGCAGGTCAAGGTGCTTTGTGCTGTGGCCTCCATACCATCAAGGTTGTTCAGGGAGATAACCACATCAAGGTCCACACCAAGGATCTCTCCCAGTCTGTTCACCAGTGCAGAGTCATTTGTGGGGAAGACAGCAACATGGTCTCCTGACTCGTACCTGAAATAAGGGAAAAGGACGACTTTAGACTCTGATTGTGAGATGTTCCTCTAGAGCTGCTTCACGTCTTTCACACAAGGCTCACCTGAGCTTGGAGCCTGTGATGTCTAGCTCCAGGTGCATAAGATGCCGATCCCCTGCTTTGTTGAGTCTGCGGTTGACGGTGACGGGAGCCAAGAAGGGGTTTTTAGCATCAAAAGGCCTGCAGGCAGAGAAACACGGAAATATTCATTCATGCTGCAGAAACTCATAAAGATCACAAAGACATTTCTCAGGCATAAAAAATGTTGATTTTCATGACTGAAGTATTGCTGATGTGTTTTCTGTGACACCTTTCAACAAGTCAACACAATCTGCAAAATTCAGGTCTTTCTGTCCACCAGGGGACAGACCGTTTCACCTCAGCCAGGTGACTTTTGGTCAACTTTAAAGTTGATAGTACATATGTAAGTCTAAAGACGAAGAATGACTGGGCAGAGAGCCCCTTGTATAAACATCTGCAACCACACTTACGGCTTTTGGACCTCAAAACTCTTCAGGCGGCCGATTTCTCCGGTGAACACTTTGTTCATGTTGACGTCGTTGTGGAGCTTCAGCTCATACTGCCGGATACTGAGGGGGGAAACGGATGTTTAAGAGATACGGCGAGCAAAACAGCTGACCAGAACATTCAGAAACACAACTTTAGGTATCAAAGAGGAGGTTAATCCACCAGGTACAACACAAGAGAGAACCTCAGATTATTCTCAATCGTACCTGAGTTCATCTGCTGAAGCCTCCACCCCAAAGTGCTCGCAGACGGCCGGCCAGAACTGCTCTCTCCACGAAACAAAGTCCTCCTCCAGGCTAAAAAACAAGATTACTATTTTAAAAAGAACTGACAACTAATGCACTGACACATTCTTGATTTGTTGAAATACAAAATTCAATTGAAATTTGATTTTTTTTTTAAATATCCTTTCTGAAGCCATCTTTACTTGGTTATTAAAATGTTTTAGTATAAAAGGTTTTTGCTGAAAATCAAAATATTCTGACATATAATAAAAAAAAAAAAAAAAATTTCTTCAAAATAAACCAAGACTTTAAAAGAAAACCAATCTATGAATTATTGCCAAGTTCCATGACCGGGGTTTGGGCCGCCGAGGCACCCGCCCTCGCCTGCCACCCAAACCACATTGCACCGGCCTCTTTTGAGGTCTCCAACGGGTGGTGGGCCTACTCAGATCCAGGAACAACAGTGCGGTTTCCGTCCTGGTCGTGGAACAGTGGACCAGCTCTACACCCTCTTTAGGGTGCTGGAGGGATTGTGGGAGTTTGCTCATCCAGTCCATATGTGTTTTGTGGATTTGAAGAAGGCGTTCGACCGCGTCCCCCGTGGTATCCTGTGGAGGGTGCTATAGGAGTATGGGGTCTGGGGAGCCTTACTGAGGGCTGCCCGGTCTCTGTATGACCAGAGTAGGAGTTTGGTTCGCATAGCTGGCAGTAAGTCAGACCTGTTCCCGGTGGACGTTGGACTCCGGCAGGGCTGCCCTTCATCACCGGTTCTGTTCATTGTTATTATGGACAGAATTTCTAGGTGTAGCCAGGGGCCGGAGGGGGTCTGGTTTGGGGACCACAGGGTTTCATCTCTGCTCTTTGCAGATGATGGTGTCCTTTTGGCTTCGTCGGGCCGGGACCTCCAGCGTGCATTGGGGAAGTTTGTGGCCGAGAGTGCAGCGGCTGGGATGAGCAACGCTAAATCTGAGGCCATGCTTCTCGACCGAAGAAAGGTAGTTTGCTATCTCTCGGTGGGTGGAGTGTCCCTGCCCCAGGTGGAGGAGTTTAAACATGTTGGGGTCTTGTTCACGAGTGAGGGGAGACCGGAGCGTGAAAGTGACAGGTGGATCGAAGCGGCGGCCGTAGTTTTGCGGTCGCTGTATCGGTCCGTTGTGGTGAAGAGAGAGCTGAGCCGAAAACCAAAGCTCTCAATGCAACGGTCGATCTTCGTTCCAATACTTACCTATGGCTCTGCGCTCTGGGTCATGACCGAAAGAACGAGGTTCGAATACAAGTACAATACAGAACCGCTTCTCCTCCACATCGAAAGTCTGGATGCCTCCTGGACGCCTCCCTGGGGAGGTGTTCCGGGCATGTCCCACTGGGTGGAGGCCCCAGGGAAGACCTAGGACACGCTGGAGAGACTACGCCTGTCGGCTGGCCTGGTAACGCCTCGGAGTCCCCAGGAGGAGCTGGAGGAAGTGGCCAGGGCGAGGGAAGTCTGGGCATCTCTGCTTAGACTGTTGACCCCGCGACCTGGTTCCGGATAAGCGGAGGAAGATGGATGGATGGATGGATGGAATTATTGCCTTATGCAGCTCTTGTTCGGCTTCGCCATGTTTTTCCCAAACTCGCAAATCAATCTCCTCAATACTAAATACTAAACTCATCCATAAAGAAATTAAATAGAGAAAATCTGTAAATGAGCATTATTATGGATTTGTTCCAGTAATTTAAGTGCCAGTTTTACTAAAAACCTACTGAAAAACATTTACTGGTACACAAATTAAAATAGTGGCAAAAAACAGAGAAATGAATCATTTTTGTACTGCTTTTCATTCTTCAGGTGGCCATAATAAATGCTTTTATTTTTCCACTTTAAAGAACAGCATCATCTTTTCTTTAGTGGTCCATCAACAAATGAGGTTCACGACATGTGTGACATTTTGTGAGGATCTACAATAGTCTTAGTTAGCAGGTGACTCACTTGCTGTCGTCGTCTCCCAAACCGAGATCAAAGATGCGTTTGGCTCCAAGCTCCTCCAGCCTTTTGTCCACGTATTTCCCCATCGCGTTGTAGTGTTCGTACGTTTTATTTCCCAGCGCAAACACCTGGAGAATAAAGGACAACATGAAGCAACACTGGTAGCTAATGTCCACACCAGGACACGTTGATGGTGATCATGATGATGATGACTCTGCCTTCCGTTTCATCTCAGCACTGTGATAAAACAGGGAAAGGAGGAGGCTTAATGTTGCTCCAGAGCTTAATTAGTGTGTTGCTGACATGGAAGATCCTATCGAACGCACAAACACAAACAGAGAGAGCCACTCTTGCAGCACACATGCAGCTTGAATGCGAACAGAAGTGACTCGTATCTCTGCAAGATTTAGAAGTCAGAATTACTTAAAAGGCGTCTTTGCAAATGCTGCATTCCTGTTGTTACAACTGTGTCTTTCACCTTAACACAAACTTAGACCGACCATTTTCCTTCTAATCGCTACAAGAAATGACAAAAAATTATCTAAACAAAAAAGAAAAACTCAAAAGACGCCACATGTTCAGAAATATTGTAACAAACGGGTTGCTGGAGCCTATCCCAGCTACTGTGAAGCAAAGGTGGGGGTAAAGCCCGGACAGGTAACCAGTCCATCCCAGGTCTTTACATACATTCACAACAATTTAGAGAGACCGATTAACCTATAAAGCACATTTTTGGATTGTGGGAGGAAACCTGAGCAGCCAGAGAAAACCAACGCGTGCAGAAAGGACCCAGCTGGGATTCAAACCACAGCCTTCTGGCTGTGAAGTGAAAGTGCTCACAACTTCCTGACCCTGCAGCCCTGGCTTTTAGATGTGAAAGCTGGGTTCTAGAACTTTAATTTTAATCTTAATATTCTGGTATTACATTGTTATGGATTTGGCTCTTTTTTTTTAAGGGTTACTTTAGCCTTATGGAGGGTCTGCAGGGAGAAACTCACAGTGTAGTTCAGTCCAGAGAGGTCTTCATCATCGTTCTCCTGCAGCCAGTCATAGAAGTCCTGGGCGTTATCCGTCGGGTCGCCTTCACCGTAAGTGGCCATACAAAAAATAGCCAGTGAGTTCTTGATCTCAGACATACGGGCCAGTTCCCCCTGCAACCAAAACCGTCGTTTTAACCACGTTCATGTCTGCAACCTTCCGTTTTCAATAAAAAGAGGCTCCATGCACTAGGAATGCAGAACTCCTCTGACAGTTCGCGCTGTGACAGACCGATTCTCCTTCTGCAGAAGTCTAGCAAAAAGTCTCATCTCCTGTGTGCTTCTTCACTTTATTGAGGAAAAAGTAAGAACCCTGACAGTACTACTTTACAACATGAAAGTGTTAGACATGGGCCCACTGGTCCACATTACCATGGTGTACTCCTCTGGATCAGCAGCCATTCCTTTCATGCCATAGCGCTGAGCATCTTTGGACAGCCTGTTGGCAAATTCCTCTGCTGTTCCCGTCTGGGAGCCGTAGAACACGATGATGTTCTTCCCCTGTCCACAAACATAAAGAACCTTCTTTACACTGTCCTGCTAAAGCACACGGCTACAGGCCAGACCACAGCTAACTTTTCCTGTACTTTTGCAAGTAAAAAAAAAATTAAAAAAAATACTGAAAATAGAGCCTAAAGGCGTTTATTTAAACTACCTGAAGAGAGTCAGGACTGGAACAGAAGTAATAAAATAATCTAGAAAATGTTTCTGAGATTCAGAGCTTTCTATCCAGTCTGCTGTAGCCAACAGGAAAAGGACATTTAGTGCTTAGGAGCTAAAAGTAGATGAAGCTGACAAACCAATTCACTTACAGTTTTCTTCATCTTCTCAATGAAACTCGTCTCTCGTTGTGAGACTTGTCTGTATGGGGAAAAAACAAAATAAAAAACAAAAAGCGTCTGTAAACATGCAGCTGAACGTTCCACATCAGTAATTATTTAAAAAAAAAAAAACACGTGGCACACAAATAAAGAAATATATACATTTGCAAAGTAGCTCTGACACAAGAAGGCCTTCATAAACGCTTCCTAGTCATGTATTCCAACAAAAAGAGGCAATACAATGCGCATTAAAAGGGAAGAAAAAAATGTATTTCTCCTCCTTGTAATCAACAAAGCCATTTTCTCCCCTCTCATAATGTACAAGACCAAAAACACAAGCTAACTAACACCAACAAATGTGGATTTCTTAGGTTAAACACATAGTATATTTATACATTAAAAAGAAACGTTTCCATTTGTGTTTTTGGAATAGATGTATTACCTTATTTCACAAATATATTTATGGATTTATCTTCCTTGATTTGTGGTTGAAGATCATTCCATAACCTGATGCCCTGTATTGAAACACAGCTCTCCTTAACTTTAGTTCTAAAGTAAGGTTTATTAAAAATTGATTGTACTCTTTTTTTTTTTTTCAAATTCAATTGGTATTTTATGAAAGGTAAACATTTATGATGAACATTCTACATTTATTTTAAAATACCATATATTTTACTGAATTGTAATATATTTACAGTAGTTTAAATAAATTAAGGAGTAGATTAGTCCCTTTAGTTACTTCCGGTGATTATTCTTATTTAATTCAGGAAACTAGAACACCTCCCCACATTTTAAACTATATTGCTTGAAAACTTCTGAACGGACAAAAACCAATCTCTTCCTTTATTGATTATTAATCAAACTCAGCAGGCTTTAGTTCTGATGTTTGAAAGCTGGACTTAGAAGACCTTTACTCTGCAAACATCAGGGTCCAGAAAACTCGGCTTCCCTCAAGTTCATTTAGGAAAAGACGGTTCTGCTTCCGTCTCGTGATCATTGCCAGAAAGAAGATTCCAGGTCAACATTTGAGTGTCAAACAGAATGAAGAAGAAGCGGAATCAAAGCCATCATTGGTGATAAATGAAAGGCAGCAGCATCAAACGTGAAGCAAACACCTGTGTGTCTCTTAACATCAACATAGGAGACACACACAAAAAAAACCAACATGTTAGAATTTCTGATGGACTTAAGAAAGAATAAAGCGTCAGAGAAGAGAGACAAATTTATTCATTTGAGCAGTGTATTTTGTTCATGTTTTCTTCTTCCATAAATGAAATCAAAATGAAACGTTAACAAGAAAAACAGAAAATAAATGCATTTATTTAAGTGGTTTCAAGCATTGAGTAGATTCCTAGGATGACACACTCTAGAAACTCCACGCTATTGTTAAAAAACAAAGTCAGGATTTGACACAAACAAAAAAAAAAGACTTAATTTATTTTAGCATTGTGCCCATATTAACTAAAAAGAAACCAATTTTTGGCTTTAATTAAAAAGACCCACAACGCCAGTTTCAGACCAATAGAACAAAAAACATGAATAGAGGAAAAGTTGTAACAAGGAATAAAAGACTTTTGACAAAAGGTCACTAATGATACATTTCTTAATGTCAAAAAACTGAATAGATCTGTGCGTCTTAAACAGCTACAGCAGCCATGTTTCAATATTTTGTCCAAAAGAGTTTATTATACCTTATAAAAACATAAACGTGCAGCTCAAATAAATCCATGGAGACATCAGTCGATGGGTCCTGCATCCTTTTCTTTCAATACATTCATTGAAAATGGCAAATATGGACAAATGGATAGTTTGATTTTTTAGGAGTTCACAGGTATTTGTGCTGATTTTTTGCACAGCTGATGTTTTAAAGCATCTACAGTCCTTTTTGTCGTCCCAAACAGTTTCAAACATTCAGGCCAACTCTAGTTGGTTTTAAGGCATAAGTATGCGTGTGAACACTATCTGTTTTGTGTACATGTCGACAGGTGGACATTTTTGCAACTAACAGGTGTGTTTATAACATTTGAGTGTGTGTGTGGACAGGCTCCGCCCTTTTTTTTTGTTTGTTTTTTTTTACATTTGAACCTTACCATAATGATTAACAACCAGTAAACTTGTTGCTTTATGCTGCTTCATGGTCTTATCCCCCTTCCCCTCCTATTATCACCCCCTACCCCCCCTCTCTCTAACGTCCCTCTCTCTTCTTCCCCTCTTTCCTTTTCCGTCCGGTCCAACACCAAAGATTTTTAGACATGTTTGAAATTAATAAAGTTTGGCCTCAATTACAAAAGGGGTTTATTCAGACATACCTTTGGTTTGTCTGAAGATTAATAACCCCTCTTGTTAAAGTAAAATATGTCCAACCCAAGAGGCCCTCAGCTCTCATCTGTCTGCCCAGCTGTTGGACAGGACAAGTTAAAAAAAAAAAAAAAAAAAAAAAAAAAAAAAAAAAACATTCAGGCCAACTCCCCCCGTATTACTGCAAATTATTGGGTTGAGAGAAAACAATGATCTTTTGATTTTACGATGGTGTTTAAAGTCAAACAGAAATTCCATGTTTTTCTTACTAAACACATTTAACGTCCCTATCCCATTTAAATCCACTAAAACAAGTAACCATGATGACAAGAGCTCCGACTGCTGCAAGCAAAAACCACCGACAAGTCACTTACATTTAAACTTCAACTTCAGTAGTACAACCAGTTCCATGCAATCCCACATAAGCAGCTCTTAAAAAAAAGGGTTTTGTTGCCCTGGAGACACTTTACTAACCTCTCAGCAGCATCTCTCCTGTCCTCTGGCAGCGAGAAGACGCAGCCCATGACATGCAGCCCTGTAGCTCACAGCTTCCAGCGGCACTGTTGGCTAGGCCCGGCCTGAAGCCTTCACGCTCAAAATCAAAACCAGCCTCTCCGCAACCATAGCATGGAAAAGTAATTACAGTCCAGAGCTGCGAGTGGAGAGTCCCCAGATTTGAGAGCGTTCTGCGCCTCGGCGGCTCAGATGCAGAGGAAACTGTGTCCTTTTCCTGTTCTGCTCCCTAAAAGCTGCAGCATCGGCTCTCCGCACAGATCCCTGCCAGCCCCGTCACTGTCACTGAACACAATGGTGGGAAACTGACCTTCCCATGAAACAAAGTTGAGCTGCGAGCCCTGCCCGTTACTCACACAAACACACTGAAATGATCAGGAGCTGTACATGCAGTCCTCGGCTCCGCCCCCTTTTCCGCCGGGCTACCAAAGGTGCTAAAAACAAAAAAAAGTCTCCAGGATCCATCCTGAGGCTTTAGAGGACCGACAGGGAAAAGCAATGTTTGTTTTTTTTTGCTTTTCCTCCCCTTTTCACCCTAAAGTATCCCCTGCCCCCACCTCAATGGAGGATAGAGGGGAATGTCATTGCCATGGTAACCTCATTTGTCATAAAAGGATTGCATCTGTGACACGGCCCAATGGCAGACAGGCTTAGTCCAAACACAAAAAGAAACAGGAAGGAAAAAGAAAAGGAGTCGCAATAAAAGAAATGTTTCACTTTACACTTTTAAGAGAAAATAAAACCCAGACGCACTCTGGTATGGAATCCAGGAACCTTTAAACAGAAACAAAAAGCAAAAGGAAACATATGGAAAACTACCCCCCCCCCCCCCCCCCTTATACAGTTAGGTAATCATGTAATCATGGCCCCTTTAAGAGGAGGGGGAGCAGCTCGCCACTTTGATTGCTCTCTTCCTGCATCCCTTCTCTTTCCAGGAAAACCCATACTGCAGGGAACACTGTGGCAGATAGCTACCCCCCCCCCCCCCCCCCCCCCAGCCCCTACACAAAAAGTTACGTCAAAGCAGAACCTAGGATGAGAACAAAACAGCCATTTTTTCCCCCTGTAAGTGGACCTGATGAATACAACAGGGTCACAGGAAGAGGTTAGGAGATACTGAAGGCTGCTGCTGGTGAAACATTTACTGGAGTCTTAAGCTGTGCACTCTCACACACTTCTTGTTTCAAGGGCTTTACACTTCCACACAGAAGACAACAGCTTCCATTCCCACTCACAAGCCCTGATCCAGAAGTGAGGCAGCTGGAATTTAAAGACAAAAAGGTAGCAGCCGATTCTCAGCTGCTTCACTTCTGGAGTCTGTGGCTGGAACCCACAACACAACCAAAAGACACACAACACCACAACATCAAAAGAAACAGCTAACATGTAGTTAAAAACCACAAACAAAAGGCAGATTCCAGGAGAAAAAAAAAAACTCACGGTGTGTCGATCTTTTTAAACTCTGGGATGGGCTCTGGCTTCTTACGGGACATGAAATAATAAACGACAAGGCCAATGATGAGGGAAAAGAGGAAGAGGTCCAGGTTGCTGAAGAGCGGCTCTTCATCCCCAACGGGCTCGGTGTGGGTCTCTGGCTCCATCTCTGCAACAAAAGTTCAGTTTTAGACGCCAAAACTAGTTCTGGGGAGGCAGATATACGCTGGCAGCGTATCACATGTTTTGAGGCTTTTGTGCACTCATTCATGGACAACGCAACAACAATGAAGGTTTTTTGATGCAGCAGGAATTTCTTCTTGTTGGTGCGTGACACCAGCTCTGTTCATACTGAACTCCACCACAGGACACCGTGTTCTGGGATGTCAGGTTTCAGAAAATTCATCAATTCAGGTTTGTGCTAATCCTAATCCTTTGGCTTAATCTCAAGTAACCCTTGTGCTATCCTAGGCACTTTACCATTGGGAGTTGGGTCATCTAGACCCACTAGACAGTGCTCTGAACCTTTTTTCTTCAATGATTTGTGATCTTCACTGGTGTCCATGGATTACATGAAATCTTTCCCACCTTTATCCACCTTTGTCATGGTAGGGAGAACACGTCAATGTGAGGGTGGGGTCATCTAAGATAGCACAAGGGCTAGAGAGCATGACATGGCAGCTTTAGCTAACCAAACTTACTCATAGCAGACAGATGATTTACTGTCGAACTCCTTGAACCGTTGGATGCCTCATTGAGTGGGGAAAAAAAAAAGAGGAAGCCTCACAGGCTTCTTGTGTAAGAATTTCTTATGAAAACCAGTTTTATGCTCAATACGTAAAAAAAAAACCACATCAGATTTAATCCCAAAATAAAACTAATGACGACACCAGCTCCCTTTTTCTCAATTTACTACCACATGATTAGTTTCCTGTACAAAATTGTAGATAAGGACTGTTGTAATGAAGAGGCCCGTCTCATTTCACATATGCAAAAGACTTGTCAGCACTTGCTCTGTTCATACTGTAAAGCAGTTGACAATTCAAAGTCCAACATCTATTAATGTTCGGCCTCTTCTGATCAGTATCAGGATTAAGCTTGATTGCTAAAACTCTAAAGAACACATTTTAAATGGACATTGATTTGTTTTAGTTGGTTGAATGTTTTTATTTTGAGTTTTAGAAAGTTTTTAAAAGAATATGTCTTTTAGTGCACGGGTGTATTATCAAGCATTACAGATTTTAGCTAATCTCTTGTCTTTTTAATCCGTTATTAGCTGGGCCTCAATAATTGGAATGTTTTTTCACCTTTTTTGCTTATCCCAATTTAGCCTTCAGTAATAGTTTAAAAATCTAGTTATAGTGTAGCAAAAGTGTACAAATAGAAATGTTATCAGGAAATCAGCAGAGGTTATGATATTTAACAATATTTTGCCACAGAATATTAAGGAAATGACCAGACAAAAACTTAAAAATAATCTCCAACAGTCATTTTCTTCATATAAACAAAAACAGGTGATAAACTAAGCAGGTGAAATCCCATCAGGATTAATTAGCAAAATAAAGAAAACAACCTCTGGAGATCACACAGCTCTGCAGGCCTGAAATGAACTGTGTGGGAAAACTTGACCACCAGGAAAATAAAAAGTTATAACACATTAATAGTTGTAGTTGGCGTTTAGGAACACAAACTCAGCGTCTTAGCGCAAAGGTGAGCGCGAGACCACAGCTCCACATCATCATGACAATCCAGAAGCATCCGTTGGGATCATGACTGAACCCTAACACACCAGCGACAGCTCAGGTCACAGCCGTGAAGCTGCAACTCGAATGTTGCAGTGACAGCCACGAGTAAAATGATGTCACAAACTCCCACGTAAACTCAGCTCCAATATCCATTCATCTCCCAAAATATATTATTATTCACTTGAAGGGAGTTAGCTAGAACGGGCTACGGCTACATCCTGAAACAAGTGGAAAAAATGTACTCAGAAGGCGAATATAGACACATAATTTCTACAACTACAACACGTTTAACACTGTATTAATTCAAGGGTTAAACGTGAGAAATGAGAAATAACTTTGCATGATGTAAGTAGTTTGCGTAACACAAGAGAGAGCCAAACAAATCTTTCATTAGAAAAGCTCATCATGTTTCACGGGGATGGTGGTGCGTTCCGTCGGGTCGTTGTGAGAGTCTGATGACGCTGCAGCACAACCCCACAAACTGCCAAAACTGACACTTGGTTTTAAAATAGTCTAAAAGTGAAGTTAAGAGTAAGTCTTACCTGCACTTCTCCTCGTTTTCCAGACTCAGACTGCGCTCAATGCGGAAGGAAACTTTACGCCATGAAGGACCAAACCAACTCCACTCAGTCAGCGGGGGGAGGAGCCCAAGCGATTGGATAACCAAATAGACTCACTGAAGTCACGTAAGCGGTTTTTGAGAAGTTAGGACTTGACTTCAAGCAAATGTAATCAAGGTTATAACGCTAACTTCCTTGTAAACATGGCTTCTTAATATTAAACTCGATCTTCTTTTTTCCCCACATGGACCGGTCCGCCGTATCTCTGAGGACTTGAACTCACGTTATTGAACAACCGTCAAGGTGCAGCAGGCAAAGGGTCATGGTTATGTAACAAAGCTAGAAAAGCAGATTCATCAAATGTGCCTTGCTCAAGTTACACAGCGTTTATGCTCTCAGTGACAACGACACGTGGATGAGAGCCTGAAGGCCAGAAAACGCCAGGATTCAAAGAATTTTATACAGCAAAAACTATGTTTTTATGATTTATAGTACACTAAAATAGGAATAATTGGGGAGAAAATAGTAGCCTACAATACCTAGCTGCTCTTTAAGTCTATTTAAAAAAGACTAAATCTTTGAAAAATCATCACCCAAAAATATGATTAGATTTTTTCTGTCTCTAATTCTTAAAAAGCATGAATTGAATTTGTTTAATCAAAGTGTTGGAAATGAACCGGTAAATGTTTTTCAGCACTACTGTAACTATATCTACTATCATTTTCATTAAATCGATACGCTTAGGATACTTTGAAACACTTTTGTCGTTTTTTATATTAGTATGTCCAAAACATACTCGCATATTTCTGCTTCCATGTTTTTTTTTTATTTAGTTCCTTTTTCTACAGTTAGTACAGGGCTCTGTAAAGTAAAACTCACACAAGATACTTTTTCCTGTCAGAAAGCACAAAAATGTGAGATCACATTATCCACCCATCCATTTTCTTAACCTGGGGTCACAGGGTTGCCGGTACCTGTCCCGGCTGTTGCCGGGCGAAGGCGGGTTACACCCTAGACAAGTCACTAGTCTGTTGCAGAGCACACAATCACACCCACACACACTCATACATGCACACCTAGGAACATTTAGAGTTACCTATCAACCTATGAAGCATGTTTTTGGACTCCCTGGAGTGCCTGGAGAAACCCACGCATGCAGGGGAAGAACACACAAACTCCACACAGAAAGGTCCCAGCCGGGATTCAAACCAGGGCCTTCTCGCTGTGAGGCGAGAGCGCCAACTTACATTATTTTTAAAAAAAAATAACCACTGTTGTAATCTGAATTAATAACAAAACACTTCATTTTAGTTTGTCATTTGTTTTTTTTTAATTCAAAATGAAATTCTTGCTATCATAAACGTACAAAAATTCTGTAATCACTCAGTAAAGTCAACAAAAAAGTATTTATTATCAAACAGGTGAAGCAGCTTTATTTGTGCAGAACTGTCACAGAGGCATTTTAAAGTGGATTACGTTTTTTTTGCAGCATTGAAGAACATTACAAGACATTAGACATATTAGACATAATTAACAGTGGAAATAATTTCCCCTAAGCACTGAGGCCCCACATGTATGTTTTAAAGATCAAAGCTAAACTTTTTTATGATTTGTTATACTTTAAAAAATCATCTCTCTGTATATTAATCAATTGTAAAAAGGCTACTCTTAAAGGTAATCTCAGATGAATCTAGAATTATAGGCTACTATATGTTAAACATAATAACAAAGAACTTGACTCTAGGTTTTTTAACATGAACTGTTAGGAGAGCATAGATGAGAATTTTTATCACTGGCTCTTTGAGTTCTGATTTCTCTTCTTGGATTTGTGATGAACGACAGCAAGAGTGGTGAAGAAATTTCCCATAAAGAGAATCAGGAAGCAGAGACCACAGACCAGGACCTGTTGTCAAATGGAGCACAAATCAAAACATGACTGAGCAGAAAATCGGAGCTCAAAAGGATAGACTCTTTTCACAAAAACTAGGTATTTGCATGTGGTTGACATACTAAAAATGTAAATCTATTACATCATTTATTTATTTTATGAGAACAAGTTCAACAGACTTTTCAAAGGTGAGCTCAATCATGAGAGAACTAGGTACACATTTTTATAGGATGAGAAGAAATCTGTGAAGGACTGACCTGCCATTCTTTGCAGTCTGGGAGTCGAGCCATTCTGAACAGGGACAGGCCATTGAAAAGCTGCCAAAACTACAAGACAAAACCAAATGTTTGTTTCACTTCCCTAAAGAAAAAAACCCCACATTGTGTAAACTATGACTCAATTAAATCTAATGATGTCAGCACTTTAGTTACTCCTTATCTGGTTCAATCCATGACAAAGCATGGCTGATTAGTGCAAACGCAGTGGTCAGTAGTGACTTCTTGGGATTGCAGAGTGAACTTACATGACCGAAAAACAGGAAGGGCAAAAGAAATGTCAGTCCTTTCCACATCCAAGACTGGAAACCCTCTATTATTTAGAAGAAAAAAATGAAAAAGAGATTATCTGTTTTTGTAATAGTTTATTATATTATAAATTGTTTCATATTATTAAGAATTTAGCTTCCAGACAATTTTATTGTATTGTCTGCAGGCTGAGTCCTTGGTGCGCTTTGCCTTTCCTCACCTACAGTCAGATCCATGTTGTGTCTTTCTCCAAGTGTTCGTAGTCTGTACAGACATCCACTTTGATAATAACACTGCAGGCACTGTACGAAACCTGTGAAGACCACACGACAATCTTCAGGCATTGGAAAATAAAAAATAAAAAGATTACACAAACCCTTTGGACATACTTTGATACAAGCAGTAGGCTAGAAACTGGCCCCTGAACATCTTGTAGAGGTTCCCATCGGGCCTTAGGAGGTATAAACACAGCTTGAGTTAGTGGAGTCAAATGGGTTATTGCCATTGACTGTATGTGAGAACTGGACTTAGTAACTAACCCCTCACCCCTGGCATTCCAAACAGGAAGTGCCCGCTGGCTCCAAGACCTCAAAATCCTACAAACATCTACAAAAAAATAAACAGCTTTTACTCAGTCATTTATTTGTCAGAATAACCATTCTAGCGCTGATACCTTTTTTTTTATCATGTTCTTGATCATTTTTTTCATGATACATTTTCTGTAGAACAAGTTCTTCTAGTTACGGATGCCAACATAAAAGTAGGTGGTGCTGGCTCGCCCCCATGTCCCATGTTTAGAACGTTTCCATGACAGGTTTCATGTGGACTCCCAACAAGCTCACTCCAGGTTGGCGAGAGTAGTTACCATGGAAACATCGACTCAGACCAACTCGGATCAATCACGGACGACATCTGACTCCAACATTACGAAGTCCATATTGCAAAGAAATGGTAAATGAATTGACTTCATTCTGTTGAAGCCTGAAGTAAGTCATTTTCTATGGGTGACGTCACTCTCACTCAGTCCAGTTCTCAGATACAGTCAATGGTTTTTGCCCTATAATCTGATTGTGCTCACCATGTTAGCATCACACCAGACAAAAAGGCGGAGATGTAGTGATGGAAAACCCACCATCCTTTGATCCTAATGAAAGGAATCCTTTATTTTAAATGGAAGTTTACAACAAAAATATGTGAAAATACAGGAAAAAAAACTGTGACTGAGTTTAAAAGCGGAAAAATAATGATACCAACCTGGAGCCATTTGTGATGAGGATGCTTTCCCTGATAGTTAATGTACAGTAGAACCAAACCAGCAGAAAATTGAGGATTGCATCTAGAAATCTATAGCAGAAAACATTAATTTCACAATGAAAATATCAAGTATTTGTGTGGATAATTATAAATGACTTAAAAAAATGTGCTAGATGTACTTGGACAATACTGTACCTGTAGCTAACAAAACCATAGCATATAAAGGAGAGCAGCAGCAGGATGACAGTTAGGTACAGCTTAAACTTCTCATATTCGTCTTTGTAGGCAAACCTGATAAGAATTCAATTGTTATTTGTAAAAATGTTGGTTTATAAATAAAGAGATGGTTCAAGATCACTGAAAATGTGCTAATACATTCTAAATGTAATATTCTCGCTTAGCAAAATAACTGGTATGTATTGCATGTGATAAAATGCTAAATCAAAACATAGTTGAGATGGAAAATCATGTGTGCTTTCAGAGATGGAACTTACTTTGACTGTTTTGTGAAAAGAGTCACGTTGACATTTCCAAGAACCAAACTAAGGTACAACCTGGAAGATGAAATGATTCAGTAAATTTATTAGTGTTTTATTGTGTTTTTAATCTTTTGGAAGCCAAAAGATTTGACACTCAGCAAAGATAATGTAACCAGAAAATGATCGAGTCCTCACCCATTTTTCTTGGGAAGAAATGCCTCCATTTCATCAAAAGCATTTTGTCTGGTCTTAAGTTTGTCTTTGATTTCAGCCAATGTGTTTGCCTCTTCCTGTGAAAGCCTTTTCCTGCAACCAATGGCACAACAGAACATTAATCTAATGAGTGTGACTGAATCTGAGCTCAGATAGGTCTTTTCAGTTCATGAATATCAAATCCAATTGTAACCTTATGAACTGCTTTTATCAGCGCCTGCTGTCATAAATCTGTTTAAAGAGATCAGACCCTCACTTTTTTGTGCGACGAGACAACTCCTTGAGATTTTTACGCTGGCGGACAATAGATGAAGAACAGTTGTTCTGCAGTTTGGAGATTTCATCCAGTTTGTGCAAATATCTTCTGTGTGTATCCTGGAGCACAATGAAAATGAAAATATGAGAGGATTTTTAGTTTTACATTTCAGCTTACTCAAGGATATCTCACTGTAGTTTGTAAACCAAGATGTCAGACTTTTTTAGTTTAAAATAAAGTTAAAAAAAAGCTCCTATCATTCAACATCATGCATGAAATGTTTAATACAAATAACCTGATAGTGGCAGATTAGTATGATCAGTTCTTACCTGAAGTTGCTGATACTCTTCCTCTAGACGTTTCCACTCATTCACAACTTCTGCTAAATCTTCAGACATTTTGATTAGTCAAAGGAAAACTCACAAATTTGTAGAACAGTTAATTGTTTTTGCAGCATGACAGGGCTTGAAAAGCTATATTGAAGTATTGTCAGCATGCATATCATCTTTCTGTCGACAGTTTATTGCACAAAGTGAACTTTGTCCGTGGCTGTCATTTGCAGAATTCAAGGTGATTGTGGGTATTGTTATGCACGACATTTTAAAATTTTAAAGCCAATAGTGTTCAATTTGTTTCCATTTACTGTAAGTAACCCAACTGGATTTTTCCTTAGCTGCTTATTAAAAAGAATTTTAGATTTGTCAGTACATTGCAATAATTCTCACAGTTTAAGATAATTTAGGGAAAGCTAAATCTTTATTTAGTCAATTTGTGAGCTTGAAGTGAAAAACAATTTAAAATCAAAGACCTATTTTTTATCAACTTTAATAAGACCTTCAAGACGGCTGGATTTTATTCTTATTTATAAAGTTAAATTATTTCGCACAAATACAATTTACCACAAAGGACAATAAATTTGCTGAAAAATGTATCTAGTTCTTTGAGTGTGTTTTTTTTTTTCAATCAGACTGTAATTTTTACTGTTGTTTTCCATATGTAACTAACTATTTTGAGGCAGCTTGACACTGAAAAGTGGAAAATTTTGGGTTTTTAATTTGAAAATCTTTTGCGGAAGTATTTCCCAGGTTTCAGAAGGGTCCTCGAACTTGGTGTGCGCATGCGCGCACAGTTGACAGGCAGCTCGGTGTTGTCCCAGCTGTGCGCTGCAGACTCCCGGATCTGGATCTGGATCTGGGCATCAGAGGCCGGCCCGGCTCAGCAGTTTACCCCCAGAGTTTTAATCTTTCACGTCAGAGGTGTGCCCAACAGGAAGAAAACAACAAGGAATACATTTGAGGTAAAAGGTAAGATTTGATAATTTCCCAGCTAACATTATTAGCCCAATAGCTGACCAGGAACGGCGTGTGTTTGGACAGATCCAAAGGCATTTATGCATCAAAAATAATCTGCATCAAAGTACTTGTATATGTCAGGGGGAAAAACAGAAAGTTGAAGTTAAAAGGATACTGAACGATCTGAGTTATATTACGTATAAAACAACGATGGTTTCCTGAAGCTTTTATTTTGACACTCCAGATGGAGGATGTGTGAAACTGCATTTTACAGAGTTGTACTTTTTTTTTTTTTTTACAAGGAATAAATGAATATTACATCTTACGCAGTTGTTTTATTTTTTTATCTCAATGTGTCTACTTGAATAAAATGCTTTTGTACATTATTTAAATAGGCTTTTTTGGTGCAAAATTACAGCTTTATTTTTAATTTTGAACAGCCTAAAAACAGTTTTTTGCAAACAGGATGATGGGAGATGCATCTTCTGTTTTGTCATCAGTCATGATCTTGTCATCATCTTTATCAGTGTAGTGAAAAATGATTACCGGTAATTAATTTAAAACTTGATCCAAATACTTTAAATAATTATCTAAAATGAAGTTTTGCTTGTAGGACGGCTATAAGTGAACGAATGAATGGATTATTTAAAGCATTTATCTACATATCTCCCATTTTTCCTCTAAAAATGAACTTTTCATGCCTCATCTATACGTACAAAGGTCATTCTAGGAAACATGTTTGTTGGGATCATCCTACATGGGGTGTCTTTGCTTTGCAGTGGACTCAGTGGAGATGTGTGCTGCCGTGTATGTCCTGTCAACAGTTACGGGCTACGTTCTCACCTCTGCCCTGCTGCTTAAATGTCCAACACTTCTGCACCGAAAGAAGCATGGGACGTTCCTCTGCAAGCACATTTCCCACCGTGGAGGTGAGTAAAAGCTGGAGCTTCACTATGGCTCTTGTTGGTTCTTTTATACTGTTAAGAAGTGTTACACACTATAATTGCTTATTGAAGTTTCTAAATTAGCTTTAAAACCTTAAATTTCAAGACGCAAAGTATTACTAAAAAAACAACAATTTCCTAAAGTTCCTAAGTTTTTCATGAAGACATGAGCAACTTCCTCCTAATTTTTGCTGCACCTTTTCTTAGATTATAGCAGATTACTATTGTTCATTCATTACCAGCCTACCGGTTCAATCCCTAAAATAGTTCCTGTGACTGCAGCTTCCCTTCTGCAGGGTTTTACAATAGAACCAGCTTTACCACATTTAGCTTTGTGTGATAATAGCAGGAATTTAAGTGTTAACTTTAATAGATTGCGGTTGTTTTTTTTACACTTTTGTATTACAACGAAAAAGAGAGAAACATAAATTGTCAAAGACCTTCTAAAAAATCTCAAACCAGCTGGTTGATTCGCTTAGAAACTGCAGGAAAAATGTCTTGAAGTTTGTAAAACTCGATTCCACTAGAAACAAAACTAATCTTGAAGTATTTTATTTACTTTGCAGGAGCGGGAGAAAACCTGGAAAACACCATGGCAGCTTTCAGGCAGTGAGTTGTCACTGAAACCCGTCTGTTTCCCATCAATGTGAAGTCTAGATGTCCTGTTTGAGACGTTTCTGCTCAGAGGTCTGCGTGTGCATCTGCGTACATCTGCGTGTGCTGGTCTTTGCAGCGCTGTGAACGTTGGCACAGACATGTTGGAGTTGGACTGTCACCTGACGAGAGACGAGCAGGTCGTGGTCTCCCATGATTCCAACTTACAGAGGGTCTGTGGCGTCAACGCTGAAATCGCCAACGTGGCCTACGCTGTAAGTTCCTCTGTTCTGAAATACCCCTGTTAACGTTCAGCTTATGGATTTATCAGGACAGTACCAACAGGTTTCTCACCCAGATCACTTTGTGTCGGGTATTTTGTCTTTTTTAATAAAAAAAACGAGATCAAATCAAGATCATCTGAAAGAGCCACTCCAATGTTAATGATGTTTGTGGTGTTTTTAACGTGTTCCTGTGCCATTTTTCTAATGATGGAGGACATATTTAAAGAACATTTCTGATTATTATTTCTGTAATCAAATCATTATGAATCAGGAGCAGATAAAAAAAACAAAGTTTAAAAAAGAGCTTATTTGTGAGGTAGAAAATACGTCAATTCCTTCCGTTGGAGCTGGAAGTAAAGCCATTTCTATAGGTGACGTCACACTCACTTGGTTCATTTCTCATATACAGTCAATGTTGACATCCAAAGTGTAGAACAGCGTAGGAACGTAAATAAAATGTAAAAAGATATATTGAAAACTATATTTACAGATTTATGCCAACAAATTATGTCAACATTTATGCATAAAATGCTTTCAGTTATTCTGGAAAGGCAGGGGTTCCCGCCTTAAGCTACCCTTACACCGCCTTCAGTCAAAAAGTCGATGTAAACGCACATTTTGGGCTTCCATGTTCAAAACTCTCAGGTTAGAGATTAGAAATAACCATAAACCTAAAACTGTGACTAAATGTTAAAAGATGTTTATTAGTATCAGCTGCCTTTGTTGTATTTTCAATTTTAGTTGTTTTGTTTCTCTTCTTCTTCGCTTTGAATCCTCAATTTACAGTTTCACTTCAGAGTTTTTTTTTGGAGGTTGGAGCCCATAGGTCACCAGGACATGATTGACATTGGGCAACAAAGGTCATCATAGTGACATCAATTCCGCTCCAGAACAGTGTCTATTCTTGGCGCCACCGGTGTTGCCCCCCCTCTGATGCGATGCACAGGGATGAAGCTCTGCCAAAGTTTTGTTTATCAGAAGAGAGATTTCTTTAAGTCTACAATGTGAACTTTAGAGTTTAAAACTGTTTACAATTGTATTTTTTTTATTATAACACCTGCTTTTCATTCACTTTAAACTGATTCTGATTTGATCCCCTAACATTGAGTTAGCAGCACCAACAGATCATACTCTCTGTTTAGGTGAGATCCTTATAAAGTCCCCAGATTTTTATCACATGATAAATCAAAAAAGGGAAATTCTTTTCGAGATGACGGTTCGATCGATTCTAACTCAAGTAACAGAAAAAAAACACAGACTCACAATTGCTTACATAGTGTATAAACGTAGGATATTTAAGATAAGACAATACTTTATTCAACACTGAAAGGCAAATTCAGTTTTTACATTTAAGCCACAACCTTTATATGTGCATAATACAATAACTAAAAAATACTTGACTTGAAATGAATATAATGCTTTCTCTTGTCAGATTATTTGTTTACATATATCCATTTGTGATTTTCAGGCTTTTAGAGATAAGTTCAAATTCTAATGTTTTAATTTTTGATATCATTATTCTAGAAAAACTTTTGAGACAGATTTTTTCTGACACTTTTGGTTTAATCGACAGTGGCGACAGTGGCTCAGGTGGTTGAGCGGGTCGTCCAATGATCGAAGGGTTGGCGGTTCGATCCCCGCTCCCACCAGCCAAAATGTCGTTGTGTCCTTGGGCAAGACACTTCACCCTCCCTGCCTCCAGTGTGGCTCCACTGGTGTGTGAATGTGCATGAATGATCCTGGTGATGGTCAGAGGGGCCGTAGGCGCGAACTGGCAGCCACGCCTCTGTCAGTCTGCCCCAGGGCAGCTGTGGCTACAACCGTAGCTTACCATGACCAAGTATGAATGAGGAGTGAATGAATATTGGACACAATGTAAGCGCTTTGGGTGTCTTGAAAAGCGCAGATAAATCCAATCCATTATTACTATTATTAATCTCCTTAGTTATTTCTTAGTGCACAGATGTCAGAGGTCAGGACGGTCACATTTTTTGTGCTTTTTATGTTTAGGGACTCCTTGAAATCCCTGGAAAAAAAATCATGCTAAAGTCCCCACAAGTTCCTTAGAAATGTAGTTTGCTTCTGGGACCTGATGGTGTTCTGGGTCTGTTGATTGCAGTCTGAAAGCCCCTCTATTTCAGCATCTACTTCATGTTTGGAAGATCTGGATTATTCGTCACTCTACTTTGAAATGCAGTTTTCCCTTTTGTCCTACAGCTGTAAAAACACTATAAATGTTTAAAAAGGGTCCAAGTAAATAAAAACACATCCAAAAATGAGCACTTTTATAGTTTTATAGTTAGAATTGATGTTGGTGGGTGGCATTTCAAATCTTTTTGGGTTGTCAAAGGAGATGGTGTGAGTTGATCACATGTGGAAGTGTTGAGTGGATTATCCACTTATCCGTCTGAATGACCGCCTCCAGCCGCCTTCTCTCTCCTTTGCTGGGGAAGATGCTTCTTAAGGAACGGAGGTAGAAGTTTCTTACTTACTAATCAGCATATTAAAAAAAAAAAGAGAGACTCCGTTGGGACGATGTTGGGATGATGTGAATGGATTGGACAGCTCCAGGTTTTACTTACCTCCACGGTTACTCTGCGATGGATAGTCCAAGAAATTTGCAGAAATTTGAGTCACTTTAGATGGTTTGGTCTGGATTTCTTCTATTTTGCTGGTGTTGATCTTGAGCAGGTTGTCTGGACTTTGTCTGCATGGTGTCTCATTAGTATCAGCCAAACAATGGTCGTGTCATCAGAATATCCCATGAGTTTTTTCGGCCCATGTACAGCACGAACAAACTTGGACTCAAGACAAGTCTTGAGGGACTCCAGCATTCAGGGGAATGGATGTAAATACAGAACTTCCCACCCTGAAGCACACTATTTGTTTGGTGCGCTACCATGGTAATGACTACATCCTTGCTCTGCCACAGATGGTGTAAAGAGTAGAGGAAAGTGGTATATATGCTAAACAACATGTTATGTGTACTACAGATAACAAATAAAGGGAAAAAATGAGAGCATCAAAACAATAAAAAAAAAGGTATCAGACCAAGAATGGTTCTTCTGACAAATAGAATGACTGAGTAACAGCCGTTTACTTCTCAATAGAAGTCTATGGGATTTTGGCTTCTTGGAGCCAGCTGGTACTTCCTGTTTGGAACTCTAAGGGGGAGGGATCACTCAGTCCAGTTCTCTTATCCAGTCAATGAATCTTAAAAAATTTCCTTCGGGATTATTAAAGTCTTAAGTAGAACTTTTCCAACAGGTATTAACCTTGTTCGTCCTCTTGTGTGGTCGTTAATCTAGTGATTTTATTCTCCATGCAGGAACTTCCTCCGTACCTCTGCAAGCTGGGTGTAA
Source organism: Oryzias latipes (assembly GCF_053564925.1). NCBI lineage: Eukaryota > Metazoa > Chordata > Actinopteri > Beloniformes > Adrianichthyidae > Oryzias > Oryzias latipes. The sequence goes on along the minus strand of NC_136249.1, from coordinate 13,938,584 downwards.
CTTTTCAAAAGGGTGAGCCTAACACATCTCCCAGTCTTGTTCTTACTGGCTATTTAACATTTTTTGAGGGTCTGAAGTCATGCTTGGAGGAATGTGTTGGAGTTCGTATTTTGATGCCGTCCTTGTGTGTGTAGATTGTGTCTGCGAGGGAGGGGAGGACAAACGCATCCCTCTCCTCAGGGACATTTTTGATGCCTTCCCCAACACCCCCGTCAACGTTGACATCAAGGTCAACAACGACAAACTCATCCAGAAGGTTTGTGTTTTTTTTCTTCTTTCCACACCAAAACCTATTTAGTCCTTTTCCTGTTTTTATGTTCGTTGAACGGTTACTTCCACCAAGTCCACTGATTTCTGATGATGGGCACCTGGAAGGGCATTATTCTGCTAATATCATGGTCATTATTAAGGTATTAGTACTTTAATGGTGTTATTTTTAAAGTTTTAATCGATTTTCAGAAGTCTGATCATTATATGTGCATCAACAAATTCATTCGAATTCTGTAACCAAATGGCTTTTAGGCCAGCGCAGTAATATAGAACATTATGGCTGTTTGGCCGGAACTTCTTTTTTCAATTTCACTTTTTTAATTGACACACCGCAGCCTATCAGATTTGAGTATTCACCCAGACCACGGTATATGCTTTAGTTATATTAGGTTTTGTCTGCTAAAAGAATGAATTTACATTCATTATGTTATCTCAGATTTTGAAGTGAAACAGAAACTTGCATGTTGCTTGTTTTACTACAATCTTAAGAACAATTTGTCAGAATTTGTCTTTTTTTGTCCCGTTCAGGTTTCTGAGCTCATCGTTAAATATAACCGACAGCACCTAACTGTCTGGGGAAACTCCAGCAACCAAGTGGTCAAAAAGTGTTACAAAGAGGTGAGATTAAGCAGATTGTTAATCTATTTCATTTACATTTGTTCTATAAGATGCAAATTTGTCCTTACAATTATAATCTGATGTTATATGTAAAATAGCTGTTCAGCTGGATAAAACTGCATTTGTTAAAGCCAAGTTGGAAATTTTAATTAATTGTGCTTAGTGAATAAAAAATTAAGAACATTTTTATGTTTTCCCTCTTTTTTTCTGCCTCATTCTTAAAAACTAGATTTAAAAGCAAAGAGTCCAAAATTTCTTTTGAACTAAATGTTTTAGTCCAGGACTGACCCAATCGTGGTCCTCAAGATCTACCATCCTTCCCTTTTTTTCTAGTTCTCTCTGCACTGCTTTCTGCTGATTAACAGACTCGGGTGTCTCCTCATTCTGATTGACTAGACACATGATCCAGGTAATCCGCAGAAAAATTTTAGGGAGAGCTGGAAAACAGCCAGGGTGGTAATTCTTGATGACCGCGACTAGGCAGCCCTGTGCTGGTCAATCATCTCTTTTATCCATGGGAGCTGACTGAGTGGGATGTTTTTGTTGTTTTTGCAGAACCCTCAGATTCCAGTGTTGTTCAGCCTTCCCAGAGTACTGCAGCTGCTGGCCCTCTTCTACTCAGGCCTGCTACCCTTTGTACCCATCAAGGAGCAGTTCCTGGAGATCCCCATGCCCTCCATCATTACTAAGTAGGTCCACACTAAAGTCAGATCTAACTCTGTAACAGACCACTTCACAGATAAAGTGTGCGTTGACTTCTGGGATAGGTCAAAGGTGAAGGCCTCGTAAATGTGCAGAAGTCAAGGGCTCGTTTTGGGGACATTGCTGTGTTTTTAAATGCTTCATCAGGCGCCCTGACTGGATGAGGAAGGATTGCAGTGCCCATTTAGATAAACCTCTTTGCCAACATTTGCACCAAAATAGCGATTACAAGTATAGAACGGACTGTTCAAAGACATTGTCAGCAAGTAATCATGGCATTTACCGTCAGTCAATTTAAATGACTTGACTGTATTTTTATACATCCAGGTGAATTCTGGCAGAGTATATAATAGTATACTATTCCTTATCTAATAAAGCATTTCGTTTTCCATTTTTAAGGAATAGAATAAATCAGATCAAAGATAGTCCATATGGCCTATTTTAGCCTTCTACTAGTGGGGTGTCAAAATCAAATTCACAGTGAAGCAGTGAAGTAAAGTCATGGGCCAAACTCAATATTTATTCAAAAATTAACTGTAAGTGATATGTAATGTTTAACCTTTTCATATAGTGTCTTCTTGTATCATATTCTTTCCTTACAGCCTCGTTAGCTCCGCACACAAGACAAACAGGTCTGTCTTTATATCCGTGAACAGATAGTCTGCCTCCCACCTGTCTTCAAAGCTTCTGTCGTCCGTCTTTCATTTGGCCATTTTTGTGGAGGGTGAAATTAATGTGTCCGATGTGACTTGAGCATGGCTGTCAATGACTGTCAACAGAAAAAAGGAGCGCCTGTTGGCTTCGACGGCGCGCCAACATACTAGCAAAGCATTGTAGGATTTGTAGTATTAGCGGGACAGTATATACCGCAGGCCAGCTCTGGTGCACATTTGATATGATCTCGCGGGCCAATTATAATTACACTGGGGCCTGAGTTTGACATGATCTAGTGAAAATCCAGACTCATCTGTTCAAATTCTGAAGTTCAGTCATAGACCTGTGAAATGCTTTCTGTGCATACCTACGGTAGATTTCTCTTTGTCTTCCTTGGTCAGGATTGATTGACAATAAATATAAAAACTGGTCTAAGGAAACCCTCCCCCTGGTGTTCCAAACAGGAAGTACCCGTTGACTCCAAGAGGTCAAAATCCCATAGATTTATATAGAGAAATAAACAGATTCTGTTTGTCAGAATAATCATTCTTGCTCTGATACCTTTTTTTAACATGTATTTTGATGCCGTAGTGGTTGCCATGTTGGCCGTCCGATGAGGCCTCGACCTTTGAACCCATGGATATGCAGTCATATCTGTGATCTGGTCTATTTTTCTGCCCTCCATCCGGGATGAATAGAATCAGAGAAATTAAACTTTGGCAGTAACTCAAAGGTTGAATTGTTTTGCGTCAGTTCCTGATTTTTGTTGTTTTTTTTTTCCTGCTGCTTAAAGTCCTAAATGTACGGAACACCCCTAAAGGGCCATTGAAGAAAAAAAAAATTCGAAGTAAAATCAAAACAAAAAACTTAAGGGTGTGCACCCGTTAGTATTGGGTGCCTCTTTAGGGGCTCCGTATAAATGTGACTCCATTAGTAAAAAGAACTGTCCATACATGATGAAAGTTTGAAGGATTACAATGTCCCTGTTGGGAACACCGTAACCCTACACGAGTTCTGTTCTAAACATTAACTGAATCTGGCGGCTTAAAAAAGACAATGTTCAAAATACAAAAAGCATCACTGCTGTTTTTTTAACAGAATTACTTGCAGAGAATGATTGTTTTAAAACAAGAACCTGACTCGTTAAACCTGTTCCTTCTGCAATTTCCCTGAGTGAACAATTCATCGAGCTTCTATGATGCCGTCGCTACCTTTGACACAGAGGTCCGTCTCCTGGTGCCGAACAGTATGTTCAGCTTACCGAGGGTGTTTTCTGACCTTTCAACCCTCCCACTTCCATCAGCACACTTACGCTGATACCACACGGCCAAAGTTTCATACTTCACTGTATTAGCATAGCTGCTGATTAAAAGCAGAGGAAGTGACTGAGATAATCCTCCTGTAATGTTAGAACATGAGTCAAGCGAAAAAGGTTTATTGATGTCGGAGCATAACTTTTGTCCACAGAAACAATTTAAGTGTTCACTCTGTTCTATAGGTGTGTCTTTGGAAGAGTATACCGCTTTCAAAGCAAAAACTGGTTTTACTTTGTGGAAGATGTTCTTTCTACTAAAACTAAAATTAACATGGCAGCCTTTGTTCCTTGGTTTAAAGACCCACTCCAATAAGAATGGTCTCCGTTCTGAGCTGCCATCTGGCTCTAAACGGCTGGAAAGCTCCAATATTACATGACATTTTGTTGCACAACTAATGATAGGCTGGGGATTTGAGAGCCTGTAAGATAGCTGGAGAAAGTGTAAACAGAGAACTCTCAGCAACAAGGAGGGGAAAATGGGATGGGCTTACTCTGCACTAACAATCCCGCCCATTACTCAGAAGGGAATTTCTAACCAACTCCTGCAGAAACAATGTCCTAGAAAACAACATATTTAAAAAAAAAAAATTTGGCTAAAACAGCATAATTATAATTAAAAGACCACTGGGAATGCTTTGTTTCATTTGATGGGATGTAAATGTTTAAATGTAGAAAGACGTGTGTTTCCGTTAAAACTTTGCCTCCACACTTCCTTCCTCGTCTCTTTTGATATAAATCATCTTTATGTCCTTTTAAAGACACATGTGGGATATGGTGAACCTGTTGACATCAGCTGTCTATCAGGAATGAACAAAACAAACATGGCAGTGCAAAGATTACCACACAGACCTCCTGAAAATGAGATGTGCATCATTTCAACCCATGAGGAACTCTGTCAGCAGCTTTGTAGGTTTGGTGCCGTGGCCTTTGTGTCTTTGTTACCTGAAGGACTCTGCCCGTGAAAAGACGTGAAGTCATAGAAAGACCTTCTTCGCATTTGTGCCAGAGGTTATGAAGTTGAAGGTCACACTGCAGATTGTTCCCACCCACTGATTCATTCATCCTTTTACACATTGACCTTTGTCCAGGCACTATGAGGACATTTTAAAAAAATGCACTGACAGGTACAGCACTTTGTAGGAACTATTCCTACTATGTAGGAAAACTTCCTCTTTAAGTAAAGATTGATCAAACTAGAAGAACAGAATTTTTAAGCCACAGCTTCCTAATCAGGATGAAAGGCTGAGTTTCCATCAGTTAACCCTGCTGTTTTTTCTTTTCAACAGGTTAAAGGGTCCTAACAGTTTAACTGGAAGTCAGCGATTTATCATCTGGTTAGCAGACACGTAAGTTCTTCATCCATCAGAATATGAAAAAATATTTGAATAAGTATTGGACGATTAACTTGCCGGTTTAGCTCGTGCTGGTTTGCGGCGCCTTCCGTCCGTGAAACCAGGGTTCGACTCCGGGCTGCTCCCTGTTCCCTTCTCTACTTCTGTGCCGGTCCCAAGCCCGGTTGCTTTGAGAGGGTTGCGTCAGGAAGGGCATCCGGCGTAAAACATTGCCAAGTTTACCATGCGACTAGTTCGCTGTGGCGACCCTTGATGGGAAAAGCTGAAAGGGAAACAACATTGGACGATTAACTTGCCTTCTTTGAGTGTATGATTTTTATGTGCCACTTAAAAAAGTTCCACATAAATGGTGTTATTGTAAGTGTAGACTTACAGTTAGTGACTGAATCGATTTGATGTATCATTATGGACGTGAGAAGTTGCTGCTCCAGTGTCACCTTGACCTTGAGAAGCTCTTGTCTGAAGGAAAACTACACCCTTGTCACTTTTATTGACACTGAAGACATGTTACAGTTTGCGCAGCAGCTTTTTTCATGTCTTTGATAAATCTGGAAAGATGCATGTTGGAGCTTTAGCTGGATTCCTGCTCTGCTTTTCTCCACTGAAAGTGTGGTAGAAAAATATCTGACAGTTATCTTATGGTTTCTGATGTAAACCATTGACTGTATATGAGAACTGGACCGAGTGAGTGTGACATCACCCAAAGGAAATAGTTTACTCCGGGCTCTGATGAAATATCGTCAATTCAGTTGCCGTTTTTTCATAATACAGATGACGGCATGTTGAAACTAGAAATTGTTAGCAAGCAGTGGTTGGTCTGAGTCGGTCTGAGTCAACGTTTCTATGGAAACCACTCTTGCTAATCAGGAGTAAGCTTGTTGGGAGGCTACACCCCTACTGGCTACACGAAATCTGTCAATCAAAAGTTTTGAATGTTGGACGTTTTACCACATGCTTTTATGGAGGCATCTGATTGATCAATTTATAGCTTGAATAACTTGAATGACTGAAAAAATATCCTAGGAAAACATGGGCATTATCAAGATTAGGTTAAAAGAATGTATCAGAACAAGAATGGTTATTCTGACATAGAATGACAATGAGTATCGATGTTTATTGGGATTTTGGCTTCTTAGAACCAGTGGGCACTTCCTGTTTGGAATGCCAGGGGGAGGGGCCACACAGTCCAGTTTTCATAAACTGTCAATGATCAAAACAAACCAACAAATGAAGTTATTGTACGGAAAGTACAATGCTGTTATCACTGATGTTTGTTTTCTTTCTGTCTGCAGTTTGCTGATGAGAAAAGCTCTTTTTCAGCATTTAACTGCCCGGGGAATACAGGTAATACTGTTGGAAAGCTGTAATGCTACGTTCACGCCAAGCATGTGACGCACACTCCATAAATGCGCTAAACGCATGGTTTTAAATGCGTGTTTAGCCCATGGTGTTCACACAGGACGAGCAGAGAGGGGCTTCTTCTTTTTCTGCTGTTCACTAGCACATGTGCGGCAGCTACAGTTGGAGCAGGCTTGGTGTGAAATGTCAAAGCGGTGCAAATCTTGCAGCAGACTTTTTCGTTCACAGCTATTTTTTCATAAGGGAAAGACTTGCCGTAATCTAATTTTGCTCAGACACAAACTGCAATTATTAACTTCAGTGAATCAAAAGGGACGCCTTCCATATGTCACTACCAAATCCAAGTCCCTGATTGGTCAAGCTGGTTCTACCTGTTTTAACATTTAGGGCGCTTTCCATGCACTTTGTACGTAGAGCCCGAAAATGGTTGTAGAAACTTGTGTCGCTTCGGCACAGATACGAGAGTTTTAAACAAGGAAGCCCAAAATATGCAAATCTGCATGCGTTTAGACAGACTTGTCATTGGAAGTGTTTGCTTGAAGGTGCGTTGCTGACGGCTGTGTGAACGTAGCTTAAGGATAATTTATTTTTAGTTTCTTAATTTGAACAAACACGTCCAATTGCAGGAAGGACTGTGTGGCGCCTTGAAGCTTTTTAATTCGCAGATGCACATATCTTTGTTCTAAGAAACATTCCAGATTTTTCCATTCCATCAGACCAACACTGACTGAGAGTGCTGCGACTGCTTGTCGTCTCCAAAGCATTTGGCTCCATTTCAGAGTTCAAATATAGAGCCCTGTGGCTACTTCCTGAAAGCTCTCACCACCCTTTGTCTCCTAACAGCCGGGTGTTAATCGTGTGCCTTCTGCTCCGGGTTTCAGGTGTACATTTGGGTGCTGAACGATGAAGAGGACTTCCAGAGGGCCTTTGATTTGGGAGCTACCGGAGTTATGACGGATTTTCCTACCAAGTTGAAAGACTTCATGGACAGGAATGGCATTTCCAGGCTCCAGTGACCTGCCAAGTCCTGCGTCCCCTCACCTCTGCAGTGATTATCCTTCAGTCTGACGGACCCACTAACACGTCTCCTGCATGCATTCCAGCAGCGCTCCTCTGACAACACGCTTTAGTCATGTTAGAGCGGTGTCCTTATTAAAGTCGCACACTCCTGTCTTCCCACCCGCCTTCCCACCCGCCTTCTTTTTTACAGGGTAAACTCAGAATGAAGTATTTATTACGACACAGGGTTTTCATTTTATTTGAAGTTGGTTTGATTTATTGTTTTAGCTTATTAGGTGTTCAAAAAAGTGATTTAAAACCACACATTAAGCAGTGTATGTGTCGACCTTCAAGACTCTAAGTTTAGCCCATTTCAAGAGATTTTTCAGAAATAAAGTCATTTATTTATATATGCTCTGGAAACCTCAACAGTTCTTTGCAATAAAGAAATTCTGACAACATATATTTGACTTTTACAAAACAAACTTTATTAAGCACTTTGGTGAAATCTGGCTGAAGTTTCCCTGAATGTGAAGCTGCAGACTAAACGTTTCACATAAATCATTATAAAAAATTTAATACGAAGGACAATTTTTACAATGAATTCCTAAATCTTGATAAACCCCAGCAGGTCAGTTGTTTATTTGCCTGATGATTTGTTTTTTGAAGTGTTAAATCACTTCTAAAATAAATGTACCTGGTAGTGTACTTCCTGCTTTTAACGGGACAGTTTGGTGTCATCTTTTTTTTTATGTTAAAAGTGTAGCTGTTCATAATTGTAGGACTTAAAAAACTGCAAATGAAAAATAATTGAAACAGTGAGAGATCAGATATAGGTATTTGAGTTTTTTTTTCCTGTTCTGAAGTATTTCTGCATTTTATTAGTTACTGAATCTAAAATAACAGCAACATTTGAACTTTCCCAGTAAATTGTCAGTTGAAGACATCCAAATGTGCAAAGTTCTCCACGTTCTCTGGACCGAGTCTGAACGATTCAACATCCTAAAGGTCCAAAAGAGGAAGACCGATTTCAAATTAAAAGCGTTTGATGGGAAAAATGCCCCTTGACCAAAGAGCTGAGGTTCTTTGTGCTGCAGATTCTGGAAGTTTTGTCTGTGCTATTGTACTTAACACAAAATAAAGGTATTTAAAATATTTTTGAAACCATGCTCTTAAAATTAATATGTTTATTTGAAGAGAAAATATTTTTTAACTAAAGTATTTTCTGTGCTACATGCCATAAGAGAAAATTGTTCTATTTATTTTCTGCTGTACTTTGATGGTCAGTGAGAGCTGGAGGATGAGGAGGCCAGGTCATCCTGTGTGGGTCATCAGTGTTGATGAAAATGGTGACTCAAATTATTTTTATACATAAGAATTCCACTGAAAATTGAGTTTAGGACTGAACTGTACTGTTGTAGCCACTGTTTGCTGTGTTTTCTATTTCTGATTGGTTGCTGAAATCCAGATTTTATTTTCTTAAATCCTCTTATGTGCATTTTTTTATAACAACAGAGAGATGTGCACATCTTATTACACATCATTTCATTTGATGTCCTTTTCATCTATTATTTAAAAAAAATCTTTCCAGTTATAGATGTCTGTTCTGTGGTATTTCTGTGGAGACTTGAATGTTTATTCTGATGATAAAATTTGCTGTTGTATCAGTGAGAATAAAGCAGATCATGTGCCTGCAGTGAAGATGTGCAAGGGCATGATGGGTAATCATACAATCAAACCTGTTGACCACGTGGTCTGATCTGAATGGACTTGGCTGAATGTACTGACTTGAGTTTGTATCACCTCCTCACTGCAGGTTTTCAGTAAGATTTTAAACAATAATTCGTCAGTCAGCAGGATCTGGACGTTTGTTTATCTTTTCTTTTGATCTGTACAGAAATATCTAAAATCTATTCAAATCCATGATTTTTGCATATGTGCAGTTTCCACAAAACTGACAGAAGGTGGCGCTACAAAATAAAGGAAATTTCGACTTTTTTGGTCTCAGAAAATGTAATGCACGTTTTTATCTGTCATTAAAATGTTTGTTTTAAAAATGCATTCAATGTTATTATTCCATCCTCACGGTTCATGTCTGGGATGTTCTGGAAAAATCCAAATAAATGTAAGATTGTGTACATGTTTTTCAGCCAATCGGCGTGGTGTTGCCATGTTCATTTCACCTCCTGATTGGCTGACAGAGTCTGGATATGATTCAGGCTAATGTGATTTTATTTTAATTTATCAGGAATCCTAAAATATTAAAAATGACGTACTGATCATGAACCAATCATGAAGTTTTATTATTGAGCTGTAATATTAGACTTCTAAAACTATTTTTAGAGTGAAAATAAATATAAAAGAAAGTAAAAGAAAGAATTTTCATTTAAAATTTTATTTATCTTAATATTTTTTTAAAGATGATAACATTACACAGACACAGTTTATGTTTTGACTCTAACAAAATTTGGCAGACAGGCATTTTGGAAATAAAGTACAAAAAAGATTTTAAAAAATACATATTTTTTCCCTACAAGACTTTAAATGTATTTACACGGGTCCACAGTATAACCTATTTGGGTCAGAGATTCAGCTCATTTTAGCATATGTATATATATATACACAGTACAGACCAAATGTTTGGACACACCTTCTCATTCAAAGAGTTTTCTTTATTTTCATGACTATGAAAATTGTAGATTCACACTGAAGGCATCAACACTGTGAATTAACACATGTGGAATGATATACATAACACAAAAGTGTGAAACAACTAAAAAATATGTCATGTTGTAGGTTCTTCATAGTAGCTACCTTTTGCTTTGATTACTGCTTTGCACATTCTAGGCATTCTCTTGATGAGCTTCAACAGGTGGTCACCTGAAATGTCTTTCACTTCACAGATGTGCCCTGTCAGGTTTAAAAGTGTGATCTCTTGCCTTATAAATGGGGTTGGGACCATCAGTTGTGTTGTCCAGAAGTCAGGACACACAGATGATAGTCCTACTGAATTAGACTGTTAGAATTTGTTTTATTGCAAGTAAAAAGCAGCAAAGTACAGAAAAACAAGTCGCCATCATTACTTTAAGAAATGAAGGTCAGTCAGTCCGAAAAACTGGGAAAACCTTGAAAGTGTCCACAAGTGCAATCACAAAAACAATCAAGCGCTACAAAGAAACTGGCTCACATGCGGACCGCCCCAGGAAAGGAAGACCAAGAGTCACCTCTGCTGCAGAGGATAAGTTCATCTGAGTCACCAGCCTCAGAAATGGCAGGTTAACAGCAGCTCAGATTAGAGAGCAGGTCAATGGTACACAGAGTTCCAGCAGCAGACACATCTCTACAACAACTGTTAAAAGGAGACTGTGTGAATCAGGCCTTCATGGTAGAACATCTGCTAGGAAACCACTGCTAAAGAAAGGCAACAAGCAGAAGAGACTTGTTTGGGCTAAAGAACAAAGGAATGGACATTAGACCAGTGGAAGTCTGTGCTTTGGTCTGATGAGTCCAAATTGGAGATTTTTGGTTCCAACCACTGTGTCTTTGTGTGACGCAGAAAAGGTGAACTGATGGACTCTACATCCCTGGTTCCCACCGTGAAGCATGGAGGAGGAGGTGTGATGGTTTGGGGGTGCTTTGATGGTGACACTGTTGGGGATTTATTCCAAATTGAAGGCATACTGAACCAGCATGGTTACCACAGCATCTTGCAGCGGCATGCTATTCTATCAGGACAATGACCCCAAACACACCTCCAGGCTGTGTGAGGGCTATTTGACCAAGAAGGAGAGTGATGGGGTGCTGTGCCAGATGACCTGGCCTCCACAGTCACTGGACCTGAACCCAATGGAGATGGTTTGGGGTGAGCTGGACCACAGAGTGAAGGCAAAAGGGCCAACAAGTGCTAAGCATCTCTGGGAACTCCGTCAAGACTGTTGGAAGACCATTTCAGGTGACTACCTCTTGAAGCTCATCAAGAGAATGCCAAGACTGTGCAAAGCAGTAATGAAAGCAAAAGGTGGCTACTATAAGGAATCTACAATATGACGTATTTTCAGTTATTTCACACTTTTTTTGTTATGTGTGTAATTCCAAATGTATTAATTCATAGTTTTGAGGCCTTCAGTGTGAATCTACAATTTTCATAGTCATGAAAATAAAGAAAACTCTTTGAATGAGAAAGTGTGTCCAAACTTTTGGTCTGTACTGTAGATCTATCTATCTATCTATCTATCTATCTATCTATCTATCTATCTATCTATCTATCTATCTATCTATCTATCTATCTATCTATCTATCTATCTATCTATCTATCTATCTATCTATCTATCTGTCTATCTATCTATCTATCTATCTATCTATCTATCTATCTATCTATCTATCTATCTATCTATCTGTCTATCTATCTATCTATCTATCTATCTATCTATCTATCTGTCTGTCTGTCTGTCTGTCTGTCTGTCTGTCTGTCTGTCTGTCTGTCTGTCTGTCTGTCTGTCTGTCTGTCTGTCTGTCTGTCTGTCTGTCTGTCTGTCTGTCTGTCTGTCTGTCTGTCTGTCTGTCTGTCTGTCTGTCTGTCTGTCTGTCTGTCTGTCTGTCTATGCGGTGTCTCTTTATCTTCTTTTACTTTTTGAACCAAAAATCTCTCGATTTTATGCATTGATTTTACCATATTTTTCATGTGGAAGGAAAAATTGTGATAATTATTATAAATTATCCTTATATTCGCTTTCATTACTTCAAAAAGAGTAATACAAAGTTTGAAGTAAGTCATCTTGATCACACAAACAACTTGAGAACTCAAACCTTTTGAATATATATATTTTACAAAGGGCACCACAAACAAAAACATTTTTTTGCACCCATATCTAGAGTAAGGCTGTGGAAAAGAACCAGTATAAACATAAATCAATGCTCAAACATCTGAGATCAGAATGAAATTCTCAAAACTATTTGTTCAATCTTCACGTCATGATGTCACTTGTGCACATCATATAAGCAGTTTCTCACTTCTTTGAACAAGTTGCAATTGCTTTGGTACATCCATGCAAATGATTATGTACAATTCTCTGCTCTTTGCTACATTATCAATTGTTTATGTCATGTCTATCAAAATGTATTATATAGTTCACTGTGCAATAGCCTTACTCCTCAAAACACCTAGTCATTAGTTCATCGTATAAGTCATTAACTGCAAAATAGTTGACCAAGTTGTCATAATGTGACAAACATGTTTCGCTGCATCGCAAGAGAGGATATTCGCTGTGATGTGGATGAGAATTTGTGGACTAACATACAGGAATGACAAGAGATGTAGGAAAACCACACCAATTCCTACTGCACTGCCTGTACTGTTGGACAGAATATTGTCCTATCTTTTTTTCCCCTTTGTGTTACTGTTTGCAGTGGGTTTTTTCTATGTTGGTATGACATGGTCTGTCAACAAATTACAATATGAACAATAAAAGTGTAAATGTGAATCTTGTCCAGTCTCTTGCAATCACAAAAAAAAGGTGTAACTTACATTTTACAATAATTGTCATCAAAACTTTAGCCATAGTTTACATCAGAACCTCCCTCTAAAGTACACAGTTATATTGACAACATGACTAAGTCATTTGACTGTCTTGTTCGTAGACAATGACACAAGGACTTGACATTCTGATGGCACTGACATGTTCAATGACATAAAGACTTAGTTTTGAGAGATGAACTAAAGATTTTGAGCAAGTTACAGGCTTTTGCAAGACATCTAAAGTGTTTTGCTGTTTGTATAAATTGTTTTGAGAAATGCGCACACGTATTTGCAAACTTCAATTCTGATCTAAGAATTGTACTAAAGCGACTGAGAAAAACTGTAAAGTTGGCTTATTTTACGAAATAATTTAATAATAATTTAATAATAATTACGAAATAAAATGTTGTATTGCTTTAAATTTCCAAAAAATTACTAAGTATCCACATTTTAATGTTTCTATGTAAGGCTATAAATATATTTTTCCTTTTAGTTTGTTTGCTTAACAACGGGCTGTTTGATGATTTCGGGTTTCATAGCGAAAGCGGAAGTCGCTCTTCGTGAGTCCTCTCGATGCGGCTGCCAGCCTCGCGACTCTCTGTCTGCGTCCGTCCGTCTGTCGCGCTGAAAACTCCTCTGCTCCGCTGCGCGTCAAAACATTGCGTCTCTGCAGGAGTCTGCAGGCCGGACAGGAGAGCACATTTTCCTGGGGTTGGAATGCGAGAGGAAATTTTGGATTGGCACAGCTTCGAGAAGACCGAGGAGGCGCCACATTTCTGCGTGGATACCCGATTTTTCTTCCTCTCAAAGGTTTGCGACTTTTTTTTGTTTGTTTTTGTGGATTTTATTGTAGTTTTTCTCTTCAAAGGTTTATTCACAGTTCTCATATCATAAAAGTTTGAACAGCAGCATGAGGTAAACATCATTCTGTGTGACTCCTGTTTTGCTTCCTGTGATGATGGTTATCCTGCACGTATATGCGCCATCGTCCGCTCGTGCACGCGCCTAACCGTACGGGAGTGATCACGCGTCACAAACCTGTCAAAGTCGTTCGTGGATGCGGACTTGGGAAGGTTGGTGCGCGTGCGCACCGCGGCATCCCCAGCCATCTGCAGCGGCTGAAGTTCTGCCCCAGATAAAGACGCTTCCTGTGACCTGATTCATACTGTAATCACTCCTGCGGTCATTCTGTGAGAGCGCGCGCGGGCGCAGATGCGTGGCTGGACCAGAGTCTCACCACGCTGCATGTTATTTTTGGGGGGTAGGGGGTTATTTCCCTCATCATTTTCACATGTCAGTAGATCATGTGAGTGGGTGGTCGATCAGGGATCGAAACAACCCCACGCGGACGCGCGGGGCCTGTACACAAACAAATCCTGCAGTCCTGTGAGTGAGGCTGAGCTGCTTCCTCTGTGTCCTCAGTTTCTCTTGTTTATGTAAGGATGCGCCTCAAGAAAATGTCCCATCAGGGAAACATCCCAGAAGCAGGAGCATCACTTCGTGTGTGCGCGTGTGTGTTGGAGTGTAGTTGTCATGTTGTTGTCATGCGGCTGCTGCTGGTTGTGTGACACTGAAGCTCAGGGGTAGAGCAGACTGATGTGTTTTTTCTCCTGCTCCTAGTCATTGTTAGAGGCAGCATCAGAGCGTTACATAACAATGTTTTTCTTTTTCATCTTTTTGCTGGATTGTGAGGGCTTTTTCGCGGGTGAGACCCTTGGAGCGCTGCCTTGGCTTTTGTGATGATATGCAGAAATGACCAGAATAGACGGCCCGATGACCTCAAACAACCTGCTCCAGGGCTGATGAATGGACAGAGAAACCTCAAAAATGAAAAATAAATAAATATGCAAACAGGCTGAAGGGACATAGAGTCAGAGAAGGCAGAAACTGCTGGCTCCTCAATAAAAGTGATGTTACTTATAGAAAATCTGGACCCCTGCAGGTCATGTGATCATTTATGCAATTTGTTTTTTTTAAATCTTTTTTTCTGCTCAGAGCAGCTGGGTCTGAATCTTTGTGTCAGCATTTTGCAGACAGATAAAAACAATGTTGCTTTCAAGGATTTTTTGAAACCCACAAAGATAATCTTACAAATTAAACATTTGCGTGAGTTCATCCATTTGTGTGAGTTTGTGGCATTTTTCTCATAATGAAACCCATTTAAATGGACAATTAAGCTAAAATTGCATTTCTGAGTATTTCTTTATTCAAATAATTGTGAATCAGGAGCAGTCGAGAAAATAACTGTTGTTAAAAGCTTAGCTGTGACATAACTGCTTCAATTGGCTCCCCACTCTGCTTCATTCCAATGCATCCCATTGTAGACGATTAGATCCATGTCTTTGTTTTCCTCGTCTGAGCTGGCATCAGGCTCTAAACTGTAAGGCTGGATAGCTCTGATATTGCTCACTATTTTTGTTGCACCGGTAATGTTAGGTTAGGGGTGTGAGGGGCTGTAAGCTAGCAGGAGAGAATAAACAGATAGATGATGAGATGGAGGTGAATTTCTGATGTACTACTGCTGCTCTGCAGAAACTATGTTCTAAAAAATGACAGGTTTTTTTGATATGCATAAAAACAGCATCATAATAATTAACACTGGAAATGCCTTTGCAATAGATCAAAAGATAATCAGAGTGGGTCTTTAAAATATCAAATGAATTATAGAATTAGTCTTATCTGTGCTTCTCTTAACTGTTTTTTTATCATTCAGAGTGAATTAAATGTTTTTATGGGTGAATAAATTGGATAATCTGAGTTTTTCGCACATGTTAAAGGTTCATCATCCTATTGTGAACTCTGTTTTTGGATTCTGTAGAAAGGCGTTTTTCTCACGTTTGTCTCCACAGACTCCAATAAAATCTATAATTCAATCAGAATAGAAAAAGCCAGTTAATTGGCTGCATCCGTTTCTCTCTGTTTGACATGAGGTAGAATAAAGTGACACGACAGAATTCAGGCACTATGCAGTAATCAGAGGCTGAACTAACGTGATTAAAGCAGAGGAAGTCACCAAGTTTTACCATTTTAAGAGACGTTTTTGACTCAGTCAAACCATTATTTAAAATCAGCACTCACATCAACTAAGTTTAACAAATTAAAGCCTTAATCCCAAGTTATTTACCACAAAAAAAAGTCATTTTTGGTAGATTATTTATTCATTGTAACCATTTAAGGACCAACTCTGACCTATTTTCAAAGCTTTCCCAGATATCTTTTAATTGTGATTATGCCATCTTTAAAAAAATGGTATTATTTTAGCTTAGCCTAGTTTGAATTATATTTGAGTTATTATTGTGTTTTTATAAGTATTGCTCTGTCACTGGCAGACCCAGTACACTAATTTCACCTTGCGGTGAAATGACAATAAAGATCCTTGATTTACAATTGAATGGGGCGGTAGAAGCAAACACAACCTCAACAGCTCGGCATCTTTTCCTCATGCTGGTCACCAGCATTCCCCTCTCTTATGGATCTTGGTCTTTGGTTTGGAGAAGTTTCTCTGTTTGGCTTGATCCAGATCCGATTTGTAACCCCTGTAGCTTCACACAGATGCATGTTCCTCACAACCATCTGAAACAAACAGGCGTTCCTACTGAAAACGATTTTCGTCAGGAAGCTCTGTTTGTTTCAGCAAAGAAAGAAACTGGAGATTCTTTCTTTTTTGTGCCTGTTTGTTGAGGAACATCTCACACATACTCCTCCACAAATGTCAAACTCATGTTCAGCTGCAGTTATGGATGAGCTTCATGATCATCTGATGATCCCTCCACTGCACTGAAGGAGGGTTTCAGCTTTAGGGGAGCAGTTGCTTGTTCTTGGGTGGAGAACGTTGTGGCGGATTCTTGTTGGAAGGTCTTTCCTTAGATGTATTTTGGAAACAGCTCATTGTGGGAAGAACCTTGGTACATCCAGAGTTTGATGGAAATCACACATTTGTTGTTTCTCAAAAGATGTAGAGGACAATGGATTTGGTTTATTTTGATCAGGAAAACAGCCATTAAAATGATTTATATGACAAATGAATGATTTATATGACAAATGAGTTCAACCGTTGTTGTCTTGCTCTACCTCTGTAATTGTTTTTTGGCTCCCGCCTGCCCTACTTCCTGCAGATTACTTGGATCAAGTGTGTTGGGTCAATCTGAACCTGGAATCACCTGATCTGATTAATCTGCAGCAACCAGACCAGAAGGGCCTGAAATCCAGTTAGAGTGGAAGATCTTGCAGGTCGCCTCAAGTTTGCCGACGTTAATTATTGCGAAACTCAATTGTCATGTGATATCACAACTTCCACTATTTGTAAATCAAAGTTTATAATGCATATTTTTAAATGCACGTATAGATTTTTTTTGAGAATTTTTCTTTTCTGCATTTCCATGGATTTCTATGTATGTAATGTGTTGTTATACTTTTATATGTGGAATATTTTTCTGCAGTTTTTTTCTTTATTGGCTGTTCCAGTACTTACTACCACAACAAAGATCATTTCTTCTCTTTAATATCTCACCTTAAAGATGTGGGAGTTCAAATGTGTTGTTTTAAAATGCATCTGCCGTGTTTAACACATGAAGGCAAATTTAAGCCATTATGAGGTTTTCTGAAACAATGGCACAGAGAGCGAGGGGTGTAGCAGTCTGCCACAATAGAGCTGACCTTCTATGTAACAAAGATTCATCCCATAATGTGATGCAATAATTAACATGAGCTTGAATGCCAAAGGTCATGTTTAAAATACAAATACCAGGTTGAAAGTACACAGAGCTCTCCACAAAAAAAAAACAGATCCCAGTGATAAAGCATGGCGGTGGATGCATTATGGTCTGTACCTGTTTTGCCTCATGCAGACTGCTATTTGTCACAGATTGAACATCAGATCTTTTAAAGATAAAGAAGAAAAAATTTCCGTAGGAGAGAACTGAGGACAATCTCAAATTGACAGAACATATTTTTATAAAATATTTTTTGTTTATTAGAGATAAGAAAAATATGGAGCTGCCAAACCACTGAAATCATTTGATTCACAGGTTCACAGTTAAATTGAGTTAAAAAATACTTTTTTGGGGCTGCATGGTGGAACATTGGTCAGCGGACACACCTTACAGTGAGAAGGCCCTGGTTCTAATCCCAGCTAGGACCTTTCTGTGATACTCTCCCTGTGCTGCACAGGTTTTCTCTGGGCACTCCAGCTTCCTCCCAAACATGCATCATAAATTAATTGATTACTCTAGATATCCCTAGGTGTGAGGGACACCTAGGGATATTTGGTTACCAATCGACAGATTGGTAGTTTCATGACCTCGAAACAGATATAAGGGGTTAAGAAAATGGGCTGACTACTTTTTGGGAAGATTCATCAGTTTTAAAACCCTTTTTTTTATTGGGTTGGAAAATCAAACTGTTTTCGAAAAACTTCTGATTTAAATAAAAAAAGGTGAAACTTTTGTTACTAATATGATCAATTCTTACATTGAAAACTTCCAAAAAAGCCGTTTTATTGAAAAAATGTACAAGAAATTGCTTTAAAATAAAATAAATTCAGTTGATGAATTGTTTTTGCTTCTTTTAAAAAAAAAATAAAGATCGATTGGATTTGTTGATTTTCTTTAAAAACATCTGTAGTAACACACCATAGTAAAAATCCAGATACTTATTTGACCTTCCATGAGACAATTGTTCTTACAGGAAACCGTCTTCCAGACTCTTTAAACACACGCTCTTCCCGTCACCTGAGACAGAATGTGTTTGAATCAAACGGACATGATGTTTTTTTCTTTTCATGCAAAGCAGCGCCCCCCATGCTTCTCCATTACTGCTGCTACAGGCCACTCCTGCTCAAACAGACAGTGTTACACATGGATTATGCATGACCCACAATTCACCGTGAAACATGCAACATGATAATCCACCTCTGCTAGTGAACATGACCCCTGAGGTCAACTCTGCTTACAGTGTACTGTAACAGCGTCCCTCAGAGATGAACCACTGTTTGGGGTGTCTGCTTTCACCTTAGATGAACTGATACTACTCAATGGGATTTTATAGTAAAAATACACAGAATACAGCTTTATTTAAAGACAAAAAAACTCAGATTCATTTTGTTGTTAAATATTGAAATTCTTCATTTTAGTTATCACTCTCTTGGGTGAGAAAACAGGACAAAGGTGTGTTGCAACCATTGACTCTATTCCTCATATGTCCACAACATCAAAAAGTCACCATCAGACCAGAGCGAGGTTCACACCATGCTCGACAATGCGCGTTCAAACGACCACTTCCAAATGAAAAGTCTATATAAATGTATGCAGTGAGTTAAGATTTCTATGGCACCCATTTTCACCAAACCGGAGTGAGCTTGTTGTAACTTCACACCCCTGCCACCTGAACGTGGGCTTCACAGAATCTGTATATCAAACATTTTGAATGTTGGATGTGGGGGCCAGCCGGCTCCCCCTGCTTTTACCGAGGCATCTGATTGGCCAGTTTTTAGCTTTAATAACTAAAAGAAGGTATCAAATCAAGAAGGATTATTCTGACAAATAGAATGACTGAGTACCAGCTCTTTATTTCTCTATAGAAGTCTATGGGATTTTGGCTTCTTAGAGCCAACGGGTGCTTCCTGTTTGGAACAACAGGGGGGAGGGGGGTCACTCAGTCCAGTTCTCATTTATAGTCAATGGTGAGGACCAAGGGTCAACTCTGACAACTGCACTCAGTGTGTGTTTGTGGCCCGATCCCACTCTGCTGGCACCAAGTCTGCGGGTAGAAATAGCGTCTCTCCGACGCCTATATTTATATCCCCACTGGCTTTACTCCCATCAGGTCGGAGCCGTTATCAGCCTCTGTCTGACCAAAGCCCCGCCCTCTCTTGTTTGTCTTGGGCCCACAGAAGCCTCCTGTTCCCAATCAGTGTTTTATGAACCTTTCCAGATGGTTCTGTAATTACAGACAGGATGGAGAGGAGAGACATTGACGCATTGAAAACATCCTTTAAAGTGGTTTGCTGAACAATGAGAAACGAGGCAGTTGGTGGAAATGATGCTTGATCCGAAATAAGTTTTGCATGTAGTAATCAGAAGGTCTGAGGTTCTTCTGCCCCACATGGGACCCAGATGTCAGGGAACAGGGAGAAGCTGTCCTTTATTTATGTGAATGAATGATCACATTTATCTCACTCAACTGGATTTGTGCGTGACAGGGTCGTGCCACTGCAGCAGTGAAACCACAACTGAAGCCGACCAATAAAAGCGCGGCATGCTTTACGGCACGGCGTCCCTGCTGTCGCAGATCCTGCTCCTGGGGCCTGTGTCAGGCTGCTCTGCCAGCTCGCTAATCTCCTCTGCTGCGAGGTCGCACCAGCAGAAGTATTTCAATCCCCTTGGATATCATGGCGCGGGCATACCAACAACTCCCTGTCGTGCTAAACTAAACAGATAATCTCTGCAGCCAGACTTGAACACACAGTGCTGCTGTCTGCCTTTGCGCACGTCTGCAGCTCACTGTAGTGATGTTAGCTACATGCTTACACACAAAGAACACTTACCAGGAAGTTTGTGAGGGTTTGTTTGCTGGTTTATTGAAGCAGAAAAGAGGTGAAATTGATTTTTTGAGCATTTAGACAAACATTATGATGTTTTAAAGTGTCGCTGGGCAATCAAGGCAGGAAGTTCCTGAATTCGGATGGAGAATTTTATCTGATCTGGGAACAATTGGTCATGTCTTGGAAGTTTGACGCAAGCAAAGCCAGCTGGAGACTTTTCCTAACCCAGAAAGCAGAATGTAATCCCATCATCAATTACACACCCGTGACACTGTTTGCCTCGCCAGTCTGAGGCAGCGGCGTTCGCCCTCCACTACCCTCACAGCATCTCTTCTGCTGTCCACTTCTGCGCGCAGGTGTTCACCTCCCAACCCACCGCCCACCACGGCCCTCACCTGTGTGTTGCGGTGCTTCCCCTGTGAGCCGACCTGGGCTGGCAGTCCCTTCTTGCACCGCCCGCCAACTCCGCCCATGGTCAGAATGACGCGCTCCAAAACTTTTCAGGCATATCTGCCGAGCTGCCACCGAACCTACAGCTGCATCCACTGCCGGGCTCACCTGGCCAACCACGATGAGCTCATCTCAAAGGTAACCAGGGGCGTTCGAAGAATGGAATGGGAATGTTCTTTAGCTGGTTCCTCCACTGCAAAACAGACCACCTAAAAACAGATCAAAATGTACTCAATTTTACATTTTCATTTAAATAAGCAAAATAGAAATCTACCAATGGGATAAGAAATACACCAAGAAAGAAATTCTAGTCTCTAAGACATGTTTTTTAGACTTATTTTGCTATTGGAAAACTTTCCTAATACAAATATTTTTCTTGCAAGAAAGAAAGTAAAACAATTTTACACAAAACCGGGGTCATTTGACTTCCCTAAGATTTCGTTTTTGCAATGCAATTCTGAAAACACCTGGGGTAAACACAGCAGCAGTTGGGCTAAATTGTTGGTTTTTAAGGAAATCCCATTGAATATCTACAGAAAGAGATGAAAGGTGGAGAAGGAAACCTTCAAACCTGTGCGTGCAACATTCGGGTTAGTGGGGAAACAGTATGCACACCTCACTAACAACTAAAGTGCATGTGACTAAGGCTTAACAAAAAGGGAACCAACAGTTTTGTCTGTTTTTGTTCACCTGCTGCGTCTAGACTAGGGGTCTGCAGCTGGCAGCCTGCAGCTCTTTGACCCCTCCTCTCTGGCTGTCTGGTTAAAGGAAAATTAAACGTTTTTCATTTTAAAAAGTAACTGTAAAATAAGA
Organism: Oryzias latipes; assembly: GCF_053564925.1. Taxonomy (NCBI): domain Eukaryota; kingdom Metazoa; phylum Chordata; class Actinopteri; order Beloniformes; family Adrianichthyidae; genus Oryzias; species Oryzias latipes. The sequence continues at coordinate 13,916,997 of NC_136249.1, read as the reverse complement.
AGTGAATAATAAAGAAAAAAAAAGGAATGGATAACTTTTCAAGGCTTCTGACCCCAGTAACTATAATGCCCCAACAATCAAGCGTTGTTGACTTTGTAGTTTAACAAAGTCGGACTAAAATTGAGAATCATTTGCCCCAGAAAATCGATTTAAAGTCAGTAAGAACAACCAGAATTCATGCTCAAGGCGTACAAGATAATAAGGTGGATTTTCTATTTTTGAATGAATTCAAGGATGTTCAGTGCGCCTTATGGTTCAAAAAATATGATGGGTCACTTAATTAGCTTTGATTTAATTTCATTTAGTTAAATTTACAAATTTCTGAAGAGGATGGACCACAGATGGCAAAATAAACATTTTTTTAATCACTGCCGACACTACTCACTACTGCATTTACTGCATTAACGCTTGTGCTATCTTAGATGACCCCACCCTTACATTGACGTGTTCTTCCTACCATGACAAAGGTGGATAAAGGTGGAAAGATTTAATGTAATCCATGGACACCAGTGAAGATCACAAATCATTGAAGAAAAAAGGTTCAACACACTGTCTAGTGGGTCTAGATGACCCAACTCCCAACGTTAAAGTGCCTAGGATAGCACAAGGGTTGACATAATAACAGGGTGTCTTTTATTTTGAAAGGAAGCCATGTAAACATCTGTCAAAAGTTATAAACTATTTCATATTTTGAATAAGACTGTTTTCTCTTTATGTTTTATTTATTACAAATAAACAATAGTTTATTTCTTTTTATTATAATAATAACAATAACATAAATACAAATCAGTTTTATATTTTTCTAAAGGGAGACTTTCTGGGTCCTGTTGGGTTGTGGTCAATGAGGAATCGACCCTGATGGCTCTTAAAGTGAAAAGCTGCTTTTCCGCCGCAAAGAGAATTCCTCGTTTTACACATCCGTGCAAGAGTTGATAACAGAAGATGGTAAAATTCAGACTGACTCAGCTCCCAGTCCAGCCATCTCACTTTACTTTAGAGCTTCTACGTTACACAAAACAGCTGAGGGTGGATTCTGTTACGAACTTTTCTCTTTTTTTCCTGCAGTCGTTCCAGGGGAGCCAAGGCAGAGCGTACCTGTTCAACTCTGTGTAAGTACTGCTGTAAAACACAAACCATCTGGAATTTTTATTCTCAGGGAAAACCATTTTGAACTGAACGTTGAATACAAGCGCGGTGGCACTCAGGGAAACCTTGCACGTGATTCCACATGTTCCTAGAAGATGGGATTAGGTTCTGAACCCTGTTTTTGTCTCTCAGGGTGAATGTTGGGTGTGGTCCTGCAGAGGAGAGGGTTCTGCTGACAGGTCTGCATGCTGTGGCAGATATCTACTGTGAGAACTGCAAGACCACTCTGGGCTGGAAATATGTAAGTGATTCAAGGCTCAACAAAGTCAATCCAACAAGTTCTTTTTCAAATAAACTTATATTTCTTTTTAGATGTGTCCCAGCTGTTTGTAATATGGGAGAATTTTATGAAATTAAAGTTTTATTAAAATATTTTTTTTCAAAGTATCATGAGAAAAATCTTAATTTATCTCAGTTTAAGCTGTTTATTATTTTTACTGGTTTAATTAAACCAGGTTTGGTTAACTCATGCAAGATTTCTTTTGCAAATTGCAGCACAAAGTGCCTCACTAAAACCAAGAAATTAAGACCTATAAGTTTTCTCACACATACAATAAAACCTGTTTACCACAAAAATTATCGGAAAGATCCAAAACAAATGTCTCCACCAGAGCAACAACAAAAAATAAATAAAGCAAACAGAAAAACACGACATAAATAAAGAAAAAGTAGTCAAATGGGATTTTTTGGGGAAAAAAATGACACTCACAAGCAGGGATGACTAGATATAAAAGAATTCTAATATTTGTCAAGTCAAAATACAAATAATACAATAGAAACAAACATCTGGATTTAACTGTAGGGAATGAAGCCAACCGGTTTTCCGTCATCTTTCTGTTTACACTCTCTCCCGCTAGCTTACAGCTCCCCAAACCCCCAATCTGACATTACTGGTGCAACAAAAAGGGCGAGCATTATTGGAGCTATCCAGCTGTACAGTTTTGAGCCAGATTCCAGCTCAGATGAGGGAAACAAAGACGTACGTGGATCTATTGGTCGGCAAGTGGCTGCATTAGAATGGAGCGGAGCAGGGAGCTCAGAGGATTTTCTACAAATACGATCCTTTTCCAACGTAATTTTTTCTTCTGTTCCTGATTCACAACGATTTCAATAAAGAAATATTTAGAAATATTGTTTAAAGCTTAACTTTCTTATTATATGTTCTGCATCATCAGAAAAATGCCAGAAGAACATGTTTAAAAAAAACAAAAACACAACTGTCATTCAAGCAGGTCTTTAGTCGATTTTTTATTTTAAAAGTAACGTTGTTTTGTTTTAAACTGTAACACACTGTGATGCAACCTTTAAGCTAAAGACCCCCCACACATCTCATATCAAATCATAGACTTTTGACCTAATTTATATTAATCGACAACTTTCAATCCTCTTTTTTTGTAAAAAGAGTTGAAATTTATTGTATTTCTTAAAACTGAAACTATATTTTTCTACAGAAGCTCCTAAAGCTTTCAGTCTTAGTCGTCATAGTTACAGTTTGGCCGTTCACACATTTTGAATTAAAGCTAGAACCCTCTTAAACAGATACAGGGATTGAGCATTTATAAATGCTGTCAGAACTTGCACTGTGTTCAGTGCGGGGGGTATTTTGGTTCTGGTGTCAGGGTGAACTGAATCCACACATGCTCGCTGTCTGCATGCATCAGCAGAGCAAAGTATGTGCAGCTGTCAGCGGTGACCTCTGTCAGCATGGAGATGAGTTTACACTGTGTGACGGGTTATCGCACGCAGGAAGGCTCTGTGCATCCAGCTTTATCGTACTCACTGTACCAGTCAGGGCTTGGTGTCTGACCTTAAACCTCCACCTCTAGCCTTCCGGTCGTGGGAAACCTCATCTCCCTATTGTGTCTGATGAACAACTGCTGTAAATGTATGCTCTGACCTCAGAGTTTGATACAACAGAACACACGTATGTGCATCCACTTGGGCTAAAAAAAAAGGTTGGATTTTCTGCAAACATCATAGGATAAGCTTGATCTGTTGCAGTTTTGCATGGAGAAAACCCAACCTGTCCATTAGCACCAAAACAGACTGAAGACCAACAAGACTCAGATGTTTCGCAGTGAATAGAATGTTTACATTGGTTTTCTCAGGGCCAATGAGGGCTCTCCATTGACACCTTTTTTTCTGGCATTGATTGATTATCCTTTTTAAAAAACAAAAAAAATCAAGTGGAAGGGGTGTGGCCTTCCAACAAGCTCACTAGTGATTGGCGAGAGTTGCTGCCAAAGAAATGTCGAGTCAGACTGACTCAGACCGTTCACTGCTTACTGATTACAACTGGCTCCAACATCTGTATTGCCGAAAAGCCCCTTTCTATGGGTGACGCCCCCCTCAGTCAGTCCAGTTCTCAGATCCAGTCCATGTGCCGGACATGATCGGTCCCGCATGTGTACATGTGAAGGACGGCTGTGGCGTGTAGGTCTTTGTCAGAGATCCTGACCTTTGTCCATCGTCTGACTGAAGTTCTGTCTGTTTCTGCAGGAGCACGCTTTTGAGAGCAGTCAGAAGTATAAGGAGGGCAAGTTCATCATCGAGCTGGCCCACATGATCAAGGACAACGGCTGGGACTGAGCTCGCCTGCTGACGACAGGCGGGGAAGGACTGGGGGTGGGAGTTGGGTGGGGGAGTGGCCGTGTGTGGTGGGTGAGTGTGTGACTTTGGTTCGGCCAATTTACCATTAACCTCTGTAACTTACTGCCCATCCCTCCCCGGGATTCCCCCGACATAAACAGACACAAACACACATCCGCAGTTTGATGGGCAGACCAGGTCGGCTTGTTCGCAGCTAGCAGGGCTAGCAGGGCTGTGTGATTTTTGAGTTTTATTGTTCTGAAGCACCATCCTAGAAATTGAACTCCCAAACAAAACTCTTCTGCAGCAACACAAGTCCTCTAAATATGGTGGACTGTTCTGCCCGGTCTAATACGATGATTAGCAGACTGTTGGGTCAGTCCCTGGATCTGTTGCCAGAAGGAGAGCAGTTGGTGTCGGTTGGAGAGCTGGTGAGCGTTCGCTCTTTCCCCAGCATGAATGAGATGACTTAAGATGATTACAACAAATCCAGCTGATCAGGCCCTTGCCAGCTGGACCAGAGAGGAGGCCCGGCCGGCGGCTGAAAGGCTCAAGCGCAGTGGGCAGGGTGGGGAGTGGTGGATGCAGGGTAAAATTCTGTTTTCCTATCCTGTTTTCTTCTGGCATCGATTGATTCCGGGATAAATCGGCTCCGTGGTCTGCCGGGGTAGCAGGCCCAGCATAGATGCAGACGTGGGGATTTCAGGCTGGGCTATAGCTTGCTGGGAATTTTCATGTGATTATATCTTTCTGTCAGTCTAATGCTGGCAGAGGCGACGCCTTGGTCACGTGCCCTCGGTTTGGTCATGAGCTGTCAGCCTTGGCTTTTGGTTTGTGATAATGCACCATAAACACACAAACTAGCCCTGCTGCCATGCCAAGTGGATGTTTAAGAGGTGCTAAAAGAGCGGCTCGTGTACGAGTAGACAAATGAAAACCCTTGGACTGCAACAGTCTGTACTGTGGACGTACTGTCACAATCCAACAGCAGCATTTTTTTCCATCTGGGATTGGCGTCAAGCTGCTGTTGCCCTGATCTTCCAGTAAGATCTCTCATAATGCACCACACTTGATCCACTTTAGTCTGCCTGCTTACTAAATTATTACTCTCCTTTAACGGGCAATATTGGAGTTGAGGTTACGGGAAAGAAAGCCCTGCTCAGGTACATTGACGCTAACTTTCCTTTGCTGAGGCCAGGATCCTACTGATTGAGCTGGATGTGTGATTTCTGTTGGGTTTTTTTTAAATGGTGGCATAAATCTCCATTCCGTGCAGGTTCAATGTTAATGCATGCATAATACAAAAGCAGTTTCCAACCAGTTTTTGTGCGGCGTTCTCACCACTTTCCCGTGAAAAGTGTGTTGCAGTGAAACTTGTGCTGTTATGCAACATCTGCTCAGTTTCATCTCAGCCCGTTGGAGGGGACGGCTCATCTTGCAGCGACGCACAGCGTACAGGTTAGCGACCAGCCTGCTTTAGAGAAGGGAAATTAGTCGTTTGTTACAAACACACCCAGTTTCCTGTGAACTTTTGAAGTTTCGTTGATTGCGGCGAGCCTACTCAAACAGTTAACTGTTATCAGTACGTTAAGCCCAGCACAACCAAAGAGCCCGCCGTTTACCATAAACTGCCCGAGCAAAAGATTTCATTTTACGAAATTTTGCAAAACTGTAGGCGAGGTTGGAGCAAAGTGTGGGGGTATAGCCTTTTTCTGTGATATATATAAATATATACAGGTTGCATTACTATTTTGTGAAGAAAAAAAACCTTAATATATAAATATATTCTATTTACTGAATCATTCAGAAGATTACCATGTTTGTCCACCTGTGTGTTACTGACTGTAAATAGTGTTTATGTATTGTGTTTTATCAGTGGTCCATAAGATGACAAATGAATATGATTTCAGTCGTGCTTTCTCACTGGTACCATGCATTTGGCTGTAAGATACTACTTTTTTACTGGAATATTTCAATTTTAACGTCTTTTGAAAAGGAGGATGCTGATGTTGACTGTACATCATTGGATTGTCATGGAATAAAAGGCACCTTAATATCCGCGCGCCGTGTTTGTTTCACTAGAAAACGTAGCGGTGGCTAAACCTGCCTGACACCTGGGAAACGGGGGTGGAGGTTGACTGGAAGTTATTCAAATTCAACTTTATTTATAGAGCATGTAGAACACTTTACCAATTTTCCTATCAAATGCTTTACATAGGTTAAATAAATAAATATATTTGATGATTCAAGCCGCAAGGGGCATTGAATGCAAGTGCAACCCATCCCCGCCCTCACTACCCAGGATGCCCCCTGCCTTCACCCACGAGTGGCCGGGATAGGCTCCGGCAGCCCCTTGACCCCGAAAGGGACAAAACGGGTGTAGAAGATGAATGAGTGAGTTTAAATTAATGGAGGGTACTGAAGGTCTTTTTTTACGGGGGAGAAGTCAAGACGGTGGCCTTTTCCTGGGGTCGAAGGTCAATGGAACTTCAGTGGTGGTGGTGGACATAACCTGGTAGTCTGTGTGAAATCTTGTGTGAAATGTGTGAAAAAAGTGTGAACATTTTGCACATGCTAAGGTGTAGGTCCTGTTGCCAGCCCATAATAATAATTTTTTAAACTTCCTTTGGATATCCTCGACATGTGTGTTTTGGGTTTGCTAGGGAATTTAGGAACATCATTTTTGAGCCCCACAAAAGATTTTTGGCCCCATGCATTGATGGTGACGGTGTGATGTTATCACACAAACAGGTTCAAAGAGTCCACAAAATCACTTACTTGAACCAGCAGGTGAAATTAGCTATTTTTCTGAGCGGATCACCATTTGCAGACATTAGTTGCCCGAGTAACCCTTGTGCCATCCTAGGCACTTTAACATTGGGAGTTGGGTCATCTAGACCCACTAGACAATGCGCTGAATCTTTTTTCTTCAATGATTTGTGAACCTCACTGTTGTCCATGGATTACATGAAATCCTTCCACATTTGTCATGGTAGGAATAACACGTCAATGTAAGGGTGGGGTCATAGGATGGCACAAGGGTTAAAACCCTTGACCAGTGAGGGGCATGCTGGGAGAAATGAGTCATCGGATAATATCTGAGCAAACTGGCAAAGTGAGTGGGTACAGAGCCTGCTGTGACTGAAAACTGAGAGCTGTCTGGAGGAGACGTTTTACTGTCCCCATGGCAACAGGAGCATCATCACTTACTTCTAGGAGGCCAGAAAAAGCAACAGCGTGTCATTATTCTAACCTTTGCTCCTGACATCAGTTTTTAAATGTTTTTTTTTTTTTGTGTAAACGTCGGGGGCGGACATTTGAGAGTGGCACCTGTTAGTCAGCACCTTTCCTCCCCACCTCTTCTGCCTTTACTCATTTCCTCACACACGCATATCTTCTTTGTCTAATCTCTTTCCGTCGGTCATTATCAGCCTTCCTGTCCTCCCCTCTTTCCTCTTTCCTCTGTCTAACCCACCCTTGGCCGATGTCTCCCCCGAATCTAACCGGATCTCACGGCAGCAGATGGTGCTGTGTTTGCATTGGACCAGGTCTCCTAGCAACCCCATCCTCTGCCTCCTAAAGCAGAGCGGGTGCAGGTGTCCTGCGCCGCCTGGTACCGCCGTGGCTTCCCCTCCTCTGGCTCTCAGGCGGACCCGCCTGCCTCACAGTGTTTATGTCTGTCTGCAGATCCGCCTCTGCGCTGCAGAAGTAGGGCAGCGGCTGATAGTCTGGAGGTCCTACATGTCTGATGATTGCAAAACAGGAGAGCAGCCAGTTTCCACACATCCCCTCTAACAGTCAGTTTGTAGGGATGCACATCCATGTTTGTGAGTGCAAAATAAAAAATAAACATCTTTTCCAGGGACACAGTAATGCACATTTAATTTAATTTCCCCCCTCTAAGGATTACATTCACATTTTACTATAAAATTCCTATAAATAATTTAACATTGCACCTTTTGGCATCAAAATCAAATGTCATCCCCTTTTTTTCAACATTTTCACTGCATTTATCTAGTTCTGCAAGTTTAATCAAGTAAAATAACTTTTATTTTCAAATGTGTCAACTCAAATTATTAGTCAGGACTGAACCTCACCTAAGTTGTCTTGTATGTTGGATAGGAAATACAATTCTTTTAGTTTAAAAAAAATATTTTGATAAAATAGTAAAGTAGAGATTAAAGCAGTGAGCAGCTTATGCTACCCATCCCCACTGGCTGAGCGACGGCACCCTATTCTTCCCCTCTTTCCCACTCTGGTCAAAGCTGCATGAGCCAAATTTCTAAAAAAAAAAAAAAACACTTTTTTTCTAAATGGCAGCTTTTCTGTTAGTTTTATCTTTTTTTTTTTGGTCAGTTGATTTTTGGATTTCCTCGACACAGAGGTTTTTTTGTTCACCAAGTCCACATTGCTAACATTCAATATCAGATGTCATATCATTTATTTCAGCTTGAGCCAATGATTCATGTGTTAAATGTTCACAACGTACCGGTAGAAAAGACATGGGAGGAACAGGGAAACGCCACTTTTGCAAGCTCGCCACTCTAACGCCGTTTAAGATCAACATACTGTTAAAACCAACATTTTTTTCTCAAGGAGCTCCGTAATGTTCGAGGAGTTAGGGGAGGGGATGGATCCTGCTATGATGTCATCTTTTATTTATTTTTGCCCAAAATTGATTTTCACCAGGAACTAGCTATGTGTTAATTTTGGTGAGTTTTTGCGTACGCGGTGGGATTAAAATTTTTGCTCAAAGGGGCAGTAAGAAAGACGAATTGTGAAAACAATCTGGTCTTTGGAGTCCAGGACTGCTGGAGGGCCGAATCAAAGAGGCATTTGTCTATTGATGCTTTAATTTAATTGATACTTTAACTTGTAATGTGGAGTCAATTAATGATTGAAGTCCAATTGTTTGAATCAAAACAGCATTTTGAATTCAGATTATTTCAGTAAAAACAAAAAGGAAAATACATGTATTCATTAGGGAGACAACACAAACCACAAAAAAGGAATATGTTTTGATCCGATTTAATTTTAATCGGAAATATCCTAAATCTCCTTTAATCTCTTCTGTATTTTCCTACATGAACCTTCAAGAAACAGAAGTGAAAGGAAAAGAAGCTGCAGCTGCAGATGTTTTTTCATGACTTTCACATAAAGGAGCATAAAGGCTCTGATGGCTCACAGAGGGCTCATCCATCAGGCAGAGTTTACCAGACATTCACACTCACGCATTTGAAGCTCTGAAGAGGGAAAACTCTGAATAAAAGCACCTCTTATGATGCCTCTGACTCTGATTCATTACTTCCATTTACTTTTGTCAGCTGCACAAAATGATTGGACATTAGAGCAGCGATAAACAAAACAATGACCCTCCAGACCAAAGGGGTCAGCTGAAGTCTGATCAATAACAGGCTGAGCTAATCAATGGGGGCAATGAAGCCGTCCGGTTTCTGTTTTTCAGGGCTGAAAGGCATGGAATAGAAGGAGGGGCTTTGTTCCTCAGCTGTGACCTCGTATCTGTGTCAGGCTCGTGCTGGAGCACACTGAGCGCGGGCGGCACAAAACAATGCTTTCAAGGAGCTTGAGCCAGGCTGGACGCTGTTCAGAGGCCGGCCGGTCAGAGGAGGAGAACCCGAACAGTGGGGGCTTTCATGCAGAACCACGGGGCTCTGAGCCGGCCCGCTCAGGTGTCCTCACAGCCTGAGCTTCACTGTGCTTCTGCAAGCCATGATGATCATGTGTTTTTAATCATTTGAGTGGAAAAAAGCAACATTTTTATACATTTGAAATAAACACGATTGGTTTCTAACGTTTCTTTGTGCCAAAATCTTCGGCCGTATGAAAACTGGACGTGTGACGTCACCCGTAGAAAATGGTTTACTTCTGGTCCCAATGAATAGCAGTGAGTGGACTTTTGGAAAGTGGGGGTTCGATCAGACACGTGTCCTAATGAGACAGACAACAGACTGCTTTCATGAAAACACATTTCATTTGTTTGTGGAATGATCTCTGTGCGTCTTGGCTCTGTGCTTAAAAAAACCTAAAGAGTGGGATGTAAAACACTCCATTCTGCATCCAGCTCAGAGCATCCTCCAACAAATCCTGCTGTTTCTTAGACCACAGACTGATTACAGACTTGGAGAGAGGATGAATCAGACTGCTGTGAGGTCTGATCAGGGCTGGATGGGAGTTGTGGAGGCTTTGGAGGTTCAGCAGGACTGCTAAGGCCTCAAAAACAACACTGTCCCTCCACATCACAGGCAGAAACCCTATTTTCAGAATCACTTTGTTTGTTTGGGTCTGATTTATTGAACTAAAGGACAAAATAAATATGAAGCTGCAGCCATAAATCCCACAGCAAAGACAGTCAACACCTGGAGATCCTGAATCTGTGTCCATGAGGGTGGATAAATATTTGTCTTTCCTCCCAGGAATAAAGAAAAAAAAGGCAATTTATTAAAGTTTCTGTTCTCTGACTGAAAATGTACTTAAGGCGTTTGAGCGATTCATTTTGGGGTTCTTTGCTTCTAGCCATCTTTGAAACTGGAAAGCATTTAAGGGAAGTCTGCTGCTGCCGCCAGGAGACCGGCTGGATCTCAGCTCGGCTTTGGACTGCAGAGGCTATAAATTCGTCAGACTGTCTTTCTCACAGGCCACACCCACCACAGGAACCATGTGACAGCACAGCAGCATCAGGAAAAACATCTAAGCAGAGCAGCAGACGCAGGCTCAGGACTGGATGGGGGGACTTTTTGTTCCAACTTTCATGAAAAATGAATAATGAAACGCTTTAGAAAACAGATTCTCCATAATGGTCTGCAGCCATTTTTCCTTTATGTCAAATCAGGCCGATTTCTGAAGATGCTATTAAAAAAAAAAAAATCACATCCCCTTCTTTCCCAGTTTGAAGCTGACATGACTAAATTAATAATAATAATGAAGCAAAAACAGATTAAAATTGTGGCTCAGATTTCCATTTTACTTTTCAAGTGGAATAAACATTAACAGTTTTAAATCCCTTCCAAAAATGGAAAAAAAGTTTACTCTTTTTAGAGTTTTTCACACTATCGCAAAAAGATAAATAAATTTTTAAAAGGAATTTAAATGAATGGCATTTTTATTGTCTAAATGGAGTCCAAACTGATCTGTGCCTCCAATAACATTGTTAAATTCAGGTTCATGTCTAATAAAAGTGTTTCCTCTCTGAAGTGGGTGTTTTCCTTCATCCATCGGGCTGGAAAGGTTCTTACTGCTTTCCAGAATTTATCAGAAGGAAAATTAACCAAATTTTGTCTCTGGACCAATATCCTGCGATCCAAAACTTTGCTGACAGTGACATAAAACTGCACAGGAGCAAACCAGAGCTTGCCGGGATTAAATCACTGCACAGAATTCCCCATCAGACCACAGAAGATCAAACTACAAAAGATAAAATCTAGTTTCTTCCACCAGGAGCGTTTTCCTCCAAAGCGTGGAACTCTGGTATCCTGAAGATGAGAGGAAACAAGACTCCGAAGTCGTTTCTAAACACACTGTTGCCCAGATTAGAGATTTCGGTAATCTCAGAAACGTGGGTGGAGATTACACTGATCCATTTACTCATAAATCCTGCTCTGCCCCAACTATCGCCTCATGTATGTGTTGTTTAAGAAGAAGTAATAATTTAGAAAGAAAAAGAAAAGGTGAAGCTTCAGCTGCAGGTGATCACAAAAACAAACAAAGTGTTAAACAATTCAGCTATAAATGGATTTTCCTAATAGAATCAAAGAGAGTAGAAGAGAATAGAACTAAGAATAGAAAATAACAGAAAAGAATAAAAAAATAATAGGGTAGAATAGAATGAAAGAATAGAAAACTGTGGAATAGAGTTAAACAAAGTAGAGCAGAACAGAGAATAGAGTAGAAACATAAAGAACAGAGTAGAATAGAATACAGTATGACAGAATAGAATAGAACTAAGTAAAATACAAAAACAAACAGCGGCCAAATTTGACTCTATGGTTCTCCAGGGTTAAAATACAGACAGGAAAGTCAAATCTGATGTGAGCCTCTTTTCTTTTTCCCCACCTTTTTAAGCATGAGGTGATAAGAATAAAACCTTTACCTATGATGGATTTGTTCACTGTGAGACGAAATTTAAATTCCACGTCACCCACTCAACCTATGAACCCCCGATTCCAGATAAATGATTATTATTATAACCCTCAGGTTTTTTTTGTTTGTTATACCCACAATTCTCCTGACTATTTACATTAAAAAGTGATGATTTCAGATGCTCTGAAAGAGGAAACTGTCCACAAGTTCATGAACGTTTTCCAAAACCTTCACCCATGTTTCATTAAAAACAGAGAATTGTGGGTAATAAGAGTGAAAAGTCGTTTAAAACTTTGTTATACGTAAGGACTCTTTTTCATATGTCATAAAAGTAATAAAAAACTACGACTTTTCTGTCCCACAACAGAAAAATACACACACAAGGACTAGATTGTCTTTGCAATTTTTCTTTCTTACTGTGCATTTGAGCAAAAATGTTATCCCTGCCACACTTCAAAAACTCACTAAAATTTGCAAACATATGGTACCAGGTGACAAGGAACTTTGGGCGTAGTGTATGACAGCAAAAAACATCAGTTGCCAAGGAAAAATTAAAAACGTCACTTTTGCCAATTGTTTTAAAAATTACATAGACCTGTTCTGCACCACCAGGCGACCAAAAAATAAAATGGTTGCCATGGAGATAAACCCAAAGGGTTTTGAAAAAAAAAAGTTTTTTTTTTTAATGAATTTGTCAGGTGCAGCTCTGACCAAAAAGTGAGCTGTCAATCAACCAGTGAGGGCAGGTCAAAAGGTGGCGCCGAGAGCGGAGGCGGCTAATGTCTCAGGGACGTTCAACACCGCTCAGGTCTTTACTTGGTCCTTGAGGAGAAAACAGAAGAAGGTTCCTAAAGCTGTCCCCTTTCCTCCATCACCAACCAGCACACAAACAACTTTATTCTGCATTAATGAGCGGAAATATTTATTTCAAAAAACTGGAAAAACAACCAACAAACCCACCGACATGGTTTTAGTAGAACATCATTCATAGACATGGTTCAATGTGGCTATGTGAGTAATTCATTTGACTACAGTGTGAGGCAGTTTGGAAGGCTGGCTGCGCTGACACCACTACACAGACAAAGAGGTTAATAAAGAGGCAGAAATAAAACCAAACTTTGTCCATTTCCTCACTCAAAGACACTTGAAACTCCACTCCCAGTAGCTTTTCTCTTATATAAAACTTTCTGATGAAATGAGTTAACCGTCGACACCAAAACAGCAGAAATCTTCGTTGAATACAAAAAACAAATAACTGTAGATAATACTCGAGCAGCAGAAATGTGATGTGAGACAGAAAAGACAACGCCGGACTGCGGCGGGTTTCCAGCTCCGGTTTAAACCCCGCCCCCTCCCCGCTACAGGTAGAGAGGAGCCGTGGGCTTCCCCATTGGGGCGGGGAAGGGGGTCGTGTCCTCACTTTGAGATGATAAGAAACCAAAAGAAGGCTTGGAGTTGAACACACAGCTACTTGGTCTAGAAACACGTCAGAGTCCGTGAAAAACCAAAACAGCTCAACCTTTTTTTTTGTGCAGAGAAAACTTCTTTTTTTTCTTTAAGTCTCAGTCAAATATGATCTAAAAATTTTTATTAAAAATTGGGGCACGTTTGCTTTTTGTGCTCCTTTTTAAAGACCCTGGAAGCAGGTGAGACTTCAACTTGTACTGAAAAGTAAGGCGGCAGAACGTAAAACATTTAAATTAAAAGATGCTCCGCTTCATCATTAAACCTTTAGAAAGGGGAAGTTCTAAAAAATGATTAGTGTTCTCTGTGTGGAGGGAGCTGAGGAGAGTCCGCCTGTTGAAGTTCAGGAACAAATGGATTGGTTAACAGTCCCGGTCATTACAACGATGAGGACGTGAAAGGCAGGGAGCCCCGCCTGTAAAGCGGCGTGGACTCCATGAGGTGGTCGCTCACAGTGAGAGGAGAACAGGAAGAAACGTCAGCCGAGGAACCAAACCTTCGGCTTCCACAGAGACATGGAGGGGCAGCAGTCTCAGCTGCATCCTGGGAGGAGGCTTTTGACGGTGCTGCTGAGACCAAGACCAAAGCGGCCCGTTTTTTCTTCCTGGAGGGGTGTGAGCCAGTGAAGATGGGTTGTAGCTTTCATCTGAACTTCACATCCGTCTTTCTCGTGTGGACAAGCAGATTTTTTTTTAAAAAAGAGCACCTTTTCATTTGGCTTAGAAAACAAAGGGTCAAACAAAAGGAGGAGAAAGACAGATAGTGCGTCCATCAATAGTTCAAGGCGGACAGAAGCCGGTTCCGGTGGTGGAGGGAGGTGGGACGACGGCGTTGAGGGGTCTCAGCCTGTACCTGAGGAGAAGAAGAAGAAGAAGACATTGCCACCATTTCTGCTGCAGAACTGTGGGGTAAGAGGATTGCACCGCCTGCATCCGCACCCTCGTCGTCTCCGCCCCAGCCCTCTGCGACCCCCGCCAACTCGTAATGCTTCTTCCTCAACTCGCCGAGACGCTCACGCTCCTTCTGCAGACGCGTCTCCAACTCCAGAACCAGAACCTGCCCAGAGCAAACGCAGGCTGTTACCCACAAACTTTAGGAAGCAGATTTCCACCAAACAATGAATGGGAGCAGACTTTTCTGATAATGGAATATATTTGTGTTGCCTTTGTTTTAAAAGGCATTTTGACTGTTCTATTCCCAAGCAAACCAGGAACCACTAAATGTAGTAGTTCCTTAAATGACCACTGGGGGCAGGTTTCAGAAAGGAGACTTTTCCTCTGGGCTCTAGCATGGAGCTGTGTGACAGATTTCCAGTTAACATCAAGACCGCTGAGTGACTTCTACCTGCGGCTAACTGCGTTTGTCGATTTTGCAAAAACAGAACAAATACAAGGGGTAGTAACGTACTTCTCACACAACAAGTTGCTCCAGAGTATAAGTGACAGCAGCCAAACGAGCTCAAGAAGAAAAAAACAAACTGATGTAAGTCGCACTTTTGGGAGAAAAGCCCAAACCTCCTGAACAACTCCACCAAGCCCAAGTAAGACTGAGCGGTGCTTCTTCTCCTGCATCGATGTACTGGTACAAACACATACAGCGCCCTCTGGTGGGAAAATGACAAAAATATCGGCCTAATTTTAATTTTTGGATTTTATATGTGGTTTAAAAAAATCACATATAACACACCAGCGCCTAGACAGCTCAGTTGGTTAAACGCAGGACTGTCACATGGGAAATATCAATTCCCCCTAACGCAAGACACTTGTGTCTTACTGCCTGAGGGGCAGCCGTGGTGAAGTGGTAGATCAGAGGATTGTAGGTTCGATTCCCGCCTTGCACGCCCATATGTCAAAGTGTCCTTGCCTCCGGTTGGTGCCAGTGTTTGGCAGCCATCAGTGTGTGAATGGGACTGTGACTGTTAAGCGCTTTTTTTCTCATGAGGAAGGTAGAAATAGGAGCATAGGGCTTTTCTACCTAAACGCCATTTATAAGGCGGGCCGAGTCTGGGTCCCCTGTGCCGGTCCCCAGCCCAGATGAAATCCACGGTGGTCTCATCCTGCGTAAAAATCTTCGGGGGGGGGGAATGCCGAAAAGTGAACAACATGTAAGCTGCAGTTGAGTATAAGTTGCACCCCTGACTGTGTGTTCACAGATATATAATTGTTGGTGTGTTCTTTCCCAAACAATCACACGGGTATGTGAATAATTGTTCATATGTTGCACTAATTTGCTACATTCCTCCTGTTTCATGAAGCTAAATAAGCATTAATGTGTTACGGTGCACATACGGTGCAGATAGTCAGTCTATTTTTGTTATCTGTACCATTATCATCATTTGCCTTTCAAGATGAAATGTTCTTTGTTGATCCTGCATTTTGTTAAATAGATTTCTCCCAAAAGTGCGACTGGTATGTGACTTTTGCTTATTTATTATACATTTCTTGGCTGCTGCTACTTATAGTGCAGAAGATCTGATATACACATGAATTGTTCTTCTGTTTTTTTCTTTAGGGTGATGCTAAATTAAGTGGAGTTCTGGATTGAATGTTGTTGTGAATTAGTGACATACGCCATGAAGGGGTTAAACCAAAACTCAGCTCCTTCACAGTCTGGTTTGCACAAATCTTTTATATTTTTTATATTTCTGAAAGTTTGTTGCTTTCTTTTCTTATCTTAATTTTATTAGAACTTACATTTATGCATAATTGGAGACACCAAATGCTTATTTTTCAGGACATGGTTGGGTTGAGCGGGGTAAACCTCATCAATAAACCTCAGACTGTTCAGGGTCCAACATACATACATATAAAGAAATGACTGGTCCAGAGCATCAATGTCTGATTTTAGCTCAATAAAGCAGAAAACTGAGTCACTACAGAGTCTAAACCAATCATTTATTTTTTTATTTTGAGACAGAGGTTTCATGGACGCGTCTAAAGAAAATACAACAACCTTTAGCTTTTGCATGAATTCATTCTAAATTTTTAGTTTCGCAAAAGCCCAACAGCTCCAACTATTTCAATTCTGTTGTTGATGAAATGACCTAAAACAAAACTCGATGGTCTGGTTTAAATCCTGGAACTGAAAGTTAAGAAAATCGAGCCAACTTTGGAATTCAAGATCACAAGATGTGAGAAAAATCATGGAAGCAAAGAGTCCTGAACTGAAGGCAGAGCTGTGGGTTCTTATCACCCGTCATTTTCTGCTGCTTACCTGAGCGTCCATCTCTTGTCGTTTGATCTGGGTAAGAGTCATGCTGGAAAAATCCATCGTTTCTACCACAAAAAAAGAAAAATAAATACTTTTGCGAGGATCTTTTTTTAAAATCACCATATTTTTACTGTTTTTCTTCATTTGGAACATTTGCAAATTACAAATACATGAATCTAAAGTAACATAAACATTAAAAAGCATCCTTCAGTGGACCTGGGGTGCTCACCTGTATCCTCTATCTGGGACTTCCCAGACTTGGTGGAAGCCACCACCACTGCTGTGGCCTGCGTGACGCCCCGGGACGCTCGCTGCAGGCGCTGCAGGTTGGTGCTGTCCTTGTCGGCTTTTACCTGGAAAAGAAAAGAGGGGGAAACTATAAAATCGTAACCAGAAAAAGTGAGACATGTTTGTGTGTCTGAAATGGGGGCATTCTCGGCTCACCTTGGAAGCAGCAACAAGCTGCGCTGTGCTGGCGGCTATCTCATGCGAGCACACCATCAGCTCCTCAAACTTCCCTTTGCCCTGCACCACCAGGTCAGCCGCATCGCTGCAACACAACACAACGCTAAACACACTGACGTGTGGACAAAAAGAGGGTTTTGAAGCGGTTGTAGGGATTTTCGAATATTGTCACTTCCTTCAAAAGTCATGTGGTTTTCATAAAGAAAGCTTTAAGGGACGCTATTTGCTTTCTCATACTCACACCAAGACTGTGGCGCCCCATCCTACGGCTTTGGAGGCGGAGATCAGACCCTCTGTCCAGCGGGAGTTCTTAGCATAAAATTCCTTCATAGAGGCTGCCCCCTGGTGGCCACAATTATATCTCATTACTGCAGGGTTTGTAACAAATCAACTTTCAGTGACATTTTTACTTCTTTTTGGTCCATTAGTAAAACATTTCCATCGATTTAGCTACAAAAATGTGTGATGTTCTTTAATCTCACGCTGAACACAGGAGAAAATGATGAGCTCACCCTGCCACTCTCCACAATGTCCCTCTGAAGATCTTTGGAGGACAAAACAAGAGCTTTAATCGCCTCCATCAGCTCAGTGCAGGAGGCCAGAATCCTGCAGGGGGCGCCAAACAACAGTATGCAAAGAGTCAGGCCCAGTGAAGGTGGTCCTGTCATTTCCTCGCAAATATTCTGCAGGTTTATTTGATGCAAGTTTGTTTAGTGTGGAGCTACAAAGCTATGAAAGATAGCGGAGGAACCAGCACCCCCTACAGGGGGGGGTTCCATGCATGACGGATGCATCAGTGACCTACATTCTCAGTACTGATGTTGCTGCAGCAGAACCTTTTCATTTACCCGGGACTTTATCATGCAGAACCTGACCCCGAACCTTTCTGCTCGTGTTTGTGCGAGACTTGAAACTCTTCCCACTCGGTATGCGTCCGTCCGACCGCACAAACAGTTCCAGTCTCTTCCTGCTTCTGTTCATGATCAACTCAATAATCCTGAGCATTACACCGGGGGCAAACGGCTCGACTTCGGTTCTGTTCAACCCTGGTTTTTAGGAGGGGTTCTGTTTGGCTGACGTGCTCCGAGGCAGGACTTCTCACAGTGTCGTGCTTGACGTTGCATTTTCCCACGCTGCTTATCAAAGATGGATGTGAACAACACTCGATGTTTTGAGAGCTGCTGTGCACTGTTTGTCAGCAGCCCTGACAGCTCACAGTTTATATTTATTTCAAAAACATGAAATGCTCTGCAGCAAATGCAAAGAAAACCCCAAAAAATAATGTTTTCTTAATGATATAGGACGGCTGACCTCTGATTGCAAAGTTGCAGGTTCGATCCCCATCTTGCTCGCCTATATGTCCAAGTGTCTTTGGACAAGACAGTAAACCCCATCTTGCCTCTGGTGGAGGGTTGGTGCCAGTGTTCGGCACCGGAGCCGCCATCAGTGCGTGAATGTGTGAATGGGACTGACTGTAAAGCACTTTGGGCCTTCGAGGAAGGTAGAAAACCGCTATGCAAGTATGTACGCCATTTACCGTTTACCATATTAGGAAAAAACTGGATTTGGACTTTCAAACAGCTCTGAGTTGAAGTTTACCTCTCGTTGACTTCCATCTTGACTCCTGTATCGACGGCTCGAGATTTGTTCAGCATTTCCTGTTAGGACACAGAGGAAGAGGGACATAGAAGAGGGGGGGCACAGAGGAAGGGGCACAGAGAAAGAGGGACACAGAGGCGTTGTGAGGTGTACATAAACATGACAGGGGTGGGAATGTAGAAGTTCACTTTGTGTACTGTGTGTATAAGTGCTAATAAGTCTATTTGTGATTAACAGTAACTGAATTATTTACTTGTGTATGTGTAAGTATAACTAATAATCCTCAAACTACTAAATCTATGTGGAAGTACACGTTTCAATTGTTTGTCTTTAGTTTAATTTCTCATTTGATTGTTTGAAACAAACCGATACCAAACCCAAAGTTGAGATAAACGCTCTTAGAGCGTCATTGGGCGGAGATCGGCTATTCACCTCTATCCTGGACGCCGCCGACTCCACCGCGGCGGAAGTGGCAGCCATTTCCTGCTCTACAAGATCTCCCAGCTCCCCCTGCTGCAGCTCCAAACCCCGAGGGCGCAGTTTCTGGAACAATGGACGAGGAGAGGGGGCCTCAACATCATGAAGCAGGAGGGGTGAGCACATGTTCAGGGTAAAAGCACAGACCTCTGCTGTGGCCAGGATGGCCTCCAGAGCAACTCTTAGCTTGGTGCTGTCCGCTGCTGCCAGGTGGTCCTGCTGCTTCATCTGTCCTAGCATGAGCAGAACTTCTGCGCCGCACGTCTTCACCGTCTCCAAAAGGGCTGACAGAGGATGTGCAGGATAAATAAAATGCACCAAAACACCTGAACGGTTCATCCAGTGGAGGTCAGGTCCACAAAATTTGAATCCCCGCTTTATGCCTCAAAGCAATCGGCCATTGCATTGCCTCTCTTCCACAGTCGTTGGGTTTAGTTCTGGACAGAGTTTGCTCTCCCATCGCGTCTTCTAATCCTTCTAAACATTACAGGTTACATGGCGCTCACGATTGTACTACGGGCGTAAAATTCCAACTGCAGATATTGTCATCAGCTTGTGTCACCTTTTGCAGCTACTGGGGCGATATCCTTCTGATGGCCTTGCCACCAGTGCGACCCAGACCAAGGGACGCGTAGGCGTGTCACGCCTTTGCGGCCCGTGCAGCCACCTTAAGGGACGTCATAAAAATGGAACGTACCATCGTCATGCGTGTGGTAAGTGTATTGTGATGTACAGTCAGGACCTTAAATATTTAGACAGAGATATAATCTTTCTAATCTAGTTTCTGTACATTACCACAGTGAACTTTTTAAACCCAATCCCTTCATTTCATGGGCGTGAAATGAAGGGATTGTGTTTAAAAAATGCTTTAGTTTTTCATGTGTTTATGCAATATTTTTGTTCAACCCATGAAATAAAAGCTGAAAGTCTGCACTTCAATGGCATCTGAATTGTTTTATTTAAAATTCAGTGGTTATGTACAGAAACTAAATTATAAGGATGTGTCTCTCTCCAAATATTTAAGGTCCTGACTGTATTCAGTAGGATAATGGAAGTTATGCTCACTTATGACAAATGGGTGATGCTGTTGTATGGTGTCCTTACGGCAAACTCTAGTCATTAGTACGGTGCGTGCACTGGCCCCTTAATGATATTATGAGAAAGACATGTAAGTGCCCGTATGACATCTGTAAGTTGTCTACACAAACTACACTCTGATTTTCCAATTTCCTTATTTGGGTTCCTTGCGCAGGAAGCAAATCCATATGACACCCCTGCATCTCAAAAATGTCATCCTTAGATTTTGTTTGCTGCAACCTGTGGCCCACAGCATGCCCGTTAAAAAAAAGTACACGAACAATTTCACTCTGCGGGCTACCAGGCAATCTTCAAAGTTTGCAAGTGCCCCGTACAGATTTGCCCTTTTTTGGCCCGCAGATAGCCTGTATCCCCCCGTAAGGGCAGCGGTGACTAATCCAAAAACGACTGCCACAGAAGCGACTGGGCACCACCTGGAGGCGGACGCTCCGCCTTCAGATGTTTCTCGGGTCAAATCAAAGCTCTGTCCAGAGGTCTCCGAGCCTCACAAACCAAGAGCAGTTCCACCCAAACCATGCAGCCTGACATAATTGTTTTTTTGTCTGTCTGCCACATATGTGGACATGTTGCGACTCGTCTCAATTTATCCAGAGGGAGGGGACAAAACAACGACTCTGCTTCTCCTGTTTTGGCTCAGATTCAGCAATGAGGGAAAGAATGGAAGCATTTTGTGGTTCCCATGGAGGAGCGGGGCGATTATCCATGTAAGGGCAAAGACTGGGCTGGTTATGTAGACTTGTTTATAGAGGCATTTAGAGACGTTTACATGCAAATGCTTCAAAGTGTTGACATGAAATCTAGTTCTACTGCAGGCCAGATGCACGTGGAAGCCTGGCGGCTCTCCCATCAAACCCCCAGCAGCCAGAAAAAACAGCGGAGAAAGCAGTGGACCTGTTTAGCTGGAAGACCTGTCGTTCTCCAAGGAGATTTTTTTTTCTTTTTCTGTTCAGTCAGCGGGGGGAAAGCGGCAGTTTTTTTCAAATAGAGTTCTGGAAACTGTGTGGAAATGGTGCAGAGACTTTCAACTGAAATAGCAACGAGTGGGAACAGAAAATTCCAAGTTACTGGCTGACTGACAGAAATGCATCGTGGGATTTCAACAGAAAGACTTGCATGGCCCACAGAGGACGGCAACGCTCACCATCAGATTTCTCCACAGGCACCATGTGAGAGGTGGCACTGCCCTGGACAATGGTTTCGCCCACCAGGTGGCCACTCCGTGTAACTGCTCGCACTAGTTCCAACACGGCTGGCGGAGAAAAGAGCAGAAATGAGCCATAGCTCTTGTTTTTGCGGTTGTCCTGGGCATTTGATGTTTAGTTTCTCACCTGAGTTGTCATCCATGAAGGTCTTTATGGAAGAATTCAAATGGTCCAGTGAATCCAAAGAGGCTTGACACCTGGATGCCAGGTAGTCTGCAGAACGGATGAGCATATGAAAGTGTGCACCGAAGATTGCTCCAGTTTTGAATGGATCAGTCTCTGCCTCCCACCTGCAGAGCTGGTGCAGCTGATGTGAGCCGGGTCGTCTATCTGAGACAGGGAGTCCTGAACGATCTTCTCTGCCTCCTCCACTGCGCCTCGCAGGCTTGACCAGCGAGCCGCCACCAGCTGGCTCTCCAGCGCTTGCTCCCTGCTTTCCTGTAGACATGAACATTCTCCATCAGGCCCAACGTAGGCCCTTGCTAAACGGCGCCTTCCTCTGGTCTGGAGACTGTCGAACCTTCTCGTTGAGCTGATTCTGGAGGGCCTCTGCGGCTTTCACCCCACTCTCTCTCTCAGTCGCCAGTGAGCTCTGGGCTCGCTGCAGCTCCTGTCTCTGGGCCTCCAGCTCTGCCTCCACCTTCGACATTGACTGCACCAGCTCGGCTTTCTCCGACTCCAGAGCTGCCATCTGGGAGCTAAGCGCCTCTCTGGACTGCACAGGGAACAGAACACTGTTAAAACAGGTGAACCTAAGATTAATCTGGGAAGAAGAAGAACTAGGGGTGTCTTGCAGTTCCTCTCGAGGCTCATACGGCCACCTCAAGGAGCCTCATGAAAATAATGGGAGGTTTTTAAGAACTGAAGACACAAAGAACACAGCAAAGCTAGTTTTTCCCTTTACATTAAGTGTATTTATTTCTGAGGAGACCTGCTGAGATGAGGTCACGGAGGATTTCAAGGTATCCAGCTCTTCCCGGGTGCACACCAGCTCTTTCTGGATGTCTTCAAGCTGTCGTTGCTGTTCCCTTTCCTAAGAGCGAGACAGCATGGCGTTCACAGACCCCACGGCAGACAACAGCATGGCGAAAGAGTCATCCCATCCTCACCTGCCTGTCTGCCACATCCTGCACAGCCTTCACCTTCTCCTGCATCTCCTTCTTCAACACCTCCACTTCATCCTGCGCGGCCCGAGCGACAGTCATCTGTCGGGTCACCTCTGCGTTCTAGAGTGGACACAGAAAGCTTGTGATGGGGATGTGACCTCATGTTGAGGAGCAGAAGGCTCTCCTGAAGGTGAAATGGTGGGATGAGCTCCTCGGACCTTCCTCAGCAGGTCTGCGTGACTCTGAACCAGCTCTGTGTACTTCTCCTTCAGTTTGGTGTAGCGCTGCTCGTTGGCCTGAGCCTTTTCTGGTAAACACAGACAAAAACGAGATTGTAACTCATTTTAGGAGCTTTTCTTTGAGTCCGTTTGATCTGAATTATTACGTTTTTACCAAAGACTTTTACCCTCTTTGTCAATAAAATGAATAAAAACGAACATATGAGCACTAGCCTTACTCTCAATCTCGGTCAGACTTCTCTGCTCCTTCTCCGTGTACTCCCGGACCCTACGCACGTCGTCCAGCTCTGCTTTCAGGAACTCGCTCTCTCCAACCGCTTGCATCCTCAGGTGGCTCTGCTCGGCGAGCTCCGCCTCCAGCTCACTGACACGCCCCCTTAGCGCTTGGCAAAGGCGTCCGCTCTGGTGGAAGGGCCCACAAAAAAGGCTGCTTTGTTGATGCCGTTGGGAGGAAGGTTTGAAAAAGGTTCCTTCTCCCATACTTGCCTCCAGCCGAAATGACTCCAGCTCCTCCTTAAGAGCCTGGATCTCCCTGGTCAGCTGCTCGATCAGTCGGTCTCTGGTGTGCAGACAAACAGACACCAACAATTTACTGAAACTGCAAACTTTTGGGTCACAACTGTAAAACGTTTGTCAGAAACTGTTGTTTTGGGTCCCTCGTCACACTTTAAAATAAATAAAATCTGCAAGCGATGTGCTTAACCCTCAACTTTTTTTCAAAACATTATTCGTTTTGCTGATTTTCCCCATCAAGGAAGAGAAAGAAAAAAAAATGTACCCAACTCCTACTTTATCTTAGTGTTTTTTATGATTTTTCTGCACAATCCTTTTTTTTAAATACGATTCTTGTTTTTGATGGATTTTGGTCTTCAGTTTAAGTTGTCTTCCATTATCATTTTACCCAACATAAAGCTATTCTATTGTAACTAAGTGATCCCCCCCCCCCCCCCCTTCTGTCTGATGATGTCACCCACCTTCTTTCAGGAATGGTGGGAGGAGGATGTGATGCGTAAAATCATCATCCAAAACATCTGTGACATCATAACTATGTAATTTAAGGTTTGACGCGACTGGGTTATACCACTAATGAGGACATAACATGACATCATATGTGACATCGTCGTCTGTCGTCTGTGACATCATAACTATGTAATATAAGGTTTGACGCGACTGGGTTATACCACTAATGAGGACATAACATGACATCATATGTGACATCGTATGTCGTCTGTGACATCATAACTATGCAATATTGTGTTTGACATGAAATATAATTATACCACTAATGAGGACATAAGTGGTCATATGATGTCATTTTATATGACACACAGAGATCATATACAGAAGCAATTTCAAATTTAAACCTGATTAAAATTTTGGGAGTTGGAGAATTGAACTACGTTTCCAGAGGTACATTCATGGCAGTTCAGATGGATCTAATGTTTACCAACAGCCAGGAAATCATGGATGGTGGTCCGAGGAAAGGGCAAGAATCATCTGGTCACAGGTCAGGAATAAATGAAGGACCTGAACCCAGATCACTGAGGACAAAGCACCAATTAACTAGAAGTCATTGTCAACTGGTTGACAAAATGATCAGAAAGTTAATTCATCGGGTGTTTAAAAGGTCCAAAGTGTCTTGCTTCCCGGAGAACTTGGACTTTTATAAAAAGTACCTCTTTAAAAAACTGTGGCCTGAGGCAAAGAGGCTTCGACGCCACATCAATAAGGAAAATTTTAAAGGTCTCCACAAAAGGATCCACAAGGACATGAGACAAATTTTCCAATTTAACCTTGGTGTAGGCATCTCTGAC
This sequence comes from Oryzias latipes, assembly GCF_053564925.1. Lineage (NCBI taxonomy): Eukaryota > Metazoa > Chordata > Actinopteri > Beloniformes > Adrianichthyidae > Oryzias > Oryzias latipes. The sequence goes on along the minus strand of NC_136249.1, from coordinate 13,892,491 downwards.
ATGGAGAAGACCATGTTTGAGGACTTACTGATAAGACTCTTCAAACTGCACCTGTCAAAGAAGCCCATAGTCTACACTGAGGTTGAAGACTGCTCAGACACGGACTCCCTTTATTTACAAAAGATGACTGTACCGGATAGAACAGAACAAAAGAAGGTCTCCTTTACAGACTTCAGAGACACGTTCAGTGATGAGGAGTTCAATAAGAAACCGTTTGGCCTGACAGCTGCAGACACACAATTTTGGTCAGTTGGCATTCAGTCGGCTTTACAGTCGAGGGGGAGGCAAGAAAAATGCAACATGTTGATCAATCAGTTCTTGACGGAGCTGATCCCCCTCATGTTTGAAAAAGCCTACGTGGAATGCTCAAAAGCTAATTTTGACCATCTATTCAACCGGCTGTACAACAAATTGTGGGATTTGTGCAGGACTGCAGATTTCAGGTTGACAAAGGAAAACGTGAAAAACCTTGCCAAGGAGACGTACAAAAACCTCTTGAATTATAGCCAAAATAAAGACTGTTTGGCTTTAATGACATTGGACTTGTATGAACCTCCAAGTGACATCATTGTGGCAAAAACCTTTGAAAAACACATGTTGAAGGAAAAATCAATGGTGTCAAAGTTCTTCACGTCTTTGTCAAAAGTCTTCACAAGATCTGGAAGCAAGTAGAAAAAAAGGCATGTTGACCTGAAAACAGGGGTCAACAATTCAAGGAGCTTCATTTTATGAAGTAACAGCTTAGGACATTTGGGGGGGGAAATAGGGGGAGGAGAAATCAATTAGAAAGATTTTGTAGGAATTGATAGGAGAAAAAGAATTTAGCTTTTTGGTAGGAACAATGAGTTATAATGAGGTAAAATGATAATGGAGCCAACTTAAACTGAAGAACAAAATCCATCAAAATCAAGAATCACATTTAAAAAAAGAATTGTGCAGATAAATCATATAAAAACACTTAAATAAAGAAAGAGTTGGGTACATTTTTTCTTTTTCTTCCGTAAGTTAAAGATCAAAGAGTGAAAGGGTCAAATAACCCCAGAGTCCTCTTCACTACAACTGAATCCTTGATCAACTGTAATATGAATTAAACACAATGCCAGCTAAAAGACTATTGCCAAATTTGTTAAATTATCCATGGAAGAATTGGGATTGATCGATGTGTGGAGAAGCTTAAATCCCCGTAAGAAAGATTGTACACATTACTCTGCATGTCACAAAGTACATTCATGAATAGATGATGTCTTTGTTTTTAAATCTGATATTAGTAGAGTTGAAGAAAAAAACTGAGTGTGCAGATGTGTCTAACCGTAATATTCTGCACCTGAAAAAATAAATATTTCAAATAAGAAGAAACAAACAACATGGAGACTGAATGTTGGGAATAATGAAGCAATTATAAAGGCCATAAAAACTGACATAGAACGATCTATGGATGACAATGACAATGGAGCGGTAGACCCTACAGTGCTATGGGATACTCTTAAAGCAGTAATTAGAGGAAAACTAATAGCGAAAACAGCATGGCTGTGGAAGAAGAGAATTAAAAAATATGAAGAATACTCTGTAAAATTAAAAGAACTAGAACAGCAGCTCATAAATAAAAATACAACAGAAACATAACAAATACAAAATATTAAGAAACAAATCAACGTCACATTAGAGGAAGAAATAGAAAAAAAGCTGATTTATTTTCAAACAAAGCTATCAGGACGTAGGGCCTAAATCAACAAAATTACTAGCCAAAAAAATGAAAAAACAACAAACGCTAAATACAATCTATGAAGCCATTGATCCCGAAACCAATAAAGTAACAAATAATCCTGGGGAAGTTGAAAGAATATTCATTAACTACTACTGTATAAAAAACTATATTCCCAACCTCCTTCAGCTTGTGATCCAGATAAAAGAAATTTTTTGGAAAATATAGATCTGCCATTTATCAGATTAAATCAAAATAAACTACTTACAGCTGAAATTACTAAAGAGGAAATAATAAAAACCATAAGCTCTTTGAAAAACAATAAATCACCAGGCAGTGACGGGTTCCCAGCCGAATGGTATAAAATATTTAAACATGAGCTGACTTCAATATTACACAGATCCCTAAACTGGACCCTACAAAAGAATAAAATGCCTATTTCATGGTCCGAAGTAATTATTTCAATTCTATTGAAACCAGGGAAAAACAAGCAGTCGTGCGCTAATTATACACCGATTTCAGTACTAAATATAGATTACAAAATCTATACATCTATAATCTGTAACAGGATAAACACATTTCTACCTGACCTTATTGATCAGGACCAGACAGGACTCATAAAAAGTCGCCAGACACATGATAACATTAGGAGAACCTTGCATTTAACTGAAAAAGCCCAAAGAGGACATAGAAGTACAGTTCTAAGTATTGACGCTGAAAAAGCTTTTGACTGCGTTAATTGGAAATTTTTGTTCGTAGCGTTAGAAAAAAATGGGATTTAATAACAAATCGGTAGAAATAATAAAAACAATATATTCACAACCAACAGCTAGAATGAAAATAAACGGGAATTTAACAGAAACATTTAAATTGGAAAGATCAACAAGGCAGGGATGAGGGGCTCTCCCCGACTCTATTTGCTCTCCTTATCGAGCCTCTGGCACAGGCAATTCATGAAAAACCAGAAGTTAAAGGAGTCTCAATGAATGGAGTTGAACATAAAATAAGATCGTTTGCTGATGACTTAATAGCTTAGCTTCAACAACCAGAAACATCAATTCCACATTTTATGAAACTATTGGGAACATTTGAACATTTATCGGGATATAAAATAAATATTTTAAAAACTCAGACTCTAACATTCAACTATGTTCCCTCTGAATACATTAGAAAAACAACTTTAAATTATACTAGAATATGAAAAGTATTAAATACCTAGGTGTGGAAATGACACAAGATTTTCAAAATATAAACATTAAAAATTATTCAGAAGTACAAGAAAAGATTTAAAAAAAAGACATAGAAAGATGGTCAACACTTCCACCAGATTTCAGCTCTAGAATTGAAATAGTGAAAAGGAACATTTTGCCTGGGTTTTTATTTTTATTTCAAGCTCTACCAGCACAGGTTGCTAACACCCAATTTACAAGGTGGGATAAGACAATAACCAGATTCATATGGGACAATAAAAGATCCAGAATAAATGATGGCACCCTCCAGCTTCCAAAGAACAAAGGAGGTATGTCATTACCAAAGCTGAGAGAACACTACATCGCCTCACAATTACGGTACTTATGCTGTTGGTGTAACCCCCATTATATTGGAAAATGGAAAAGTATTGAATGTGAAACATTACAAGAACCCATTCAAAACATTATTGGAGATTGTTACGGGCACAGCCCTCTGCTTTGCTCTCATCTTGTTGCTTGTCACTTCAGTTGATTTCCTGATGATGTTCACCTGGGACTGCAGCTTCCTCAGCTGTGACTGGCCGCCTGCTGGTCATGTGGTGCTCATCTACCAGGAAGCTGGAGCCTATTAAAGCACACCTGGGAGCTGGGACCGGGAGACTCTCACTATGATCCTGACTCTCTTTGGCAAACAAACTGCTGCATGCTTCTGACTAAGCCGTTTTCCTCAGGTACGTGGTGGGAGGTTGTGATCAGGCAAGTCTGGGGGTCTGGGTCTGGGGTACATTTTCACACGCAGGCTGAACTTTGTTAGACACGCCAAGTAAGGGGTTGGTGCCATTTCTTGTAATGTTTTGTATGTTTTTATTTAGACTAGTTAGGTAGTCTTTTGTTGTTCCTTTTGATTTATAGGTTTAGGTGCGGAGTTAGGCCTGGTTTTGTTATATTGTGTTTGTTTATTTGGCACAACCCAAACGTCACAACCTCCCCCACAGGTAATGGTTTGCAGCAGCCTGAATCTTTCAATACTGTAAACTATAGATATATAGATATATAGATATATAGATATATAGATATATAGATATATAGATAGATATATATATATCTCATTCTTGACTTCTTGTCCTATTTCATGGTTGTGCTGTTGCGCCCTCCCCAGGGACGTAACAGAGAGAGAATTATATGAAACAAAGAAGGCATTTAGATCCCATAACAAACCATACACTAAATATATGGTTCAAACTACTTCGAAAATACAAAATCTTAAATAGTGCAAAAAAAGTAAAATGGGTAGCATATGACAGGCATTTTAAACCAGCAGAATGCGATCAAACGTATAAATATTGGACTACAAAAGGAATAACAGCATGGTGCTTGTTATGAAAGGATGGCCAGCTGGAGAGTTGAGAACTTGACTAAACAATTTCACCTTGAAATGACGATTTATCGTATTTCGGGCAGATACTCGCTGCAGTGTTTTACAGGTAAATACCCTAGGGCGGTTCAGTCAATTAACTCACCTGCTCAGCGTCCTATTTAAGCCCAGGTGCGCAGTCGTTCATTCTCTTTCTTACCTTCAGCGCTCATTCTTCGCCCCACCCTCCTCCCCGGCTTCCACCTGTGGGCTCCGTAAAGGGGGGGTTTTGTTACCCGAAAGTGTTATGGACATTTCTCATGGAATTGAACGGAGCCTTATGCCAAACGAAAATATGTGAATGCCAACTTAAAGAATGTGGAAAATGTCAAATAAATATTTCTTACTGCAAGAGTGTCTGACTGAAAATCAGGATTTTTTTTTTTTTTTTCAGATACCGGTACTCAATGGAAATAATGACATACGGACTAAAACTACAAGAGGCACAATTACAAAGTGGGGAAAAATGGACACTATATAACAGACATAGGAAGCACCTAGGATTGACCTTTTTTGTGTTCATGTAACAAACTAATAAAAATGAAAGTTATAAAAAAAAAAAACACTATGCCAGCTACTGTCTCATTGTGTGAGGACTTTGCAAACCACTTTAGGAGCAAGATCGATTTTTGTCAGATCTAACAACATAAAAGAGCAGAAAAGCCTTTTTATTGGGAATTTATGGCTTTTACCAGAGGAAGCTCTGGACAGTTTTGAACTGGTTGAAGCTGCAACACTTGGTCAAGTTTTCTCCCTAGTTAATCCCACGACCAGTTTTTTAGATCCCATCCCCTCATAACTTTTGAAATCATTTTACAAGTCTTTTGAGAGGGAGATTTTATCGATGAACTCCTCTACGGACGGCTATTTTTCCTGCTGCTTTTAAAACGGCAGTGGTGAAACCCTTATTAAAGGAAACTAATTCAGACCCTTCAGTTTTTAATAACTACAGACCTGTGTCCAACCTGCCATTTTTATTCAAGCTTGTAGAAAGACTTGTTTTTATTCAGCTGAATGGGTTTATCTTGCAAAACAACATTGAGATAAACCAGTCTGGTTTTAGAACGAACCACAGTACTGAGACAGCCTTGTTAAAAATCGTTAATGATGTCAGGTGTGCCTTGGATTCAGGTCAGATCTCAGTACTATTTCTGTTAGATCTAAGTGCAGCTTTTGATACTGTTCATCACCTGATTCTTGTAAACAGACTTAAAAGTCTTGGCCTTTCAGGGACTGTTCTCAAGTGATTCAAATCTTATCTAATGGAGAGAAACTTTATGGTAAGCATGGAAAAACACTGTTCTGGGGTCCATGAAATTAATTGTGGTGTGCCTCAAGGTTCCATCCTTGGCCCCTTGCTTTTCAACATTTACATGCTTCCTCTGGGGAATGTCATCAGAAGCCACAACATAAGCTTTCGTGGCTATACTGATGATACCTAGCTGTACATACAGTGAGGTCAATAAGTATTTGATCACCCTGTGATTTAGCAAGTTCTCCCACTTAGAAAACATGGAGGGGTCTACAATTTTCATCACAGGTGCATTTCCACAGCGAGAGACAGAATCTGAAGAAACATTCAGAAATCACGTCGTACGATTTTTAAAAACAATTTATTTGTATATTACTGTGACAAATAAGTATTTGATCACTTTGTTATCAAAGATTCCCGACCAGCAAAGACCTGCTTTTCTGCTTTTAAATAGTCCAACTCCACTCTGCACATGATTCTAAATTAGTGGCACCTGTTTGAGGTCGTTAGCTTGCATAAAGGCACCTGTGCCCCCCACAATCAGTCAGAAATCTAACTACCAACATGGGAAAAACCAAAGAGCTGTCAAAAGACACAAGTGACAATATTGTAGACCTTCACAAAGCTGGAAGTGGCTATGGGGCAATTGCCAAGCAGCTTGGTGAGAAAAGAACAACTTTTGGAGCAATTGTCAGAAAATGGAAGAGGCTAATGATGACTGTCAATGTCCCTCGAACTGGGGCCTCTCTTAAGATCTCACCTCATGGGGTATCGATGATGCTAAGGAAGGTGAAGAATCAGCCCAGGACTAGAGGGGAGGAGCTGGTCAATGACCTGAAGAGAGCTGGGACCACCGTTTCCAAGGCTACTATAAGTAATACATTAAAACGTCATGGTTTCAAATCATGTATCGCACGGAAGGTTCCCCTGCTGAAGTCAACCCATGTCAAGGCCCGTCTGAAGTTTGCCAATGACCATCTTGGGAGAAAGTCTTGTGGTCAGATGAGACCAAAATAGAACTTTTTGGTAAATGGTAATGGTAAATGACGTATACTTATATAGCACTTTTCTACCTACAGGGACAAAGCGCTTTACAGTCACAGACCCAGTCACACACACAGTCACACACTGGTGGCTGCTCCGCTGCCAAACACAGGCTACCACCAGAGGCAAGGTGGGGTTCAGTGTCTTGCCCAAGGACACTTCGACTCATGGGCGTGCAAGGCGGGAATCGAACCTGCAATCTTACAATCATGGGTCGACCGCCCTACAGCTGCACCACGGCTGCCCTTAACTTCATTTGCCGTGTTTGGAGGAAGAAGGAGGAGCATCATCCCAAGAAAACCATACCTACAGTGAAGCACGGGGGTGGAAGCATCATGCTCTGGGGTGTTTTTCTGCACAGGGGACAGGACGACTGCACTGTATTAAGGAGAGGATGAACAGGGCTCTGTATTGTAAGATTTAGGGCAAATACCGCTGTCAGAGCGTTGAAGATGGGTCGTGGCTGGGTCTTTCAGCATGGTAATGACCCGAAGCACACAGAAGAAAACCAAGGAGTGGCTCCATAAGAAGCATATCAAGGTTCTGGAGAGGCCCAGCCAGTCTCCAGACCTAAATCCAATAGAGAATCTTTGGAGGGAGCTGAAACTCTGTGTTGCTCAGCGAAAGCCCCGAACCCTGACAGATCTAGAGAAGATCTGTAGGAGTGGGGCAAAAAAATCCATGCTGCAGTGTGTAGAAACCTAGTGAAGAACTACAGGAACCGTTTGACCTCTGTAATTGTTAACAAAGACTTCTGTACCAAATATTAAAGTTGTTTAACTCAAGTGATCAGATACTTATTTGTCACAGTAATATACAAATAAATTGTTTACAAAAAATCGTACGACGTGATTTCTGAATGTTTCTTCAGATTCTGTCTCTCACTGTGGAAATGCACCTATGATGAAAATTTTAGACCCCTCCATGTTTTCTAAGTGGGGAAACCTGCTAAATCACTGGGTGATCAAATACTTATTGGCCTCGCTGTAGCTATGCCTCTTCATGACACAAGGCAAAAAGAAGCACTTTTTAAGTGTGTTTAGATGTGAAATTATGGATGGCAAATAATTTTCTGCAGAAAATTTAAATGTTAGTTATCAGTCTATGAGCTAAAAGAACTTTCATTAAGGCATTCAGAAACATTCAGAAACCTGGGTGTTATCTTCGCCTCAAAGCTAACTTTTATCCCCCATATCAAACAGGTGGTTAAAACTGGTTTTTATCATCTTAGAAATCTGGCTAGGGTACTCTCTCTTGCTAATAATGAGATGCTAATGCGTGCTTTTATCATGAGTTATATGGATTATTGGAACGCCCTGCTTGCTGGTCTTCCAAAAAACAACATAAACAACCTTCAGCTCCGCCAGAATTCTGCTGCACAAGTTCCCACCAAGACCAGGAGGCGGGTTCAGATCACTCCAATTTTAAAAACCCTGCACTGGCTCCTCATGTGCTTCAGGATTGATTTGAAGATACTTTTAACAGTTTTCTAATGTCTTAATGGTCTTGTGCCTTCTTATTTATCAGATCTTTTAATCAAATATGTGGAAAAACTAACAATAACTAATAAGAAAAAAAAAACAAAAAAAAACTATTTAATCCTTTGAAACCACAGCTGCTGCTGGCAACAGCTAATTAGCAAACCTTTAACCTTTTGGGCCTCTAAATCTTTGATCATTTACTTAATAAAAAGAAGAAAAAGAAATAAATGTACCCAACTCCTCGTTTATCTTAGTGTTTTTTATGATTTATCTGCACAATTCTTTTTTTAAATGTGATTCTTGATTTTGATGGATTTTGTTCTTCAGTTTAAGTTGTCTCCATTATCATTTTACCTAACATAAAGCTATTTTATTGTTCCTACCAAAAAGCTAAATTCTTTTTCTCCTATCAATTCCTACAAAATTTTTCTAATTTTTCTCCTATCAATTCCTACAAAATTGTTCTAATTGATTTCTCCTCCCCCTATTTCCCCCCCCAAATGTCCTAAGCTGTTACTTCATAAAATGAAGCTCCTTGAATTGTTGACCCCTGTTTTCAGGTCAACATGCCTTTTTTTCTACTTGCTTCCAGATCTTGTGAAGACTTTTGACAAAGACGTGAAGAACTTTGACACCATTGATTTTTCCTTCAACATGTGTTTTTCAAAGGTTTTTGCCACAATGATGTCACTTGGAGGTTCATACAAGTCCAATGTCATTAAAGCCAAACAGTCTTTATTTTGGCTATAATTCAAGAGGTTTTTGTACGTCTCCTTGGCAAGGTTTTTCACGTTTTCCTTTGTCAACCTGAAATCTGCAGTCCCGCACAAATCCCACAATTTGTTGTACAGCCGGTTGAATAGATGGTCAAAATTAGCTTTTGAGCATTCCACGTAGGCTTTTTCAAACATGAGGGGGATCAGCTCCGTCAAGAACTGATTGATCAACATGTTGCATTTTTCTTGCCTCCCCCTCGACTGTAAAGCCGACTGAATGCCAACTGACCAAAATTGTGTGTCTGCAGCTGTCAGGCCAAACGGTTTCTTATTGAACTCCTCATCACTGAACGTGTCTCTGAAGTCTGTAAAGGAGACCTTCTTTTGTTCTGTTCTCTCCGGTACAGTCATCTTTTGTAAATAAAGGGAGTCCGTGTCTGAGCAGTCTTCAACCTCAGTGTAGACTATGGGCTTCTTTGACAGGTGCAGTTTGAAGAGTCTTATCAGTAAGTCCTCAAACATGGTCTTCTCCATGTCAGAGATGCCTACACCAAGGTTAAATTGGAAAATTTGTCTCATGTCCTTGTGGATCCTTTTGTGGAGACCTTTAAAATTTTCCTTATTGATGTGGCGTCGAAGCCTCTTTGCCTCAGGCCACAGTTTTTTAAAGAGGTACTTTTTATAAAAGTCCAAGTTCTCCGGGAAGCAAGACACTTTGGACCTTTTAAACACCCGATGAATTAACTTTCTGATCATTTTGTCAACCAGTTGACAATGACTTCTAGTTAATTGGTGCTTTGTCCTCAGTGATCTGGGTTCAGGTCCTTCATTTATTCCTGACCTGTGACCAGATGATTCTTGCCCTTTCCTCGGACCACCATCCATGATTTCCTCGCTGTTGGTAAACATTAGATCCATCTGAACTGCCATGAATGTACCTCTGGAAACGTAGTTCAATTCTCCAACTCCCAAAATTTTAATCGGGATTAAATTTGAAATTGCTTCTGTATATGATCTTTGTGTGTCATATGAAATGACATCATATGACATGTTATGTCCTCATTAGTGGTATAACTATATTTCATGTCAAACACAATATTGCATAGTTATGATGTCACAGACGACAGACGACGATGTCACATATGATGTCATGTTATGTCCTCATTAGTGGTATAACCCAGTCGTGTCAAACCCTATATTGCATAGTTATGATGTCACAGATGTTTTGGATGATGATTTAAAAAATCAGAATGTCCTGCAAAAGAAGCTGCATGTCACACGTGTGGAAAAAAAGGACATTATGGCAAAGTTTGCAGAAGCAATATTAAGTCTGTGAATGCAGAGGAAGAAGGCTTTTTTCTAGGAACTGTTGATGCTGGTGCAGACCCATGGTCGGTGCAGCTTCAAGTAAGACACAAGAAAGTGTGCTTCAAAATAGACACTGGCGCTGATGTTACTGCCCTACCCGCCGATGTTTATCGGGAAATAACAGGAGGAGAAGCTGCAAAGCATCTGGTGAAGCCAAAGCGTCTGCTGTTTGGACCAGGTGGCAACGTGCTTCACGTCCTGGGGGTTGCAAAAGAAACACTGCGCAGAGGCAAAAAGACAGCCTCAGAGGACATATATGTAGTGGAAGATCTTCATACTGCCCTGCTGGGGTTACCAGCTATAAAACAGCTTCAGCTTGTGTCCAGAATTAACAACATCACCATGGAGACTGTGAAACAGTTATATCCCATTCTGTGTAGCGGTCTAGGCCTTGTGCAGAGGCCATATTCAATCAAACTGCAACCAGATGCTGTGCCCTTCTCTCTGCAGACTCCATGCAGGGTCCCACTACCTCTCATGGGCAAAGTGAAGGAGGAGATAGACCACATGGAAAAAATGGGCGTCATCACCAAAGTTGAAGATCCCACTGAATGGTGTGCAGGGATGGTAGTGGTCCCTAAGAAATCAGGTGCAGTACGTATCTGTGTGGACTTCACTAACATGAACCAAGCAGTTTGTAGAGAAAAATTTATCCTGCCTTCCGTTGAGCACACGTTAGGGATGCTAGCTGGTGCAACAGTTTTTAGCAAACCTGATGCCAACATGGGCTTCTGGCAGGTGCCATTGACGGAGGAGTCTGCTAAGTACACCACTTTCATAACACCTTTTGGGCGCTACTATTTTAATCAGCTGCCATTTGGCATTGCATCAGCCCCAGAACATTTTCAGAAAATGATGGTGACTGAGGTGACCAGCGGCCTAGCAGGTGTGCTGTGTCACATGGACGACATTCTGGTTTGGGGCAAGACCCAGGAAGAGCACGATGTGCGGCTGCATGCGCTGCTGGAGAAAGCACAAAAGGCAGGCATCACACTAAACATCGATAAATGTGAGTTCACATGCCACACAGTCAGATTTTTGGGTCATGTGATCTCAGCAGCAGGGGTCCAGCCAGACCCAGAAAAGACAAGTGCAGTTCAGGAGATGAGTGCACCCACCAATTTCAGTGAACTGAGGAGTTTCCTGGGCATGGTGAAACAGTTGGGGCGGTTCATACCAAATCTGGCAGAGAAAGACAAAGTTTTGCGGGATCTGCTGTCGAAAAAGAACCACTGGTACTGGGGGCCAGAGCAGCAGACAGCTTTTGAAAGACTAAAAACAGAACTTTCATCAACACCAGTGCTCACACTGTATGACCCAAACAGTGAGTTGAAAATCTCAGCTGATGCATCCTCTTTTGGACTGGGAGCGGTTCTGCTGCAGAAAAGCAATGCTGAATGGGCGCCTGTGGTTTATGCATCCAGAGCGATGACAGTGACTGAGCAGCGATATGCTCAGGTGGAGAAAGAGGCGCTGGCTGCAACATGGGCGTGTGAGAGGTTCAGCTGCTTCGTTCTGGGCCGATCATTTGAGTTGGAAACTGACCATAAGCCTTTGGTGAGTCTGCTGGGTGGCAAAGCGCTAGACGACCTTCCACCTAGGATCCAAAGATTTAGAATGAGGCTCATGCGCTACAACTACAAAATCACACATGTTGCTGGCAAAAATTTATGGACAGCAGACACCCTGTCACGCGCCCCCCTCAGAGCATCAGGAGCACACGCAGGTGCAAGCCTGCTAGGGGACACTAACATCTATGTGGACTCTGTCATCAGCAACCTTCCTGTCAGTGGAGACTATCTGAGCAACCTTCGTGATCATCTGAAAGCAGACAGTGCATGTGCTGCGCTGATGGAGTTCTGCAGAGATGGGTGGCCCGATAAAAACAGACTGCAGGGGGTGTTGAAACAGTACTAGCCTGAAAGAGCGGTACTTACAGTGCACGATGGACTGCTGCTGCGGGGCACAAGGCTGGTCATCCCATCGGCTTTGTGTAATGATGTGTTAAAAAAATTGCACGAAGGACAAAGTGCAGGGAAAGGGCCAAACAAACAGTATGGTGGCCGGGGCTCAGTAATCAGTTAAGTGACATGGTGTTAAGATGCAGAACTTGCATCCAAGAGAGAACCAATGTTAAAGAGCCACTGATGCCAAGTCAGATGCCAGACAGGCCTTGGCAAAGACTCGGAGCTGACCTGTTCACACTGGACAGCAAAGAATATCTGCTCATTGTGGATTATTTTTCCCGTTTTGTGGAAATTGCACAGCTCTCATATACACGGTCCATGGACGTAGTGGTGCACCTGAAGTCGATTTTTGCACGTCATGGCATTCCTCAGGTTCTTGTGACATATAACGGGCCACAGTTCACAGGTAGCCATTTTCAGGCTTTTGCAGCATGTTACGGCTTTGAACATGTAACAAGCAGCCCCAAGTTTCCACAAAGTAATGGAGAGGCCGAACGCGCTGTACAGACTGTTAAGAGACTGCTGAAAAAGTCATCTGATCCGTACCGTGCTTTGCTTGCGTACAGGGCAACACCTCTACAAAACGGCTACAGTCCAGCTGAGCTGTTAATGGGCCGTCGACTTCGCACTACTGTTCCTGCTCTTCCGTCCCTGTTAGATCCAGCTCTGCCTGACTACGACACGTTGGGAGCCAAACAAAGGGAGAAGAGGTGGACAGATGCAAGAACCTTTGACAAGCGACACAAAGCAAGAAACCTTGAACCACTGGTTCCTGGGCAAGAGGTCTGGATCACAGATGCAAGAACTCAAGGTACAGTGATTTCTGCACATGAGGCTCCTCGCTCGTATCGCATCAAAGTGCCCCAGGGCACACTGAGAAGAAACCGACACCACCTGGTGTCAATGCAGACCGACGGTGAGGGAATCGAACCTGTTGATGATCCTATGGGAGAAGATACACCTACTCCAGCTCCAACAGACCAGACACCACACAGCGGAGAAAACATCACAGAGACTGTCCGTACAAGGTCGGGAAGAGTGGTCAGAAAACCAGATAGACTTAACTTGTAAATTTAAAAAAACAAAACAAAGAGAGTAAATAAGGATTTTTGAGTTTATTAGAATGGGATGGTTTGGAAAGAAAAGAATGTCATTGATTTTGTCATATAAGTAAAGATGTATAAATGCCCTTTGTTTTGTTTTAAGAAAGGGAGATGTGGTATTATACATGTTGGGGGTACCACCCTAGTGAGGGAGACGTCATGAGAGGCGGGCCCACTAGGCGGCGCAGTAGCGGGAGTTCAGGACTGTATGTTTGTTTTCCGGTGGTGGAATAAAGCAGTCTACAGCACGTCCCGTCCCGGAGCCTTCTTGATAAAGCAACATCACGACACCAAGGTAAGCTTTAGCTAGCTTTAGCCATAGCCGCATCACCGGTTATAACTCTGTTTATGTCAAGTGTAAATCCTGGTGTTATTAATTTGTAATTTAAGGTATAACACATCGCAGTGAATTATATGTTGTGTGTATGTTTAAGTGAAAAGGCATGAGATTAACATAACCAAAAAATTTTGTGAAGCTGTACTAGTAGGTAAGAAATGTTACCAACATTCAAGTTGCCCGTTTGCGTGTTCATTCTTTTTGCTGCGGGTGCGGCACTTTCTTCACTTACTATTTGTATTATTTTTCTGAAAGTAGGGTGACCAGACGTCCTCTTTTTCCTGGACATGTCCTCTTTTTTGAAACCTATATAATAAAATAACATTCAACATAGTGACTGACTACAGACTGTAATTGCTTTTTGCCTTTTACCTGAACCGGTTAGTGAGCTGGTGGTGCAAAAGCCCCAAAACAGTTGGCAGGGACGGTCTGAGGTCCACACTGTCCAAGGCATATACAGGTGATTCATTTAACTTTTTGTTGCTTTGTGAGAGCAAGTTACGTTTTTTCTAATCTTATGACTAACCAAATTATGATTATTGCAGATATAATGAATAAAATTTAAATGTAGTTATGCACTTATGTCTAACTTTTTTGTGTGACCAATAATCTTGTGTTTGTCTAGTGTAGGACCACAGCCAGATCCATCTATGATGGCATCTGGAAGCAGATTATGCCAGGTGCAGCCCCAACCTCTCATGGCTGTGTTGGATGGGGCTTCTGAGATGGAATGAAAGAGAACTTGGATATATATATTATTATGGCAAATGCATGAATGCATACCTTAAATTACACTTATCTTGTCTTTAACAATCAGTTCAGGCTTCTGTCTTACTGTTGATGATCTGTAATGTTATTTTTTATTGTAAATGTTTGTTATTTGAGTTGTTATCAGTTGATGTTACGCATACCAAAAAATTAAATGAGGCACAATTTTGACCAAAATTGTTTTATTTGTTCATCTAATTTTTTTGTGAAGTCAAAGTCATATTTCAACAGAAAAATATAAGGAATATAACAATTATGTTTAATTAGATTTTAAGAATATGTGGGAACACTAAATTATTTACATACTTTTTGCACATTATACATTATTTACATACCAAACATTAATTCACTCTTCAAAACAAAAAAGTCCTTGATAATTTGCCAAAACACGGCAGTTAAGCCAGATCTGATTCACACCGCCCATCAGTGTGAGCGGCACGGGAGAGTCCCTGATGTGAAAGGACTTTATCCTACCGATCACTCTTTCCACTATAATTTTGAGGCGGGTAATGGCTTGGGTTTGTTCTGTTTCCTCCTTGCTGAATTGAGCTGAAAGCTTAAAAGGTGGAATGATGAGCTTAGATCCAATGTCAGTAAGGAGGTCTTGAACGAGGAACTCTTTGTCCGCCATGACCGTCTCCTGGCTCCAGCAAAGGAACGTGGCTTCTAAGTCATGGATGTAATCCAAAGTCTCATCCAGAGCACCTGTGAAGATAAAGAAATTAAAAACCAGTCTTAACATATTTTTGCTACCTTTCAACACAACACAGTAATCATGTTTCGAAAAGTATTTTAAGTATTTAATTACAAATACATTTCATTTATTTCTTTTAAGGAAAATACAAATGACAAAATACTCAAAAGTAATTAAATACATGAATTTAAAATAGGTGAGAGCGTGAACAGCTTTTATTATAAACATTCATTTGTTCAGGTAGAAATGCGTTTATCCAATAACGGTACACATAGTTGACTAACGTTAACCAAACACATTATGAACAACCTTACCTGCAGGTGGGTGGGTTACATAGTCGTGATCCATCTTTACTGCCTTAGCTTAGCCACCATGTCGCCATCTTCACAGCATAGCTGCATAGCCTGACGTTTGAGGTTCTGTCATATACTGACTCCCTTCTCAAAGGAGCAGTAAAGTTGTTCCAAGGGAAAAGGCTCGGGACAACACCACTCTTCAGGCGACGAACGACGCAGCCGCACCACAATCCGGAGCGAAATGCCGGCAGCAGACGGTGCTACCTGTGTTTACATGAAAACTATGCCCTTCCTCTCTTCGGATCGCCTGTATCCATTTGGGTTTCAGGTTTGGATCCACAGGAAAATAATGAAATGAAAGGTAGGGCTGTTTTTGGTTGGAAGACGAACAGCCTGGAACACAACAGAAACTGCAACTCTTCGACTCTGCCATTTTTCATATCTGGACAGTATTGACCTGGTTGAAGCTGCAACACTTGGTCAAGTTTTGGGGGTTTGCATTATGCCGGTTTTTAATTACATATTTGTTTTGTCTTGTCCTTCTGTTTTTAAATTTCATCATGTTAAGCCCTTTGAGTACCTTGTGTTGTAAAAGTGCTATACAAATAAACTCTGATTTGATCAGCTATGCTGATGATACCCAGCTGTACATAGCTATGTCTCCTCATGACACAAGGCCAATAGAAGCACTTTTTAACTATATTTTAGATGTGAAATCATGGATGGCAAATAACTTTCTGCAGCTCAACCAAGAAAAAACTGAAATGTTAGTTATTGGTCCAGAAGCTAAAAGAACTTTCATTAAGGCATTCAGAAACAGTCAGAAACCTGGGTGTTATCTTCGCCTCAAAGCTAACTTTTATCCCCCATATAAAAAAGGTGGTTAAAACTGGTTTTTATCATCTTAGAAATCTGGCTAGGGTACTCTCTCTTGCTAATAAAGAGATGCTAATGCGTGCTTTTATCATGAGTTATATGGATTATTGGAACGCCCTGCTTGCTGGTCTTCCAAAAAACAACATAAACAACCTTCAGCTTCTCCAAAATTCTGCTGCACGAGTTCTCACCAAGACCAGGAGGCGGGTTCAGATCACTCCAATTTTAAAAACCCTGCACTGGCTCCTCATGTGCTTCAGGATTGATTTTAAGATACTTTTAACAGTTTTTTAACGTCGTAATAGTCTTGTGCCTTCTTATATATCATATTTTTTAGTCAAATATGTACCCTTGCAGACCCTGAGATCCTCTGGCACTGGTCTTTTAACCATTCCAGCAGTGAAAACCAAAACTTATGGAGAGGCAGCTTTTCAGCACTATGGCCCTCGTTTATGGAACAGTCTGCCAGAGGGCTGCAGAGAGCATAGCTGCTTTGAAGAAAAGGCTCAAGACCCAAAGAGCTTCTCTTTGACTAGCTTGATGCTGCCTTTCAGTCTCTCACTTGTCGCCTGTACCTTCACGAAATGTGTTGAGACAGCGCTCTCTCCTCTTAGACAATGAGGAATTTGCATTCTGACCTTTCTGGACTAAATAGTTCTCTTGAACTCCAGAGCAGATGATGATGCATCTGTCCCTGGTTCTGTTTTACAGTCAGTCTTTGAGATTTTTGGTGGATTTCTCAAAAAAGTATCCTACACCCCAGTTTTCCTGAGGCTGGAAATTTGCTCCGTTAGAGGCGAATGCTCCTGTTGGAGCTCAGAGTGGCTGTGTTTGTCCACCGCCTTGCTCAGTTTCAGTCGGGATGCAAACTGTAGTTCCAGAAGGTTTTTCAGTTGATGGGTATGATGGCCTCTATGATATCTGGGGTTCCTCTCTGTCTGCTCAAAAAAAAAATCACCCCTTGGTGAGCCAGTATAGAGAAAATGTTCATGACTGTTTATTTAGCAGGTGACGGATCATGAGGAGCACTTAACACGTAACGGTAAGTGAGGGTAATTTTTATTTTTGCAAACTCCCCAAACCCTTTGGACTGCGCAGAGAGCCTGTTAGTAGTGTTCAAGTGATGAATGCACGCTTCTTGAGCGCCCTTTTTTTTTTTAAACTGACTGACAAGAACACTTACACTTTGCTGTCTTCTTTAACCATGATGTTGAAGCAGAAAATGAAAAAGCATTTTGGTGGATTGCTTTTTCATTTTAATTTTGAGTCAAAAAATGTAGCTTCATTTTGAAAATTAAAATGCATTTTTGGTTTTGACTTTTCTTTTTTTATTTATGCTACACAATCGCTTCAATATTTTTTAAATCAATTTAATGAAGTGACAGAATGAGCCGTGCTGAAGAAGAAAAAAGAAAAAGACGTTTGGCGGATTGATTTTTCATTTATGTTGGCTTTGTTAAAGATAAATTGGCTTTTAAGTAGATTTTCAGTTAAAGGTTTTTTGGGGAAAACCCATTTGAAGAATGTCAAAAAAAGAAAAGCGTCTCAAATATTAAAAAGCTAACAATAACTAATAAGAAAAAAACAAAAACAAACTTTTTAATCCTTTGAAACCACAGCTGCCGCTGGCAACAGCTAATTAGCAAACCTTTAACCTTTTGGGCCTCTAAATCTTTGATCATTTACTTAATAAAGGAAGAAAAAGAAATAAATGTACCCAACTCCTCGTTTATCTTAGTGTTTTTTATGATTTATCTGCACAATTCTTTTTTTAAATGTGATTCTTGATTTTGATGGATTTTGTTCTTCAGTTTAAGTTGTCTCCATTATCATTTTACCTAACATAAAGCTGTTTTATTGTTCCTACCAAAAAGCTAAATTCTTTTTCTCCTATCAATTCCTACAAAATTTTTCTAATTTTTCTCCTATCAATTCCTACAAAATTGTTCTAATTGATTTCTCCTCCCCCTATTTCCCCCCCCAAATGTCCTAAGCTGTTACTTCATAAAATGAAGCTCCTTGAATTGTTGACCCCTGTTTTCAGGTCAACATGCCTTTTTTTCTACTTGCTTCCAGATCTTGTGAAGACTTTTGACAAAGACGTGAAGAACTTTGACACCATTGATTTTTCCTTCAACATGTGTTTTTCAAAGGTTTTTGCCACAATGATGTCACTTGGAGGTTCATACAAGTCCAATGTCATTAAAGCCAAACAGTCTTTATTTTGGCTATAATTCAAGAGGTTTTTGTACGTCTCCTTGGCAAGGTTTTTCACGTTTTCCTTTGTCAACCTGAAATCTGCAGTCCCGCACAAATCCCACAATTTGTTGTACAGCCGGTTGAATAGATGGTCAAAATTAGCTTTTGAGCATTCCACGTAGGCTTTTTCAAACATGAGGGGGATCAGCTCCGTCAAGAACTGATTGATCAACATGTTGCATTTTTCTTGCCTCCCCCTCGACTGTAAAGCCGACTGAATGCCAACTGACCAAAATTGTGTGTCTGCAGCTGTCAGGCCAAACGGTTTCTTATTGAACTCCTCATCACTGAACGTGTCTCTGAAGTCTGTAAAGGAGACCTTCTTTTGTTCTGTTCTCTCCGGTACAGTCATCTTTTGTAAATAAAGGGAGTCCGTGTCTGAGCAGTCTTCAACCTCAGTGTAGACTATGGGCTTCTTTGACAGGTGCAGTTTGAAGAGTCTTATCAGTAAGTCCTCAAACATGGTCTTCTCCATGTCAGAGATGCCTACACCAAGGTTAAATTGGAAAATTTGTCTCATGTCCTTGTGGATCCTTTTGTGGAGACCTTTAAAATTTTCCTTATTGATGTGGCGTCGAAGCCTCTTTGCCTCAGGCCACAGCTTTTTAAAGAGGTACTTTTTATAAAAGTCCAAGTTCTCCGGGAAGCAAGACACTTTGGACCTTTTAAACACCCGATGAATTAACTTTCTGATCATTTTGTCAACCAGTTGACAATGACTTCTAGTTAATTGGTGCTTTGTCCTCAGTGATCTGGGTTCAGGTCCTTCATTTATTCCTGACCTGTGACCAGATGATTCTTGCCCTTTCCTCGGACCACCATCCATGATTTCCTCGCTGTTGGTAAACATTAGATCCATCTGGATATTGTCAGTTCCAAATCTTTTCATCTGAACTGCCATGAATGTACCTCTGGAAACGTACTTCAATTCTCCAACTCCCAAAATTTTAATCAGGATTAAATTTGAAATTGCTTCTATATATGATCTCTGTGTGTCATATAAAATGACATCATATGACATGTTATGTCCTCATTAGTGGTATAACTACATTTCATGTCAAACACAATATTGCATAGTTATGATGTCACAGACATTTTGGATGATGATTTTACGCATCACATCCTCCTCCCGAGTGAGCCCCTCCCCCTTCTGTCTGATGATGTCACCCACCTTCTTTCAGGAATTAACCCTTACTTATGTTACACTGAGCTCGGAGTTAAGAATGCAAAAAACAAAGATTTAAGAGAACACGTCTGAAAAACTGTTGTGACGCAAACGCCAAGAAGGTTTTTGGAAACCAAAGACAAAGATTTTGAAAGCATTTAATATTTTCTTTTTCTACCTAAATAAACAACCCTTTGTTCGCAATTAATGACATTTTTATTTCAAATCTGTGGCTTTTGTTCTCATTGTGGTGGGACAAATATTACTTAATGAATGAGCTGGTATCTGAGAAACTCAGAGAAAGACCTTCTGCTGGGGGCCAACGTCAGGAATGAGCGTAGTATTTCAGTTCAACTGAAATATGGAAGAGAATTCCTGATGATGTTATGCAATCGTTCACTCTGACAAGGCCCACAACAAAAAAAAATCCTTTTCAGCTCATTGCATGGCAGCTCCAAGTCTTTTATCTGCACTCTCCTCTTTTGTTTTTTGTGCTATTAGTTTCTTTTGTCTTCAAAATTCTCTTTGGTGTGAATTGATCAAAAAAAAAGGAGAAAACGTGGAAATCTACATAGATTTTCTTGATCTTTGGATTACATTTATGAGTTAGTAAGATGAACAAGGACAGAAATCTGAAGAATCTCACTTGTCGTCCTTGCGCATGCCGTTCTGGCTGGTGAAGTTGAAGGGATCGATAGCTGCTGAGGTGCCAAACAGGTCGTCAAACTTGGTCTCTGCGGGAGCCTGAAAGTAAAAACACCAAACTGATGAGAAGTGAACAAGAGTTTTACATGTGCTTAAGGTGCTAAAAATTGAAATGTGATCATTTTTGGACAATCTTAATGTAGCTTATTTATCCTCATTTATGGGAATTTAGATCTCAGATTTGTGTTGGTCATCAGATTTTCCCCAGTTTCCCTCAGAACCAAGTGTGGAGGCTGACCGGCAGAACGGGGATGTCCGTGTCCACCAGGTCGTCCGTTTCCACCACGTGCTCCGACTCGGGCGACGACGACTCAGCGGGGATCACCACCACTGGGCTGATGTGCTCCGACAGAGCTGAAGCACGCAGGAAGTTTGGAGGGTTCTGGAAGCATCAGGAAGAGCACATTTAGCACATTTCTCAGTGCATGTAATCATCAAAACCTAGAGAAGATTTAGTCATGACAAATACTTAATCAATGTAAATTCTCTTAGAGGTTGACATTAGTCATTGTGCCAAAATAAACATGATAAGCCAAGAGTCGTCGATAAAAGAGAAAAAGACACCGTGGTTGCTTTATGCAACAAGCTGGAAATGTGTAATCAATGTGCAGCCTGTCAAGACCATCAGTGGCCCTCACCTCAGGCAGTTGTGGGATCTGAATTAGCCTCTTGAAATACTGCAGGTTACTGGAGCGATAGAACAGACTCTTTAGCCTGAAACCAAAGGGAGAGATGGATTTAAAGAACGTGACGAGAGGAGGACAAAAACGAGACGGTGGCAGTCAGGGGGGGGGGGGGGGGGGGGGGGGTGTGTGTGCAACACTGAGGGCAAAAAGAGTTCAGTCTTCTGGGTCACACTCAGACAGGAAGTACTCTGGAACTGCATCCAGGTGGTTTTCTTTCTGTTTGCGTTTGACTGTGAGGGAACTCCGTACTTCTTGAACTGCTCCTGGAAGCGATCTCTGTGGCCCTGGAGAGTGTCTGCTGGAAGGCCTGCACACACACACACACACCGGGAACAAATTAGCGCTCGTGCTAAAAATAAGTGGTCCCCAACCTTTTTCAGTCTATGGAACAGTTTAACATGAGACAATACTTTTAGTTCTGCATGTACAAGGCTGAAGTGCACGCCCAATATTTCTTATTTGTTTGTTTTTCAGCTTCCAGGTTCCCATTAACTTTTGACGATAAGTTTATCTTCATCCTCTGTAAAATATCTGCAGCTGCTCTAAACTTTATTTTAACACTAGAGTTTGTGTAGGAACCATTAAAAATGTGAAAGAGATTTTCACTCATAACTCTCAAAGTGGAAGCTAAAAAATTGGACCCCAACTTCAGCATCGTCTGACTTTTGAGGCAGATACATGAAAAAGTCAAGAACAAACTGGTATTTTCTAAAAATAAAAAAACGTGAATCCACTGTTTGAACAACTGTCACAATAAATCCATATTTGGAGTAAGTATATTTGGGGTTTTTCTGTTAAAAGCAGTTTTCTTTTCGAGTTGAAGGCTTTTCTTCTGTTTTCTCACTAGAGTTTTTTCGGCCAAAATGTATAACCACTGTTATAAATGATCCACCCATTTTCAACGTTTAAAATGATTTTAAAAGTGAGTCTGAGGAGATCATTGGTTTCATTTTATAATATGGAACTTATGTTTCCCAGCCATTTTGGTAAACATCTACAAAGCTATAAAGCTGCAATATGATATAATAAAAATAAGTCCGGTATAATAGAACGAAACCAAAGGTCAATTTTGCAAGCTAAACGGATTCTGTAGATGAGACACGGCACAGACTGATTGACAATGGACTACAGCCAATCAGGACGCAGATACCACGCACTGTGAAAAAATAAAAACAACAAAACACTTGCAAATTCACCCCCACAAATTTCCCTTGCACATTTTACCGTTCGCACTAATGCTTTTTCTTATTTTACAACACAGTGTTCTGCATCCTGATTGGCTGTGGACCACCGTCAATCAATCTCTTCTGCGCTATATCTTGTGTGCAGAATGCGCTCAGTTTGCCAAATCGACATAAATCTTCACTCGTGAGCAGAGCTTTGGTTTCATTCTGTATTTCTGAGCTTAGTTTTCTACAAATGTTTGAGAGTTTACACAATAAAAAATAAAGTGTGAAGATGTTGGTCAGTCTGAGAAATGTGTATAAAGTGTGTAGAGAGGCGTTACAGCCTTAAAACATCTAGAATCCTACTTCACGGATGTCACCCATCGTGTGTTACTTTTTAAACCTAGCCCCTGATGAATCCAATAAGAAAACTCCTCATTGAATCAGAGCCTTGTAGAGTGAAATGTGCCTCATATTAGACAAAACTTGGGTCAGACAATAAGACAGCAAAATGAAGAGCAGCAGCAACAGAAAGGCTAAAAGTAAAAAGAACGCACAGAGCTTTCATGTGCTCAGTTAAAACTTTGGACCCCAACATTATCAACTTGCTGCTCTTTCTATGAGCAAATGCCTAAAAAGCTTAATGGGCTGAAACAATGTTGTAAACAGGATTCAGCCCAAATTCTTTTGCAATGATGTGAGAGACTGATAACATTTTAAAAAACAAAGACCGGCAGGTTTCTGCTGCAGCAAACCAGACCGTAGGAAGTACTTTTCATTCTTCTTTTCTACACAATTATACAAATAAATTCCTTCAAAATCAAAACAATTTCCTGAATTATAATTATTTTTTTTTAACAAAAGTTTTTGTCATAATTACAGACTTTTCTCAGCTTTTGCAGGACAACTTGCAGAACCAGAGACTGACAAATACTTTTTCGCCTCCATGTATTGAAGCTCCAAAGCTCAACTGGGCTTTTGAAGTCAAAGACGCCCTAATTTCTGCCAAAGCTTTGGGCCACAAAGACCATCAGTAAATATTGATGTGCAGCTTGGCCAGCAGGGGCGCGTGACTCACAGGAGTGCAGCTTAAACAGCAGCTTGACGGTGTAATCGTACAGATGGCTGCAGTCTAGGATGACTTGGATGAGGGGGGCCAGGCGACACTGTCCGGCTGCAGTCACCGACACCGACCGCGACATGTCCAGGGAGCTGAAAACTGCAGACAAGCAATCAGCCGGCGTCCAAACACAGCAATGCATGAACTCACAGAGCGCCGTCATTCATTGTTTCTGGCTAATTGGATGTGGATGTCACCTGATATCTTCTGAAAACAACACACACACTCATTCAAACTGAACAAGAGATTTCACTGTAAAAAGTGGCAGCAGCATGAACACAGACTGACTCACTCTGCCTCGGCTACTGAGCACTGCTTCCAATTCCCTGTGGCCACGCTCACACCAGCCTCACAGCAGTGCAGGCGTGGTTTCCTGCATGATGTAGAGCGCATACACACCCCTGTCTGACGTGATGATTTCAAAATACACCAGAACAGAGAAGGAAGTGTTTCAAAAACCCCAACTTCATAATAAGGCTTAGTCACATGCACTCATACAGAGGCTGACCTGTACGGGTGCTGCAAGGTTTATATTTTTGTTTGTTTGTGGACAGACTTAGAGAGGAGCAACTGCATCTTAAAGACCCATTCCAATTATCTTTTGATCCATTGTAAAAAAAAAAAAATTAAAAAAATAAAATTCTAGTGGTCTTTTATTTTATGATGATGCCATATTTTGCCAAAATCAAAAAAGCCTGTGTTTCTGTTTCTAGGACATAGTTTCTGCAGAGCGGCAGTAGTTTATTCGAATTTCACTTGTGAGTTGTAGGTGGAACTGTTGACAGAGTTAAACGCACCCCATACCTAACCATGCCTCACAGCCCCTCACAACCCCAACCTAACATTATCGGTGCCACAAAAATGGCAAACAATATTGAAGCTATCCAGCCGTATAGGTTTGAGCCAGATTCCAGCTCTGACGAGGAAAACAAAGACCTACATGAATCTATTTGTCTGCAAGTGGATGCATCAGAATGGAGCGCAGTTCACTTTATGGTCGTAAAGCCACTTCAAGGGCCTAATTTCTAACAACCAGGCTGCCCGCAAACAGCACTTCACATGAACAGCACTACCGGGCTCCCTGCTCAGTCCGCAGGATTTGGGGGAGTTGGAAAATTGAAACATTTGTACGGCATGCCTGCATCTCATCTACTTCACCCTTACTTACCCTTACATGTTGTTTTAGTGTTCCCTATGACCTGTCATGCAGCATGCCCGTAGCCAAAAACAAGTATTTTAGCTCTACGGGCTCACCAGTCTACAAACGTGGTATGTCATGTGGGCCACCTGTGTGCCCATATCAACTCATAAAAGCAATTGTGATTAAGGCTAAAAAGAGCACAGTACTTGATTAAAAAGGGTTTTTAAATGTACAGATTAATAACGATACTTTTTTTTTTTATCTTCATGCTTCCTTTTATGAAGCTCACAGGTTCTCCCTGCACTTTTCCTGAACGTCTTTCTATTTTTAACCTGCTCCAACCTTCAAGACACATTAACCTCAGATGAGTCAGCCAGACAACAAAAGGGCTTGTGAGTGAAGCAGGTCGTCTGCTCAGTCTCATCAGAGCCTGGTTGTGTGGATTCTGAACGAGACTTCCTGTCTGCATCGGTCGGTCGGGTCAGGCCAGGTGCAGGACGTCTTACCAGCCAGAAAGAGGTTGAGCTCGCACTCCAAATAGTCGAACATCTCTACAGTCAACTGGAAGCTGGAAGAGGAGAGCAAAACCAGCGTTTAGCATGGATTTAAGCAGAACACAAACACAACTGCCTACAAAAACCAGGAAGAAAGCAAAAAAAGTCAAGACGTGCAATTTTATCCTAAAAAATGTGCGTAGTCTACAAGCTGTTTATCAAAACACTTTGGAGGATCAGTGATGTGTGGAGATCAGAAAGGAACCAACATTTATATATCTATAGTTACGTATGCAACGAGACAATCAGTAAGAGATATGGAGAATAAGACATGATAGAAAAAAGAATGCAGTTTGATAAGATGTTTGTGATGGAAAATGAGAACAGCCATGTTCACTACTATATTTTTGGCTTTTTTTCTTGATATGAATCAATGTCTTGTGAGTAAACAAAGTAACAGAACATACTTTTACTGGGAGACCAGTAGCAAAACATTACAGTTCGGCAAGGACGTCAACCAGAATGGCCAACGCAGGATCATCACTTATTCATGAATGTATTGTGTGTTGATGTAGACACGTCACCCACACCCCTAGACCTAAAGATGAGACACGAGACCCAATGCTCTATAGCCAGCGCATTTGTAACCGCCCAGTTCCTACAACTGGGAAAAAGGTGCAGCTCTTTACCTAAACAGAAACGATACAACCACCGTCAAACGTGCAAAGATCATCTATGGTGACAGGCATCTCACTCTAGCGTTCCTGAAAACGTTAGTTGTACTCAAACTCTGTTGTGCATAGGTTGTTTTGATTAAAAACGTACTGAGAAGAGAACTTTGTTTTCCGTTTACTCGCGAGACTTAATATGTCCGGATTTTGAGATAACAAGTTATAAGGTTGTTATCTCTTAAAAATGGGTAAGGCTTTCTTTTATATTGCAGTACCTACAGAGTTTTTAAGTGGTAATTACTCAGTACTGTTGTTGTATCTGCTGGTATTTACGTGGTACTTGTTGTGTACTTAGGCAGAGTTGAAGTAACAGTTTAAAGTGCTTGATAGTAAAACTGCAAGGACAGCAATCATTGGATGATTTCAGCAAAACTGTTTGATTCAATAAACATTTTGTATGCCACATTTATCCACTGCATTTTTTAGTTCTTGACTTTTATGTTAAACATCTATTCTTTACTTAAATATTGTTTTTTCATAAATAAATGAAATGCATTATTGACTTTAAGTCATTCATTTGAAACAGTAGTGCAGTAAGTTTAAAGCAAGAATTTCGTTTTTAATAAGTGTCTAGCTTTTCATTTGCCTCAACTGTTTTCATAGTGATGCTGGTTCCTGGACCAGGCAAAGCGGTGCTGAAAAACAGAAAAGGCCGAAGCAAACCAGACTCACAAGTTGTTAACGTCGTTCTCCCCCACCTCGTCCAGCTGCCTGTTTGACATCTGGAGGTTGCCGGGGAAACGGGGATTCTGAAAGGAAAGAGGATGCAGCTTTAGGCACCGATCACCGAGTTCCGACGTTCTGACACGCATCTGAGCTACCAATATGACAACATCCTTTTGATTCAGAGATTCAGCCTTTAGGGAAAATCTGATGAATGTAAGTCATGTGACCCACTGATGACGGAGACACTTTTATCCTCACATTGTCGATCTTTGAAGCCTCTCAGTCTTTATCGGTTAGCAACCTGCTAACAAGCGCCACCAAAGTTATTCAGCCATTAAGCAGAACAAACTGTAAATTAGAAATCCGTTTGAAAAAGGTGGTCCTGCTGCATAATGTAACCCCTTTTCATTTTTGAAATTTCTGTTTAAAATATGTCTTTATTATTCTTTCTATATTAAATAACCAATCAGGAAACATCTTTACCAGAATAGATGTTTTTGAACAATGTTTAAAGCTCAAAAGGATTTTTTTAAAGTCCCCACAGTTAAAAAAAACAACCAGGAAGGACAGAGGGGGAAAACATATTAATATGCCAGATGATATTTGATTGTCACGCATCTAAAAACGGGCCTCTGGCTGCCATTACCACGGGGTCATATACAACTTTTAGCCTTTTAGCAGCAGAAACCACAATTTCCTGTGATAACATCAGCCTCCACAGCTCTCCTCAGCTGTTGCATAAAAAAGCTGCAGCAGATGCTTTACAAGCCACCAAGAGCGGGATCTTTCTCAGAGCCCCCAGACACACACAGAGGTAGGAAGCCTCTAAAAAGAGACGCTAAGACAAAGACAATAAACGGCGAGGGGCGTTGGTGAAGACTTTTCTAGGCCAGGCGGACTCACTTTGATGTGAAATTCTATTTTGGTGATGAGCAGTTTGAGGTAGATGCTGCACAGCTTCCCATAGCCTTCACTCAGGTGACCCTGAAGGAGAGAGGAGAAGCCACACAGAGGGTGAAGGGTTCACAGATTTAGTTATACCACCTGATATGAAGACATGAGCGAAAAGAAAAGAAAAGACAAATTACCACCGATAACTGTGGAGCCGGCTGGTGACCCACAATGAAGCCGGGAGCATTTTGAATTCTAACCCCAATCATCTTTTGGTCAATTGTAAAAGCGTTCCCAGTGGTCTTAATTATGAATATGCTATTTTTAGCCAAAATCTGCAAGCTTGTGTCATTTTCTAGGACATAGTATCTGCAGAGTGGAAGAAGTTCAATAGAAATTCAGCCTTTGAGTTGTAGGTGGGACTGTTGGGAGGGAGCAACCATGCCCCAACCCCCCTCCCCATTGCTGAGAGCTCTAGGTTTATACTTCTCCCTGCTAGTTTACAGCCCCTCACTCCCCCAACCTTACATTACTGGTGCAACAAAAATGGTGACCAATATTGGAGTTTCTATCCAGCCGTACAGTTCAGATCCAGATTCCAGCTTAGATGAGGAAAACAAAGACGTACATGAATCCATTTGTCTACTAGCGGATGCATCAGAATGGAGCAGAGCAGGGAGCTTGTGGCCTGCCCAGCATATTTTCCTCATCACAAATAAGCTTTTTCCAACAACATTTTTTCATCTGCTCCTGATTCACAACGATTTCAACAAAGAAATACTTGGAAATGCACTTTTAAGCATTTCAGTCAGCATGTCTGCTCCTGATTCAGAAATGCAATTTTAAGCTCAATTTTCTTCCTACATGACCTCCATCATCAGAAAAATACCACGAGAACATGTTAAAAACACCAAAAACACCTTGTTTCTTCAAAGTGAGCCTTTAAGTGAGAAAAATTGTCCTTTTTCTGTGGGAGGGCAACTGGTGATGACACAACAAGAACAATAAGCCACAACCCCGGTCACAGCCACCAAGCTTCCTGTCCCAGCTTGCCTGGTTGCATCAGCAAAAACAAAGCATAATAGGGGATATGAAGGTCTCCGCCCAGTTCACAGTCGCCTCAGACACGACACACGAGTTTTCCTCCTGCTTTGGTGGCTAAATAAGTCGTATTCTCTTCAGTTCATCAACGCAAAGTTTACGTTTTAGCTCTATTAACAGGAAAATACTTACTACTTAGATTCATGCAAAAATTCCTTCAAATTCCTCTGGGAGAAAAAAGTTCAATTATTAATGCAGAAATTCACCCAAAGAAGTTACAATTAGCCTTCTTAAAGTCACGCAGTGGCGATAATGCTCATTTTTGGCTCCATGATGGCTGCTGCTCGTCCCTGAAGGCATCAGGCTGATAACGATAACATGAATGTAATCTGTTCCTGTGAATACAACAATGACATACATTTGCCTCTTTATTTGAATTTCTCCATAACTTCCGAACCTAATAAAAAAATGCTGGAGAAAGCCATCCTTTTCTTTTTTGTGGTTGCCAATAACAGTTACTAAAAAGTCTTTCTGTTAGCTGGAGGCTGCAGCTGCAGCTTCTCTGCGTTCAGTGTGAAGCTAATGTCTCTGCAGGACCTCAGTAGTTTGTGCCGTTTTTGCTGCTGCAGAACCCTTTCAGGATGCTTTCTGTCAAACCTCAAAATGCCACTTTCAACCTTCATTCTGTGCAGTAGGTAAACATCTTTTTTTAATTAAACAGGTAAAAACAGGTTTAAAAAAAACACGAGTGTGCTGCTGTTTGTCGTCATATTTAAGCTATAAAACAGCAAAGAACTGCACAAATATAAACCTAGTCATCAGCAAAGTGTCACGTCAGAGCAGCCCACCTGAAAACCTTTATGCCATGTTCACGCCAGACTCGGCAACGCGTGTTTAAGCCTCCACTTCCAATGAAAAGTCTATGTAAACACGCATATATGCACATTTCCGGCTTCCACCTTCAAAACTCACGCATTCATGCATAGCTACGCAAATCCTTAAGGCTGTTCTCAGCCTCCATGTACAAAACGCCCGGCCATGGAACATGCATTAAAAGTTGAACCAGGCTGAACTTTGACCAATCAGGGACTTGGGTTTGGTAGTGAAGTATGGATAGCGCCTGTTTTCATTCACAGAAGTTTCAACTATTTGAAAATTGATCATGGAGGAGAAATGAATAATTGTTGTTTGTGCCCAGCTGGAATTCTTAGATACCAAGTCTTTCATATATCGGAATAGAGCTGTGCCAGAAAAGGCCTGGAGTGAGATTCACAAAATTTCACACCAAGTCTCTTCCAACTTTTGCCTTCAATACCCCCGCGATCACGTGCCACTACGCAGGTTTTTAAGTTCTCTGGCTCTACGTTCAAACTGGGTGTTTACTGAACCTGCGCTGAAAGCTCAAACTGCTGAACTTTGACCTATCAGGGACTCTGATTTGGTAGTGATGTGTGGATAGAAAAAAAAACTGTCACCGTCTTAAAAGTTCAAGGAAATAATTAAATATGCAAAATATATTATTGATTGTTTTCAGCTCTAAGTGTCATTGAAATTAATATAATAAGACCAAATGTGCAATAATATCTTGAGGTTTGTCTGCATGAACCAATTTTTAAAGGAAACAAGAAGTTCTAATAACTGCTTTCCAAAGAGTCGTCCTTGGAAAACACACAAAAAAAATATTGTAGCATTAAGTCATGTTTTTGAGGGTGGAGAAAGCTTAGATGACGTGGACTCCAGTCCTCCTGCTTACCCACATCCTGCTCATATCAGTCAGATCTGCTTTGTTCCTCATGGAGTCCTTTATCACCTGAAAGGGCAGCACAGAGCAGAGAGCACAGACAGAGCGTCACCAAACACCCAGAACGACCCGACCGCACAGATCTACCGCCTCGAGCTCCAGTCGTCGGCTTACGTTGGGGTGTCCGTCGCGCAGCAGCTTGTGGAAGACGTGGCAGAACTTCCAGCAGAGCACCGCGTTGCTGGACAGAGGAAGGCGGTGGACCACGGCCCAGAACGTGTGGGCACCTTTTTCATGATGGGTCCCCAAAATGCAAGGTGGCAGGGGGGGTTAAGGGGATACTTCGTTGATCCAGAATGTTGGGTTTACTTCCATCTGTGCTTGCTAGAGGCTTCTTAAAGGGTGTTTTTACCCATCCAAGCACAGAAACCTTTAAGACACATTTTCAAGTAATTCAACTACAGAAACGAGCTTCTGGAAGCTACACAAAATCCAGGTTTCTGATGAAGAGTGG
This sequence comes from Oryzias latipes, assembly GCF_053564925.1. Taxonomy (NCBI): domain Eukaryota; kingdom Metazoa; phylum Chordata; class Actinopteri; order Beloniformes; family Adrianichthyidae; genus Oryzias; species Oryzias latipes. Next base: position 13,861,963 of record NC_136249.1, on the reverse strand, counting down.
CCAAGTCCCACTCCGATCATCTTTTGATCTATTGCAAAAGTGTTCCTGTGGTCTTTTAATTATTATTGTGCAGTTTTTAGCCAAAATTTTAAAAAATTATGTTTTCTAGAACAGTTTCTGCAGAGCGGAAGTAGTTCATTCAAAATTCGCCTTTGAGTTGTGGGCGGGTCTATTGGCATGGAGCATCCCAGCCCCAACTTCTCCTCCCCATTGCTGTGAGCTCAGAGCAAGCAGCTTGTGGCCCACCCAGCGTATTTTCCGTCACAAATAAGCTCTTTTTTAGAATGGTATTTGTCCATCTTCCCCTGAATCACAACAATTTGAATAAATAAAAATACTCTGAAATATGACTTTGCGCTTAAATTTCTTTATACATGTCCATCATCATCATTAAAATACCACAAGGACATGTTAATCGAGTGGGTCTTAAATATTATTTAGTTTCAATTCATTCAAAAATATGGGAGAAATCTCCAACCGGCTGTGAGATCCAGTTGTTTCTTCTTTTGAACCAACATAACCCTCAGTGAACGTAAACACATAAGACAATGGAAGGATATTCCTGGCGTGTTTCTCTTTGACGGCGACCTCCTGTGTGTTGATGGCCTTATTGATGCTGACAGCCTGCAAAGAGGAGGACAGACAGAGAGGAGCACAAGTTAGTCCACTGCTTTTTTATCTAAGAATTCCACGATAACGCTTGCACCTCTCGTACAGATTCTTCTTCCCGACCCACGTGGGAATAGGAAGCAGCAGGGTTTTTATTTTTTTAAAAACCCTGCTGCGGAAACGCTGCGGAAAAGGCTGACCCCTTTTCTGCAGCGTTTGTATTCAGAGCAGCAGCTGAGAGGCCCCCACTCACTGCCTGTCAGAAGACTTTTACAGCCATAAAAATGAAAACACATCGCCTAAAGTGAAACCTCCATTTTTCTTGCTTGCTTCTGAATAATTAAAGACAAATGAAAGAAATATATAAATAAAAGGGGTTAATAGAAGCTGGGATCTACCACCCCAGGGCGTGACAGATCAGACAATAGAGCATGAAAAAGCAGCCTATAGGATAAAATCAAGTTTACTCCAGAACAGGTTGGTCCCAAGCTGAAGGTGGGAAGAACCCCCAAAAGGTGTAGGGAAATGTCCTGACATGTCATCTTGTGAGATCCTAACTGATATGATGTTGATGGCACATCAAGGGGGATGGACAGAAAGCTAAAAATCTTAGAGATCAATTTAGTGCACTAAAGCGACTCCAAAAAAAAAAAAAAATTCAACATGAAAAGCTTGAGAGAATTCTGGAGAAGCTCAAGGAGAGACCGAGATCTCTGTTGTGAAGTCCAGATTGCAGAAGCAACATCTGAGATTTTTGTTCAGAAGAAACAGAACAGATCCCCCACAGCCCTGAACTGTTTCATAGGTAAGCGTTTTAATGTGTATCTAAATCAGGCCTAAACAATAAATCCCAAAATTAAAATAAATAGTTACCTTAAATGTGCTAAAACAATCTTATGGCAGCTTGGAGTATTTAGCGAATCAAATTAATCCCTTTGTGCATTTGACCAAATCAGATGGAGCCATTTTATGTTAGAAGCTCTTCTATGTAGACTAGGGTCATTTGGAGTATTTAAGGTATGTTGACTCTTGTTTTTTTGGTTGTTTTGCTTTTTTTCATATATGGCAAGTTTTATCGTCATCGCAATATTGATCATTAATATTGCAAATGGCAAGTGTTCCTCATATCATGCAGCCCCTAATCTAAATGCATACGAACACTCATTCTTTCTCTCTCCCTTCATTAGAACAGCTTCGAACGAATCGGTCAAATGACCATTTTTGCGTAGTTTATTTACTTAGCTCGTGCTGGTTTGCGGCGCCTGCCGTCCGTGAAACCAGGGTTCGACTCCGGGCTACTCCCTGTTCCCTTCTCTACCTCTGCCGGTTCCAAGCCCGGTTTGAGAAGGTTGCGTCAGGAAGGGCATCCGGCGTAAAACATTGCCAAATCTACCATGCGACTCGTTCGCTGTGGCGACCCCTGATGGGAGAAGCCGAAAGTGGAAGAAGTGTTACAGTGCAGGTCAACCTACACAGTTTCCCTTCCTACAAATTCCATCAAGTTTTCTTTTTCTCCTCAACCATTAGTCGCTGGTTGAAGAATCAAAGAACTGTTGGAGGATCAGCTCATCAGGAGGAGTGGTGGGATGTTTCTTTAACCCTTGTGCTATCTTAGATGACCCCACCCTTACATTGACGTGTTCTCCCTACCATGACAAAGGTGGATAAAGGTGGAAAGATTTCATGGAAACCAGTGAAGATCACAAATCATTGAAGAAAAAAGGTTCAGAGCACTGTCTAGTGGGTCTACATGACCCAACTCCCAATGGTAAAGTGCCTAGGATAGCACAAGGGTTAACCCTTCAGCTCCACTGTTTACATTCTTTCGACTACCAAAACTCTTCAACCATTTACCCACCTAATGTACTCCAGCGGCTTCTGAGGCAGAGAAAAGCAGCCTTGGGTTGATATGAAACACTTTACGGTATTAATGTGTTGCAAGTGTTGGAGATGGGTTTCATAGGTGGTATAAAAAGCAGCTTTTCTCCGCGTCTGATTCATGTTGATCGCATAAACGGTTAAACAGTTGGGGTACGTCAATGAGCGTGTGCTATTCAGGATTCGCCAACAACATCACTGGTGTTAAAGCGTTAAACAGTCTATGGTTAGAATTGGATCAAAGACGACGGAGCCTTATACCACTACAGTACCTTATTTCTATACTGACAAACCTAAATTCAAATAATACCTTGGAAATAATGTATTGTTTTCCTTCCAGAACCAAACTGAATTTGTCACCTTCACCTAAGCTGAAACCAAAGAGTAACAGAGCTCAGAGTTTTGTGCCAACAGCTGTTGCCCCCACATCACTGGATTTCGTAGTCTGTCTTCACATCCTGCGACTGACAGAAGGAAGCAACGGAATGTCGTGCAGAAGATAAAGTTGACCTTTGCTAACTCCATCTGACTCAGCTTCACCAGCAGAAGAAGCTGAAGCAGGACGCTGCCGTTTTGTGTGCACGCTCACACCAGTGGTCATTAGGGCGGAGCATCATTTAAAGATTATGAGTTAAAGCTGGGTACTTTCCTTAACTAAAGCTGTGTGGGATTTTTAAGTTTGGCAAAACTTTCTTTCATTTCTAGAACGTTTGTTTTTAAAGAGCCAACCACCAGTTCCCAGGTTCTTTCCCATTTCGTTAGAAACCACCGAGTCAATATTTAACCACAAGAGAAGCGCTCTTAATGTTTTAGGAATGCACCACGCAGATGTGAAGATATTTTGAAACACTTGCTGGCTGATGTGCAGTGCAGTTCAACTCAGCTTCTTTAAAAAAAAAAAACAAAGGAAAAAGGCGACTTTTTTGGTGCCTTCCCAAGGATCTAGTCCATCAAACGGTCAAATCCGTTTGTCTTATGGTACCTGCTGTGAAAGGATGGTTTTATCTCAGAAAAGAGTGCAAACCAGCGTTTGTGTGATGTAGTATCTGTCTGCATGTGAGCTACCAGGGGAGTGAAGAAATAGTCAAAGCGGGGACTTTTGAAAGACAATCGTTATTGTGCAAACGCGCAAGCAAGCTGACAATTTGTCACAACTTCACTGTCATTCAAAGCTTACATGCTCAATGCTGCCTTCATGATCAGCTCGCCTGTTTGGTCAAAGCAGAACTACATCTGTGAGACTTATCGGCTGATTTAAAATAGTGCTTGCATCCCTATAGCCTTCTATTCGTACCCTACACAGTTATTTTACTGACGGTGCAAAAGAGACTGGGTATTTTGTGGTACTTAGTACTTCAGCTTTAGTCTCAGTTTCAACACATTCAATATAATCAGAAAGTAATACTCCTGTAAGACACACCAGGCTGCCTTTGGCTCTTTGTCAAGAACAAAACAAAAATAAGCAAACCTGCACAGGGCACAAAAGGAGCCCACACTTATCGGTGGGCGGCCGTACTGCAGAGGTAGAGGGGTTGACCTCTGATCGGAAGATTGTAGGTTCGGTTCCCACCCTGCCGGCCCCATGAGTCGAAGTATCCTTGGGCAAGACGGTAAACCCAAAATTGCTTCCATTGTTTGGCAAGTGTGGTAAGTGAGTGAATGTGTGTGGGTGAATGGGACTGGGACTGTAAAGCGTTTTGGGGCTTCTAAGAATGTAGTAAACCACTTTATAAAAAGACACCATTTAACATTTACTATTGATGACATGAACAGAACTTATGGGTCCCCTTGTGCTGTCCATTGGGTTTGGGAGGGGAAAAAAATTGAAAACCAGTATGACACGCCTCTGCCAAGGAAATAAAACGTGCTTTAACATTTTGGCTCCACTGGCTTATCGAGCGGTCCAAGACCTTGACAGCTCATCTAGGCCACCTGTGTGCCCCATACAGGTTTGCCCATTTTTCAGCCACCCATGCCATGAGGGCAGTTGGGAAAAAGCCCTCACCTGCTCTTGTCTTTGACTAGACAAGAGCCACATTCTGAATGACGAATGTCGACTGTCCCACAAAACAGCTGATCAAATAACCAAAGAACTAATGACAAACCAGGTAAGATTTGAGGGGTGACACAATCTGTGTCAATTCTTTTTTCAATCTTACAATCTCTTTTCAATCTCTACTATTTTTTTACAATTATTTCCAATCTGACTGAAACAAAACGCCAGTGCAACTGGTTCCCACATGAAGATGACCCAATTAGCCCACAATGAGCACTTAGTGTTTGGACTGAATGGGAGTGCCAGCTGTCCTGCACTCCTGGCATTGGCAGGACAGTTTGCTGGCATCAATAAATAAGGAGCCTCTCAGCTTCTCCAGGCACAGCCTCATATGTCAGGCTATAAAAGTCAAATTACCCTAAAACAAATCAGAGGTGAGAACAAATAATTATGGGAAAATCAGTTCCATTGGGAAGAAGCATTGGCGGCCAAATCTGAACGGACATATTTGACTTTTTCTTGTGCTTCCTGCATCAACCCTGTACAAAAACAGTTTAATTAAGCTTTAAAATGACTGCTAACCAGTTATAGTTTCTCCTTATTTGTTAAGAAATATTCATTTTAAAGCCTGCTTTCAAACCAAACATTGGTATTAGATTGAAAAAGTGCAGCCTGGCAATCCCCAATCAAGTCTTTTGTAGAAAGGCCCACATTTATATGCTGATGGTCACTCGAAGGGGTCCACTGAAGAGCGACGGCACAGCGCTGCTCTGCCTGCTAAATGAAGCAGCCTCCACCCTTTCACTCATTTCCTCAAAGGCCTTCAACTTATTCCTCTCATCCTCTAACAAGAGTGAACTCCTAAATGATATTTCGCCCATCAGGCAAGTCATTTAATCACGGTCGTGACAGGAAGCCAACAGTCCTTAAGACCATCGCTTCATCATTCATGATGCCCGTCTTCCCTCTGATTCACACCGAAGGTGTTGTGTGCACGGCAGTCAAGCTCCTCCATAACAAACTCTCTCTTTTATCTTTACGGACTTCCTTTTTTTGGGCGCTGGTGTGCAGTCATGAAGGGAGACGAATGGTATATCCCCAAACCAAACTTATATTTCAGGGACATCATGCTTCAAATCACAAGACACATCTGCATCACGTTCGGTGATGTATGGATGAAAAGTAGGAGTTTCTTAATGATTAAACTCTATCTTAGAGGTTCTTGAGCTCATTTAAAGGCCGCATGAAGATCAGAGATCTGTAGCGATGGACTGGACAGAAAGTTAGCCATCTCTATGCCCTCTGCAGCTCAGCTGTTGTTCTCCATCAGATTCACTTAAACAGCTGGCAGTGAAATATTTAGCAATCATGGAAATTTTATGATGGAACTTGTTGGAATCCCACCAATTTGATAATATAATGTAACTTTATAAATAATGCTAATTTGGATACTCAAATTTAAATTTGTCCAGTTGCTGAACTGTGCAAAGTAAATTGGGGGGGGAAAGCAGAAGAAAAATGGAAGGATTTTTTTTTTTTACATGTTTTGACACAGTCCAGTTTTCTGAGGCGGGAGGTGGTCAGTCAGGTTTCCTGTGTTGGCTCACCCTCCATCGCTCATTTCCTGCCTGTGTACCAGCTGAAATGCCAGTTTCATTAAAAACCATTGTAAGCTACCATAATCAACCTAAACAGGCAAAAGCTTAGACTAAACACATCATTCTGACATACTTCTTCTGGACTCGCCCAGGTGTCTGAGGCAGAAAACTCACACCATTTGATTGGCACCAAATAAAATACACAGCATCTAATTCATTTATCTCCATTTAAAGATCCAGAGTTCATATCAAAACAGCAGTTAAACCAAATTCACTTCAAATTGTCTAGATTTCAAACGACTTCTCCCATTTAAAAAACACAAACACACTGCCTTAAAGTCCCACTCTGATCATCTTTTGATCCATTTTCAAGGCGTTCCCAGGGCTCTTTTCATTATTTTTAGGCTACTTTTATCCAAAAATGTTAAAAAACCTGTGTTTTTTTTAAGGACACAGTTTGGGCAGAGCTGTAGGAGTTCATTAGAAATTTTACCTCTGTTTTAATAGAGCAACCGCACCACCCTTCCCGTTACCGAGAGCTCTCTGCTTAGGCGCTCTCAGTTTGGAGCCAGATGCCAGCTCAGACGAGGAAAACCAAGACGTACATGGATCCATTTAGAATGGACCAGAGCAGGGAATTTGTGACCCGCCAAGCGTGTTTTCTACGTCACAAATACAATTTTTTAAACAATACTTTTCCGTCTGCTCCTGATTCACAGTGATTTGAATAAAGAAAAACACACAAATGCAATTTTAAGCTTAAATTTGATGAAGTATGTCCTCCATCATCAGAAAATACCTCAAAAACATGTTTTACACCAACGACACTTTTTTTTTTTTTTTTTTTTTTAAATCAGTGTGGTTTTGTACAACCTCAAACTACAAGCAATACCAAAAATGGTGAATGCATTTGTGGAAGCAAGATTGCCATCAATGCTCTCAGCCTCACAGGTTCCAGCAGCACAAAATAAAACTCTGTGACTGCATTGAAAAAAATCTGTTCATAATAACAAGTCCAAACATTTTTCCAGGCATGAGCTCCACCCGACTCAAAAGGTCAGCGGCTCTGAACAGAGCGCTCTGTGTTGGGCTTTGGGTACCATTCGACATGCTGCTTGAGACGACAGCCGCTGCACATTACTGCAGGAGCTGCATGGCTGTCATCGAAAAGAGAAAGACCACATCTGCTTACATCCACCAATAAAAAGGAAAATAGTCTGAATTATATTTTCTTCTTTCCATCATCACGTAGAAAAGCATCTCTTAGCAAGAGCGGTGCCGCCTCCAAACCACATCAGTGGTGGCTTGTTTTTAACAGACTGAATGAACCATCTGCAAGTCCATTAATACCAGAGCATTTGGTGATGCAGATGAGCCCAGAGGGATGATGGAGACTCTTAAGAGCCCGGAGAAAACGCACGCACACACACACACACACACAGCTTTCAGCTCTTTGGAGTCTGCAACTTGAGTGCAGCAGACCCTCTGTTGCTGGGGGCAGAGGTGGAGGGGAACAGCTGGGTGTAGACTCACACACATACGTACATGTATGCTGGAGGCTGAGCGATTTATGTGCATTGAAAAACAGAGCAGCCCCGTGTGAAGGAAGGGAGCTGGAACGCTCCTCTTCCTGGAGATTTGATGAAGACTCACCATAAAGGAACATAGAGGCAGCTCGCTTCCACCCACTTGCTAACAATTTCCTAAAACAACCACTTTAAAAGGCACCAGACTTAGCGCGTTTGTGTGCATATCGTGAGAACCGGCACATGACAGCTGGACAACAGCGTAATGAAGTTTAACCAGGACTCCAACAGACAACTAGCCGTTAGTGAAGGATAAGACTTCGTTTTACTGTTGGGAAATGTCAGAATAGAGTTTCAGTTGGGGCAGTTGTAAGTCAGAAATGTAAGTTAAGGTAAAAGCTTTGCTCTGGAGTGACATGTCACTGATCAGACGCTTTTCATAAATCAATAACTTTAGTCAGATACCAGCTCTGATAGTTTTTTGACTTGGATGTCCTGGATGTTTTACACAAGTAGTAGACTTGACTCATATCTAGTGGTGTCACTTCTAAATGCATCTTTTTTTAAATTTTATTTTTAGAGACTACATCAAGCTGCTTCCTGTAATAAATATTCTCATGCTAAAAATTCACCTCAAGCCTAAAAGTGTAAGAACTTTCTCCCACATCTGCTATTAGCGAGCTGCACGTGTGTACGCTGGAATGGCATCATGCACAGACACACAGAAATAGAAGAGGTTTAGGTACAGGCTAAAGTGCTGCACTACCTTCAGAAACACCTTGACAATTACTCAACTTCACATTTTAAAATGATAAAATGTAAAGTTTGTTAAGCAGCTTAACTAAAAAAAGAACAGCCCATTTTGTATTTGTAGAGAAAACAAAATTGTCTGTAAAAAGATTTTGTACTTGTTGAAAAAAATTGCCCATCCAGAAAAAAGTTTTGCAACTATAATATGAAACTTGTGCAGTAGGAAAATAGTGTTGGTCTGTAAAAGTGGTTTGTGTGTGTGGTAAATGTCACGTGAATATATGAGCACGCGCATTGATCTACAATGTCAATCAATGAACCAATTAGTGACCCTTCACTGTTGCCCAATCCGTGTGCTGCTTGGACCAGCCAATCAGATGTATGATATCCATGTCAGGAGAAAAAAAAACTGTTTCTTTACGCCACACTGAAGGAAACGAGACAAAACTATCATCGGAATTTCCTCAAACTATTAATGATAAACTATTTTTTTCTGTGTTTCTTCCACCATTTTGTCTCATCTCCATCGTGTTGAAAGGAGAAATATTTATTGGTGCCCCCCACCCCCCCACCTGCATCGTCTTCTTATAGTCCCACAAAACTCCAACAGCCCAAAACCAAGGAAGATGCCATGAAATTGAGCAACATGAAAGAAAATTCCAGGACCTACAATATTAACCCTGTAACTGCAGGGCTTTAGCTCCAGTGTTTACTTCAGACTACCGGAACTCTTTACGCATTTAACGTAATTCCATCGAATTCAGATGCCGAGAAAAGCGGCTTTGGACCGACACACAATACTTGATGTGTTGCACATTGGTGCAAAACCGCTTTTTTACTGCGTCGGAATCAGCCGATTTACGTCAGTTGCGTAAACGGTCTTAGAGTTCCAGTATGTCAGAGTGTTATTCGTTATTCATGTGTAGCCGACAACATCTCGGGTGTTAAAAGGTTAAACAGTTTACTGCATATCAACTAGTTTGCTCTGAATAAAGCCACTGACCCGATCACCACCATGTCTGAACCACATGACCCAATGGTTCTTGGGGAGCAGTTCTAGTTTCCAACAGATCCTAGAGACATTTTGCATTTCCAGATATCAATTCATTCTATTTCTACACAGCTTTCCCAATGTGCTTAATAAACAAAAAAAGCAACAACAAAAAAAAGTTACTCTACAGGACAGACTGGGGGGGTGTCTTTCATCGTTCACCCTCCCCACACCTTTGCACAGCATCACCCATCCATGCAAGCCAGCAGTCAAAGGCTGGTGTTGTTGCTCCCGTGGCTCCCCAGACACTCAGCCGCTCTGTGCTCCTCCATCACCTCCTTCACTAAAGTCTGGAAATGTGGCATAAAGTTGTCATTGTTGAGGAGCTTCCACCGGTGCACTTGTGACCCAGACAACACGTCTTCTGAGCGGTCTTTGAATTCCCACCTTAGCATCTAAGGACTGTGTTTAAAACAAGTAGAAAAACATATATATATGCACAACAATATGAAATATACTACAATGGAATGCCCCCCCTTCAGCTGTGACCCCCCTCATGCGCCACATCAGGATCCGGTTCTCCACACAGGTGGAAAGCAGCAGCACAGACAGAAGGAATTCAGATCCAATTCATCAGCAGACAGACAGGTCCGTCCATCCATCCATTCATTCATTCATCCATCCATGCGTTCCTGCAAACACTGCCGCCCCCCACCTCCAAAACACACCACGGAACCCCGCGGCAACCCGTTACTTTATGCGTTTTTCGGTCCCTTTTGACTCACAATTTTACTTAGATCCATGATCGTCCCTCCGCGCGGCGATCCGGGGTCCTTCCGAGGAGGGGGGGTCAGAACGCGGAGTAATTAGCGTCAGGAGCGCGAGCGGAGCAACAAAAAAATGAAATAAAAATGGGGGGGAGCTTCCGATTCCTTTTTCCTTCGAGCTCACAGAAAGCAGACGTGCAGCTGACCGAGCGATCACGGCTGCAGGCCAACCCTCCCCGCTGCAGGCTGACCAGCCCCCCCGCGCTGGCTAACGCGCGGATAGCAGGCCGGCTTCAGTCTGGGAGACAAAAGCAGCATGGAGCCGACGGGGACCCACCCTCCCAGGAGGGGACCGGGGTCCGGGCAAAACAGCACAACCTCCACCAAAGCCGTGGAGCTAAGAGATGCAGCAGGAGCAACAAAAAACCCCAGAAAGAAACGCTTCCTCTGAGGCTGAGGAAGAGGAGGAGGTTTGCTCCTTCACCTCCTCTAAGGTGCCGGAGGCACGAACGAACGCCTGCTCAGGGACAAACTCCTACAAACTTTCTATCCAATCCTTTGGAGATGGGCGTAATGATGGAGGACAGAAGTTAAAGCAACTTCCAAAGGTGAAAGCAGGAGGGGGGGTGTAGGAGCTCCACTTTCAGCACTTTTGGGTCACTGATGCCCCCATCTGGTCTGTCTGAGGCAGACCATTATGATTGGGTTTGCCTGAGCTACACCCAAGGGTCTGCAACATGGGGGTCCGGAGCCACATGTGTCTTTACGATCACTCCATTTTGGCGCTCAGGTTAAAAAATAAAAATAAAAAAAGACATTCAGGATCAAGATTTTCCTCACCAAGAAGCAGAAACAGGACAGGCCATTTCCTCAATGGATCAGAACAAAGCACCAAGATAGATCAAACTCCAAGAAGAGACATTGGAGGAGGGCCAAGCCTTTCTACCCTGAACCTGACCACACAAAGGAAGCCGTGTCAACTGGAGCAGCAGTTATTTTGTACAGATACTCTGGTGATGCTCATGTTTGACGATAGAAAATCTCTGGTCTTTGGTCATTAGTACTTTTAGAGCTACATAACACATCAAGAGAAACAAAGCAGTCAAATAAGCCAAACCTCATTCAACTCATTCACAAATAGCTGAAGCAGTAGTATGTTTCACTCCACGAGGCAGCTGACTACAGTACTCAAAATGCTCCAACAATCCATCAGGCTGTGTGGCGTTGTAGTTTACCGAGGTCACTAAACTGGTGTAACAGATTTTAAAGCGCCGTGTACCACAAAATCAATTGGAGATCAATAAGCAAAGCCAGAATTTATATCCAAAGCGTGCCAAATTGTAAAGCAGATTTGCTATTTTTGAAAGAAAAAGAACAAAAATTCATGAACTTAACCCAAAAGAACTTATGGTGACACTAGTGAGACAGAAAAACATCAGACATGTGTTTCCCTTTAAAGAAAATGGGCCTGGGTTCTTCTGGATTAAACGGGCCTCATGGTTCAAAAAATATGGTGAGGGTACATCTCAATTAGTTCATATTTACAAATTTCTGGCCAAGCTACACAAACAGCAGTAAAACAAATAGTGCTTTTTTAATTATTAATCACTGCTGACATTACACAATAACTGAATAAGCTGCATAGAGACGATCCTATGTGGAACAGGGGGCTCTTTTATTTTGAAAAGAAATAAGAATATCTGTCAAGTTAGAAACTATTTCATATCTCAAAAAACAGCTATGTAATCTTTACATTTATTCAGCTATCCTTATCCTTTAATATTATCTGTATCATCATAGTATTCCAATCAGTGTCTGTTTGACACAAACAACTACAGACTGAAAGGAACTTCAGCTGAGCCAACTTGAACTGTGAGCACATGGCGCCACTTCTCCACACGCTCACAACAGATCTGCTGCTGCTGGCATCAATCCAGCTCTCTGGCGTCAATCCAGCTCTCGTCTCAAGCACCTCCACGTTCTTTAGCTGCACCAGCTGGTTGTACAAGCCAATACACTATTGATGAAAGTCACGAAAATGCACTTGTGCCTCTATTTCATGAATCCAAAGTTGAGACCTGTTCTAAGAGCTCTGGCCTCTGCAACTCCAGTGTAAAGAGGTGTGGAAATATGAAGGCAGGTGACTTCCCGTTAACACTGGTGAGGTGGGCGTGTCACTTGGGAAGATAGTGGTGATTACATAAATTAAGTTCACCTGTTCACTCAGGTGGAATGAACGTCCGTTGGAGTAGGTAAGCAGGAGATGTCCACCTTTTCTTGAGCACTGTGACACTTGATGCTTTGTTGACCCCTTTATTAAAGGTAACACTTCAACTTCACTTTGGGCAAAGCTTTCTCATTGCTTTTTACGTTAACGTTAAATGCCAATAGTCACAAATGAGAAAAGTACGCAAAAAAAAAAACAAAGTCACCTTAAAACATACGAATACGTGTCATCAATGGCAATTACCCCTCGTTTCCTCACAGCGGAACATGTTTATTGGAACAGACATGTAGCAGCTACAGAGAATGTTCAGCCATCTTTATAGCTTACAATATGACAAGGTTAAATCTGCTATTGCTGCTACTTATAAACTCAGTCCTGAAGGTTACAGACAACAGTTTAGGAACCAGAGAAAAAAACTGTTCTTTGACAAAACGATGTAGAGCCAGCATAAGATTGCATGATGGTCTGTTTTAATAAATAAAAAGGATATTCTTAAAAAAAATTAAAATAAAAACAGCAGCTGTGATAGCTGAATGTTTGTTAAAAAGCTAAGCAACAGACAGAAGGACATCTCAGAAGGAAGGCCCTCCTCTCCCACAGATGCTCCAAAGTCTTAAGAAAATGTTTAACTACATAAAAATAATCATGTTGTTACAGACTGTCCAACATTAGAGCAAGTGTGTGAAGCATACCCAACAATAAGCAAAAGCAGGGTGGACAAGTAAAAACTTCCCAGGCTCCAGCTGACCTCCAAAGTGAAGAATCTGTCCCACATTGGTTTGTACTTTTTATCTCAGATTGTGTTGTATCTCTAACAGGGCAAGGAGGACAGTTTTGTTAAGAGACACTTGTGGTTCTCAGTCTCCAATTCTGTCCAATGTATTGCCATCAAACGCTGACTCTTCCTGTCAAAGGAGTTGAGAGGGGTTTGGTTCTACTGAGGTTACAACAACTCAAGCTTGGTTAGGGTCTGTTGTGGCTGCCAGACCACCTTTCCCTAAAAAGAGGCTGATCCAATTATGGTAATGACATTGCTGGAGGGAAAGTACAGGCAGTTCCCGAAGTGATTGACACGAGAAGCAAGTCCAAGTTCTGAAAATTTATTTAGGGCCCAGAATCTACACCAAGAAAAAGAGATGGGTTTTATTAATCATCTGAAGTCATTAAAATCAGTGGTTTCCAGTCATTTTTTGGGCCACAGACTGGTTTAATGTCAAACAACATTTTCCCAAATTGGCCTTAAAGAGGCTGAATTTGGCATCCGATGTTTCTAAGCTTCCAGTTACCCTTACTTTTTAAGAAGAAAAATCCAGCAGGGTCAAGAGGTTGCTGGAGGCTACCCCATCAACTTTTGGGTGAATGCGGGGTACAACCTGGACAGCAACTGATGTGCGATTGCTGAAAAAAAATCTCCTAGTGCAATTTTAACTCCAAATTATATCAAATCTATAAACCATTTATTGGTTCAGTTTTTAACTTGTTGCACATTTTGCAACTCAGTAGCATACAACTCTTAATCCACTGAATACTTCTGAATACCCTTAATATCAAAAGAATCACCAAGTGCAACAAATCCCGCTAAATTTCACAGATTTCTCCAGGCCGGTGGCATACGGTCATTAACCCGAGACCATTGTAATTTTCTCTTGTCCTTTGACACCCACCAGGGGGGATATTTTGCTGCTGAGACTCATTGGCTTCTAAGTTTAATGTTTAAGGTCTTCAGATTCCTGCAATTAGCTCAAACTGGTTCATTCTTCTGTCCTATAAAGAACTCATTAGATTTACTTCAATTCTCAGAGTATTTTAAGTACTTGACCTCATTCAGCTTGTTGTCTACAAGCCTGGAACCACTATATTGGACTTGATTGAAAGGATCCTTTAATATGTCTACTTTCTTAAGATAACTACAAGACCTGTGAAAGTTATAGAATCTAGTGTCCATGAATGTGTGTCATCAGGGGTAGTAAATTAACAGGATGCTACATCAGGTTCACCTGAAGAATCCAGTCCAATCCAATAGAAAAGCCTCCTTAAGCACCTTCATACTGATTTGTTAACCCACTTCCAACACAAAGGAGACTAGAATCCCCTTGGAATTTAACAAAGATCTTCAAACATAATGGAGTTTTCTATCGGTCCAAAGTCTGGGCTGGTCTCTCCTGTCAGACCATCAACTGACCATCTGAGCCAAAGGCAGCCCAAACAATCCATCTGTGTCTCATTAGCCCCCCGGATCAGCCTGTTGCACCTCAGAGCCTTCAGTCTGTCTCTGAACAATGTCAACTGTTTTCTGCAGAGTCTCTTCTCTTCCTGGTACGGCGTGGGTTTTCGGTACCAGCCACCCATGCAGCTGTCCGACTGTCGGGCTTTTCATTCAAAAACCCACATTTCCTCCTCAGAAATTCCAACAACCTCAAAAACGAGGCATGCCAGCCTTTAAGGTACGTCAACTGTCACTTTGCATGCATTTAAGGCTCAGGAGCTGCTGTTCTGTGACGGGAAGTACCGTACATCAGGTGTTTTTTTATGTAATGTTTTGTAAATTAAGCAAAGCAAAAGTTGGTATCCACACAATTTAAACATGATTTTTTTTTAAAAAATCAGACTTTAAAGCCAAAAGGCATGGATCTTTTATTTCAGAGGATAACTTTTTAGTGGCCAACAAAATAGAAATAAATTATTTAAAATCAAGCAGGGAGAAAAATCAAAGCATAAGAACTGAAAACATTCTGTTAATCATCAACTAAACATGAAAACTGCAGGCATTTTTACTTCAGCTTAGTAAAATAGTTAAAAACAAAGCCATTTGTTTTATTTTAAGCTTTCTACTTAATGCTAATTAGCGTAAACGTTTTGAGTAATTTTTGGTTTCAGATGCATTTTTACTTTAAGCTACCTTTCAGTTTAAGGTTAAGTACTGTTTATACATATGATTTTTTTATCTAGTTTATATTAGTTATTCAGCACAGCACTACCCGGTGGCTTCCTGAGATTGTGTGTGTTTTGCAGGTATTTTTGAATAAAATGACAGTTTGGGTGAAAAATTTAAAGCTGCAGAGCCAAACTATGTGCAGAAATTGGCAGGCCCGTTGTGAATTTGACTTATTTTTATGAGGAGACTCAATAGACCATACTGCGAGTTACTGCTTTGCAAAAATAAACCTTATTTGAAGACTGGTTTCTTTTCCAATATGCCAAGCAAAAGTCCAAATAATTTGATTGAAACCATAACATTTAAAATGACAACTGCCCATCTAGAATTTTTTTTTTTTTATATATGGTTTTTGATGAACAATTCAGTAAAATGTGACAGTCATCTGGATGATGTGAAGAGTTCACCTACAGCAGGAGTTGTACATTATATACAGTATTCTCGCTTTTGGGATTGTCAGCTCATTTATTTTTAACTGGGGCCCCCTGCATTTAACCGACTGTATTAACATACAACAGAGATGTGGGCTTCATTCCAGCGTTTGACCTTTGCCTCAGCCGAAACAAAAGGCAACAGCGCATCTCCTCCGAACCCTCTTCCCCTTTCTAGAGCCGCTTTACACAGGGGAGAAATTCCAAAACAGTTATTGTTAATGCCGCCAGGAACTCATCAGCGCACTTTGTTCCACTTATAGGCCTGTCAGTCACATCCAGCTTCATTATTCCCCACAGGGTCAGAGCAATGAGGCCACAAACCGCCGCTCACCATTTCTGCTGAATCAGTGTTTTTCACAGGACTTCCCTTCATGCTCATGTTAGCATGGAGGCAGATCGTGTTTGTGGGTGTGTCGGCATCACAAAACTGAAAGTAAAAAAAATTAGACAGTTTTTCCAAATGAGCAACCTACCAAGGAAAGAACATCAAGATAAACAAATTACGTTCTGCTTGCTGAGTCCCACTATAAGTGTAAGAACCTGCAGATTAGGAATAACCCATTCACTGTATTTGAAAAATGGACTGAGTGAACCCCCCCCCCGGCGTTCCAAACAGGAAGTACCCACTGGCTCCAAGAAGCCAAAATACCATAGACTTCTATAAAGAAATAACAGCTATCACTTAGTCATTTTATTGATCAGAAAGACCATTCTTAATCTGATATATGTTCTTGATAATCCTACATTTTTTCATATTTTTTCCGTAGTGCAAGTTATTCAAGTCATAAACTGACCAGATACCTCAATTAAAAGTAGGCGGAGCCTGCTTGCCCCCCACATCCGACGTTCAATACGTTTGACAAGTTCCGTGTAGCCCGCTTTCAAACGGTAGGGGTGTGGATTTCCAATAAGATCACTTCTGATTGGCCAGTATGGTTGCAATAGAAATGTCGACTTAGACCAAGTTGGAACAATCACTGGTTACTGACGATGCCTGGCACCAATGTGGCGGCATCCTTATTGCAAAAACAGGCAACTGACTTCATTAAGCTTCTACTTTGTTTTAAGACCCAAAGCACTTTACAGTCACCCACATACACACACACTCATATTCTGATGATGGCTCAGCTGCCTTACACTGGCGCCAACCGATAACCACCAGGAACAATGTAGGGTTGCCGAAGAGCACTTTGAAACATTGCCAGGTAAGGCAGTAGAGGTCAACTACTTTGCCTCTGCACCACAGCCACCAAGCAAGCAATTTGTAGGGGTGATGTCACACTCACTCGCTCCAGTTTTGATATACAGTCAATGGAATCAACCAACAATAAAGAAAAAGACAGGCGTCTGTCTGGAGCACCAACTGGGAAACAAATATGGAGAACTCTATTGAAAATGTAACTTACAGCCACTTTAAATGCATTGTGGTTGAAACCCTGAGTGAAGGTTCAATGACGAGGAATCATGTCCACGCTCACAGAGCCCCCTCAGCATGAACAACTGGCACGACGTCTAAATTTAAAGCCTCCGTTACATAACATACAATGTGGTGGCAGTCGGCGGCTCACTGTGTGTCCCAAATGGTGCTTCAGAATCTTTCTCCCCACAAGAACTATTTCTGGTCCATATCAGCCCAGAGATTCTTGTGTAGGCCAATGCAAAGCCTCCTGGGACCTCTGATGGCTTCCAGGAAGTGGCTATCTCTCCAAGTTTGGAGATAAAAGATTATAAAAAGGGTTCAGCGCCAGCTTGTTATTTAGCTTTACTGTGACAGTTCCTGCGTGAAACCGAGACATGCAACGAGGTTACAAACTAACACACTAATTCAGGGCCGAGCGGCCCCTGAAGCCGTTAAATGAGAGACTCTGCTGCTATTATGAGCCCAAACGTGCCATTAGAAAGCCTGTCTGTTATCAGGACGCTCTGGTACGAGCTTTTTATAACCTTATGACAGCGTGACAGAGGATTTTGGGACACTCTGTGGTTGTTTACACAACTCAACTGTAGGACAGGCATGCAGTTCTCAGAACGGGCCTTTCGCACAAGTTTAAAGACCCACTCCAATGAAAATCCAGTTTGTGGTAGATGGTTTTTAACACTTTTCTCATGGAGGACGTGCAAAAAAGAAAATAAGCTCCAAACTGTGTTTCATTCAATCTGTTGTGAATCAGGAACAGATGAAAATAAAAGTTGGAAAAAGAGATTATTTATGACGTAATAAGATATTCAGGTTCCGTTATATTCTGATTCATCTGCTTGCAGATGACTAAATCCATGTTGGTCTTCGTTTTCATCGTCTGAGCGGACATCAGGCTCAGAACTGTACGGCGGGATAACTCCAATACTGCTCGCCATTTTTGTTGCACCGCTGAAGTTGGGACCCTCGGACCCCAGTTTACCCGACTTGGGTGGCCCCCGCCCCCCAGACTCATGAAGGAATTCCCTCAACCTTACTTTGCTTTCTCCACATCTCGTGTTTGCTTCAGTGGCAAAGCAGCGGCATCACTTTACAAAACCTCATGTCAACACGAACACAAAGGCTTTGAAATAATCATATTTACAAGTAAAAAAATTCATAATAATCACATAAAATACACACACAAGTTCCCCGTCAACAAATGCCACGACCTTACTGTCTGGAAGCTGGCGTGCTCGTTTCCCGCACAGGACACAGATGCCCTTTTAGACCTTGTGGCAGTGGAGCCCGCCTGATTGCACATTGTCCTCACCTGCTTCCACACCTGGTTCCAATTAAGGGCTTTGGGAGTGCTTAATTAATTAAGCTTCATTTTCTTCATACATGGCCCTTATGAGATAATGGCACAAGAATATGTAAAACAAAAAATACAATTGTCATTGGAGTGGGTCTTTATTGAAGACGATATATTTGGGAGCTAGAGTTTTGATATCATAAAAGAGCCAGCGATGACTGCAAATCTCAAATAAATAAATAAATGAAGGGAGGGAGCAGCAGACGGGTTATTCTTCACAAGAGGTGAAAGCCAGTCCGTCACCCAGCAGATTTAGGCAGCTTTAGAGCACAACAGATCAGATGAGATTACGTTCTGCTGATCCCCTGTGAAGCAGACAGTAGATTCATTGATTCCTGCGCCTCCTGGAACAGCTCTAGATCTTTATTCAAACATCAACCCAATTTAAAGATAACCACACACACAAAAAAAGAGAGAACCCAAAATAAAACTAAAAAGACAAAAAACACTGCAAAGGTCAAATTAGCAGAGCAGTTCCTGCCAATAGATAATTGATCATAATAGATATCTACTGCTTTTTTTGAAAGAATGAAACTTAATCCCGCTGTGATGCATTTTCCCCATGACCTCCTGAGTAAAGGTCGTCTCCTCACACACAACCCATGCAGGCCAGTGTTGCAGTTGGTGCATGCCATGCAGTGTGTTGATCCAGCAGCAGCATGGCTGCAGCCATGCATTCATCTGACCTACTTTCTCCACGCTCTTCCCTCCCCTCTGCCTGGTCTGGAGAGGGGGGTGGGGGGTGGAGGAGACCACCAGGCTAGAAGTGCAGAAACATCCCACATCCATGAAGCTACCTGCCATGTCTGCATCCGTGAGGAGGATGACGCTCAGTCAGTCCCCTCCTCCATGCTCCTGTCTAGGCTTCAGAGACCTGAGCCTCAGAACCGGAGGTCCTGTCTGGATCGTCGGGTTCGGTCCAGTAGGATGAGTCTGCCTCAGACAGCAGATCAGTGACAGCACACTTCCACGGATGTCCACGGAAGCCGTGGCCCACATTTCCCAGCCTCCTTTGTTTTTTCATGTCTCCCGCGCCAACATGCGGGGTGGAGAACGGCGGTGGCCGTGGGTCGAGAACTACTATGCCGCTAAAAAAAAATCCCAGCACGTGCGTGCGTGGCTATTTGATCCAACGTGACGGGGAAGTCTGGTGTGTTTATGATCCACCAGACGTGGCCCGTGAACCCTCCCAGCCGTCCGAGCGGACCCGATCCCACCCCCACCGCGGCTCCAGCTGTGCCCCCCTCCCTCCTACCTGGACCCTCTCGAAGTTTTCCCTCTCCGTCTCCAGGCTGTTGGCCCCCCCGGTCCGCCGGATCACTTTGGGGATGGCGTTGGGAACTTGCTGCATGGAGCTTTTCACTCGATCCATTTGGGGCAGCAGAAGAAGAGCAGGGACGCTACGCGGAAAATGTCGACTAGAGAAATAAAATCTGTAAGTTTGTATAAAAATTTAAAAAAGGAAATAATTAAAAAAAAGAAACCCAGGAAGTTTCTACTATGGCGGGCAGCCGTCCATGCCGCTATGGTCGCTTCGTTCACCGGAGCATTTTGTCGTAGTGCCCGTTAATGACTGGAGGGGAAGGGTGGACGCCGCTACCGGTTATAAGGAC
Source organism: Oryzias latipes (assembly GCF_053564925.1). Taxonomy (NCBI): domain Eukaryota; kingdom Metazoa; phylum Chordata; class Actinopteri; order Beloniformes; family Adrianichthyidae; genus Oryzias; species Oryzias latipes. The sequence continues at coordinate 13,841,868 of NC_136249.1, read as the reverse complement.
ACTCCACTTCCGCTTTTACTTTCAAAATAAACGTTCCGAGAAAAGAAACAACCACAACAAAAGACCTGATGAAAATGGTCATGATGGAGGACATACATAGAGAAAACTCAGCTTACATTTTTTCTAAGTGTTTCTTTGTTTAAATTATGTTGAATCAGATGCAGGCGGAAAAGTACTGTTTGAAAAAGATTGTTGGCCTATTTGCGATGTAGAAAATAGGCTGGGAGGGCAACAAACTCCCTGATCTGCTCCATTCTGATGCATCCACTTGTGGACGACAAATAAATCCATGTACAACTTTGTTTTCCTTATCCGAGTTGACGTCTGACTCAAAAGATGAATAATGCTTGCCCTTTTTTTTGCACTGGTAATGCTTGGTTGGGGGTGTGAGGGGCTGTAATCTAGCAGGAGAGAATGTAAACAGAAAGCTCTCAGCAATACAGAGGGGAAGGGGGACGGGGTTGTTCCATGCCAACGGTGCCGCCACAAATCAGAAGTAAATTTCTTATGAACTATTGTCACTCTGCAGAAACTATGTCCTAGAAAACAACAGTTTTGTTCATAAACATAATTAAAAGATCACTGGAAATTATTTCAAAATACATAAAAAGACGATTGGAGTGGGTCTGTAAGCGTTGTTTTCAAATCAATATGAAAACTTCGGGCTTGTCTAGTTTTCATTGCTTTTTGAATCAAAGGGCACTCCATTTTTGTTCCTCAATAAATAATCTGCACGGACAGAAAAAGTAGCCTGATAAATGTAAAAAATGTTAAGAAGCAGATTATGTTAATCATGTAAAAAAAAAGGTAAGACAAAGCAGGTATGGGAATGTATAACTGCTTCTTCCCATTCCTTTTCAATTGATTTTACTAACTCCATTTATTAAATTTAACCATAATATTTGATTGGGTCCATGTGTGATGTGTTTCTATATATTGGTAAAAATATGTCTATTTATGATTTGGGGCAACTACAATGTACAAATAAAATAATTTTATGACTTAATATTGTAAAAAGATTTCATACATTTATTTATTTTATTTTTATTGTCTTTTTCATTTGTTTTATTTGATAATATTCCTTGAAATGACACCATAAAAAAACGTTTAGAGTAAAAAGAGGTAAAATCTTCTAAAAATGAATGGGAATAAAAAGGTAAGTGCAATCATTTTACAAAGAAAGGGCCATTTAAAAAAAAGTTGTACTTTTATTATAACAAAGCTGTGCGTTTATAAAGATGTGAGTCTAAAAAGGGAAGTGGATTTAGTGAGATTCTTAAGCATGTCCATGTCCAACCCATTTCTCGGAATTGTCTGCAACATTAATTAAACGGGTCAAGTTTGACTAATTTTGTTGAAGCATCTTAAAAGTTAAATGTAACATTTCAATTTGGAAAAATTATGATTTTTGCTAGTAGGCTAATTACGACTTATTAAAGAATTAATTTATGAGTTTGTTCTCAAAAATTGTTTATACTTTACATTTTTTTATATTTATATTTTTATTTTACAAATTTTTTACTCATAGTTTTTTTAATTGATTCCAATATTTTAATTCCTTTATTCTCATAATTCTGAACATTTTCTTTTGGTTCACAACCTTATTCATATAACTTTACTAATGTATTCTTAGAATTTTTACAACTTTATTTTAATAATTGTATGACTTTTTACAGATTAAATTTACAATGTTTTTCTTATCATTTTAATTTGAACTTTTTCTTGTAGTTTACAGGTTTTGAAATTATTTTTCATGACTTTATTCACTATTTACTTTATTTATGATTTTCTTTTCAAAATTTTACGACTTCGTTCTTATAATTTTACAACCTTGATCTCAAATATTTGTTTATTTGGCCTGTTTCTGTTATGTTGGTCTGAATAATCTTTCGTAAAAAATAAACTTAATCGATGATTTAAAAAAAATCCATAAATGATGCTGAATTGCTGATGAAAACCCCAAACGTGTGTGAAAGGCTTTTACTTTGAAACAGGAAGTCCCATCTTGTTCCTGCTGCATTGACACTCCCAGGATGCTTGAGCAGGGCGATATTTTCTCTGGCAACGCTCCCTGACTCCCCCCGCTGTCCTCCGCTATTGGCTGAAGCTGTGGAGGCTCCGCCCACACCTTTGGTGAGGTGTAGCATAACTGACACTCGAAAAAAACTCATTAAACTAACAATTTGCTGGAGGGTTTCTTGCAGTTTAGGGACACATTGAAAACGTTATGGCTTGTGGAACAAAATAAATGACTGATTTTCAGAGCTATACATTACTTTTGTATTGCTTCTCATTTTCTTATACAACACACTCATGTCCCTTTTTACTGTTTTGACTCCACCCTTCATGTCTGAAGAAAAGATGGATGAAAGCTGTTGTCATGTCACCCATCGCCATGGATCAGCATCATTTTCCTTCTTTTTTTGTGTAACGTAACATTTTTGAAAATTGGAATATTTTATATTTAGAGATATATAGCTTGGTTTTTACAACAGCTCTCACATTTTATATTATATTTCATATGTTATGATTAATCTATTTATACTACTAGCAAAATTTCATATCCACAAATGCACGTTTTCAAACCGCTAAATCCTTTATTCATTCAAATTTAAAACTGCGTCGGATCTGTGACTCCTGATGCTTTGGAGTTTGTTGGGCTTGTTGATCTATAATTTGATGCTTTTTTTCTGTTTTGTTTGAGAATATTTGTTTGGTATATTGCCGCTATCTCTAGCACTAACGTTTGTTTGTTTGATTTGTTAATGTATATTTGAACATTGACAATAAAAACAACAAAAAAAGACATCCCAGAACCAAAATACATTTTAAAAAAATCAGCAAAGAGGTAGAATAAACTAGATTCAAAAGCAGAAACAGACCCAGAAACCCCATCAGAGACCAGATGACGTTTATAAGGTAATTCCCCACACGCACACAGTTGTCATCTTTACATCCTGTAATGAAGGGATGAGAACGTTATTCAAAACCAGATTGTGACTTTCTGTTCCACAAAGGAGCTCTGTTGGGGTTTCTGTTGAAGTAAAACTAGTCGGTTTCCTTATGGAACCACTAGGGGCTTGTTATTATTTACTTTACTGTAAAATACTTCAACTTTGCATCAGGAATGAGCACAATGTCGCTGAAAAGTGAGCTTTCTTTACGTCTTTGTGGGAGTATTAATTAACCACGGAGTGTCCTCATTAAATCAGACGTCAATGACTTTCTCAGAACTTCACTTCAGCCCAACATTTAGGATCAAGTTTATGCAAAACTGTAAGAATAACAATAATAACTGAAAAACTGGTTCCAAATAAACTCCCTATAAACCAGTATGTGACGTGACCACAGACAGTAGTAGTTCACATTAGTAGCTACTACAGGATGATTCTCCATTTGGTTTTTTTATTTCTTTGCATGCATTCTGCTCCTGATATGTTCCGGCTGCACATGAATGTTTGTTTTTTTTGGTCACTGCTGCTTCCTCAGCCCCCCTCCCTGACTGGCAACGGCTGTCATTGAAGACATTTCCTTCAGAGATGAATAAAGTTTCTACATATCTGTCTAGAATAAATTGAAACTGGATCTGTTTGGTCAAGTGCTTTAGGAAAAATGACCCCGGAAAACACGTGTGACTGACAGGCTGGGGTAAAGAGAACAACAATCTCAGAACAAAAAGACCCAAACGATTGATTTATGTAAAAAAAAAAACAACAAAGGAAGTATTTGGGCTTTTTGGAGTTTAAAAATGTTTTTAGTGCAACCCTAGTTCCTTTTGTATCAGATATATTTTCATTATATTACACATTAACTCCTAAATATATACATAGCAAAAATGACAAAAATTGAGATCAAACTGTTTTTTATGTTTTGTAATAAAAATCAAATTTAAACAGACCAAATAAAAATGTACACATCTAAAAACGATGAAACAGCAAGTTCAAAAATGTGAAAAATGAATTTAAAAAACAGACGTTCGTCCAGTGAAATGATTTATTTAAGGAGGAAACACATCCTAACTCTTGCTATTTTTGCCTTAAACTAAAAATGTCAAACCTTTTTCGAAACCTTCACGCTAAATTTGAAATAAAAACGTTCCTAGTGGCTGGCCGGCATCATTCTTACGACATTGGAAACAACAGATGTGATTGACGTATGCATGTGGGAGTGCAGAAACTGTTTTCATCACACAGAAACTTCTGTTTGGACAGTTGAGCTTGTTGGGAGCAGTTTGACAGTTTCTGCCAAGCTGGGACCGTGGTGACTGGACAGAGTTGAGTTTCTTCTTATCTTCATAATTGAATTGAAAATGTGTTATTTTAATAAACATAATGTAAAAATCAACATTATGCAAAATAAGCAGCTGAACTATTCAAAGCCTGTTTGCAGCATTTCATGCTTCAGGCTCCCTCATGGGGCCCTAATCATTAAAGGAAAATAAAACGTGTTTCAAGCAGCACAAATGTTGAACTGTTTGGTTGAGTCCACTCGTGCAATTTGATCTTATGTATTTACTCCACTACATCTGGCAATGATATGGAGGATAAACACAGCTTTGCAGAAAAAAAGTATCTGACAAAGTGAAGGACTTAGAAAAAGTTTTAAAAATGAGCAAAAACTATTGAAAACCCACTGAAATCTCATGAGATTTCCAGATCATTGCGTGAATTTATTGTTTGTAAGCCAATCTAACACCACAGAAGGTTCTTCCTTCCTGTGGTAATAAAACTCCTTCATGAAAACTTGTGTATTTCATCAAACTACTTAGTGATTTTTGTGGTGTTGTTCCAAGCGCAACACTCACTGCTTTTGATGGAAAACTTGTGTTCAAAAAAAGGATTTTGTGCTTGAAACAGAATCTACATTTGAAACGCAATACGACGTGCCAACAAAACAGTTTGAGAGAAATTCTGTCTTTTCTGCACACAAAACAGAGCCAGCCAATCACAGAGAAGGAAATGAAGGTTGCTGCCGTTTGGTCAAAAGTTTTTCTAATCAGCTCGTTGACTGGATCAGAGTTTTTTTTCGAATTTTTAAGTGGATTTTTCTATTTCAAGTGCAAAATCTTTTTTTTTCTTTTCTTTTTTTTAACACAAAAACGTTTTCTGCTTAAAACAGTGGGTGTTGGGCTTGGAATGATGGCACAAAACCACCTGACAGCATTTCATATTCCTTTTGCACTCTGCTCATTTACACTGCGCTGTCTCTGCTAAAGCTTTTTCTTTGTTTGTTGCATGTTGACTTTTTATGATGGGAGCTCTGATGAAAATGCAATTTCCCCTCAAAATAAATAAAGTATTCGGATTCAGATTCGAGGGTTAACTTTAAGGCTAAAGAGAAGTGGTTGGAGCTTCAATCTATTCACCCAAAAGCTACCAACCAGGCCAGAGACTTGGGTGTAGTGAGACACACACACATCAGCTTTCATTAACACGTTTAGGCAAAATCAGCTCTTGAAAATATTTCAAGAATCTGAGATCTGATGTCTAAGGAAAGCAAAACCTGGAAAAACTAGTTCATGCTTTCATCTTTAGTTCTTATTACATCCGCTCTGTTACTTTAAGCTTTAAATTCAGTTCTTTTGAGCTTTCTTTACAGTTTTATATTATAATCACTTTATTATTACTTTTGATATTTCTTATAAAGTACTTTGTAATGTGCCTTGAAATGTGCTATACAAGTAATCGTACTGTGCCTTGAAATGCTTTGATATGAAAGCTTTTTTTGTTTTTTTATTTTAGGAGTTAACAAGAATTTCTTGACATTTTTACTTAAGAAAACAAATTACCCTCAGACCTCCAACTTGTGAACTTTGAAGTCATGTAACTCAGTTTTCCTTAGAATTCCTCCTCCACTTTTGTAAAAAAATAAAAATAAATAAAAAACTTAATCAAACTAAACAAAGACTCCTTTGGCACCTATTTTAGTTTACCACAAAATACTCCCATAAACCTCACAATAACACCCCAACCGGTAAACAGTGATTAGGCAAAGCAAACCCTGTGATTTAGTGCACTTAATTGTTTTGAAGCAAAAACTTGTTGCTGTTGTCAAAGTCATGATTGTTGGTTTTAAGTCAATGCTGCCCCCTGCTGGTGAGAAGGGAGAAATACATTGTTTTCCTCTTCTTGTCTTTCTTCATATTATTTGTAAGTTTGTAACCAATGAAACCACAATGGTTTTATTATTTGCCATTTGTACATAACAAAATAAAAAAGTAAAAAAATGAATAAAATAACATCTATAAAGGGTTGGGTTACATGTGAATATCTATATAGGAAGTCATAGAAAAACACATCACCCCCCCACCCCTTACCTTTGGAATTATGCCACCTGCCTTGCTTTTTATTTATCATGTGACCATGTTGACTGCCACTCACATGTTGTCATAGGGAAAACACCTGACATGTTTTCTGTGAGGTTTAATTGTAGATTTAAATATTTGAACACAGACAAACACATATTTATTTATATTTATAACACGCGTCCTCGTGTATTTTCTAACAGGGTCATATTTACGTAGCTCTGGACATGTTAGAAAACATCTTCCCTCAAAATAATCATTTGTGGCCATGAATTTGTATTTTGTGTGCACAAATTAGCATTTTGAAGCCACATTTTGGTAATTCATGGCCACAAATCAGCATTTTCTAAACATTTGTTGTGGGCACAAAGTAGCATTAATAGGAAAAAGGTTAGTACACAAGTTTGAAGGTAGCATTTTGTGTGTACAAATAAGCATTTTATTACTATTTTTTGCACACAAATTAGCATTTGCACAAATGTACAAACTGGCAAATTGTAGTCGGACAGTAGCGTTTTGTGGCCACAAATTAGCCTTCCGTTATAACAACTTAGCATTTTATGAGAACAAATTAGTTTTGTGCAAACAAATTAGCATTTCATTAGCATTTTGTGGGCACGAAAAAGGATTTTATGGGCAATGTATGCATTTGGTTTGCACCAAATTTGTATTTTGTGCATACAAGTTTGCTGTGTACACAAAATTAGTATTTAGTGCACACAAATTAGAATTTTTTGGACACAAATGAGTATTTTGAGCAAACAAATTGGCATTAAATTGGCATTTGGTGGTCACATATTAGCATTCTGTATGAACATGTTCTTATCTTCTCAAAATTCGTATTTTGTGTGCACAAGTTGCAATTTATTAGCATTTTGTGCCCACAAATGAGAATTTGTGGGCATAAACTGCTACTTTGTGTGCACAAATTCGCACTTTGTGGACACAAATAGTATTTTGTCTTCACAATTTGTGGACACAAATTTATATTTTGTGGGCACAAGTTGGTATTTTTACAACACTCGGTGGGCGTAAATGAGTAGGCCTAGTTTGTGTGCGCAAATGAGCATTTATTACACACAAATTAACATTTTGTGTTTACAAAATAACATCATGATGTACGCACATCTACATGCACAAATTGGTGTTGTGTGCACAAATTTCTAATTAGCTAATCCGAGGCCACAAATTATTAATTTGAGGGAACCATTGGTCTTTTTTGTGCCATGTACAGGGCTTCGTACATATTTTATTATTTCCTGAAACGTTCAAAACTATCCCACGCACTTCGAACACACTATAACTTACATTATCGGTACATGACTGAGCACAAAACCTCAAGATTACAGAAAACGAGGAGGTCCAAGTATCGCGAGATTTATCCCTCTGGGAGGATCGGGGCTTGAAGTTTCAGATGCATCGGTAGATGAATCATAACGGGATCAAGATGTCTGGACGATCAGGCCGCGCTGAGACCCGAAGTCGGGCCAAAGACGACATCAAAAAGGTCCTGGCGGCCATCGAGAAAGTGCGCAAATGGTATGTAAACTGCGCGGCGCAAAAAGGGCATGAAAATCGAGACCGCGGCGCGATATCTTGCTGCGTAGCTCAACAAACTTCAGTCGGGAAAGTTGGATGATTGACAAGGCTTTCGACCAACCAGCGCGCCCGTTTGACAGAGGAGGCGGGGCTAGTTGAGTTTTTCCGCCGACAGCTGTCAATATGGCTCCAGCAGCTTCACATGCGGCGGCTTGAGAAGTCGGCGAGCCTCCTGAGAGCTGCATTGCTGTGGAAATCAGACACTAACGCGTTACATTGAATTTCCTCCATTCTGCTGTGCACGGAGAAGTAGAGGGTTTTGATCAGATATTAGCTCCGCTGCACCGGACTATGAAAACACGCGTGACTAATAAATGCGTTCATTTCTCTATTATTATTACGACGCCCTGAAATCTAGCAGCTGCTAGGAGATTTCCCCATGATCCAACGTACATTTCTCCTCAGGGAGAAGAAATGGGTGACGGTTGGAGACACGTCCCTGCGCATATTCAAGTGGGTTCCAGTCACTGAAACGAAACAGGTGTGAGCCTCAGTCAATAAAACACACAGAGACCTGTGTCACGACCTGCATCCTCCTGATGGGTTTCATCCTCTTTCCAGATCTTTCGGACCAAATCTACGGGTGGAGACGTTAGGGGACTGAAGGATGTGGTTCTGGAAAACACCAACTCTTTGCTGGATTTCACAGGTAGCCTGAGGATTCCTAAAGAACATTTTCTTTATCATTCATATCTTGGATCAATTGGGTTTGATTTAACCAGATCAAAGTGATCCTCCATTCCAAGGGTTTCATGATTGTTCCAAACGTCTGCTCTTAGATGACAACAGCAATCAAAGCTTCATGTCAGACGTTTATCAACCAAAAATGGACAACAGCAGCAGCAACTCCAGCTCCCAGCAGGTCAGCCCCCCGCATACCTTCAGCCTCCGAGCGGAGGACTCCCAGCCGCCCATGCTGGGCCAGGAGAGTGTGGATGGTATGTAAATAAAACCATGTCCAGAACTGTCATTAAAATCCTGTTTTTGGTGTTTCTAACATGTTCTTGTTGCATTTTTCTGATGATGGCCATGTATAAACAATTATAGCTTAAAACTGCATTTCTGAGTATTTTTTTATTCAAACTGTGAATCAGGAGCAGATAAAAAAAAAAAAAGTGGTGGAGGATAAAGCTCCCTGCTCTGCTCCATTTCGATGCATCCACAATCATATCCATGTTCGCCTTTGTTCTCCTTGTCCAAGCTGGCTGGATGCTCCAATGTTGCTCACCAGTTTCACCTGTAATGTTTTGTTGGGGTTGTAGGGGGCTGTAAGCTACTGGGAGTGAGTGTAAACAAAGGAGATGATGGGAAATTACTCTGCGCCAGTGGTCCCGCCCACAACTCAGAAGAATTCCTAATGAACTGCTGCTGCTCTGCAGAAACTCTCCTAAGAAACAATACAAGTTTTTTTTTTTGTGTGTGTGGCTAAAAATAGCATAATAATAATTAAAAGACCACTGGGAACACTGAAAATAGATCAGAAGATGACTTTAAATGAATAAAAACAAAATCTCTTCCTAACTTAATGACACAGTGTCTTCTCTCTCTTGATGCAGAACCAGTCCATTTGGGACAGGAAGGTGCAGATGAGCCACCTACTCTTATTAAAGAGGACCCTCTCTCATCTGGAGCCATCAAACGGGGAGCTTCAGATATACAGGTTTCTCTTCGACAGCTTCCAAGACAAACTCAAGCACATCTTCATGAAATACAGTGGTCCCCTTAGTATATTGCGCTTGGAATAAAAGAGTGTAATTCTGCGTGTTGTTCTTTCTAACAGCGTATCGTGTTCTGCCCCCTCATTGGCTCTTGACAACGGTCAATCAATCTCCTCCATGCACTATCTCCTAAGCAGTCTGTTTGAAAAATGGGCACAAATCTTCAATTGTGATCAGATGTTTGCTTTCCGTCTATGATCCTTTACATACTTTTCTGGGAAGGTTTGAACTTTGAGAGTTTAAGCAAGAGAAAAAAACTGGGAAAATGTTCATTTCTGTCTGAGAAAATAGTATAAAGTGTAAAATAAAGATAAAGTCCCACTATCTGTCACACACCTAGGTGTGGGAAATTTGTTTTCCGCATTTGACCCATCCCCTGGGGGAGCGGTGAGCTGCCGACGAGCCGCGCTCGGGTGGTCCAAGCCAACCCCTTAATGTTGAGTGTCAAGCAGGGAGGCATTGGGTCCCATTTTTAAAGTCTTTGGTATAGTAAAGTGGTATAGTAGGCATTCCAGCCTTGAAACATCTGTAATGCTACTCTGTGGATTTCATCTATCGCAGCGATAAACGAGGGGACACTGTATCCCATTTCACGTCGAGTTAGTTATGTCCTGATAAGTTTTGAGGTGTAAATAGAAGCTGACATGTCTAACTTGTACTCTTGTCCAGCAGGAGGACCTACCGGTAGATGAATCGGGGGCACCGCCTTTGAAGAGGATTTGCAAAGGGGAAAATGCAGCGCTGAGATAGCTTTTGTACCACCTTTTTGTCCGTAATGCATAAGAAACCTGCTTGGATGTTGGGAAATTAACAACATTTTCAGAATTATGATGGGTTTCTTTTTACATGTTTATGCAAGTATTACTCATTACAGTTCAGCTGAGACTTTTTAAACTGTTATGAAGCTTAAAGTGCAAAGCAGAAGCGTTTTCAATCTTTGAATGTACCTGGCCACACTGTAGATTTCTGTTCTGTTTGCTGCAAACACATTTCTGACATCAGTTTTTTACGTTAGCATGTTTTCATACGTTGTTTTTATTATGTAAGGTTTACTAGGGAATAAATGCCCAATGTGCAGCTTAAAGCAGATTGAAGTTTAGATGTGCCATTTATGCTTTCAATATAAAATGCTTTCTGCAGAAAACCTTTTGGCTTGACACATTTGAGAATAAAATCATTTTTAAAATATGATTCTAACATCTTTGCAAGTGAATGATTTGTCATTGTGGCCCATTAAAAGTAATGGATGTCTGTTGAGTAATAATTTGGCTATGATAAAAATGTTGATTTTTAAAAATTAATATAACATTCCAATTTTGAGATGCATGTTACATGAACAAACAGTCCCATGTTAGGTTTTTATTTAGGTTTTTTTCTGCAGTTCCTGAATTGTTTCCTTTTTGAAGGATGATGAGAGAAATTATAACTTCAGAGAAACTAACTAAAGTGATTTACACATTAATACTCACTGAAAGAAATAATCTTCTCAAAAACAAGTTAAAAAATATTGAATACAAAATGTTTTTAATTCTTGATATGAGTGAAACCAATTGGGTGATGGAACAAATGAAACTTTCTTAAGAGAAGTTGTAATGTTCTGCCCTTTTAAGAAAAAAACAGGTCTTGAAAATATAAGCACTAATATTTAGGTAAATTAATCTGGTTATTGGAAATATATCTAAAAATGTATGTTTTGCTTGCAAAAATAAAATGGTTCATTGACACAACCGTCCTACCCCCATTGTTCTAATAAACAGTCCAATTCTTTTTAGACCATATATTCCTCTTAGAGAAAGACTGGAATTAAACATTTTAAAACAAGTTTGTCTTAAAGATTAAATGTATATTTGTTAAAACAGTCAAATAGATAGTTTCAGTTTTCTTAAATCAAGCAAGTCTGTTTCTCGTAACAAGACCCCTCACTGTTCACAATTAAAAATGCCATGTGTTAAAAGTGTAAAAAAATACTATGTAAAGTAGAAAAAACGAAATAAAGTAACAAAAACATGTTAGGTTTGAAAAAAAAGTAAGATAATTAACTATATAAAGGTAAAAATAGACCAAAATAAAGTAAAAAAAAAGAAGCTTAAAGTATAGTGTAAAGTAAATTAAACCTTAAAAATACTGTGTAAAAACTCTTTTAGAACGCAATAAAATATTCAAGATTTACTGCGTCACAACAAGTCTTCACATCTTACTGAGAAGTTACTAAGGGGTTTATCCAGTCTATTATCCAGTCAGTGTAATGAAATTCTTGAAATCCTTGGTGAAATTTGGTGTTTTTGCTGTACAATCCTGTCTCACCGTCAGGGGCTGCCAAAGACAACAACGCTTGGTGAGCCAAATTATCTAACTGTATGTGATCACAACCCAGATTTTATTTTATTTTTTATTTTTTTAACAAGGCTATAAAAAAGAGGCACACCCTAGGCTGCAGTGGATACGTTCTTTTCAGTTCACTGTAAAAACCATTTTGTGTAAAACTTGGGGGGAAAAAAAGTTGTTTTTTTATTTCTTGATTTGTTTCAAACTAAATTAATTTTGTTTCTCCTAAAAGCAAAGTGCCTTCGATAAAAAATAATAATAAAAAGAATAACAATTTATTATTGCTCCTTGGGAAAAAAAACGGTTTATTTTTAAGTGGCTTCCCGACTCTTATAATAGACAGGTTGTTTCGACCAATCGCAGACCGCTAAAGTAATTCAACAAGGCCGCTACACTGGGAGGACCAATAGGAGTCGAGAGTGGGCGGGGAATAACTGAGGCGCCGCTTGCTGCCGGGGAAACGGGGTGCTGAGGTTTTACACAACTGTGCCGGTGGACTAGAAACTCCCGCCATTTCGACAAGGAATTAACCTCTTGTTTGATTCAGGTTACTTTCGCGTAACACTTGCTGATTCGGAACTCGTATGTTTGGAAAGTCTGATCGTTAAGCAACAAGGTCACTTTTAAAGAACCGAGAAGCTTCTATTTCATAACACTTTACCGTCGTACAGCTACCTCGACTGTTGCCGCGAGTTTGTTTTCGATTCGTGGAGCTGAAAGTTTATAAACTGTCAAGAGGGGTAACTCCGGGTTTATTACATATTAAGACATTGAATTTGAACCAGCAACCCGTCGTGGTGAGGGAAGTCCTATAATGGTGCGATGAGGCCGGAGCTGAGAAGTGCACTGTTATTGTTTTGTAACGAGATAGCAGTCCAGCCTGTTAGCTGATCGGCTAGCTGCTGCACAGTGAGAGCCGGGCCTGCCGGCGGTAACGTGAAAGGCTTCATCGCTCGGAATAGACCCTACGCGCTCTCGGATACATGATAAGGACACATCGGCGAACCCGACATTCGTAAATTGTTGCTGGGAAATACAGTTACACCTCCGGCAACCCTGCCACCTCTGGATTTCCTATGGCACCGCTTTTGGGCCGGAAACCGTACCCACTGGCTAAGCCTTTAGCCGAGGCTCCAGGCCCGGGAGACGAGGTCTACATCATCGAGCACACCAAGGAGGCCTTCAGGAACAAAGAGTATCCTGCTTCACCGTGATGCTGTTTTGGGACAGCCTTAGCGAGCCAGGGGTTATTTCAAAGTAATAGTTTTAATAAATCGTCTGTCCTAAAAGTGACAAATTCGTGCTCTAAGAGACGTTTATGTAGTTAAAGATTTTGACTCACGCTGACTTTTTCCCCCCTAAATGTTTCACCGCATGTAGAGTTAACACTGGGGGACGAGCTAACAGTGGTGCTAAAAGTCACGTTTTAGCTAGTAGTTAACAGTTTATTTAAACCAAAAATTATAGTTAATAGGATGCTACTTGTCGCATTTAATAGTTTTATTCACACACACATAGACTAATCTATAAACATTTGTGAAAATCATGGTTTTGCTTTTAAATTGGATAGCTTTCTGTCATCGATGCTAACGCGGCTGGCATGCTAACGGTAGGTGTCCCATTATGTCACCGCTGCTAGCCGTTGCTGTGAGCACAAACATCTTAAGCTCCTGCTTAGCCTAGTACGCATTAGTTGTAAGTATTTTAAAAAAATATATATATTTTTAGGTTTATTTTGAATCAAGTAGGCCAAGTGCAGTTGTTGTGTAACTGCTTGTTTTGCCTGTTGGGTCATGATTAGACTGTGTATTATTTGGTCCGCTAAAGCTAGCAAGGTTAATCGGACGCTCTGAGTGAACGGAGGCAGATTTTTATTGTCGAAATGTCTTAAAGCTCATTATATTTCGCTTTCGTTTGGGGGAAAATCTCGAAAGTGTTTGATGTTAACAACTAAGGTGTTCAGCGAACCTCACTGGTCTTCTCCTGATAACACCGTGAAGGGGACTTTTGAGCGGCTCCTTTAACTACACCTGACAAAATGTGGTCCCATAGATAGAACAGTTTTTTTTTTAAATGTCACCTTAATCCAATGATATAATGGGATTATGCTGGGTTCTTATGCATTATTCTGAAACTCGTTGAAGCATCTATTCATCCTAAAATCTAACTTTAGATAAAATAAAAAGATAAACTGACGTTTAGGGTGAATTCTGTCAGCAAAGATTCATTGTTTTATGCTTTTGCCTATTAATTTTTTCCTGTTTAACTGGTTAATTAATTAATTTTGTATGTTTATTTCACTCTTCATGTTTGTTTTGCTCTAAAAGTGGAACTGTAAATCCTAATTGCCTTGACCAAGTGTGCACAGAGAGTACGAAGCCCGATTGCAGAAGTATGGCGAGCGCATCTGGACATGCAAGAGCACAGGAAGCCTGCAGCTCACGCACAAGGAGGCGTGGGAGGAGGAGCAAGAAGTCACAGAACTGTTAGTATCAGAACCACCGCCGAAACCTTGGTTTATTGTTTTTCCCCCGGTCTATCAAGTTTGTAAAACAGCCTGTACTTAGATGGAGAAAGTATTTTTTTTTTTAAAAGATGGCTTTGCATTTGACAAAGAAATGTCAAGTCATATTTTTACTCACTCTGGGAATTATCTCTGATAAAAGCATGTCAAAGAAGAGACTTTCCCTGAAAGATCTGGCTTTGTGGCAGTTCAAAAGCCTGCTACACCTCCCTTGACAGATGAGTGAGTCATCACTCGTTTCTGCAATAGTTTGATGGTAGTTCCTGTATCCTGGTATTGAGAAACCGAGGTCTAACTTGTAGCAACCTTTGACTTTATTCCTCCGCTTGGATGTCACTGCAAGCGATGCGCATTCACTTAAAGTAAAAGGTCGTGTCATTTGTTTTTTTGAGTACCGGTAATTTATTTTGTCTGTAATTAGTTAATAAAAATTATCTAATTTTGTTCTCAGATAATTGCTGCCAAAAAGCCTCAGTTTGAGGTGAATAAAAAATGGCTTTCTGAAATCTTTTATGATAACAGACTTCAAACCTTTGCTTTTATGTCACCAGGATTGTTTTTTTTAACTCAAACAATAGAGAAAAAACCAAAACATTCGGTCCAGACTGCTCTAATTTAACACATCAATAAACAGTAGGAACACTTTTCTGAACAATCCCAAAAATCTTCACCACACAACGTCTAATTAATACCACAAGACGCATGTAGACGTTGCTTATTCCACAGTTTATTGCGCCAGCAGGGAAAGACGAGTGATTTTGTGGTTTCCTTGCACCCGTTTGGTGAATTTGATAACTTTGAAGATTGGGATGCAGCAAAAGAGAAGAGGGGAAGAGATGAGAGACGAGGAGGTGACAGCAGAGCAATCAAACAATTTAGACTTTGTTTCTTTAGTTGTGGCATGAGAAAAACAAGCGGGAAGAGATGAACTTTCCCTCTGAAATGCTGCTTTGTTTCACATATAGCGTTCATCATATATACCACTTTCGTCCAATGTGGCAAAGCAAGGTCAGTGCAGGTCTGTGTCTATTACCATGACAACGCATCGCACGGTATATCATAAATTCTGCTTTTTTGTGGAAAAAGGATTTACACCTAAAAAAAAAACAAAACAATAAGAAGAAAGTACTAACTGATATATATTTTTTTGAAAGTGACCATGCTATAAGCAGGATAATGAGGCGTGCATTAGCAAAAAAGAGTGGACTTAGGAGAAACAACTGTCGATGCAATCAGTGTCAATATTGTATTCCTGATAACAAACACGCCTTGACAAGCATTCGTTACATAAGAGATAAAGTTATAGATTAAAAATTAGATTAACGTAATTAAAACATTTATAAAGCTCCAATTTGTCTGTAAATAATGAATGAATCACAATTAACAGCACAGCACAATGCCAAAGCCATTCTGGATTATTAACTTTTACATTTTATCTTGAGATTTCAAACCCACTACTGATTGTTTTCATCTTATTATCTAGTACCACTCTGGATTCAAAAGCAGCAGAACTATTTTTATGTCTTTTTGTAGTAATTCAGAAGTACAGTCTGGTGGAAAAATAATATGGAATCAATCTATTCATCATTTGCTTCATCTTTTCTTTTATCGTGCTCTTTTGTGCAGGCTCCAAGAAGAGTATCCCCAGTGGTTTGAGAAGCCAGTCCTGGAGATGGTCCACCACAACACGGTGTCTTTGGATAAGCTGGTTGAGATGTCGTGGCTGGAGGTCCTCACCAAATACGCAGTGGACGAAGAGTGTGACTTTCTTGTAGGTCTGATTTCTGTTAAATGTGCGATCTCGTCAAAGATGGTCAGCATCCTGTAATGCCGTGAGGTGACTTTCACTGGCCGTTTCCACTTTAGGTGGGGAAGGACAAAAGTTTGCGGGTAAAGGTGGTGAAGATTCACCCGTTGGAAAACCTTGAAGGAGAGCCGGCAGAGAAGAAGCTTGAAGGTGCTTGTGACTCACCGTCCAGCGACAAAGAGAACGCCAGCCAGGAGAACCAGAGGAAAGAGGCGCCGCCACGCGAGGCGGAAAGCAGAAGAGAGAGTCTGAGTAAATGCTAGGATTTGTCATATTTGTGACACTGATCCCGTCTGCATGTGGCTAACAGCAGCTAATGTTTCAGGTGATCGAGCACGACGGTCCCCACGGAAACTTACCACTGCCCTGAAAGAAGAGAAGAAGAAGTGGGTGATGCCAAAGTTCCTGCCTCATAAATACGACGTGAAGCTCATCAATGAGGACAAGGTGTGTGAACCATTATTATTCAGGTTTTAGATGGACAATAGCTTTTGTTGCATTTGTTTATGCCTTAGTCACAAATAGTCTAACCTGGAGGTGGCCCGCACAGAAAATCAAGGTCGGAGACCGCTTGGTCATGCACATTTTTTCTACTGGCGACAATTTATAGTGAACACTTAAGGTGTTCTCTCGGTAAGTGAGAGTGATATAGGTGAAATGTAGGACCATTGTACAGCCCCCCCCCCTCCCCCCCCAAATCCTCTGGACTGCACAAGAAGCCCGTTAGCGCTAATGCTAACACCCTGATTGTTGGACATGAGGAAATTGGACATTCAGAGTGAGAGTGTAGTTTGGGTGGACATCCTGCATGCACTTGTGTATCACATGCAGACCCTGTGTGTGTGGCACTTGTTTGTGGTCATCAAAGTTCACACACCTTCCTAACCGCTAGAGCACGGGGGCCCAAAATTCCATCACAATCAGCGATCGAGTGCGATTGATATGTGGGTAGATTGCTGGCCATCAAAAAGGAATAAACAACGAGAAAGATATATTTAAAGAAAAAAATTGCCTTCCTCAAAGTGGAAGTACATCACTCGATTGACATGCAGAGCGGCCAATCCAACATCCCATGAGGCATATGTCACTGCACATGTGTGTTTAATTACACGGAGCGGCTGATGTGTTCGCTGTGAAGAGCCCCTGCCGGCCTAGCTGCATGCAGAGTCCCTGGCAGAGGACACCTGTTCCACAGGAGAGTTCATTGTCTGAGCTAGCCATTCTGCCACAGGTCGGCAGTCCACTCCGAGGGATCTAAGCCCACCCATGCAGCAATGTCGTCTTGATGCACGTGCTTCTCAAGCCTTGCCTATGGGCCGGGGGAGTCTTTCTTTGTGGCATTTCTTTTTTTGAGACTAAACTCTTCAATTCATTTGAATTGCAGGTGATCTGTGACGTCCCAGCTGACAGCCTCTTTAGAACAGAGCGTCCTCCAACCAAGGAGATCATGCGCTACTTCATCAGGCACAATGCTCTTAGGCTGGGCAAAGGAGAAAGTGCTCCGTGGGTAGTTGAGGATGAGCTTGTGAAAAAGTTCAACCTTCCTAGTAAATTCAGTGACTTTCTCCTCGATCCACACAAGGTAACACAAGTGCTTAACATGTTTATATGCACACGGTGTCATTTAAATCGCATTAAATCTTTGGTTTGCATCTTTCCCTAAAGTTTTTGGCTGAGAATCCCTCCACAAAGCGAAAGAGATTGGGGTCCTCAGAAGGTAAAGCAAGTAAGAAACTGAAGAGCGACGCTTCAGGAGAAGATTCTGGAAATGAGAAGGGGGAGAAGAAAAAGAATAAGAAGGATTCTTTGGGCATGCCACTGAGTCCCACCATCTGGGGCCACATGCAGGTTGGTCGATTGATTTGTTTCTCTTAACCTCATAACTAGGGGTCGTTTGATTTTAAATATCTGGCAGCACATCTTACACTTGTTTAATACATTTTAAAAAACGAACAAATTTAAGAAACAGATTCAGGTTCAATCAATTAAGAATAGTGTTACTATATCAGCTAATAATTAGTTATATGGAGAAAGACTGTAGCTTTAGTATCTTCAGAACTATTGAACACTTTTGATCACGTGATTCATATTTCCATTAGAAATTCTTAGATATTACAAATTCGGAAATCCTTACATGAATATGATAAAGAGTATTCATGGCTAGATCATATCAATGTAATCCTTTATTAGTTGGAGTTTTTTGGGGAGATTCTGGATTTTTTTCTTTCTATTATCACCTTTTCCCGGAGCTTGCACTTTGTACACGGTCCCTTAGCAGCCTCCCTGCTGTCTCTGTGTCAGCACCACGGAGAGAGTCATTCTCATTCAAACGAAACAGAAACCCGTTTTTTTCTGTTAAAAATGTTTGTCTGGGTCATTGTTTGAGTTGAGACAAACCAATAGAGACATTTTCTGTCAGTTTTAGGCATTTAATAAAAGCTGTAAGTCCAGATCTGTCCGGTTCATCACAAAATGTACTGGACAGTTTTTGAGCGCTTCCTGCTCTAACTAGTGCTTTACGGCAATCAAATGTTGTGATATGTTCATGATAAACAGACTTCTACTGATGTATTTATCTGTAAGAACGACTTTGAAATATATAGCCCTGATCAAAAAAGGAATAAAATAAATATCAGATGCCTGATCAGGACTAAGCATTTAATTCAGATCGAGTCTAAATCTTTGTGATCCGGCCCGTTTTCCAATCGCGTGATCGGATTTATACATTCCTACTAACCAACATGGAGGACGTATAATTTAATGCCATGTGTGTGCATCGTGGCTTCTCCTATCTGTGTTTCAGAAAATCAAAATGAACGGTTCCCCACTCAAAGTGAAGAACTCTGGGACGAAAGGGGAAGAAAAAGGCTCGGCTCCCTCCACTCCAAAATCTGGCAAGAAGAGCACGGACAAGAAGGAAGGCAAGAAAAGCGGAAAGAACGGAGATAAGAAACTTCATGTCTCTAAAAAAGAGGGCAAAGCTGGTACTAAGACCCCAAAGATGAAGCAGATGACCCTGCTTCATTTGGCTAAAGGAACGCCGTCAGGGAGTCCCAAGAAGAGAGCCCGTAGTTCCAGCATAGGTACACCCAAACTGGGGAAGCCCCTGCACCCCATGGCTCTGCACCTTCTGCGTTACTATAAGGAAAACAAAGACAAAGAGGACAAGAAGAACTCGCTTTCTTACCTCCTCACCAAAGCTGCAAAGGCCTTGACCCCAGATGACCGCGACCGGCTGCCCGAGGAGCTTAAGGAGCTGGTCCAGAAACGGTGGGAGCTGCTGGAGCAGAAGAAACGATGGGCAGCCATGAGTGAAGAAGAAAAGAAGGAGGAGATCCAAAAGAAACGCGCAGAACTCAAAGAGAAGTTACGCGAAAAGGCCAAGGAGAGACGGGAAAAGGAGATGCTTGTTCGCCGAGAACAGTCTCGAAGATACGAAGACCAGGAGATAGAAGGTGGCAAGACCCTTCCAGCATTTAAGCTGGTGGACATACCTGAAGGGCTGCCCAACACGCTCTTTGGCAGTGTTGCAATGGTTGTGGACTTCCTTCACTGCTATGCTGGCCTGCTGATGCCGAACGACCAGTATCCCATCACAGCTATGGCCCTGATGGAGGCTCTGGCAGGAGATCGGTCGGGCTTCCTCTACTTGAACCGGGTGCTGGTGGTGCTGCTCCAGACGCTGCTGCAGGACGAGCTGGCGGAAGGCTACAGCGAGCTGGACATGCCCCTATCTGAGATCCCCCTAACCATGCACTCTGCGTCAGAGCTGGCTCGGCTGTGCCTGCGCCCGTGCGACGCCCACGGCGAGGAGAGCGCCCAGGGGTCGGAGGACTCGGGAGCCTTGGGGGGCTTTGACGACGTGGTGACAAGCGAGTTCCTAGAGAAGCTCGAAACGTCTGAGGTGTTTGAGCTGAGCCCGGAGGACAAGGTCAACCTGCTGGTGGCGCTGTGCCACCGCATCCTAATGACGTACTCTGTGGAAGACCACGTCGATGCGATGCAGCAACGATCCGCCGAGCTGTGGAAGGAGCGTCTGGCCATGCTTAAGGAGGTCAACGACCGCAAGAAGGAGGAGAAGAAGAAGCGAAAGGAGATGGAGAGCAAAGGTAAGCGTCTGGCTCTGTTTGAAAACAAAAATCTTCTTCCTTTAAACACTGTGGCTCAACTTCACAACGTCTCTATCATTCTTTGGGGTTATTTTCTCCACATGTTCTTAAACGATGTTTTTCTTATCTGCATGCATTAAAGGTGAAAAGAAAAAAGAAGGGAACATCAAAAAAGAGATCAAGAAGGAAGTTAAGGTGGAGCCGGAGGATTTGATCAGCTTAGTGAAGAGCCGGAGACTGATGGCCATGCAGGCCAAGAAAGAAAAAGAGGAGCTGGACCGACAGAACAAAGGTAAATACACGTGTGTGAGTTTCATGTGAGGAGGTGAAATATGGAAAACATGCGACGCACATTTGTTCATTTTGTGAAATCTGCAGCTGCTAAAAGTTGTTTTCCCTCCAGAGCGGATGGAGAAGGAGGCGGAGGAGGAGCGGATGCGTAAGCAGAAGGCTTCAGCAGAGAGGGCCTTTCAGGAAGGGATCACGAAAGCCAGGCTGGTGATGCGGAGGACTCCCCTGGGCACTGACAGAAACCACAACAGGTGGGGTAGTGGACTGAGTCTGAGTGGACTTCTGATCCTCGGCATTTATCATGATGTCCCCAGACGCTCCTAACGGCCCCCCTGTTGTCTCTTTGTAAAGGTACTGGCTCTTCTCTGACGTGGTCCCTGGTTTGTACATCGAGAAAGGGTGGGTGCACGAAAGCATCGACTATAGCTTCACCCCTCCACCTGAGGAGAGGGCAGCAGAGCCAGAGGTGGAGGAAGAGGAGGATGGGGAATCAACCTCTGCTCCTGATTCACAGGGTGTGTGAGAAAGTTATTGTTCTTTTGAAGCAAACGCATTATTAAGCAAAGCCCTATTATCAACAAACCTGTTGAAAGACCATCGTACAAACAAATCCTAGAGAAACCGAGCAATCAGGATTTAATCAAAGATTTAAAGTCTTTGATTTAAGCTCTGAATGTTTTTTACTACTCCAGATGTGTTCTTTAACTGATATTTTAAATATGAGAATGGTTGTATAAATGCTGAGTAAATGTTTGCTGTAGGAGCTGAAAAAGATGACGGAAGCATTGACGGTGCAGTTATGGAAGGTGTCCAGCAGGAGGCTCCACTAGACGTCTGTATTGAAACCACCACCCCCAAGCAGGGACAGAACCTCTGGTAAGAAGATCCTCCAGATGATGCGTTTGTTTGGACTGAACTCCCTCTTCCTCACATTCGGGCTTTCTACCCCTGAGTCCAGGTTCGTCGTCGATAGCCCCGCAGAGCTGGAGGAGCTGGTGGAAAGTCTTCATCCCCAGGGGGTCAGAGAGAGCGCGCTCAAAGCAAAGATCCAAAGCAGGTGAATTAGATGAAGTATCCTTACGAGCATCCGTTCTTACAGCTCGACATACTGAAGACTTTATGATGCAGCATGAGCCAACGCCAGTCAGGCTGTGACTCAGCAGATCTGGTTTGGCCAAAGCAGATTATAAAGCAGAGGGTCTCCTGTTTCAGGTACCAGGACATTTTGCACTCCATCCATTTGACCCGGAAGAGCAAACTGGGCCTGAGGACCTGTGATGGTTACGAGGAGCTGCTGAAATATATGCGCAGTGACATTCAGGAAATCGCCTCCAGACTGCAGAAGGGGGGTCTGGGATACCTGGATAAAAACGCTGATATTGAGGAGGAGGTGAGTCCCCCTGATGCTAAACTTGCCTGCATACGAGAGCTTTTCCTTTTCTTAATTTTTTCTTCATGTTCTTGACAATCCTCGTTTTGTTCATGATAAATCTTCCTGTAGTCCACGTTATTCAAGTAGGGGATGCCTGCTGGCCCCCATGTCCACAATTGACAGATTCTGTGTTTCTAAGGACAGCTGATCTGTCATTGGCAGAGTCCTTGCTGCAGACGTGCTCACTCAGTACTGATCAGGGGGGTCCACAAAGAAACTTTCTTGCAAGTCACTTGAAGGCCTCTTAATATTGACACTTAGCCGAGGAGGGAGGGGCCACAGTTATACCCACCCACAGAGCAGCTGGGACACTTTCTCAGTCAAAATAACCGGTTCAACACCGGCCCGTCGGATTAAAAAAGGCAGATCAGATATACATCAAGATAGCAAATATTGTTGGCAGTAATCTCTGGAGCTCTAGCTGTGCACACTAAACATACGATAACCTTTTTTTTTCACAGCACTTCAAAAAATGCCCAAATAAATGAATATGGCGCACTTTTATTTATTAAGCCACAAAGAAGAAAACAGTCTAAAGGACTAAAAATGACAGGTTTTTGATGTTTGAAGAGATTTTGTTCCAGTAAGAAATATTGTCTGTGTTAAAAAAGCATTTTCATTCATAGTTTTAAATGCCAAATGAATGATAATATCTAGACTGAATCTGTTTAGGTTTAGGTTTGGAACATGTATTGAGATGCACATTGACTCATGTGAGAGGGAAAGATACTCAACACTTCTGCTTACTGGCGTTTTCTGCCTCCAGCATGGCAGCATCCACACGTCAAACGATAAAAATGACGACTGAATTAACTTCACTTGATTTGAGCAAGAATCCAACCTTTTTCTGTGTCCAGAAACACACCGGTCCAGTTGTAAGATACTGTCGATGGTCCGGCTATGAAATTAGAAAAAAAAATTGATGAGAAATATTTCAGATGTTGGATTATTCTTTGTCTGTATCAACCTGTTTCTCTTTTTTGGACTTAATGCAAACACACATTTCAAAATGAATTTTTCTCTCTCTCAAGTCTTGACTCTCTTGTTGTCAGTTTTTACATTTCTGTTTTCATTTCTGCTCACAGCTAAAAGAAATGGACAGCTTGAAAAACTTTGGGGAGTCCATCATCACTCTCCAGGCCTGTGTCATCAAAAAGTTCCTGCAGGGCTTCATGGCCCCGAAGCAGAAGAAGAAGAAAAAGCAAGGCGGAGAGGACAGCAGCAAAGCAGAGGAGGTGGATGAGGAGAAAAGGCTGGCAGAGGAGGCCAGGGTACGGAATCCAGCTAACAAACCCGCCTCTTTCTTATAAGAGTGGACGTCTAGCTACAGTCGGTAAATGTCGAGCGCTTTGAGGCCGTCCCTTGAGCTGAGTGTGGCTGGACTCGTTTCCTAGGTGGCTACGGCGGTGGAGAAGTGGAAGACGGCCATCAGGGAGGCGCAGACCTTTTCCCGCATGCACGTGCTGCTGGGAATGCTGGACGCCTGCATAAAGTGGGACATGTCTGCGGAAAACGCTCGCTGCAAAGTGTGTCGCAGGAAAGGTAAGGAGACACTTTGACGTCTGTACGAACATCTGAGGGAAAAAAAGTTCATCTTTTTAAGTTTCAGCTGAGGAATGACAGAACTCCCAAAACACCCTTTAGAGTCTGTGAAGGCTGGAGACATAGCAGCTCCTGAGCGGCAAAAGGAAGGTTTTTGTCCAGTCCTTGTGACTCAACTTCAAGACAGCGCCCTTAAAAAAGATTGTGTTTGTTATAAAAGACATTTTCAATATTTCTGTGGAACTTTTTCTCTGCAAATGATTCCCAATTGTACTGTTTGAAAGGTGAAGTCAGATTTGTGTGAGCAGAGGTCCATCACCCCACGTTTCTCCTGTCCAGTGCTCAGGCTGAACGCTGCGCTGAAGTTGAGGGAGACCAGATCCAGACAGGGCAGCAGGAAGCACAGAGCAGATCAGACTAGTTGTGTCAGGCAGGTCTACGTTCAGAGGCGAGCGCTGCGGCGGCCCACAGGTGAACCAGATCTGACGCAAGCTTGAGGTTCTATCTGAGAATGATGATGAGGATGTGTGAAACGTGAGGATCAGGTAAAACCTGCTGTAAAGCATCAGACCCTCCAGGATTCTGCTGCCATTATAGGATTCTTCAGTTTGACTGTTTTTCTAGAAAGATGCTAAAACAAGATCTGCTATTTTTCAATAATAAGTTTGAAAGTTTGATAAAGGCTGCAGGAGGACGCACACATTTAACTCCTAGTTTATGGAAGTGCACTTTATGTAATCCTCAAGAAGTGAGCCAGATTGATGGAATTCTTATTAAATTGAGGAATTTATCTCAAATTAAAACTAAAGTTATTCATGTTGAAGCATCTCTAAAACTCAAACAATTATATTAAAGCAGCAGTGATTGGTAAATCCATATGCACTGTATATTAACACACATGTAAAGTTAGACATGCTGTGAAGTCACACACGGTTGAAAATTGCACACGCGCAAAATGTACACATATGGTAAATTTAAACTCCCTGTTGGTACATTTTCATGTGCAGTTGTTAAATCCACATGTATTGTTTTAAATTCACGTACAAAATTGATAAATTCACACGTATGATTAGTAAACGTACGTGTGCGGTTGGTAAATTCATATGCATGATAAGTTCTTGTTTATTAGCGTCTTTAGTTAATCCTCTAAATTATTAGGAAAACAAAATAGTTCTTCTCCACACAAACTGTCTTATCAGAACCTTCAGCTGTGCTTTTTGGCCTCATTTAGAGACGTTATCCCTCTCAATAAGTGTGGATGTTGAAATTGCCATATGGCGTCACGTCTGATCGGTTAGACTGACGTAAATGGTGGAACTTGTTCAAACAGGTGCGGGGACTGAATTGTGTTACTCTGCCCTAACGGTTGTCTTGATCTCTTCAAGGCGACGATGAGAAGCTGATCCTCTGTGATGAGTGCAACAAGGCCTTCCATCTGTTCTGCCTGCGACCGGCCCTCTACCGCATCCCCACTGGGGAGTGGCTCTGTCCTGCCTGCCAGCCCACTGTTGCCAGACGAGGCTCACGCTTAAGGTAACCCCGCCCTCCATGTCACGTCCTCTGCTCATTGTACCTTTAAAACTATAATGGGGAAGAAGCCGCTGTGGAGCTGTGTCTGTTTTGGAAAAACGGAAACCAAATCCACGTTCTACAGCAACGTTACCTCGGGTCTAAACAAACTGGCTTTGAAAACGTTTGCTACGATTAATCTAAATATTAGAAAAGGACATTTACAGGTTATTTCCAAGAGCAAGTAATTCTCTAAGGTTCCAGCGTGCAGATGTTTAGAACTGCTTTCTGGGAATTTAAAAGCGCGTGTACTTAGGGTTTATCTGCATGTTTCTTCCTCTGTTTTTAATGAAGGCAACAAAGCTAAACTATCCTCCCTACATAAAAACCCTGGGAAGTTTTTGGATGTTTTAAAACAAGCATCCACGCGATTGTCGGCATTTTTTTAATGGCAAAAAGCTCTGAAACAACAAGATCAAATTCATTATTCAACAAAATGAGGAAACAGCTCCTTTAAGAACTACTGAACCCGATAAGATCAGGAAGAGTCAAGTGTCGGTTTGTACTCTTGTTTATGCCTTTTCTAAGTCCAGGGGTTTATTGGTTTAGTGTAACACTTTTTTGTTTCCTCCTGATTCACAAGAATTTGAATTAAAAAAAATGTTCAGAAATGCAATTTTAAGGATTAATTTTCTTTATCAAAGTCCTCCATCATCAAAAAAAATCCCACAAGAACATGTTAAAATCCCCAGAAACATTATTTTCATTGGAGTTGGTCTTTAAAAGTCTCCCAAAGGTGAGAAGAGAGCTTAGCAGAAGGCCATTCTCCAGGACTCATGGTTCACATGGTGATTTGAAGGCTGTCTGCATCTGCCCTGCATCGGCAGGCACACCTGTCCAGCACCACACCTGTCCAGCACCACACCTGTCCAGCACCACACCTGTCCAGCACCACACCTGTCCAGCACCACACCTGTCCAGCACCACACCTGTCCAGCACCACACCCCAAGTCCATCAACACACAGAGACACACACAAAACAGCGAGGTTCCACTCTGACAAAGGAATAAAGCACACACAACACAGAAGGAAAAGGAAACCAATGCAGCCACAGCCGTAAAGTCCTGGTCCTGGTCCTGGTCCTGGTCCTGGTCCTGGTCCTGGTCCTGGTCCTGGTCCTGGTCCTCAGGATCAAACACACCGCCTGTATTCCAGATCTCCCAGCACTTCTTGCTGCCGATTACCTGGATCAAGTGTGTTTAGTCCGTTGGAATAAGTAGCAGTAGAACCTTTATTTATCCAGGTCCACATGTTTAGAATCCAGTTTTCACTCGCAAACAGGACCTTTCCAAGAGGCTTGTAGAGATATAAAAACATAAATCACAATCACAGACCAGCTATACAGCACAGCCAGCAGGGGGGGAATGTGTTTGCTTAATATTTGTTTTCGTTTTTGATTCATTTTGATTCACTCTGCATGTTTCACTTTGGTGATCTGTGCTGTTTAAATAAAGTTTACTTTGACTCTTCTGTTTAGAAACTACAATG
The DNA here is from genome assembly GCF_053564925.1 of Oryzias latipes. Classification (NCBI taxonomy): domain Eukaryota; kingdom Metazoa; phylum Chordata; class Actinopteri; order Beloniformes; family Adrianichthyidae; genus Oryzias; species Oryzias latipes. The sequence goes on along the minus strand of NC_136249.1, from coordinate 13,815,160 downwards.
AAGACTCCGATGAAGAAGAGAACGAGGAGGAGTCTGAAGAGGAGGACTCTGAGGACGAGGAGGATGAAGAGGAAGACAATTACTACAAAGCCATGGGCCACAGCTGTGAGTATGAAGATGTTTTTTGACAGGTCATTCTGATATTCATTCTAAAATCTGACAAGAGGACTGAACCGAGCAGATCTGGTAACACCAACTCATCAGAGACAGAAATCACTTGGAATCTGGACATAAACATGCTGATTGAAAAATATTGTATTTATTTCAAAACAGAACTTTTTTTTAATGTTTTTATATATAGACTGTGGCTTTTCTTCTCATTTTAGTGCCAGTTGCAGCAACACGTTGATGTCCATCAGGGAAAAAAGCAAATTTGGAGAAATGCTGCATTCATGTGGTGTTGGAATGTTTGGAAAAGTGACCGTCCAACACAGAAAACACTCATTAACGTTAACAAAAAAAAAAAGAACCACACCTTTCAACACCACATGAACGCAAAATAACTTTCTGCACTTGAACACAATGTAGTGCACTATTTCTAGAGAAACAGCAGAATATCAGGGAAAATAAAGCTGTAATAAGGATCATCCATGTAATTTATCTCAGTTTGGTGGGCCAGATTAAGTAGTTAAACGTGGTTTGATTTAGAGCACGGAGATCAACCTGATGGTGCATTTGAAGTCCGTCTGTCCAGAACTGCGGTGTCTCTCTGAACAAGGTTTGTTTGGTTTGGGACTGGGAGGAATGCTAACAGCGAGTTCCAGCCTGGCTCCTCATTCTGCCTCCATTGTCTGCTTGTCGTGGTTTAACAACAGTCCCAGCTGAACGTTGCTTTGAAGCTGGAGCGTCTCCCTCTGGCTTCACTCAGAGTATGTGGCAGGATGATCCTCTGTGCTGCATCACACGAGTGCTGTCAGGATGCTGGTCCATACTCTGTATTCTAGACACGCCCACTTCTTGTTTGTACATGTCAAATCAAGGCAGTTCTTTTGTTTTTGTGGTTGCAGTAAGACCAAGGAAAAAAAACAAGCAGTCATCATCTCGCCAAAAAAGCTCTAAAAGCAAATCCAAGAAGCAGAGCTCCTCCAGCAGTCAGAGCAGCAAGCCAAGGACGGTCCCCAGCAGCCCGGCGGACATCGACGAGCTGGTACAGAAACCGAGACGCAGGCCCAGAACCCTTAGCGGCATCCGTCCCTCCTTCATCCACACTCATGACGTCTGTGTCTGCAGGTGCGACAGACCTCCCAGACTGGGCCGAGGAGGCAGGCGCTGGAGCTGGAGAAGTGTGAGGAAATCCTCAAAAAGTTGATGAAGTTCCGTTACAGCTGGCCTTTCAGGTGAGCAAATCAAGCCACCCCCGTGAGAGCAAACACCCACACCCTTTCTCCAGACCAGGTAAACATCTCGTTTTATGATTTATGTGACCAGACTGTAAATGTTCTGCTTTCAGGGAGCCGGTTTCCCCCGATGAGGCCGAGGACTACCTGGACATCATCTCCCAGCCCATGGACTTCCAGACCATGCTGGGGAAGTTCGGCCAGGGCTCGTACCGCCACGGGCAGGACTTCCTGGAGGACCTGAAGCTGGTCTTTTCCAACGCCGAGGAGTACAACCAGCAGGGCAGCACTGTGCTCTCCTGCATGGTCAAGACGGAGCAAGCCTTCACCGAGCTGCTCCAAAAGCTGCTGCCTGGGCTCGGCTACCTTCGCCGACGTTCCCGCAAACGCGCCAGCCGACCCGCTGCTTCATCGGAGGAGGAGGAGGAGGAAGACGAGGAGGACGATGAAGCGCAGGAGGAGGAGCCAAAGAAGCAAATGCAGAACGGGAAGTCCAAGAAGAAGAAAGCCAGCAGAAGTCGGAGGCAAAAGGTGGAGGAAAGTGAAAGCGAGGAGGAAGACGAGGACGACAGCAGAAGGAGAAGTAAACGGGCGACTGCCACCTCCAGCAGGAAGAACTACAGGGAGCAGGATAGTGACGGCGAGCAGGAAACGCGAAGGGCCCGCCAGCAGGGGGGCCGCGGCGACCTCGCCAGCAGCGACGAAGAGCAGTCCAGCCGGCCGCGACATTCCAAGAGACAAAAACGTTCCTGAAATCCAGGGTGCTGACCCGGCTCCGACTATCCTCCACCTCCTCCGCCAGCAGGACTCCATCCTCACAGGGAATTTTTCTGAACTTTAGTTCATTTTTGGAAGAAAAAAAAACGGATTTATATTTGTAAAATGTTTAATACTGGTGATCGTTTCTTATTTCCCCACCATCACATTTGTAAAAGTGAGTGGCTCCCATAGCTCTTATCCCCACCTGGTAGTGCAGCATCACCAGGAGCATCACTTCTCCTTTTTCACCTCCTTCCTGCTTCACAGCAGTGCTACTAATTTCCAGACCAGACTTTTTTCTAATGTGAGTAAACGTGTTGAAACGACGTCAGCGATTTTAAACGTCAGCTCTTAGTGTCAAGATCTTTCAGGAAACTCGCCTGTGGCTCCTAGAGCTGTGCAGCCTTTCCTGCTCTGCAGTGCCCTGTCACTATAAAACACCCCAGTACCTCAACCGATCCATCCGTCTGTTTGCACTCCTCTGCTGTGAAGTGCACCCAATACGCCAGCAACTGCAGGACCACACTTTAATATGATGTGCATACAAACTTTGTAAACAGTGTTGGAATCAGCCAGCGTGATGTTTGTTTAAAAAAAAAAGGGCATTTTGGGGGGAATATTTGATATTTTTGCACATATTGTTTGGTATTGTAAAGTTGTGACTTGTTTGTGGATCTTGAATCACATCCGGCTGATAGCAGACGGCTCTCCCGGTCAGCACAAACGTTTCCAGCTCAAACATCACCCCCTACGTTTTCACGCCAAACCACGCAACTCCTTGGAGGGATTTGCAAGTGGTCCGCTCCGGTCACCAGGTGGCGCCCTAGCGTTGCACTTTGAGTGGCCTGGTCCTGGCACTTCCAGATCCTCAGTCTGCTCTGACAGGCGTTTTTTCAGGAGTGTTTGGCTCTGACGCTCAGCTTGGTAGCAACCCCCCCCTTCCCCACTAAATAAAAAACAAGAAAAGTTGAGTAAACATAGTTTTTTTTCCAGCGGTGTGTGTGTATATGTACATATATTTGTGTATACTGATCCGACCCCTGTCTGGACTGTGCCGTGCTCCAATGTGTTTCATTCGTGCCGTTCTCATCCAGAACCCTTGGTTCTGCCCGGCCGCTGGTGTTTTTAAATTCTGACGCGCTACACTTACGTTGTTGATCCACAAATCCCCCGTTCAATCATTTCTGTTAAACATAGCTGAGGTGACTGCCCTTCTCCGAGTGAGATCCCACTGTAAATGCTTTCTTTGTTCTGGGAGGAACTGCAAAATTCTTTTACACTTCTTTTTTATATATATATTTATAGTCTAAAGCTGGGTTTGGGTTGGATGGAGGATTCACATGTAAAAACTTTCAAATAAAGACTACAGATTCAAAGCAAGCCTCTCTGTTTTATTGCAGAAAAATGTCGGTGGAAAAACTGGAAAAACCCACAAACGACACAGTTAAAAAAGTCCTAAATTAAAGATATGTCATGTCTACGGCTGGGTTGATCAAATCGATTTATGGATCCAAGCTTTCTAAATCAGTAATGATCCATAAAAGTAGAAATCGGTCTTTTATGCCTTTCCTTTTCCGACAACCCAACGCAGTAAACCAAAGTCTGCTACCTTGATGCAAACATATAATGGAATTTCCCATAGGACGGCTGATGCTAACCTAAACAGTTATGGCCAAATGTTTTGACACAAATATTAGTTTTCACATAGTTTGCTGCTAAACTGCTTTTAGATCTTTGTTTCTGTTATGAACTGAGATATAATTACAAGCGCTTCATACGTTTCAAAGGCTTTTATCAACAATTACATGACATTTATGCAAAGAATCAGTATTTGCAGTGTTGGCCCTTGTTTTTCAGGACCTCTGCAATTCAACTGGCCATGAACGTCTGGGCCAAATCCTGACTGATAGCAACCCATTCTTTCACAATGACTTCTTGGAGTTTGTCAGTATGAGTGGGTTTTTGTTTGTCCACTTGCCTCTTGAGGATTGACCAGAATGGGATAAATATCTGGGGAGTTTCCAGGACATGGACCCAAAATTTCAATTTTGGTTCCCGAGTCACTTAGTTATCACTTTTGCCTTATGGCACGGTGCTCCATCGTGCTGGAAAAGGCATTGTTTGTCACCAAACTGTTGTTGGAAGAAATTGCTGTTGGGTGTTTCGGTACCATGCAAATTCATAGCTGTGTTTTTGGACATCCCTTGGATGAGATGCATCCCCACACATGAATGGTCTCAGGAGGCTTTATTGTTGGCATAACACAGGACGGATGGTAGCTTTCACCCTTTCTTCTCTGGACAAGCTTTTTTCCAGATGCCCCAAACAATCGGAAGGAGACTCTTAACAAGAACTGAACATTTTTCCTTAACCCTTGTGCTATCCTTGGCACTTTAACGTTGGGAGTTGGATCATCTAGACCCACTAGACAGTGCGCTGAACCTTTTTTTCCAATGATTTGTGATCTTTACTGGTGTCCATGGATTACATGAAATCTTTCCACCTTTGTCATAGTAGGGAGAACACGTCAATGTAAGGGGGGGGGTCATCTAAGATAGCACAAGGGTTACAGTTCTTGATGATCTTATAAATTGTTGACTTAGATGGAATCTTGGTAACCACAATATTCTTGCCTGTGAAGCCATTTTTATGCAACACAATGATGTCTGCACATGTTTCTTTGCAGGTCACCATAGTTAACAAGGGAAGAACAATGATTTCAAGCATCACCCTCATTTTAACACGTCAAGTCGGCCATTCTAACCCAATCAGCGCGACATAATGATCTCCAGCCTTGTGCACGTCAACATTCTCACCTGAGTTGACAAGACGATTCCTGAAATGATCTCAGCAGGTCCTTCAATGACAGCAATGAAATGCAGAGGAAGGTTTTTTTTTTCGGGATTCTAAAGAATTGAAAATATCACAAAAGGAATTGATCCAGGCTCTTTCATCCACACTGATCCCATCACTGACAGTTCAAGTTCAACTGTTTTGGAAGAAAGATGTTTTCAAAACCTTTGATGAAATCCACACCAAAAGCTTGCAATGTCATTTTTTGTCATATAAAGACAGTATCCGTTATATGTTGGGTGATTCAAAACGTTTTTGCTGACAACAATGTTAGTTGAAGATGCAAAAATGCAACAAGCTCCTTATTTTTCCACCGTCTTAAGTTGATTCACTCATTTTTAACATGATGTAACAAATTTCCATATAAAGGGATGGATGGTGGATGGACAGACTGGTGCCTTTTATGGTGTTTTTTTTTTCTACTTTACAATTTGCGCTATTGTTATATCTTAAAAACTGTGTGTTTTTGTGGCAATGTTTGATACCAAGCTTTTAATTCCAGCCAAAGCTTCTTTATCAAACAAAATTGAGATCAAACAATTTATGATTTATAGCAAAAGACCAAACGTGTGGGCACAACATAAAAATGAATAGATATAAAAAAAGGAAAGGCAAGGTCAAAACAAAAGAAAAACGTCTAAAAACACAGATGAATCTGCACTCAAAGTTCCAAGGAATTATTCCAAGGGAATCACAATAATTTGTCACAAGTGTTGTTTTAAACAAAACGTTTTTAAGCTAAAAACCTTTTTAAACTTAAATCTCTACTGAAAGCATTTCTTAATGCTGCAAAAATGTTATCGTCTCTTAGAGTCAACAGATTCTCACATCATTCATAAAAGAGAAGCTCTAAAATCGTCTCCTCCTTGGAAATCAGGTAACAGAGTTTCTTATAATGAGAATTTCATTGCAGTTGAAGTTTCCGTTTGTTTCGGTGTCCAGTTTCTCTGCCTCATCTAAATGTTGCTTTAAACCTGAACCAACCCTGCCTGCTTTGGAGGAACTCATGGAGGAACCTCATCTAAACTTTCTGAAAAGTGATGTTTTCTTATGACTCAGCATTTAAGAACTTCTTTAAAACAGAAGAAAAAACATTTTTTTTATTAAAAACGCAACAAAATAACTGAATCCGACACGTCACCCTAATTCAGCTCCTCCAACCACAGGAGCCTCTCTTCCTCTCTGAGGTCAGCAATGACACACGCTGTCACAGTGTTTGCACAGGATCCAGCTCCACGGAAAGTTTAATCAGGAAAACACAAAGTGGAGGAATTCCTTATGAGAAGTAACGAGTGGAATGCTGTGACATTTGTTTTGGTTTTGGATGAAGTTTCCTCTCGTGCCACGGCACAAAAATAATTGAGGTTATTAATAGCGTTCATAAATATTCTCCTTGGAGCTGCGGGAGTCTAGTCAGTTTGTGTCCACATGAATTCCAGCAGTTCCTTGCCTGATGCTGCAGAAATGTTAAACGTTATGGGTTTTTCTCTCGCTGTATTACAACTGGAAGATCATTTGATGATATGTTATAGGGTTTCGTGACAAACCAGTGCCATGAATCAGTGTAATTCGCAGTGTTTTTCACAGCAGGCCGCTGCAGTGCTGTGTGGTTTGGCAGGCAGGACACTGCTTCAGCCGTATCACACAGTTATTATTCTGATTAATGCTGCCCTGCACATTGTTCTGGAGCGGCGGGATCTGGAACAGGCAAATAGAGGCCATGTGCAGGCTGATCCTTGACCCCAGAACAAACTGACAGGAGCTTCGTCCACACATGTGCACCGCGCCAACGTCATGCACTGCAAATATTTACCTCTGACTGGTTCAGGTCAGAGCACAGTTATGTCGGGAGGGGAAATGTGACCAACCTGCAGGACAGAACAGACTCTGATTGGGCCAAACCTTTTGTTTTTCATTCCTCTGGCATGTCTGAATGCGTGCACATTTTATCCTTTATATTAATTTAGCGGTATTACTCATGCAGTCTGATTTTATTCTCTTAAATTTCATTTTTTTATGAAGTATTTAGGGTATTTTTGTGCATCAAATGAGATTTATGAAGTCAAAAACCTTATAAAGGGTTTCAGCATTACAGAAATAAGGAGCACAAATCTTTGTCAATGTTCTAAAAACACCCCAACTCTGCACATAAAACAGGACTTGAAGATAACTGTGTCTGTATGATATTCCTTTGGTGGTTTATGACCTTCTGCAAATCATAATTAAATATGTTTCAAAGGTTTTTTATAAGATTCAAAGCACAGGAAGCAGTATTTTGTATATACAAGTCATTTAATGTTAATTGAGAGAAGATTGCAGGGGACGAAGAGGAATCCAGCCTCTGTTCAATTTTTCTATGGACCTACAACCAACGAGAGCCCAAAAATGGTTCGATTTGGTTCAACTTAATGGGTCAATTTTATAATGGAAACACTCAAAATACCAGACTGGTTTGGACTGGATCGTGCAAGAGCCATTCAGGTCAATTTCTTATTTTCTATGACCTATCAGGAGCCACAAATTCTCACTTTGAAAGATTCAAGATTCAAAGGGTTTATTGTCATATGGACAGTAAGAAACGGGTTTCCCTGCAAAGTGAAATTCTTACATTGCTGTCTGCTCCGAATGCCAAGGTTAAGTTAAAATAAAATAAAAACAAAATAAAGATAGGAGTAGGATATATACAGGAAACTGAAAATTCGCACATAACATAAATAAAAACACAACAGTGCAAAAAAAAGGATGTCGTGCAAATTCTAAATGTGCAAGAACAGTAATAAGTAAGGGTTAATGGCCGACGAAGTGTGCGTTATTACTTTTTAATGACGCCGTGGAAGCCTGAACCGTCCGACCCGAAGTGCGTTAAAAAGTAATAATGAAGTAATAACGAAGGCCATTAACCCGCTCACACCATGGTCACTTAAAGACGCAACACATATTAACCAGTTTTTAGTCCTTAATTCTTGTTTTTTTCCCTATTTTGATAGCTTTTCTCAGTCCGCGTCGCGCCGCACCACCGCTGCAGTCAAGATTCGGTGATATATATATGCTGATCTTTCCGATGGGTTGAACAAAGCATCAGTTCAGAGAGTAAGTTCACCCAAAGAAGCCAGAGCAGTGATACGAAACATTTAAGCTAGGTGACCGGAACTTCTTTTTTCACCGTTGCGGTTATCAGGTTTTAATGCACACCCAGCAGCCAATCAGAATCGAGTATTCACCCGGACCATAGTATAATAAACATTAATGAACAATGAGGATGTGCAAGGGTGTGCAATGTGCTGTTTGTTGTTCCAGACTCCTGTCAGCTGTTAAGGAGTCTGATGGCAGAGGGGAAGAAAGAGTTCCTGAGTCTGGTGGTCCTGAACTTCACACTCCTGTACCTCCGTCCCGAGGGGAGGAGAGTGAACAGACCTCGTTGCGGGTGGGTGGGGTCCTTGATAATGGAAGTAGCTCTCCTGCGGACCCTGCGTTTGTAGATGCTCTGCAGCGAGGGAAGAGGAGTCCTGGTGATCTTGGACGCATTCTTCACCACTCTCTGCAGGTGTTAGCGGTCCATGGCCACAGAGCTGCTGTACCACACTGTGATGCAGCTGGTCAGGATGGACTCAACAATGCAGCTGTAGAAGTTGCTGAGGATCTTTAGGGACATGCTGAACTTTCTCAGCCTCCTCAGGAATTACAGCCGCTGACGCTTTCTCCACTTCCAGACCCCGGATAAGCAGCGGCTGATGAGGGTTCCTCCTCTTCTTCCTCATGTCCACCATCATCTCCTTTGTCTTGTCTGTGTTGAGGGTGAGGTTGTTGTCCTCACACCATGTCACCAGACTGGCCACCTCCCTCTTGTAGGCTGCTTTGTCCCCGCCAGTGATGCGTCCTATCACAGCGGTGTCATCAGCGAACTTCAGGATGATGTTGTCCTTATGAGAGGCCACACAGTCGTGGGTGAACAAGGTGTAGAGGATGAGGCTGAGAACACAGCCCTGTGGTGTGCCGATGTTAGAGATGATGCTGGCTGAAGCCCCGTTCTCTATTTTGACAAACTGAGGCCTGCCAGTCAAAACGTCCAGGAGCCAGTCACAGATGATGGGGTGTATTCCAAGGGAGGAAAATTTGTGGGTGAGCTTGTTGGGAACGACCGTGTTGAATGCAGAACTGTAGTCGATAAAGAGCATCTTGATGCAGGAGTCTTTATTCTCCAGGTGTGAGAGGGAGGTGTGCAGTGCTGCAGCAATGGCATCTGAGGTGGACCTGTTGGGCCGGTATGCGTACTGCAGGGGGTCTAGTGTGTCTGGAATGCTGCTCTGGATGTGGGTCAGCATATCTCTCTCAAAGCACTTCATAATGATCGTAGTGAGTGCTACTGGTCTGTGCTACTTCACCCTTTAGAAAAATAAGAAAAATATCTTTGATCGGATCAAAGATCGGATTAGAATTGAACTGTGTACATGGGCCCAGAAAAACTTTATCCTATTGTAACAAATGTTTACATACGCCACAATTTCGGTTGGACATGTGCAGAACTCTCTAAAATACCAGAAACGACCGTAGAAGAAGAAATGTTGAGTCCGGCTGCTCTGCTCAGAGACATGCTTTGCATTGGTGGAGCTGGCGGCTGGTCCTGTTCGCGCTCCAAAGCCTTCTCTGGAGCGCCACACCGTCTATGCATGACGTAAAACCCAGCGTAGTAGTGACCCACGATCGGAATGAACTGTTAATATGTACCATGATCGGATCCATAATCGGCATAACCCACCTATCTCGATCGGAAAGAAATTTTAATCCGAATGAGTCTGATCGGGGTATTCTGAACGGTGTATTTACATGACCCATTTTTATTCGGATCAGGCGTTTATTCCGATTACTTTTGTCCATGTAACCACAGCTACTGATTAGCATTTATGGTATTGTTACAATTATGATAAATGTAAATGAACTATTTATTTGGCATGATTAAAGTATCAAGAGAAAAGAGTCTTATTCAAAATATAAAATAATTTAAAACTTTTGACAGAGGTTGACATGACTTCCCTTCAAAATAAAAGACACCCTGTGTCACAAAGGATCCTGTTAATGCAATAAATGTAGTAGTAGCTGGTCTAATATCAGCAGTCATTTAAAAAAAAATTATTTTACGGTTTGTGGTGCAAATCTTTAAGAAATGTGAAAAATCTTACCAACTAAAATTAAATCAGAACTAGTTCAGTGACCACAAGGTGCACTCAACATCCTTAAATGTATTTAAAAATAGAAAATCTACCATGTATCGGTGCGCATTAAGTGTGAATTCTGGTTGTGCTTACTGACCTCAAAGGGATTTTAGTAGTACACGGCGCTCAAAAATCTGTCCATTTGTTTGATTTTGTTGACCTATGGAGCCGCATCACTTGACGGATTGTTGGAGGATTATGGGTACTGTGGTCAGGAGCATCGCGGAGTAACACGTACTGTTCTTGTGAATTAGTTGAATAAAGTTTGAGTTAGTTTACTTTACTTATTTTTACTTTAGTTCTTACTATTTACTAAGAAGTTATTTTTGAAAGTAAAAGACGTTCTTTCTTTTTTTATTAGATAGCCACAACGGAGCGGCTCCTCCACAAGAACGACGAAGCAGACTATAAAGCTAAAGAGAAGAATTTTTTTTTGTTTTATAACAGGAAAAAAACTACCTGTAAGCACCATTCTATAGAAAAGATGCCATGAAGAAGTTAAAAAAAGTAAGAATTATCTTGTCAGCAGTAAGGATGTGAAAATACTGATTAATCAACAATACAAGCAGCAACGGCAGTTTATTTGTTTAGGTCAGTGGTTGTCCTAGAAAAATTCGGGGTGGAATGGTAGAAACTGCATGACTTTTTCTGGACACCTGGTCCTCCTTAACCTTTGATCCACTCTTGAAAGTGCATTGTCAAAGTGAAACGTACAAAAGAATGGTGGGAAACTTTGCAATTCAATTCAATTCAATTCACTTCAATTTTATTTGTCTAGCCCAAAATCACAACAACAGTTGGGCTTTGTGCGGATAAAAATTCTAAACTGAACTAATTAACCCTTGTGCTATCCTAGGCACTTTGACATTGGGAGTTGGGTCATCTAGACCCACTAGACAGTGTGCTGAACCTTTTTCTTCAATAATTTGTGATCTTCACTGGTGTCCATGGATCACATGAAATCTTTTCACCTTTATCCACCTTTGTCATGGTAGGGAGAACACGTCAATGGTCATCTTGACCCCATAGGATGGCACAAGGGATAAACTAAACCGGACATCCCTGCCCTTAGACCCTCCTACGTGGCAGCATTTGCAGAATTTCAACTATTCAATAGATGTTGGATATTTTTCAGTTCAGTCAAAACTAACTTGAGAAACACCAATCAAGACACAGAAATCTAAAAATAAAAATAAATTAATACAAAGCTAATAAATAAACTAGAACATTTTTGGTTTGGGCTTGCAACAACGTGAACACACAAGAATGACCGACCGGCATTTGTTTAATTATGGAATATTTGTTACACTGTAAAGTTTCTTTTCATGGTATTTCAGCCAAAGTATTGACGGAGCAACAAAAAGTGAAGCTCACATCTGAAATGTTTGTGTTAATCCAACTTGTCAACTGAATTTGCAAAACACAGTCATAGCCTGAACTACATTTTGAATAAAGGTGTGTGCCATTCTCAAATATTTAATAGATCCACCCGGAGACCCCTGTGAACACACAACCTAGTGTTTTAATTCACATCCACACATAGAAACGTCATATGCAGAAAACATCAGGACAAGTGATCCGTAAAGGATTCAGGGAGCTGATAGAGATGTAAATATGATGTAAAAATCCATGTCACGATGACTGAAATTTCAAAATAAAAGCAGATTTTTCTTTCAGTTAACCATCAGAATGAAGGTGTTTGTATGTAACCATCCTTAAGGGGGAACTTTAAAACGTCTGCCTGAAGGCGAGAATATGATCCGGGCGGCTGGTGTTTTTTTCCCTTCTCAGCCACCTGTTTCTCCCAAAGGGAGCTTAAGTCTGCTGAACTCTAATGCCATAAGGGCAGACTGCTGTTCAGGCTGTTCTTGTCCTTCACACACCATCCAAAATACCACAAGGTAACAGATCTTCAAAGATTCAGAGAAACTCTTCCTAGAAGTCATATAATGACCAACAGATCTTTGAGCTTTGGCACTTCTTTAACTCTTCACTGACCCTGTCAGGCAATAAATGACAGTGATGAAATACCTTCAGTACAAGAAATAAAGTATTTATGAATAATGGTGACTTTTATGACTGATAAACCTTTATATCCCATTTTTTATCGATTCAGTATCTAGTGTTGTCAGATCAATACAGGAGGGGACTAGTGAGAAACTTCAAAGCTACATTGTTCAAAGGCCACTTTCCATGAAGGTTCTATGTAAACGCCTGTTAATGAGCATTTTGCACTTCTGCGTTCAAAACTCACGCTCGTGCATCGCTACACACATTTTTAAGACATTTTTCAGGCTCTGCGCACAAAATGTGGGGCTGAAAGTTAAACCAGGTCAAACTTTGTCCAATCAGCGCCTCGGATTTGGTAGTGATGTATGGATGGCATGTGTCACTTTAAATTCATGGAAGTACCAACCCTTTGAAAATTGATCATGTAGGAGAAATTGATAATTGCAGTTTATGCCTGGCTGGAATTTTATCACACCAAGTCTTTCATATTTCAGAAAAGAGCTGTGAAAGAAACAGCCTGGAGCAAGATTCACAAGATTTAGTCCGTGTCGGCATTTCACACCAACTCTCTTCCAACTGTGGCAAACAGCGGCTTATAAACAGTGGAAAAAGAATACTAAGAAGAAGCCTCTCCCTGTTTGGAGTGTGAACTCAATGGACTAAATGGCTAAATGTGTAGCGAGTTCTTGAACGCTTGTCGCATGTCTGGTGTGTCGTAGCTTAAAAGCAACAACAAAGTTAGTATGAATCAAAGGCAAGGTAGGAAAAATTAAAACAAAAACTGGCATGAGACTTTTTTATGTCTGGAGTTTTTTTAAATCCAATAGCTTCGATGTTTTTTCAGACTTTTTTAGCTCTTATTTTCTGACCATTGACGGGTTTTGGCCGTTGTGCTGATTCTTTCATTTTTTAATTCAAGCTCATTGTTGACATAGACAAAGAATGAGCCCAAGGATCATGACAAAGACGAAATCCTGACCTGCAGTCAGAGTCATGAAGTGTTTTCCATCCAGTGCAGTGAAGCCTGAAACAGTTAAGATGCTGGTAAAACCAATCAACGGTGGTAGACCAACATGAAACCTTATAAAAGTGGCTTTATGTGTTACCCGGAGCTGCACTTTTTCTGGTTTTGTTCCTCATTTGTAAGGATTAAAGTGGTAATTTACGTAGCTGCTCTGCTGAATGGATTGGAGCAATATGGGTAATGTAGTCACTGTGCTGGTACATTAATAAAATGAAAAAGTATTGTTTTGTGTTTTTTAGTTGTTAATGTGAATACAGTTGGGCTTATCTGTTGTGTTACTCTCTCCGCAAAGGCTGATTATCATTGCAGATAAAAGAGGCAAACAACACAGTTCACTAGAAAACTTTCCACAGTAGCCTCTGACCAACCCCCTGCTGCCTTTTGCCCCCTATAGGCATTCTGGGTAATGTGCTCATTTTTCATTTCCTGACTTCCTCTTTTAATTCACCCTATAATCCAGCGCCACTCATGTATATTTTTTCAATGGTATGACCCTTTATGGTAAAAAAAATAAAATAAATGACAGTAATCTCCAAGCCAATACAATGAGGGGCCATAAATTCCTTCCTAGTAGGAGAAATAAACCAGCTACTTCACCACAGCACTGAGAGCATCTTTGAGAAGAGGTGAATGGTCTTCGATAATGAATAATAAACAATGTCCAGTTATTTGCTTCATCTCATTGTTGCTTTTTTGATTATTGTGAAGCAGTCAGATTCAATCAAACACGTACAAGCATGTTTATTTTGGGTGTAAAATCAGACTTTTTGATGCAGACTCTCTTCTGAGACCCCCCCCCCCCTCCAGTGGTATCTTGAGAAACTGTGACATTTGGGAACCAGGGGTGAAGGTTTGAAACAAAGATCTTTTCCTGATTTTGGATTTCTGTTCAGAAATCAGAAACAGTTGAGGGAACATCTGAATGAACTGTTCATGAGCTCAATGGAGTTTATCTCAGGATTCTTTAAAATCTCTGTCATTTGTTGGGATGAAACATTATTCTGGGATGCTGACAACGCGTCTCCAGAAAGTAAGTGACACCCGCTTGCGTGAAGGTTCAGTATTTGTATTGACCAACTGGGATTTCTGCGTCGTTCTTCCTCCTCTGGGTCCAAAGAGAATTCCTGGAGTGGGAAAAAGTTGTCATCTCCTTCTTAAGGAATGCCAAAAAAGATCTTTCTGCTTGCCTTTCTAGATCTTAAGGTTAAGGCGATATCCAGGCCTCCTTTCTGCAGGTTTGACATTTTCCCACCAGTGCCGTCAGACAAAATGTCACGGTGATTCCAGCTCCCTTGTTGGGGTGGTGTCTGCTGCTAAACCTGATTGGTGTTGTGTCACAGCAAACTTCAAAATGAACGCGGTCAATAATCTATCATGCAGGGAGCAGCAGGAATGGAAGTGGAGAAGACAGGCAGAAAAAAAGCTCTGACAGAAGTGAGAGAAGGGAAAATCATAAGGAAATGTAAAGGTGTTTCCAACATGAAACCTGCAAAAGCAAATTCCTGCCATCTTAGGAGCGACATGCCCCAAATTTCTCTCTGCCTTCTGCTTTAAGTGCAAGTACAAATGATTATTAATGCATTATTCACAAAACAGAGCCTTCTGCCTCAATTTTCTCCACTGATGTGTGTTCTAACCCTTTGATGATAAAACCAAAGTGGAGGGGAGAAAAGCGAGGGGGGGTCATATCGGAGGAGTTCAGAGGACTGCTTCTCTCCTGGGAACGCTGAGCTCTCATCCCAAAGGGGATCTTTTCTGAAACAGTTTGAATCTTCCTGTAGACCCGGCTCCAAACGGCAGCGGGATTTACATATCACTCACGCTGCCTCTTCTGTGATAAACGCAACCACAAACATCCCAGTGCCAAGATGCTCGGCTAAATCCTCTAGGTGAACGCTCATCAAACAGGTAAGATCTCGCACATTCCTGCGAGTGTTTCACTTTACACACAAACACGGAGAAAGGTTTGAAGCTGTCTGAGGCCATTCAAAGAGAATAACATCAGAATCATTCCACTCAGAAATCCAAACATGGCGGCAGCAGCAACTGGATGAGCTCACTGCAGGAGAAGCCTGAAGATGGAGGATGTGAGCTACAACACTGTGATAAAAAATTAACAGGATAATTCCTTATTATTCTATAGTTGGAGTGAATATTCAGTTTCAACATTAAGTGATTTAAACATTAAAAATAACAAAACTAAAGTGCCAATAATTCATTTAATATTTATTGTTATTGTAAGTTACCATGGTATAATCAGGATGATGCCCTTCAAAGTCTCAAAATGAGATATGATGGACAAGGCCTTCATGTCCTCCATTAATCTCTGAAAATAGACACTTCATCGGGCATTATCGCTAAAAAAAATAAATAAAATGATGCAAAAATGACCACAATCTACCAAAACTAATATAAACATTTTTGGAAGAATGTTGGCTTTTATTTTATAGTTGGGTCATTTTACATTACAGGGAAAAGAACTCACTTGTTTGCATAAAAATCTCTCTGAAGTTACACCCATCTGGTTTCTGACTAACTTTCATTTTTAATGAGCTTCAATCCAGAAGTAAAAGGCTAGCATTAGAATTTCTTTAATATCCTCACTGAAACACAAATGATCGAACTGTCAAAAACATTAGATGTTTTCTAAGCCAACTCAGTGGCCTTGTGGTGGAGTGTCTGACCTGTTAGACTGAGGGTTCAAATCCACAAAGACTCTAAAATGGGATTTATTGCCTCCCTTGACACTCAGCATTGAGGGGCTGTATTAGAGGGGGTTAAATCCCTAATTCAAAGTATGTGGAATCTACTTTTAGCTTTAATGTTACACTCCCCTTCCACCTGTTCACCTCCTCAGGTTTTAGAAGCTGCCTGATGGCCTGAAGAGCGGTGGACTTCCTGTCGATAAAATCAGCAACAGCAGTCTGCCTCCAAAAGCGCCGGTGTGCCGGCTGAAGACAAGAGGATGGGTGCTGATGCTGGCGTTCTCCACCATCATCTCAAGACCAAGCAGCGGGTAGGCATCCTGAAATCCCTCTCCAGGCAATGAGTCTATTTTCTTGGTATGTCCCTCCCGCGGACGATTACGACACTAAGCAGAGCCTTTTCAACACCCAGTCGTACAACATCTGCATAAAGTGTTGGCAGATGTTAAATAATACTACCCTCCTCACAAAGCACAATACCTTCATTCTAAGACTTACTTTGTGCACTCTGAGCTTGTGGTCCAAGACCGACTTGTTGCCGTTTTCTCCTCTTTTACTTTAATAAATGGAGGAGGAGATGTGATTTCCATGATTCTTTTGGTGTTAATAAAGGTTTTAATCCAATCTTTGTTTTATTCCTCCTCACCAGCTCTTACTGTTGACCTTTGCAGCTTCAACAGAAATGAACTTTGGAGAAAAAAGGTAATGGAGACTACTGTATGTAAAATTTAGCGCTTTGGCATATTTATTTGGAACAAACTTTCTTAGCAAAAGTGTGTCAAAACGTATCAAAACAGCTTAAGAAGAAGAAGAAAAACCAGGGAAATACATAAAATTGAATACAGCCTAGTGATTATACGTTTTTATTGAATATCTTTTCCACTGCAGAGATTTTTTGTAACTTTGCATAGTTGTCTCAGGAGTTTAGACACTTTTTTGTTTTTGAAATTTGTAATTTGACCAGAAATTTTAAATGTTAAAATAGATTTTATGTTTCTGATGCATTTCTTAGAGTGCACTGAAAAGAATGTACTTCTCAAAACAAGTTAAAAATATCGTTGTTATTCTCTTTCTATGGGTGAAAAAATCCACCAGGCAACTAGCTGAATTTGTCTTGGTGAGATTTAAATCAAATAAGTGACGTTCTGTCCTTTTAAGACAAAATGAAATCTTGACATTAGAATAAACATTCTCATATCGCTCAGATATTTATAAATCTTATGCCTTAATATAAAGAGTACATTGTAAAAAGAAAGCACATCTTTAAAGTATATACATTTATATACTTTTCCCTTGAAAATATCCTCTTTTAAGCACTACAACACTCAAACTATCTTAATTTCTGGAATTTCTGGAATTACTTAAAATAAGATTAGAATTACACATTATAAGATAAAGTTGTCAAAATTAGATAAAAGTTAAGTCAAAACTAGTTTTATTAAAGGTTTTACATATAATAAGAGGTTTTCAAGATCTAATGACTGCACACGACACTGGTAGTCAAGATTTACTGTCTTAAAATGAGCCTTGCTGGAATTTTTCTAGTAAGGTTGTTTTGTCTTATATCAAGTGTAAGAAGATATTTAAGTTAGAAACTAGACCACATACTTGTGATATTTAGAGTTTTGGAAGTAAGGAAAAGAATGTTATAGTACATTGTTCAGGTAGGATCATTTTGGGTGTTTTGTGTTTGAGCACTCACTCAGTGGATTCTTCTGGTAGAAAGTAAATCATTGTTTAAAGAACTAACTCTATGTGAACAATATCATTGAGAATTACCAGGAAAGCTCTGCTCCCACAGTTTCCTCTGAATGACTGAATTCTGTTTATAAGCAGTTTTCTTCTCCTGCTCTCAGATTGGAGCCGTCTCCCGTTGCATGATGGTCTGGCTGCTGTCACATGGTATGCTTCTGGAGTGTGCAAACGTCCAGAAAGATTTCAGCCTTAAATCTGTTATAGAAATGACTGGGTCTGACTTGTGTTTACGTTTTGTGGTGGTGGATTCGGCACGTACAGTTTGGTCTTCATCCGCATATTTACGGTGGAAAGAAAGAAGGCAAAATAACTCTTGCTAAACTGGAGTTTTCAAATGTACAGTAAGGCATGAGTGCAGTGTCAATGCGCATGTTTATGTGTTCATCAAGGCCGTGCATGTGTGCCAAGTGCGGCTCATAGGAAGCGGGCAGAGGGCTGCTGACGGCTCCATAAAGGAGCCTTTGAATGGCTTCACTCGGGTAAATTTGTAGCAGATGTGAAGGAAAGAATATCCACCCAGGTTGAGTGGCCCTGCTCTGTGAAGGCGACAGGAGTCCAATCCAGGGGAGGCAGACGGATGGCAGACGGGAGCCAGAGGACACACACAAACACACACTAACACACACCAATCAGCCAATCGTGAAGTGTGAAAGGCTTCAAGCTGGAAGCAAGGATATTCTTTCAACTGCTCGGCTTTTGAACCCAAAAACGTTTTTTTCCTTTCCAGGGTTCTCTGTCTCGTGTTTATTGTTTTTTTTGTTTGTTTTTGTGTATTAGCAGTTTTCTGCAGTTGTTGAACGGAGCCCTGCGATTCCCCCTGGACTCACAGGGGCTGGAGCGCTCCGAGGCCAGGCTCCATGCCACCTTTCCTGGCTCCCTCCGACGCCGGAGGAGGGCTGAGAGGAGACTGGCGCCTCACCACCAATTAACATGCGCTCACGCTGAACGCACAGCCAGGTCACACACGACGGGTCTGAACCTGTTCAGCAGGGGGCTCCACATGGAATCAGGTGGGGGCTCCCACTCATTCACCTCAATTCATGGCTATGAATTAAATCATTTATGTAATTTTATGGTAACATAGCAAACATATTTATGAATGGGAAATAAATGACCATAAGTCATGTTAAAAGCGCTTAAAGGTGAGCAATCCTTTCATAAATGGAATATAAGTGTAAAAAAGAAATTATCACTGGTCATTGGAACTGGATTTAAAATCTTCTTCCTTAAAACATTTTGCCTCAAAGCATCACCTGGATGAATGAGAACCTTTACCGACATTTCGCAGTAAAATCTACGGTGAATATTTAAGCTGCAGGTTTTTTTTTAATAACTAAATCATTTTGGGGGGTGCAGGATGTTTTGTGCTGCATAAGCAGAACCAGCTCAACCTCTTGTTAGGAGTTTTCTGGAGCATTTATCTACTGAAGCTCTTGAAGCTCCTTCCCACAGTGTCTCCTGTCTGCAGGCTTGTAAAGCAGGTTTGGATTTTTTCCCTGTGTTGCTATAAACAAGGTGTAAGCACAACAAACACGTTTTTTTTTTCAGTTTAACGTGACAAGGAAGTCTGTGAGCCAGCTCATAAATGAGGCCCCGGGTTTCTGGCATCCAGAGGGGACTGGTAAACACAGCGAGAGCCGCATCTCAGGCTGTTGCTTCCAGTGTGAACTCACTCAGGAACGACTACAACATAGAGTCACTTTGGGGTTTCGCAGGCATTTGCCTCCAGCCTGGACATTGAATAGATGTGAGAAGTGGACCAACTGATGGCTCACCTAAAGCTCCAGCCAAAGGAAGTCAATTTGGTCACCATTTGTTTGCGATGAGCAACATCAGAGCCAGACGACGTCAGATAACAGGGATTCGTCTGAGTTGGTCTGAGTTAAAGTTTCTATAGCAACCAGTCTTGCCAATTAGGAGTGAACTTGGAAGTCCTCACCTCTACCACTTGAAGGCAGGCTACACAAAATTTGTCAAACAAATGCTGGCCTAACTTACTTTTATTTAGTCATCTGATTGGTTAATTTATAACTTGCACTACAGAAAAAAAGTATCACTATTCAAACATGTAGTTGTGGAGTTAGATAAGCTAATTCTTCTCTAAGAGTTTCGGTACATCCCCTGTCTGTCCTGGGGGAGGATCCCTCCTTCTTTGGACATGGCTCCACCTACTTTCATTGAGGCAGACTGGTCAGATTTGAACTTGAATAATTTGAACTACATTAAAAATATAATGAAAAAAAGAGGATTATCTAGAACATGGTTAAAAAAAAGGTATCAGAACAAGAATGGTTATTCTGACAAATAGAATGACTGTTTATTTCTCTATATGAGTCTATGGGATTTTGGCATTTTTGGAGCCAGCAGGTACTTCCTGTTTGGAATGCCAGGGAGTAGGGGTCACTCAGTCCAGTATTCATATCAGTCAAGGATTCTGAAATGGCGAGGTCTTTGGTAACGAAGGGGGAGGTGTTATGTTCTTGCATACAGAGGCGCTTTTGAAAAACTGGACTCCAGAGCCAAAACAGATTTCTCTGTTAGCATGACACCTTCTGTGCATGTCAGAGCAGCTACATACACACCACCCTCAGCAACACTCGCTCACTTCTGATAAAAGGTTTATGTAAATGCGTGTTTCTGGCTTCCACGTTCAAAACTCTTGCGTTCACTCGTAGCTTTGCAAGTTTTAATGGCCGTTTTCAGCCTTACGAGTGGCCATCAAACGTACGTTGCCAGTTAAATCTGGTTGAACTTTGACCAATCAGAGACTCGAATTTAGTAGTGACGTATGGATTTGGTTCACCTGGTGAACCCACACACAGTGACGAGCCTGATGTCTTTGTTTGTATTTCAAATAAAGATAAACCAAGGCCCTTCTACTGACATAATCATAATCTATATCCATATCTGTTTCCCTTTCTGTGCCCAAAATGGAAGATTTGCACTGCCTCAACGTTTCACACCAAGCCTACTCCAACTGTAGGTGCTGAACATGTGCTAATAAACAGTAGAGAAAGAAGAAGAAGCCCCTCCCTGCTTGTCCAGTGTGAACACCATGAGCCAAATGTGTGTTCCTGAATGTAGCTTGAGACTGTTCCATCTGACTGAAGCTGAAAGCAAACAGCACGAGGAGAAATGCAACACCCTGTCGTCCACCGTAGCACACATAGTTTAGTCACTCTCTTTTTAAAGTCAACTGCACTTGTTTTCCTCAAATCCACTTGTTATTTCCTTCATTCTGTGGTGAACTTTGTGGGATAGAACAGCTGGGGTGGCCTGCAGGCTTTTCTTTTATTTCCAATCAAGAATTCACACCTTAAATCAATGTAGCTGAGCATCACACCCACTCATGTCTCCCAATGAAAAGAGCCTGCTAGGACCACATGTTTGCCTCAGTGAGGATACACATCTAAGTGGCAGCTTTCTCTGTAAGGGAATCTGCTCCTGCTGTCGCTTTGTCAGATTAGCTGGGGTAAGAAAAACACGGGGATCATGTTTCCTGTGTTTCCCTCTCGCTAACTGTTCTACATAAACATCACAAGTTTATATGGCGTCCCTCGCAGCCGTCATTCCAGCTCCTCCACCACCTTCCTCTGTCCTTGGGGTCCCAGGTTTTTGGTTTGTTTTTAGTAGCGCAGCCCCAAAAGAGTGTTTGGTTGTGTTGGGTGTCACGCTGCGAGAGTGTTTAATTATGCTGAGGGTTACACGCCGTGTGAGCGAGCACCAGCAGAGAGCCTGGGGATGCTAATCCCTCTCTGCTTTGTCCTCCTCTGCAGAGGAGCTTGATGTTTGCAGGACCCTTCACAGCAAAGCTCTGCAAGAATTCATAAACTCCCTGAAGATGAGGCAGTCAGAGGGATTCCCAACACAAGATCAAACCGTCACCAGAAAAAACTATTTCAGGCTTTTCAATGATCAGACCTGCTTGTAACCCTTGTGCTATTCTAGGCACTTTAACATTTAGAGTTGGGTCATCTAGACCCACTAGACAGTGCTCTGAACCTTTTTTCTTCAATGATTTGTGATCTTCACTGGTGTCCATGGATTACATGAAATCTTTCCACCTTTATCCACCTTTGTCATGGTAGGGAGAACACGTCAATGTAAGGGTGGGGTCATCTAAGATACCACAAGGGTTAAAGCTACGTTCACACCGCCCTCTGCAACATTCAAGCATCCATTTTCAATGACAAGTCTATATATATGCTTGTGTAAATGCGCGTTTTGGACTTTTGTGTTCAAAACTCTCACATTCACGCATAGCCACACTCGAATCTATGACTGCTTTTAGGCTCTACGACAAAATGTCCAGCCCTTGAATGCACAATTAAATGCACATTAAACAAGGTTAAACTTTGACCAATCAGGGACTCAGATTTGGTGGTGACGTTTGGTTGCGTCCCCTTGAATTCACAGAAATACCAATCCTATAAAACTTGACCATGGAAGAGAAATGAATAATTGCGGATTGTGCCCATTCGGAATTCTATGACACCAAGTCTTTCATATGTCGGAATAGATCTGTGAAAGAAAAAGCCTGGAGCAATCGTGAAAAAGAGCCGATTTGAACTGGAAACTGAACTGCATTCGGGGAAATAATGTGCTTTTCTGATACAAACTGTGCAAATACTTTTTAAATCATGTAGACTTTAAAGTCATAAATGTCATAAATTTGTACAAATTTTGAAAAAAAAATTCAAAAGAAAACCTTTTGCTTTTTAATGTCTAAGTGATATTACCGGCTGTGGTGCAGTGGTAGGGCGGCCAGCCTATAATCAGAATATTGCAGGTTCGATTCCTGCCTCACCCGCCGATGTGTCAATGTGTCCTTAGGCTAGCCCTGAACCCCACCTTGCCTGTGGTGGTTATAGGTTAGTGCCAGTGTTCCATCAGTGTGTGAATGTGTGTTTGAATAGGACTGTGACTTTAAAGCAACTTGGGCCTTCGAGGAAGGTAGAAAACGGCTATGTACGTATACGACATTTACCAGATGGTGTTTGTGTGTTTCTTGGTTGTGGTAGCAGTGCTGACCCGAGGAGGGGGGATGTTGGTGTGTTTTTCATTTGTAAAAGCAGGAATAACCTGATGATGATGAACACATAAATCATTCCTTCTCCTCTGTCAGAGAATCCACAAAAAGCCCAGTAAAACGGATGACAGGAATCAAATTAACCAAAGGGACCAAAATGATTTATGTTCACAATTCATAAACAAATTACCCTAAAAAATTTACACTTAAAATTTAAAGGATTTTACAAAACAGATTTGTTTGATTAGTTTTATTGACCAGGACTTTTTTATTCATGTTTCTACTTTCTTTCATGTTGTGTTCACTCATGTTCTCTGATTCATCTTCACATCTGGTTTCAGTTTTCAATCAGCTCATCTGTTTTCTGTTCGTTAATGACCTCTTAGTCTATTTATGAGTTTTAGTTTCTTTTTAGTTCGTCACCTTTAAAGTCCCACTCTGATCATCTTATGATGTATTTTCAAAGTGTTCTTTTTATACAAGATGGTATGATGCGGTTTCTTGCCATAATTTAAAATCTAAAAATCTGTATAGTTTTCTAAAGAACCATCTTTTTACACCAGGGGTGTCCAAGCTTTTTGCAAAGAAGGCCAGATTTGTTGAGGGGAACATTTTTGAGGGCCAACCATTCAGCATGACATTCGTTGAAATATTTTAATAACATTACATGCAAATTAACTGTTTAATGAACATGTCATGGCAGTGACATACTTATTTTCTTCTAAGTTTTATGCACCGTTAACTCCCCTTTAGATTCCCTTGTGTGATTGTCCCTTTTTACATTGAACTCTATAAAGTCAGACACAGTCTCTTGGCATATTAGACAAACACAGTTGTTTCATATTTCACTAAAAGAATCTGCAAATTTCCACTTTTCCTGGAAGTGGTGGCCCTCATTTTAGAAATGAGCTAGAAAGTGTCACAGAAGGATTGCACAACAGTGTTGCCACAGCTTTAGAACGACTTCAAACGTAATTTAGCCAATCACAATCAAGAAAATGTACATAGTTTATAGAACATGCTGGGGGCCGCATGTTATTGATTTTACATGCCAGTGGAAATTTGGCCGGAGTTTGCACATGCCTGGTTCACATGCGCTCCTGCTAGCTTACAGCTCCTTACACCCCAAACCTAACATTAGCAGTGTAACAAAAATGGTGAGCAATATCAGAGCCATCCAGCCAGATGAGCCAGATGTCAGATCAGACGAAAAAAAACAAAGAAATACATTAATCTATTCATCTACAAGTGAATGCATCAGAATGGAGCGGAGCAAGGAGCTTGGGGCCCACCAAACGTATTTTTCTAAGTCACAAATAAGCTCTTTTTAAAAACTGCATTTTTTTGTCTGCTCCTGATTCACAACAAGTTAAAAAAGAAATACTTAAAATTGCAATTTGGGCTTAATTTTCTTTACAAAATGTCCTCCATCATGAGTAAAATGCAAAAAGAGCATGTTAAAACCCCCAAAACAACTGTTTCATCAGGGTCTTTAAGAAAGAAGCAGACAGTGGTTGAATGGTTTCTAAAATGGTGTCTATGTTATATTGACTGTTAATCCTACTAAGATATTGGAAAAAAAAATATGTGAGCTTAACGCTGATTTAGTGAGAAATAGACCGAAGCTTTGCTGCTTTTGGCCTTTCTGTGGAATTTGCACAGTTCAGTAAAATGTCATTTGGATCCGGATCAAGATTTGGGGCACGCTCTTGTAAAATATTATTTTTTATTACATTACGGATTCCTTTTAAGCTTGCAGAATCTGGTAAGAAAACAAAGAAAACTGACAAAGTTAATAACCGAAGTTGAAGCTTTCAAAAACGTGCGACACCTAGTAGAATAGTTGCAATTTGCAACCAACTTTGTGCTGGAATAGAAATCTGTACCCTACTGTAATTCTAAAATTAAAGTAGAAAATTGAAATCTGTACTTGACAATATGATATATTTAATAGCACATTGTTCTGCTGCGGGGTTTCTGTTTCGAGCTTATGCACTGAGTCAGGCTTGTTTAATGCTGGGCTTTGGAAACAGGCCGCAGGACGGAGCACCTGGCCCAGTTGGGTTCTGGTTTGGGGCTATATAGCGGCCCCACTAATAGGCACTTGAGCCTCCCCCACATCCGCTTAGCACCATGTTCCACTTAATGAAGCCCCACCCTGGGCTGTAAACAAGCCCAGATGCAAACCCAAAAACACACACAGGAAATGTCTGAGGACCACAACAACACACAGATCCAGCCAGCTTAAGCACCATGGGTGCGAAGGGGAAGGCTGATCTGTGCAGGTTTGCTCCCACTAAGCTCCGCAGGCACTTATTACCCGGAGGGAAAGTGCTGCATGTGGTATTGCTGCTCTAGCGCTCGCTCAGCATGCCAAATTCTCACCGGCCGCCAAGATCATCACAGACCGTTGCCTCACTCCAGTTCCACAGCCTACAGTTACAGTAGGTACACAAACCGCCGTTTATTCAGCACCGTGTTGGACCTGGCATTGCGGCTCTGACACGCCACAATAGGAACAGCGTCTGCTTCCACACAAAGAGTTTTTGTCATGCAACAAGATTTTTTTAAATTTAAAGTTGTAAGGGGCTGAGACTTTTACAAAAGGTCCAGTGTTGAAGAGAGTGTGGTCCCAGCTGGTTTCCTTTACTACACAGACTGACTTATGCACAGTGATCAGCCTGAGTCAACAGTGCTGGCTGAAAAAGAGGCTTAATTGATGAAGGCAAACTTTTCTGGCAAAATGTGCCTGAGGTCCAGTTGAGTTTCTGTCCCATCTACAGAGGACAACAGAAAAACACTGCAAGCTATGTGATATTTACAAAAATTTAACCCTTGTGCTATCTTAGATGACCCCACCCTTACATTGACGTGTTATTCCTACCATGACAAAGGTGGATAAAGGTGGAAAGATTTCATGTAATCCATGGACACCAGTGAGGTTCACAAATCATTGAAGAAAAAAGGTTCAGCGCATTGTCTTGTGGGGTCTAGATGACCCAACTCCCAATGTTAAAGTGCCAAGGATGGCACAAGGATTAACACATTCAAGATATTTTACCAGGTTTTTAGTTGTTCTAACTTCTCTTTGCTCTACACCTTTCCAAACTGTTCTCAAAATCAGCACAGATGAGAACATGTATTGTTTCATTAAGAGCTAGGATCTATAAATAAGAAAATTATTATTAAAATCAGTCAAAATCCATTTGCTCCATACTCTTGACAATAAAAAAAACTCGATTTAAGCCTAAAAAACAAACAAACAAAAAAAAACAAGTCATTGTCATTATTTTGGAAACAAAAATTTACACTTGTTTTCTAATAAAAGCTAGTTTCATATTTGATGAGAAAAATATATCAAGATGGGCCAACTTTTACTGACATTGTTTTTGCATTTTGTTCCCATTTTGTTCTAAAAGGAGTCATTTCCACTTATTACACTAGTTTTTGTCACTGTAATCAAAGTGAACTACAATCAGGTTAATAAAAACTAAAAAAATACAAACAATTTTCTTAAAACTAGCAGAAATTCCTTTTAATTGGGATGCATAACAATGAATATGAAGTAATTCTATCAAACAGTTAGCTTTTTTTAATCTTGTTTTTCCTTTTTTTGAATGCGTGTGTGGAATTCTTTATTTCTAGATACTAATTTCTTATTATAAGATTTATTGTTCAGTAAAAAATACTTGCTGCATGGACATGTCCTTTATTTTGTTTTAGGGATTTTTCTCTACAGTTTGGTGTTGTTTTTCTAGCCACCTCTTTTTGCAGTGTTTGCTCTGCAAACACATCATCTCAGCAATTATTTGTGTCTAGTTTCTTGTTTAAGTATCTTCTATCACTTGATATGAGACAAAACTAAGCCACTAGTAACTTTTTAGTGGGATGAAAAGTCAATACATTTTGTTAGGCCGTTTGATCTTGAAAACATCTTATTTTAACCCCTTGTGCTATCCTATGACCCCACCCTCACATTGACGTGTTATCCCTACCAACAAAGGTTCAGCGCATTGTCTTGTGGGGTCTAGATGACCCAACTCCCAATGTTAAAGTGCCAAGGATGGCACAAGGATTAACACATTCAAGATATTTTACCAGGTTTTTAGTTGTTCTAACTTCTCTTTGCTCTACACCTTTCCAAACTTTTCTCAAGATCAGCACAGATGACAACATGTATTGTTTCATAAAGAGCTAGGATCTGTAAACAAGAAAGAAGTTATAAATATGCTGACACAAATGCGTTTTTTCTTACTTTACAAAAGATTTGATGTGAATTTATTTGTGAACAGTTTTAAGAAAATTGATTTGGTGGATTTAGGGAAACTTGATAGTTTTTTTTTACAGTTAACAGTACTAATGTATCCATTTTGTAGAATTTTGAGCCAGATATCAGCAGATATCAGCATATGGAGCAGAGCATAGAGCTTATGTACAAAATAAATTCAATCTTTTCAAATCTTTCACAAATTTTTGAATAAAGAAATGCTCAGAGAAACATTTTAGGATAAACTTTCTTCATATATGCCCTCCAATGTCAAAAGTCTAGTCTTAATTCATTTATAAGAGTAAGAAATTGTAAAATTTAAGATATTATATATTTGCTTTAAAGTAAGAAAAATGTTTGATCAAAGCATGCTGATTTTAAGATGAATCACCAGAGCAATATACCTAAATATGAGTTTTTATTGGCAGTTTAAAGGTTATATTTTGATTTAAAAGGGCAGAACATTGTATATTATTCTAAAAAATCTCATTAAGAAAAGTATTACTTGTCCTATCGGCAGATTTGTTTCACTTATAACATAAGAAAACATCTTGTATTTTTTATTTTTTAGTTGTTTTAAGAAGGACATTCTTCACAGTGTATTTAACAAAACAAAAAAAACTGTAAATTAATTTCTGAACTCTGAAAATGTGAGATATTTATTGAATCTGATTGAAAAAGTGATTGAACAGATCTAAATTTTGAGTTGGAAGTGAGCTCTATTCCTTTGAATCACATAATAAAACACGTTTTGTCTTTTAGGAGATTGTGGGATAATGGGATTATGGGATAACACAGAATAATCTGTGTTTTTCAAAGTAAAAGTCTTCTGCTACTTTGCTGAGTCTTTGCAGGCACACGGGAAGGGCGGCATCAGAGCATCAGCACTGCTTTTCAGTGGGAGGGGCATTTTCCTAAGAACTTGACGGATCAAGACAGTCAATGGGAAACACAAACAGAAAATGATGGAGGGGGGTAGACAAGACTTCAAAACTCCAAATCAAAGAGTGAACGCAACGGAGAGCTACCGATCCTTACTTAGCTTGGGGCTGAGGTGGGAGGGGAGGAGCAGTGCGTGGAGGGGGCCTCCTTTCTCCGAGCACGGATCCAAGGGGGGAGCCTTTGATGGCGGAGCGTGACATGAGCACATTTAGGACGGGTTGCAGCAGCTCTGTGATAGCAAGCACATTTTGCCAGACTAAGCGACCCGCAGATCTGAGCGGTTCTGATACCCCCTTCTCTGCAACCCGGATGCCGGACACCATCAGGATGGCGGCTCCACCTCTTTTCAAGTTAAGCTCAACGCCCCAGGAAAGTTGGATTCTTGTTCGCCAGCATTAGCAGGTCCAGATGCTGACTTGGAGCCGCCCTTTGATTTACCTGTCATTGGCATAATCAGACTACCAGGGTTTTAGGATGTTCAGGGGGGGCTCTAGCAGGCCTAAGTGGCTTAGACCCCCACTCGCCATCCTTCCCAGTTCTCTCCCTCTTAGAGTGTCTCTAAAAGCAGCCCTTGCATGGGTTTGTGCTCTTTGTTGATGCTGTTTTCACTTTTTTTTCGTCCATTGTAACTCCTTTTCTCCAGGGAAAGACTCTTTGGTACAAGAGATTAGAGCAGGCGCTGCCTAGCAACTGAATAAAAATGGCAGCTACAAAAGAGACGCTCTCAATACCCAACGTCTGACCTATATAATCCCAAGCCTCTGATCGTGCAACATAACAGCAAGATGAAAGGCCCCACTGTGATTTAACCCTTAAACAAATACTTGCCATTGCTGACCCCTTAGCTGGAAGAATCATTTCTCCTGCTGCAGAAACTCCACATGGGGGGGAAATCTTGCCTAATTAGAAAGGAGGAAGAGGCTGTGAATGGTTTTGGAAATGAGATGAATGCATTTGAGGAGATGGCAGCAGAGTGGCAAAGGAGATTAGCAGTGATCACAGCGGCGCTGTTGGCTTCAGAGAGCGCCAGTGAGCGGCAGAACCTCCCTCTGTTCGACGATTCATCTCCCCTTCAGCCACAGGCAGACGGAGCTCAGGAATGAGTGCAGTGAGACGAGGAAGCTTTGCTCCTCTGTCATCCGCTTGTTGATCAAAGCCCGCATGAAGAAAGAGACAAAAAAGAATCAGCGAGAAGCTGCAAACTTTCTTGTTTCAGCTTCCCCCTTCCTGAACAATACTCTTTAATGCACCTGACATACTTTTTGTCAATCTGTGCTCTCTTTGGCTTCATTCCTGTAAATCGAATGACAATAGATGTCATTTTAAAAGCAATGTAGCCTTTAAAAAAAAAAACTGATCGTCGGCCAGAAGAGGTTTTTTATATAAATATATATTTTTGCATTAAATAAGTAAGCCCCACTGCTCTTTGAAGCCAAACATCATGTTTTTCACACTCTAAGGCACAATTAAAGGCCTTAATCTTTATAAGAAATGACCGTATGGCTTCTAATCCGGGTTTATATATGGATTCTGGTTGTTAATTCTGATGTTGAAGTGATTTTGAGAGGTCCATGGTACTCTGTCAAAATGTCGATCTCTTTTCGTTACGATTTGCAAACTAGATCAGGTGTTATTATAAATATGCCAACACCTTTAAAGTGGGTAATGTGTAAGGTGTTGCAAACAAGTCCTAAAATTACTGCAAATGCAGCTAAAGTCCGACTGACTGACAGACTTATTTCTGACTCTTTTGTCTCTCTTAATGTGTCTTTCAGCTTGGTGTGCCTTATATATGACATATGTTTGAACATTGGCCACTCATTGACCGTACGCCTTATAATCCGAAGCCCCTACAGTTTAGAAAATACAGTATTTCATTATGCCCCGCATCATAGGAGTCCTGCACTGCTAGGACCAGATTCTGCTAACAATTCTTCTTTCTTGATCAAAACTTTTGCCCCCGCCACAAAGATTGGCACACATGTAGTACCTGGTAAAAATGAACTTTTGACATAAGGACCCACCTGCCCCAAAAAGTGATGACATCACAGCAGGAAAAACCATTTATGTATCTCAAAAAATAGTCCAAGATCCACTCATAAAACCGTAAAGTTTTATAATTATAATGGGATGGCCACAGGTCATTTTGTAGCAAAGTGGAAAATTTGGTGAGTTTTGTACTTTTTTGTAATATGGAAAATAACCAAACAAACAAACCTGCATTTGTTCATTTTCACACACACACACACACACCACGAGTTTAAGTCTATGACCACAGCAAAAGGCTGAAGATAAACACAACAGACAAAGCCAGCATTTGAAAAAAGTGATTCTCTTTATTGAATTTGTCCCATGCAGCTTTGACCAGGCTGGCAGAGAGGTACAGTGTGGGGCGTGCAGCGGCCGCGCAGCCAATGGCGTTGGATCAAGGTGGGACGGTGAGAGTGGGGGTGGACATTGCTTTCGGTCATCCAGCGCTGCTCATGACTTAAATTATGACCCACAGCCGTCGTGAACAGCAGTTCTTCTTGTGTTTTCATTTCTTCCCATGTTTGTTTCATGTCATCATAACCACAGTAGTGAGCATGTTATAGATGGAAGTTCTGCTTTGCTGCAGGATTATCCATCTTTTTATCCATCTTCATAAACTGTAGGTATTGCTTTTGGGGTCATGGGGCTGCTGGAGCCAACTCAGATACTGTTGGTTGAAGGTGTGACCATGTTGCCAGTATGTTGCAGGGCCAGGGAGCTATGAAGCGTGTTTTTGAACCGTGGAAGGAAGCTGGAGTGCCTGGAGAAAACCCCCACATGCCAGAGTACATGCAAACTCCACACAGACAGGACCCAGCCAGGATTTCAACCAGGGCCTTTTCGCTGTGAGGCCAAGGTGCTAACTGTGCAGCCCACTGTTGGATTATTTCAGTGGTATTTTGTATTTGGTGAAACCTGAATTCTCCCGACTCATCTTCACCTTGAGGGTGGGCCTCACTGCCTCTATCACTGTGTAAGCGATCACATGAGTCAGAGTTGTGTGTCGCTTGTATTTTGTGTGCAGGAGAGCGTGTCTTGCCCTGACAGGCGAGACATCGGTGGCGTATTGAGGCGTCTGATTGTGAGGCGGGTGAGCTGCGTGAACTCTGCTGCTCTCTGACTGGAGCATTTTCATGGAAAGCATCTCTTTGGGGGCCTGCAGGGTTTTCAATGCGTTCATTTGCACATCAAAACAGCCCAGGAAAGGGATAGTGCTGAAAGAGGGGGGGGAGGGAAGGCAGTGTAATGAAGGATGCTTTATTTTCTCCTTTTTTCACCCTCAGGGGTGGGCAGGGGTTTAAGTCCAGGAGGGAGGCGCACTCATGCCATAATGATCGCCTTTAATCAGACCCATGACCAGATGGAGGGATTTCTCCTCTGCAGACAAAAACGCGGTGTCAGCGGCTGAGGCGGGATGATCGCAGAGGTGTTTTCACGCCTTTTCACCAAAAACAAATTTCACAAATCCTGTCTAAACAGGACTGTTCTGTAAAGGAGAATTGATAAATACACAGAGGGTCCAGTTCACAGTTTCAGTATTTCTGGGAAAACCTTTAGGAAAAGCTGTCCCTTTTCTGGGAGGAGCCTCCCTCTTCTCGACCCAGACAAAGTTGCTTCAGTGGCTCTGACACTATTTAACCTCCTGAGCCAAAGCAGAAGAAAAACAGCTCTGAGACTCGGCCAAGCAAAACCATCCAAGAGAGGCTCAGCTCTAGTGCTCCTGAAATTGGACTTTACTGGAGATGGGGTGGAGGTTTTTCTTTTCTTTTTTTTTTTTTTAGAAAAAAAGCTTGATGCTGATTGGCTGGAGATGCTATGGCGCAGCAGACATCAGGTGTTTGTGTGTGACAGGAAGGTGCTCCCGCCCCCGGCAGCCACATCTCTGGCGCCAAAAGAACAACAGTTCAAACAATCTCTTGCTTTTGTTTGGTGCCTCTATCGGAGGCGCTGTGCTGTCGGGAAAGAGCGCAGCTAAAAATAGCTGTCAGTGACCTGGAAATGCATTTCTGCAGAAAAGGAAAATACGGAGAAAAGACATCCTGTTGCTGCTTCTCATTTCTGCGGTGACTCCAAAAGGCTTTCTTTCGTCGGATTCAGTGATGCAGACTGAAAGCGTTTCAATAGAAATCTCCAAATCCTGGCACTTTCTCCCACCACCCTCACCCTCACCACCACCCTCTGCAGCTACCTCCTTCTTATCTAATCAGCTCAGGTGGGACAGGCTGCCCTGTCTCACACAGCAAGTGTTTGGCCTCTCTGGGTCATGTCACTGACGTGTAAACGGGGGAGGAAGCACGCGCCCCCGTTCAGGCGCCCACGAACTGGAACATATGGCTGAAACACCACCAGCCGAGGCTCTGGCTGCGAGCGCGCTCCAAGCAAAACACCCCCCCAGCCCCCCTCTTTTTCCTTTTTTTTGGTGGTAAAATGTGATCCGCAGTGTCAGAGTCCAGGACTCGCAACGCTCGCCTGCCAAGCCATGGACTACAATGTAATGAAAACACAGAGGAGGAGGATGGTAGTTAGCCCGCATTTCAACCTGAAGAAGGGAGAAACGTGTCCTTTAGGTTAACTTGTACATTACAGGAAGTTAGTTAATTAATCATGAAATCAATCAGTGGTGGAAAGTAGTTAGTACATTTATGGTTCTTGTGTATAATTGCAGTTGCTGTTTGGTCACATGCACCTGTACAGGAGTTGCAGGTTGTCCAGGTCATAGAGAGGATCGACGGCATCTTAAGGGGAGCGCAGCTGTGCCTTGGGGACGTCCTAAAAATGAAACGTAGCATTGTCGCACGGGTGATAACTGTATTGTGAAGTACTTGTTAGGCTAAGTTGCACACACTTATGGCGTACAGGTGATGCTGTCGTATGGTGTTCTTACTTTAGTCGTTAGTAAGGTGCAGGTATTGGCTCCTCACAGACTGCATTCAAATGCTGCATGCACACAGAGTGCAGGTGATGCCGAAGTCCAGGTAGGAGGCCTGTAATATGTCCACAAACTACACTCTGTCCCTAGTAAAGCATTACTGACCACTGACTTATGACTAGATACGGACGATCTGCTAGCAAAATTTGGATAACCTCTTACGGAGCATGCAAGGAGCACATACTTATCATGTGAACACCTTCCTTCCCATCATCCATCTATTTAAACTCTATCCTGCTAGCTGTCAGCCCCTTACAACTCCAACCACAAATTCTTGCTGCAACACAAATGGTAAACCAAATATCAGAGCTATTCAGCCGCACAGTTTGGAGCCAGATTCCAGATCAGGCGAGGAAAACAGAGACATAAATGGATCTGGTCATCTACAATTGGATGCATCAGAATAGAGTGGAGCAGAGAGGTTGTGGCCCACCGATTTTAGCACCTACGTCGCAGCTACAGGCTTTTTCCTGATTCCCAACAAAAAGAAGTGTAATTTTAAGATTAATTATATGTCATCTATCATGCAAAAAATGTCACACCATTTTCATCTGAGTGGGTTTTAAAGTGAATCTAAGAATCAAGTTGCACAGAACCAGCAGTATCTCACGCTGGACTGGGAGGAAAAAAACGCAGAGAAAACGACCTCTGACCTGCACAGAAGCCAGCGCCTGCTTCCTCCTACCCGCCGCTGTTTTTCCAACACCCATTCCCCAACTCTGCTGCTGGGGGTGGTGACACAGCGCACAATTACGCACAGACATAATAAACAATCAGCTCCACAGCTGTCAAACACTCTGCTGTGTGAGGCTGCAATTTGTGTTGGCACCGGCACGCCGCTGCAGCCTCGTCATGTAAAAGCTATTTACTTTCACTTTTTACGAACCATCGGAGGACGCGGAGGCTCGGGCTCATTGTTAAACAGCCTTTATTAGACAGAAGTTAATTGCGAGAACCAATTTGAGGCTCTTATTTAAGGAAAATAATGTCTGACATAGTTGTGCCATGACTCAGCCTGTGATTATTTATACCTTCCAAGCTCTTAAAGATACATTGTTTGAGTGGAAGAACATGCGTTAGGGTAGGAAAAGTCCCTAAATTCACATCAGATATTCCAGGAGCAAACACCTAAACATTACAGGAATAATCCCTGATAATCCGGAGCTCCTCCAGTTTTAAGTGGATGAACCGAACTTCAATCTGTCAGTGAAACCATGCAATAAGTCTAAAATCCACTTGATCTTTGCATACGTAGATCAAAGTGCTGAGTGTTTGTGTGAGAGGGCAACAACGCCGAATGTGGGGGGGATTAAAAACAGCCATTATTTAAATATACCCCCCCCCGGCAAAGCACTGCTGCATTTTTTAAGCCCCCTGATGCAAACGTTCACGCCAGCCACGGTTTGTCGCTCCATTCATCAAGGATTCTCTTTGAGGATTATTGTCGAGGACGCCTCTGGGATGATGAGCCGGGAAGACGACGCAACCGCTCAGTATCCGGCGCCGAAAGAGACGCGCCAAAGAAGGAAGCCAGGGAAAAAAAAAAAAGCATGGAGGCGGCACACAGTTCTTCCACAAGTTTATTCACCTCCAAAAGACCACAGCTCCTCTAAAAGGCACTTCTCATGAACGCATCTTTACATCAAAATAAGTAAGAGCCAGGGAGGGCTTTAAATTAAATATATTTACAATAAATAAACCATTTATACAGATTTTTACAGCTTAACTTCTTTTGTCTGGCAACACTTTACAGAACACTTTGAACAGGAACATATGAGTGTGAATACTGAACTCTTCCCTTTCTGAACTCAATACTGTTTCGTCTCAGCGGTACCTGTGTGTCCCTCAGGGCAGCAGAGAAACCATGTGTCAGTTCAGGGGAGCCGCTCCTCCAGCGGGGCCCCCGGAGTCCCCCCGTGCTTCCTCTCAGACGTGCGTGGGGTTTTCTGAGTGCAGGTCCGTCTTGGCCATGTGCAGAACTGCGGTGGGGGATTTGTAGTGGCAGTGGGTGCTGCTGCAGCTCACTCCGCTGCAGGGCTTCCTGCTGCTAGTCCTGTCGCTCAGCTTCCTGCTGCACAGACCCTGCCAGGTCTGCAGGGTTTTGGAGCTCCACACCCACACGCCACTCGTGATGCCGACCACCAGCGACATGAAGATCTTCAGCATGAACACGGCGACCGTGGGCACGGACGTCTCCAGGGAGCACTTGCTGTTGTGGCTGCTGAAGGAGTCGCACTCCTCCTGCAGGCCCCTTAGCTTCCAGTAGTCCATGTTGAGCCTCTCGTAGAAGTAGCAGACGATGACGCAGGTGGCCGGCACCGTGTAGAGGATGGAATAGATGCCAATCTTCACCATCAGCTTCTCCAGCTTCTCCGTGTTGGTGCCCTCCGTCTTCATCACTTTGCGAATGTGAAAGAGGGCCACAAAGCCGGTGAGGATGAAGGACGTGCCGATGATCAGGTAGCATGACAGCGGGATGAGGACGAAGCCCGTCAGCGCCCCCGAGTCCATGCTCCCCACGTAACACAGCCCCGTCAGCTCATCTCCGGCCACCTTCCTCATAGTGAGGATGACGATGGTCTTTAGAGCAGGGATGCCCCAAGCAGCCATGTGGAAGTAGTTGCTGTGGGCTTCGATGGCCTCGTGACCCCACTTCTTCCCCGCTGCCAGGAACCACGTGAGGGTCAGGATGACCCACCAGATGGAAGACGCCATTCCAAAGTAGTACAGGATCAGAAAGACTATGGTGCAGCCGGTGGACTCCAGCCCCTCCTGGATGATGTAGAGCTCCCCGTGCTCACGGTCGCAGGCGATGTTCTCGGCGCCCGCGACAGAGCGGATGATGAAGGCCAAAGAGTAGACCATGTAGCACATGGAGAGGAAGATGATGGGGCGCTCAGGGTACTGGAAGCGGTGGGGCTCCAGGAGGAAGGTCAGGACGGTGAAAGCGGTGGAGACGAAGCACAGGATGGACCACACCGTCATCCAGATGAAGGCAAAGTCCTTGTCCTGCCTGGACCAGTAGACGTCCACGGCTGGGGAGCAGCGCGGGGCGCAGGACTGGCTCTTCTCTACAAACTGGAACTTGTCGGGGTTCTCACAGGAGTTGCCACTGCCTGGCAGGCGGCTGCTGGGGGTGTCCGGCTGCCTGGGACGAGGGGGCACCGGAAGCATGCCTTCCCCCTTCTTTTTGTCTTTCTTCCCCTCCGTCCGGGTTTCATTCTCGGGGGCCTCCATGCACAGGGCGTTGGGGTCATTCCTGGTGGGCAGCTTGGAGCAGTCCAGCGAGTCGGGCCAAGTATAGCTGAACTTCTTCATGATGGGGGCACACTTGTCCCTGGCCTGCTCGCACATGGGTCTGCAGGCGGGGATGGAGGTGGACACCTTGTCCGTGCACATGGGGGCGTAGAGGGAGCAGAGGAAGAAGCGGAGGTGCACATCGCAGCCATAGTCCACCAGAGGGGCGAACTCCTGCAGCTTGATGGCCGCCTCAGCCTGGTCGTCGTGGTCCATGAAGTTGGGCATGCGGGTCAGGTTGTAGCCGATCCCCACGCACATAGGGATCACGATGGGCTCGCACTTAGCCGGCCGGTCCCGCTCCAGGTCGTAGAAGCTCATCTCCAGGCTGGAGGCGGAGACGGGCAGCAGCGCCCAGAGGAAGGTCCACACCTGCACCGGACAGCCGCGCTGCGTGCTCATGGCTTCACACGGAAACGAACGCGCTGCTGTCCTCTGGAAGTCACCATGAAAGGGTCCGAGCGCAGACGGAGCTCCGCTACTGCCACATGTCCGCGGGAGCTCCGGACGCTCCGCTCCGCAGAGGAACCCCCGAAAACACAAAGCGTGTCTCTGTTTTAGGCTGACAGCTCCCGGATTCTGCAGATAAAATCCGCACAGAAGCTCCGAAAATACGCGGAAAGCTCGATTAAAAAGGTCAGAAAAACGCGTAAAAATAACCCGAGAATCCGTCCTCCGACCGATACGGTCGACTCCTGCGGCGTCAGGAGGCTGCAAGGCGGGGAGAGGCTGCCGGTCAACTCTAGACCTTCGCGCTCCGCTTCCAGGCTCGACAATAAAGTTTGAGAGGAGCTCAGCGGGACTTCAGTCAGGCAGACAGGAGGAGGAGAAGGAGGAGGAGGAGCACGGCGCTCCGTGACGCTCGCGTTTCAAGCGGGGACCGCGCAAAGGAAAATGATCAGACAGATGTTGGAGAATGGTCGAAAACCTCCAACATTTCTGCTCCGAGGAATTGAGCAGTCATGTGGAAACAGCAGCCATGATAAACCCGTTTCAGACGCTAAACCCCTGACCTTACTTAACCTTTTGATTTTTGAGTAAATTACTATTTAAAAAAACAACAACACAAAAATCAGCATATCTCAAAATCTACCCTTTTTCTTTTCTAAACGAAATAAAGATTTTTAAGGCATTTATTCCAATGCTCCATCAAGACAGAGCCACATCAAAACATTAGAGGGCCTCTGGGTTGATAATCAGGGTGGGCCCCCACTGTCCCCCTTAGGTTAGCTGCAACAGCACAGCTTTATTACAGCGACTTTCAGGAAAATTCTTAGTTTTGGTCCAAATTTGTTTCAATTAATTCATAATAGAACAACTGGAAGACCAACTTTAGGTCAAAGAAGATATGGCTAGTTCATCAAACATCCTTCTGGGGAGTTTAGATGGTAAAGGCCTTCTAGTTAGTAGAGGATTTTCATTCACACATCAAACAGCGGAAACAAGTTTTGTGACTCGATGGAGCTTTTTCTCTTTTACCAATTGTCAGACAGTTCAAAGGCTGAGTTTGCTTATGGTCGTGGCAAAAAGAACTCTGGCTGAGAATGAGCTGAACAGGTAAATAACGCCTTTGAAATTAACTAGGAATTTGAGATGAGGTCATTTGCCTTGTTACATCAATCAGAGAGAAGGAAAATACCTCAAATTTGGGCTATAAAAAAAATCCAAATCACATTTATTGAGTACCATATTTTCCCTGCTACAGGGCGCACCCTATCATAAGGCACACACGGTAAATGAATGGTCTATTTTTGAACTTTTGTCATGTATAAGGCGCACCAAACTATTACACTATATACACACCGGGCATGTGATGCACATTTAAGAACGTGCTGAATGCGGGTTCTTGAATGCATGCAGTGTTCAAACTGGACTGTTGCTACCCGATGCTCACGCATGTGCTCAGAGTTGGTGGATGCTTTGTATAAAATCTCGCGACTCTCTTGCTCTGCTCCAGGCTTTTTCTTTCTCAGCTCTATTCTGGTATATTACTGACTTGGTGTCATATTATTCCAGACACTTCGACACGTGAGTGAAGAGCCCTCTGCAATCTTTAGAGGTTGACCAACTTACCTCTGACACCATGGCTACCCCTTTGCGTGTATGGGTTTTATAACAGACAATAGATTAACCATATATTTTTTATGGTGGGTAAAACTAATCGATCAACACAAGTGCTTACAGTTAATTTAGTAAAAAAGGTAAATGTAAAATGGCATATGATGGAAAAGGGTATCTTTGTGTTGGCGTAAAGCAGGCCGTTTCCCCTCATTTTGACCAATCGTTGCAGAGTTTTAAAAGGCCTTTAGAGAAAATCTTGTTAGGCAATACCTATCCACTCCATATCCCCAATAAAAACGTTGCCACTGCTGCTCTGACTCATGCTCTGTGAGGTTTATTTTTCTCCACTGTGTTTCTAGAAAATAACCCACTCCTCTGGTAAAGTGATAGTCCCACTGGTGTTTTACTGTTGCTGACTCCAAATTACCCAGTCACCGCTTCTGCTAACGTTTTCACGCAGTATAATGTGAAACTTTATTGAGCGCTGCAGGTCGGTTTCCCTGAAGACAAAACCGTCTTGCAGCTGGTGGGACTTTCAGTGCAAAGTGCTTCACGGGGTCGCTTTAAAAACACTCAGACACACGTGGAACAAACAGAACGGTGCGGTAGAAAAAAGGGGTCCTAAATCCAAAAGAGGAGGGCCGGAGCGATAGCGGGGAGCAGGCTATTGTTTCCATCTAGTGGCTGAATGGGAAGAGCCTGTAGCTCCACAGCTGTTACGCCGAGCATTTGATCTTTCCTCAAATGGGGGTGGAACTCAAGGATTTTGGCCTCTTGCCCTGCAGGACTGAATTGCTTGTCAACTGCATGCTGTCTCTATTAGGCTGTCTGTTAAAGGTAGCTTTGCACCTGTCTCGCCTGAGAATGGCTACTTGTTTGAAACACTTTGATCCATTTTTGGCAGCGTTTTCAAGTACAAGACCACATCACAATGACACTGTGAGACGAGCTCTTTACTTTGTGAAAACGCTTCCGAAAATAAATCAATTTTTTTTTGCAGAAACAGAAGACTTTTTTTTTAAAAATCTTGTTCTGCGACATCTTAAATTTTCTACT
This sequence comes from Oryzias latipes, assembly GCF_053564925.1. Taxonomy (NCBI): domain Eukaryota; kingdom Metazoa; phylum Chordata; class Actinopteri; order Beloniformes; family Adrianichthyidae; genus Oryzias; species Oryzias latipes. Next base: position 13,775,895 of record NC_136249.1, on the reverse strand, counting down.
TTACATGATCAGACCAATTCACTTCCGCTTTCTGAAAGGAAGTTTACTCTCATTCTCTCCCTAGATGATAAATTGAGTTGGATGGGGGCTGTGTGCCGGAACCTTATCAGTTCTGGCGTCAGGCCCCCAACTTCAATTTAGCCCGAGCAAAGAAAGGAGTACATTCCAGGCTTTCAGATGATATCTTACTAAGTGACAGCACTGAAGCTATTAGTGAATTAAACACAAGTGCTTTGATGGGAAGTTGATCGTGGTCCGGTTGCCCCTAACTTTTAGGTTTTAAAATAAAGGGGCTCATTGAAGAAGGTAGGCAACCCTTCTTGCAACTGTTATTAAAGCCCTACTTTAATCATCTAAAAAGCATTCACAGTGGTCTTTTAATTATTATTATGCTATTTTTAGCCAAAAATCTACAAACTTGTGTCATTTTCAAGAGCATAGTTTCTGCAGAGCGGCAGGAATTCATTAGAAATTCACCTCTGAGTTGAGGGTGGGACTGCTGTAGGTGGGGAGTAAAGGGAGATTGTGGCCCACCCAGTGTATTTTCTATTAATACGCTCTTTTTCAAAAAGGAGTTTTTTGTTTGCTTTTGAATGCAACATTAAGCTTCATTTTCTTTACATATGGTCTCCATCATCAGAAAAATGCCACAAGAACGTGTTAAAAACACAATTTTCATGTGTGGGTCTTTAAAGATATGAGTGGAACACAATCTTTATCAGGAGTTATATGTAAGAATCAAAGCTGGAGTAAAGATTGAGACCTTTTGATCTGTTCTTAGGTGCAGAGATATCCTTTACAATCATTTAGGGAAAAATGTCAAAGAGGATTACTTCTATTGGGACCTGAACTAAATGAAAACATGGATGTATCAATGACAAGATACCTTTGATCAAATAAAACGCTAAAACACATTTCTTTTTTGTGCAACTATACATAACTGTTAGTGTTTTCTTTTACTTTTACTTTTTAATTCATCCATCTAAACAAATATGCCCAGACTTGTTTGTTTAATGTGGGATACATTTAAAATAAATAAGATGAAAAAAATCCATTTAAATTAAATTAATTTAAATTTAAAGTCATTAATAATGTTCAGCGATGAAAAGTCAACATTTATCTCATTACATTTACTTTTTGGGTGTAGGAACCTTTAAAAACATTCTTTAAAACAGGAAAAATATGTCAGTCCTCTGTGTTTTATTAAAAACTACAGTTTTGTTGTTGTTTTTTAGGTCTGTGGGCAGATATGTGTCCGTTGTGTGTTTACATAGCATTTCATTTCCAGGCCAGCTCACATTACCGGTAAGTCTTCAATACTGCCATGAAAATATTCTGCAACCTTTAAGCTTTGTCTTAGAGTCATCGCTGAGAACTGTGAACCAGCTGGGAAGAGAATCATGCCTGCACCCTCCACAAAAAGGTGGAATACCCCCTTCAGGTTACAAGTACGTCACAATTGAAGGAGTGTAAGTATCTGGGAAATGTGTTCATGAGTTAGAAAAGAGAGGAGTATGACAACTTCATAGAGCTGCTACAGTATGTCTCTTCATCTAGAGCAGCTGCCTGAGTTGGTTTTGACATTTGGCTTGAACATCATTTTTATCATCCAAACATGGTCAATGGGAGATTCAGAAACCACTGGAGAGGTCTTAATTAGCCTGGAATCACCTCCCTACATACCCAAATTATCTGGTCAGACAAAGAAAAGTGGGTCTTGTCACCCTTTGATGAGTAACTAATGGATTGTCTTGCAGACCTTCCTGGGGTGACAGAGCATTTGCAGGAGTTGCACCTAATGTAAGGAACTATTTTCATCTCTACATCAGAACTTCTACACCTGTTTCAGGTTTCAAACCTTCCCTTAAAATCTTTTCACTGGTTTTTATAGACCTGCTCCAGTGAAAATGGTGTTTTTCACATGTTCTTGTGGCATTTTTCTCATGATGGAAGACGTATATAAAGAAAATTAAGCTTAATTTAGCATTTCTGAGTATTTCTTCATCTAAATCATTGTGAATCAAGAGCAGACGAAGAAAGAACATTTTTGTGACACAAAAAACATGCTGGGCGGGCCACGAGCTCTCAGCAACAGGGAAAGGAAGAAAACGAGCTTTTCCGCAACACAGAGACATTTTACTAATGAACTACTGCTCTGCAGAAACTGTGTCATAACTGTGGCTAAAAACAGCAAATCTTAATTAAAAGAACAATGGGAACACTTTAAAAATAGATCAAAAGATGATCAGAGTGGGTCTTTATACACAGATGAGCTTTACTTCTATTTGGATTAAGAATGGTTTTATTTTTGTGTCTGTTTCCATTGTTGCTTAAATAAGTTTTTCTCATTCAATTGTTTTTATGTTGTTTTATTATTTTTATTCAACTGATTTTTTTGTCTTACAGTACAGCACTTTGGGTAGTTGATAGTTTTTTAAAATAAAAGTGCTATTTAATCAACTTTTCTGTGACTTTCTCTGTTGGACTGTCCTTTTACACAATATGTAAAAAGAGTCCAAGTAAACACCTGCACTGATTGCGGAAGAGAAATAAAGAAAAAAAATCATTCCACGTTTTCACAGTGAGACTTTCCCCTGTGTGAATGCGGGGGCAACAAAGCTGCATGTTCAAGCTCAGTGTCTTACATTTCTGTGCCAACATGCTTTGCAAACCTGACGCCAAACAAAGTTTAACTTTTGCTTCTCATCTACTTTTGGCAAAACTATCAAGGACAAAAACACAAACAAATCCTACCAATAACTCTCCCCCTTTTCACTGAAAAACATCCACGGAGAACAAATAACATTGTGTCCCTGATTGGTCCAGGAGCCACAAGGTCTGACCACAGTATTGCTGTGATTCCTGGGCCCCACAATAGGATACCATTATACTTTTTTGGTGTGTTTTTATTTCACCTAATCGTGTTATTTCTTCCTGACCTGAAACACGCACGGGTGCAGGAATATGGGCAAATAGAGAAGGTTCAATTGTTTCTGGCTTGGAGCAGATGTGTTTTTTAGAAGGTCAGTGCTATTCACTTTAACATTTGTGGAGAAAATGGATATGTGTTATTTATTTCTCCCACTCACTCGGTACAACTCACTCACTGTATGTTGTACCGCTGCATGTCAAGTCTCCATCTCTGTAATAAGTAGCCTTTACAAATAACCCCCCATCTTTTATTTCACACATTTATCAGGCGGTTGGTTCGAGTGTGGGTCGTACACTGACCGCCTCTTACTTACTGGTTATCATATATCAGGAACGCAGCCATAAACTTCATGTGGAACAATGGGAGAACCTCGCCACAAGCTGGCATGGCTCTCCTATCCCACAGGCACAGGTTTTTTCAGGTTATTATGAGTGTAACAGGAGACACATCACTCACAAAGCAGGGCATCTGGACCAGAACATGCCTTTTAACGGGATCTATAACAGGAAATTATTGAAGCTCGAATCACATCATTAGTTCCTTTATTGTCCTTTGAATTGAAATCTGCCGCCGACCCGGACCAATGGTGAAATTAACTATCATTTTTCATTTTGTGCAATGATGTTCATTTAAGAAACTGTGCTTCTCTCGGTCCAAGTCTGCAGCTTGAAAAAGTTATTAGCTTTAATGACAGGACAATGTGCACAAAATATCTCAGTTTCCCTGCTCTGCAGTTTTATGTAGTGCTATTAGGTGGCTGAGTGAATGGGATCGATTCATCACAACAGTTCATCTGTGTTCCTCATCCTGCAGTCATGAAATGAGATAATGTTCTTTGCAGTCTGGAGCAGGTAAGAAATCCCTGCTGCCTCTTTGTGAAAATGTCTACATTACTGCAAATGAATCCATAGACAGTTCAGCCTTTTCTCAGACGCAAGTTTTCCAGAAGATCTTGTAAAATGAATTTGCAAAGCAGCATTAATCGTACTGATTGTGAGGAGGAAGGATAGTTTTTCGGCTTTATTCTAGTTTAACCCTTCAACACAGAAGCACTAGCTCCATCTTTCGACTACCGTAACTCTTCAACCGTTCACGCAATTAACGTAATTCCAGCGGATTCTGAAGCGAGAAAAGTAGCTATACAATACTTCACAGTAGTGAAGTGTTTATGCAGTCAGTGAAAATCTGCTCATTCTGTTGCGGAGAAAAGATGCTTTGCGGTGCTAGTAATGTGTTGCATGTCAGTGTAAAGCTGGAAGCCAAAGCCACTTTTGTCCTCGTCAAAATGAGCAGATTCATGTTGATCCCGCGGATGATGACATCTCTGATAAAGTCCCACTCCAATCATCTTTTCATCTATTCTTAAAGCATTCCCAGTGGTCTTATCATTATGAATACGCTGTTTTTAGCCCCCCCCCCCCCCATTTTTTAAAGCGTTTGCTTGGCCATAGTCTCTGCAGATCAACAACAGTTCATTAGAAACCTGCCTCTGAGTTGTGGGCGGGACTGTTGGTGGGGAAGTAAGCCTCTGCTTATTTCCCATGATCCCTTTGTTTACAGCTCAAAACCCCTCACAAATTCAAGCTAACATTGGCATCGCAACAAAAATGGCGAGCGATCCAGCCGTGCAAACTGGCCGTTTCCATCTGTCTCCCACTTTCTCGCTGCAGGAGCTTGGCAGAGAGTTGCTGGGGTTGCCTCCTCCCCTGATACCGCCTCCCACTCACCTGACGCCCATACTCTTGCAGGATAAATACCAAGCTCCTTCCCTTACCCAATGCCAGATCATCAAATGAGCATTCATTGTTCCTGCCTGCCTGCCTGCCTGCCTGTCTTGCTGCTCACGCTCTCAGTTCCAGGCCTGATCTCCAGCTCTAGGTCTCATCTCCAGCTCCTGAAAAACCAGGCAGCCAGCCCCAGCTCAGTTCAGCCTCTTCTCCTGTTTTTGTCTTCTAGTCATTATAAAATGTCTGAACTTTTGTCTGCCTTCTATCTGCTACTTGGATCCACCAGATCAGTTTCTTACACCAACAGTACTGGGTCAGATACCAACGAGGATGAGGAAAATGAAGATGTACATGAGTCTATTTGTCTATAAGTGGATGCATTGGAATGGAGTGGAGTAGTGGAACTTTGCCCCTCCCATCACAATTTCTATGATACAACTAAGAGCTTTTTCAAACAGCATTTTTTGTTCTGCTCCTGATTCACCACTATTTGAATAAAGAAATACTCAGAAATGCAATTTCAATCAGAGCAGGTCTGGATATAACGCTCAGTAATGCAGGCAGAGTAGCACAAACAATACTTTGCACTGAGTGTGGCTCAGTGCTTAAGTATGCTGTGAGTGGTTGCTAATAAAAGTCAGTTGAGTGTGATCCAGAAACTATGTGCTAGGGTTGCTGGGAGATGTAGTGCACTCAGAACTATGGAGACAATTATCACTACCTGAGTGAAGTTTTTAAAAAGTTGACGTGGGTACTTTCTTCCAAAACAAATGCTCTTAATACCAATTTTAAAATATGTCTGGAGATTCTCTGTGATGTGGATTGCAGGATTTCTTCAGGGCAAGTGGACTTTAAAAGCTGACATTTTGCTGCTCATCCATCTTCATTTCTAATGGTTAACTCACGTTATTGATGTCCAATTAATTTTAAGGAAAATTGTGGACTTTAAGGGGAAACTTGAGTGCCAGGAGAAAACCCACACATGTAAGAGGAGAACACAGAAAGGAACCTGCCAGGATTCAAACTGGGGCCTTCTTGCTGTGAGAAGAGAGTGCTAACCACTACACCACTGTGCAGAAGCTGTTTTATTTCACCTTTGAACAGTACAAATTTGTTAGGAACCTGCATTTAAACAGCTGGTGGAAAATCTGTCGTTTTTTCCTGCAAGCAACTGCAAAGTTTGTTCTGTTTAATGGAAATTACATTAATTAGAGCCTTGGTTTGGTTGTTTAAGGCATTGTTTTTCCACCTTTTTTAAGCCAAGATAAACTTTTCCCAAAAACAAAAATCAAGGGGCACACCAGAAAACAAAAATGTAAAAACAAAAAAAGAAACTCCTAGTCTGTGTAAATGATGCACTCAAGGATCTAAACTGCATTTCTTTTTATAGTTGCAGCACAAAAAGCTTGAAATTAGATTTGAGCTGAAGGAGTCCCAAAACATCTCCATCGTGTTGAATTGGAGGGTTATAGAAATCCAGAAAATGTGGATTTATTTTGGATTTTGCCTTCAAACAATGTGCTTTTATTTGTTCAAAAAAACACACACAGCATACTTCCTATTTAGTGCAGAGAAAGCCCTCTGCAATGGTCTAATCTTATCTTTGCAAACAATGTGGTAATTGAAAGACTCAATTGGAAAAAATGTGGGAAGCATTTCCATTGACAATTACCTCTTGCAGTTTGACCTTTGCCATCTCAAACCTTCAAGTTCTTCTGTAAGGGTTTTCTGAAAGAGAAGGCGGGGCATCCAGAACAAACCAATCCTAAACACCATGTCCAGTTTACTGTGACTTATCTGCAAAAACGAAAGTCTTTGGAATGAAAATATAAATTTAGGTTCAATATTTCTTTGGCATTAGGTGCTCCAGAATGTTTGTTCATATTTTTGAGATTATTAAGACTTCCCGATTTTGCACATTCATCTTTTATTCCAATCTGAAGAAAAAATGCCCACAAGAGAATAATATTTTTCAGAGACATTCTAATATAAATTGTGTTCACAAGGAGGAATTTTTGCAGATGTTAAGGGTCCAAAAGTTTGTGTTAGCTGTAAAAATAAAGTCCAGAATGTGGTTATTTCAGCAAAGGTAGATTATGGGCTCCAGACAGCAAACAGTGGTGCTTGTGTGTTTACGCAGAGCTGCATGCAATCCTTGGGTTTGTGTATTTTTGCTCATGGAAGCTCACGCTGAATAGCTCCTTTTGCTAACAGCTAAGCATCTCCCCTTTGTTTTTAAAGACTAAAGTCTCTGCACACACACACACCTCCATGATCAAATGTCCTCAGAACGGCATTTCTGAAGCAGCAGAAGTGTTTAGTCATACAGTCTTAGTCAGGAGGGGTGGGGGCTGTTTTGAATTATCAAGACTTTGCATGAGGGGAAAAGGGGAGGTCAAAGGATTTAGATGTAAGTTCAGGATACGTTTGCAGGATGATAAGTTTAAAGATAAAATTTTACTTTTTTCTGTTGTTTCTGTCAGAGGTCAAAATAAGGGCCGATTATCATTAGCTAAGGTTGTATGCTGGAGATGTTGAAATCCTTCTTCGCTGATGAAAAGAAATCCTCCTGCACCAATAAAAGTTGGAATCGATTGAGTTTCACTGTGGGTTGAAGCAAGTGACCAACTTCAGGCTGTAGGCCAGACCCACATGGAAAAACTAAAAATGGACTGAGGGGTGTTGGACCAAGCAAGGTTAAAGGAACAAGCAGCATATCTGACTGGAAATAACACTTGCAGTTGCTGTTTATTCTGTTAAGGCCGGTGACGAAGCTTTTAAAAGTCTTCTGAGAAAGCTAATGGGGGTCACCGGGGTGCCCAACATTCTGCTGCAGATAGAGAAGATCATAAACAGCAGAGCAACGTAGTAGCTCTGCTGTTTATGATCTTCTCTATCTGCAGCAGATAGAGAAGATTGAAAACATTCAGAATCAGTAGTAGTAGGACTGATTCTGAATGTTTTATAGACTTACTGTACATTGGACTTTAAATGTTTTTAAATGTGATTTTGAGATTTTTTGAACCCTAAATGAATTTTTGGGTTTAATTGAATATCTTTGTTGGTCAGAACCTGTTGGGCCTGAGGCTCAATAATGCTGGCTTTAGGCAAGACTCCACAGAGCCAATGCAAAGGGCTTTAAAGGAACTAAAAGAGCTTTGGTATCTTTGAAACACATAGATATTTAGACACTGGACAGATACTTCTTATGGGATATTTTCTTTGCCCACTTAGCTGAGCATGGTTACACTGCCACAGCCTAACTAAGTGTGTTGCTGACCATGTCCATCCCTTTATGACCATAGTATCCCCATCTACTGATGGCTACTTCCAGCAGGATAAGGCGCCGTGTCATAAAGCTGGAATCATGTCAGACTGGTTCCTTGAACATGACTATGAGTTCACTGGACTCAAATTGCCTCCACAGTCACCAGATCTCACCCCAATAGATCACCTTTGGGATGTGGAACGGGAGATTGGCATCATGGATGTGCATCCGAAAAATCTGCAGCAACTGTGTGATGCTATCATGTCAACATGTTCCAAACTCTCTGAGGAATGTTTCCAGTACCTTGTTGAATCTATACAACCAAGGGTTGAAGCAGTTCTGAAGGCAAAATGAGGTCGAACGCGGTTCTAGCAAGGTGCACCTATGAAAGGGTCTGCTGAGAGTCTGTAAGTGGGCCAATGATCCCACCGTCTTCACACTTTGTAGATGTAACTAAATCGGCAGTCCGACTTCAACAAAGCTAATCTTTCTGATGTGCTGGATCAACAGTTAAGAGTCACTCCATTTTCCTTAACTCAAATAGACTTAAACTACTGTGTCAATCACTGGGTTTGTCAACATCACTGTCAACACTTCTACAGCAAAAACAGACAAGTGATCGCGAGTGACTATGTTTCTGTTCAGTCTAATGAGGTCAATAAAATTACACAGTTGTATTTCGTCACACACAACACTGTGTGAAATGTTCCTTCAAAAAAATAAAATAAAATAAAAAAGAACAATTTTTTTCATGCACTCACCATCTTTGTAAAACGGTAAAGCAGCTTTTAAACACTAAAAATCCAGTTTAGCATGAAAGTTGGCTTGCTAAGCCTCTAATCTTGTTTTGTGGCACAGCCCTCTGGCTTTTCCCTGATCCTCCTACCTCTGGGGTTAAAACACAGATAAATAAACGTCGTACTTTCATGGAAGGATTATTTGTTGGGCGAACTACAGCTTCCAGGCAGAGCAAAACATGTCCTACCCCCCTATCCTCATTTCACATCTTTGTGATAACAAGATCCAGGTTGTAGCTTCAAAGTTACTGTGTGAACATGACAAAACTGCAGAGCTGAGGGCACAGAAATGTTTCGCTGCTTCGCAGTTTGTTATGCAGAGGTAAACCCGGTCCAATCATTTTATTTAACTGTGGAGTCCAAATCTTTAGCTTGTAAATAAAGATTTTTTGAATACTTATTGAAATGCTCATGTTTGAGTCCCCTGTCGCCCCTGACAGGACCTCATATTTTCCTTATCTTCAGGGAAACAAAAACACAGAAAGAGTAAAAACACGGTAAACAGAGTGCTCAGTTATAAAAAGGGAGAAGATCATTGGTTACAGCTGTGTGATCATGGGGTTGTATCTAAGGAGCCACCGCCATAGAGGTCAGTTCAGTCATGCGCCCACACTGGTCTGTAAATCAATCACATGTCAAGCCTGTGAATAGCAGACCAATAAGCTCAATTAACACCAAAATACTCTGAATCCATGCCCTTCTGCCACCCGTCACCACCTCCTGGGTGAGGCTTCTCAGATCTCAGGACATGAGAAGACACCGACAGGCCTGACCCACCATAACTTTACTGGCCACCGCCTTGCAGCCACATACGGCCCCTATCGAGCTATAGTCACATAACTCAGGCCTCCTCACACACAAACAGCTCGGAGAGCCTATTTATACACCGCATCCCGGCAGTGCACATGGGAAAACAAGACCCCGCCACTATCACTGCATCCAGTGTTGTCTGCCTTTCACTCTTCTCTTTCCGACTGATGGCGGACAGGACAGAGACATAAGATAGCTGCTTAAGATAGCTGAAAGATGGCTGCTTTAGATAGCTGGAAATACCAAAACAACCTGATTATGCATTTGGCAAGAGGGAGCAGTTGCTGATATTCCACACGCTACATTCCCCGGATGCATTCCTGTGCATGTAAGTGTGTGTAGTGTCATGTTATCAAATCATTATCAACAAAACAGCAGGGCAGAACAATTAAATTCAGCCCACAGAGCTGGATGTGTGCGCTGCGATACAAAGCAGCTTTTACCCTTTAATTAGAGTCAACAGGGACTTTAAGGAGCAAAGATAACAACAATGAAACTCAGGAGATATCAGTCAAACACAGTTTAGTCATAGTTTAAGCTAATGTTTGCCTGAGATCAAATTTGTTTGAGGTCAAAGTCTGGACTCGAAGATCTTTATAAATATAGGCTGACTTGTAAAAACTGTTAGTAAAACATTTCTACTATAAAAAAAATACATAGAATATCATTAAAACATTAAATCTTTTAGCTTCATGTATAGTTACATTAAACTGATAAACTTTCCTTTTGTTATAGCAGATGAAATATTATTAAAGACATGTTCTCGTAGCATTTTTACCCTAAGCAAAAATTTAAGATTAAAATTGCATTTATGAGGATTTCTTTATTCAAATGTTGGTAAATAAGAAGATTTAAAAAATTCGGTTTGAAAAAGCTCTTTATTTTAACGCATCAAGTAAAATGGGCAGGCTAGGCTCCATTGACATCTTCATTTTCTTAGTCTGAGCTGATATTAGGCTCAAAAATGAACGGCTGGATAGCTCCAACATAGCTCTCCATTTTTGTTGCACTGGTAACGTTAGGTTAGGGACTGTAAGCTAGTCAGAGAATGTGTAAACAGAGAGCTCTCAGTTGTAAGAGGGGGCAGGGTTGTTCCACGCAAACGTTGTCACCCACAACTCAGAAGTGATTTTCTAATGAACTGCTGCCGCTCTGCAGAAACTACTTAATTAAAAGATCAATGGAAATGCTTTCACAACAGATCAAAAGTAACACAGACATTTTAGCTAAAGACATAAGAGTAACACATCCATAAACCAATCATACCAAATATTTCATTGAAATCTCTTCTTATGGTGAAAAAAAGAAAAAAGTGTGTGTTTTGTGCTGCCATATATTTCAGTTTTTTTAATGAACAGCAGTTTGCCAGGGAAGAGATTTCAAAAGCATTAACATCTTACTATTTTTGACATAAAGACAAATGAATTTCATCACAAAAATGACACATGAGGATTATTGAGAGCTTGGATTTAAAGACTTTTGAAGAACAGACCAGGCTGATGTCAATTCAGTTCACCTCACCAAGGATGGTTAAAAAATGTCCTACCTTCATTTGGTTTGGATTACTTTTACACTGTACTTGTGAGGATGGGTCAAAGCACTTGGAAAAACAAGTCAATAAAAGAACCAAGCTAGCACAAAGTGTATGGTGCATGTTGAACAGCTTTGTGTCTACTTTTCATTTGATGGACACAATGTGGCAGGCAGACCCATTATATCAGCACGAGTGGATAACTGCTGTTGTTTTTTTCTGCCCCAGGCAAGTGGCCCAGCGTGGAACCTCCTGTCTTTTAATGATAACGGTCCTATCTCTGTTCCCAGGATAACAAAGGCACAGGAAGCTTGATACTCGACCTTCTTTCGTTTGGAGCTACAGTACAGACCAAAAGTATGGACACACCTTTAAAAGGTTTTCTTCATTTTCATGACTATTAAAATTGTAGATCGACACTGAAGGCATCAAAACTATGAATTAACACATGTGGAATTATATACATAACAAAAAATTGTGAAACAACTGAAAATACGTCATATTGTAGGTTCTTCATATTAGCTACCTTTTGATTTGATTACTGCTTTGCACACTCGTGGCATTCTCTTGATGAGCTTCAACAGGTAGTTTTCACTTCACAGATGTGCCCTGTCAGGTTTAAAAGTGTGATTTCTTGCCTTATAAATGAGGTTGGGACCATCAGTTGTGTTGTCCAGAAATTAAGTGGACACACAGCTGATAGTCCTACTGAATTACACTGTTAGAATTTGTATTATGGCAAGAAAAAAGCAGCAAAGTACAGAAAAACGTGTGGCCATCATTACTTTAAAAATAGGAAGGTCAGTCAGTCCAAAGAATTGGGAAAACTTTGAAAGTGTCCCCCAGTGCAGTCACAAAAACCATCAAGCGCTACAAAGAAAATGGCTCACATGCGGACCACCCCAGGAAAGGAATACCAAGAGTCACCTCTGCTGCAGAGGATAAGTTCATCAGAATCACCAGCCTCAGAAATGGCAGGTTAACAGCGGCTCAGATTAGAGAGCAGGTCAATGGTACACAGAGTTCTAGCAGCAGACACATCTCTACAACAACTGTTAAAAGGAGACTGTGTGAATCAGGCCTTCATGGTAGAATATCTGCTAGGAAACCACTGCTAAAGAAAGGCAACAAGCAGAAGAGACTTGTTTGGGCTAAAGAACAAAGGAATGGACATTAGACCAGTGGAAGTCTGTGCTTTGGTCTGATGAGTCCAAATTGGAGATTTTTGGTTCCAACCACTGTCGTCTTTGTGCGACGCAGGAAAGGTGAACGGATGGACTTTACATGCCTGGTTCCCACCATGAAGCATGGAGGAGGAGGTGTGATGGTGTGGGGGTGCTTTGATGGTGACACTGTTGGGGATTTATTCCAAATTGAAGGAATACTGAACCAGCATGGCTACCACAGCATCTTGCAGCAGCATGCTATTCAATCCGGTTTGCGTTTAGTTGGACCATCATTTATTTTTCAACAGGACAATGACCCCAAACACACGTCCAGGCTGTGTGAGGGCTATTTGACCAAGAAGGAGAGTGATGGGGTGCTGCATCAGATGACCTGGCCTCCACAGTCACCAGACCTAAACCCAATCAAGATGGTTTGGGGTCAGCTGGACCACAGAGTGAAGGCAAAAGGGCCAACAAGTGCTAAGCATCTCTGGGAACTCCTTCAAGACTGTTGGAAGACCATTTCAGGTGACTACCTGTTGAAGCTCATCAAGACAATGCCAAAAGTGTGCAAAGCAGTAATCAAAGCATAAGGTGGCTACTTTGAAGAACCTACAATATGACGTATTTTCAGTTGTTTCACACTTTTTTGTTATGTATATAATTCCACATGTGTTAATTCATTGTGTGAATCAACAATTTTTATAGTCATGAAAATAAAGAAATCTCCTTGAATGAGAAGATTTGTCCAAACTTATAGTCTGTACTGTATAGCCTTAAATACATAAGTCAGAAGATATGGTCTGTGTATGCAGGACTGTTAATCCATTCTCTTATCCATTTGGGTCATTAAAGACCCATCCCAATGAAAATTGTATTTTTGTGTTTTTAACATGTTATTTTGGCATTTTTCTAATGATGGAGGACATATATACAAGAAAAATTAAGCTTAAATTGCATTTCAGAGTATATCTTTTTTCAAATCGTTGTGGAAAAGGAGCAGACAAAAAAAATGTAGTTGGAAAAAGCTTGTAAGTTTGACGTAGGTGCTACAGTCGCCACAAGCATCCCGCTCCATTCTGATGCATCCACTTGTAGACATTAGATCCATGAACGTATTTGTTTTCCTTGTCTGAGCTGGTATCTGGCTCAAAACTGTACAGCTGGAGAGCTACGATATTGTTCACCATTTTTGTTGCACCGGTAGTGTTAGGTTGGGACTGTGAGGGGCTGTAAGCTAGGGGGAGAGCGTGCAAACAGATAAATGATGGAAAATGGGAATGGGCTTTATCTGGGCCAAGGGTTCTCCCCACAACTCAGAAGGGAATTTCTAATGAGCTCCTGCCACTCTGCAGTAACTATGTCTTAGCAAATGACTCAGGTTTTTTAACTTTGCCTAAAAATCATCATAATTAAAAAACTACTGGGAACACTTTAAAAATAGATTCGAAGTTGATCAGAGTGGCACTTTAAATGTGTCTTTAATCAGTTTGTTGACACAACCCATGCAGATGCTGCATCGCTATTATTATAACAATGAAGTACAAATCTGCTAATTCAAATTCAAATTAATTTTATTTATATAGCACCTTTCATGACGAGAAGACAGCTCAAGGTGCTGTACATAAAAACAAAAACAAATGCAATAAAATACAATAAAATACATTCAATTAGCCCTGCGCAATAAAATACACAAAGACAAACACCAGTGGAAAATAAATAAATAAATAAAATAAAGAGAAACCAGAATAAAGAGAAACCAGAAGGCGCCGTCTGCCCTGTCCTCCTATTGGCAGGGGTGTCAGTATAGACCCAAACACCCCAGCCGAGGGTGAGAAAACACTCGTAAACAGTCTAATTTGAATTAAAAAGAATATGTGGTAAAACATCATAAAAATATAATATATTTATATATTTATTATTATTATATATTATTATTTATTATAATATAATATATATAAAAATAAATAAATAAATCTTGATTAAGCAAATAAAATGATGATAATTTGCCCCCCCTTGGCTGTGTACCGGAGCAGTTTAATCACGAGCTGTCAAGTGAGACAGAGATGGAAATACGGGGCGATGAAGATGATGAAGCACAAATTCTTTTTACCATTTGTCATGTTTTCATGTGCTTGACCATTTCAATTACAATCTGTCAGCTGGATTTAGGGGAATGGGGTGTTGAGGGGCAGGCCAGAGAGTTTGGGAGTGACACAAGTTATACAGGCCGAGGAAAGTGGGACATATGGCGGGCCATGGCAGAGAGGGAATTAAAAGGGAAGAAAGTTGTGACAGACTTGCATGTGAGAAAGAGTTGGCAGCACAGAGAGGGTTGTTCTGGAGAGAGCTTGGAGGACAGACACAGGGATATCAACTGACTGTGACCCCCCCACCTCCCCACCCCAACCATCCACCCTGCAGCCCCGGCCCCAGTTCGTCGCGCGAGTCCTATTTATAACCTGTGGATGGATGAGGGAATCAGGTGGACTCTCCTCTGGAAAGAGTCCACATGTAAAGGGTGTGTGGGCTGTTTTTGTGTAGAGGTTGGAGATTGAAGTAAAGCACTGTGCTCACAATGGAACATGCAGAGATAAATCTGATGTGCCAGTGTGGAGCAACTTCAATTTATTTATAGAGTTAAGCTATACTTGATCTTTGTTGTTCCTTGAAAGGCCATTAACAGTTTTTATTTTAACTTTCAAATTATTTTAATGCCTTTAACATTTAAGGAATAATTATGAGTGACCACCTGTGAAGAGAAAATGAAGCAAATGGCAACAGAAAAACATACAGTTAAAAAAACAACAACGGGTTGAGAAAAGGGTTCTTGGAGTCCAAAGTGCAGGAGACTGAGCTCAGTGGCAGACACTTAAAACCTGGATAAGTAGATTTAATGATGGAACTAAACCTAAAACTGAGGAAAAACAAAATTTGATGACACAACATGATGTGAAAATCAAATGATGATTAAAAGAAAGGACACAACTCTCACAGTACCCCCACTAAAAGAGCAGATACCATGTGTCCTAAGACAATCCATCGGGTGGGAGGACAACAAAAACAGAGCTGTTAGAGCAGTCCAGATGCTTATAGTCAAGCAGGTGCAACCTCCTCCTCACAGAAAAGACAGGAAGAAGAGCAGTGGACCTAAAGACCTCTATCAAAGATAGGTTTGAAGAAGAGCAGCCCTGGTTAGCTTACTTAGGTACAGGAGATGTGAAAAAGAGCGGCCCTGGTGACTCTTTTCAGGAAATAGAGTGGTGAAGAAGAGCAGCCACATAAACCCACCTGGGGAACAGAAGAAAACTTGTATCTGTTGCAGCACGGTTTACAGTGTGGATAAAACTGCCACTGCAATAAATCTTACGTTGGGTTCATTTGGTCAGGAAAAGTTTAGGAGACCATTTTATTAAGTTTTTCAAAATGCAGGAGACCAGGCTTGATGACAGAAACACAAAACGTTGATGAACGACATTTAAACATGACCGTGGACAAAGAGAAAAACCAAAAAGTATTATACAACAAAAGATCAACCAATAACAGACTGAGGAGGATGAATGAGTAACAGAAGACAGCTGGGGATAATTAGCTAATTCAACCAGGTGTGACAGTGACTGAGAGAAACCAGCGTGTCATGAAAACCAGAACCTGACCGTAACCAAGTAAAAAGTGAAAGAGTACAAATCTCAAATAGTTTGATTGTATTTTTATTTGAGCTATTTTTTGCCACAGAATCACCTTGACACTCAATCAGCTGTGTGGTCCTCATACTATCAACATTTGGTTATTAGTTTTGAAAAATATTTCTCATTTCTCATTCAAGAAAATTGTGTAAACTCCATCAGGTCTTTTTCTCTTTTTTAATTTCAGCTGTGATTTGTGTTAGCACGACGCAAAGCCCAACCTGTCCAACACTGGACAACACGTTGGACCATTCATCATTTCCCAAATGACAGAGGTTGGCTGTACCCCTGTTCTCCGTCTGCTCTCTGCCCCGCCTCCCTCAGCTGAGTCCAAACCCACTCCCAGACACTTACAGGCAAAATTACTGCAAAGTTCTTCACCAGGGTATCCTTTCTTTATTATTCTTGCAGAACAAGGGGGCCCTTCATGGTCGCTGTAATTTATCTAGAGTCTAATTCCGACGTTTAAAAGTCCAAAAGTGAAATGGACGGAGTGAGAAGGTCTTTGTGGTTTAGAACCTTCAAGCCACAGGCCTTCCTGAGCGTCCCGAATGTGGAACGAGGGCCAGAGGGTCGTGAGGAGGCCCATTCAGTCTTTGGTCTGTTTGACACAAGCAAAAACACAGATCCATCAGTAGGTCCATTTATAAACCCTGCATACCTACATTTTGTTCCCTCTCAATAGTTTGCTGGCGTGTACTTTCAGAACAGTGCAGTTTTGTGAATTTAAGAGGACACAAAGCTGAAACATCATATTTTTGGCAACACAGCTTTACAGAAAAGAAAACAAAAGGATGAATACTTTATTTAATAAAAAATGGCATTTTCCAGTTGCCTCATGCATTGCAGTTTATTCTATTTAAGTTCTAGCTGCATTCACGGCTTGATGTTGATTGAATGCAGGCCAGTTTACACGGAGCGAAGGCTGGACTGCCAAATGTGCAAAGTGAGGGTCTGTCGAGGATCTTCAGACTTGATCGTTTTGGATTTTCAGACCTTGGAAGTTCCTAGCAGGGCTTTCAATCACATTTTAGTCTAAAAAAAATTACAGTTTACAGAAAATATAAAAGGTTTTCAAAATATTTGAACTTTTGCTCGATTATTCAGCAACTGACCACACAAGCATGAGAAGAACACGTAAACCCCACACAGAAAGGTCCCAGCCGGGATTCAGCCCTCATGTAGTTGTTTCCTCATGATATGTAAAAACCATGGCTTGAATATCAAAACAATCACAAAATAATTTGCAATCTAGCATTGAAAAACAAAGAATATTTGTTTTACGTAATGGTTTGTAGATTACTGTGAGGCCTTTTATTACATTTCTTACTCGATAACAGATGACAGTTTTTAAATATGGTAAACAGACGTTTCTTTTAGAAAAAGTGTCTGGAATCAGTATTTTTCCGAAAGCTTTTTAGACATGCTCAGTTGGAGAACACAGCGCAGAAATAACCAACATGCATGTTAACAACCAGTGGATCTCAAATGTCAGTCAGCTGTCGTCATGGGGGAGTCCTGCGTTTCACATGGCTAAAGGAAAAGTGAGCAATAAATCACACAGCTCCTCTTTTAAAAGCACACAGTCTGCTGCTGCAACTTCAAATTATTTACTCAAAAGGAAAATCTTGATGATTTGATTGATTCTACATGTTAAACATTAAATGTTTAAAAGTGAAAATTAGAAACAGACACACCTGCAAATAGATTCTCTTTTGTTTCTGAGGTTAAAACACCTTCATGATTGTCTTTCATAAATCTTTGAGCTTTTCTCAACTTCAGGTACTTTGAGGAAAAAAGCTGTCTGTCAAAGTGTTTTTTTTCCTCCCCTCCCAGTCTCCACTCACTTCTCCTCCCTCCAGCACCGCAGCCTCCAACACTTTCCGGCTTCCTCCGGCAGCAATGGGGGCTTTCTCTTGTTTCTTGGTGCTGGCGCTGTTGGATAAACACACGGCCTTCCCGTCACATAAAGGCTCAATTCTTCTCCATCATGTTTTATATATGGATACAAAGAGAAACTTGTATGATAATTTTTGGCATATGGTGGTGGGGGTCAGCGGGTGGGGGTGCCTGTCTGTTTGTGTATGGCAGGGGCCAGACAAAGTTTTGCCTTGTTCTGAAGCTTGTCTGAAATTTGGAGCTTTGTGTTTAATGCTCGATCGGTCCAACGCCGCCTGACAGGAGGAATGAATGAGTGACAACTTGTGTTGGAAAGTGCCTCTGAGTGTCAGCTCAAACAGACGGTCAGAGGCTCCCCCCGGTCTCTCTGTGTTACATGAAGGCCGGCTGCTCTGTAGCACTCAGCGGTGCGGTCACAAAGCTCTGTTGGCATGTGGAAACACTGAACAACCAGAGATTAAACAGGGCTTAATTGCTGAACCTAATCGAAGGAGATGGCTGCCCCTCTTTGATGTGAGTCGCGTGGAGCCCGGACAGCAACTATCTTTCATCCTTGACTTCGGGATGTAGTGATGCAAACTGAGCCCGCTGGAACATGCCAGACATGACACGGATACCCCGGATGGTACTGATGGTCTGCTGATAGTCTGAGGATCACCTTACTGCCCCCCATTTCAGCAGCAAGCACCAATATTTAAAGACCCACTCTGATCACCTTCTGATCTATTTTCAACGCGTTCCCAGTGGTCTTTTAATTATGATTGTGCTGTTTTTAGCCATTCTTTAGGACATAGTTTCTAGGGGTGTAAAAAAATCGATTCAGCAAAATATCGCAATAGTTCATTTGGCGATACTTGTATTGATTCAAAAGGCTGCCAGGACGATTTTTTTTTATTATTTATGAGCGTCCTTCAGTGTTTGACTCTTGTTGTCCACTTCACCCTCCGACCGCTAGTTGGCAGCAGAGCACACGGAGCCTCTTTGAGCAGCTCTACTCCACACAAAACAACAGGAAGACTGCAGCCAGAGGCAGCTTGTTTCGTTGTTATGAGACATTAACTACTTCGTTTTTACTTGGGATGGATACCAAACAGAAACTCTGAGCCATGTGGCTGCCAGTAACATATGAAAACGTGGATTGCTTAGCTTTTTAGCGGCTCAGATAAATACGAGTGAAGCATGGCAGCGGCTACCTACTGCGCTTAGCATCGGCTAAATTGCTTTCGGCAAAGCGGGCAAAAGTTCTGTAGAACCTCCCAGCAATAGATACTAGTTTAGCGACCTGAAAGATCAGAGGGATGTGTTTACAACGCTCTGAAAAAAGGGGGCCGACATCGTGGCGAGGAGCGTTACCAGTTTACTTCCGCGTGTGAGAAGCGTGGCTGCAAAGGTGAAGCAGAGCAGACTGATATGTAAACAAAGCACCTTTTTTAACATTAAAGCAACTTTCCTTCGTTCTGTCGTGCTGCCTCATCATCACACTTTATTTTTTTCTGGAAAAAATCTGTGCCCCCCCCCCCCCCCCCCCCCCCCCCCTGTTTTTGAAGCACCATTCAGGCTCCTGAACCCTAAATACTGGAGAAGCTACATTTAACAATGCTGAAAAATAAACAGCATTTTATATTCCCCAATAGAAACTTATTGGTTAAGGCACATTCATTCTTTGTTTTTTATTATACTGAAAAATATTTTGTTGTTGAAATCAGACAATGTTGACTGTTCCCTTTCTATATTTTAACTCACCAAAATAAAAGCACTGTGAATTTGCTTTGGTAAACGCAACTTATATATGAGATACAGTTGCAGTGCTTAACATTGTGATCAATAAATAAACTGAATTTGACCATTTTATTACAGTGGAAGACATTGAAATTCAGGTCGTTTTTTCAAAGTCATATTTAAAAAAAAAGAAAGAAAATATGTTTCGGTAAAATATCGGGATACGCATCGTATCACGGGGCGCGCATCAGTATACGTATCGTATCGCCAGACTCTTGCCAATACATACCCCAATACATAGTTTCTGCAGGGTGGCGGGGTTATTTAGAAGTTCAACTCTGAATTGTGGGCGGGACCGTTGGCGTGGAGCAACCCCTCCCCCTTTAATAAGCTCTTTTTAAAGCTGCAGGTTTTCATCTGCTCCTGCAATTCTCAATGATTTGAAAAAAGAAATGCAAAGAAATGCAATTTTGTGCTTAATTTTCTTCATACATGTCCTCCATCATCAGAAAAATGCTAAAAGAACATATTAAAAGAACACTATTTTCATCGAAGTGGGTCTTTAAGGGGGTGGGACATCAAATGCATTTACAAATACCAAAATACCTTAAAAATCAAAAAGTGTTACAGAAAGGCTGATCAGGGTTAGAGAAGACTGTAGTCACTCACTCCATGTGTGGCTGGATTGAAACTAAAGGAATTTTTGATAAGTTAATGTTTCTCCCAAGACACTTTAAAAAAAAGGAGTTCTTTAGAGGCATAATTCATAAAACTGTTTAAGTCTATACATTGTTAATTATGTGTTGCTTTTCAAAAGCATTCATTCCTGCCTATAGCTTCAGAAATGTTGACATTTGACCCTCTTTAGCCTATCTTTCTTCAACAGGATGAACTTTGTGTGATGTTCCTCTTCCACTGAAGTCAAAGATTAGCAAGAACATGTTCTAATTGGTCAACATGAAAAAAACCCACAACATTTTGCATCTTGTGTTTTTAACAGTTTTTAGGAGCTGTACAGGCTTGTGTACTGTTTGTGATGAGACAGAAAATGAATCAAACCACTGCACCACAGCTTCTTTTACTCAATAATGTAACCTTTTAGTTTTCATCTTATCACACTTATCCACTCTGTACCTTTAATTAACATGAAACAATGCTTAGATTGTTTGTTACTGTTACTATTTCAAAAAAGCTGTTGTATTTTTTTAGTTTTTCTCCAAGTTTCGTTAATGAAGGTTTCTCTCCTAAAGTAGCTCAAACAAAAAATACTTTCTATTTCTATCCTTTGCTGCTTCTGGGAGGTTTTTGCTCTTCTTAAAGTTGTTTTCTTGGTCATTTTCAGTTTTTAGGTTTTGCGTTTGTTACTCTGTCAGTCACACCAGGTTCAAGCTGTTAATCATCCACAGCTGTTTTCATTTAAGTAAATCATCCTCAGTGTATTTAACTGACAGACTTTCTGATGCGTTGTCAGCTTCCCTAAAAAAAAATTTTTTTTTTTCAAACAAAATAAAAGCTAAAAACGAAAATTTCAACAATCATCATTGTGATATAAAACAGTCCTCCTCTTACTGAGGAGGATTTTAAAACATTATCTATAAGCACATAATCATGTTTACCTTTAACCTTATCTGATGGAACTTGAAAATACATGCAGGTTGTTCAGTTGTAAGTTATAGCAACTATTAAAAATATTTTGGAGCGATGGAGGTCAGTTTAGGATGAAAGTTTTTCGCTTTGGATTGACAGTACCTTTTCCAATCCTAAAACAGGATGTTTCCACAGGATTTTCTTTAATTTAAAAGAAAAAGGCAAATTAAGCAGGCAAGTGTAGCCATCATGGGTACGTTTGGGTTGTTTTTGGTGAAATTTGGATTAAAGAACACAGAATAAAACCTAAAATTACAGGAAGTGTGACCCTGGAGATGGATGGAGGATGTGAAAGCCATAACTCTTACTGGACGGTGGAAAAGATGGAAGTGTGTGGATCGGATACAAAACCTCCAGTGTTTGGTCTTTTTGTCAGCTGCCTGGTTACTCCGCTCACTACGGGGAAAAAAAATCAGGATGACAATGAATATCTGTTGAGTTGGAAGTATTTAAGCTCTCACACTAAACTCTGGTTGTTTCTCCACCACCGTGGGGCATACCTGCCCTATGATGATTGGCAGCCCTGCAAAGAGGTAATAAAGCAGCTCATTCTGCTGTCTGTCAGAGCATAGAGAGCACATTCACTGGACGCCAACCAACACAGCTTGCTTTGGTTTTTCTAAAGAGGACATAAGAAAAAAAAAACTTGTTTCTTTTGTAATCCTCTCAAAGTTCTACTTTAAATTTTAATCCTCTTTCACCTCACCTCTGGCTATATTTGAGTTACTCCAGAAGTTCGGAGAGAAACCCCCTCTGGTTTCCCTTTGGCTAAATTCTCTCCATTTGAGTTTTTTCCATGGAAAGTGATTTTTTATTTTGAAGAAAAAAGATTCCCTCATGAAATGCTGAATAATTAGTTATGCTTCATCAAAAGGGAGCTGTTCAGAGTCACAGTTACGCTGATTTGAGAGCAGATAAATTACAGCAGACCGTTATTGAATAAGCTTTTGTGCCCACACAGTTTACTCTTGTACTACAAGTGAAAGACCTGGCTTCATGTGCGTCACACGCCCGTGGCACAGCGTTTACCTTGCAAAAAAAAAGTAGAGGGGTCTTTAAGGGGGGACAGTTTTTTTGGCGCTTTTGTGTCAGCTTGCAATTTTGTATCTAAACAAAAGGCTGTGCATTGTACCTTGGCTCATCCCAGCCCTCATCTAAGATGGGGGAGGATGATGTTAGATAAAGTGCCTGTATGAGTGACCGTGCAGCAGAAAACGGATCTCTCTGATAATGAAATCCAAAACATTGATGTTTAGGTTTTCATCCTGTAACTTCAACTCAAAACAGCCCCCTCCATGCAGCAGGCATAAAAGGAAAAGCTAGCGGAGGAAACAAGGATATGGTTAGAGGAAAGACGGGAAGAAAAAAATATGAGGCCGTCATATTTCCCAGAGATCTGCATACATTTGGGTATTGTCTGTCAGCTGTATAGCTACTATGCCCTGCTGCTTTCATTTAAAGTAAAATATTTTTTTAAGAAAATAAAGTTTGGAATCTGGCAGTTAAAATTCCTCATACATGTGAGTCAGGCTCAAAATTGCTGACTTGATAAAGGAAGATCAAATAGAGTGATCACAAAAGCCTTTATCACAAGTATGGGGTTTTTTTTTTGTGGAGGACCGTGGAGACTCATAAACAGGAGCGGCTACATCTTAGGGGGAGTGCAGATCTTCTTTCTCTTTCGGCTTTTCCCATCAGGGGTCGCCACAGCGAAACAACCCTTCTCTCGAGTATGAGTCGCATGGTTAACTTGGCAAAGAATGTACCATTTTCGTGCATGTGGTAAGTGTATTGTGAAGTATTGGTAAGGATTATGTAATTTCCACGTACTTATGACATACAGGTGATGCTGTTGTAGGTTGCCCTTACTCCACACTCTAATTGTTATCAGGGTGCAAGTACTGCCTCCTTACTAACCACACCCAAATGTTGCACGCAAGCGGTTTGCAGGTGATATGTAAGTAGCTATAGGACGCCAGAGGGATGCCAAAACAAACTACGCTCTGTCTAATTTCCTTATTTCTATCAGTCAAGGTGCATGCAAGGAGGATGCACTTATCACGTGAACAGCACTTACTGACTCCTTCCACAGTCCTTAGGATTTGGGGGGGTTTCAAATTAAAAAATGCGTACAACACGCCTGCATCTGACCTACTTCACCGTCACATGTATAAGTGTTTACTACCACTTGTTGCCCGCAGAAAGAAATGTGCATGAACATTTTGGTTTTAAGTGCTTACTTAGTGCTCTACATCCTTGATATTTGGTGCAGGCCATCTGCGTGCCTTCTACAGGTTTGCCTATTTTTCGCCCTTAGAAAAAGGCCCAAATGTAGAAACTTCAAAGAAATGAGAAAACTCCCCAAATTCCCTTCTGCTCTGTATGGTATGTTTAAAAATGCTTTAATAGAAAACAACAAATCATTGATCAATGGAAAATATCCCATGCTCTTGCAAATTTGCACCAATTTAACAATAACCTCTGTATATCCCTGTACAGAGGTACAGTTTTTTTTTGTGTGACTGGCTTAGCAAGTCATGTGACTATTTAGCGTTAATAAATCAGTATTGTCTGATAAATTATCAAACGTTTTTTTGTCTGTTTGTCTTTGAAACAGTGCAATCCAAAAATCTTCAGGAACAGATAATAGTGTGGTGAGCAGAGGAGGTTAGTGTGTTGACTTTTCAGGATTTCCTAAATTCCTCTTTCACTAATAAATCATCCCTCACAAATTCGCACAGGTGGTTTGGCAGAAATATTTACACCAGATGCCCTTGTTATGGACCAGCACAGGGGACCCAGACTTTGGCCCCCTTGTAGCTACAAAGTTATGCCTCCAGCCACCAATAGTGTGTTATTTGGAACTAAGAAAAAAAATGTATTTACTGAATGGTCCATTCTGCTTCTAACTTCATTTTGAGGTTGTTTGTTGACTTTTTACAAGAGGTTTGAAATTTCTAACTTTTTTAAAACCACACAGCCACAGCCTGGACCTGTGTTGGGACACAACGCAACCGAATGGGAACCCATTCTTCCAGCAGGATCTTTTCTATGATAATATGCTTAATTCTAAAAACGTTTCTGCACCACGACATCCCAGACAAAAACCTTTTGAATGCAGTATTTAGCTTGGCGTTTTTTCACTTTCTCTGGAGTTTCGAGCCTTAAGACCCTGTTGGTATCAGAAGGTCAAAATGAGTTAATTGCAAATGTAAGAAAGCCTTTGAGCAGACAAGATTTGGAACATTTTCCCAACCTTAACCAACACACAAAAATGTCTGTGGCTAAAATGTCCCTAAAGCAGGGGTGTCCCATTCCAGTCCTACATGTTTTCTAACCAACCCGGCATTGAAGCTCCTTATTGGCTAAACACACCTGATCCAGGTAACCAACAGCAGATAAGGCAAGATTTCTGAAAAATCAGCCGGAGGCCGGCCCTTGAGACCTGGATTTGGACACCCCTGCCCTAAAGTTTATGTTTTCTCATGGCAGAGTTTTGCATGAAAATTAAAAGCATAATACCTGAAGCTGCATGATGGTGTAATGCAGGGGTGTCAAACTCATTTTCACCGAGGGTCACATCAGCATAGTGGTTGTCCTCAAAGGGCCAGATATAACTTATACATATAACTAAATGTCATGAAAAATAAATGTAACTACTCCTTAATGTTAAATAACAAATGTATTCATTTATTATAACTTTTTAAAGTGAGAATTACAGTTGTATAGAAAACATATGTTTGCTTGTTCATCTAGCATAAATCCTTTTAAATTTGATTCTGCCAGGTTAGGCTATATGGACAGTGCTTAGAGTCCTAAGGTATAGTTGCCCGATTCCGATATTTCAAGTCCAATTCCCCCTAGATATGAATAAATACACACCAATTTTTATTTTAAGAAATTAAAAACTTTTATGCTCTCGCGGGCCACATAAAATGACATGGCGGGCCACATTTGGCCTTGAGTTTGACACATATGGTGTAGTGGTTAGCACTTTAGTCGCACAGCCAGAAAAAAACTGTTTCAAATCCCAGCTGGAATCACTGGAGTTAGCTTGTTCTCCTAATGCATGTATGGGTTTTCTCCAGACATTTCAGTCTCCTCCCGGAGTCCAAAACATGGTTCATTGGGGACTCTCAATCATCTCTTAGGTGTGAATGTGGTTTTTGGTCATTCTGTGGTCCTGTTATGGACTATAAGACTGTCCAGGGGAACCCTGCTTTTGCCAGATGGTTGCTGGGTCAATTCCTTTCCTCCATTACCCTGGAAGAAGGTGTGGAAGAATGAAAATAGGCTTCTGATTCTTGTTGCTGTCAGAGAATAAGCACAGAACTTTCTCAATCTGGAAAAATGGCAACACTCACCTTAGCAGGGGAATCCGGCAAACAAAGCTTAACCTTTATCATTACTAAGAAAAACAAACATTATGATACTAATCAATTTCTAAGGCCTGAGTGCCTGTTTCTGTCATTGAAAGATGATTAAATTAAAAGAATAGACTTAAAAACTATTACAGTGAATTACCTCTCATGTCCAGTAGGGGATTTTTTTTAACAGGTTCATGTTTTGTTCTCATTTAAATGAATTCCCTTGTTTCCAAAAATAAACACATGCAGGTTATGAATTATTTTGATAAGTGTAGGAACTTTAGCTTCTGAAGGTCACACTAGCCTGGACTTCTGTTTGACTTTTACATTAATGAAATGAACTACCTGAAGCTCCAATCGCTTGGCCGGCGCCGTGGGTCTCCCTTCGCACATTCATGTTTTATATGAAGCGTTAAGATCAGCCTGACCTGCAGTGATGTAGGTGTGGGGAGGGGGACTGTGGGTGGAAATGAGTAAAACAGCAGGGTGGAAAGAAAGATTGTCTAACACTCCTTTGTCCTCCACCCTGAGAAGGCATGAGGCCTTTTTTTTTGTTCAGAGGGTCAAATTTTCACTTCATCCAGAAAAACTACCGTAACACTATTTATTACAAACTTCTTAAAATTATGATGCATGAAAATATTCCAAAATATTCAATATTTTAATCTAAAAAAAGTGAATTGGTTTGGAATGTTTAGTCATAAAACAAACGGTAAGGAACAGTTTTCTCATAGAATTTGGAAGGAGAGTCTTTATCTAAACAAATAATTAATGTATATTGCATATTTTATAAGTATTTATACTACCTCCTCGTTTAAACATTAAAGAAAAATCTAAATTTTAAGGCAAGGTAACTTGAAAATTGAAAAATTGTAATATCTCGCAAACTCAAAAGTTTGAACTGATTTTAAAACTTAAAAAGTGTGCCAGTTACCATTATAAATTTGACTTTTTTTGATGTCTGTTTAGTATTTAAAACAGTTATCCTCCTAATAAGTACACAATGTACCAGTATTTAGAATATTTAGCATGGCTTATTTACAAGCCCTTCAGAAAAAGCAAACTTAAAATAATCAGTTGAAAACATGAAAAATGGGTTGCCAAGATAGAAAAAACAATTAAAAGGTTCAAAACCATCAGAATTTCATTGAAAAGGTATACAGTTAGTGATATTTCTGCATTTATAGTGTCATGGTGCCTCTGTCAGACTCCTCCCCCCTCTCCTCTCCGCTTGGTTCCTGATTATCCCCAGCTGCTTCCACTCACCTCATCGACACACCTGCCTTCTTAAGGAGCTCCAGGATCTTCATTCAACGCCAGTCCGTTGCCCCTGATGGTGCATATTTGGCCTCACGTCAAGTTCATGCTTTGTTGCCTTGCCTTAAGCCAAGTAGTTAACATATGCTGTCTTACCTGTCTCCAGGAAACCTCAGCCACGAGTGGTCACCCACAGCAGCCGTAATCCGGACTCCTCTACTGGTCTGTTCCCCCCCATCCTCACCACGAGCCTCTGCCGAACCAGCTGCCTCACGAAACGGACCCACGCTGCCGACTCCAGACCCGAACGAGCAGTGCCACCAGTGACGCCACTCCTCCAGGGCAAGTTTGATGGCTAAGAGTTCCCGGTTGCCAACGTCGTAATTCTGCTCAGAAGGGGACAGCTTGCGAGAGAAAAACGCACAAGGTTTGAGTTTTCCAGAACTCCCCTCCTTCTGTGAGAGGACAGCGCCCACCCCTGAGTCAGAGGCATCGACCTCAACGATAAATTGCCGTGAGGGGTCAGGTTGGATGAGGATCGGGGCAGAGACAAACAGTTTCTTTAACCTGTCGAAGGCCTGTTGGGCTTCGTTGGACCAGACAAAGGGATGCTTTATGGAAGTGAGGCGTGTAAGGGGAGAAGCAATACTGCTGTAATTGCGTATGAAGCGTCTGTAAAAGTTAGCAAAGCCCAGGAATTGCTGTAGCTTCTTACGGCTGGTTGGAGGTTCCCAGTTGGTAACAGCTTCTATTTTGGATGGATCAGGGCGTATGCAGCCAGCCTCGATAATGTAACCGAGAAACTGTACAGTGGGGGAATGAAATTCGCACTTTTCATGCTTAACGAAAAGCTGATTTTCCAATAGTCTCTCCAACACCAGGCGAACGTGATGCTCGTGTTGAGCCAGATCGTGGGAGTAGACAAGAATATCGTCCAAATAGACAAAGACGAATCGATTAATGAAGTCCCGAAGGACATCGTTAACTAGCCTTTGGAAAACTGCCGGGGCGTTGGTGAGGCCGAAAGGCATTACTAAATATTCGTAATGCCCTAACGGGGTGTTAAAGGCAGTTTTCCACTCGTCCCCTTCCTTAATTCGGACCAAATGGTAGGCATTGCGGAGATCTAACTTAGTGAATATGCGAGCCTTCTGGACGGAATCAAAAACAGAGGTGATTAATGGCAGTGAGTATTTGTCTTTTACGGTGATTTGATTTAGTTCGCGATAATCAATGCATGGTCGGAGGGACTTGTCTTTTTTCTGCACAAAGAAAAAGCCTGCTCCCACGGGGGAGGAGTGGCGTCACTGGTTGGAGGGAGCCGAGCAGCCTTTCATCGTCTGGTGGGACCCGAGTACCAACCTGGCCAAAGGGTCTGGCTCTCCACACGTAATATCCCCATCCAAGCCACCTCCAAGAAACTGGCTCCACGATTCATCGGACCTTACGTCATAGAGAAACTCATCAACCCCACCTGCGTCCGACTCCGTCTTCCCAAGGCTCTGAAGGTTCACCCGTCATTTCATGTTTCCCAGATCAAGCCAGTTCTGGACAGTCCTCTGTGCCCGCCGTCCGCTTCCCCGCCACCCGCCCGGCTCATCGACGGTGCTCCGGCTTACGACGTCAATCGGATCCTGGATGTCCGCCGTCGGGGTCGCGGATTCCAGTTCCTGGTCGACTGGGTGGGTTACGGGCCGGAGGAGCGCTCCTGGATTTCCCGCTCTCTCATTTTGGACCCCTCGCTCATTGAGGATTTCTACCGGGCCCACCCGGATCGCCGCCCTTGACCGCCTGGAGGCGGTCGTTGAGGGGGGGGTACTGTCATGGTGCCTCTGTCAGACTCCTCCCCCCTCTCCTCTCCGCTTGGTTCCTGATTATCCCCAGCTGCTTCCACTCACCTCATCGACACACCTGCCTTCTTAAGGAGCTCCAGGATCTTCATTCAACGCCAGTCCGTTGCCCCTGATGGTGCATATTTGGCCTCACGTCAAGTTCATGCTTTGTTGCCTTGCCTTAAGCCAAGTAGTTAACATATGCTGTCTTACCTGTCTCCAGGAAACCTCAGCCACGAGTGGTCACCCACAGCAGCCGTAATCCGGACTCCTCTACTGGTCTGTTCCCCCCCATCCTCACCACGAGCCTCTGCCGAACCAGCTGCCTCACGAAACGGACCCACGCTGCCGACTCCAGACCCGAACGAGCAGTTCCACCAGTGACGCCACGAGCCGCAGTTACATTCTCGGACCTCCAGTAACAGTTACCTACCTGTCTGGCCATCATATTAAATCTACCTTCTCGCCAAGACATCTCTGTCCTGTGTCTCATTCCGGGTTTCAGCATCTGGGTCTCAGTCGTTCTATAGTCATGACATATAGTTTACAAACAGGACAAATAAAACCTGAAATCATGGACTTTGAACACGACTCAGGTTTATCTGAAGGCAAAGAGCTGTAATTTCAGAAAGATAAGTCACTCTCCTGTGTTTTGTGATTGAATCTCCTTCTTGCTGAGTTGCTTGTTAGCACATGTTTGTTTGTTTGTTTGTTTGTTTTGTTTCATACCTGTGTGCACTTTACAGTACAATGTTGTTTTTCAAGAACCTATTACATAAAATGTGGACACCAAACATGTTTAAATGTCAAGGTGTGGTGTGGCGCTAAATAGCAGTCAGCGGTTTTAGTGGAAAACAACATGACGATTTATTGAAATATCATCTTGGCAGCATTTTAAATCTATACAAGTATCACCAAATTGAGTATTGTGATATTGCACTGAATCAATGTTTTCCCACAGCCCTCATAAATTGCCACATTTACTGTTGTAATATCCAGAAGAGGTCGAGTGCCTTGAAGAAACCTTGATTCTGTCCGAGTTCCCACCCTAACCCCTAACTACTAAAAAATTATATAGTGTGGGACTATGTAGTGCCCTGAATTTTAGAAAGCAATTCAGACACCATGCACACTACTTTTCTTTTTTTTCTTCTAAACCGGATATTACGTAATCAATTTTACAAAGTTAAATTTTATTAATATGAGCATTTTGCGACAATCATTTATGAATTCACTGTCTTCTGAAGATAAAAACGTTGATGGTTTATAAAAAAATACATTTAAATAAATTTTCTTTGCAATGCATTGTGGTCTGTATTTGCAGATCTAGTGATCATCGACGCGCACTTGTTTTTTGCAGAGACTTCTGGGAAATTTCCAGGACAATTGTAGATTCGGACAGCACTACAAAATGGCACACGCACTAGATAGTGCACTATACAGTGAGTAGTGAAGGAATTCAGACACAACCCTTAACTCAAGCATGTCCAAAGTCTGGCCTGTGGGCCAGACTCCTTTTACAAAATCAATATTATGCTGCCTTCAGCACTTACAAAAACTGTGTATGATTTCTTTAATGTGATTAAATGATGTCTTAAATTGTTGTAAACCTGTGACAACACTGTTGAGCGATCCTTCTGTGACGCTTTCTAGCTCATTTAAAAAAAAAGTCAACTGGTAATAAAAAAAGAGCGATGGCCACCGCTTCCTGGACAAGTGGAAATTGGGACATTTTTCAGTGAAATATGAATATGCTTGAGGAGACTGTTACTGTTTCCAAAGTGTCCAATAACTAGAGGCACTACCAGATGAGACATGTTAACTATGACAAGCTAACTGGGAATAAACTATGCAAAAAAATTCTCGAATTGACAGTAATTTGGGTACAAATGTAGTTAGATATGTTCTTTGTGAAGAAATAAAAAGTAAGCCATGTTCAGTAAAAAACATGCTACATGTTCTTGTAGCATTTTTTTCATAATGGAGGACATGTATTTAAAATATTTAAAGATTAAAACTGTGTTTCTGAGGATTTATTTATTCAAACCGTGATGGATCAGAAGCAGATACAAATGTATCGTTTGAAAAAGTTCAGGTTTGTGATGGAGCGACTGAAATGGGCGGTCCAAAGTCTCACTGCTCTACTCCGCTCTTCCTCCTCACCCCCCTTATGTACGTGTTTGCTTTCCTCATGTGAGCTGCCATCTGGCTAGAAATTATTCGGCCGGATAGCTCCAACATTGCTAATGTTGTTAGCTCTCAGCGATGGGGAGGGGAAGGGGGCGGTGTAGCCAACTGTCCTGTCCACAATTCAGGGGCAAATTTCTAATGAGCTACTGCCAATTTGCAGTCTTAAAAAAAAATGTAAATTAAAAAGCTTTTTATTTTTGGCTAAAAATTGCGTAATCATGATATAAGCCCACTGAGAACAAAATTAAAACAAAAAATAAAATGGAGTTGCACTTTAAATAGTTAATTTGCATTTAATAGTATTAAAATTGTTCAAAAGAATGACAGGCTGAATGATTGACCTTCACACATTTTCACCTCACCAAATCTGGCCTTCTTGCAAAAAGCTTGGACACCCCTGCTCTAAGTGCTCATGTTCTAGAAAACTATCTATACTGTATATTAGAGGTAGGAGAAAGCCTGAAAACAAAGATCCAACAGTGTGTTGCTCATTCTTCACTTGTCACTTGAGTTGGCTCCGGCCTGCTCCTGTGGCCCCTCACTGGTGCACAAACCCACACATGTGCACACACAGCCATGAAAGCGTCACGAAGCCCACAGGGAGTCAAACTACTCTCACCTGTTGTCTCTGGCAGCCTAAGAGGAGATGATTAGCACCGTGCAAAGACAGTCTGCTCTTTGTTCCCGTCTTTCTGTTCTCCTGCTATTTTATCCATACAGTCTGTCGCTTCTGCTCCGTTTACCCTCTGCTCCTGTTTTCACCTCTCAGCGTCTCTCTGTCACTCATTGTCTATGTGTTCATTTGGCCCCTGACTATTTCTGTCTGCCTCATTCCTCTGCCTGCCTCAGTCCATCTCTGATGTCCTTGTGGCTGTGAGGCCAGCATGTGGAAAACAGTTGAGCGCTGTGAAACAGGTCACCAGCCTAATCCCTTGCAGACCTTTTGTGAGTGCGCTGCACACGTGTGTGGCCGTGGCCTTGTCACTGGACGTGTCACAAACTCCAAACCAAGATGTAACCAGCAATCTTTGACCATGAGGAGACCAGCATGGACTGTTTTAAACATTTGCATGGATGTGTCTTGCCAGAGGTACAGGATATGTTTTACACTGACTGCATTTAAATGTATTAGTGAGGGTAGATCATCCCTTCCTGGAATCTGTTTGTGGAGTTAAGCAGTGCATGCGCTTTTTTTAACATTGGAGAGCTAACAAGCATCTAAATGGTAAGTTTTTACAGGCTGGGTCATAAAATAACAATCACGATTAAAGGTCTTTGATGTGAACGTTCAGAACTAGTTCAACACTTTATGTTAGTTTTAAATAGGCTAATGGGTCAACTGACTTTAGAGCTGGACCGAAACAAGAAGATGCTTAATCAAAAAATTAAATTCATGAATTTGTTTTCTTTGAAAGCAATTTTAAGTTTCTCAGAAAAAAAATCTATTTCTTTTAATGTTAGGGTCAATATTTATAATAGAGAATGTTCCACATCAGGTCAGTTTAAATCGATAGATTTTGAATTTTTTGAAAAATAAAAAGTTGACAATTAATTTGTTAGTGAATAAAATTTTAAATTCAAATAAATTGCAATTAGATTCCAGAGCTTTTCATCAGTAAAGCAGAACTTTACTGTAAAAAATGTGATTACAGTACAACCAAATGAAACTTTGAAACATCTTTTGTTTATCCTTAGTCTAAAGTAAATGGGAAATAGATTTTAATGAAAGCATACACAACACCCTTTAGCACACTTTCATTACACGCTTAACTTTGCTGATGCTGTTTGATCACGTCAGCTGTTTTTTTATGCAGGCTCCTGGCCAAGACAAACATTGTGGCATAAATACTTCACGCTGAGTTTTGTCAAAAAAGTTTCTATAAAGTTGTGCAAACAAGGCGAAATTATTGGTTTGTAAAATAAACTGCATCCACTGCTGCCCTCCCACACACACAGAATTTTTTAGCATTTAAATTAATCCACAACAGTTTTCTTCAAAGCATCAGCACAGGCATGCATTTCTTTTTATAAGGCTGAGAGAACCAACAAGAAAGAACATCAAAGGTTCAAAAACCGTCTGGAGTAAAAGCCAAATCAGAATGAATTCATTTTGGGAAGTGGGGGAAGAAAAAGTTGTGTTTAAACATACTTAATCAGAAAAAATGAAATAAAAAAAATACATGTAATCAATTAAAGTAGCATCAAAAAATGCAGTTCAAGTTCTGATTAAGATTTCTGTGTATACAAGTAGTGTTTACGATACCTTTACAAAAGTTTAGTGTATTGTAAAAAGTATAAAATGTTTTTGTGAATGGGTAAAACACAGTCATGTATGAACACTAAAAGTTAAAAAGACAAAAAACACTAATTGATTTGAATGAGTGAGGTGGTTTGAGTTGGCAAGGTGCAGCTGGAGCACAAATAGTTCTTGTCAGGTTTCAGAGGCTCAGATGTGATCCTTTTTCCCAGAAAAGTCCTGGCAGGCCGAGTCTCCTCACTGCATTATGCCTGCATGAAGCTGCACTGAATGAATCTGCTGTGTGAACATAGAAAACCTTTTCAATCACTCCTTAAAACAAAACACTTTTCAGCATTTTACTGAAAGACAAGCTAAAAAAGAATGCTTTAAAATTTTCCTCATCTAAACTTATTTACTGTAAAAAAAAATGTTAAATACGTTTTAATTTCAGTAATGTCGGTTATGAATAACCCATTATCTTTTTTTTAAATAGATGCGAAAACCTTTTGTATAAAAAATGATACGCCACATGTCCTATGGAATGAGCACATTGATTATCACACAAGAAATATCCCCCCCGCCATGAAATCCAACAAGAAACCCTTAAAAATACTTAATAACTAATAAGAGACATCACCTAAAAATTCAGGATAAAAATTGAGTTTTGCAGATAAGTTTAGGAAACTAAACCTGTTAAAATTAAGAACAAAAAAAAAAGTTAAAAATGATGTAAAAATAATTTCGATTTACAAATAACTGTTGCGAAAAGGGGCTACCCAAAAGAACCAAGGAAGAAAAAAATTAAAAATAAAATATTTAGTTTCTTCAGTCTGAATCTGGAAACAATGAGGTCAGAAACTTCATGGTCCTGAAAAAAAGAAAGAAACTGTCCACAATTTAGTTTTTCAGTATTAAATAATCAACAGAAATTTAAAGAAGCAGTAAACTCTTAGGGTTTAATGTGACACCTTTTAAAAACGAATTTCCTCTGACTACTGAACAAATGTGACTTACCAGGGTCTTTGAATGGCCCATGTCAGAGTCAGGAATGGCCCAAAATGCAGGAGACCAGGCCTGACTGCAGACACTTCAAAATCTAAGAAACTTCAACAAAAGACATACTTAAGGAACAAAAAAGGGGAGAAAGGAGATCTCCTGCAAACGAGACACTTAAATATACAGAGGGTCAATTATTTGTTTAATCAATATAGCTCGACAATTGTTAATTGACAATCTGAACCTGATGTGACTGTGATGGCTGGAACGTACCAAACCTGAAAACAGAACAAGACAAGAGTCAAGAAAACTGAACTGCAATCAAATAACCAAAATCTTCACGGTCAGTATGCGGACCATCCACCTGTCGTCTGTTTTCACTTCCCCTCACCACGGCTTTGTCACATTAAGATCTTGATCTTCCTGGGTCTTGAACTGGTCAAGTATTCCTGTCTCCAGAACACCTGGATCTAACATGCAAAAGGATTTCATTGTGGTCTGAAACAAAACACTTTCCCTGACCTTGAAACAGGAAAAAACAACACACACACACACATATATATATATATAGCTACAGTACAGACCAAAAGTTTGGACAAATCTTCTCATTCAAAGAGTTTTCTTTATTTTCATGACTATGAAAATTGTAGATTCACACTGAAGGCATCAAAACTATGAATTAACACATGTGGAATTATATACATAACAAAAACGTGTGAAACAACTGAAAATACGTCATATTGTGGGTCCTTCAAAGTAGCCACCTTTTGCTTTGATTACTGCTTTGCACACTCTTGGCATTCTCTTGATGAGCTTCAACAGGTAGTCACCTGAAATGTTTTTCACTTCACAGGTGTGCCCTGTCAGGTTTAAAAGTGTGATTTCTTGCCTTATAAATGGGGTTGGGACCATCAGTTGTGTTGTGCAGAAGTCAGGTGGAGACACAGACGTTAGTCCTACTAATTAGACTGTTAGAATTTGTATTACAATCAGAATCAGAATCAGAAATACTTTCTTGATCCCACACGTGGGAAATTTGTTTGTCACCATAGCAACTGACCGCAGAGGGAAAAAAAGACTTAGAATTAAATAAAAAAAGCAAGAACAAGAAAATGTAGCATAAATGCAGACATCAAGTTATTATAATTTAAAAAGCTATTTACAGAACAGTGCAGGTAAAAAGATGTGCAAAAGAAATGTGCAAAATACAAAAAAACTAAATAAATAGATAATAAAAATGTGCAAAGGTTATCTTTTGCATTGTGTGTTGTTGTACAGGGTTATTGCATAGGGTATGAATGACTTTTGGTACAGGGCAATTTTGGAGTGGAGCTGTCTGAGCCTCCTAGAGAAGGAGCTCCGCTGTTTGTCCAGAACAGGGTGGAGAGGATGGTCCGGGTTGTCCATGATTGAAAGCAGTCTGTTCAGTGACCTCCTCTCCATCACTGTTTCAAATGTGTCCTGTTTGCAGCCAATGACAGAACCCGCCTTCCTGATCAGCTTGTTCAGTCTGTTGGTGTCAATGACTGCAATACTGCTTCCCCAGCAGACCACAGAGGAGAACAAGGTGCTGGCTAC
This sequence comes from Oryzias latipes, assembly GCF_053564925.1. Taxonomy (NCBI): domain Eukaryota; kingdom Metazoa; phylum Chordata; class Actinopteri; order Beloniformes; family Adrianichthyidae; genus Oryzias; species Oryzias latipes. The sequence continues at coordinate 13,740,254 of NC_136249.1, read as the reverse complement.
CACAGACTGGTAGAAGATCCCCAGGATCTTTCTGCACACATTGAAAGACCTCAGCTTCCTATTATGCCAAGAATAAAGCAGCTAAATACAGAAAAACGAGTGGCCATCATTACTTTAAAAATAGGAAGGTCAGTCAGTCCGAAAAATTGGGAAAACTTTGAAAGTGACCCCAAGTGCAGACACAAAAACCATCAAGCGCTACAAAGAAACTGGCTTACATGAGGACCAACCCAGGAAAGGAAGTCCAAGAGTCACCTCTGCTGCAGAGGATAAGTTCATCTGAGTCACCAGCCTCAGAAATCACAGGTTAACAGCAGCGCAGATTAGAGAGCAGGTCAATGGTACACAGAGTTCTAGCAGCAGACACATCTCTACAACAACTGTTAAAAGGAGACTGTGTGAATCAGGCCTTCATGGTAGAATATCTGCTAGGAAACCACTGCTAAAGAAAGGCAACAAGCAGAAGAGACTTGTTTGGGCTAAAGAACACAAGGAATGGACATTAGACCAGTGGAAGTCTGTGCTTTGGTCTGATGAGTCCAAATATCAGATTTTTGGTTCCAACCACTGTGTCTTTGTGTGACGCAGAAAAGGTGAACGGATGGACTTTACATGCCTGGTTCCCACCATGAAGCATGGAGGAAGAGGTGTGATGGTGTGGGGGTGCTTTGATGGTGACACTGTTGGGGATTTATTCCAAATTGAAGGAATACTGAACCAGCATGGCTACCACAGCATCTTGCAGCAGCATGCTATTCCATCCGGTTTGCGTTTAGTTGGACCATCATGTATTTTTCAACAGGACAAAGACCCCAAACACACCTCCAGGCTGTGTGAGGGCTATTTGACCAAGAAGGGGAGTGATGGGGTGCTGCATCAGATGACCTGGCCTCCACAGTCACCAGACCTGAACCCAATAAAGATGGTTTGGGGTGAGCTGGACCACAGAGTGAAGGCAAAAGGGCCAACAAGTGCTAAGCATCTCTGGGAACTCCTTCAAGACTGTTGGAAGACCATCTACCTCTTGAAGCTCATCAAGAGAATGCCAAGAGTGTGCAAAGCAGTAATCAAAGCAAAATGTGGCTACTATAAGGAATCTACAATATGACATATTTTCAGTTGTTTCACACGTTTTTGTTATGTATGTAATTCCACATGTGTTAATTCACAGTTTTGATGCCTTCAGTGTGAATCTACAATTTTCATAGTCATGAAAATAAAGAAAACCCTTTGAATGAGAAGGTGTGTCCAACCTTTTGGTCTGAACTGTATATATTGTAACAAAACCTCAGTTAAATTGTTGAATCAAGTCATCAATCAGCCTCATTACATTCTATCAGTATACATGAATATATAGATTTCATTAACTTTTGGTTTTTTAAGCAGCTCAAATGTTCGACTCCCACAAAAGGTTTACTTTTGGCTCCAACAAAATTATGTCAATTCAGTCGCCATTTTAGTGCAACATGGAAACCATCAATATTGGAGCCCGACATCACTAGGCAGTGATTAGTCCAAGATAATCTGAGTCGACGCTTCTATGGCAACCTTTTTGCCAATCAGGTTTGAGCCTATTAGAACAGTGTTTTTCAACCAGTGTGCCGCGGCACACTAGTGTGCCGTGTGAGATGGTCAAGTGCGCCGTGGAGAAATTGCCCTCATTAACTGATCTAAAACATTTTCCATCTCCAGGAAATCAGCTCTTTGTTCATCCAAACAGGCCCTGATAAAACACTGAGTAGTTAGGAATATAAAAGATCTTAAAATTACTTTTTCTTTGTGTTTATTTAATTCTATCAAAGACATTTGGATAAGAATCACGGTACCGCGATTTAACTGCAGCTATAACTGTGTAAGGAAAAGTCCCGCCCCTTTAACTGTCTCCGCCAATCATTCTTCAAGACTTAATCACATGTCATCAGTCTGACCAATCAGAAGTGGTTAAAGTCTCCACTTCCTTGTTCTTAATTCTGCTGATAAAGTCGCTCAGTTCTAACAAAAATACCAGCTAGAGCTCGTCTTTAGCTGGTGGTTCATCTCTTAGAAAAAAACAGCCGCAACTTCCTGCTTTTTCTGCCACAATTATCACAAAAATCCACGTGAGATTGCGCGCGGGGGGGGGGGGGGGGGCTGTCGATCAATACAGACCATGAATTTCTGCTTTTTTTTTTTTTTTTGGATGCTGGTGTGCCGCGGGATTTTTGTCAAGGTTAAAGTGTGCCGTGGCTCAAAAAAGGTGGAAAAACACTGTATTAGAAGTCCACACCCCCACCACTTAAAAGGGGGCTACACAAAATCTGTCAAGCAAATTTTTTAAATATTGGACGTGGGGGCAGCGGGATCCACCTGCTTTTATTCAGGCATTTTATAATTGATTGGTCATTTTATAACTTAAATAACTTGCACTACACAAAAATACAGTGAAAAACAATGAGGATTACAAGAACATTTTAAAAAATGTTGTAGAGCAAGAATGGTTATTCTGACAAATAAAATGACAGAATTATAGCTGTTAATTACTCTAAAGGAGTCTATGGGATTTTGGCTTCTTGGAGCCAGCGGGTACTTCCTGTTTGGAACACCGGGGGGGGGGGGGGGGGGGGTGTCACTCAGTCCAATTCTCGTTTACAGTCAATGGTGACTAGAGAAAAGCTGCTGAGAACCGTTAACTTTGCTCATGAATGCAGCAGTAAATACATGTTCTGCAGTTGCAGGTGAAGTGAACAGAGAAACATCTGGGTTGAATGTGCACATCTTGATGTTGGCCTGTTTGCGTGTCTGTGTGCATTTCTGTCTGGAGATCTGCAAACCACAGCCTCTTGATCATCACAAGATAAAGCCCGACCCTGTAATCCACCGCGCATGCTAGTGTAAAACGACATTCACCAAAGATAAAAATAAGGGAGGTAAGGTTACAGCGGGGAGTTTTTAGATGAAAGGGGGTGTTACCACTGAAAGTATTCTCAGAGCGTGCTAGTGCCACCGCGGGTGCATTGGCAACGTGAGCAGAGTTTGATTTTTTTTAATACCGAAAGCTGGCCTGAAGCAGGGAAAAGCCCAAAGCTGCACCCCTGAATTAGCCTGTCTGTTAAAAGTAAAAGAAGAGCCTATAAACACGCCTTCAGACACGTGTGCAAACATTTATTTTTGGTTTAATAGTTTAAAATATTTGCTACAATTGGACATTTCAGTTGATTCTTCACAGTGACCATAATTTGCCAGTAGTTTTATAGATGGACTCTTTTGAAAGCCTTTCATTCAAATATGAATGCAACTTTGTGTCCCATGTTTCTTCCTAAAATCCTGTTATAAAAGTGAAAAACCGTCATTTCACTCCAGAGCAGTTTTGAGCAACCTTGTTTGGAGTGAATATGATGGTATGCTTGAATGTGTTTGACATTCAAACACAATAGTCAGTGATACCATGCACTTTTTTCTTTCTTTATTGTCATAATTATTTTTCTCTTTTATTATTGCATCATTTTATTAATTTATGAATGATGCACTGACCAAAGAACATGACAATGAAGCATGAAGTACTGTTTATTTAGTAACGAATAAAAAAAAAAGGTAGTTAAATGTGTCAAAGAATAGATAAAAAGAATATGGAGTAAAAGTTGATAAAGAAATGACATTCTTTTGCAAGAAATTCTAAATAATAAACTATTAAAAATGCAGTCAGTCACTGAAAGTAACCCAAAAGGATACTGAGTTCTGTCTGGTAAAAGTTACTGCAACGTAATAATTTTTGTCACCATCCATCCAATCGTCCGTCAGTCTGTCCATCTGTCCGTCCGTCTGTCCGTCCATCCATCCATCCATCCATCCATCCATCCATCCATCCATCCATCCATCCATCCATCCATCCATCCATCCATCCATCCATCCATCCATCCATCCATCCATCCATCCATTCAACTGAACTGAGTGATCCCTCCCCCCTAAAATTTCAAACAGGAAGTACCTGCTGGCCCTCATAAGCCAAAATCCGGTAGACGTTTATAGAGAAATAATCAACTATTACTCAGTCATACCGTTTGTCAAAAATAACCTTCTTGCTCTCCGACTTCCATGTAAATTTTAGGTTGGACACAATTCCTGTGACATGCATCAAATTTGCTCCTCGACGCTGGTCCAAAAAGGTGTTTATAAACCTGACACGTCTGATGTGTGTGGGAGGAACTTCTGTCACAGGTTTTTAGCCTCATCGCTACATGGATGCATTGACTGTATATCTCATTAACAGTCAAAGCATTGAAGACAGGGAGGATGTTGAAAGGTCAGGTTTGTTTATTGTAAAACAGTTCGACAAAAGCTTTTCATCATCTCTCCGTGTGTGGTGTTATGAGATAGTTTAGAGACTCTCTTAGTACGTTGAGGAGGTTCACAGTCTCCTGCAGGAGCTGCATCAGAATGACGACCGCTTTCAGCAGTACTTCCGTCTCTCTGTGACCCAGTTTGATGACTTACTGTCCCGCATTAGTCCAAAGAGGAAAAAAAGGAATATAATGACGTGAAATTTTATCATTGTTCCGATGCAAAAAACAAACAAAAAAAACTTAAAGTTAAATAGGAGATCAATCAGATTCTCTTCTATGTTGTTTATTTTAAACTCCACGCACTGATCATGCCATCAACACATCACAAGCCAAAGCTGAATCCCTGATTGGTTGATGTGACGTGTCTTCTTCGCCAAAGTTCTGATTTAACTATGGACATTAGACCAATACGCCATGCCCGACATTCAAAATGCACCGCAGGACCTCTTATCGCATCTGTACATTGACCTGACGTTGAATCTGGATGCCCCTGAAACGCAAATTGAGTTAGGTCTGAAGGTAGCTTTATGCAGTCAATGGTTACACCTGGACAGGTTGCAAGTCTGTTGGAGGGCTAAACAACCACACTCACATTCACATTTAGGGACAACTGAGTCATCAATCAACCTGTGAACCATGTTTTTGGACTGTGAGAGGAAACTGGAGTGCCCAGAGAAAACCCACACATGCAAACTCCACAAAGGAAAGGACACAGTTGGGTTTTGAACTAGGGCAATGTGACTTTGAGGTGGGATTTCCAACCACCACCCCACTGCGCAATGCTGTTGTTTGCATTTGTACCTTCAATAATTATTTTTTTTATTTTTTGTGTGAGGGCCTGTCGGCCTTCAAAGAGGCTGAATTTTACTGCCCCCTCAGCACCTTTCTTCATTAAAGCTACAGCAATGCCTCAATTAGCATCATGGACGCACTGCAGATGTCAGAGGACGATGTGTCAAACACACACTCACTTCGTAACACTGCCAGACATCAGGAGGTGGGTTACAGCCTGAGGCTGGATGAATTTGGACTGTGTCCAGACTTCTTCCCTCACCAACTGTCAGTCACATTACACCGCTGACAAAGAATGCAATAAGTACCAGCTAATTAAATCAAACTGGAGGCGCTCATATCCTCTCACAGCTTGTATTTCTGTTTTGCTGACCTGTCATCCAACACTGGAATCGATTGCTTTTATACATCCACACCCTCTTTCTTTCTGCTTCCCTGCTGACAACACATACACATACACACACACACACGCACACACAAGCACACACACACACACACACATAGGCAAACACAGATGTCTCACACTCTGCCTGTGACCTTGAAGTAACCACGCCGTATGGTGATTAAAGTACATTAACACATGCGACACAACTGGTTTTTCCTTCACTGCCCAGGATGAGAAGTAATAAAGTGTTTCCCTGGAACAGTATTCGATATCATTATTGCTCTCCTCTCCGTTTGATGTGTTGATCTTCAATCAGGGCCAAGGACATCAGAGCGCTTTGCACTCAGGCTAACTCTGGATCAGGATGCTCTAACTTTTTGAACTTTAAGCTGTGTCCGTGAGATTTTCTTCTTGGGGGGGAATACTTCATTCCTGGCGACAGGTGACCAGAGAGATGATGGAGCTCAGATTTATGCAGGAGCTGTAAAAAGCTCAGATCAAGAATAATTGGTGTGCATCTCAGCACGGAGTTTAAGGCAGAATTCTTGTGTTTTTTTTATGATACTAAAAATGGATTTACACCTACAGCCATGTTGTTGATTTCTAACCTTAAAAGACCCACTCCAATCATCTTTTGATCTATTTTCAAAGTGTTCCCAGTGTTCTTTTAATTATGATTAGGCAGTTTTTAGCCAAAATCCAAAAACCTCTGTTGTTTTCTATGACATAATTTCTGTGGAGTGGCAGCAGTTATTAGAAATTCGTTTTGTTGAATCAGCGGAAAATTTGCCCATGCATGTGGTTGTTTAACCCTCCAGTTTATTAAAATGCGATTTCATGTACCCTCACAAAAACCAAATAAAATGACTTTCTAAACTGTAATTTAATTTTTTAGCTATTTTTGAACAAAAATAACATCACACCATGTCTGATCAACTTTAGACAAAAAATCCAACATTTTATTCATGTTTATAATTTCTGGGACAACAATAAAAAAAAAAGCGATCACATTTTTCTTTTGTCTACATCAAAAATGTTTAATTTCTTTTTGGCTGATTAAATTGTTTCATTTTAGTTGAATTTGTCTGTGGGAACTTAACCTTAATGCTTTTTAATTTTTTTTAATTTTGTTATTACTTGAATTTAAACTTAACTTCAAGTTTCTCTAAACTGAATAAAGTCTGAAATTGGATCCGTCCTTTAAACAGATATTAGAAGCAGTTCTTTTATACAAATAACTTTGTGTTATGCCCCTTTTTATGTCTAGGGGCACCTAGAGGAACATAACATAAAAGTTTCTCACACACATCCAGCTTTCCATCAGCAGAGCCTGTTAACTCTTAATCATTATTTTTTAACTTGTGCTAAATATAAACCTCCTCCCTCAGATATTCCCACCAAGGTGGAACTAAAACACCAATGCAGGGTTTGTGTTGATGGTTTTTGAAGCCTGCAGACAAAAACCTTTTGCTCTGACTCATAAATGGATACTAAGAGCCAAATGGGAGGAAAGCAGCAACATCAGTGGTGTGAAACCATGGTGAGGATGCCAAGGCAGAACTGAAGTGTGGCACATGCCTTTGATGTGAATCCAGAGCACGGGAATGTAACAAACGTAGATACCAAATTACATTCTGTCCTGCTTTGATCTCCAAAACCGCACGCCTGATTCTACAGAGGTAATGAGTTCGAATGTGCGTGCAGTGTGCTGCAGAGCGTACACATTTTCCTGCAAGTGACAAAGCAGAATTATACATGCATTCCTGCGTGTGTTTACGCCTGAGCATGACTGAGTTGCAGGCATTGTGGCATGTTTATGCGCTGCTGCATGCAGGGAACCGAACCCTGGCGGGGTCTTGTAAGTGCCTACCAAAAACGTGTTCCTGGAGACCTTCTGCTGAGTTTGTCATGTTGTTGCATAGTCCACAGTCAACTCCCTTCTCTGCCTTCACAGCCGATGATGATCATGTTGCGTCTTGGATTTCCATCTGAGCAGCCCTTTAATCTCAAGACTGTCAACCGTGAATGTAACCACTTTGCAGCCGTGTAAGGTCGCCCCCTTTGCAGGATTTAACACAAAAGACATTTATTTGCTCCTCATTACCTGGGTATGTCAGAGGGTTTGTGGTGTTACAGCGACAAATTAATAAGTGTGCCTGTAATGTTGTGTCGACACCATGTTGTAATTAGACACACGTTCTTCCTCTCAGACAGAAACTGTTTGTCAGGACGATTAACAAGGATATCAAAACAAGACCTGTGTAACTTTACACAGGTCAAAAGTCCATTGCAGGGCCAAGAATGATTTTTTGTTTTGTTTATTTGAAGACCCACTCTGATTGAAAAAATGTTTTGGGGTTTTTAACATGTTCTTGTGGCATTTAGATCGTGATAGAGGTAATATATTAAGGAAATTACGCTAAAAATGGCATTTCTGTGTATTTATTTATTTAAATCATTGCAAACTTTGCAGCTATGATTTCAGCAGGACACGAGCATCCTGCTCTGCTCCGTTCTGATGCATCCACTTAATTTCACTTTTCAAGATTTGAGGTCTCTTTGTTGTCAAATGTGCAATACATTTTAACATTTGGCACAGATGAAATTTCCTTCGTCTCAGACCTCAATGCAAACATGCAGAAAAATAAATAACAAAAAAATGACAAGAAAATAGTAAAGATAAAATTGCAATGTACACCAATAAGAACACATTTTCTTTTATTTTTTAAAACGTGTGAGAGAAAAAATCTAAAATGTAGAAAAGGTCTATATAAAACATGGAATTATTGTTTACCAAAGCTTAAGCGATCCTTATGAAAAGTATATAAAATAAAATGTTGGCACTCACAGAGTAAAAACTGACATTTATGCATTAAGCTTGTATTTATGAAGAACAATTATTTCACGTCATCACGTCTATTTTTACGGAAGTCAAGTCAAACACAGATTCAAGTTTGATGTCGTTGCTTCTGCACTTACACCTATCAGATAGAATTATGTAAACCTTAGTACACTAGTTATTATTTCAGTTATTGAGTAGATAAACAAGGAACAGGAAGTTGTGTAAACTGATCCAAAAGTATTGAAATAAAGCATCCATCCATTCGTTTTCAGAGCCTGCCGAATTCCTTTTCAGGGTCACAGGGTTGCTGGAGCCTATCCCAGCTGCTACTGGACTTTTATTTGACTGTGGGAGGAAGCCGGAGAATCCCCAAAAAAACCCATGCATGCATCAGGGGAACACGCAAACTCCACACAAAAAGGTCCCAGTCGGGATTTGAACCAAGGCCTTTTTCTTGCCTGTGAGGAAATAGCACGAACCACTAACCCACTGATTTGAAGCAATTAAAGCGAAACCTGAACAGATCACACTTTAAAGGGGACAAAATAACCAAAAACCTGCTCAATTAATCATAGAGGATGCAGCTTTGTAATAATTTAGCTGATGGTGCTTAAAAACATGACATAGTTTTTATGTACAAACTAGAATTTCAGTGGAGATGCAGACATAAACAGGTGCTCTTATTAGCTACAAACTGTGAGCTAGATAAACCGCTAACTCTGTCAGCTAACAATAGAAATTTAGTTAGCAATCAATAATAAAAGCATTGTTGAATATTTATTTTTAAGCTTGCAAACAAATGTTTACAATTGAATGTGCTGTTTTCTTTCCTACAAACTGGTTCAAATTGTCCTATTAGCAAAAAAGAGTCTATTTGAGTGTACTACAAGTATACTATACTAAAAGTGAGGTAGTATAGTTGAAGTTGACTTTTTGTATACTATCAATATATTGTAAGCTTAAAATGTTCAGATTTAGACTGAATATTTATTAAGTATACGTCCTACACTTGGTACACTTGACCATACTTATACTCAATTACACTTAATAAATTAAACTTCAGGAGTACTGCTTCTTATAAGGGTAAAACTGTTGCACTTCCTGTAAACACAGTCAGAAGAAAGAGTCGTGTCTCTGAAGGTTCCACCTGCAAAACGTTCTGGTTTATTGGAGCTGATGTGAACACAGGTGAAAACACTGATGGAGACCAGCTGACAGGAACAGCAGAGTGACCCTCCCACCTGTCTTTTTGTGATTCAACAGGTTCTACTTCATAAACAGCTTTTTTGCAGCTGGTTTCTCATCTCTTAATATCTCCATTCTTGTAGTTTTATTGGCTGTGCTCAGACTTTTGAAGATTTTTAGAGGAGACTGGCATTTTTTAAGTATATAAACACCATGTGTGGAAGATAATGAACGCTAATAAATGCCTGATGAATGCTGTCAGGATGATAAGGAAGGGTGAAAGAGGCTGAAGGCACATAAGTGGTGTCTGGCGGCACTTAGTGGTACATTTCTGTAACTGACAGATCAGTGAGGTTGCAATTGGCCTGCTGAACTTTTTTAAAGTTATGACACTTCACTTATTAGAATGCCAAGTGCTGAAATATAACCACATCTTACGAGGGGCTACAATCTTTATGCAGCAAAGAAAAATAAAAAATGTCTGCATGATGGAGGCTATGAAAGCACCTGCAGTTTCTGTCTATTAGGTACGGCTGCACAATAGATTGAAAATCTATTGCGATGTCAGCCTGTGCAGTAGGCGTATCGTAAACTGTGATAACTCGTTACCTTAAATGTTTATGCACAAGATAGAACATTCTCAGCTTGTAATATTTAACAAATCAAATACAGCCCCAAAAACATTTACACATGACTGGTCCACCGGGGAAAATAAATATGGGGCATAGTGAATTTACTTTAGTTTGAGTGATCTTTATGAAATTTCCCACTCACGCCACCGGATTAAGTCTACAACCACAACCAAAGTTTTGTTGACCTTTGACCTTTAACCCTTGTGCTATCTTAGATGACCCCACCCTTACAGTGATGTGTTTTCCCTACCATGACAAAGGTGGATAAATGTGGAAAGATTTCAGTTAATCCATGGACACCAGTGAGGTTCACAAATCATTTAAGAAAAAAGGTTTAGCGCACTGTCTAGTGGGTCTAGATGACCCAACTCCCAATGTTAAAGTGCCTAGGATAGCACAAGGGTTAACTCCTCGAGCCTCATTGAGAAGCTACTTGATGTAAAACTGAGTTGTAGATTTTGATTGGCATTAGCGTGGAGAGCTTGCAAAAGTGGCGTTTCCCTGAGCTTGCATAATTTTTACAAGAGGGCATCTTAGATGGAGGCGGGAAGGGCGGGTACCATACAATGCCGCTCGCAGCTTTAATTTAAGTTATGTTTGCTTTACTTACTCATTTAGAAGAGAGACTTTAGCAATGCAATTCAAACAGGCACGTGTTTTTCCAACAAAAACTTTCAAGAACCTCAACTTCCAGCTTAGTTTAGCTCACAAAATGATGCACATCCTAGAAATCCAAACAGTTTTGTGGCAATTCCCGTTCATTTGGGAGTTGTTCAGTTCATCAAACAATCCACTGTCAATGATTTCCCTTTGCCATCGGATGGGAACAGCACCCGTGCTGAACTCCTTAAAGAACTTCTCGTCCTTGCAGTTCAGTTCTACATCCCTCACATCAGAGTTGTCCCGACAGTCCTCGATGTTTTTGGCGTAGACCACGTTGGCCTTCGGCACCCAGGGGGGCTCCACCAGCCCTGCTTCCAGCCGGTGGAAGTTGATGTTCTTGAAAAATGAGTGGTTTCGTGGGTCGTCCCCCTTGCTGTGGAAGCAACATACGCAGGTCACACGTCAGAGAACTTCAGAAAAACTTTTTGTAGATTTAGTGAACATTTGCTTTCATAAAACAGGTGTAGAGATGAAAGAAAAAGGTCATGAAACTTGAAGCAAAATTAAAATTTTGCTGACCTTTGACCTCGGGAAGAGGTCCAAGAATATCACCTTTAGTACCTTCTACAAACGTAATCTCCTCATGTAATCGCCCCATAACTCCATCATTAGGAAGCTACTTGGTGTGATTGGCGTTGGCGTGGAGGCCTTACAAAAGTACCATTCCTTTATTACTCTCACATTTGTTTTACAGAAATGTTGTGAAAATGAATGAACATGAATTGTTGGGTCAAGCTGAGGGAAACAAAATAAGATATGAACATATTAAGAATGTGGGTGTGGTTGATAAAAAATGTTTACTTTTGCCAATTCTTCCCAAAAAATACATAGACCTGTTCGTCTTCCCAAAGCAGCCCAAAACTGAAATGGTTACTATGGAGATAAAACCAATTGGAGTGATTATTTTGTGTAAAAAGACCAACATCCACTGTTTCGAAGTCCTTCAGAAGATGCTTTTAACACAACAAACCTCTCCATTGCAATCACAAACGGAAAACAGCATTTGGTGGGAGGTTTTAAGCAAGGGGATCATAACGCTACCATCAACGCTATAAAGTTCTTGACACGAAAGGAAGAAGACATTGTTTGCATGAGCTTCTGCTCGATTGGCCTGCCCTCAGTCTAAAATCATACAGATTGATATCAAACAGTAAAAACTGTGTTCTTTTTTTTGTGTCATTGGACAAAAAAATCCCTTTTCAAACTTTTTTTTTACTGCAAAAACTGGCTTCAAACTGAGTTTAGCTTCACCAATCTTAATCTAATTCTTCCCAATCTTAAAACATTTGAAAAATAATCTTATCGAGAAAGCTTTTCAACAGAAAATGTCTTAGTGACGACATTTTTTTTCTTAAATTAAGAATTTTTGGTGAAACCATTTTTCTTACCACATTGGCAGATTTTTAAAGAAATTATTTAAATAAAATCTGCCAGTGTTGTAAGGCGTTTAGACTTATATGTTTGCAGTGTACTACCATTCGATCTGAAATCTTTATTTTTGTTTGTCCGTATTCATAATTATGTGATAATTGTTGTAATTTCCTGTTTCTGTTTGATTTCATGCTCCCTTTTACTATTATCAAGCACTTTATGATTTTATCTGAGAAAGCTGCCACAGAAATAAACATTTACTTAATTAATATGAAAGAAGTATTATTTCAATCTTATGTTTGAAGCTTCTGTTGGTTTATTTCTTTCATCTTTTTTGATTCTTGTCTTTTCTGGACTAGTTGTCAGAGTGCTGTGAAGAGATCCACCCTTGACTCTCAGACTTTAATCTTTTTGGCACTGTTGAACCCAAAGGGACAGATTTTCTCACCGGCACCCGAGGCGATGTGCAACCTTCTTCCTGAGGAACTGGACAATGATTTCCTTCGTTGGAGAATCAAATCGTTTGTCTTCAAACTTGCAGTCGTCCTCCAGAGTACGACGAGTAACCTCAGTGTTCTGGACTTTTTCCCTGAAGTCTCTGAAAGGCAAGCGAGCGGCAACCATCTCATAAATGCTGCAGCCCAGAGCCCACCAGTCCACAGACGTGCGGTAGTACTCCTGCTTGAGAACCTCAGGAGCCATGTAACCTGTTGTTCCAGCCTGCAGATACCCACAGAGGGGGTAAAAAAAGAACACTTTCAGATTAACTTAAAAAGATGAGTCAGAATTTCTTTGTTTATGCATTGAGTTGCATTTTATTATAACCTTCTTTCTAAAAATTTTTTTTAAATCTTCTAACCTAGGGGTCTGTGACTCGAGGCTCGGGAGCCACATGCTGCTCCTTCCTCCCTCCATTGTGGCTTTGAAGAAAAACGCTGATAAGTTTAAATTGATCATAGGTTTGTAGTTTTGATTCATTTGCTAATTAAGTTTTGTCAGTTATGTTTAGATGTCCAATAACTCAGCAAAATGATGGTTTACATTAAGAGTGGTTCAGTATTTTATACATACCATTTTTTCTATTATGTAAAAACATGTATCAGTAATGGACTCTACACCAATGGCGTGATGTTTTTTTATTGATAGGAAAAGGATCAAAAAGATAAAGGCACACTAAAGTCATGTTCATAGAAAAATGTTATGTTTCACCTTATTGTATTTTTGATTCAAGTAAATCTGCTGAAGCATGAGGATCCTATTTGACACAGGATGTGTTTTATTTTGAAATGAACTTGTAAGTGCTGCTGTCATAAGTAAAAGAAGTTCAAATTGTTATACAGAGAACATTTTAACTTTGTTGCAATTCAATTATTCTAAATATAAAAAAAGCTACATTTTATAAATAAACTAACAAAAACATAGAGATCATGTTTCTAAATCGCAAAGTGGCTCTTTCTGGGTTTGAGTCAGTAAGAAACCAGCCCAAATGGTTATCTTAAGGTTGCAGACGCTTTTTATTTACCTTGTCTCAATATTTATTTATATTCAGAAATCTAATTTGTTCTCAGATTCTGCTTGGCTATGAGACCAGAAAACCTCTGAACGCCTTCATTGTGGAGGAATTTTTAAATCATGTATTTTCAGTCAGAGGTTTATAAGCCGCAGGCTCATTAATATATATTTAGGATGTCCACTTTAACAGTAAATTTATATATATTGTTTAACTTAAACCAAATTAAAAAAAATCATCAATAATACTTCAGTCATTCTAAATATTTCTGAAAGTTTTTTTTGGAAATAATAGAAACCATTTTCTCCTTTCCTTTTATTTTAAATAAATAAATAAATACAGTCCCTGGTTTTTAATATGTTAACATCTAATTTAAACAATTCAAGATACAGAGAAAACGTTAGCAAGATCTATGGTTTAAGTTCTTTATACATTTTAAGAAAATTGTTTTTATCTTCAAGCTATCTGGCACATTTTTCTCACTTAATAGCACGTCTTCTTTTTAAAAATATGTTTACTACAGTGATGTTTTATTTGCCTTAGAAAAAAAAGATATATTGACAATCTGTCATGTCCTGGATTTACTATAATGATGTAAATATGTGTATTTCTATTGGATATTATAATGTCCTTCAAAATAACATTTGGCAATTATACATTTGGCCAAATGTCACTACAGTCTATATATTTCATTTCTACTGCTATTATGTTTTGTAAACTTTCTTCCAGTGGTAAACAGAGTAAAGTTTGACATTTTCCTATGATGTTGAGATGTTTTCCATCAAATTCCAGCACATCCGGGAAGGTCTGGGTGGACAGTCCTTTGGACCATAACCTGTCTGCACTCTGCAGGGGATCTCCAGGCTCGTCTACTCCTACAGACACTTCCATCGTGCAAAGATTAGAGAGCTAACACTAACAAGCTCTGGTTGGTCAAGCATGCGCTTCAAAGTCCAACCGAGCATGAGGTCAGGCACTCTTCAAATCAGATTAATCCCAATCCCACTGGGTCTCTTCTTTTCTCCCGTTAATCTGATGAAATGTTTATGTGACGATGAGGATAGAAAGTTGTGTGATTTCTACAAGACGTGTGCAACATGTGTGTGCAGAACCCACTTGATGGAGTGCGTTTTGACTATTTTTCAGTGAAAATGTGTAATAATCTGTGTGTTCAGATTATTCCACTAACCCTCTGGCAGATCATTTTCCCGTTCGGCAGCTCCACAGCCAATCCGAGGTCGGACACTCGGCACTGTCCTTTGCCGTCCAGCAGCACATTCTCCGGCTTCATATCCCGGTACACAATGTCCATGGAGTGCAGGTGGAGGATGCCGGAGATTATCTGTGCGGTGTAGTAAACTACACGCTCCATGCGGATGCCTCTCTCCCCCAACTCATAGATGTGAAACTTGAGGTCTCCTCCAGACATCAGGTCCATGACCAGGCACAGGTGAGTCCTGCTTTCGTAGGCGTAAGCCAGGTTTACGATGAAGGGGCTGTTAACCTTTTCCAGGATCTGCTTTTCCTGAAGGGCCAGCCTCTCCCCGCTTTTCTTTTTCAGACGTCTCTTGTCCAGCTTCTTGCAGGCGTACATGTGGCCTGTGTACTTCACCTGCACAACACAAACCTGCCAAACCAGAACAGCAAAAAACCATAACAGACATTGTGTAGGTCATCTACATTTTAAAGTCCCACTCCAATCATCTTTTATGCTATTTTAATAGTAATAATAATATTAATGAATTGGATTTATCTGAGCTTTTCAGACACACAAAGCACTTACAATGTGTCCATTATTCATCCACTCCTCATTCATACTTGGTGATGGTAAGCTACTGATGTAGCCACAGCTGCCCTGGGGCAAACTGACAGAGGCGTACGTGGCTGCCAGTTTGCGCCTACGACCCCTCTGACCATCCTCGAGACATTCATGTGCATTCACACATCAGTGGAGTAACACTGGAGGCAGGGAAGGTGAAGTGTCTTGCCCAAGGACACAGCGACAGTTGACTGGCCGACCCTTCGATCATTGGACTCAACCACCTGAGCCACTGCCGTTGATTAGTCTTTTAATTATGATGAAGCCAAAACCACAAAACTTGTGTCGTTTTCTAGTTTCTGCACTGTTGGAACGTAAACCTGGCCTTATTTCCCATCCTCCCGTTGACTTATAACCCCTCACACCCTCAACCTAACATCTTCGGTGTAACAAAAATGGCTGTCCTGTCGTACAGTTTTGAGCTAGATGCCAGCTCGGACGAGCTCTCAGACTCCATCAGCAGAAAAGGCCACTAATGTGAATTTCGCCTGAGTGGGTCTTTCAAGAATTATAGTAAATGATGTAGACTTTGACTTTGTTTGCACAAAGGAGGACAATTTGCAACACACTTCAGTGCCAAGGCATGAATTTAGTTTGTAGATGTTGAAATTTTGGGTGCGTACCTCACCAAAGCCTCCTCTTCCCAAAGTCCTGAACTCATAAAAGTACTTGTCAGTAATCTTCTGCCTCTCACACTCCTTCCACTGCAGAAACCTGTAGAAATGGGGGCTCTTCAAGTATTCCAGGAAAGGTTTACCCTTCAGGAAGTCCTTTGTTGCATTTGTTATCTTCTGAACTGTTTCCTCATCAAGGCTTTTGACTGACAAGGTCCTGCACAGGTTTGAGTCTTCTGTGAGGTAAGACAGAAACGTCTGAGACTGAGGATGACAGAACTTGGCAAGTATCCTTTGTCTGACCTTCTCTTTTGTTGCGTCCTCAGCAAAGCTCCAGTCGTCTAGCTCCTGCAGGAACACTGCAGCGGCTGCCCTCTGGGGGTCAGAGGTCATGAGGAACTGCAGGAAAAGCTTCCTCCCGATGGGCTGCAGCTCACACAGCCACTCGTAGCTTTTCTCGGCCCCTGCCCGGGGAGCAGTCGATTTCTTTGGGTTGGGCAGCGTCAGGGATTCTCTTCGCATCCTCTGCTCATTGCGGCCGGCCTGTTGTCCCTTGAGGTAAGCCGTGTTCACCACCAGACTCTCCAGCCCTGCCGGGTCAGCCTTAGGGGGTGAATCATGTGGCATGTTGAAAGGCAGCAGACAAATGACAAGACTTGAGGACATCCATCTTGCAAATCATTGGGCACAAGTGAGCGCTGGCAGCACCTGCTTGGTGAACATCCTCCATGTCCACACGCCGCTCAGGGATTTGGCTCCTGCTAAGTGCCTTTGCACGTTTGTGCAAAGATGGGCACGCAGGGAAAGCAACTTATGTGGTCTGTGGTTAAGAGGCTTTGGGCCAATCTATTCTTAGAAGACACAGGGAGCCGTGCTGTGATTGGACAGCAGCTAACAAAGTGGCAGGCCATACCTGAAAAGTTAAAGCAAGAACAACTTTTTTTAAACGCACCTACACTTGATCAAACCTACACACTTAGAAGCTCAGAAGCTGAGGGAGTTTTGTCTAGTTAAAACTAAACGTTTCTTTTCTTAACCCTTGTGCTATCTTAGATGACCCCACCCTCACATTGATGTGTTCTCCCTACCATGACAAAGGTGGATGAAAGTGGAAAGATTTCATGTAATCCATGGACACCAGTGAAGATCACAAATCATTGAAGAAAAAAGGTTCAGCGCACTGTCTAGTGCAGGGGTGGGCAAGTCCAGGCCTCGAGGGCCGGTGTGTCTGCATGATTTCCAGATACTCTTCCCCTACTCATGGCTGATTACCTGGTTCAGGTGTGTCCAGCCAATCAGAACATGCCAGAGCAGGGTATGCTGGAAAACATGCAGGACTGCGGCCCTCAGTGCCCACCTCTGGTCTAGTGGGTCTAGATGACCCCACTCCCAATGTTAAAGTGTCTAGGATAGCACAAGGGTTACTCCAGGTTTTGGTGAAAGGTGGCTACAGAAGAGCATAAATGGATGGATTTGCTTGGTGGATTTGCCTGAAACAGCTTTATGGCATAAAAGCTCACATGTCAAACAAGGACAATCAGTCCAGCCATCATTAGCCTCATGACTAAGTCAATTACGCCGGTAATTCTTCCTCTCTCAATTCTCCAAGTTTGTGCGTTTTGTGTGCACAAGCAAAGGCAGAAAACACAATGAACTCATCTAAAACTAAAAATACACAAAGAACAAAATGAACCCACTTCTAAGATTTTCCTGGTTTTGTTGGGTTAATGTCGTGCTGCTTAGTGGTGTAAGAACACCAGCTTAAGCTCTATGTGATCCAGCGCTCACAGCACAGAGTGCAGCCTCTTCCCAATCAAATTACTCTCATTAGTGAGTTTATCTGCGCATTAACATTAAAGAACCACTGATGAAAATGGTGGTTTTGGTGTTTTTAACATCTTATTTTGGCCTTTTTTCTGATGATAGAGGACATATATAAAGAAAATCAAGCTTAAAATTGCATTTCTGAGTTTTTCTTTATTCAAATAGTTGTGAATCAGGAGCAGACCAAAAATGCAGTTTAAAAAAAAGCTTTTTGAGACATGCACAAGCTCCCTGCTCTTCTCCATTCTGATACACCCACTTACAACCATGTGAAGCCATGGCGCAATTTCAATACGGGAGAGCTATCTCATCTTCTGGTACACCAAGTTCTTCATACTACATGCCACTCATCAGTTAGTCTTCAGTCTTAGCCAATAGCTAAAATGCTCACTTTCTTCACAGCCAATCACAATCAAATTCCTGCCTTTGAATTCATGGAAGTTAGTTTATCTGCATTCTAGACACTTCACCGGCCCACCTCCGCCCTGTTCTCCTCCTGGCTCTTTGATTCGGAGCGGTCTGGGGCTTAACCCTTGTGCTATCTTATATGACCCAACCCTTACTTACGTGTTATTCCTACCATGATAAAGGTGGATAAAGGTGGAAAGATTTCATGTAATCCATGGACACCAGTGAGGTTCACAAATCATTGAAGAAAAAAGGTTCAGAGCACTGTCTAGTGGGTCTATATGACCCAACTCTCAATGTTAAAGTGCCTAGGATAGCCCAAAGGTTAATCACCATCAGCGTCCAGGCTCTGGGGTCTCTTCTCACACGGTCCGAGGTCATCCCAAGTATGCAAGAAGTCTCCCGCCCAGAACCTAACCGCCAAAGACTACAGACCATTTCATGCACAAATTCCTGTTTCACTAGTAAATCTCAGAACTAAAATCTTTTTGTTTAACCTCATAAAGGCTACAACATCAAGGAACTGACAGAAATTTTGTTTTTTACATGTATAAAAATACAGCCAAATCATGTTGTAATGATATAGATATAATCAATTACGGTATGTCGGGTGTTTTGGTAAGTTTTATCTCACAACAATGTAATTTTAAGATGCAAAAAAATTGACATTAGTTCTTAGGGAAAAAAAAATTAGTGTTTAGGGGAAAATAAAATCACCTTATTTATCCACTCTCACATTTGACCCATGGGTAAATGTGACCACATTGGGTCAATGTGTTATAAAAAGTTAATTATCAAAGACTTGTGTGTTTTTTCAGTAGTCATTTAGAAAAGTGTAAAACAATAGATGAGTTATTCTCAGCATAAAATTTAGAAAATTAGCTAAACGTTTCCCGTCAAGTGTTTTTGAGATTTCATGGAAACAGCCATTTTGAAATCAGCAGGAAAAGTCATTCTACTGCCCCTAGTGGAATGATGATGAATTACAGGACAGAAAACATGGACCAATGGTTTTTAAAGAAAGTTTGGATCATGTTAATAATATTGGGGTCTCAGGAAGGCATGTATAAAATATGATGCAAATGGTTATATAGGATTAATGGAAACTATTCAAATGAAAACAGACCTGCAGCTTTCACAATTCTTTTATTTCTAAAATAAAAACCACTTCTTGTGCCAAACATCGCAACATACATCAAAGTTAATCTTAAATGTCAAACACTGTAAATTGTCATCCATCCCTCCATGAGGCTTCTAAAGGGGTAGAGCAGCTGATCTGTACGCGTTTTTGTTCCCCGCCCTCCTTTTACGCTGTGACTACAGGAAACATGCGATGGCGAGCAGGAAGACGGCACAGGAGA
Source organism: Oryzias latipes (assembly GCF_053564925.1). Taxonomy (NCBI): domain Eukaryota; kingdom Metazoa; phylum Chordata; class Actinopteri; order Beloniformes; family Adrianichthyidae; genus Oryzias; species Oryzias latipes. The sequence goes on along the minus strand of NC_136249.1, from coordinate 13,720,529 downwards.
AGGCCGGGACGGCTCTGAAGAAAACACGGGCTCAGTCCTCATTTGCCGATTCTCTGCACCACCCAGTCTTGTTGGCAGAGGGGGCAACGGTTGTTCTGCTTCACCCAGAGGGACATGCAGCAGTTGTGGAAGGAGTGGTTGCACTCCCCCCAAACAACTGGAAGATGGAGGCAGACAAACAGGTTAAAAACTGAATGACAAACATGTTCAAAGACAATATATTGTATGAAACATGTACGTTTTCATTAGTACTCTTATTTTCACAAACACAGCAGGACTTCTGTGACAGATTATAGAGAAATCTTCACATGAAGAAGGGAAGAACATTAAAGTTCGTTTGATTGTGTCTCAAACTATTAAAGACCACCTCCAATGAAAATCACGTTTTTGGCGTTCTTATCATGTTCTTGTGATTTTTTTTGTTTTTTGATGATGGAGGACATGTATAACGAACGATTGCTTTATTCAAATTATTAAAAAACATGAACTTGAACATAAAAGTGGCAATTCATCTCTTTATTACAGGCTATTTGGTAAATTTAAAAAAATCACAAAACAGTTTTTTTGTTTTCAGTGTTTATTTTGTTGCCAATGTAAGAAAACTACAAAAACATTAAGAAAGCTGTCTATGGTTGGATGTTTTTAATGTATTACAATGTGTTTTGTAGTGTATGTGCCAAACTCTGGCATTCTCACTGTTATTGTTCTATGTTCTTTTGTTGTATTTTACATAAAATAATAATAATAACTTTTTTCTTTCAATATCGTGAAAGCTGCGCGCCTGAGCTTTTATTGTGGTGGGACGCAGGGTTGATGATAACGCTCTTTAGCATATCCGGTTAACCGATTGTGCTGTTGATGCAACTTTTAGAGCTCGGGGCGTCTTACCGACACAGTCTTCCTGTTTGTTCTCCGCCTGACATCGGAGGCACGCGTCTGTAAAAGTGTCAGAAATAAAGTTAAAGCACCAAGCAGCCTACATCCACCAAACACGTCCGTGTTAGCTAAGCTAGCACGGGTTAGCCGGGTATGCGTCCCAAGCTAGCTGTCAAACACTTACCCATTACTTGTACCCGACAAATCGCACACGTGTCGCATTCCACGTCCCAGCTCCACATGGCCACAGCGTTCCATTTCTTCAGGGAAAACATCTTGTCACTCCCCGTCTTGGATCCCGAAGAGGTGTGAGAAAGCACCAAACCCGGCTCGTCCCCGTCGTCCATCTCTGCAGCTCCCACGTTAGCTTAGCTAAACAAGCTGGATGCTTGTTCTCACAGCGACGGCAGAGGGCGCTGTTTCTCTATTTTTAGTAAAAAGAAGAAACCATCTTGAAGTTTGCACCTGTTTTATAGTGTATGCAATTTTTTTAAAATATGCTTCAAGACAATTTATTGTATTTTAGGAAATTATATAAAAACATCTAACATGCTTTATATTTCAATAAAAAATGTAATGTCTTAATTTTAAAAACTAATTTTGTCTTGAAACTGTAATCTGTAGCATATAAACTACTCATTATTAAGGAATGCTCCACTGAAGATATGGACAAAGAAAAATCTAAAATGTAATCAGTCAGGAAAGGTTTCATTAGCTATTTTATTAAATGACATTTTAACACACCAGCTTATGTAAAAAATATACATCATTTGTTATGTAAACATGCTTCATATAAAGATGAACATCTAATTTGTATGTTTATATAAAAAACAAGCCATTAATATAATTAACTACAGTGTAGTATTATAATTTAGGAAAAAACACAATATAAAGTTTTCTCTTTAATGCTGCTGTCTAACAACACCTTAATATTTATTACCTATTTAACATAAATTATAGTATACAAGACAATAAAAAAATAAAAATAAATGCTACCTCATTTCATCAGATGTATTTAAACACAACCAAACAAATTTCCAGCTATACACAGAAATTCTTTTATACAGATATCAAATTTACTATCATAAAATACTTTTTTTTTCTAGAATGACATCAATGCTTTGCTTTTGTCATTTTTGTTAAAGGAGTCCATTTCTCAGGATGGACGGTCAACAGTAAGTTCAGAGGAGCGTTGCTTCCTTCAAAGCCTTCCATTTCGAAGCTGCTTTGTCCTTAAACGTGTTTCTGTTTAGAGATCCACAAAGGAAACTGTCAGTCTTCATCAGATGAAACAGAAACAGGCACAGAACATCATGGCGACGCCTCTGGAGTCTGAAACGAACTCTGATTCTTTAGGACAAGCTTCTGAAAGTTTAATTTGGCTGGCGGCTCCTATCTTTTCACAGCAGCTGGATCCTCAAGTGTGTTGTGAGTTCACAGACCATCTGTTGCATCACAAAGCAGCACTCTTAACTGGAAAAGTGTCTTAATGAAAGAGGAGCCAAAGTGTTTGCTGAGAAATCGTTTAGGTCAGGAAGTCCAAACAGAACATCAGCATCCACAGAGAGAGACAATGTTTTCATGAGTAATATGCAGTGTTTTATCCTTTGGACAAATATGTGTTCAGTTTTTTTGGAATAAATGACTCACTTTTACCCGTAAATCAATTTTGTTTCCCACATTCTTAAGGGTTCCTTTTAATTTTTCTGTCAGACTTTAGTCTGAGTTAACTTTGTTGCGATTCTTTTGCCATGTCTACATTTTGCATCTCTTGATGAGTCTCGTCGAGAAACAGGAAAGAGAATCCACCTCAGGATCAAATCATTTAAAGTCCCACTCATCTTTTGATCTTTTTTCAAATCATTCCCAGTGACGCTTTTTAAAGCAAAAAAACGTGTCGTTTTCCAGAACATAGTACAGTTTTGAGCTAGATATCAGCTCAGACTAGGAAAACAAAGACATACATGGATCTAGTCATCTACAAGTGGATGCAACAGACTGGAGTGGACCAGGGAGCTACATCATAAATACAATCTTCTTTAAAAATGACATTTAAAAGGGCTTTAAATGTCATCTGGTTAAGAGTCCAACTGCTTTTCCCGATTGTCCGTTTTGCACTTTAGTGCCACAGAAACATAACTGCCCAATTTTTTGTGTCCCTCTGTAGAAAAAAGAAAAGAAAAGAGGGAAGTCTGGTGTTTCCATCATTCCTTGAATGCAGCAGAGGCAGGATCACTTAACGCTGCCCTGCAACACTCAGTGGTTGTAGTCAGCACTCACACAGATTCCCAGCATTGAACCCTCATCAGAGCTGTGGTTCAGGAGACGGACGCTGCCTGAGGGAGAGGTGTGGCTCGTCTTCATTTCATCCACTGCTTCTGTCATGACTGCAAGGATTCAAGCAGCGGCTGGAAAGTTACAAACTTCTGTGTTTCTCAGCAAAACAACAGGTAAGCTGTCAGCTGAAAGAGGCTTCTGAAAGAAAGATTTACCCAGAAGGCATTTCTATTTCATCCATTCATGACGATGAAGGCTCAGCTGAAAATTGTGAGAATTCGTTCAGTAATATTTATGACACAATGACTTAATTTTAAACATTTGCTCAAACAATACTTTAATATTTTTAGGACTTTTTAACAACAAGAATGCACATTTGCAAAGAATGAGTGGTAATATCTTTGACAAGATCTGAGTTAAGTAAGGAAATGTGTTTAAATTGATTTTTTTTAAATTGCTTTTCAGCAAAAATAAGAATTTGCATGTGATGCAAACATAAACGCTAACAAAAATATTCTCAGTAACATGGCATTTCAGATGCACATTTTCTGCAAATATTTCATGCAAAATTCAAAAGTAATATTGTTGTGTTGAGGTGAGAACTGCAGGTGATCACTAACCAGAGTCACGCATGAATCCAATAATGAACTGAAATAGCTTTTGTGGAGTCGATTACATGTTTTCACATTCTGGTGTAACAAAGTTATGCAGCAAAAAAGGCTGGAAGAAAACCAACCCCTGAGGAATGTAAAACTTAAAATGTCAATATGAAGGTTGCAAACCTCTTTCTTCCTTTTTTATTAAACTAATTCACACTTTAGCTGCATATCTGGATTACCATTTTTTCCACCAGTCTGAAAAATCCTTCTTCAATTGAAAAGTCTGGAGCAGAAAGGACCAAATTGAAAAAAATACGAAAACAACAATACTCTTATTGAAAAATCACTACAAAAGAAACAAAATTACCTGTCCATGCAGAAAGTCATCTTTAATTAACATTACATACTATAATAAAAGATCAACATCTAAAAAGAAGAAGTATTCCATTTTGAAGAAGCCTTCAAAAATGGAAAAACAGCTGTTTGATAGAATTACTTCAAATTGGCTATACAGCCCAAATAGAAGTATTGTTTTGTGAGTTATAAGCAGATGGTTTGTATTCTTTAAGATTTTATTGACTTAATTGTTGTTTATTTTTAATAACAGTGACAATAAACTAGTGTAATAAGTGGAAATGACTCTTTTTTAAACAAAATTTGAATATCATCTTAAAGCAAGTTGGCCCTTTTAAAATCTAAAACAAGCGTTTACTCTTATGACACAAATCTGTTTTTTTCTTTCCAAAGTAATGATAACAAATGCATTTTTACCATTATTGAACTTGAAAATAACACCTTTAAAATTGAACCAAAAATTCCAGTACGATTTTATTTATTTTTTTGTCCTAAATCATGTTTTTCTATTGTTAGGAGTATGAAGCAAAAATTTGATTTTGACTCATTTTAATAATAATTTCTAAATTCCAACTCTTAATGACACAAAACATTCTCCAGCGTGCTAATTTTGAGAAAAGCTTGGAAAAGTTTAGAGCAAAGAGAAGTTAAAACAACTAAAAACCTAGTAAAATGGATGTTTAAAAACAAGGTTTGAAATAGTTTGCAGTGCATTTGTCAGACTGTCTTTTATGCACTTGAGAAAAGGGGGGAATCAACAACCTGTGTTTATTTTCACACTGAGCTACGTGGAGTTAACTGTCCACAATGACAAATAAATGTCTTGCACTATGAAACTTAAACTCAGGTTACGTGTTTAAACATAATATCCTTGATGTGAAACTCCAGCTGTCAGATCTAGAACCGGCAGAGTCCGGTTAGGAGGACTGACTGGATCCAGAGTTGTACCCTGTAAATTCTATACACTGAAAGTAACACCATCCCCCTTATCCCATAGGGTCTCCATGGGTAATAACAGCATCCAGAATGATGGAATTTGGGAATATCTAACAGTGTTTCCTCTGTGGAACATCCTTGTAAGCAATTGAACATTTTAAATGTGTAAATCCTGAGCCTTGCTGCTCAGAAACTCTCATTTGTAAACCAAATGTTGGTGACAAATATGTTTTATCATATCACAATCAGTTATCTAGTCTGAACATACTTACAAAACAGAACAGAAGTGCAATCAGATGAAAAGAAATTGAAAATGAAAACCATTAAAAGTTGGAGGCTGTCAGGTTTTTCACCGAACAGAGAAGCAGGTGAGGAGACCAAGTCTGAGAGGGGACGCTTCATCCAAAGATTCAAAGATTCTGTTTGATGAGCTGCATTCTGTCAAGGGTCATTGTTTTTGGAAATAGTGGTCTGTGAACGCAGCTCATTAACGTTTTATATGGGAAAGATGAAAGCTTGGTGGGTGTTTTTTTGTGTTGCTTGGTTTCTTTCCAACTTCGGACACATGAAGCAGCAAATTCATCAAGGATGAGAGGAGACAGAATCACCGTCATGCTGGATGCTTCTTCTCATAGAATTTTCTTCTTTTTTTAAAGGTTTTGCACAGTTTCTTTCGGGACCTTAAATTGAAATGTTCTCAGAACATCTTGTACAGAATGAAGCAAAGCCTTTTGTTGTCCCCCTGTTCTATGTTTTTAACTTCATCTTTATCGGCAGGCAGTTCTTGCAAGAACTCCATAGATCTTCAGTGCTGAGGGAGTAAAGATGTGTGGGACTCATCCGGTGCATTTAGCCATTTTTTCCCCCCAGAAACATCTGTATTGAAGCGTTGCCTTTTGTCATGGCTTTTCAAAGTTTAGAGAGATAGATGCAAAATATTTCTGTATTCATTTGGAATATTAAATTAGAGTGTTTTTCTGAGAAAACTGAGGCTAAACATCTTTAATCCAATAAAGCAAAATGGAGATGGAGATGAAATTCAATTGTGTGGTTTGTTTGGCTTCTCTTAAGAGCCCCGCAGACAGATGTTTGATGTTTTTCCCTCATCCTCCTCCTGAGAATTTGACTGAAAGGTTTGTTCCTTCTGACAGAGGCGATGCTGAGGGTCAGGAAGGCCCTCTGGCTGGTACTGGGCATGCTCAGTCTGTCCCTGCTGCTGGTGGTGCTGGGGATCTACACAACGACCATCACAGAGAGCGTGGTTGTGACCGGCTACACTTCTGGAGTCATTGTGAGTCGTTTTTGTGTTCTCATGTCACTGATGTGTTCGTTTTTGTACGTCAGTGAGATGAGACGAGGTCTCGTGTGACTGCAGACAACCCTGAACATGCCTGGTTTGTGGCTCCCAGCGGGAAGTACTCAAACATTCCCAGCATGTGGTGTTCATTATGGAATTAAAGCGGCAATCCATGCTGATGTTACAGCCATAAAATGCTCTCATTGTAGCCCTGCAGGTGTTAGCTTGGAAGAGTGTAACAGGAGTGATGGACAGTTATACAGTAGACATTTGTTGGACTTCCAACCGTTTTTAACCTGAAGGAAAATATTGGATTTTTTGGGAAACTGTGATAGTTTTGCCTCAAAAATAGGAATTTGCATATAATTCAAAGTGTTTATCATTGCTTACTAGAAAAAATGATTTTACTTTGTTTATAAATACAGCAAAATCTCCCGATAAAGCTGGTAGGCACTCCCTTTACTCTCCCCTTCTCTCCAGCCACCCTTGTCAGAGCTACACATGACAAATAAAAAAAATAAATGGCGGCTTTTCTGTTGGTTTATCTCCTTAGCCACCATTGCATTTTTTTGTTGCCTGAGGGTAACGAACAGGTCGATGTGATTTACAAAAAAATCTGCAAAAGTACATTTTTGGCTTTCCTTGGCAACACAGTTTTTGTTTTGTTTCATTCAGCTTGAGCGATTGATTCATGTAATACATTTTCACAATTTTACAGTTACAAATGTGGGAGCAATAAAGGAACGCCACTGTAACCCTTGTGCTATCCTAGGCACTTTAACATTGGGAGTTGGGTCATCTAGACCCACTAGACAGTGCTCTGAACCTTTTTTCTTCAATGATTTGTGATCTTCACTGGTGTCCATGGATTACATGAAATCTTTCCACCTTTATCCACCTTTGTCATGGTAGGGAGAACACATCAATGTGAGGGTGGTGTCATCTAAGATAGCACAAGGGCTAAGAGCTCGCAAGTGGGTCAAAATTGACAAACCTTAAAATGAACTGTCTTCCCAGTGATGCTCTAGATATAATCTAAAGTAAAACTGAAATTACACTTTTAAAGATTAATTGTCCTTTAAAATAATACATGTCTGCCAAAACTCTTGCTGAGCTGTTGTTAAATACATTTGTACTACGTTAGAAGTAAAAAAAAAACTTTTTTGTTAATTTTTTTAAATTAAAAATAAATAGATAAAAGAGAAGTACAAAAACAAAGTTCCAGTTTCCCTAAATCTGGCAAGTTTTTTTTCTTGAAAACATTCACTTATTTTTTCTGGAAATGTTATAAAAAGTGAGAAAACAAAAGTACAACATTTGCTTAAAACAAGATCCCTTCAAGATCAAAAGAACAAGATTTATTGTCTTAAACATTCATAACATCTTAATTAAAAGTAACTAGTCTTATTTTAAGTGTAAAAACCAGAAGGCAGACACAAATACTTTGGTGAAATTTGATGTTTTTGGAGTCTATAAAATATCCAGTGTGTTAAGATCACAAAGGAAGTATTGATATTGCCTTTCCATTCATCATTGGGACGTGTTTGTTCCTGTAATATCCAACTAATCATAAAGTGTATGATGGTTTTAATTAAAAAGCAGTTTGTTTGTGGATTACATAACTCTCCCTTTATGATATTTCAAACTCTGCAGCTGACCCTTGGCTGTTTTCTGGGAATTCTGGGACTCCTCCTGGACGAGAACCGCCGGCAGCTGGTACAGTGTGAACGCACAGGCCTCCTCTCCACAAACACACCACACTGAGGCACACTTGCTGCATTTTTTTCATTGCATTGTGGTGTTGGTTTATGCATTAGCCCCAACTGCCCTTACGGGTGGATAAGGGCTGTCTGTGGGCTAAAAATGGGCACGCCTGTATTGCATGCAGTTGGGCCATACAAAGTTTTAAGATCATAGACCACTCAGCGAGCCTGTAGAGAGAAAATGTCTATGCAAAAAATTTTTGAGGGCATGCCACGGGCAACAGGTCATAGTGAATACTTATACAATACGTAAGGGAAGTAGGTGAGACGCAGGCGTGTTGCACAGACCTTTCCTGTTTTCAATCCTTCCGAACACTGCACATTGCACAAGGAGCCTTATAGGACTGTTCAAGTGATAAGTGCGTGCTCCTTGCTTGCTGCCTAACAGTTAGTAGTGTGGCGTAAGGACATCGACGGCACCACCTGTGCGTCATAAGTGCGTGCAACTTCCATTACCTTAGAAAACCTTCACGATACACTTACCACACGCACAAAAATGGTACATTCCATTTTCATTATATCCCTTGAGGATGCCGTATGAGCCTCAAGGGAAGTGCAACATCTCCCCTTGAGATGCGGCTCCTCCTCTCCGTAACCCTCCATTGGTCCGGACAACTCAAAAACCCAGAGAATCTATCCGGGTCAACCCAACTTTATGGGTGCATGCGCCTCAAGCCTCAGATGTACAGAAGGGATGCTGTTTGTGCAAGATTTACAACGTTTAAAAGCAGCTTAGCAAGAAACATTTTCATGAATTCATTGGGGTTATTTACATTTGTGAGTTCTTGTGCATGGTTTCTTTATGTTCTGAGATGAAGCTCAACATGGGAAAATAAAAATATGTCCCCTTTTGACCTGTATTTGAGCATAACAGAACATAATTTTGAAGTTTTTATACTCTGCTGCTGCCTAAAGTGTTTTTTGAATAATCTGTAAGGCCTTTCATGGTTTACCCGACAGAGATTCTTGCTTTCCGCCTCCGTTCGTTCTTCTTAGGAGCTTACTACTGAAAATAATTGATGCCTAACTGCACTCATCATGATCCTATTTGTTAATCTCTTTTATTCATCTATTAAATAAATTAAAAAAAGGCAGCCTCATGTTCCAGGACTGTGCCAAGCTTTTCTCCTTCTTCCAGCTCCTCCAGCAAACATCTTCTTGATTAAATAAACTTTTGGGGTGAAAAAGAGGCTGTAGAGGTGTTATTGAGTAGAACTGCATGCATCAGGCCTTTCATGACATCCTTTTCCGGTACTCAGATACAGTTGGACATGTTGATTGTGCCCTGATTATGTAAGAGCAGGTGGGGGCTTCTGTGTTTCATCAAATAAAGTGAAGTAAAGTATTTGCTTTTGACATCCTTGAAGAGACGTCCGTCCACTCTAATGCATGAGTGGATGGGGCTTAGAAAAATCCTGGGTTTTCTATGTAGCATTCTAATACTTTCTGTGTTTGATAAGTTTGATGGTAAAGTGCAAAGAAGGAGCTCAAGGGAAATATAATAGCCTTCATCGTTCTTCAGTTGGATGGGAACTTTTCAGGTTGTACATCATCATCAGCCAAAAAAATCCATCTAAGCCTCAATTTGAAATCTCACGGTATTTGATGTTTATCAGAAAACAAACAACTGAAGCATTTTAAGAGATATTTTATAAGTGAAATTTGGAACATGTTTAAATTCTTGCAACATGACAGTGAGTTTGTGTGATCTGCAGGAGGAGAAACTCAGTAAACGTTTCCAGAGACTTTATAAAAGACTTTTTGTAATGTTATACTGAAGTTGCTGCCAGATGAGGTTCAACCTGATGTTTGTTTCTCAGATCAGTAATCATTTGAAACCTAGAAAACTGTTGCAAACGGATCACAGACAGTCTGGCAAAAGGCAGCGTGTTGGTTTGATGCTGCAGCGGTGAACTGCTGATAGTGGAGTCGAACCAGGTCGAGCGGAAAAACAAACAAGATGGAGTTTACAGTGGCAGAAAACCAGAACTGATGCAGTTTATGTTCCTCCTGCTGGTCTGGAATACTGTGAATGTGTGCAGCAAAGGATAGAAAAACAGAATGATATGTTGATCCACTCCTCAGTGTTTCAGCAGTCCTTTAATGTGCAGTGCTGCACCAGGCACTTGATTACACTGAAGAAACACATTTAGTGTTTTGTGGAATTTACTTCCACTTTGTTTTTTATGGCTCATCACCTCAACACCAACATTTTTTACAGTCATTTCCCTGATAAAAGCTCAATATAGGGACTACTAGTGGATAAACTCAGTAATGTTCCTCACTCTGCAAAAACATTTTATTGCACTTAATTTAATACAAACCTAAATGTTTTCTGTTTTCATTGAGCTTTAAGACAATACATACCTTGTTGAGTCATTTGGTCTTGAAAACATCATATTTGAACTTAATCTCTAAAAAAGTAATTTTTTTACATTGTTTTACATGCTTTACATTGTATTTTTAAGCACAAGTTTATTTTTTAGGGTCTTTTTTAAGAAGCAGACTTATCAGATTTAGATTAACTTGGACATTTTTTGACTCATAGCAAAAACAGGAAAGAGTAAAAAGAAAATTCATAGACTTACGTATAATTTTTAGAACAATTTTATGTTAAAAACTGTGATTCTAGTCCCATACACTGAGATAATTACTGTATTTTCGAAAAATCATACTGTTGAGATTCATATAATATAATATATCTTGAGTAAATATACCTACTTTCACAATATAAAACTTTTTTTTAATTCTATTTAGCAATATAAGCTTATTTTATGGTACTTTCAAGATTTCTATTTGTGTAAAAAAGGCAGGACATCACAACGTATTTTAAGAAATCTTACAGATACAAATTCTACTAGCTTTCTTGAGAAGTTTTTTTCCACTTGTAACAATTGAAAACACATCTTGTATTCTTTAGTTTTTCACTTTTTTTGAGAAGGATGTTGTAAAATTATATTTTTTTTAGTTTATTATAGTGCCACTGTTAAGTCTCGAATATCTTGAGTCATTTGACCCCAAAAATACATCTTATCAAATGACTCAAGATATTCGAGACTTGTTGTCCTAATACAACTTCTTAAATCTTAATGATAAGTTGCTATTAAGTTCATTTTGTCTCATATCGACTAGGAAAAAGACACAAACAATCGGGGAAGTTTATTTTTTTGCAGCCCATCTTATGTGACTTTATAAAACAGTTTTCTATACGACTTTGCATTGACTACTTGTAGTTTAACTTACACTAATAGGATTTTCTGTGCTGTTGGTGTTTATCCTTTTTAGCTTTACCTTGTCTTTCTTGTTTTTTTCTCTCCGCCTCTTGCAGCTGACAGCCGCCATTGTTTTCCTGAGTTTAGGGATCATCACTTCCTTCTTCTGCCTCCTGATAGATGGCGTCAGCATCGTCCTGAACATGGTGGGTCACCCAATCTGTTTACCCATAGATGCATGCATTTGATGATGAAACTGCAGGAACAGCAGGTCTTTGAGCATTCATAAATAAACCATGGTGCCTGTGACTGTCATCCAGCTGGACTGTGTTCCCTCCTCACTGCGAGCTTACATTACAGCGTTGGCAGATTTGACAGTGTGTACAATCGCGTCCATGAAAGGATATGTACCCAGAATACATTTGGCAGCTTTGTTTTGCCACCCAGTTGCGAAACAGATCCATTAAGTACAATGTTTCATGATTTCTGTGAGTGCAGATATTCTGGATTATTGCAGATTTTTACTGGAGGGAGGATTCCTCAGAGAAAACCAACAAAGTTTTCTAAACTTTTTGTTTTACCTTTCATGTAAAGCTACGTTCACACCGCCCTCAGCATAGTGCGTTTAAGTAACCACTTTCAATGAAAAGTCTACCCTTCTTCAGTGTTCAAAACTCTTGTCATTCACATGTAGCTAAACACACTTTTAAGTCAGTTTCCAGACTCTACATACAAAACATTTCATACACTGTATCGGCATTGAGCTGTGAAAGAAAAAGCATGGAGCGAGATTCACCAGTAAGTGGCAGGCAGTTTTGTTCATTTTTTAATGTTTTACTTTGCAGAGTTCTTAAAGTTTCTGCCAGACATGTTCACATTGATGAATCAGAAGTTGGAGTAGAAATTAATCCTTAAATTAAAAAATATTGAGGCACACAAGTATTAAACAAAACCAGAGGTGGAAATATTCCTCTCAAAATTTTCTGGATGAGGTGCAGCCATTTGGTTTGCAGGGAGGGAAACTCTGAATGTGGTTTAAACATCAATCACTGGGGAATTTCCCACCGTGCAGGGGTGTCCAGGGGGATTTGTGTTTAAAATCAGGTCAATTTGGTTGCAAGTTCAAGTTTAAATCAAACGTGTACCCTCCCAACAGTAACTGGGATAGGCTCCAGCAACCCCAAGACCCTGAAAGGGATACAGTGAGTTTTGAAGAAAGATGGATGGATGAATGGATTATTGTGATTTATTAGTATTGGTGCACGTTTTTGCAACAAAAATATCTGAAGGGAAGCTAGTCTGAGGGGAGACCAACAATTATGCAGGCATAGCCCCCCCCCCCCCCCCTTTTGTTTTTAGAAGTTAAAAAAAAAGGCTGGAAATAATTAATTTTTTTTTTTCAAATTTACTGTCGCATGGCCACAGGAAAAGTATTTAGAAACTCAGAGGATGACTTTAAAGTTTTTTTCTTCCAAAACTTTCACTATTATTCAATTTTTTGGTTGACAGAACAACGTCTGTTTTTACCTTAATACATAGTTTTACAAATCTCTCTACCTGAGGTAAAAGATGTACATTTTGCTTTATAAGAGGCTTTAAAAAGGTCACATTTACTTATACATTAATAAAAAACCATGGCTGAATCGATTTTTTGAATGTCTTCAGTGTCTTTTTTAATGCGACTTAAAGACGTTCCTGTTAATGTTGCACCTGCTACCATGAAGGAGGCCCATCCTTTTCCTCACATAGCAGGAGCTGCAGGACTGTTCTGTGCTAAAATGTCTCACAGGCCTCAAAGGTCGACATGGGTCTCCACAGTGAAAACTTTTACTGCCACTGATGGCGGTCAGGTCACTTTTTGTTTTTCTGCTCTTCACAGGACATGCGTCCACTGAACGCTGGGAGGTGCCAGTATTACAGCAGCGGCAGGAGCTACATCTATGAGAATTTCTTTGCCACAGTAAAAAAAAACAACACTTTTTTCAGAATAAATGATCAAATATTGCACATATATATATATTTATTTTTTTTATATTTTGTTTCCTGTCTGAGGCTGAACGTTCCTGTTTCAGGTGTCATGTCAGAATCTGAAGGAGTCCTGCTCCCTAACAGTACGGAGTAGAACCTGTTACTGCTGCGACCTCTACGACTGTGCCAAGTGAGAGGAGACACACGTCAAAAACACACACATTTGAAAGAAATGCATCACATCCTATGTTCACTCTTTGTGTTTCAGGCACTTTTGAATCTTAAAGAATAAGACAAATCACTATTTCATCACTTCCTGCTGTCTGTTGTGCTTTGCAGCGGAGGTTACCTCAGCAACTACTATGAGTTTGTTGGTGTTGAGAGCTGCGAGGATGTCTTCACGCTGTACGTGTTCATTTGGGTCCTCGCTGGTCTAAACCTGATGGCCTTCTTCACGGGAATACTGACCACGGCAGTGCTGGGCAGCGTCAAGTCTGTGGTAAGATCTTGCAGAAACCATGTCTTCATACGTGTTCTTCACCTGGTAACATGTGAATCATCTGAGCTCATCACAAATCAAATCTACGGAAAGCAAAAAGTGACAGAAAAAATCAGAAAAATGGTTAAATAACAAATTAAACATCAATGGATTTAATTTAGATACTGATAGCAGCAGTGAATTTTAGTTTCCTAATGCAACTTTCTTTAATACACTCGAATAAAGTAAATAGAATTAGACATATTTGTTTTCTTAATTACATTTTAATAAATTATTTAAATGTTTGTTTTAACCAATTTTTATTGGTTTCTTAAACTTGTAATAAACCTTTGCTCAAATAAAAAAGCAAATGCTTGCAGCAAAACTTAGCAACTTCAAACCACTATTGTTCACTGCGAGGTTGTTTTGTATTTGTACTTGAATATTAGAATATTTTTGTAGTTTCTTCTGTATCATGAATGGGCCCAGAATCTCTTATGGGGCTCAAGAAAAATCCACTAGCAAAACAGAAAATAGTCAGGGATCTCTAAAAGAAGTTTTGAAACTATTATGGGATGGCCACAGGACCTTTGGCATGGTAGCCTTTTTCTGAAATTGAGCAATTTTCACATTTTTTAAAACTTTTGACCCATCATCTTGACTATTTCTTAAACCCCACATAGAGCCTTCTACAAATTTAAACTGCTCCCAAGGATTTTGGTCCATCGTCTCCTAACTCCTTGGAATCGTTGGGAAGCTACTTTGGAAAAAAATTGGTAACGTCTGTAGAATTTGTACGGCGTTTGTGTGACGAGATCGCAAAAGAGGTGTTCCCCTGTTGCTCGTATATTTTTTACTGGAATATTTGTCATGATTTGAACTTGTCTTGTTTTTGGTCCTTGTTCTGTCTTGTTTCTGTTTCCTGTTTTATTTTGAAAGTCTCCTGTCTTGTCTGTTTTCTTGAGTTTTACTTCCTTTGGTCCCCATCAGCCCTGATCGTGTCCACCTGTGTCTTGTCTGCCCTGTCTGTATATAAGTCTGGTCTCTGCCTTCCTCCAGTGTTGGTCCATTAGTTATTCCTGTCCTGGTTGTCCTTGTCATGCCATGTTCCTCGTTTCTTGTTCCACGCCACAGTGAGTTTTGTTTAGTTTTGTCATCCTGCTCTGCAGCGCCTTTTGTTTGTTCATTAAACCCTCTAGACTCTGATCCTCATGCCTCCACCTCTGCGTCTGGGTCCAACCGGCTCTCGAGCCACCCTGCACCATGACAATATTGTGAAAATTGAATACCTAAATCATTGGCTCAAGCTGAATGAAACGATATAACATAAATACGAACATATTAGGAATGTGGGCGTGGTTACCAAAAAACCTTTGTGGCTGACGTAATCAAAAAGTTTACTTTTGCAGCTTGATCTAAAAATGACACAGACCTGGTTATCAACCCCTTGGGACTAAAAAATAAAGTTGTTGCCATGGAGATAAAACCAACAGTAAAGCAGCGGTTTTGAAAACGTGTTGTTATGAGCAGCTCTGACGGAGGTGGCAGGGGCAGAAGGGGAGAGTGAGGGGCATGTAGCAGCCGCTCAGCCAGTAAACGGGCCACACAAAGCTGCTCACGGCTTTAATTTGCTTTGTTTTTGTTTTAATTATTCAGCTTCTGGATACCTAAAATAAACAAAACGTTTTTTTGGCTTAAAACATTTTCTTTTTTGTTTTTGTACGCACTGATGGACAAGTTGAATTTTTGGTGAGAGATCCTATCTTTCTTATGAAAAACAACCCACTTGTTTCCTTTTAATTTGTGATTTTTAGCATTTTTAGGGCATTTTTAAAAACAAGATCATTTATAGTCCTTTTGGCAACTATTGAGCTGTTTTTGGTTTAACTGTGCAGAAAGTCTGAGTATAAATAATAAAAAGTGTGGTCACATGCGAGCTGAAGCCTTTTCTCATGCACTTTAATCACAATCACAGGCCAAAGGTTTAGGATGTAAGCATTGAGCCAAATGTAACAAAGTGAGCATGGGAATGACAGTGTTGGGCAGTTCCTTCCCTCCACTCTAAGTGATTGCCACTTTTATGATGCTGGATATTTTCTGGAATGTAATTACATCCGATGTATCTTTAGGGATGAACGTGAGGTTTGAGTGTGTAGATGAGTTTGTTCAGGCTACTTGTTTTTCTTTTAGAGTTTTTGGACGCTAATCTTTCTGTTTTTAGGGGAAAAAAATAACATTTTTGAGGAGAATCATCAACTATGAAATTGAAAAACACACTCCGGGTTTTGGATTCTCATATTTAGTGTTCTCTGGATGATCCGCTTCACTTTCCCCTTATCTCTTGTGGTCTCTGTTTTACGGTTCCCTATAAAAGTGAAATACACAGTCATAACATTAGCGGCATGAGGCCTTAAGTGCGTGTGACTTGTTGTAGTAGAAGCTGTGAAGTTGAGAGAGCGGGGGCCATAAAAGCTGGAAAACAGCCGAATGTTGGGCCAGCGGGGTTGGCGGGGCTGTTTCCGCCTGCAGGGCGGCTGCACGTCAGCGAGATGTCTCAGAAACATTCCTTCACAGCTCCTCCTGCAGCTCCCACCTGGAAGACTATCTGTCAAACTGAGTCTTCTGCACTTTTCCCACCAAACTCACGTCAACAAGCAATTTGGTGGATCTGCTAGGTTGTGATTTGATTTTTTGTTTTTTTGCCCCTTTTGTTGCGTGAGAGGAGCTGATTACATTTACTTTCAGTCATAACCCAAAAGCTGGATTGTAGAGAACACATTGACAGTTAGATGTTCCAGCTTGTTCAAAAACTAAAGAGGAAGAAGGTTTTTGTTTCTATATTCATTGTTCCTCCTTAGGAAGTTTAGCCTCAAAACGCAATCGAATGATAGCATCACCCATATGTTATAAGTGGGTTCTTGAACGCGCGTTCAGCTTATGGTGTTCACATTAGACAAGCAGGGAGGGGCTTCTCATTCTTCTTCTTCTTCTACTGTTTCCTTGCGCATGTTCGCCACCCACAGTTGGAAGAGGCTTGCTGCAAAATGTCAAAGTGTTGCAAATCTTGTTTCAGGCTATTTCTTTCACAGCTCTATTCCAATCTATGAAAGACTTAGTGTCATAGAATTCCAACTGGGCACAAACTCATTCAATCATTCATTTCTCCTCCATGATCCATTTTCAAATGGTTGCCGCTCCGGCGAATTGAAAGGGACGCCATCCATACGTCCCAACTAAATCTGAGTCCCTGATTGATCAAAGTTCAACCTGGTTTAACTTTCAGCGTGCGCTCACTGGCCACTTGTTTTGTACGTATAGGCCAAAAAGGGTCGGCAAAACTAGTGTAGGGGAAGCCAGAAACGTGCATGTAACCCTTGTGCTATCCTAGGCACTTTAACATTGGGAGTTGGGTCATCTATACCAGTGTTTTTCAACCTTTTTTGAGCCACGGCACACTTTAACCTTGACAAAAATCCCGCGGCACACCAGCATCCAAAAAAAAAGAAAAAAAAAAACAGAAATTCATGGTCTGTATTGATCGACAGCCCCCCCCCCCCCCCCCCCCCCCCCCCCCCCCGTCCGCCCGCCCGCAATCTCACGTGTATTTTTGTGATAATTGTGGCCGGAAAAGCAGGAAGTTGCGGCTGTTTTTTCTAAGAGATGAAATGAAAGTTAAATTAGAATAATTTAGAAACTGTTTGTTTGTTGGGGTTTCAAGGCGTTTCGCAAGGACAACTCATTGTGCGCTGGGACACTGGCTCTTTAAGCCAATGCATCATGGGAGATGTAGTGTGAAAAGTGCCGAAAACTTGCAGAAAGACTGGCGTCTCTGAGATTTATTGTATTGTCCACTTGTTTCACGGTCTGACACCGGACTCTGTGGAAAGCTACACCGCTAAAGAAGGGCTTTAGCCGGTATTTTTGTTAGAACTGAGCGACTTTATCAGCAGAATTAAGAACAAGGAAGTGAAGACTTTAAGCACTTCTTATTGGTCAGACTGATGACATGTGATTAAGCCTTCAAGAATGATTGGTGGAGACAGTTAAAGGGACGGGACTTTTCCGCAAACTGTCATAGCTGCAGGTAAATCGCGGTAACGTAATCCTTATCAAAATTTCTTTAATAGAATTAAATAAACACAAAGAAAAAGTAATTTTAAGATCTTTCATATTCCTAACTACTCAGTGTTTTATCAGGGCCTGTTTGGATGAACAAAGAGCTGATATCCTGGAGATGGGAAATGTTTTTAGATCAGTGAATGATTAATGAGGGCAATTTCTCCACGGCACACTAGTGTGCCGCGGCACACTGGTTGAAAAACCCTGATCTATACCCACTAGACAGTGTGCTGAACCATTTTTCTTCAATGATTTGTGATCTTCACTGGTGTCCATGGATTACATGAAATCTTTCCACCTTTATTCACCTTTATCATGGTAGGGAGAACACGTCAATGTAAGGGTGGGGTCATTTAAGATAGCACAAGGGTTAAGTGCGTTTACGTAGACTTTTCATTCAAAGTGGCAGCTTGATTGCCGAGAGCGATGTAGACATAACTTTGGATGCAGCCACTCCTCTCAACGACCCTCCATGGACCCAGAAAACCCAAAAACCCACAGCACTCACTTGTAGCAACCATTTATACTGGGGCATGTGACTAAAGCCTAGGAAGTTTCTAGAGAAAAGAACACAGAAAAAGAAAACATTTACTTAAGGAAGGGATTTCTACTGAAGAATGCTATTAAACAGACTACCACAACTGTTTTTAAAAAACGACTTCTTTGTGTTTTCTCTTCATTTTTTGGTTTTCTTTCAGGTACAAAATATAAATATACAAAATATAAATCCCTTAGTAAATTGTTTGGTAAAATGACTAATATAAAACTCAGTGGAACTTTGGAAGACTCAGAAAATCCTTTGGGCTTTTTAGAAGATTACAACAGAGGTCTTTGGTAGAAAAGCACACAAAAATGTGTCTTTAGGTCTAGTGTTAACACACAGGTACAGTATGAACTTTTTCTGCATCGAGTTTGTCTTTTTCTTCAAAAATATTGCAGCTTTGTCTGTGAGCAGACCACACAGTCTTTCATCCTTCACTTTAGGGTTTCTTCTTCCTTCAGGAAGTAAATTTATCTGCTCTGTTTTATGGAAAACGCTCACAGGTCCTTCTGTTATCTTTCCTTTAGTGGTGTTGTCAGAGTTCCCCCCATGTTCTTTGATTTAATATAACCAAACACAGTTCCTTATCCTTCCCTCCCCCACATTCCATGACATATACATTAAGGAAATTGCAGTTAAAGGAAAGTCTTTGATGGCGAGGTCTGATTTGGTTTTTTGTTCCTTATCAGGTCTACTGTTAAGATAAAAATGACCTCACAAGAACAAAAACACACATTTGACAATCATTCCAGGAACTGAGCTCAACACATTTCCATCAAGCCTGAATCCTGTGTCAGTTTAAAAACTGTCCGTGTGGTGTAGCGGTTAGCTCACAGTAAAAAGGTCTGGTTTCAAATCCAGGATGGGTCCTTTCTATGTGGAGTTTTGCACGTTCTCCTTGTGCATGTTTGGGTTTTCTCCAAGCACTCCGGTTTGCTTCCACAGTCAAAGAACATGCTTCAAAGGTTAATTGGTGATTCTAAATTGTTTCATTAGGTGTGAATGTGAGTGTAGGTGTACCGCCCTTCAGCAGCATCCCTGTGACCCCGTACAAAGAACAAGCGGGTTTGAAAATGGCTGGATGGGCATTTAGCTATGAAAGGAGCCCATATAATGACCCCTTCCGGCACCGTGCTTTAGAGTGATATTGTTCCAGACATCATGCAGTTATGTTAAAAACTCCAGATCAGCACATTAACAAGCACTGGCTATAGAACAGGAGGTAACAAATGACAGAACTTAAATGGAACGCAAAAAGATTTACTGATTTGTAGGCAGCAGTGCGCCACTCCATGTGAGTGACAGGTGAGGGGGCGGAGCCCTCAAGGAAAGTCACAGCCAACCTCTGCAGAAGACTAAAAACAGAAAACAAAACAAGAAAGTAACTGACCAACAGACTGTGAGAGCAGATTGTTTAGAAGGAAAGCTGCAAACCCACAAAACCTTTCTTTTAACGTCCCTCATAGAAACTTGTGGATTCTTCTTTCAGCGCTAAACAAAATTCTAGCAGACCTGCACTCTGTGAGAATATGCTTTTCTAGCATTTTCATTATTTCTGATGTTAAGATTAATTTGCTGCAACATCCATCATTAAAAGGTTAGATATCTAAAATGTTTTCCTCCCAGAAATAATCATTTTGGAAAGAACCGTTATTTTAGACAGATAAGAAGCAGAAATTAGCTCTTGGGAGTCATTTATACTGAATTTTCAGTCGATTTGTCAAATGTTTGTGTTATTTGGAAGAATTTACTTGTTTCATTTGTCTTTTTTTAAGTTGCAAGAAAAGTGAATAATGTATCTTTGTAAATGCATCCCAAATTACAACCCAATCAGAAAACTTTGATATTATTAAAAGGATATTTTTTTTATTTTTTTATTAAAACCACTCAAACTAAATCGTTTTTTACTAAAGTTTTGAGGGTGTGATTCGTTTTAGGAAGTTTAAAAAAATAAAATGAACAACCTAACATGTTTTGTGTTTTAACAGGAAAATTAAAATTAATAATAAAATGGAAAATTTAAAAAGTAAAAATAAATGTGATTTTTTTAATGATCTTTTGTGATGGCCTGAATTCTGCTCTAACAACTCCCCACTATCTTCTTATGTTGTATTGATGGTTTAAATTGTTTAATCATAAATCTAATTTATTCAAACAAAAAGAGCACATAAGTCTCTTTCTGCACGCAAACTGAAGTTTCAGACATTTCTAAAAAACTAAATCAAATTTTTACATCCCTCTTTATTTGAACATTTGAAAAATTAAAGCACCACAGCTGCTTTTTTTTCTTGTAATTTGTTTTTTTAATGATCAAACAGAAACATATATAGATAAAGTCGCCAAACTTTAAATGATGTTCTGGTGTTTGATGATTACTGTACACTGAAACATCAGTAGATGTTGGAATTGGAATTTTATTTGATGTTAACAACTGACATACATTTGGTCAAATACAACATTTTTATGCTTTTTTATTCAATTATGCTGTGTTGAAAAAATTCACCATTCTTGTTGAATATTTTGACTTTTTTGTGTTTCAGAGGAGCTACCCTGTGACAGAATCCACGGAGAGCAGGAATTCTTCTCCCACAGCTCCTCTGTTGATGGATGCCAACACCCCCCCCAATTACCCTGCAGTAGACTAACTCCCATCCAGATCCCCACCCAGAGCACTTCCAGTGCACGAGTTCGTCCACAAGTGTCAGCATTCATCCAAAAAACTGTTAAGAGTGCCATTGAGCCAGACAGGTGCATTCTTTCTAACACCCACTCTTGGCACAGACTCGATGTAATCTCTCAGGATTTATGGATTTTGAGGAGGATGGAGAGTCAAGATTAACAACACGTAGTTAAAGTTGAGGTTTTTTTTGGCAAATAAACGCGGCTGACGGTGGTCCAAATGTCGACGGTGCCCTCAAAGAGATAAAGAATACTGTACTTTAAAGATGAGAAGGACGGTTTTATCTCGCTGCTAAAAATATTTTCCTTTTGATTTATTGAGGCTTTAAATAAAGTGATAGAAGAATTAACAAAATAAAACAAAAGATAGGTCAAAGTTCCTTAAGTGATTACAACCTTGAAGACCCACTGCAATCATCGTTTGATCTATTGTGAAATAGATGCTATTCTTAAGCCTTTGTGAGTAAACTATATCCATTTCTATGATCATATATTATCATTGGCACACTAAAGAACGGTTTTATAATTAAATATTCATTTTTGTAGCTCCTTTTCTTACTCAGAAGTAAGATGTCAACAGCCATGAAATGGGCACAGACTCTTTCTAGAAGGGGCTGTTCCTCACTTTCATACAAACGAATGTGAGTGGGATGGGGGCGGGGGCTGGTGCTCAGAGCTCAGGTTTTTAGAGGAATGCTCAGAAATGCGTGAATTGGTCAAAATACCACTTTGGGGTTGGGTTTTTTGAGAGCAATGAACATAATGATACACTTTAAAGGTTAAAAAAATTGATTTTGCATAACCCTGTGATCAGGATTATGTTTTTAGACAAAATAAAAAAACCTGTGTCGTTTTCTAGGACATAGTTTCTGCAGAGCGGCAGTAGTTCATCAGCAATTCCCTTCTAAGGTGAAGACAGGACCGTTGGCAGAGAGCAACACCCCCCCTTCCAGTCCCTCATCTGTTTATACTCTCCTGCTATGGCTTAGAGCCCCCCAAATGCCCAACCTAACATTACTGGTGCAATAAAAACAGTTTTGAGCCAGAAACACACACAATACACAAAACACAATTTTCACTGGAGTGGGTCTTTAAAGCTAACCTCAAGCTATGTTCACACCACCCTTGCCAATGAGGATTCAAGCAACCACAACCATTGAAAAGTCTATATAAATGCACATAAATCCCCAATTTGGGCTTCCATGTTCAAAACATTTGCTCTTCAGCGGAGCTACGTAAGGTTCTCCAACTGTTTTAGGGCTCTACATTCAAAACGTGTGGCCATTGAACGCGCGCTGAAAGTCAAACCAGGTCAAATTTTGACCAGTCAGGGACTTGGATTTGGAAGCGACGTATTGATGGCGCCCCTTTGAATTTACAGAAGTGCCAACCGTTGATCATGAAAGAAAAATTAATAAAAATTGTGCGGGAATTCTATGACACAATATCCTTCACATACCGGAATAGAACTGTGAAACAAAAAGCTTGGAGCAAAACGTTTTGTTGTAGTTTTAAATAAAACATCTTTAGCTAGGTTCACACCGGTGCAAGATTTTAAGACCGCTTGATATGGTTCAGCTTCAAGACGACGTCACCTGGATGAATGAGAACCTTCACCAACATTCATTTTATTGCATAGCAGCTTATTGTCAAATATTTGTTTCATCAAAACCCTCAAAACATTTGGGTTACAAGAAATGAATGCGGCGTTCCCCTAAACTGAAATGCCCCACTGCCGCTCAATACTGGGAGCTGTTTTTGAACACAGTCTTCACATCATCATACGGTCAACTGAAAAAAAAGGATCGACCACTCTGTAAGGATAATTCAGACATTTAACGACCAAGAGAGAAATCTGATTCAAACATCTCCTGGATTAATAAACGTATTCTCACAAATGTTTCTGTATTTTTACTTGTTTAACAATAACTTGATACTTTTCTGTTTTTTTTTGCCTGAAAATGTACTGTATATACCTAATTTTAATGCTTTATATGTTATGTGTTTTTTTTCAGAAGGTATGTTTGGATTTTAACTTTTCTTTTTTTCTTTCTTTCTTTTCTATTTTCGTTGGTGTCATGATTTGATTGGCTGGATATCGATGTGTTCTTCGATCGACTTGTTGTTCTAGTGAGACAATAAAAGTGACTTTTTTCCCATCAAATTTCTGGGCCATTAAGATGTTTATTCTCGAAATTAAAACACTGAAAGACTGAAGATAGTAAATGATATTTCAGGGCATAAGATTTTACTGTTTGAAAATCAAGGGTTTAAAAGAAAATTCAGAAAGAATATGCAAAGGTTTAAAAATTCAGAATCTGATGGAAAATAAAAAATTCCATATTAGTGAGCATCGATGCGCACTGGTTTTTCGCAGAGACTTCTAGGATATTTCTAGGGCACTCGATCTTGGAATTGTTGATTCGGACAGCACTACTAAAATGGCGAACAGACTATATAGTGAGTGTTAAGAAATTCGGACCTAGCCCATATCTCTCCTCTTGGACGAATAAATGTAGGATAGGGAGAAGCTGGAGGGGTAGGGAATGAATTTGGATTTGGCCTAAGTGTAGTGGTTCCCAGCAATGACAAAGATTTTTTTTTTTTTCTTATTTGATAAAGTTCTTGCAACATAAATGGAATATATGCAGAATTCTTCCCTCCAGCAGTTGAATCAAAGACCTTTGGGACACAAACAACCACAGCTCACATTTCTCTGCATCTAAAACAGAGAAATTTATGATGCATCTTATATTATTTGTGACTCTGTTGCTGATGTTCAAAATCCAGCATTTTTCCAAACTTTTCTAAACCTCAAAGCTTGTTTGACAATAGGATCATCAAATCAGAATCTACAAAAGAGTTTTGTGGACACTTTTAGCACAAAACTAGAACTAAAACTGAGATTCATAATTTTAGTGAAGATTTGTCAAACTTTATTTGCACATAAAAACTAGTAAGACTTGAGTGACTAAAGATAAAAGCAAAGAATTGAAAGCTCCCCCTTCATGGGAAACAAAACTCTTTCATCTTTGTAACCAAACACTCATGAATGCATCCATAAACGCTGACAGGCTTTCCTCTCACTTCTAAGTTCATATTTTCATATTTTCCCATATTTACCCTCTAAATGGGTCTTTTTTTACCTTAAAGCCACATGTGCTGTCATTACAAAAATGAATTTATGTCCTTCACTGAACCAAGCCTTTGTGTTTTTCTGAACTCGACTTTGTTCAGTGGCATCATCGCAGATCACAGATGTACACGAAACTGCTGTTAATGTGTCAACACAGTGTTTGGGCCGATTTGTCAAGGATTATATATTTAGTGGGACTTACCAAACAAAAATAACATAGGTCATATGTACAGCTGTTTTAGCATAACATTGAAAGCATATGTGACAAAGGAGAACATTAATAAGTCAGTAAAAAGACATCTGGGAGGGTGGGGCAAATGAGGCAGTGAGTGACTGGAAAAAGATCCTGATGATCTGTGCATCTGTGAATGTAAAGACACACTGGAATGGAGTTTAAAAAAAAATCAAAAGCATAAATGTGTTCCCGAGATAAACAGCTTAAAGCAATAAATAACAGTTGAAATCCCACACTGATCATCTTTTGATCTATCATTTTGGTCTTTAAAATATGATAATGCCGTTTTAAGTCAAACTAAATAAACGAATAAAAACAATTTTCTGCAGTTTCTGCAGAGCAGCAGAAAATTGTTCGAAATTCACCTCTGAAATGGTTACATTTATCAAGTTAAGCCAATCAATGCCTCCTAACATGAATTTTGCAAACATAATCCTTCTTCTCAAGCCAGAGAAAAATCCTACAACTCCTTCAAGCTATCGCCCCATTTCAAAAATCAATGCAGGCAGATAAAAAAACTATTTTCAAGGCACTAGTATAGTTAATAGAAAGAAAAAAAAAATCCCTCCTCACATAATTATCCGCAGACTTGTTAACATAATAGACTTTGCCACTGTTAAAAACCAGGAAATGACCATACTCTTATTGGATGCTGAAAAAGCTTTTGACAGAGTAAACTGGAATTTTCTCATCGCTGTCCTCCATGAATTTGGGTTTGGGGAATCATTCATTGATTGGATTAAAATATTCGATCACAACCCCAATGTATCACTCAGAATTAACAAACAGACTTCCGACAGGTTTTCTCTTGGAAACAGATAGGGTTGCCCACTCCCCCACTCTCTTTATGCTATATTTATTGAGCCTCTAGCTGCAGCAGTAAGACAGCATGAGAGCATTAGAGGAATTGAAACAAAACACGGCCATCATAAACTTAGTCTGTATGCAGATGACATTACTATTTTAAATAATTCAAGTTCTGTGAGTGAAACAGTGTCAGAAGTCAGAGCTCTGTCTCCCCCTCTGGTCTCCAGCGGAACCATCTTCAGAATACTGATTGCACTTCATCTCCCAGCAATCCCAGTGTGCACTTCCTGGATGCCACACACCTGACTCTCATTCACTCAATCAACCACAGTCTACTTAACCCTTGTGCTATCCCATGGGGTCAAGATGACCATTGATGTGTTATTCCTACGATGACAAAGGTGGATAAAGGGGAAGAGGATTTCATGTAATCCATTAACACCAGTGAAGATCACAAATCACTGAAGAAAAAAGTTCAGCGCACTGTCTTGTGGAGTCTAGATGACCTCACTCTAAATGTTGAAGTGCCTAGGATAGCACAAGGGTTAAGCGCTGCACTGAGCCACACTTAATGCATATTATTGTTTGTGCCACTCTGCCTTCCTTACCGTTTTATTTGGACCTCATCTTCTGTCTCCTTACCCTGTAACTGACTGTTTTCCCGCCCTGATTCTCACCTGGAGCCTGACTACCGCTGTGCTCCTCTGGTGATCTCATGCCTGCTTTTGACTCCTGCCTGTCTGACCATGATTTAGCTTTGATGACTTTTAGCTGAGCTTATAAACCTGCTGCATTTGGAACCAGCCATCTGCCTGTTCTTGTGACAGGCAGGCAGGGGTCAATAACAGGCATAAGATCATCAGATGAGAGACTGGTAGTCAGGATCCAGGTGAGTTGCGGCAAGCAACTAGAGTCAGATACAGGGTCAGGGGACAGAAGCTCAGGTCCTAATACAACATTCGGTAAGCCAGGTGTGTGGCATCCAGGAAGTGCACGCTGAGGAGGTTGCTGGGAGATGAAGTGCACTCAGTACTCTGGAGACTGCTCCCACTGGGGTAGACAGAGCTCTGACTTCTGACACTGGCAAATGTTCTAAGTCTCTTAAAAATGTGTACATTTTTACTCCGAAATGCTTTAAACTGGGTGATCACATTTTTCCATTTCTCTCATTTAACTAAAGTCTGTTTTGTTTCTTTTAATTTCCACAGAGTTTAAGGCTGGAAAGTGGAGATGTTCCATGTAAAGAGTAAAGAAACACGTCCATCTTTTTCCTCCACAATGTGAACATTTAGACAAACTGGTTCTCAGAGAGCTGCTTCCATATTTTTGCCGAACAATAACCAGCAAAACAATACCAGACTCCACAGTGAAGGACAATCGACGATGGGAAACAGCTGTGGTGATCACACATCAGAACAGGTGGGAACCATCAACAGGACCACCAAAAACCCACAAGGGAAGAACTGGAGGAAAACAGTCAGATGGAAAAGTCAAAAGACATTTAATCCCACTTCCCATATTAAATCATTAAATTTTATTCATATTTTTGTATTTTTATATATGCACAATAATTGAAATATAACTCACATTTTCCTTATTTTAATTAGTTTAACTGTTTTACTTTTTACAGCAGCACATACAAATAATTTTCAACATAGAATACATCCTGTGTCAAAAAAGTTCCTCCTGCTACAAGAGATTAAGTTGAAATAAAAACACAAAGTCAAACATGACATTTTCTGTCATTATGGTGCTCCTGTCATCGTTTATTTTCCTTTTACTTTTTAATTTTAAAAAAATGGTGTAGCATTCAATTTCTTTACATAAATCACTAGGTTACATGTAAATGCAATTATATCATTTCCCTCTGAACAGCAGGTAGACACTGTTGTGCAGCAAATAATAAGAAAATGTGCTTAAAGCTTATTTTAGCTCCGACAGTAGATTAAAGCTTTTTAGCATCGGTTTGATCCGTTATCTAACATTTAAAAAATCTAAACAAAAATGACAAAATGAATTCACTAAAACTATAAACCTGACATTTGTTCAGACTGTTAGCATTTTTCTTCAAAGCCTAAGAGCCACGATGGGGGGATGTGAGAGCAACATGTGGCTCCAGAGCCTCACATTGCAGACCCCTGCATTCATGGGAGCCTTCAACGCCCACTAGTGATAGGGTTCAGGGCATGATCAGGAGGAACTGCCTGCTTTTCCCCTGAGGCGTTCACATTTTGTCCCAAATAAACACAAATTTCTTACATCTGCATCAGTTCACCAGGGCAGGTGACGACTGATTGACTATAGTTGTGTCATCTGAACTCAAGCTGTGTGTGTTTGACACTCAGGTAAAGAAAAAGGGGCAGAACTTTGAACCCATCACCACCTAGTGGCGAGTTGGATTCATTGGCGTAGAGCCAGTAAGTCTAATCAGAACTGGAGGACTTGTCTTTGATTGGACCGCTTTTGCCGCCACAACCAAGCTCCAGATTATTGGTTAATGATGGGAAATGTTTGTTAGAATACGTTTTTTTTATTACTCAATAAAATTTCTCTTTTTTTTTAAACACACATAGTTTAATGTTTACATGTTGCCTCAAGGCCACTCTTTTCTTTTAATTAGGTCTTAATTATGTCCATGAGTGAAAGCACACAACCTCAAAGTAACGTGTGACGCTTTTACCGTTTTTGTGGTTCGATCCCTCAGCTGTAAGACATAGTTCTTGTTTTTTTCCATCAGCACCAATTTTCTCTTTATTAGACCTTCGAGAAAGAAAAAAAAAAAAGGCCGGTGCAGACAACTTTAGGGCTTCAGAGATCTGAACTCAGCATGTCTTTGAATAACGTCTGTATGTCTGCGATAAAAGTTTTCTTAACCACCCCAAACGCCTCAGCTCCCACATGGAGCCTCAGGCTCACGTAATGTGAAGACTTCAAGGTGAGAGCGTCTGTTTCACCCTTTGAACACTAATATTTTCCTGTCAGGAGATCCTCTATACTTGATTCCTCATGGTAAACGTGAGGACTCACCACATCCTGGAGCACCAGAATGACCACCAACAGATTAGACTTTAAGATGTGGCTGTGATCTTCCCCTGGATTCATGCTTTTAGCATTTTTTGCAATATTTTAGCAATATTTTGAAATTAAATCCCCCACTGCCATGAAGAGCTTTGGTTCGTTTTCTAAACTGCTGAGTATTTCTTTAGTGAAGGAAAAGGCTGTCGGCTCTTTGATCCAGGTTACAGTGTTTTGCTCAGCAGCTGGTAAAGATCCCGTCTCCAGGACCATGGGGGTGATGAGAACCTTTCTCAATGTCTCACTTTAAGTCATTTGTCTTATCTTTAATCAACAAAGGAAACCTCAAATCAGTAGAAACAATAGAAACTAAAGCATCAACAACAACAACAAAAAAGGCAAAAAAAGACTCCCTTAAAATCCAGCCAGGAGAAACGGTGAGAACAGTTTTTGGCAACTTTTACTTGGCCACAACAGTGTTAACTCTGATACTTTACACAGCCAGAAAACGTGATTTACGACGGACTGACATCTTTGTTTTCTCTCCATAAAATCTAATTAGAGATTAGAACAAAAGAATAAAAACTTCTTACGTTTTCAGATGCTTTTTGGTAACGATTACGGATGGAATCAGAATCATCATTAACACAATAAACAAAAACATAAACACAACACTTTTGTTTCTGCTCTCATTTGTCATGAGATGACTCAAAGATCTAAAACATTACACTAAAAAAATAGCCATTTCTCTCTAATATTTTTCATATTTGGGAGCAATTCCCGTTTGCAGAGATAATCCATCCCACCTCACAGGTTTGCCGTGTCAAGATGCTGATTAGACAACAAAATGAAAGCTTTACAATAAAAGGCCCCTCTGAAATGTGTTTTTGGTGGGGGGTAGGACTCCCTTGAGAAAGAGCTTTTAAATCTCAATGGAACCCCCCCCCCCCCCCCCCCCCCCCCCCCCCAGGTTAAAGAAAATAAAGAAAAGAATCAGGTTTGGCCTTATGTGTTGCAACTCTTCTTCTTTTCATAGAGTTGATCAGGTTGTCGATTGGCCCATGGTGGCGGTGGGATTATGGTATGGGCAGGCGTATGTAAAAAACAACAACACACAGGTGAGTTTTATTGGTGGCATTTTGAACACACAGAGATACCAGGCTTTCATCGGTTACCAGCTGATCCAACAAGCTGAGGAGGACCCGTACCCATGTGAATACTCCTACTTCAGAGGCATCGTCTGAATCTCTCACTGAAAGTGCCTAAAGCAAGTGGTGAAATTATGTTTTGATGCCTTGTTCTTATGATTAAATAACCATGTTTCACGTTTGTTCCTTCCATTTATCTGTGTTTACTTGAAATGATAAAAAGGGAGGGATGTTAGAATTATGTAATTATCATTTACTTACATGTTATTTTCACCATAATATGATTGTCTCAGTTCTATCTTTCAGTAAGAAAACAATGACCTGAAAAGTCCTGAGTATACAAAAATAAGATGTTCCTGTTGTTCCTGATTAAATGACCCACATGAATGTCTGCAACCTTCAGTGTTCAATAAAAAGAGACTGGATACACTGGCAGAACTCCTCTGACAGTTTGCGCTGTGACAGACCGATTTTCCTTCTGCAGAAGTCTAACAAAAATTCTAATCTCCTGTGTGGTTCTTCCCTTTATTAAGGAAAAAGTCAGAACTCTGACAATGACAGCGTGTTCCGGTGCCTGCTGATATCCAGCAACTTTGCACAGCCAATCAAGAGAAGTCCACCTCTTCTTTACCATTCAGTCCAACAAAAAACAGTCACAAATATAATCAAAAATAAATAGAAAATTTGCCTAAATTACAAAAGGGGTTTATCCAAATATACACTTTGTGTGTCAGAAAACAGTTAAATATGTCCAACACAAGAGGCCTTCAGCTCTCGTCTGTTTGCTCAGCTGTTGGACAGGACAAGTAAAAAAATAAAATAAAAAAAACTGGACCAACATTCCACAGGCCATAATCCACAACCTCATTATCTCTATGCCAAGGAGATGTGTTGCTATGCCTGAGGCAAATGGTCACACAATGTCACACAAGGCAAATGTCACACAAGGTATTAACCAGTGTGGATGAGCGGTAGATGGATGGACTTTTGATGATCATGACCAATGCAGAAGAAGTGTAAAAACATGACAAATATGCTAAATGTTTGCAAAGGTTTTATTTTTTACTGACACAGCATGGAAAAAAACAGTTGTGGAGTATAAAACCAGACATTAAAAAGAGTCTGACACATTCAGAGAGAAGTTGGAGAAATGTAGATAATCTCTTTTACATTAGAAACTGGATTTAAACAAAAAAAAATTGGAAACTTTTAGCTTTTCTCATTTTTCTTGGGGACAAACAAACACATTTTTACACATTTTCGTTTACTTTTGGTGCTAATTATTCTTCCAGCTAAATAAACATTTTCATTATTTAAACAAAGTGCTTAAAAATCACATACGTCACATCCTACTTTAGTCTGAAAGCACACATTTTTCTCTCAGATGGATCAATTCAGGATGCAGGTTTGGTACCAAAGCACCAGGCTGCTGCAGGAGTTTCCTGGAGCAGATCAGAAAATATTAGGATGGAGATTAAAGGAACTATTTAAAAAATGCATTAATCAACTTCCACTGGCCTTTTTTAAAATTAGAAACAAAGCTGAAATTCCACTTCGTATACAGTGAATTTCTACAACTTCATCCTCACATCTGGGGTTGAATTTAATTAAAAAAAAAAAAAGAGCTTTTTCTCCAAATTAAAATGAGCATTAAACTGTTTCACAGTTCAACAAGTGTCCTTCAGCTCATTAACCTGCAGCGATTCCTGTTGGAGTTTAACAGAGGAGGCGCCACACATTCACTTAAATAACCCCCCCCCCGCCGTTCATCTCCGAACTGAAGGTCCGCAAACAAAAGGCAGCCCCGAAAAAAAAACACATGACAGACGAAGAACAAGGCTGGTACCAGCAGAGCAACACATCTACTCTGCAGAGGCAAGCAACAACAGAAACAACAACACGGATACAAATACTTTTATCTTGAAAAATAAACCGTTAAATAAGAAATAACATGCACGTTAGAAATATAAGTGATGAATCAAAGACAAAACAGATCATTTAATAAAAAAAATAAAATAATAATAATAATAAAAAAAGATGGCAGACCCTGTTTCACCAGAATGAATGTCCAACATGTTACATCAAGTTTCCCTTTCTTCATTGTTGGAAAAGGTGCAGGAGTGACCTTAGGGGGGTGGGGGCACAAAAAGGTTCAAGAAAATAAAAGTGTTTCAGCCCAAAACAGCTGAGGAGGAGTGAGTCAGTGACAACCACAGGAATCTGTTGGTTTCAGGAGGATTTGGCGGCTAAAAAACAAAATACTTCCATTTAGGAGAGTACATCTAATAAATTTTAATCGCATTTTGGTGACGAACGACGCTACGATGAGTAAAGTTCTCTCATATTTCTCATGTTTTACTAAAAACGTCACCATACAGAGTTGTTTAAAAATAGAAGCATTTTAGAAATGTGCATTTCTGACGCTCCGCTCCAGGCCGCCGAGTCTCGAAGAAAACTGTAAAAACCACGAAGCGGGACAGCTAGAGCTGTGGAGTGATGCTGGTGAGGGACAATTGACTGTATATGAGAAGTGGACTGAGTGAGTGTGATGTCACTCGTAGAAAATGGGTTACTTTCAGCTTCAACGAAACGAGGTCAAGTCAATCGCCATTTATTTTGCAACAGGGGCGCCACCATGCTGGAGCCAGACGTTGGTAAGCAGTGACTGGTCCGAGTTTGTTTGAGTTTCTATGGGGACCACTCCTACCAATCAGAAGTGAGCTTGTTGAAGTCCACATCCCTACCACAAAATCGCTCAATAAAATGTTTTAAACGTGGTACATTGAGGCCCCGCAGGCTCCACCTACTTCATTGAGGCATCTGATTGGCCAGTTTATAACTTAAAGAACTTGCACCAATGAACAAAATATCACAAAGAAACGAGGATTAGCAAAAACATGTTAGCAAGAAATAGTTATTCTGATGCTACGTTCACACCGGGCATGTGACATGATCAAGAACAGACGCTAAACATGCATTCTTGAAATGTGCGTTTAGCGTGTGATGTTTACACTGGACTGTTGCTACCCAATAGTAGCACATGTGCAGACAGCTGGAAGAGGCTTGGTGTGAAATGTTGAATTGGTTCAAATCTTGTGAATCTTGCTCCAGCTTTTTTCTGTCACAGCTTTATTCTGATATACCAAAGACTTGGGCTCAATTCGAATTCTTCCCCTACCTCACCGGCTTCTCCCTATTCCGAGTGGGAAGGATCTCCGAATTAGAAGACACTATTTTTCTATAACTCTCTGTTTGGAGGGCTACATGTCAGGGTAGGGAGAAGCTATACAGGGATTGGAAGAATTCGGATTCGGCCTTGGTGTCATATAATTCCGGCCGGGCACAAACTGCAAATATTAATTTCTTCTTAATGATCACTTAACAAAAAGTTGGGACTTCAGTGAAATTAAAAAGGACTCCACCCAAATCCGAGTCTCTGATTGGCCAAAGTTCAACTGGTTTAACTTTCAACGCACGTTCATTGGACAAGCGTTTTGTACACAGATCCCGGAATTGGTCCTAAAAGCTTAAGAAGCTACATGTGAACCTGATAGTTTTGAATTACAACGACTTTTTATTGGAAGTGGTAACTAGACAGCGCGTTACCCGGCCAGTGTGAACACAGCAACTTCTCAATTGAAGTCTGTGAGATTCTGGCTTCTTTGAGCAAACCGTACTTCCTGCTTAAAAACGCAAGTGGGGGGAGGGGACACTCAGTCCAGTTTTCATATACAGTCAATGTAAGGGACAGAAGCAAAGATGGCCCTGCGATTGTCAAACCCGGCTTAGACGTGCCGGAGACAAAACGTGCCTGAACTCCGTTTAGACTCACGTAGGCCACTATAGGTGTGTCGGGAGGCTCTTCATATGACAGCACAGGTTCAGATGTACGATTCACAATCACGAGGAAAAACAACTCTTCACCACAGTCGTGCTATCGGGCTTCAAAACTGAACACATGCAATATATTTCTGTTATTTTTTGGTCTCCATTTTCAAAGGTTTATAGTCAAAATACATCAACATGTACGTCCTGCCTTTGGTCAAGAAAATATCTTAAAATCTACAGGCTATAGAAATCTTATTGTACAGAAACGAAACAGCAAAACTGTATTTGAGATCATGTAACTGATCAAAAAGAGGAAAGCTGATACCATGTATCTAATCGTTTTCATTTGGACATTTCCAAATATGTAAAGTGCTTCTGCATTATTTCCTCAGCATTAAATGGGAAAGGAACATCCATCAAAGTAAGGCAGACTGGTTTTATCTACACACACACACACACACACACACACACACACACACACACACACACACACACACACACACACACACACACACACACACACACATCTATATATAT
Organism: Oryzias latipes; assembly: GCF_053564925.1. Lineage (NCBI taxonomy): Eukaryota > Metazoa > Chordata > Actinopteri > Beloniformes > Adrianichthyidae > Oryzias > Oryzias latipes. The sequence goes on along the minus strand of NC_136249.1, from coordinate 13,686,724 downwards.
ATATCTATATATATATAGATATATATATATATTAACTGGAGGGACGTTTATGGAGCCAAGACAGAAAGAAACTCCAAGGTTCAAGGGGGGAGAGCAGGATGTTAGAAACCAAGGATTTTCACAGCTGTGGATGTCGAACAGAGTGAATAAAAACAGGTAATAGCAGCCTATTCACACACCATCAGACGACGCTTCCACCGTGCCCATGCTGAACCGCGGAGCGGACACAAAAAAAGAGATCGGGAGCCGCCTCTGCCTGAGAGACGAGGAGCGACCGAGCCCTGCAGAGGCGTTCCTCTTCATGTCTGAAGGTTTCCGTCACGGAGACGCCTTTTCCGATGGGTCGGGGCTCTTCAAGGACAATAAAAATCCGCTGCATGGCCGTTTAAGCCACACCCACTCCACAGGTTAAGAGGTTTTCCCCACAATAGGGTTGTCACTGCAACAAAGAAAGCAAATGCAGCTTTTTTAAAATAAAACAAAAAGAACAGCTGTTTTTCTACTAAATTGATTAAAATAAACCAAATACAGTTTTAATTTGAAAGAAGTTACACATTTCTACTTTATTACGACTTGCTAAAGTAAAAAAAAAAATGGACCATTGGATCAGCAGAACAAAGAACTCTGCAGCAGATGATGGAACCCACTCCAGCAGGGAGATGGTCTCCAGAGCAGCTTTTTTTGTTCTGGATGGTTTAAAATGTTTTGATATCTTGTGCAATCGGAGCCTGAAGCTTCACCTGAGCACCTGCCATGACTCTGCACTTATGATTACAGTAAAAGGGATTTGCAGGAGCAGAACAAGATCATGATCTGAGGACTGAAGGCGTTTCTGCTTCTATGTTTTTAATCACTGGAACAAAGGTTAGTTAGAGGATTCAGACCCAATCATCTTTATACGTAGGTGACTATTTAAAGATTTCTGAAACCCGCATTATTCTGTTTTTTACAGTACACACCGGGACGAATATTCGCCAGGCGTTATTCGCCAGCGTTTTTCGTCACGTTTTTTGTGTTCACACCCAGGCGATTTTCGCTGACGATGAGTGGAGTGAACATGCAATTTCATTCCCTGACATTAGATGGCGCTTAATGTAAAACAGAAATACTCCTGTACACAAGGTGGCGCTGCGCAACTTTACGCTTCTTAAAGTCGCTTTTCACTCAGAAGAAGAGAGCAAGTATTTACGCGCTTGTCAGAATCAAACAAAGAAAACATGAATATTTCAAGCACCAGTTGCTCCAACTGGTGCTTGATTCGGGGATATTTTAGAATGTCCGTCATTATTGCTTCGCGGCAGTGTAGACGCTACTTGGCGTATATCTTCTTCGCTGGTATGTGTGCTCAGCAAGGCAGTTTTGTGTTTGAGCGCCCCCAAGTTGTGTTTTACTGTAACTTCAGAAGCTCCAGACACGTGAGCAAAAGCGCCGTTCTCATTGGTCGAGTAGATTTCGACGCGACGCGTCGAAAAAAAAAAACGAACCCGAGGCGTTTTTTTTTTTCGACGCTTTAACGCCTGGCGTTTTTTCGCGTCGGTGTGCACACTCTCGTTGGTGCCCTTTGTTTAGTCACGAGGCGTTAAACGTCGGCGAAAATCGCCGGCGAAATTCGTCCCGGTGTGAACAGGCCTTAAGTCCTGATTTTTCTCTGCCAATTCTCTGACATTATTGGATTACTTTTTAAAAACTATAAATGACAAAGATCACACTGTAATTTAAAAAAAATTTGTACTAAAATGTATTTGGGTTTCAAAATTTAAAAAAAGAGCAGTTTTAAACTGCAAAGCTTTATATTTTACTGTAAAAAACAGAAATAAATAAACTAAAATATACTTATTTTTAACAGAACGTATTCTCTTTTACTTTGTTATGAGCTGTGGCCCACATATACCAGTTTAACCTTATGTCTATTAATGAAAAGGAGCAATTACATTGCCAAGAAAATTACTTTTTTTAATGTTCTAATGAATTTATGAATGAATATCTCAAATATGTTTGATATAATGAATCTATGTATTATTATGGGCTTTATTCCTTTGATTTTGAAATTGCATGTAATAACTTAACAAACCCAAACTTTCATTTCTCCGATATTGCGGATGGTCGTAGACTCACAGGCTGCCGTATTGTGCGGTGGTGTCGCTGCGGGTGTCGTGCTGCCTCTGCAGCTCCTCCATCACGTTCCGTAGCTGTTTGAGTGTCTGAAAGGTCTCTTTGGGTTCCTGGATGGTGAACTTGGAGTACTCCTCTGGCTCTCGCTGGGGGCCCTGGTACACGGCCATGCTGGCACACGCATCTGAGGGGGGGAGACAAGCACCGTAAAGCTGGCTTCCATCAAGACTTCCCTGCAGTTAGTGATGCTTCACAACACCAGAGGATGTTCAGGAGGATAATGGGGAAGGTTGTTAACTTGAGGTGAACGTTGAGAGTTTAACAAATGTTTACAGGACTTCTAGCCTTTGTTCTGGTATTTATGGACTGGGAGAAGAAGTGAAAGTGCACACATGGGAACCTAAACCCACAAAGCAAGGAAAACCACCGCAGAGCTGTACAAAAGTCAGAGAACCGAACAATTAAAAACAGATGCAAGAGTCCTGTATGAGTTTCAGTGTTTTCACATGTTACAGCCATGGCTACAGGTCATATGTGTTCCATAAAGCGTGTTCTTCAATGTTTTACTGACCCTCCATGTTATGGAGCTTGACATCGTTTGAGGAGAGGAAGGAGAAAAGTCTCTCTGCCTCGCGGTCGCAGTCGATGTCCAGCTGCAGGTTGGCCAGCATGGTGCTGAAACGGGAGAAGGATGCATCAGATCGGCTCTCCGACGAGCCGGAGCGGAGAGGAACGTGTTTATTAGTTTACACTCAAAACCAACTAAACTCTGTAGTTTAGTACTTCAGCGTACTTCATTTCCTCAAACTTTAGGATTTTTAGACAAAAATAACACAAGAACAATAAAACAAAATCTTTTTTTTTTTTTTTTTTTATTTACCAAGGCTGTGTCCCACCAAGGTGGGGTAGCCTAGACAAGGCACACAATTTTAGCTCCCTCTGTCTCTTCCCCAAACCCTCCTCCTTCAGTGTGTGAGTGCGTGTGTGCGTATGTGCGTGCGACTGGTCTGAGGTCTGGTCTAAGCCACACCACACTGCACCAGGGTCAGCTGCACAGCCCAGTGTGGGCACCTCCACAGCAGGGCCTCAGCCAAGGCTGGTTTCCCCTTGCCGCTTCATCCCAAGACCAGACCTCTACCACACCCATCCATTCATCCATAGACAAACTCTCTCCACCCATCCCTGTCCTGAGCAGCCTCTCTCCCCTGCACCACAGTCATCCCTCTTGCACTCAACGCTCTTCTTACACCCTCTGTCCATCCCATTCGCGGTCTTCCTCTCATTCTCACTCCACTCACATCAGATTTGTATACCCTTTTCACCAATCGCTCCCTTTCCATTCTTTCAACATGTCCAAACCATCCCAGTGCCTTTTGCTCTGCTCTTTCAGCCAACTCTTGCGTCACACCAGTTCTCTCTCGGATAACTTCATTTCTCACACGATCCATACGCGTCACACCACACATACTCCTCAAACATCTCATCTCAACTACATTCAGCTTCCTCTTTTCCGCCACTTTCAGACTCCATGTTTCAGCCCCATATAACGCTGCAGGCACCACCACACCCTCATACAATCTCCTTTTTGCATCCTTTCCCAGTGACCTACATTCAAACACTCTCTTCATTACCCCCCATATCTTTCGTACTTCATTCATTCTAAACTCTACCTCTCCCCCCATTCCACCATCCACACAGACACACGACCCCAAATACTGAAAACACTCTACCTCTTCCAACAGCTCCCCATTTAATGCCACATTCAATCTACGTTCACCCTTTAACCTCGTACACCTCATCACCTTACTCTTTTCCACATTCACTCTCAACTTCCTTCTGTCGCACACCCTTCCAAACTCCTCAACCAGACGTGCCAAGCTCTCTTCTGAGTCAGCCACTAGTGCAGTATCATCTGCAAACAGCAACTGATTCACACTCCATTCGCTGCCGTCAGTATTTATCATGCTCACACCCGTACCCGACACCCTTTCATTCACCTCTTTTACCACACCATCCAAATACACGTTAAACAACCACGGAGACATCACGCATCCCTGACGCAGACCAACCCTCACAGGAAACCAATCACTCATGCTATTTCCCACTCTCACACACGCTCTACTGTTTCTATAAAAACTCTTCACACCTTCCAACAATCTACCATCAATACCATACATACTCAACACCACCCACAACGCCTCTCTATCAATCCTATCATACGCCTTCTCTAAATCCATGAATGCCCAAAACACCTCCCTCCCCTTAGCCAAAAACTTTTCACACACCTGTCTCACAACAAACACCTGATCCACACACCCTCTACCTCTCCTGAAACCACACTGCTCTTCACCAATCATACACTCAGTTCCCTCCACTACCCTATTAATCAGCACTCTCCCATATACTTTGCCTACAACACTCAACAGACTAATACCCCTAAAACTACCACATTCATACTTATCACCCTTACCCTTGTACAGGGGAACCACACACGCACTCATCCAATCAAGCGGCACCTGCCCATTTGCAAAACACACATTCAACAATCTCACTAACCACTCAATCACGATCGCTCCACCACACTTCAGGCATTCCACAGCACACCCATCCACACCTGCAGCCTTTCCTACTTTCAACTTTCCCACAGCTTGCACAACTTCGTCTCCCGTAATCAACGCTTCATTCAACTCTTCTAATACATTCAGTCTACTTTCCCTTCCATCCATCCCAATCACAGCATCCCGATCTTCCTCCACATTCAGCAGCCTCTCGAAATACTCTGCCCATCTTTTTCTTACTGCATTCCCCTCATTCAACATCCTTCCATCCTCTGTTTTCACTTTCTCCTCCCTCCCCGACACTCCCTTTCGCACCCTCTTCACCTCCTTCCAAAACATTTTCTTGTTCTCACGAAAATTATCAGTCAACTGTCTGCCCCACCTTTCGTCCGCAGCCGCTCTTGCCTCACGCACAGCTCTCTTAGCCTCCCTTTTCTTCTCCTTATAACACTCATATGACTCCCTGTCCTTTCTCTGTAGCCATACTTCGTACGCACATCTCTTCTCAGCTACAGCCAACCTTACATCCTCGCACCACCATTCACTTCCCTTTCTTAGACCACCCCCAACACGTCTCACACCACACACTTCCTCTGCACTTCCAACCACTGCACTCTTGAACTGTTGCCATTCTTCCTCCACTCCAACAACCATTTGCTCCTTCACCATATTCCACTTGCCACCTAATTCCTTCTGATACTCACACATTTTCTCTCTGTTCTTCAAAACACTCACTCTCAGAACTTTTCTTGCCTCCCCACTCTTTCTCACTCTCACCCATGGCATACCCACACGCAACCTTCCTTCCACCAAATAGTGATCAGACATACCTCCACACTCTCCCCTCCTTACACTTACATCCAGCAATCTACTACATGCAACCTTTGAAACCACCACATAATCCATCAGTGCTTTGTCAATCACTCTTCCACCACTCTGCCTCACCCACGTATACTTATGGATCTCTTTCTTTCTGAACCATGTATTCCCAATCACCATCTCTCTTTCAGTGCACATTCCTATCAGTCTCTCACCATTATCATTCTTTCCAGGAACACCATGCACGCCAACAACACCCTCAATTTTCACATCACCCACTCTAGCATTCAGATCTCCCATCAGCACTACATTCACATTTGCTCCAAATCCTTGCAAGCACTCATCCAAGTCGTTCCAGAAGGTCACTCTCTCCTCTTCATTCCTCTCACTGCCAGGACCATATGCACTCACAAACACCCACAGCTCCTTCCGAAATTTCACTTTCACCCATATCAGTCTTGGTGAAACCTCCTTCCATTCAACCACACATCGTTTCACCTCACAGCTCACCAGCAAAGCCACACCTTCTCTTGCTCTCCCGCTCTCTACACCAGACATTCTCCCACTCACACTTCCAAACACACACTCACCCTTCCCTTTCATCTTTGTCTCACTCAGTGCTAACACGCTCATTCCCCTCCTTCCAAACATCCTTCCAATCAGATCTCTTTTGCTTCCGTCCGTACTACACCCCCGCACATTCAAAGACCCAATCTTAAGGGTTTGGGGAGGTAATCTCCCCTTCCCAACTCTGCCCTGTCCGTAATTAGGAATGTAGTTACAGGGGAGAGGATTCCCAGTCCTCTCGCTCCGTCCCTTTTAGTCGCCTTTTACGACACGCAGGGAATACGTTGGTAGTATTCTTTACGACCCCCCTAACCACAGGTTTAATTTTGATTAAAACAAGCCCAGGAATTTTTGCCCAAATCAAAAAGGGTAATTAAAAAAACATGACTTTAAAACACTAAGTTTTACTTCTTCCAAGCAAAACAAATATTTACCATTTAAAAAAAACCTCAGCTATTTATGGGAAAACTCAAAATATTTTGGCTAAAACAGAAAATCCACTTTTGTAACCATGACTTTACATTTTATTTTGAAGGAGCTTTTACAAATGGCAAGCTGTGATCCGGTTCCACAGTTTGATGTGATTTCCTCTAAAGTACAGTATTCACAGCCTAATGGTCAGAGTTTGAGGTGAATCAGAAACTTTACGAAGTCTCTATATGTTTCTCAAGACCCAGTCCAATCAAAATGGTGTTTTTTTTAACACGTCCTTGGGACATTTTTCTGATGGAGGAGGACATATCTAAAGAAAATTATATATGCCCTGAGGATTTCTAATAACAGACTGAACAGGTTTTCCTGTTTTGGTTTTTAAATGCTCAAATTTACCCTTAATATGCAGAGTTTTGCTGTAAAGTCAAGAAAAATGCATGAATCTTCTTATCAAGGACATCTAGAGAAGCTGTTGAGGTGTTATATCTATAGATCTTTACTGAATGAGGCATTCAAAGCAGTCTGGCACTAAATAGTGGATCATGACTGTCTTTATTAGAGTCTAGAAAACAACAGAAGATGAACCTAAAGACAAACACCGCAGGACACAGCTGAAACATCCCCACTCCTGCCTGCAGAGGCATCGTCACGTCACGTGACCTCGGAGCAAAAGCAGATCCAGATGTGGAATTTGCAAAAGACTACGGAGTTGAGGCAGGATGCAGCCGCTACCTGCAATAACTCTGAATGATGTGAGCTTATTACGTAATAAACTGAACCTTCATCCAATTCATCACCATCAGTGCATGAAAATAAACTCTGATCCGCTCTTCATCCGTGGTGAGGGAATAGAGAGCTGTGGTGGAGTGGCCCAGCCGCTCAGGCTCAGCGACTTACTGACACGTCCATCCGTCATGGCAGATAAAAGAAGGACGACGCCTTCACTGACCCCAGTTACTGCACAACTGCCAAAACACCATAAAACAAAAGGGCTTAAAAAAAACAACAGCTCTGACCGTGCAGCCAGTGGTGGGATAATAGGCGCACAGCTGTTGAAGGATGCTGGTTTGATCCCCTTGAACATGGTAAGCAGACACCTCCACTCCCTCACATAGGAACTTTATTTATGGACTTCTCCTCTGCTCTTCATAAAGCAGACCTGCATGCTCTCTGTAACGGCGCTCTAGGGTTACGGGTCAACCCGACGGCCGCCCCGCAGACGGAGACCTCCTACGGATCTGTCAGAGGTTATCCAGTCAAAGATGGAAACCTGAGATTTATCCTTCACCTACACTCAGTTTCAGCACCAACAATACCTCTAAAGCAGCGGTCCTCAACCTTTTTCAGGAAACAGACCGGTTTACCGTCAGGCAATATGTTCACAGACCGGCCTGTGTGAGGCTGAGGTGGGTGTGTGATTCTGTTTTCTTTTAGTAGGTCGTGTTTTTTTTCTCCCTCTGCGGCCTGATACCAACTGTCCCACGGACAGGTATCGGTCAGCAGTCGGGGTCGAAGTCTTTGACAACTTGTCTAAAGGGGCTCTTTGACGTTTAAAAGTGAAAGCAGGAAAGCAGAATCTCAATCATCCATCTGACTGACAAGCAGCTTTACTTTAACATCGATAACCCCCTTCAACATCAGCAGATCCATCTGTGCTGGAAAAGCTACATCAGTACTTCTGTCCAACCTCTGTAACTGAAGTCAAGCTCAAAATACCGTCTTTGTACCACACATTTTACTACAACTTATAAAATTCTCCTGATAGAGGAGACGGGAACATCGTTTTTACTTTGACCTCTGAACAAATAAGCAGAGGGAAGATGGTTTCATAGACCGGGCCAGGGCGTCCCATTCCCCCTGCTCAGATTAATACTATATTGTATCCATTTTGATATGCTAAAAATGTAGATTTCTATTATTGTTACTATTATCCTTCGCTATATGTGCCATAGTGCATATAACTTACTATTAACACATTTAAATTCAATAATAACAGTTAGCTTTTAAGGGGAAAGTTTGGTTCACTGGGGTTCTGTCCTCCATTTTTATTTACTTCTACTTTCCTCTATTCTTGATCATTTATATAGAATTTAGTTTTTTTTCATGGCTCTGTTTGGTGCAGTGCGATTCATGGTTTGTCATTGCTCCTGTCCTTGGCCGTGGACCTCGTCTCTGGCTTGTCTCGTGCTCCCAGCTGTCCCCCAGTTCCATGTGGATGAAGCCCATCTAATACACTATTCAAACATGTAGTTGTAGAGTTAGATAAGCTAATTCTTCTCTAAGAGTTCTGGTACATCGCCTGTCCGTCCTGGGGGAGGATCCCTCCTTCATGTGGACATCCCTGAAGTTTTTCTAAAATCTGTTTTTTTTTTGGAGTTTTTCCATAACAAAGAGGAGGGTTTTAAGGCAGGGATTCCCCAATAAGCCTAGTCTGTTTAGTTTAGCAATGACCTATTTTATAACTGATTTTATCAGTTGTTTATTTTATAATATTGAGCTATGTAAATAAAATGGACCTGAATTGAACTGTGAGATGTGAACGTGGGGGCAGCACTTACGCTGTGCAGGGCTTGCAGCCCGGAGCGCTGCTGCTCTGGCTTTTGCAGCACTGCCAGGCTCCGCCCGTGTAGTTCGATGGATGGAAGGTGGCCAGCCGCCCTTCGTTGCAGCGGCTGACCTGACCCAGGATCTCCAGCCACTCGCTGGCTTCCACACAGTTTCCCGCCTGAACGTACAACGGCTTCTCAGAGTGCACCACCTGGAACATCTGACGGACACGAAGCTGCGTTACAATCAGCGCCCACTACCCCCCCGACAAAACTCTCTCCCCAAAACAGTTGATAGAAAAAAAAACAATGACACTTGTCTCATTTGAAAGGCAGTCATGTAAACACTGCAGTTCAGCTGCCTTACATTTTTGCGGTTAAAGGCACTTTCATCCAGTTTCTCCACGGCTCGGATGTTCTTGACGTTGATGATGCAGATGGCCTCCTTCCCTGTAAAGAGAGGTCATGTTTTTCTAACTTTTTTAAACTATTAAAAAGTTTAAATTCCATTACCTAAAAAAGTACATATTTACATTGGGACAGTAAGCGATGTGTCGGACCAGAATCCATCCCCTAAACACTTATTTCTATTCCAACCAACAAGTGAGGCATTCACTCAGACCTTTGCTATTATTTATGCAGATTGTTTACTATATTGAGCTGGTTGAATGCTACAACAAATTTGATAAAATATGCAATAAATCTCATTTACCATCAATCTCCTATCTTTTAAGGAATTCCGCTTAGATTTTATGACCAAACGTCTGATAAACTTGGTTTAATTTACTTTCTGTTATAAAAATCAAAGGTTTCACAGCTGAAAACTATAAAACTTTAAAATCAAAGGGAAATATATTGATCTGGGAGAGAAACGTAAGAATAAATCCACCTCCTTAAAATGTCATTAAATAATTCAATTATTTAACTAACTCAATTAATTAATTTGTTTCACTTCAAATATTTCCGCTTATTGATGGATGGCTGTTAAACACCTGATTTTCCCATAAGTCTTCTGGCTGATACAGGCACGCAGAAACATCTCTCAGTTTTCAAAAAAGAGCTACACATGTAATGAAATGAACAGAAAAAGACAAAAAGAACTAAAAAGAGAGGATGCGGCGCTCACCTTTGTGTTTGTGGTAGGTGAGCTCCTTGTTGGTCACTCTGAGCCATCTCTTTTTGAAGTTTTTCTTGCCAAGGCGCTTTTTCCCCTGAGCACGTTTCTGCACTTCCCTTAAAGAGAAGAGGAGGGAAGTGTGGCTGTCAAACACACACGTTTTGTTATCTAAAGAACCACTCCGATTGTCCTTTGATCTATTCTAAAAGGTCTTTTAATTATCATTATGCCTTTTTTTTAGCATTAATCGCGCAAACTGGGTAGGGCATAGTTTCTGCAGAGTGGCAGTAGTTCACTTTTAACATTTGTCCACCATAACCAAAAAAGAAATGCCACAAGAACATGTTAAAAACACCATAATACTGTTTAAATGGGAGTGAATTTTAAAGTCTCATTTTAGAAAAAAAAAAATCTGAGATATTTTACAGAATAAAAGTTAGTTAAAGTTCAGATTTTCAAAATAAATGTTAATAAAAAAGGTTTTCCAAGTGTCTTTGGCCCCTTCTTTTATTCTTTTTTTTCCCCATTTGGTTTGTATTTATTGCTCTGGTCTGGTTTTAGTGCTTCTCTCCAGTGTGATCTGCATGAAGCATCAGGGATGTTATAAAATGGCTTTCATAAAATTTCAGTCTTCAGTCATTTCTCATTTAAGCAGATTAATATATTTTCTCATCCCTGAACCTTCTGAGTGGTCAATGAGCAAACCACACTTTCTTTTTGTTTTTTCATTGATTCATCTCAAAGACTTGATTTCAAAACATAAATGTGGAAATCTTCACACGTTCTTCCACTCCTACCCTTCTTTAAGAACCACTGCATCCTCCAGGCCGCTGGACTCCTTATTGACGTTGGAGGAGATTTCATCAAGAAACTGAAAACAAAGTCCACACAAGTTTTAACACAAAAACATAAATATTTACAAGCAATATGGACTTTTACTAAATGTACCTTTTTAACTTTTTCAATGCACTTTTCCTCTTGGAATGATTTGAAGAAGTCATACATATATGTTTCTTTGAAGCTGGACTGTAATGTAAATGATGCAGATTAGAAGAAGTGCATTTGATGATGCTATGTTACAATGTAAGACGCTTTTTGAGCATCTTTTCTCTTTACCCAGCTGAACATTTTATTTTGTTCTTACCAGTTTCTTGGACAAGCTGCCCCAGCTACCCAGAGTCTGGATGGTTTTTGAGATGAGCGTGAGGGTGCGTGAAATTTCTGGATCCTGCAATCAGTGCCAGGGAGCAGGTCACTTTCGGTTCGAGGCGTGTTCGTGTAAAGTTGAGGTGTGCACTTACAGGAAGATGGGAACGAAGCTGGAAAGAGTGCGGAGAAAGAACGGCCACGGCGAAAAAGCGCAGGAACACAAAGCTGCTGACGGCCGAATACTGAACGTGTGGGTCGCCTGAAGACATGCATCAACAAACTGTATTTATAAAAGGAAAAACATACACTGCCTCACAACATTCAGTTACATTTGAAGCTCTGGCGCCCTCTCCTGGTAGATTACAAATTGCCTTTTGTTGAGATGGCGGCTTAACTAGTAATTAATCAGCAGTTACATAACTTGTGGTGCAATTTGTTTCCATCATGTACACGTTTAAATGTTTCCATGATAACAGATGACCTCACATCTTCATTTATCAGACAAAAAAGGGAAATGAAAGCTCTGACATGGGAAAACTCTACCTGGGAAGCGTTTGCACGCCAGTTGCCTTAAAGACCTGAAGACGTCACACATGAGAGGGGGGCAGCTGGAGCTGGACTGGGTGATTAAAGAAAAAACTTTCTGGACGTAACCCTGAAGGTTCTCCTGTTGACACAAATGCTTGTTACTGGAGAGAATGCGGCTGCTGACTTCAGTGTTTTTGAAATACTTCAGTTTGTGTTGTTTACCTTATTGACCTCCACGTTGTCCCCTTCCTTTAGTTTAATGGGGTCAATTTCACAGCTTTTGTTGGAATCACAAATCTGAATGAAAATAAAAAACACAAAAAGATCAAAATATGTTCAAGCAAACTTACCTCAAGAGGGAGCAGTTGGAGCAACATGTCGGGTCCGTTTCTCTGTGTAAATAAGGGGAAGTGAAGTGGAACGGTGCGGTAACAGGGAGCAGAGGTGAAAAGGGTGGAGAACTTTAGTCTAGAGCGCTGGCTGGAACGGGTGGAGGATGGGTTCAGGTGAGATGTGTGACTGAAGAGTGTCATCAAGAACGAAAGGAAAGGTGTCGAAAACTGCAGTGAGAGCAGCCACATGTCGTAGAGACTCTGAGAAAGAGATAGGAGGCAGAGCTGGAGGTGCAGTGGGGCAAAAATAAGTATTCAGTCAGCCTCCAACTGTGCAAGTTCTCCCACTTAAAAAGATGAGAGAGGTGTGTAATTTTCATCGTAGGAAAACCTCAACTGTGAGAGACACAATGAGGGGAAAAAAATCCAGAAAATCATATTGTCTGATTTTTAAAGAATTTGTTTGTAAATTATGGTGGAAAATAAGTATTTGGTCACCTACAAATAAGCTAGATTTCTGGCTCACAGACCTGCAACTTCTTCTAGAAGAGAATCATCTGTCCTCCACTCATTACCTGTATTAATGTCACCAGTTTGATCTGGTCATCTATATAAACGACAAATGTCCACAACCTCAAACAGTCATACTCCAAACTCTACTATTGCCAAGACCAAAGAGCTGTCTAAGGACACCAGAAACCAAATAGTTGACCTGCACCCGGCTGGGAGGACTGAATCTTCAATAGGTAAGAAGCTTGATGTGAAGAAATCAACCTTTGGAGCAATTATTAGGAAACGGAAGACACACAAGACCACTGATAATCTCCTTCCACATGGGGCTTCCTGCAAGATCTCACCCTGTGGGGTCAAAATGATCACAAACACGGTGAGCAAAAATCCCAGAACCACATGGGGAACCTAGTGAATGACCTGCAGAGAACTGGGACACAAATAACTACCATAAGTAACACACTACGCTGCCAGGGACTCAAATCCTGCACTGCCAGACATGTCCCCCTGCTAAAGCCAGTACATGTGCAGGCCCATCTAAAGTTTGCCAGAGAGCATCTGGATCACCCAGAAAAGTATTGGGAGAATGTCCTGTGGTCAGATGAAATCAAAATAGAAGTTTTTGGAAAGAACTCTACTCATCGAGTTTAAAGGAGAAAGAATGCTGAATTACATCCAAAGAACACTGTACCCACTGTAAAGCATGGAGGTGGAAACATCATGCTTTGGGACTGTTTTCAGCAAAGGGACCAGGACGACCGATCCGTGTAAAGGAAAGAACGAATGGGGCCATGTATCGTCAGATTTTGAGTGAAAACCTCCTTCCATCAGCAAGGGCACTGAAGATGAAACGAGGCTGGAACTTTCAGCATGACAACAATCCCAAACACACTGCCCCTCGAAATGAAGGAGTGGCTTGGTAAGAAACATTTCAAAGTCCACTTTGAAAGGCACTAAACTGGGCTTCCCTACCTTTAGACCCTCCTTCTCATTTGGTCTCTCACAGTTGAGGTACCGGTATACCCATGATGAGTGAGGAGGATGGATAGGAACATGAATGAAATAGTGAGAGGAACAGCTCATGGTAGATGTCTGGAGATAAATGGAAGGAAGCAGATTGAGATGGTCTGAGAGGAGGGACGGTGATGATGTTGGTAAAATGATGCTGAAGTTGGAGATACCAGGACAGAGGTCTAGAAGAAGACCAAAGAAGAGGTTCATGGATGTAAAAACAAAGAGATGAGGGGGTGAAGAAGACCGCTGGAGTTACAATGATTATTTATCAGCGTTTATCACAGTTATTGTTATAAATTTGTTTCTGCATCATGTAACTGACATTTAGTTGATAAAAAGAGAATGACTCTGAAGTACGTTACCATGGAGATTATTTCAATGAAGAGCAGACTAATATCTTGACTATTTGTAACAGTTAAGTGTGGAGCCAAGGCTTAATGCTGCACCTGGGTGTGTGTGTGTGTGTGTGTGTCTATTTGTTCCTCGTCATCGTACCTCATCTATTACGGGCTTCAGGGTAACAGCGAGGTAACTCTTTCCCACAATCTTCATCATGTCGTCGATGCAGCGCGTTGCCAGAGAGTTGCCCCGAAATATAGTGTTAGCCTCCCTGCATGAACGACAAACACAAACAGTTCCTCTGATTTTCGGGAGAAAAAGGGCAAAGTACGACAATTTGGCGATTCCTTAGTCTGAAGCAGGTTTGGTTTTGTCTTTTGCTTTTTACACAAATAGCAAAAGTTAAAGAAAAAACAACATAAGGGGCATTCTATACATTTATTTTTGGCATTATCTTCCTTATGGCTGGACACTGGATAGTCAAACGTGTACGCAGGTGGCCCGCATGAAGCATGAAGGTCATAGACAGCTTGATGAACCCATAGAGCCAAAGTGTTCGAGCGACAGGTTTTAAGCAAACATGTATACAACACACAAAGGTAAGTAAGAGTAAACTACGTGAAATTCTTGCGTTTTTACCCCCCAAACCCTGCAGATTGCGCCCAGGAGCCCGTTAGTGCTGTTGACATGATAGAAATGAAAAAATGAGAGAATCAGAGCGTAGTTAGTCTGGCCATCCTACCGGCACTTGCACATCACCTGTGACCATTAAGGGTCCAGTTCTCACACCTCACTAATGACCAGAGTGTGGCGAAACAGCATCACCTGTACGTGCATCTGCCGCTAGTCCTTAAAATACTTCGCAAAAGATACACCACACGCACAACGATGGGATGTTACATTTTTATGACATCCCGTGAGGTGGCCGTGCAGCGAGAAACACCTGCGCTCACCTTAAGATGCAGCCGCTCCTCTCTATGACCCTCTCTATGACCCTCCATGGGCTCAGACAACTCAGAAACCTTCAGTGCCCCCTATACATGTGCATGTGACTAAGACTTTAGCGACTGCTTGGGGGGTGGGGTTACTTTGTTAATTTTCATCTCTGTGACTGTGCCTGCAAATTCATAGGCTAAAATGTCCTACAGTTTTTACCCCTTGACTGATGGACAAAACGGTGTTGAATGGTTTTTCTCCAGTTTTTCTTCTTTGGGGTATTTGGGGTTTGGTCTACATGAACAGGTCAGAACTTACTGAGTGTTGTCCAGCTCCAGCGCTGCCACAGCAGAAACAAAAGGCACAAAGCGATTGTGGTAAAGCAGCAGTCGGACCATCGGCAGAACGACTTCGTATCGCTCCCTGCAGATGTCCCCCAAGATGTGTGCTGCTGATGCTGAGATGGGCTGGAGGAGGGAAACCAAACGCAGTGAATTAATTGGTGGAGCAGAGATGGATCAACGGATGAGGGAAGTGATAAAAATCGCGCGTCTTAAAATGTTTACTTGGACAGAACACTCGCGTTACCTTCACGTCTGGGGATTTCAGCAGCAGGTTGCAGAGTGGCTTGTAGCAGGCAGATGGCAGCACCATGTCCTCGATGTAGGTCAACTTCAGGCGCAGCGACCCCAAGTCATCAGATTTGGACTTGCTACCGTTCCCCTTGGGCTGAAGAAGATACCTGAAAGATCACATCAAGGCGGAAGTCTTAAAGCTGCTGACTTTGTTTCACGTGTCAGCAAACAGATCAGAGGCTGATAAGACGCCCCACTGATCTGCATCAGGCACCCAGTCCTATAAAAGTGCTGCTTTTAACATGTTCTTGCACCATTTCTCTGATCATGGAGGACATGTTTAGAAAATTCAGCCCAAAATTTACTTTTGGATTGTTTCTTTATTCAAATCATTGTTAATCAGTAGCAGACAAAAAAAATGCTGTTGAAAAAGATTGTATTTGTGACGTAGAAAATATGCTGAGCGTGACACAAACTCGCTGCTCTAAACTTACAGCAACAAGGAGGGAAAGGGGGGCGGGGTTGCTCTGCGCCAACGGTCCCGCTCACAACTCAAATTTCTAATGAACAACTGCCGCTCTGCAAAAACTATGTCCCAGGTGTTTTGAATGTAGCTAAAACCAGCATCATTTAAATAACACTGGGAAGGCTTTGAAAATAGATCATAAGATGATCGCAGGAACTTTAAAGGTTTGTGTAAAAAAAAAAAAACATTTCAGAGGGATATTACTAATAAAAATGCATTTACAAAAAATGTTTTACCCCCCAAAACTGGTTTTTAATTGTAGTATAAAGGAAGTTGGTAAAAAAAAAAAAAAAACAAAAAAAAACTCATATCATCTTTGGCTTAAACTAAAATCCCTTTTTTTCATAACTAAAAGTTAAAATAAAACATGGCAGCAACTGGTGTTCCTACATTTATCTGTTTTTTTTAGCCTTTTTCTTTATTTAATCTGGTGGCGTTAAAAATAAATTTGAGCTTCTACTGTCTTATTTCTACAATTTCCAGGACTGTCAAATGCAGCTAAAGCCTGGATTACATTTAGACACATTAGAGAAATTCTATAATAAATTTAGAAAAAAAGAAAGTTTTGAGTTAATATTTCTTATTGGGTGGAATTGTAATAGTTTAAAAAAGTGACTTTAGTCCAATATTAATAAAAACTGCTTAAAACTGAGAAAAAATATCTACAAACCAAATATGGGGATTTAAATCCATAATAATATAGATTATTCAGAGAACTGGGAAAAAAAAACACTAAAATTTGGCATTTGACTCAACAAAAATATTGGCCAGAACAATTAAAAGGAACGAAATGATCATTTTCGTTTCCTTTTGAAGAATATTCTCTGCTTTTTCTCCTTGGATTACATTTAATCTCATCTTCATCCGAAGCAGATAAGCAACCCCCCCCCAGTAGCCAACAGGTGCAACATGAACACATGTAGAGTTAAAAAAGCAACAAAATCAAATCTCAATCGGATTCTGAGCAAATGCTTCCTAATCTGTCATCACAGCAGCAGGACACTTCAGCAGATCACCTTCTGATTTTTTTCTGTTTTGCAGTTTTTACCTGAACGCATCGTGGACCTCCTCCAGCACAAAGAAAAGAGGACATTCGGTACCGCCACCATGCAAAGAGCCACCCACGCACTCCACTCTGAGCCTCGCTGCACCAGCAGATTGCGATCTGGCATAATTCTGTATCACCTACTCTGACGCAAAGCCAGGGCGCATCCACACAAAAGGGAAAACTGCTGAACGCACAAATCTGGGGAGGCTTTTATTTTTTTTCCAAGTCACCTTGGAGAAAATCTTGGCAGTACATGTTGTGCTCGCAGAAATGCAATATGGAGCTGCTTTAGCAACAACAAAGCAGAAGGCTGGGCCTCACAAAGATCTGATCTAAAGACAGATTCATTCTATTCTACAACAGCAAGAAAAAAAACAACAACAGAAAAACTGTGATGTTATGGGTGGAAAATCATGACCTCTGAACACAAACAATCTAAAAACTGGTGCTTAAAAATCCACTCCAATCCTCTGTGGATCTATTTTCAAGTGGTCTGTTAATTTTTAGCCAAAATAGGACAAAGTTTCTGCAGAGGGGCAGCAATTTTATTAGAAATTCACCTTCCACTTTTGGCGTGGAGTAAACCCACCAACACTTCAAGTCCCCCATCTGTTTACACGCTCTCCTGCTGGCTTAAAGCCCCTCCCACCCCAAACCTAAACACTACCGGAGCAACAAAACTGACGAGTATTGTCGGAGCTATCCAGGGGTACAGTTTTCAAAACATACATGGATCCTTACGACCACCTGTCGTCTACAAGCGGATGCATTTGGAATGGAGCCTGTGGCCTGCTCATCGTATTTTCTATCTATGTTTTTTCCAACAGCATTTTTTCATCCTGATTCACAATCATTTGAACCAAGAAATACTTTGAACTGCAATTTTAATCTTAATTTTTATTTTATTTCTGTTCTCCATCCTCAGGAATATGCCACAAGAACATGTTAAAAACACCAAAACCACCATTTTCTTCAGATTGTGATGATGTAAAGGATGATTAGAAGATCTTACCAAGCTTTGTGGGTGAGGTCGTTACGCAGGACCTTGACAGGGACTCTGGTTTCCCCCAGAAACACATCCTGAGCCAGGTTTTCACTGTTCCACAGGTCCACTCTGCAAAGACAGACGCTGCATTGGCGGCAGAACCATGTAGGAACACAGCAAACCAAACGGCAAAAGTCACAACTGTTGTGTGTTCAGCACAGAACCGTATTGTCAAAGGTTTATGGCAAAGTGGGGCCTGTCTGCTGGGTGAAGGAAAACTACTGCAAAAGCAGTGCAATGACATCACCTCAAATCCAAACCTCAAACTCATGCATGGCTGGTTACCTTCGCGTCTGACTAATCTTACCCATGAGTCCAGTAGGATTGAAGCACCAAGTCCTTAACCAGAAACCAGGGCAATCAGAAGGTTGTTTTTTTTTTTGTTTTTTGAGGAGAGTGAACACAGGTGGTGCAGGTAAAACCAAACTCACTTGATCTCCAGCTTTTCTATGTCCTCCTCCTCCACTTGAAAATGAGACTTTTTGGAGTAGCTGCTGGAGCGTGTGACCTGCAGATCAACACGTCACAGCTTCCTTCAACAAACACAATGTTGTCTTTTGTTTTTCTAGTCTATGATGAACAAACGAAAACCGCTTACCTCAAAGAAGAAGGTTTCTTCAAAGCAGGGGTTGCTTGTTTTCTTCTTGACTTTCGTTTTCTTTTGGTCCGACCTGACCACAGAGACAAAAGGGTTACAACCATTGAATGAATGGGAAAGCTGGACAGGAAGTACCCGTTGGCTCCAAGAAGCCAAAATCCCATAGACTTCTACAGAGAAATAAAGAGCTGTTACTCAGTCATTCTATTGGACAGAAAAACAACTCTTGCTCTGCTGCCTGTTCTTGATAATCCTCGTTTTTTTATGATATATTTTATGTAGCTCAAATTATAAACTGGTCATACAGATGCCTCAATAAAAGTAGGTGGTGCCCACGTTCCACACGCTCGCTTGACAGAACAGAATGTTGCTCAATACCTCAATCTGGATGTAACGAGTCACATACAATCTAAAGGAAAGACTGGCCATGGTTGTGCAGGTTGAGTGCAGTTCAGGGTTACCTGGCAGGCCCGACGAGTGACACTGTGGCATAGGGGTCGCAGTTCTGGCCACTGATCAAAGGCAGCTCCTTGCACTCGATTATCCTAAAAGCACAGACACAGAGAAGGAAGCCATGAGTGAGCAGGAAAACCCAAACCGCTTCAGAAACTCCTGCTTTTCTGTCTCTATCTATAATAATCTTTCAGGGACTCTGCGACCTCAGGCTGCTGTTTTGGTTCATTTATTTCAGTTAGTCAAGTGTTTTTAGAATTTTTAACACGTCTAAACGATGATAAAAGGGTTTTATCTACTGTCAGGGAGGTTTATTATTAGAAGAAGCTGATCTCTTGCAACACAACTCTGACTAGTTGCTGTTCAGAAGTTCTTAAAGTATATAATTGCATTTTAATTAGGATCGCATTAAAAATAAAACTGCAAGTAAATCTGCTGCAGCAGCAGGATCCTATTTAACATAGGATGTTTTATTTCGAAAGGAACATGCTGTCAAATGTAAAAATTCAAATTGTTACATGTAGAAAAACATAACTTTTTCAGAATTCAATTATTGCAAATATTTTAAAGCTAAACTTTATAAATGAATGGCTTAGTAGAAATATAAATAAAGTTTCTTTTTCTAAACGCTGAGGTGGGACTTTGTGGCTCTCGCTGGGTTTTATTCTGAAAGAAACTGCACCCCATGGCTCTTTTAGTGTTAAAGATTGCAAATTTCACAAATATACGTGCGACTGTTATATTTTTGCTTGTAGATCAGTTATCAGACCTTTTGATTTCTGAGCTGCTGCTCATAAAACCACCAATCTTTTGCCAGTTTGTGTCAAATGTTCCTTCGCAGAGATAAAGTTCTGTCAGTTTCACGACAGCTTAAGCGTTTCCTCGTGGCTTCAGCAGATCTTTAGTTCAAACTGCTTTCCTCTCCCTTCACTTTTACTACAGCAAAACACCACCAACAGTCCAGTTTGGAGCTGAACGACTGGACTTTTTGAGTTAAACCATCAAAGAGAAGGTGTGAAGCTACTGTAGGTCATGCGTCAATGAGGAAAAAAGCCTGTGTTGCTCTGAAACATCAAGCAGGAAGACCGGCTGTGGTTCACCATACTGCGCTCGGTAAATAGCTGTCACTCTGCCTTCTTTGTCTTCAGATCGGTCGTTTTTCAAACGCAAAATGTAATCATTTAGCTCATCCAGGGACGGCAAAATGCTAAAAATGTCGAAGGATTTCAAATGATGCCTCCAAACGCCACTTTTTATGAATAGACTTGCATGCAAGCTACTGTGCATCTGTCCCTGTGGTCAAATGTTAGCTGAAGAACTGATTTGCAGATTTGAAGAGTGTTTGATGTGAGAATGCAACAGAGATAGAATTACTGGAATTCCCACAGCAAAAAACCAGGGAACTATCCATGAAAACGTTCCCTTAAATAATTGACTTTTGCCTCTTTAACCAACAAAAACACAAAACGGGTTATTATTTTTTTTTACCACTTCCATCCATCCATTCATCTTCCTCCGCTTTTCCAGAACCGGGATCACGGGGGGAGAAGCCTAAGCAGAGATGCCCAGACTTCCCTGGCCCCGGCCACTTCCTCCAGCTCCTCTGGGGGACCCCCGAGGCGTTCCCAGCCGAGAGACGTAGTCTCTCCAGCGTGTCCTGGGTCTTCCTCGGGGCCTCCGCCCAGTAGGACATGCCCGTAACACCTCTCCAGGGAGGCATCCAGGAGGCATCCGGACTAGATGCCCGAGCCACCTCAACTGGCTCCTTTTGATGTGGAGGAGAAGCGGTTTTACTCAGAGTTCTCTGCAGGTGACTGAGCTTCTCCCCCTTTCCCTAAGGGAGCGCCCAGCCACCCTACGGAAGAAACTCATTTCAGCCGCTTGTATTTGGGACCTCGTTCTTTCAGTCATGACCCAGAGCTCATGACCATAGGTGAGTATTGGAACAAAGATCGACCGGTAAATTGAGAGCTTTGCTTTTCGGCTCAGCTCTCTCTGCACCACAACGGACCGATACAGTGACTGCATAACTACGGACGCTGCTACGATCCGCCTGTCAATCTCACGCTCCGGTCTTCCCTCACTCGTGAACAAGACCCCAAAATATTTAAACTCCTCCACCTGGGGCAGGGACACTCCACCCACTGAGAAATGGCAAACTACCTTTCTCCAGTCAAGAACCATATTTTACCACTTGACTAACATTTTTTCTATTTAAGGACCCCCCTCTAAAAACTTGTGTTTTTAATATGTTCTTAGTATATATTTCGGATGATGGAGGACATATCTAAACAACATTAGGCTTAAAAATTATATTTCTGACTATTTCTTTATTTAAATGGTTGTGAATCAGAAGATGACAAGTGGATTGCTCCAATTGTTAGCGGGACCCTGCCTCTGGGTCGTCTTGCGCCCCCAGCCAACTCCCAACTCGCTGGATGAAGCCCGTCTGCTGGACTATTCAAACATGTAACAATAACTAACAATTTGAATGATATGCTATGTATTATTGTTGAAGTTATGTTGCTATGTGTTTTGATATGCTGGTATAAAAATGAAATTGTTTTAACTTATTTTAACATGTGAAGCTTTTAAGGTAAATATGATGAATTAGTCACTGTATTTTCTGAAATCAGTTTTGGTTTTTGTGAAATTGGTAAAATGTATGTATTTTTTGTGTATGGACCCCAGGAAGACCACTTTGTGGAAGGTAATGGGGCTCCAAATAAATAAATAAATAAATAAATAAAAATGTAGTTGTAGAGTTAGATAGGCTAATTCTTCTCTAAGAGTTCTGGTAAATCGCCTGTCCGCCCTGGGGGAGGATCCCTCCTTCATGTGGACATCCCTGAAGTTTCTTTTTTTTTTCTTCTTTTTTTTTCGGAATCCGTTTTTTTTAAATAATTTTTCCTTACCACGATGGAGGGTCTAAGGGCAGGGATGCCCGGTTTAGATTAGTTGGTTTTGTTTAGTTTAGCCCAGTGTTTTTCAACCAGTGTGCCGCGGCACACTAGTGTACCGTGGGAGATGGTCAAGTGTGCCGTGGAAAATTGCCCTCATTAACTGATCTAAAAACATTAACCATCTCCAGGAAATCAGCTCTTTGTTCATCCAAACAGGTCCTGATAAAACACTGAGTAGTTAGGAATATGAAAGATCATAAAATACTTATTTCTTTGTGTTTAACTGATTCTATTAAAGACATTTTGATAAGAATGACGGCACCGCGATTTACCTGCAGCTATAACTGTTTTCTGAAAAGTCCCGCAGCTTTTACTGTCTCCACGACTCCACCAATCATTCTTGAAGGCTTAATCACATGTCATCATTCTGACCAATCAGAAGTGTTTAAAGTCTAAACTTCCTTGTTCCAATTTAGCTCATAACTCACTCATTTCCAACAAAAACACCAGCTAAAGCTCATCTTTAGCGGTGTAGCTTTCCACAGAATCCGGTATCAGACCGTGGAACAAGTGAACAAAACCATGAAACTCAGAGACGCAAGTGTTTCTGCCGTTTTTTCGCCGTATTCACACTACATCTCCCATGATGCATTGGCTTAAAGGGACAGCGCCTTAGCGTACAATGAGTCGTCCTTGTTACACGGATTGAAACCACGACGAACATACAGTTTGTATGTAACTTAACTTTTATTACATCTTTTAGAAAAAACATCTGCAACTTCCTGCTTTTTCTGCCACAATTATCACAAAAATGCACGTCAGATTGCCGGGGGGGGGCTGTAGATCAAAACAGACTATGAGTTTCTGCTTTTTTTTTGGGGGGGGGGGGGGGGGGGTGCTGGTGTGCCGCGGGATTTTTGTCAAGGTTAAAGTGTGCCGTGGCTCAAAAAAGGTTGAAAAACACTGGTTTAGCCATCACCTATTGAATTCTATGGATGTTTATTATGCAGTTACCGGTATTAAGCCTGTTGAGGCGACTATTGTTGTAATATTGGGCTAAATAAAATTGAATTGAATTGAAATAATGCAAGTGGATTAATCCATTCCGATACATCCACAAGCAGAAAAATAGATTCATGTACGTCTTCGTTTTCTCTTATCTGAGCTGGAATCTGGAACTAAACTGGACGGCTGGATAGCTCCAATATTGCTCGCCATTTTACGTTAGGTTGGTGGTGTGAGGGTCTGTAAGATAGCAGGAGAGCATGTAAACAGAGAGCTCTCAGCAACGGGGAGGGGCTAGTGTAGGTGGGGTTGCTCCACACCAACAGTCCCGCCCACAACTCAGCGATGAATTTCTAATAAACTCCAGCTTCTCTGCAGAAACTATGTTCTAGAAAAAGACATTGATTTTGGCAAAAAAAACATAACGTTATAATCATTATTAAAAGACCACCGGGAAGGCTTTTAATTGGTAAATTAATGATAAGTATACAAGAAAGTCTGTAAACCTTCAAAAAATTAACAGGAAAAACTGTTTTCAAGACAAAGTAGAAAAATATGGAGTACTAGATGTTTTTGTAAGTGAAACTATTTGCCAACAAAACAAGCAGCATTTGTCTTTTAAAAAGTGTTAGTCCTCAAAAAAAGTGTCACATCCTCAAAGTAGGTATTTTTATACAACAGTCCAACTATCCTCATTTCTAGACCATAATTAAAATTAAGACGAGAATAACAAGATTAATTTGTTTTTAAATAATCCTATTCTAAAACAATAATCTCATTCGGCTGCACGGTGGTGCAGTGGTTAGCGCTCTGGCCTCACAGCAAGATGGCTCCTGGTTCAAGTCCTGGCTGGGGGACCTGAAACAGAACAGCAAACTATTCTCCATCTTTTTGTGTGGAGTTTGCATGTTCTCCCCGTGCATGCGTGGGTTTTCTCCTCCCACCGTCCAAAAACATGCTTCATAGGTTAATTGGTCACTCTAAATTGTCTCTAGGTTTGAATGTGAGAGTGTTTGCGCGGGTGTGTGATTGTGACCCTGCGACAGACTGGCGACCTGTCCAGGATGCCCCCTGCCTTCGCCCCCAAGTAGACTCCGGCAGCCCCGTGACCCCGAAAGGGAAGACGGATTAGAAGATGAATGAATGAATAGAAGATGAATGTATCTTATTCATAAATTAAAAATTATTTTGAAAAAAAAAAAAAAAACGTTGCCTAAAATTACTTTTTAAATTAAAAATATAAATATATTGCTTATAAAATTATGTTTTCAAGATCAAAAATTCTTGAAAAGATATTCAAAATGTATTGTCTTAAACAACTTACTGAAAGACAATGGTACGTTTGTCTTTAATCAAGTGTAAAACAATTTTTAAACTAGAAACTAGACAAAATTACTTGCTGATTTAGTGTTTTTGCTATATAGTGTGTTCGTGAGGTTTTGTGTGCCTCCTTTAGCAGAGTTTGATTTTCTAAACAAAAGTTTCATTCAGAAAAACCTCTGAAAATATAAAAATGAACTTGTTTTTAGCCCAAACACATGCCCGTGGTATACAGCAGAGGGCTGTCAATGAAAGCTGTATCTTCTATGTAAAAACAGAGGTCAGCCGAGGCGTGACAACAGCGCCGCTTCATGACGCTTCCTTAACCTGTCATCAATGGCGCCATTCAGGCTGCATTTCCGCCATCCCTTCATCTCTCCATGCTCTCCTGAGTCAAATGTATGAATGACAGCTTTTATTTCCACCTCTCCTTTATGCTGCGCTGTCCTCTGAGGCACAAAAACATGAGTGTGTGAATGGCTGAGCTCTACACCTGCTCAAATGAACCTGTTTGGCTCTAACAAAGATGCTTTTTAGTCAATTACTCAGGGTTTTTTGTAAAATAACTAAAACGGAGCATCTTGCTTTTGCTAATTTCTGCTTGAAAATCCGATAATAAATACAATGATCAAATGAGAATGTTCCTCTGTGTTCAAGCAAGCTTGAAGAACAAACAGCTAAAGCAGCTGAGGATGTGCTTTGCCCTCATGTTCGGCCGGAGTCACACGGGGACCGCTGCTGTTTTCACCCGTGTTTCATGTCACAACAAACAGACTCTGCAGGTACCCTAAACAGGATGTGGCTGCTAAGCAGTCGCCACCGGAGGATAAGGATACATGCAGCGCATCGCTAAGTGAGGCCACAGGGAGAAGTCAAGCAGCCAAATATCAGGATGTTTGTCGAAGCTCCGCCAGATCATCATGACGATGTTCCCTGCAGCCCTCAGTGCCTTCCCTCTTAACCCTGTCTCAATTTTTTTGCTTTTTGCTTTAAGCATCTCCTGTGAAGCTGTGTAGGAAGACTTGAGGTTTGCACAAGATAAGCCAACGATGAGCTTATAGCGACTTATCTTCACCTTTCATCGGGTTCAGCTGCTGCTGTGGAGGGTTTTGAGCAAACAACGGGGGTGACACAATGAATGACAGCAAGAGAAAACCACAGCAGCGGCAGTCTGAGGCGCACAGGCTTCCTGTTCACAAGTCATCACTTCCTCCACATCACAGCGCTCTTCAAGTATGAATGAGGCCGGCAGAACAGAAGTAAACAGCGGCAGATGTCACACCCTCACGCTAAAAGATTTGTCTTTCAACTTGCAACTTTAGAATCATCCTTCCATTTTTAGCTACGCCCTTCAATCAGCTAATCCCATGATGCACAACGACGTTACAAGAATAACACAGAAAAGGACATTAGCCATTTCCAAATTCACTCACTATTCCCTAATCCCTAGTGCGGAACTATCCAGAGTCCTCGATTTTACAAATCGGACTAAGTTATTTTTTAACATTCTGAGAAAAATCCAAAAATTGGGGAGAATAAAATTTGTAAAATTATGAGAAAAAAGTAGAAATTTTACCCCAAAAAGTGGTATAATCATGAGAAAAAAGACAAATTTTACAAGAAAAAATATTTCTGATTATCAGACAATAGTTGTATGGTAATGAAAAAAAAAAATCAAAAAAAAAAAAAAAAAATCAAACAATTTACAAGCATAAAGTAGTACAAAATGAGAGAAAAAGTAGAACATTAACAACAATAAAAGAAAAATAATTAAGGCAAAAAAGTCCAAAAATTTCCAAGAAAATATACTTACAATTTTGATAAAATAGTTGTACAATTATAAAAAAAAGGTACACAATTTACAATCATAAAGCAGTACGATAATGAGAAAAAAGTTGAAATTTTCCCTAAAAAAAACTTGTATAATTATGAGATAACAGTTGTACAATTTGCCTGAAAAAGTTGTACACTACTGCAAAGGTCAAGTATCTTTAAAAACAAAATGTCACATTTAGCTTTTAAAATGTATCAACAAAGACAATCGAACATGACCTTTTTAATTTCTGTTGCAGGCAAGAAATGGGATGGACGCCACGCTTCTCAAGAATCTCTGAATCTGCTCCCCTTTTTTTGCAAATGAAAAAGTAAACTTTATTTTCCTAAAATTACTACAAAGCAAGACCTTTTCGTTGTGAAATTACGACTTTTTTTTTTTTTTTTTTGAAATTACGACTTTTTGAAATCACAAATTTACTATTTTATTTCCTTAGAATGTCAACTTTTTTCAAAAAATTGGATTACTTTTTTCTGGCAAAATTTTGACTTTTTCCCTCTAATTTGAATACTGTTCCTTAATAATTGTATATTTATTTATTTTTCTTTTATGTGGCAAATTTGAATATTTAACAAACAGTATTTATGAATCCACCAAAGAAAGATTTTTTTCTATATGACAATATATGCAAACGGGATGCTTTGTGGTCTATATTTAAACATTGACACACACTGGTTTTTCGCAAAGACTTCTGGGAAATTTCCAGGTACTGGATTTTGGTATTTTAGATTTAGACACCCCGAAAAAAATGGCAAGCGCCCCTAACAGTGATTAGTGAGGGGATTATGTTTTGTCCCATGCCTAGATTTAAACAAAAGGGTTTTTTGGATCATTTCTAAAAGCAGTACGGACACAGGAACCAACACAATAATTACCCTTATAGTATATATCATGATATTTACAAGTGCGTCTGAACAGTTTTGCACCCCTAGATTGCTGTGACTGTTTATGAAACTTACATTTTTTAAAGGCTAATCTTATGTAAAAATCTGAATGAAGCCAATTTTTTCCCCACGTGATCTTACTTCTGAGTTTGAACTATTTTTTGGAAGTTTTTTTGCAAGAAGATACAAAAGAAAAAAGTCATATTTAGGAACACATCCTTCCATTTATTTATGAATGAAAACATGAAGCTTCTGTTAAATAAAACCAAAGGAATATTTTTTATTTCTAGGTGAGCTTTCATAATTCAAATGGAAACAAACCGTAAAAGACGCGTTTAAGTCGCGACAAAGGTTGTGAAACTTACCGGACTAGTAAATGTTGACCTATGGAGCCGTTCTCTGTGATCACTTCATTCAGCCGCATCTCCAGGTGAACCTTGCCCTGTAAGATCATGGGAGCAGTTAGTTTTAAAGCCATGAATAGCAAACTTCAACCAACTCAGGTGACGGATGTCAAAAAAGAGATATCATCCATAAAAAAACAAGAGAATTTAAAATTACAGAGCACCTCGGAACAATGTGACAAACCAAATCCCTGTTTCAGCCTTCAGAACGGCGAAGGGAGTGTGATAATTTGCGCTTTTTTTTTAAGGATAAACACTATTTTGGGGCAAAAGGAAACAAAAAGCTTTTGCTTTCAATACTTCAACACTTGCAGTGATTAGATGATTCTGAATACGGTTGTGTACACACAGACACAGAACATGTGAAATGTGTCACATGACGGGAAAACAGAAAAATCAATGAAACCATATTTGTGGGGTTCAGCTGAGTGGCTTTTAATTTGAAAGCCCTAAAAATTGACAAACAGCGGCAGTCCTCCTCCTACAGGTGAGTAAAACGGGCCTGCTTCCTCACCGCACATGCTCAGCTTTTAATTGAGGGAGGTAAAACGTGTGATGAGAGCCACAACAGCTGAGAATCCTGTCATCGCTGAGACAGATCTTTACAGGGTCGGATGTGGTGAGCGCTGCAGGTCTCCACTTCCGAAGTGTCGCAGAGAGAAAAACAGAGCTGAACTAAACGCCTCCACACTTTCATTCTGTGCTGCCAAGGCAAGAACTCTCATCTGAAATAACCATCTTAGAGTCGCCCGAAAAGCCTCCATTTGCAAGCTCCTAACATGATAGCTGCAGCCCAGACGCTGGCTGATGAATATCTGTTTGTTTTTTTAAACACTTACACTATTTCTTGTCAACTTCTCATATAATCAAGTTTTTTTTAAGTCGACACCTCCATGGTTCACAGATGAAGGCGTTTACTCCTGAGCAGAAAGTTACCGTACTTTACAGATTAAAGGGGATTAAAAGTAATCCCTGGCGGTTTTAAATTTGCATGAATTCGGAATTACTTTAAGGTCACTTTCTCTGAAGCGCCACATGCATCCCAGGGCACAGATGAAGGAGGGGGGGGCATATGATTTAATAACTTGGCTTATTTTTGGTTAAGTGAAAGCCCAGGAGAAATGATCAGATGAGAAACCTTCATATTTAGCCATTTTAGTCCATTACAATGTTTTTCATCCACCCTGCAAAAAGTAAAAAGAAAAGAGCAGAGAACTTGAGACTCCATTTGTTCTTTAAAAAGTCTAAAACAAATGCTTTCTGAAGTAAAAGACCGCGCCTCTAAAAACACAGGATCAGACCCTATTAGCGACTTTGAAATGCAATCAAAGTGCAGCTCAGGTCAGCATGTCAACAGGCGGCTCGCCGGTGCTGCTTCTCCCAACAAAACCACACTGTGGGCCCATCTGTGCCTCAGCAGAACTGTTGAGACAATCTTAGGACGGTCAGAATCTAAATATGCGTTTCAGTATTACTCTGATGAAGCAGACATCTTTTTTTTTTTTTTGGTCAGTGCACACCTTTTTTTGCTGCAGAAATGTTGTCCGGAGTTTAAAGGAACTGCCTTATTTATGCAAAAAAAAAAAAAAAAAAAAAGGTTGAATGAAAGCATGAGCTCAACAGAACGGCATTGCCTGAGTGTCTTTCTTCACGTTCTTTTTTGCAAATCCGACGAAAACAGTGATGTTTGTGACAAAGGGCGAAATTTCTCAGAAAGTTTCCTCTCAAAGACTTCCTGTTCACATTTCCAACAGGGTTGTGGGGAGGCTGTCATTCATCAGAGGAAGAAAAATTCTGGAATTTCATTTGTACTAAACTGACCGGGCAGGAATTCTTTAAAAAAAAAAAAAAAACACCATCAGGTTCCTTCAAAGTGTCTCAAACATCAGGCCATGATCAAGAGTTTGGATCATTGACTGTAAAATATTGCCACCTCTGACTTTCTCATGTTTTTTTCAAGTTATAAACTGATCAATCATTTGCCTCGATAAAAGTAGGTGATCTCACGTCCAAAGTTGGATGTGGACTTCCAACAAGCTCACTCCTGATTGGCCAGAGTGGTTGCCATTCAATCCTCGACTCAGACCAATCACTGCTTAGTGATGAAGTCTGACTCCAAACATGGCGGCGTCCGTATTGCGAAAAAAAAAAAAAAGGCGACTGAACTGACTTCATTTGGTGGAAGTAAACCGTTTCCTCTGAGTGTCGTCACACTGTCTTGGCCCAGTGCTCAAATAAAGCCAATGAGTTTGACTTTAAAAACCTGATAAACGTGTAGAAATTACCTGAACTTCCGAGTTGGGATCTACTGGCTGCAGGCTAAACCAGTGCTCCTTTCCGCTGTATTTACACAGATCGTCCTTCCGGATCGACACCTTGCCTTGAAGACAGAAGCAGGCAGATTCAGCGCCAACACGCCCATTCATGCAGCACAGCATTTACCTTAAGCTTTGTGTGTGAGCCTCACCAACAGGTAAGTCCCTCTGAAAAACCCCCTTGGCATAAACGTAGAAGGATAAAAACTGAAACGGCCGCGGGATCTCAAAGTAAAAATCCTCTCCATAGAAAGGGCTGTGAATTAAAGGAAAAAGGAAGATAATAAAGATGGAGTTATGGAGTTTTAAACCTCGTTAGGCCATACATTCAAGAGAGTTTCATGCAAATGCACTCTGTAAAAATCTTTTTTCAGATAAATCACACATTTATTGATGCAGCCGTTGTGTGTCAACGATATGTTTTGCATTTTGTGATGTCGATGTGCATGCAAATGCCTTGAGCTTAAAGCAACAAGAGAACATCTATAGACACGTTGATTCTATTTATATCTGTAGAGTTGGCTTAAAAAATGAGTTCAAAAACATCTCAGACGTTAACTTTCTTTCTGCCCAAATGAACACAGGCTGCTTTGTATTATAGAGTTCCACACAATGTTTGTGTAATTACATGTTAAGGTGTCATAAAGTCAGACAAGTTCCTTCTTTATCCGTTACATTTAAAAGGGAGTTACCGCTTCTGATGGAAAACAATCATTCTGTTAATGAAGCAGCTCTACAAACAGATCCAGTTTGCCTTTTTTCCTTCATGACGTTTTTTTTTTGTTTTTATAATTTTTTTGTTTTTGTGTCCACAAACAATAACACAAAAAAAAAACATTGAAAGGGGAACAGAAATGAGAAAACTTAATATTTCTGCTCATTTTACTTAAATTTTAAAACTATTGGTGCTTTTTTTTTTCTTCTCTCAACAAAAGGAAAAAAGAAAAAAAATGTAAACACATAACCGTACCAGACAAGATGGACAACATTTTTTATTGTACATATTCTGGAAATTGTTTTTTTTGCGTTTATTGTGTTTATTTGTGTTTGAAGATCTTTCCATAACTAGATAATCTGCATAGAAACACAACTTTCTTTACTTTTAGTTCACCATTTTTTCTCTTTTTTAAAATTGCATGTTCTTCTAAATTATAATTACAGATAATCTCTTTTTCTCAAATTAAATAAATATTTTGTCTGCTAAACAGTAAACATTTATAAAGGACTCACATTATTTAAAATCCTCTATTTTACAAAAATCTGTGAATTCTATTATCTTTCATTTAAAAAACAATAGAGCGCAAAGACACACAACACAGGCTCATCCTGAGAGTTGTCGAGGAATTTTTCTTAGACTGAAATAATTTCCAGGTTGAGTTTGGAGGCAAATGAAATAAAACTAATTTTAGACTTTCTGGATTTTCCAAATAAGCAGTTAATGTTGGAAAAAAATAACGATGATTAAAAGCAGTCAGGAGGCCTGCACAACGTTTACCCAAGGTTTCTGCAGGTAAACAAAAGAAATGCGACTGCAGGAAGTGAGATGTACAGATTGTGAGGTGGTTAAGAGCTTTGCACAAATCTGAACACTGCAGAAAAAGCATTTTTAGGTGTTTAGATGTCATTAAAATGAAACTTGATCCAAAGCAATCTGGTGTGTTGAGTGGAGAAAGCAAGGTGGTGTTTAAAGACACGTTTCATGTCATTGTTGACACCTGTTTGGGATGTAGGAACGGGGTTGTGTCTGAATCCCTTCACTGCTTAGAGCACCCTAAAGTTGGTGGTCACCTTTTAGCACATCCCTTCGCCAGCGTCTTGGAGTCCGAATCTGCAATTCTAAAACCCAGTGCCTGGAAAAAACAGTCTGCATGAATGCACAGGTTTTTACTTTGGGAAAATCAGATATTGACATATTTAAAAATAAATAAATAAATACAGTGCGACAAGTGAACGCAGACCGACTAAACTTAGTTGAACAGGTGAGCTGAATGTTTATTGATAACGTTCCAAACGTCTGGAAGCTCATTTGTTTGATTTCCAATTTATTCATGTTTTATTTATTGATGGGTGGTTTGCAGGATCTCTGCAGCCGTTGATGAAGACGTCGGTGTCCCTGCATCTGTCCACTTGAATCCTTTCTTCCTCCACCAAAGACCAGATCCCTACGTTTGTGTGATGCTTCCGTCTGAGGAGGAGAAGCACTTTTGGCATTTTCAATGTTCTTATGCTAATATAACAGAATATTTTCTTTTCTTTTGGTGTTTTATTGTGTGCCTGACAGGTTCATGACGAAAGGCGACAAATGAACTTCTGGGTATGTGAATGAAAAGGAAAATAAAGTAGCGGTTCTCTACACCCAAACGTGTCTCTGAACCCCGGAAAGACGGCTACGCTAACAATAGTTTGATTTTGAGTCGCCAAAAGGTTCAGAATTTCTTTGTTTTTGAAACCTATTAAGAAATGAAGCTTCACAAAATGCTCCACATTTTTTATCTTTGAGCATGGCTCCGATAACTTTGGTGTTTTTTTCATAGTTGATGTACGACTTTTTTCTCGTAAATTAAAAGTCATAATTTTAAAAAAATGTGTTTAGTTTTTAAACTCCATTGTACTTTTAAAATCCAGGGCACTGGGTAGTTTTTTTAGTAGTTAGGGAGTAGGGATGGAATTTGTATGTAGCCATTGTCTTTTTCACTAGAAATCTCGCAACTTAACTATCAGGCCTTAACTATCAGACCCCCCCCATTTGACCTTTCCCTCTGTATTTTCCCCCACAATCTAATGACGATCTCCTGAGGATCAGCAGCAACGCTGTCCAACAACAGGAGCGGAGCATCAAATCAAGCTCCACAGCTGGAAGAACATCGAAGTGAACCAAAAAAAAAAAAGGATCCAGTAGTTGAAAGTGAAACAAAGAAACGGAGGAGAACGTGAGAGGAAACACTTCCTCTGAGACTACTAATTCTCTTTGAGAGGTATCAAAGGCAGAAGCATAAAAAAAGGAGGCTGTTGTGAAATACCTTTAAAAAAAAAAAAAAAAACGGGTCCATGTTTACTGACAGATGCTCGGTGAGTTAAGAAGGAAAGCCGAGAGCTTTCTCAATCCTTCTTCCGCCCACCTTCCATCCATAAGAATCTAACTTCTTCCTTATACCCCCATTTATGTTCATTTAAAAAAAACTACATAAAAAAGATTCTTCATGATTTGATGATGTGGAAGATAAGCAATTACCAAAATATTGTATTGTAGTTTGTTATTTTTTTTCTGCTTAAATCTGATTCTAGGGTGAAATTTTAAATGTCTTTTAATTTCATTTTCTTTCTATAAATCTGAAACTAAATTGGAAGAAACAGGAAACATTTACTGTATAAAATGTATATTAATTTATTCATTTAGCTTTAAAAATGAATTTGTTTTTAAAGTATTAACATATCTAATCCAGGACTAGCACACTGTTTGGTAACAGTATTTCATCACTGACAAAAACCTTTTCCAATTAAATGTAACTAAGTGAATATAGACACATTTTCTTATAGAAAAAAAAAAAAAAATCAATGAAGGTTTTATTCTTCCTGTGACTCTTTTGCTGAGTTAGATTTCTCTCTCTACTTAGTGCTTTCTAAAGGGCATTCGCCTTTGTTTCGGGGTGTCCAAATCTACAATTCCAAAATCCAGAGCCCTGGAAATTTCCCAGAAGTCTCTGCAAATTGGTGAATATAGACTAAAATCCATAAAATAATTTTTTATAAATGATCCAAGTTTTCATTTTCTGCACAGAGTGGATTGATAAATACTCCATAAAATGTTGATGGTTATTGGCTTTTTACTTCGGCAAATGGGTGATATTATATTTGCCGTTATAATAATAATAATAATAATATTCACACTAAAAATGTGGTGAGCATGTGTCTGAATTGCATTTATTTATAGGGTACTGGATGGTCCTGCACTGTCTTGGAGTTGTCAGGGAGCAGTGAAGGAATTCAGACAAACAAATTGTAAAGGGCTGGTTTCGGGAATGTGCTGCTTCCCCGTCCACATGCAGAATTCCACCTTAACTGAAATTCTTAAGGACGTCCAGGAGACCCCACAGCAATCCCACGATGTGCTGCAGTCCACGTAACTCCAATAAAAAGCAGCCGTGAAAAGTGATATAAAGTTTTCCAAAAGACCCCAGAAAAAAACTGATCAAAAAATGGGAAACAGTCATTTGGTTTTATGCTTTTTATTCTTTTCTGTTTTATGATTGTACAATGTTTTGCTCTCCCCATGTGCAGCGCTGGGCCTGCTATGCTGGGGGTGGAAGGGGCTTTATAAATAAATGAATAATTGATGATGATATAAATGATAGAGAAAAAGGAGATTATTTGTGTTTATTACATAATCTGTCGCTCCCTTTTTAAGTACCTAATGTTTATATTCTGACAGCCAAATAGATCAACTCTGGACATATTTAATGTCTCTTTAAAAGCTCGCTGAATGAAAGCCTGGCCGTATTATTTTACCTGTGATTTTAGCTGTTGCACCTAAAAAAACATATGAAGAGTCTCTTCACATTTCTGAGGCATTTACTCACATGACTGATAGAAATTTACACTAAACATCTCGAGGCGGCCATGATTCACCGCTCAGTTCAGAGAATTTCTCTGAGGAGGAAATGACAAAAATGAATCTTTACCTCCATGTAAACACGGGCCTGTTTGGATTACCAGCATAACTTCCCTTAAATGAGGTGTGACGTGACTCGTGTTGACGAGTCTCCTGACATTAACGCGTTCTGAGGAACAGCAGAGCGCTCCGGCTTCCATCAGAGCTCAGGACAGTCAAGGCGCACTCATCACTCACTCATCCTTTGTGCTTTTTTTTTTTTCATGCCAGATTCATCGTTTCGATATTACACAACCGTTCAATTACTAACATTACATGTAAGCTCCTCTATGGCTGTCAGCAGCCGCCTATACAAACAAGTCAGAGCTCAACATCAGACGGAAGATTGAAGATAAAAATATCTGGACAACGATAAATTTGAATCTGTTCATCTTACAGGCTAATGGAAACATTTTCCAACCAAGATAAAGGAAGTTCTACCACTTCCTAACCAAAAAATACATAAAAAAAGATAACCGAGTCAGACGCTGTAATGCTCTCACTGCAGAAGTCTATTTTGATTCAAAAACTTCACAATTCAATTCATGCTTTCATGATAAATAAAATAAAACCAATTCACCAACAGTTTTGAAACGCACAGGGATTCAAACTAGGAGTGTAACTGTTTGATTCTCTACAATTCAGTTCAAGCTTTAATGTTTGGATCACATAGGATTTATGTTTTACAGAACAACAAAAAGCTTTTAAAAAATTTAGAAAAATCCTTTTTTAATTTTCTAATAAGCAAGTAACAATAAAGAAAAACCTTACTTCATTGCAATGAAACCATAAATTATGGATTTTTCTTTAAGTCAGTGCAACACACATATTTGACACTTTCAAGGTGAACGGTAAGGATGCAATGATTCACCTTCCCCGTGTGATTCGGCTCAATGGTGAAACGTACAGTTACACCATGCAGTTCGGTTTTTAACTCAACACAAGACAAAATATTCATTGAGGGAATTTCTAGCTTAAAAACTAACAAAAAAGCTTTTTTTATTTTAATTTTTTGCCTAAAACAAATACAAATAAATTGCTCTAAAGGAAAATGATATATTTTGATAAATAAACATTGGCTTTTAATAATACTTGAAATAGAACAGTTGCATACCTGCCAGATTTGTCAAACACTTTGGTGCGGAACACTTCCTCCTGATCCAGACTTATGGTGCAAAACGTACATAGATCCCTCTGACGGTTCTGACCCGAGACTGGACCAAGGTTCTTAGCTTCACCTGTTGAACCCAAACAGAAACACGGCTGATGTAACCCGTCTTCAGATGAGGAGAATCAAACACATGAACACTCAAACAAAGGCAGAGCTTAGGACTGTACTTGGTGCATCACTATGACAATCCAAATCCATTCTAGTAACTAAACCAATAGCATTTTGTCATCTGTAACACATTTTACTTTGTGGCTTTACCTTAAACACATACGGTAAACTCTTCGACTAAAAAGACCGTTCCCCTTTTAAACAACTCACCGGACGTTGGGCTTTTGAGTTTGTGCGTTTTGCAGGAAAATTCTTTGCAGTTTGTATGCTGTAACAGTTTAAAGACCCACTTGATGAAAACTATGTTTTGGTTGGGTTTTTTCTAATGTTCTTGTGGCATTTTTCTCCTGATGGAAAACACATCTAAAGAAAATTAAGCTTAAAATAGAATTTCTGAGTATGTCTTTATTCAAATCGTTGTGAATCAGAAGCAGAAGAAAACGCCTGTAGGTGTGAAGTGGAAGCTACAATCTGCATGTCCAAAGCTCCCTGCTCCGCTCCATTCTGATGCATCCACAAATACATCCATGCACGTCTTTGTTTTCCTCGTCCGACCTGGAGTCTGGCTCCATACTGTTCGGCTAGATAACTCCAATATTGCTCGCCATTTTTGTTGCATTGCTAACGTTAGGTTAAACCCTAACCTATTTGATTTTGTCATTTTTGTAAGCCAGTGGAGAGAGCGTAATAAATGGATGACGGGAAGGGGGGGTGGGCTTACTCTGCACCAACAGTTCCACCCACAACTCAGAGGTGAGTTTGTAATCAACTACTGCTGCTCTGCAGAAACTATGTCTTCGAAAACAACAGGTTTTTGGCTAAAAACAGCATAATCATGATTAGAAATCTACTGGGAAACACTTTTAAAATAGATCAAAAGAGGATCAGAGTGGGACTTTGAGTTTTATGAAAATTTCTGTTCAATTCCGGTTCAGTGGAACCAGTGATAACATCCCAATTCTAATTCATTTTAAGAATAAAAATGAACTAAAAAAGACTAAGAACCCTGAAAGCAGACAGCATAGTTATTTATTAGACATCGTTCGGATGAAGTGAGGAGGTTTTGAGCTGTCAGGGCAAACTGAAGGGAGGATGTAGCTAAAGTAGACTGGAGGCTCTCATGTGGTTAAAAACACGAAACATCGACTTCCTCAGCATAACCAACGGTGACAGAACATCGCTGATTCATAAATGACAGCCTTTGCAACGCACGCCACTTCCATCTTACTGCAGAGACGCCAGACGTGCAGAAAAATACGTCAAATCTGTGTCACACGGAGAAGTCGTAACAGAGAAAGATTTGCGGCGCCGGATTACAGGGACAGCAGTAGCCGAAATTAGTTGGGCAGCTTTGGATTGATGACCTAAAGATGGGCAAGAAGCTGGTTAAGAGGAGCCACCAGCAGATCAGTGTTTTAAAACAGGCTAACAAGAATAGAACAGGGCTAATCTTACGAAGAGGAGCTGGTGACACTAAGCTTGTGCTAAGATGACCCTGTAGGTGAAGAACACAATATGTAATGGAGCAAATATGCAAACACACGTAGCTTTTTTAGGTCACCTCTTTTTTTCCACAACACTTCCACTGGAACGGACAAACTTAAATCCAAGACATGAGGGCGAAGAAACAAAACCCAGTTAAAAGTTGATTTTTTTTCAATGTATCGCCTAAAAAATAATTAAAAAAAAAAACTCTTAGGAGCCATCTGCTGTTGCAAAGACACATCTGCACAAAATGCCACCATGGTTGATGTCAGCGAAAGGAAAAGGCCAAATGTGAACGAGGAAGAACGGGGGTTTCACAACACTGCACAGTGACTTACATGCCAGGATGGTTCCTCAATTCTGTTCTGCTTACCATTTTCTCATTAATTCATAATAGTGAAACTGACATTTACCGTTCTATTGTGCCCCTTTACGTACCAACATTTTTTCGCCTACATCCATAGTCGCATTGGCGCAGTAAAAGAGTCCATCCTTCTATGTGGAAAGGCATCAACTTTAACAGACATGTCATGAAATATTTCTGTGAGGATGTGCCGATTGCCCTCCGTCCACTGAGGGGTTGCTCCAGCGGAATGATGCCCTTTTTATTCTCATCCTTTGCTTTACAAGAACCAGTTCAGCTTGTAGAACTTGAAACATCCAAATGTTGGCAGCTGGCAAAACTTTACGGAGCAAAACCATGACTGCATGAACCAATATTGAATATGAAATAGGTCCTATTTGAACTTACTCCAGAGTCTAGCTTTTATTTGGAAATATTTCTAATATAATCGTTGATTAAATTGTTC
The DNA here is from genome assembly GCF_053564925.1 of Oryzias latipes. Lineage (NCBI taxonomy): Eukaryota > Metazoa > Chordata > Actinopteri > Beloniformes > Adrianichthyidae > Oryzias > Oryzias latipes. Next base: position 13,648,634 of record NC_136249.1, on the reverse strand, counting down.
CGCACACGCAATTAGGAGCCGTAAGTGCAGGAGACTTTTGTTCAAAGGTTTTTTAATAAATAATGTCAGGAAAGGAGGAGTTCTAATGAGGTATTAAAAGTTTAAAACCGGATGTAAACATAACAGGAAACGTCTTTGCATCATCTGATCCTGTATACAAATTTCCAGGTACTGGACTTTTGTCATTTTTCTCTTTTCATTTTCAACCGTTTATGACAGATATAGCTGTTTTACAGAATAGTAACCCATTATACCTGTGATTTATCTCATTTATAAATAAATAAATAAAAATGGATGTTAGTGTTATACAGATGTATCTAACAAACATAAACAGAAATTCTCTACAAATTCAAATTAATTACATTTCCCTGATCAGAATTTCCTTATTTATCTAAATCTAATGAGCACACTATTTACCATCCACAGCAAAAGGGCATTTAGCTGATAAAAAATACAACTAATATTCCGTTAGTATTTGGATCATAACGTCATGGTCACCGATTCTGGCTGTACACGTATATGGATGACACTAAAGTTGAATGGGTCACAGATTCTGGTAGTACACCTTCAGCAAGTGACACTAAAACAGAATGGGTCACAGATTCTGGCAGTACACCTACATTGAGTAACATGAAAATTGAACAGGTAACAGATTCTTGTAATACACCTATGGCGGGTCCACTGAAGCGGAATGGGGTAACATAACATCTGATGGGTCAGATTCCGGCAGTACACCTACTGGGTAATATTAAACTGAACAGGCACAGATTCTGGTGTTACACCTGCAGTGAGTACCACGAAAACTGAATGGGTTAGCTTGTGACGCTAGACCGAAGAGGCTGATGATAGCAGCTAGCCTCTGTAACGTTAACATGGCTCAGTCACTGAGAAGCTTTTCTCTTAAATAAAGGTGAATCTCGCATGGCCGTACAATAACAGCGTGTTTGTTGGTGGTTTGGTGAGACGAAGCTGGCGGAGGCTGGGCAGCCTGGTGAGCGGATTCATTCACAAAACAGAGTCGAAGCTCCTGCTAGCGCGCTAGCTTAAGTTAGGGTTCGGAAGAGCGGGGAGGGCAGATGAGCTGCCCGTCTTTGCCTTCACGCTCGCGCCTGAGGATAGAGCGCCGCGCCCCTCGAGGGCTCCAGCCTCGCCGCTAAGCCCGTCTGGGAGTCTCCCGTTCCCGTCGGGGGAGACACGTCGGCTTCACACTTACATATTTTCCCCCGCAGACTCTGTAAAATCCGGATCTTAGCGTCGTCTTCTTCCGCCATGGTCAGGGCTGTCTGTTGTTGCCGCTCCGCTGCATTCAGCGCTGGTTCATCATATCCGTTTATGAATGCAGGCAAAGCGGAGGAGAGCCAGCCCCAACAACACCGCGTCACGTCAGCTCTCGTGCAAACCCGAGAATGAAAACATTTGGAGAAATCTTCAGGTTTTTTTTGTTTTCTCTCTTCAGGAGCTTCTCAGCCTGGAACTGTGTAGGTGGAGCAGTGTTAAAAGGGATTTAAGGTGTCGGAGTTCTTATGCAACGGCACACTTTGGGAGAAACCAGACTTAGAGAAGGACATCTAGCTTAGCTAACTAATCTGGGATACTTCCAGTGAACCAGTTCAGTTCGTGTCTAAAACTGGAGCTAACACGCCAGAACAGACCTGATCATGAACTTTGAGGAGCAAATACCACCTTTTTTGTCTCCTTTAATTATTAATAAACACTAAAAATAGAGAATAAAATAGTAAAATGCCTAAAGATTAAATGTACATTTTGCTGACCATAAAATCAGCTAATAATGTTTGTTTTCTTTGTTTTTGGCTAAACATGTGTTTGATATAGTTTTTATTTATTTATTTGCCCTTACATTTATTTTTTAATAGAACTAATTGTAAAATCTCTTGTATTGTGTGACAACAGTTGGGGCTATTTTTACTTAGAATATTCTATATTTTCTTGACTTTCTTTTTGGGTCTTCTTGGCAAAAACAATGAATATACTTTTACATTTTTTTTTTAGATGCTGCCGGTTTCTTCCTGACATTCTGGAGGCATGTCCTCCAGTCCTGATAATAAGCTGTTTCCAGCACATGATAGACTGAAAACATCAGGTATGGATTATCTACCTCTATATTTAAATATCACCGTACAAAACAAAACCTTTTTTTTTTTTTTACAGAGCAAACACCCCCCCCCCCCCCCCATAAAGTTGATTTTAAAATGGAAAAGCTGCCAAACTTCTGGTTTACTACTCAAATGAATGGATTCAAAGACCCACACAAATGAAAATAACGTTTGGTGTTTTTAACGCGTTCTTGTGACAATTTTTGTTGATGGAGGACATATAGAAAGAAAATTAAGCTTTAACTCACATTTCAGAGTATTTCTTTATTCAAATCGTTGTGAATCTGGAGCAGAAGAAAAATGCAGTTTGTAAAAGCTTGTAAGTGTGACGTACAAAATCTACGGCAAGCAAAAAGGTCCCTACTCTGCTCCATTCTGATGCAGTGACGTGCGGTGAGGTTAATGGCTGGTGAGGCACTGACGTCATCAGTCAGATTTACAAACATATGAACCATGAGTATAAATAACTGAGTAGCTTATTCACCATTTGATTGACAACAGTTAACGTTTTGTTTAAAATATAATTTCAACATGTTTTTTTTCATATACAAACTGCAGCATAGAAAAAAGCACAAACGTTATTATCGTCTTACCTTTAGTTGTAAATAAAGTCCATACGCCGCTCCTTCTGAAGAAAATGAGTTGCCGCTTCCTATCACTTCTTCTAGTATTTTTTAGCGTCATAATCTCAGGGCTCACCGGCGCCCCCTAACATGAGGCACGAGAACTGCAACATGAGGCACGAGAACTGCTGGCCTCACCCAGCGGCTTTTTCGCCGTCGTTTAGCGCTCAGCACAAGAAACACGTCCCTCACATACAGTTATTTATAAAAACAAGCACTGTGCATCATATACATCTGCTAAATTATTTAAACTCAGCTCATATAGTACAAGTGATTGAACCGACATACAGAGAGACAGCAGTACCGTCTGACTGCATAGGTATTGCGCAATCCAAGGTGAGGCTCAGCGGGCTGGTGCCTCATCGCACGTCACTTAGTATCTGAACGGCAAATGCGGAAATTCAGCGATTTTGAAAAGAAAAAACACCCAAAAATGGTACATTTAAATGGAAAATGACCGCAAAGCACAACTTACTGATTAAATATAATAATTGAATTTATTTGTTCTCTTTTCTTCCCATAATGACAGGTGAGGCTGTGCCTCACCTGCCTCTCCTGACTGCACGTCACTGTTCTGATGCATCCGCTTGCAGACAAATAGATCCATGTATGTCTTTGTTTTCCTCGTCTGAGCTGTTATCTGGCTCTAAACTGGATAGCTTCAATACTGCTCGCCGTTTTTGTTACACCCGTAATGTTAGGTTGGGAGTGTGAGGGGTTGCGAGTTTGGGGGAGAGCATGTAAATAGATGGGATGCGCAAAGTGGGCTTCCTCCGTGCCTACATCCTAGAAAACGGCACAGATGTTTTGATTTAGGCTAAAAACGGCATCATCGTAGTTAAAAGACCACTGCGAATGCTTTAAAAAAAAGAAAAAAACTGATTGGACTTTAAATGTATTCATTTCAATTTTTATTTACTTGAAAATTATTTTTACACTTATGTCTATATTTTTTGCAGCATAAAGTGCAAATCAGTCCAAGAAAATTTCCCAGGTAGAGTTTCAGTAAACCATAAAGACTAAAAGCATGCTTCATTCTCAGTGACTGTCAGATACAGACCTGAAAATCATGAAGCTCTTGCATTATTACAGTGACATTACAGTTTAGCAGTTAGTTACCTATTATATTGTATGACTGATTTCATATTCTTATACAATTATCGGTATGAAGCCCATTGAGATGACTATTGGTGTAATATTGGGCTATAGAAATAAAATAAATAAACAGTTGCAATTTTATAAAAAATGTTTTATTATATCTCAAACATATAAAAACAATAGATAAATGCATACACTCACTGATAACTATAGTCAGTCATTAAAAACATGTTTGCAATGGAGTTAGACAGAAGCTGAAGCTTTTTTAAACCTTGTACTAATTCAACTATTATAAACAACAATATAAATGTATTGATAATAATAATATATTGTAGGGATTTTTGAGGGTCATCACATTTAGCGGGTCGTTGCCCCCCCCCCCCCCCCCCCATGCCCATGCCTATATCAGGCCATGATATAAACTAAAGCACAGATGTAGGATTTAGCAAAAATTGGTCAAACTTTGACAAATAAACTAAAATCATCATCTAAAAATGAATCTGTTACAACAGAAAAACTAGTAAAAACCTAGTTTTTCTTAAATGCTGGCTTGATTTATCTGACGTATCAAGCGATTAAAAGCTATTCTGACAGGTGAAACTTTAAACAGCTACTACCTACAGATGATCCTTAAAAGGACAGCTTTCTCTCGATGGATTTTGGCGTCTAATTTATTCTGAAGGTTTTCTTTGTAACGCAGGGATCCATCTTGTTGCACCACACGTTTGCGCTTACCGTCGTTAGAAAGTATCATGGAATTTGGAAACATCTGGAAATCTTGTCTTGAGGCTCATCACAGTTTATGTGGAAGAATGTGGGAACTTTTCAGAAGGCCTCCGCTTCCCCGCAGCTCAAAGAGAAGATCACCAACATATGGCTGACGATCAGGGAAATGGTTCTTGGACAGACTTTGAATGGCTGGCTAAATCATTCTGTTTGGCGTGTTGTGCTTTAGAAACCATGTTTCTGCAGTTGTTCGACGTGACGCTGGAGTGTCAGAGCCATGAGGATTGAATTGTGCGCAGAGATGAAGACCAAGTGCTTATGCTGTCAATATTTTTTATTCAAATATTTCCCCATGTTATTTTTTTCATAACACACAAAGTGAGTCATCTTGGTGTGAATTATTCAAAAGTTTAAACATTGGTCCTTAAAATGAAAATTTCCAAATATCAAAGTATTAAAGAAAAAGGGTCTACCTAAAAAGTGCAACACATCAGGTCCAGGGAAGTGGGCTGGAGGTTAAAAAATGTGACAAAGATGATTTTGCTCATAAAGTGAAGTTTATCTGACAGTGCAGATTCTCGTATAATATTGCACAGCATTTAAAAAAATTCCACGTGCCAGTGGCTCTGCCTTACATGCATAGACAATGAACAAAAAAGAAAAAGAGATTGTATCAGCGTTTGTTATTTTATCCAAAAAATAGTCTGTGGTGCTTTGTCTGAATTCCCTCACTACTTCCTGACCCCTATAAAGACCAGCCCTATATAGTGTGGGACTATCCAGTGCCCTGGATTTTAATGTGATTCATGCTCACTACTTTATTTCTTAATTGCCAAATGCAACACCATCTATTTCCTTCACTACCCTAATGCATCAGTTCTTACCTAGCGTCATAAAAAATAGGTGGAATCTAGTATGTTAGCGCAACATTTGTTAACCATGTCAAAGAGCACATGCTTAGTAGGGGTGGGATTATATAAGACCGCCTCTTCCCACTCCTTTTCAACCAATAAATCGAGCCCTACGAGCCCTGACTTTAGTTAATGATCACTATATTTAATTAAGTAAATGTGACTTGTGTCTTTGTTTTTGTTTAATCTATGCATTTCATCATTTCTGCAATGAGTTTTTTTATTGTTTTGACTACAATACTTGAAATAAATTTATCAATATCACTAAATCTGGTCAATTCTATATCTTCTGTCTCACTTTGAAATAATTCCGCCAAGCCCGGCTACTAGGCGGCGCTTCTTCTTGGTTCCTGTCAGTAGCAAATACTGATACACAAACGTACTGCGCCCTCTAGCGGCAATGGTGCAGCGATAGGGCGGTCGTCCCATGATCGTAATATTGCAGGTTCGATTCCCGGCTTGTCCACGAGTCAAAGTGTCCTTGGGCAAGACACTGAACCCCACCTTGCCTCTGGTGGGAGGTTGGCGCCAGTGTTCGGCAAGCGGAACTGCCACCAGTGTGTGAATGTGTGTGTATGACTTGGTGAATGGGTCTGTGACTCTAAAGGCGTTGGTGTAAGTAGAAAAGCGCTATATATAATTTTGAAAAATCACATATAAGTTTGCCCCTTGACCAAATTATGTAAAAAAAGTTATACTCCGAAAAATACAGTACATATAGACAATTTACAAAGACTGTGCATGAATCCACTGTATTCTGACAATGAAAACATGGATGATTTATAAATAATAAATGCAAGTAAATTATTTTCAAATGACAAATAGTTCAAACGCAACGTTTTGTGGTCTATGTTCACCAATCTAGTAAGTATCTATCTAGAGACTTCTAGAAAGTTTCCAGTGCACCAGATTTTGAAATGAAATATTCAGACATCCCAAAACAAAACGGCGATCGTCCTATATAATGCACCAAGCAGTGAGGGAATTCAGACAAAGCCTGGGTCTCTGGGTTCAGGAAGAAATGTCATTCTGTTTACATGTATGACTCTCATATTAAGGTTTGAATAGGCAGATTTTCAGTTTCCAAACCACATGAGAGGTCTGTCTGTACATCTAATACAGGGGCTCCTCTTTGCACACCCATTTGTCTGTGTTCAGTAGCGTGGTGGGTGTAGCTACAGTGTCGCTCCTTCTGAGCATCTTGTTGGACTTATCGTGGTCACCGTGGCCATTTTTTCCCGGTCTCACTGGGATGTTTTTGTTGGTTTCGCCGTCTTTATCGAAAGGTTGTCTTTTTGACAGTAGATGCAAAGACTGCTGCTCGTCCATCCACTTTTTGGCCACTTCATGTTTGACCTTTGGTGAGGTGAGGGAGAACATGGAATTGGCGTGCGGGGAAGCTGGCCTCCTAGTAGTGGGCTTTGACACATCTTCGTAGAGGACCGAATGCGAGAGGTCTGTAGTGTCCTCTCTTTTAGGCGTACTTTTGCTACACGAGAAGTCCTCTCCTTCCATGCTTTCACTTTTTATGTCAGTGCCTCCCTGATTATCGCTGTCCTCTGTTTTGATGGCATCTCGCTTACTATCCTCACCCTCATGTGCTGAGAATGTAGAGCAAGGCATGCATGTGTTAAACCCACACCCCTTTGTCTCCTGGTGTTTTTTCTCGTGGCTCCTCTTAGTGGCCAGGTACAGAAACCGCTGCGGACAAAAGGAGCAGCGGTATTTCTTCTCTGGGTTGGGACTCCGAGGTGTGTTACCGAAGCAGGAACCATCTTCCATGCAGCTGTTGCAGATGTAATCAGCGGCTGCAGGTGCCTCACCTGGAGGGCCTTGCTTACCACAGGTCTTGCAGAAATAAGGGTGAGAGCCAATCACGTGAGCTCTCAGACCGGTCTCTGTGATGAAAGAGCTATCACATATGTCACAGGTGTAAGTGGCTCTGGGGCTGCTGTTGCTTGGGTTCTGTTTGGGTCCTGTAGTCGTCCGGTCGACGTGAGCCTCACTGCCAGCCGTTCTGTCCACACACGGCTCGGGATGAAGATGAAACAAAGCTTTTCTGTGCTTGTATCGGAGCTTTTTGATCTTTTTCTTCGCTTTGTATGAGTAATACGGACGCCAGAGCTCATCAGCTGTGTCGCAGTCGTTGGTGTCTTCAAACATGTTGGTTTCTGTGGCAGTAGCATCTGGTCTATATCGGAGTCTCTGACTTTCTGATTTTTCTCTTCTCTGAGGAGATTGATTGAGGATTTGGCCACCATTCAGATCTCGGATCCTCCTTTTCTTTCTGGGGAAGAGTTTAGAACCTTTGATTTGGCGTCGGATGATGGCCTCATTGCCTATTTTTACCGTAATCTGGCAGAGAGGCAGCGTGTTACTGTCAACCGATGCACCCTGACATGCAGGCTTGGCGATGTACGTCTCTGTTTTTGCCCCAAACCGATTCTCCGTGCTTGACTGAAGGATTTTCTTGGTCATGTCCTCAACTCTCTTTGCAGAAGCAGATAGTTCGCCTAACTTTTTAACGGTGCTCATGGAGCTTAAGAACGACACGTTATTATTGACGCGCTCTGGGTTTAACACCACTTGTGAGTCATCGGTATAATCTGCAGCAAAATTCAAGTTTGGCTGCACGGAAAAAATGGCGCTCCTGCTTTGAAAAGGCTCATCTCTACTTTCTTCATTCCTTGGACCACATTGACTCTCCAACTCAACGTTCAGACTTTGGTCCACATCAAGTGGCTTGTCATAGCTGATACGAGGCATGACCGGGGAGACCATCTTTGTTGTGGCCATGAATGTCAAAGGGATCGAACTTGCGTCGGGAAGGCCCACCAGACCATTATCGTCAAATGGCGATATGAGAGAACTGCTGCTCAGAGAAGACGGCTCACTTCCTTCTAGACTCTCAGAGTAGGTCTGACTGTACGTCTTGTACTGTCTTTTTCTGAACTTCATGGGCAGAAGCCTGTAGAGCTTTATGGGGTAAACGCTCCCCTTCAGCCCGCCGTTGGCTGATTTCTTCTTAACTGCCAGACTTGGATCAATGCCATGAAAGGACTTCTGATGGTTCTTCAAGATGTAATACGTCATGAAGGTCTCCAGACAGAAAATGCACTGATAGCGCCGTTCACCTGTGTGCCAGATTTCATGCTTAGTTCGGTACTCTGCCAGAGCAAAGACTTTATTGCAGTAATGACATGGGTAGGCCCTCCTCCAGGAGTGCACGTTTTCATGGCGTTTCAAGCTCGACAAGGTGACATAGACGCGTTTGCACACGCTGCAGTTATATTTCCTCTGACTGCTGCTTGGCTTCACTGTCTTTTCACCGTGTGTTTGGTACATTGGAATGGACTCTGGAGTGGGAGGGCTGGACAGGCCAGCTGGGGAGAGTGATGTCACTACGTCTTCTGCTTTATTTTCTTCTGTGTCTTCTGGAAGGCGGTCGGTCTCTTTTGGTATTTTCCTGACATCTCCCATGGATGGGCCTCTTGCCGCCTTTGGACAGCCCTGCTCGTGGTTGCGTAGCCGTTTGAGGTGTATGAACTTTCTGTGACAAAATTTGCAAAACAAATGACTTACAAAACGCTTTTTATGCACCTCTGAGTGAAGGATGAGAAGAGCTTTGTTAGAGAATATCTCTGGACAGTGCTCGCAGCTGTAGATCAAAATGCTGTCCTCTGTGTGAGGAGAGAGGGGTGGTGGGCCCAACTCCTTATGGGGGCTGTCAGCAGCTGCTGGCGCTCCCGAGTTCATTTGCTCCTCCGCCTCTGCCTCTGAATAGAGGGAAGGCGGCGTCAACACGGGGACGCTTGCAGCAGAGTCCGTTAACACAGGTGTTATTGTGTTTGGCGTTTCCACTTCTGCTTCTGCTGGGAACACACTTTTCCCTAAAACGCCCCTCAGCCTGTGGCGCTTTTTAAGCGGCCCGGCGTTCTTGTAAATGAGGTTTTTTGGCTGCGTCATGGCTGGCTTGCAGGCCTTCTTGCTGTCCGACTGACTGCTTTCTTTGCCTTCAGTGGATTTGTTTACTGCATACGAGTGCTCCGACAGCGTGTGGGTCGTCTCGCCGGTCCCGTTAGGGCAGGACGTGGAGCTTGAAGGGTGTTGGGTCAAATCTGGAGACTGCCTCTCGCTGTTGGCTTCAACCAGAGGGGTGAAAGGGTTGTTGGTGGGGCACTCTTCCGTGATAGAAAAGGCATTGGTGATGCGAGGCCCTCTGCTGCCGTCTACCTCGTCTGCTCTTACGAGGTCCTTCTTTCTTTTTTTAAACATGTTTGTGGATTTATCACATTCATCCTGCTTCTCCTCTTCTGCAAGCATTTCCAGAAATGGAATGCCCAGTCTTTTGCCAGCTGCCGTGAGTCCCCTTCTGTCTTCTGCGCCATCTGAGGCCGCCTTTGAGCAGTATATGAAGTTGAGGATGTTGGCAAACACCTCTGATTTAAGGTCCAAAAGCTCCAGGACTTGGCCAGAGGTCCACGGGTCTGGGGTCGTCAGAGCATTCCTGAAATACCTGCTGCAGGCCGCCAGAATGTTCTTGTGGGCTCGAAACTTGACATCCTCCACCACAATGGTTACGTCACAGAAGAGGCCTTGTGAGCGCTGCTCATTGAGCTTGTTTAGCACGGCGAAAGGGTGCGCGCTGTCCATCAGGTCCGGATAAACGAGGGGACCGCAGTCATCTGGAAAAAAGCCAAGATCATAGTTAGTCCAGATTACTTCAAAACAGAGAAGGTGGCTTTTTATTGAGGCCTAGAAGGTTACTATGATGGAAGTCCTGCTTCCTCCTTTCTAACACTAGATGGCAGCATAATTCTTACAGACCAGTCTGTGCAACATAGGACATCATGCTGAGCAGCTTCTTACAATAAATACCTTTGCAACATTTTTGTCTTAAATTAAAAACAAAAACATTTAACAAAAATTTACAAATTTAAAATTAAAATAATATTTTTGTTTTTATAAAAATGTAGACTCTTCTGTGTTTCTGTAAACGCAACATACTGTATATCACTTATTTAGACATTGTGTTGAGAACATTTCCACAGAAATATAGATAAAAGTCTAATTTCTCTGTTTTATTTTTTGTTAAATTCATCATTGTTAAATTCTTAACGGGCTGCACATGAGCATGAAATGGAATAAAGTGAAGGTGATCCACGGCTGCTTTTTTTTTTGTTAGTCCAGTTACTTTCCATGTGGAGTTTTTTTTTTTTGGCAGTAACATCTCACAATTATCTCAATCTTAATATAAAAAACAATAAGTTTTCCTCTCGGCGCGGTGGTAGTATCATGATGAGAGAAAAGGCCGCCTCTGATGTGATGCTTTTATACTCACAGTCATAAAGAAAAGCATGAAGGCAGCCTTAACCTTCAGGTGTGACTCTAATTCATTACAGAACATACAATGAACAGAATGACATTTAGGCGGCTTCTTAGCATTCATTCCTCTGCATTAAAGCTGGGCGATAAATCGATTTTTATTGATTAATTCAAATTTGCTGTTTAGGCATATTTTTTTGGGGGGGAAATTAGGATTTTTTTTTTCACTTGCACGCTGCTCTCTTGGGTTCTGTTGTTTGGAGAAAAGGTCAGCCCGCTCGTCTGTCACGACAGACTGATGTTAAAATGGCAACTGGCGCTGACCAAAAAATTCAAATTAAACTTCAACTTTATTTATAAATCGCTTTTCATGCTACAGAGCATCTCAAAGTGCCTCCCAGAGAAAGAATAAAAGATAAAAATAAGATAAAAATATAGTAGTTAAAATAATAAACATAGTAAAAATAATACAAATAATAATAAAAAATAAATGAATTAATAAAACACACAAAACCCAACACATACATATCCCACCATTAAAATCAAAACAAATCAAATTAGTTGTTAAAATTTTATAAAATAAAATAAAAACATATGGACAAGTAAAAACTATGTAAAAGCTTTTCTAAAATGATGTGTTTTAAGTTTTTTCTTAAAAACCTCCACAGTGGCTGACGCCCTCACGTCCTCAGGCAGGCTGTTCCACAGGCGAGGCCCACGGTGCTGAAAGGAGGCCTCGCCGTGGGTTTTAGGTGTGAAAAGGAACTTTTTCTTCAGTACTATGGAACTGGCTTGTTTTTGGGTGACTTGGAGCAACAAAATCTGTTTGAAGCTTCCACAACTATAACCGTCGGTCAGAAAAGGCTTCTCACTACAAAATACTGAAGCCAGCAGCAGCTCACAAAACACGCCGTTTTACAAGCAGTGATTGTATTTAGTTGCAGGTCAACTCCTAAAGGAGATGTCAAAATTAAAGAATTTTTGTTTTACTATAAAAAGGAAATCGGAAAATCCTTTCTTTGTGAACATATCTGAGGTTTTATTTGTAGGCCATAGCCCTCCAACGCATGCGTACGTCAGCTCACCTCAGATGTTTATTTAAAGTGTGTAATCTGAATAGTTCAGCGAGAAGGTGACTCAGAGCACACCATCAGACTATCACAGAAATGAAAGAAGGGATTAGTTTACCTTATTCATGTGGTATTTTGGCCAAAGAAAGTTAAATGACTTAATGAAAACACAAAGAAATCCCAAAAACGCAGGGATATTTCAGGTTTGAGGCGGTCCAGACTGAAAGGCCTAGATTTCTGGTCCGTCGCAGATGTCGACCTATCGGGAGTTCAGCTGGTCTTTGAGCGGCAGTGTCTGCAGAGGGATTTCACTCAGCATGATGCTGTGAGGGTGACCCCGCTCCTATCACTGCCACCTGAGCCCACGCCGCCTCGCTGATGTCTGAGCGCCGGCAGCTGGAAGTCTCACGTCAGTCTGGTGATTCAGCTCACCTGCACTGAGATTTCACATGGTTTGTCTGAGCTGCAGGAAGGTTCTTGTGCAAAAGAGGATTCGGTTAAATAATCTGGAGGTCACTCCGTTTTTATTTTGTGAAAATGTGTTTCTGCTCTTTAAATGACCAGGAATAACTGGTATTTAGAACCGTTTCCGATTCTGGATATATTTTTCCTCGACAGGATAGACTTTGGTTAGCCATTTTTTGATGATATACGGTCATCCATTGGCCCCTTTTTAAAATATATATATATATATATATATATATATATTTGGACATTTGTTTTTCACTTTTGTGACTGTGCAACAAATACAAGATGGCCGCCGTTCTGGAAAGCCTCACAATCGGATGAAACAACCGCCCTGCTGCCTTCTGCCTCAGACAGGCCTCCGTTGTCATGGCAACATGCTATGGCGCAGCACTTATTGGGATTCAGCTGGCTGGCGATCGAGCGGCTTCCCTCACCCTCACATGCACACTGACCTGGATGAAGGGAACCTGCATCAATCGGGCCTCACCTTTGTCTTCAACTTAACACCTGTTTTTCTAAAAAAAACAAAAAACAGCACTTTGTTATCAGAAACGTGTCGTCGAAAGTGCGGGTGGATTTCAAAGAGTTTGATTCTGTAGTATTAACCTCTCTACCAGCTGATTTTTTAACTGAACTATATTCATTTTGTGTCCATTTTTACCGACGAGAAAATTGGGACGTTGTCGCCGCCGCTTTTGGGGCCGCCACACCTCCACCCAGGTTACGATCAAAGTCAAAGTTAATAATACTCTTTTAGTGAAAAGTCGAAATCCCCACAGGCGAAACCACAAACTGAGAAATGACGGTGCAGCACTCCGAGAAACAAAGAGCGAACTGTCAGTCGTCTGTAGGCACCTCTGCAAAGCAGACTTCCGCAGAACTACTCTGAAATTGAGTGTAAACATGCAAAACATACCTTAGTCAATCAGAAAAGTGAGAGGCGGCGAGCAGGAAGCCGTGTTCATGCAGAATTCCCTTCCCTACAGCCTCATGTTTACCAAGCTTCTCATTAAAAAAACCCAAACCAGTTTGAGGAGAGCAAAGCGAAAGTATTTTCCCCCTATGATGGTGGCTGAACAGCCGTGTTGTCAGGAGCAGAGCTGTTTCTGACGTCTTTCTTCCTCTCCCTCCCTCTCAGCGTGCAGATGACTCCAGCATCTACGTCCTTTCGCCTCCATCCGTGCAGCCAATGTCCCGGCTGTGCCTCTTCCAGGGGGATAACTCGCAGCTTATGCCGCTAAAGTGGAGCACGCGTGGGTGAAAACGGGGCTCATGGGCGCGTTTGTTCGGGAGCCACTGAGCAGGAAACGGCAACTTTTTCTAAGCTGGGTGGAGGACCGAAGGGAGAGCCGAGGGTTGCAGGGCGCCACATCAGCTCCGGTCTGGACTCCACGGCTGCATTCTGGTCTGTGCCGGGAGTCGGTCTCCTTCAGTGCATGTGGACCGTAGCAGGGAAACCATTTAGCAACGTTCAAAAGCCGGCAGCACTCTTAGGAGGAACATACATCCTCCACACAAAAACGACGCCGTCTGCTTCCAGCTGGCGCGCACAGCCTCTGACTGTGCAGCCGCACCATGCTTATTCAGTCAGAGTGGTTAGATAACGTGGAAGCAGACGAGAGGCGTCCCCCGCTGCACTGCGCAGCCACGGCATGCGGGACAGATGTTCAGACAGGCTTTTTTTTTTTTGTGGCGGGGGAAACCAACGTAAGCTGTGTGCTCCCAGCAGGGATTCAGAGGTGGACCAACGTGGAGGCTGCTGCTGCTGCTGATTGATGCAAAAACAGCAGATGCGTCAGCACTGCAGACGGGGGGGAGGGGGGAGGAAGCTAAACGCTCCAAAGCCTCGGAGGACAGAAGCGACTGTTTACAAAAGATGACTGCAGAGGATTTTTACCCAGACTAACTACACTACAAAAACGCAAACCTGAGAAAATAAAAAGACCTTTGTTTCAAGAAAAAAATGTCCTATTTTCTGTGTTGCAAGAAAAAATATTCGTATTAAGAAAGTCTTTAAATAGCAACACTTATTTAAAGGAAAATTTTCACATTTAAAACTATTTTATGACTTATTTTAAGGCGGCGTGTTTTTGCAGTAAAGAGGGACCCTAAAATTAGATAAAGCAGACTAACATTTAGAAGAAAATCACTAGAAAGTAGTCAAATGATTTGTCTTCGCAGTAAATCGTTTTTACATAACAAGAAATCTTACTATAAGAAACAAGGAGTTCCACATTAGCATTCAAAAAAGGAAAAATAAACTAAAAAGCTCACTTTGAGATAGAATTACTTCAAACTGAATGTTAAACAGCCCATAACAAGGTTTTTGCTAGTTCTATGCAAATGGTTTGAATTTTTGGAGTGTTTACGTACCTATAAGTAGTGCATTTTGATTATAGCGACAAAAAAACTAGTGCAATACTAAGTGGAAATGAGTCATTTTAGAACAAAATGTGAACAAAAGGAGAAACAACCCAAATCTGAAACTAGCACTTAACATAAATCTAATTTTTTGTCATTAACATAATGCCAATCAATGGCAATTTAACTTTATTGAACTTTATAATAACATTCTTAAAACTGAACCAAAAATAAGAATTTGAGTTTTTTTGAGTCTTAAATCAAGTTTTTCCATTGTTAAGAGTTTAGATCCAAAAGAAATTTCACTGATTTTAAAAATAATTTCCTTATTCGTAGATCCTAGCTCTAATCAGACAGATAACTGTACTGATTTTGAGAAAAGCTTGGAAAGGTATAGAGCAGGGATGTCCGGCCGGCGTTTAAATTTCCACCGGCCCATGGGCTCCTTTTGTAAAATCAACGATATCAACTGTAAATGAAAAAGACAAGTGAACAGTGAGGGCCACGGTTTCCAGGAAAAAGGAAAATTGTGCTTTTTGTTTCAGTGAAATATGAACCAACCGTGTCTGCCTAATATGCCAAGAGACTGTGTCTGATTTCATAGAGTTCAATGTAAAGAGCAGACAAAACATGTTAACTATGACAAGCTAACTGGGATGAACGCTGCAAAAGATTGACAAATCATTTTGGTAAAAACGTCTTTAGATGCGTTTATTTTCGATGTGAAGAAATTATAAGTATACCACAGCAATAAAATGTTCATTAAATAGTTCATTTGCATTTAATGCGGTTCAAATAGCTGAAAAAATAGCAGGCCAAATAGTTAGCTGTCAAACATTTTCACCTCATCAAATCTGGTCCTCTGTAAAGAATTTGGACACCACTGGTGTAGCGCAAAGAGAAGGGAAAACAACTTCAAAATATCTTGAATGTCTAAAAAAGTTACAATTAAATAAAATTACAGTCTGTAAAAAAATCTTCTGCAAACGGTTGCATCAGATTGCATCAGACGGAGCAGGGAGCTCCAAAATAAGCTTTTATTTAAAAAACGACAGTTTTCCATCTGCTTCTCATTCGCAACGATTTGAATAAATAAATACTCAGAAATGCAATTTTGAGCTTAGTTGTCTTATTATATGTCCTCCATCATGAGGAAAATGCCACAAGAACATGTAAAAAAAAAAAAACACCACTTTTGATTGGAGTGGGTCTTTAGAAGTCGATGGCGGCTTTTTACAATCTATTAGGTAAAAAAGGAAATGTGTGTTTTTTTTTAATAGTTCCATCTGCTGATCTTAGAGCATCACAGTCTTAAGTTGGAACAAAAATAAGTTCAATGGGTTACACCTCTTCACAAAGCTCTGCTAAATAGAAACCGGAACGGAACACATCTTCACAATTCAGCAAAAACGGTTTCTGCTGTAAATTTATTTGTTGTTCTTTTTTTCTTCTTCTGTTCTTATAAAAAAGCGGATGCATCGAGAGCGAAACAGCACAAAACTAAAAATGCAATGAGTCAAGAGTTAATATTTAGCATCAAGGGGGATTCCGTCTGCAAGTAGACCTCTAACCTCTGACTCATCTAAAGAAACCATTTCTTGGTTGAAATCACACTTTTAGAAGTGCTCCTTCCTTTATTCTAGAATGAAACTTAAACTCGTCGTTGCGTTTCTGCACAAAACGCGTTTACTTCAAATATTAAGCTTTTAAAAAGTCACCAAATCTGCTACAAAACGGGTTTCTTTAAACATAGCAACAGCAATAAGTCCAAAATTGATTAAATTTACACATTTAATGCAAAGGCTACTGGGAGAATTTGCTGTTTATGCCTATTTTTGTTAAGTCATTAAAGATTTCATTCATTTTTTTCAGAAGAATTTGTATGAAGTTTCAACATTTACCCCTTCACAGCAACTTAGTCCTGTTCAGGAGTCTGCCAACTCCTTTGTTCTTCCATCTGTGACTGAACACCACCCAGCCTCTGCCGCTTCCTTTATGAGATCAAATTCTGAGTCAGCCAAGGTCTCATCATCATCAGGACGGCCGCAGACGCTTTCCTGTTCGCCAGGAAATGACTTCTCCAGCTTTGACCAAAAGCTTGACTTTCCCATCAGCAGCAAACGCCACGTTTCATTTCTTTCTCACATTTATCGATATAGACACACAAAAAAAAGTCCCCCCCCCCCAGATCGATCATGTGACAACGGATGTGTGGAAACTGTAAAAGTAGCACAACAAAAAACAACAAAAAAAGATGAAAATTGTGGTCCCCAACACTCGTGCAGAAAGACCGAGAAGAAGTTGACTGCAAAGAGCAGCCAGGAGCCTCTGAGGGCATCTGAAGCTCAATGTTGAGGAAATGCTAAACCAACACTGCTCTCCTCCTCTGATTCAGTTATGTCAAGGACTCCAACTTCCACACAGCATTTTGGGATTCTCAGAAATGAAATCTCCCTTTGTTTCTATGTGTGACATTTTCTAATATGCCTTTATTCTTTAACAATCCCTGAATTGTTGTAACTCCTTTTCTGTGGGAGCTGTGGGCAATTCCAGCCGTGGGCAGGAAAGATCTCTAGTGGGTCTCGTCTGAGTTGGAATCTGGATCAAAGCTGTAGCGCCGCTGTTGCTCGCCGTTTTTGTTGCATCGGTAATGTTAGGTTAGGGCTGTGAGGGGCTTTAAGCTAGCGAGAGAGAGTGGAAACGGAGAACTCTCGGTAACGGGGAGGGGAAATGGTTAGTTCTGCGCCAGCGGTCCCGCCCACAACTCAAAGGTGAATATCTAATGAACTCCTGCCGCTCTACAGAAACTACGTCCTAGAAGCCGACACAGGTTTGTTTGATTTGGGCTCAAAACAAAATCATCAAAAAGACCACTGGAACGCTTTGAAAATCAAAAGATAAATAACAAGTGACGCTGCAATAAATCAGTGACCTGTCCTTCGCCTTACAAGTAACTTGGATAAGCATCAGCAACCCCTGTGACCCTCCGCTGCACAAAGCGGGTTTGGATGATCATAACATTTATGTCACAAGCGGGACATTTGCAGAACCAGAAGATGAAGTAAACAGACCTCAGTGATCTCCTGTGGTCTCTGCTACGGCCTGTGGGGACATTCCTCAGTAGGGAGGCAGAGGGAGCATGACGAGGCAGAGAAGGCCTTGTAGCAAAGCACACTAACTCTATCATCCCTGATAGCACCTTTTGCAGCCATAGGAAGCAGACACACATACCAAAGGGCCTCTGTGCAGAAGGTCCAGCCAGGCCCGCCTGTGTCGCAGTGGAAATCTCTGTTGTTTGTTCAGGAGAAGAGAGCGCTCATCCGGCTAACGTTCCTCCTCCAGCCTAGGTTGGGCCTTTACCTCCCTCCCCTGTCACTTCTGTTGCTGGGCTGTGGTTCTGGGAGACGAGCGCTCCCACCCCCCGGTGCCAAGTTGCCCTCTGTAGGCTACCGCCATGGCTGCGTCATTCCTGCTGCATCACTGACCCACAAAGAGGTGTTGAGAAGGAGGGGTGGGAGACGCGTGAGCGTGGATCTGCATGGCCCCAGTGAACAAACGGACGAGGCTTCCGTTCTGCCTCAGTATGAGGCCTTGACGCTGCTTTGGTATTCAGGAAGTGGGTCTGGGAGACAGATCCTTTATTGTTACGTAATGAATATTTTTCCTTCCAGACTCAGCTGAGACGGTGGCGTGGGAGGCTAATAATAGGGCATGGAACCCAAAAGTGATAAGAGTTCAAGGCACTGTGAGATCCGTACAGCTGAGTCAAAGAACATTAAGAACAGACCCATACATATGTGCGTGTGCATTTTAATAAACAGTTTTCTGACTCAGGTTGAGACATGGTGTTATTTTCTAGTAATAAACAGCCTGCTTTTTTCCCCCTACATTAGTTGTTTCTTGATGCATCAAAGTGTCTGCAAACACAATAAATAAAACAATATAAAATCCTTACCTTTGTCTTGTGTTACAGTTGCCTTCTTGCTCAGGTTTCATGCGAAATGTGATCTTTGAAGCAGATTTTCTTACTCTATGTCAGTGCATTTGATTCAAGTCTAGAACCAAAGAGGTATTTAGGCCTGCAATTGTTACAGAAACCACAGCACTTGCGTTATTAGCACACGGTCTCTCCTCCCATCATCTCTTCTTCTTGGCCATATTACTCCCTCTGGTGGCTACCTGGGGGATCGCAGCAGGATCTCACACAAACATTAGTTTTTTGTGAGGATCTCAGTGTGTGTGTGTATATATATATATATATATATATATATATATATATATATATATATATATATATATATATATATATATATATATATATACATACATAGATACATAGATACATATATATATACAGAAATGAAATTTCCCCATTGTGGGATTAATAAAGTCATCTATCTATCTATCTATCTATCTATCTATCTATCTATCTATCTATCTATCTATCTATCTATCTATCTATCTATCTATCTATCTATCTATCTATCTATCTATCTATACACAGAGTACAGTACAGTATATACAGTACAGACCAAAGGTTTGGACACACCTTCTCATTCAAAGACTTTTCTTCATTTTCATGACTGAAAATTGTGGATTCACACTGAAGGCATCAAAACTGAATTAACACATGTGGATTTATATACATAACACAAAAGTGTGAAACAACTGAAAATATGTCATATTGTAGGTCCTTCAAAGTAGCTACCTTTTGATTTGATTACTGCTTTGCACACTCTTGGCATTCTCTTGATGAGCTTCAACAGGTAGTCACCTGAAATGTTTTTCACTTCACAGGTGTGCCCTGTCAGGTTTAAAAGTGTGATTTCTTGCCTTATAAATGAGGTTGGGACCAACAGTTGAGGTTTCTTCGTTTTTTCCAGAATCCGTTTTTTTTTAGGAGTTTTTCCTTACCGCGCGAAGGGGGGGTCTAAGGGCAGGGATGCCAGTATAGCTTAGTCAGTTTGTTAGTTCATTTTAGTATTTTCCTATTGAACTCTTTGTATTCATGATCCTTTTGAGTTCATGTTTACTTCGAAGCCCATCGAGACAAATGTTGTTGTGATTTTGGGCTATACAAATAAAATAAATTAATTAATCAGTTGTGTTGTCCAGAAGTCAGGTGGACACACATATGCTAGTCCTACTGAATAGACCTTCAAGCACTACACAGAAACTGGCTCACATGACTTTGAAAACTGTCATTTCCTTCCAGGAAAGGAAGACCAAGAGTCACCTCTGCTGTGGAGGATAAGTTCATCAGAATCACCTGCTTCAGAAATGGCAGGTTAACAGCAGCTCAGATTAGAGAGCAGGTCAATGGCACACAGAGTTCTAGCAGCAGACACATCTCTACAACAACTGTTAAAAGGAGACTGTGTGAATCAGGCCTTCATGGTAGAATATCTGCTAGGAAACCACTGCTAAAGAAAGGCAACAAGCAGAAGAGACTTGTTTGGGCTAAAGAACAAAGGAATGGACATTAGACCAGTGGAAGTCTGTGCTTTGGTCTGATGAGTCCAAATTGGAGATTTTTGGTTCCAACCACCGTGTCTTTGTGTGACGCAGAAAAGGTGAACGGATGGACTTTACATGCCTGGTTCCGACTATGAAGCATGGAGGAGGAGGTGTGATGGTGTGGGGGTGCTTTGATGGTGACACTGTTGGGGATTTATTCCAAATTGAAGGCATACTGAACCAGCATGGCTACCACAGCATCTTGCAGCAGCATGCTATTCTATCCGGTTTGCGTTTAGTTGGACCATCATTTATTTTTCAACAGGACAAAGACCCCAAACACACCTCCAGGGTGTGTGAGGGCTATTTGACCAAGAAGGAGAGTGATGGGGTGCTGCATCAGATGACCTGGCCTCCACAGTCACCGGACCTGAACCCAATGGAGATGGTTTGGGGTGAGCTGGACCACAGAGTGAAGGCAAAAGGGCCAACAAGTGCTAAGCATCTCTGGGAACTCCTTCAAGACTGTTGGAAGACCATTTCAGGTGACTACCTGTTGAAGCTCATCAAGACAATGCCAAAAGTGTGCAAAGCAGTAATCAAATCAAAAAGTGGCTACTATAAGGAACCAAGAATATGACATATTTTCAGTTATTTCACACTTTTTTGATATGTATGTAATTCCACGTGTTAATTCGTAGTTTTGATGCCTTCAGTGTGAAAATACAATGTTTTTAGTCATGAAAATAAAGAAAACCCTTTGAATGAGAAGGTGTGTCCAAACTTTTGGTCTGGTGTGTGTGTGTGTGTGGGTGGGTGTGTGTGCGTGTGTGTGTGGATGTGTGTGTGTGCGCACCTGATCCAACTTAAAAAATGAGCTTGGCATTACCAAATTTTTGATCATTTTAATTTACATCTATTTCGTGTTCCGCATTGGCTCCTCTGGCTGCAATTATATTTTTTTATTTATTTAATTGAATGTTAACCGTGTTAAATCAGATTACCTTGACTACCAATGCCGCCCAGCAGAGGGTGCAAGAACAATTCGCTGGTAGATGAAAACCGGAAATGCGTATGCCGAAATTGACCCCTTGCCCCACGCTGACGTCATCAGCACTCCTGTGTTTATTTATCTGTTCGATTTGTTTAACTGCTTTATTACCGAGGAGACAGGCAGAGACCGACATTTAAAATTAAGATTTTAACTAGATGTATTTGTGTCCTCCTTTACTTATACTATATATATATATATATATATATATATATATATATATATATATATATATATCGCTTCTAGTAATAATTAAAAAAGGAGATTACCTTGTCAAAATAAGAACAAAAACATAGCTAATCAAGATATAAGGAAGGTATCTTAATGTGCAGCGTTTTGTTTCATTAAATACGTTTTTAATTGAAAAATCAGAATCAGGTCTAAAAAAATTGTACATTTACAATTTTTTGATGTACATTTTACATCAAGTAAAATTGTACATTTTACTTGTACACAAGTAAAATTTTACTTGTACACAAGTAAAATGTCTATATTACATATTTACTGATGCTATGGAATATTGTGCTGCTCCATGTTAACGCTTGGAAATGCCTGAAAATAATTAACTCCTACAGCATCAGTGTTGCCTCTCTGGTTCAATATGTTCTCAAGATTTCTGTAGTATTGCACTAAGTTCCTCTCTTCTCACGTGTATTTATATTCTGCTGTAAAATATTCCTTTAAATACCACAATCGTCTCATATATCTAGGTCAAATTGACAATAAGGTGATTTCCCCTCTTTATGCCACACAACCAACCAATTCAATGTTGTTAGCAACCTGTTTTCAAGTGAGAAGCCAAACAACTGCAGTGAAAACTCCAAGTGTTTCTGCATTTTTGGAGAGGAAGGCAATCCCAGGTTTTCCTAGAAGGTTAACAAATTGGAGTGAAATCATGTCAGAACTTACACCTATAGTTCTCCTACGTCATTGATCACTCTTTCAGTGTAAAGCAGGTTTTGGGCCTCTGAGTATTGATGAAAGAGATGATAGTTACACTGTTATTTGGCCTTTGGTTGAGATGCAGAGAGCAGAGACTAGAAAATGCAGAGAAGAGTCAGTGGTTGAATGTAAATATATAGTCAAAACTATAAATATTTGGACAGAGACACATTTTTTTCCAATTTTGTTTCTGTACATTACCACAGTGAATTTTAAATAAAACAACTCCGATGCCATTGAAGTGCCGACTTTTAGCTTTTATTTCATGGGTTGAACAAAAAGATCGTATAGAAATGTGAAAAACGAAAGCCTTTTTTTAAACACGATCCCTTCATTTCATGGAGTTGTAAGTAATTGGACAAATGAAAAAACTGAAAAAAAATTGTCATTACTAATACTTTGTTGGCAATGACAGCCTGAAGTCTTGAACTCATGGACATCACCAGATGCTGGGTTTTCTCCTTCTGAATGCTCTGCCAGGCCTTTACTGCAGCGGCTTTCAGTTGCTGTTTGTTTGTGGGCCTTTATGTCTGAAGTTTAGTCTTCAACAAGTGAAAATGCTCAATTGGGCTAAGATCAGGTGACTGACTTGGCCATTCAAGAATATTCCACTTCTTTGCTTTAAGAAACTCCTGAGTTGCTTTGGCTGTATGTTTTGGGTCGTTGTCCATCTGTATTATGAAATGCCACCCAATCAGTTTGGCTGCATTCACCTGGATCTGTGCAGACAGTATGTCTCTGAACACCTTAGCTTGGTGCTTTGGGTCATGAGCTCCTCCACGCCTTCTCAATACTTTTCTCTTGACATCATTCTGGTAGAGGATGATTTTGGTTTCATTTGTCCAAAGAATGTTTTTCCAGAATTGTGCTGACTTTTTTAGATGCTTTTTAGCAAAGTCCAATCTAGCCTTCCTATTCTTGAGGCTTATAAGTGGCTTGCATCTTGCAGTGTACCCTCTGTATCTACTTTCATGCAGTCTTCTTTTTATGTTAGACTTGGATATTGATACGCCTACCTCCTGGAGAGTGTTGTTCACTTGGTTGGCTGTTGTGAACAGGTTCCTCTTCGCCATGGAAATGATTCTGCCATCATCCACCACTGTTTTCTTCCGTGGACGTCCAGGTCTTTTTGCGTTGCTGAGTTCACCAGTGCTTTCTTTCTTTCTCAGAATGTACCACACTGTTGAATTTTCCACTCCTAATACTGTAGCAATTTCTCGCATTGTTTTTTTCTGTTTTCCCAGCTTAATGATGGCTCCTTTCACCTGCATGGAGAGCTCCTTTGACCGCATGTTGTCTGTTCACAGCAAAATCTTCAAAATACAAGCACGAGTCCTCTAATCAACTCCAGGCCTTTTATCTGCTTCACTCATAATGACATAACAAGGGAATTGCCCACACCTGCCCAGGCAATAGCATGGAAGTCAATTGTCCAATTACTTACGAGCAAATGAAATGAAGGGATTGTTTTTCACAGGGTTTTTCACATTTTTATGCAATCTTTTTGTTCAACCCATGGAATAAAAGCTGAAAGTCTGCACTTCAATGGCATCTGAGTTGTTTTATTTAAAATTCAGTGGTTATGTACAGAAGCTATGTATGTATATGTATATATACACGCATGCACGCACGCACGCACGCACGCACGCACGCACGCACGCACACACACACACACACACACACACACCCCCACACACCCACACACCCACACACACACACACACACACACACTTCTGGGACTTCCAGATCCAGACTGATAGGATGGTAATGGCAAACCAACCAGACATTGTAGAGGTGGATAAAGAACAGAGCAAAGCCGTTGTGGTGGATGAAACATCAGGAAGAAGGAACATGAGAAACTGGAGAAATACCAGGGACTCAGAGAAGAACTGGAGAAAGCCTGGAAAGTGAAGGTGATAGTGGTGCCTGTGGTAATTGGAGCACTCGGGGCAGTAACCCCCAAGCTGGAGGAGTGGCTACAACAGATACCTGGAAAGACCTCAGACCTCTCAGTCCAGAAAAGCTCAGTGCTAGGAACAGCTAAGATACCACAAGACCCTCAAGCTCCCAGGCCTCTGGTAGAGGACCCGAGCTTGTGTGAGAAACCACCCGCGAAAAGGTTGAGAGAGGTGTTTTTTTTAATATATATAGCTGTTTCGCTTGCATTTTGAAGCATTTCCCACTGCTTGCCACTTAATAGTTTTCAATTTTTGAACTGGTGACTTCAACACTTTTTTTTCATTCTGTAGTAATATAAATTAGATATTTATATTTTGAACATTTTCCGATATTGCACATTAAGTAAAAGACTTTACACTTGGATAATTGCAATAAAACAGAGTGGTGATTGTTTTGAAATTGCATATCATCTGTGTGCATTTAGTTCAAAGCTGGAATACATTTACCTAAATCTATATGCTATATATAATTGAATGAATGATTATTGATATTGGTGAGGTTATTGATTTATATGTTATTTTTAAAATGTTAAAAAATGCAATAAAATTTGTTATTTTGAAACGTATTTTATGCACAAATAAGCTACATCATCTCTATAATAATTTATTAAAAATAGATTTCATGAAATCAATAACAAATTCAATTGTAAATAAAAATGCAACAACTACCCAAAAAGGACACAATAATTAAACTTTGAGAAGATTAGCACAAATCTAACCACAAAACTAAGATTTAAATAATAATGCCATTGTTTGGTATTATCATTTAAGTGTAAGAAACCAGGAGAAAGATTATATAATACACCAAATTTATTTACTATTTAATGTTTGGGTATTAGGGGAAAGAAATAATAATGACTACTTTTATATGACACTGATGTACATACAAAAAAAAATAATAAGCCCGCTCTTCAAATACAAACATGTTTTTATTCTACATCGAATCAATACTCTAGATGGATTTTAAAAAACGTTCAAACAAAACAAATTTAGAAGGAAGTAGTCCCTGAGCGGATGAATTAGGCGGATGTATACTGCAGTTGTAGGCCGCTCAGCTGATGTGAAGCTGCTAGGTAGAGAGAAAAGAGGAGCTGTTGCCCTGTCTGTTACAACTACAACACTGGAACAAATAGGTAACAACATTCGGTCAAATGTTGAATTTGACAACATTGACATCTCGACCAACAGTATTTGTAGATTTTCAGGTTATACCGTATCACCTCATTTCGGAAGACTGGTGATTCAGTTCTGCGTAATGTCTCGATTCCCGTTCCTGCTTTCCTGTTTTTTGTGTGTGTCTAAAATCTATCAGAGGCCATTTCTTTCTGGTGTTTGTGTGCTAACTGCTAGCTGCATGAAAAATCTTAAATAGAAACGGCCAATGGGGCGTTCAGTGCGTTCGGGTTGGGATACATTAAAGGTGAAGTTGTTTTTGAAAATCTAGGTTTCGGTGCCGTCCTGTCGAGCTGGCAAAGCGCTAGCCAAGAAGTGACAACAAGGCGAGCTAATATTGATTAGCATTTTTTTTTCTTTTTTGCTGTAACGCTCTTCTTGTTTGATTTAACGTCGCTGTACGTAACCTGCGTGACTGCCTTCAATAGCGAGTTCCTATTGATAAGGTTTGTAGTTGTTTAGTTGACTAGCAGGCCTAGCTATATATTTAGTTGCCAACTGTTTTACGTTTTTTCCTCATCTTGTTAAAGTCTTTTAAGAAAAAAAAAAGATTATTTCGTTAAGCTAGCATTAGCTTGCTAATCATTAACTAGCCTCGGACTCGGTGCTTGTCAGTTTGACCAATATATACGTAACGTTACGTGGATAAAACGATTAGCTTTCTTTGTACTTGTTGAAGTCTAAACATAAAAAAAACGTGCTCTTTGTTGGCACGCAATGACTATACAGTTTGGTTTAGCTGGTGTTGGCTAATTCCGTCGACACCGCCGCAGTGAGTGAGTGAGTTCAAGCCGTTGGCCTGAAGTCAGCTTAGGAAACATCGGGTAATCGTTACATTTGACCAATCTTGGCTAACCTTGGTCTTGAAATTGCTTTCTCGATATTAGCTTGTTTGTCTCGTCGTCTCCTACTTTTGACATTGCGGTATTTCGGGGGATTTGGTCTCCCCTCCCCAAGCAAACGTTACAGAGAAGGTGAGAGCATTTGTGTGCGTGATGTGCCTCATTTTGTTTTCCTTAAAACTTGTCAGCCATGCTCGTATCAAGGCTCGGATACGAACTTGGCGTTTTTTTAGTTGATGATTCGAGCTTTTGTTTTATTAAAAATACAGCCAGGGCTGCCTTTTATTCTCCCCCCTCCCCCGGCGTGTCGCTAGTTAGCCACAATTATTGGTCATTTTGGAGATCCTCCTTTGCGGTATAGTTTGAACTGCTAAGTACAACAAACAAGGGGAAAAACGACAACAAGCAGTTGTCGTCGTTTCTCTGGCATTTAATTACATGTCTACATAGGTTGACATACCGGTACGCCAACTACGCAGTTCAGTACAACCAGTGCTACATTAGCAAGTGTCACTGTTTTCACTGATGCAGCAGTTTGACCTATTAGTTATTTTATTGACATCCCAGTTTTTATTTTCTAAATATATTTGACCTTTTTATGTTGGATTTCCTTCATAAAACGAGGATGGAGTAACTGCTGTCAAAATGTGTGGTACTTGCTAGTGGCTAAATGCTAACGACAGTCGATGGTGTCAGAAAACTACGTCAGAAATATAGGCCTCTGTTGATCGTGGGTTCAAAAAAAGCTGGACATTTGGATGTCAGTTGGTTTACACCATGAAACGGATTAAAAACTCTGTCATTTAGTACCTTTTAGCAAATCCCAACCACACACGAGTACATTGTGACTTAGAATGGTCGAGTAACAAAGGCTGGGATGTGCAGGCCTGACATGGCCCTGGGATTTTGAGGTGTTACGTATTTATCTGTTTAATATTCACAAAATCGTCAGGTTGAGTTTAAAACCAAAATCTGTTCATTTGATTTAGTTTATTTTCCATTCAGGAGAAAGTATGTAGGTTATGCACGTTTCTGCTTATCATAAATTCAAGCTGTTCAGCTTTTTATGTTCACATTGTTTTGTTTTTTAAATTATGTATCTGCACCCTCATTTATTAAAATGTGCACTTTCCAGATCCACATGATTAGACATGGTTAAAAAGCCAAAGGCTAGTCTTCACCTGTGTAAAAAAAACAAAGAAACAGACATAGATACAACATATTTATAGAAAAACTTACTATACAATGGATACAATACAACATCCCATTTCACATTTAATCACAGCATCAAAACAAGATTTTCTTGTAGTGTTGGCAGCTGTAGGTCTTCATAAGCCACATATTCAATTTGAGATTTTGCATCTTAACAGTTTTTATTAAAAGAAAATACTTGTTTTCTAATTTACAGGGATACTTAAAGATGTTTAAAGGGTTCTTAAAATAGTATTTTTATTAGTAGAGTCTGGTATATAAATATATATTTTAAAATAATTCTGAATACATTTTAGACAACTATTTGCCCTTAAAGGATAAATTTGGTTATACAAGTGCTTAAACCTTAAAGAAAATTTAATGTTGAGGCCCTTAAGCGTTTCCAGTAAGATAACTGAAATACTGATTTTAATGTCATGAGACTCTATTGCAAAAACCAAATCAAATAGTAAACCATGTTGGTTTTATGTGCATCAGAAATTCATTTGACTCATTTAAAACAGTTTAGATTAAACATAGATGAATAAAATGAAGGCTTCCTTAATTTAAAGTTTTATTTTCTTAACTGTAGGTTTTATGCTACACCCATGAGGCCTAAATAGTGTAGATAGTGCTTGGTCTGTTGTTTATTTGATCATGCCTTCTTGATGTGGTAGAAAGATGTTTGTGAAAGGGGGTGTGGGGTTTGAATGGATGAGCTGGTTCAGTTGTAAATCCTGAAAAAGCAACCTGTCTGAAATGAGCACAGCGTGTTCCTTTACCAATATTCTTTTATGGTTTTTGTCTTTGATTTGCAGTGAATGGTAGTGTCTAGAAAGGGTATGTCCCTTCAGGAGAGAGGTGCCAATGTCCAACCGGCCTAATTCCAATCCAGGGGGGTCACTGCGCCGTTCACAGAGGAACACTGCTGCGGCCCAGCCACAAGACCACACAGTAGCTGGAAGGTGAGACGGCCTGCGTGTTGGCTATTTGATGAAGGTACCAGCGTATATGACTGGTTTATAATCAGAACATTGTCTGTGTTACTATTGGCTCTTTAACACAGAAGCTGAAGCTCCAGTGCAAACATTCTTTGAATTACCGTAACTCTTCAACCGTTTACGGAATGAACGTAACTCCAGCTGAAAAATGCAGCCTTGTGCTGATATGCAACACTGTACGGTAGTGAAATGCTTACACAATCATTGTAAATCAGCTAATGCTGTTGCATAGAAAAGCAAACGATCGAAGCGTGATGGTGTGTCAAAGAGTGTATTATTTAGTTGTCGCCGGTGGATCTCTACTGTTAATGGGTTAATGGAATAAAGTTGTTGAATTAAAAAAGAAAGAAAACTCAACAAGTAAATCTAATGCTGTTGTTTTAACATGTATTTGCAGTGTGTCCTTATGATTTTCAAATATATAGATGAAGTGGTTTACAGATATTGTGTACATTCTACAGATGCAATGGTACACTTTCCCCATGATTCGGTTCCAACCTCGATTTGCGTCAAAGTTTGTAAAAAACAGAAAATTCAGAAAAAGTTTTTTTTTATTTGCTTATAAACAAGCAATGAAAAAAAACTATTCACATGGTTTATACTAAACCTGGTGTAATGCAATAAAAATTAAATGATAAATTGTTCAATTTAAGACAGTATTTGTTTGACACTTTTGGTGTGAACATACTGGTATGCAATATGGATACAACAATTCACTTTCCCCACGATTCGGTTCGGTGGCTCGGTTTTTATACTGTGATTTGTAGCATCTTTACTAGATTCCTTTCAGAAACTCACTTTGTTTTTAAACTTTACAGGTTGCAGACAGAGCAGACAAAACACAAAACAAATTCCCCACCTGAAAGTAGAAGACACAATTCTAAAGCTCCCAAAGCCACAGCCAGCTCCGCTACCGGCCAGTCCAGAGGGCACAGCTCAAGAAGGTATCCATGTTTGTCCATTTTGTTCTTAGTGTTTGTGTTTGTTTGTTTTTAGAGTTTTTCTTACCTCTCTTACTTATTTATGCTGGAAAGGTGGTTAATGTAGTTCTATTTCTGGTCAGATGCAATCAATATTCCTCTAAACTTGAGCATTTGTCTGATATTAGTTTTAAGATGCTGTCCTGTTTTTTTCCGTTTTTTTTCTCCTGAACAGAAGCGGCCTTACTCTGTCCGTGGCTTCATTTGTTTTGCAAGACGACCCTGAGACTGCAGGAACGTCTGAACAAGAGCGATCGGGCCATTTTTCAAAAAGTGAGGGCACCCGCGGACTCAAACGAAGCGAAGCTCCCGACCAAATCAGCGTCCTTGGACCGACCCCTTCCAAGAAGTCCAAACCCATCCACCAACCCCGAGACAATACCTCAGAGACCAAGAAAGGCCCAGCTAAGTCCAAGAAGAGACCTGTGGCCTCAGACTCCTCTGCGTCATCAGGTCGAGGTCAGAGCAAAAAGAGTGTGGTTGCTGGGGGCTCCCCAAGTCAGAAAAGGAAAAAATCAGACACTCTCCCCGGTCTAAGTAGTACCGCTGCTTCCCTCGCTAATTGTAGTGAGGGCAGAACTGCAAAACCCACCAAGCTGGCGTCTAAATCAGCCGCCTCAGCCAAAGCTGGGTGTAGCAACGTGACAGACTCCTCCTCTTCTGCTTCATCCTCTTCCTCTTCCTCCATAACAGGCACCAATAGCACTGCCACACAGGGTGCCCGAGTCAAACAGGGAAAAGATCAGAGCAAAGCGCGCCGCTCTCGCTCAGCGTCTAGCCCCTCCCCGCGCCGTAGCACACGAGACAAGGAACAGGCCAAAACCACCAGCTCGTCAAAATTTGAGTGGGCAGCCCGCTTTAACCCCAAAGTCAACCTGCCAAAACCCAAACTGTCTTTACCCGGATCCTCCAAAACTGAGACCTCCAAGCCCGGCCCATCAGGACTGCAAGCTAAACTAGCAAGTGAGTCTCAGCCCTTCATGTCAGCATCTGCCATCAAAGCATTGTAGCAGCAGCAGTAGTCACAAATCCCACTCCTTCATGCAGGATGGAAATGCTTCCATCAAATGTTTGTCAATCTCCTGTAAGACATAGAAGAAAACAAAAAAAGTTTGCTACAGACCAGACAGAATTTACCCAACTAATATGAAAGGGAAAGTGCAGCTTTGGTAAAACACGTGAACTTATGTAAAAGGAAAAAAAAACAACGAACAATTGGTGACAGTTTTTTCTTTACGCAAAAATGAAATATTGGTAAAATTTTATAATGCCTAAATGTCAGGTTGCTTGATGGGACAAATTTGAACAATTATGTAGCTCCAACAGAATAGTTAGTCATGGTTGAACCAAAGCATGGTTGCTCTGTGATTTATGTTCACGTTAGCCTAGCCATCGTAATGGTGATCCCAGGTGAGCTGCAACCTTTCCTGTTCTAGCAAGAGTGGAAACAGCTGTGGTCTGCTGCACCGTTAGCCCCAACGTTGAACATATTTGGTGTTTGAAGATGTTCTTCTGATTTAAATATGGGTCAAACTTTCCGTCACTCATGTCAAACCAGCTGATTTTTCTGGGAATCATTTCGATTTTTGATTTAGTTCTGACAGCTTTTGTGAAGCTACTGTTCTTAAAAATTCACGTCAGATGAGTATTACATTGCTGCTTCATTTTTTGATGCTTTTTAGTTAAAGTTCAGCTTACTTTGAATGTCTCTTCGTGGTGGAATGAATATATTTTGATGGTGACAAAAAGCAGAAAAACCTGCTCCCTAAAGGTAACATCCTGTTAGCTTGAGGGCAAACTTTAGTCACAGCTGCATAAAGTGATTTCTGATATGGAACTTTTTGCTTTAGGGTCAGAGTTTTGGTTTAAAACATAAGCAAAGAGTTTTGGTTGTTTAGGATCAGGATCACAGTGAGGCGTTTTGTCATAGATAACGTTATGTTGGTATAAAAAAAAACAAATGTTTCTGTTTTTCTGCTCTGCTGAAATGCAGCATGTTTAGTTTTCAGCAATTTGAACAAGATCACATTTCACATCAAGCATCAGACCTGAAACTAGAGATCAGCAAAATGTACGCATACATGTTTACATAACAGGACACGTTTCATTTCAGAAGGATTGTAAGTACACTAAACAGTCTCCTTATTTAGATGATATGAAAACTTTTTCAACTTGGTGCTTCTTTAAATATTCTTTTATTTATTTGTGTATTTGAACAATAAATTCTGTTAGTTACCTTTCCTCATTCTCCATGGAAAGGATTGCGCGGTTCCATGCTGTGACAGCGCTTTGGTCGCTGCACAAATGGAGGGGTTGAGCAAAATTGAAAATGCAGATGCTAAAGGACTTCTAAAATCCCACAGTATTGGTTCTGGATCGACTCTTAGTTCAAAGTATTTAAAAATGTAAGAAAGTCCCAACATTACAGTTTCATGTGCAGCCTTTCCTAACAGCGAGGAAGCAGCAAAACCGGGACTTGAATTCACGCCATTTAAAAGATGAGTTACATAAACAAGACTTTGGTTTGTTTGTTTTTCTTTACGTTATAAAAAATATTGCTAGTACCAAATTCAGGTGATAACCTTAATGTCTTTCTTGGTGCGGATTACGGCTGGGTGTTATCATCCAGAAAAAGAACTGATTTCATTTTTAACCCATATGTTGACAGTTCAGTTTTGTTTATGATTTGACAATTCAATTTTATATTATTTATTTTCCTTACTTTACTATTTTAAAGCCATATTTGATCATTCAAATAGACAGTGCAGTGATTTAACACAACAAGGGAGGAATTCTTATGAAAAGAAAGCATTTTAAGAAAAATCCTGGCATATATTTGAACAATGTTATGCCTGAATAAGATAGGAGAAACTGTTTGACAGTAGATCAGTTGGTTAGAAGGTTTTTAGTCTTCCAGGTCATGTTTCTCAGGATTCTGTTCTTCAGGTCAACTTCACCTTAAGGGTTTCTTTTGAACATGTTAGGATTCTTGTTTGATGTAGCTTCTTCAGAGCAGTCAAATGTTTTCCAGTCCAGTCCTGCTGCTCTGAAGATCAGAACAAAGTATAAAACTTCGGTCTTTCCTGTTAACCAACACGTTTTCAAAAGTTTCACTGTGTCATTTCTCTCATTTCTCAACGAGTACGGCTTTTCTGTACAACTTCTGTATTTAAAGTGTGACTTTGAAGTCTGATCCTTTTTCACTGGTTCCAAACTGGAGTTTCTTTGTGGCGCCGTCACAAGATTTAAAGAGCATCAATTCACTTTAGTGGAGCAGATTTCCTCCCCCTAACATTAGTTGGAACACCTTCCCTACCTTACATTTTTGTTTTTGTTTTTTATAAATGACAGAAAAAGGATTTATAGAATTGTGGTATCATTTTTTTTAAATTTGTTTTTCATTTGGAATCTAATCATTAAGCGTTTCGGCAAAGGGAAATCCTTTAAATTGCTGTATTTCTGTAATTTATTGGAATTAATTGTATCTCATTCAGTCACATGTAAACTGTGTTGACCTTTTTGAGTGGTCCTGACAACAATCTGCTTTTTAACTACTTTTTTTGTGTTTTTTTTGTGTTTCTGCTCAAAAGAACACGTACCATATTTTGTTTTGAGTGCAAGCTACTACTGGTAGACTGATAGAGGGCACTGTAGGTGTTTTTATTTGTATTTGCTATAGACAGCAACACAGAAGAAGCAGCACTGCTCAGTTTTACGCCAGGATTGGGGCGACTTGTACTCCAGTGCGACTTTTACGTGATTCTTTATTATTATTATTTGTAATAGATTTTTTTGGCTGCTGCAACTTATGGAGCAGAAAAGATGATAACCATGTTTTCATCTGTCATAAAGCAATTTTAGGCAATATAAGTTTAAAATACAAGACATTTGAGCACTCAAAAGGATGTTCCAAACATAAAGATGGAGGGTGCAGTGTGGGGGTTAGGGTGGTCTGTGTGTTCTGTGTGTGTAACTCAAGTGGGCTCGGTCATGGATTTCAGTCCAAATGGAGAAACTCCTCCTCAGTTGGGTTTCACGTGTGTGCCCACCTACTGACCAGTGCTTTCAGTGTCTGGAAGGACTGACGAGCTGCTGTGTTTTTAAAAGGGGGAATCTGTACGAACTTTTCTATTTTTACACTCTGTTCCTTTAATCTGCAATGGTAAGTGTCTTTCTAACAGCCGCTCTGTGTTTGTTTCATTTATCATGGGAATGAAACCAGACTGTTCAACCATCCTATACAGTAGGAAAAAGATTTTGTTCAATTTATGTATGTCACTCTTTTTCATGGGTATCGAATGTTTATGTATTGAATAATGAGTCACAGATCTAGCATGAAGGTTGTCCTGTCATAGGGCATGGACATGTTTCTATTAATATCCAGCTGGCTGGTTGTATAGAGCACTGAAAGGGTAACACCAGTCCTTTTGCTGTATTGGAAAATTGATGTGTGCATCAACACTAACTCTAAAAATCAAAGTAACTGAGACATTCTCTACTCAGAAACTAAAAATATGAACTTTAACACATTTTCATCACTTGCATAACTGTCTGAATAACAAATGTTTTGTACATTTTCCACAGATGAGCAGTATTGAACTGAGATGTCTTCTTATAAATGATAAGACTCATTTGGGTTTGATTTTGAGTAACATAACGAATGAATTCAAGCTGACATACATCTCCGGGATTATTTGTGTTGAAGTTTTTTTTTTTGGTCTCCTTTAAACAAAGACTTGAGAAGATCCACCAAGAAGCGCAGCGAGTCTCCTCCAGCAGAGCTCCCCAGCTTTCGGCGGAGCACACGGCAGAAGACCACGGGCTCCTGTGCCAGCACCAGGTAGGGCTTGACCAATTGCTCTACTGAATTCAGTATTTTGGAGTATAGTTCATTGAACTCTTGTTTTAAAATATTGATCGTTCTGACTTGCTAGTTTTCTGATTGTATCCAGATATTTTGCAAAGGAAAAAGTTACTTAATAAAACCTGATTACGTCGGTGAATGTTCTCATTCAACCAGATGGTGTTGTTTGAGGTTGAGTCATAGCAACTGGACTTAAAATCTTTGTCCTAACGTTTCGCTGCTCATCCAGGTGACTTCATCAGTTGTCAGACTCAATTTCAAGACAATACCTGAAAGTAAAAAAGTGTAGTTTCTCACAGTCCTAATTCTTAATAATAAAATGTGTGTGGTGTCTGTCTTTAACTTGATGCTTTTGTTTAAGAAACAGGATCCAGTGTTCATTCTGTTTGCCCTTATGTTTTATTTTTAATTATTTTTTTTTTTAATGTGTCTCAGTCGGCGGGGTTCAGGCCTGGGCAAGCGCGGGGCAGCTGACTCTCGCCGCCAAGAGAAAATGGCCGACTCCGACAACAACCAAGATGGGGCCAACTCATCAGCCGCTCGTACCGATGAAGCTTCACAAGGGGCCTCAGGTACCATCAACACGGGTCACTTTCATAATCTAATATCAGTTTGTGTGACGTTTATGACCATTAAAAAATATATTTGAGCTGTGATGGTAAAGAGTTGTTATCAATAAATAAGAAAACAAAGTAGAGACGAAGCTTTTTCTAATGTCATGTGCTATTCAAACGTATGTACAATTGTCTGCCCAGTGTGAGAGTTTGTTCACATCTTCAGTTTCTTTGTTTTTTTTATGGTATGAACATATTTATGAATTTTTAGGTAAAAGCACCAACAAAAAGAAACAAAATATCAACAGGTATTCCTATGACTATATATAGTAGTGGTTGGATGGCTCAGTTGGCTGGGTGTAGGACTGGCGGGATTGCGGGGTTTGCTTCTCAGATGGTCCTAATCCAGTGTGTGGGTCCTTTGGAAAGACCCTTCATGCTACTGCCTAACTATGTAGCTACCAGGGGGCCCAACTCTGGGTCTCCCTGTGCCGGTCCGCAGCCTGACTCAAATACAGAGTTGTGTCAGGAAGGGCATCTGGTGTAAAAATCTCTGCCAACCATTTTTTAATTGTGAGTTAATTGTGAGCTTGTGGAAGATAAAGGTAGAACCTGTAGAGCTCATTGTTGAGGAAGCCGGTGCGGCCTGCAGGCATTTTGGATCTTCTATGTAAAAGAAATTCAGCAAATTGATTGTTTTTAATAAGTAAGCTGTATCATAAATAATATTTTTATACAGATCTCTGATGAAAATACCCAGACATGTCAAGAGCGTGCTTGTGTAGTAAATTTTTCTGGATTTAACTTGATTGTTCTTCTTTGTCAGCTTCGAGTTCAGTAGCTGGAGCAGTGGGTATGACAACCTCTGGAGAAAGTGAGTCTGATGATTCGGAAATGGGAAGGCTTCAAGGTATGTTGAGCTGCAAGCACAGGTTTGAGTTTAAAAACATTTTTTTTTTTTTTTCAAAGATTTAGTTTTCTGAATTTTACAATATCTGTATCTCCTCCAGCTTTGCTGGAGGCCCGAGGTCTCCCTCCTCACCTCTTTGGGCCTTTGGGACCTCGTATGTCACAGCTGTTCCATAGGACCATAGGCAGTGGAGCCAGTAAGTTCTGTCCTTCAGAATTTCTAAACTTATTATCTTCTTTCTCTTTCGGCTTTTCCCATCAGGGGTCGCCACAGCGAATCATCCTTTTCCACCTCACTCTGTCATGAACATCTTCTATCCTAACATTAGCCAACTTCATGTCCTCTGTTAAGACATCCATATATCTCCTCTTTGGCCGTCCTCTTGCCCTCCTGCCAGGCAGCTCCATCTCCAACATCCTTCTACCAATATATCCACTATCCCTCCTCTGAACATGTCCAAACCATCTCAGTCTAATGATAATTAAAAAAAAAAAAACCTTTGTTTTCCAGGTTCCAAGGCTCAGCAGCTGCTGCAGGGCCTTCAGGCCACTGGCGACGAGTCTCAGCAGCTCCAAGCTGCGATTGAGATGTGCCAGCTGTTGGTGATGGGCAACGAGGAAACTCTGGGTGGTTTTCCAGTCAAAAGTGTGGTGCCGGCTCTGGTAGGTCATACTGGACTAACTTTACTAAGTTAACAAGGCTGCGACTTTCTATGAATTCTGTATTTTGATCTTTGGATTAATTTAATTTCTTTCACTTTAACACATTTGATGTTCAAGTAACCACTAAGACTTAATATTCTCCAACTTTTTATTTATTCATTTATTTTTTTACAGATTACACTCTTACAAATGGAACATAACTTTGAAATTGTAAGTATATTCTCTCTCATTGTTGTATGTGTGTTTTTAATGTGTATTAATTGCATTTATTCTTTACTCTCAGATGAACCATGCCTCACGTGCACTCACCTACATGATGGAGGCGCTCCCCCGGTCGTCCGCAGTGGTGGTTGATGCAATTCCTGTCTTCCTAGAGAAGGTAAAGAACTTTCTGGACATACACCCACTGTCTGCTACGCCCTATGAGTTATTGCTGACTGGAGTTCTGGAGTCTCCATGAAATAAACCATCTTGCTTTCATGAAACAAACTACCGTAAATTCCGGGCTATAGAGCACACCTGATAACAAGCCGCGCCCTCTACATTTTTAAAGGATGAACTATTTTATACACACAAAAGCCGCACCTGTATATTGGCCGCATGTGCCCACGTTTAATCATATTGTTTGAACATGTTGTAGCGTACGTTCTGCACGTCGCCAACAGTCTCAGAGAGGGAGACACAAATGCTAATTGCATATTCTTCTTTCCAGTGTTATAGCCTATTTATTTGAACACACTCACAAACAGCATGGAAGTCTCTTGTGCTCACAGTCACCTCAGTCATGGTGAGGAACTTTACACCCACAATTCCCCACTTCCCGTGAGTCTTACAGGCTGAAGGCGGGGCTAACCCCCGGGTCCCCACACTGTGTTGTAGTGTGCCAAAACCGCCCGCGTGTGTAAGGAGGAGGGAGTGCGTGCAGCGGAAGGAGGGGAGAGCGCGCGTGCAATGAGTGAGAGCAAGAGCAGCGAAACTGTGTTGGGGTGTGTGTTTGTTTGTTATACAGAGTGAAAGAGGACTGTAATAAAGGAAGGTTTCCCCCAGAAGAAGATGAAAGATTATTTATTATCCCGCTCTGGGGGTCTGAACGGGGGAAGTGAACAACCGAAAGAGGAAAGAAAGAAAAAAAGTAATGGCAGGAAAAGGTTCAACACATGATATATTTACAAAGAAAGACTGTAAACAGTTTTAAAAGTTGTAGTTTTTCGTTTCCAAACAGTTCCTATGACACAGCAGCAATATGGTAGTAACAGGGCTGATTAAAAAAAACAGACCGGTAAAAGTCATTGAGAGCAGCAGTAACTTATAGGCGCACACGCGCCTCTGTACACAGGCAAGAGCTGTGCAGCGCGTGCGCTGGAAGTTTTCTTCCACAACAGTGACGCACCATTACACAGCACTAACAGGGCTGGTTTAAAAAACATGAACGTAAAAGTCACTGAGCTTTCTTCATCTTCCTCCTGTGCACTGAAACCATGGAAGTCTTCCTCCTCAGTGTCGGATTGGAATAGCCTCAGACACTGTTGGCCACACACTCTCTCTGTGTCTCCTCTGTTGTTGCTGTCAGTGTCACTCTGAGGTAAATTCACTCCTGAGCTTGCGCTGTCCTCTCCGTCAGCAGACCGGCTTTTCCAAACCTGTTGGTGATGGTGGATTTTTTTCACACTGCTGTTAAAGATTGCTTTTAACTTGAAAGCTGTGTCATATTGTAGTGGCGGTCACGTGCACGTTGGGTCTAATAGCAGCAAGGGATTGTGGGATGCGGCCAAAATAGGGCTGAGCATGGATGTTTCTTTCTGTTGCACCATGACTGAGGGGTCTAAGAGCAGAAGTGACCTCCATGCTGTTTGGCTGCTTGTGGGTGTGTCAATATAAATGGCTTGATGCCAGAAATGAGAGGATGCAACCAGCTTCTCTCATAGCCTCCTCCTGAGATCTTTCAGAGTCAAGAGGTGCATAGTTAATGGATAAGTTCCATTACTTTCAATCATATGAGTGACAGCCCAGATGACTGACAGCTTGAACAGTCTGCTGTTCTTATTGAATGTCCTGCGAGAATTTACATTAACCTTGCTTTCCCTTTGTCTAACTATGACCCTGTCTGCTCTAGCGCCCCTAGCGACCATTAGAAAAAAGGCATAAATTAGCCGCATCCTTGAATGAGCCGCAGGGTTGAAAGCGTGTGACTAAAGTAGCGGCTTATAATCCGGAAATTACGTTATCTTGCTTCCATGAAATAAACCATCCAAATCCAAATATTTTTCCTACAATCAAGCAGCATTATTGTTTTGACCTAACTTTTTAAGGTTTCAGTTGAAGGTTTTTTTTTTTTGTTGAAACGCAGAGTTGAGTTTTCTTTTCAACAATGTGTTCTCACAGTTCGCTGGTACCTGGCAGCGTTGGCCGTTTGATAACCTAATGGTTTTATTGTCTGCAGCTCCAGGTGATCCAGTTCATTGACGTTGCAGAGCAGGCTCTGACTGCCTTAGAGATGCTGTCAAGGCGACACAGTAAAGCCATTTTGCAGGCCGTATGTACTCCTCTCTGTCAACTGCACTTTTTTTTATAATCATCTTCTCTTTTAGTCTCGTAATACTAAAAATGTGTGACATCTGTCAGGGTGGGCTGGCAGACTGCCTTCTCTACCTGGAGTTCTTCAGTATCAACGCTCAGAGGAATGCCTTGGCCATTGCAGCCAACTGTTGCCAGAGCATCACTCCAGACGAGTTCCACTTTGTTGCAGATTCTCTGCCTCTGTTGACTCAGAGACTAACACACCAGGTGAGGATCCACCTCTGCAAGATGAAGCTGCTGAGACAGTAGTGCTTCAAATGGTCTTTGAAGTATTTGTTAGAATAATTAATTATTTGTGCTGTTCATTTCTACGAAACTCAGTCAGAAATTCTTATCTTAACTTTACTCTCATCTTTGTTGACAAAAATGAAATCAGAAATGTGATTACTTAAGGCCAAAAGCATAGTTTTATTAGCAGCAAAATATGAATAACAACTGTTTGATCAACTTTATTAACTTTATTATAAACTTTAATTGTTGAAATATGTCTAAATACTGCTTTTTCCTCAAACACCTCCTTTCTTTTTAGGACAAAAAGTCAGTTGAAAGCACTTGTCTCTGTTTTGCCAGACTGGTGGACAACTTTCAGCACGAAGAGGTTTGTGAGGTTTTGTTTTACTTTACCCTGTCTAGTTAATCTTTTTGCATGTTTTTTTTGTATGCCCCCCCCCCCCCCCCCCCCCCCCCCCCCCCAGTTACCCTCTCATGTCTGCCTGTGTGCTTTGCTCAACAGAACCTGCTGCAGGAAGTGGCATCAAGAGACTTGTTAACAAACATTCAGCAGCTGCTGGTTGTGACTCCTCCTGTTCTCAGCTCGGGGATGTTCATCATGGTGGTGCGCATGTTTTCACTAATGTGCTCTAACTGTCCAAGCCTGGCGGTCCAGCTTATGAAACAGAGTGAGTAACTCTGCCTGGCCAATGTTTTATGGGCTTCTGATTTTCTCATGCTTCTGTTTTCTCACAAAAAATATTTTTTTATCTTGAAAGTTCAATCTTAAAAAAATAAGTGCTCTGTTCCAAGTGAAGTTTACTGTTTTGACTTTTTAAAACCGTTTTTTTTTTTTTTTAACAGATGATCACTTATACTCACAGTAAAAAAACGCGTACATGTTTTTAATTTTAATCAAAGTTTGTCTAAAAATCAATCTTTTCCCTGAAGTTTTGAGGATTTTTGACTGAAATGGACCCACAATCAAAGCTTTTTATTGTGTCCACAAAACAATGCAAACAATGCTTGAATTGACCAAAGTTTTTGCTTGTATTAAACAGATATAGCGGAAACTCTGCGTTTTCTTCTGTGCGGTGCATCAAATGGCAGCTGCCAGGAGCAGATTGAACTGGTACCCAGGAGTCCCCAGGAGCTCTATGAACTGACGTCCCTCATATGGTAAAGTCTGCTTGTTAGGAGCAATGCAAACAATGTACGGCCAACAGTTTAAACTGTAACGTGTACATTAAAATCCAATGTAAGGGTACTTATAAATGGAAAAAGCTGCATTACTTAGAGGGATTGGTTGTTTTCAAATGGTTTACTAAATCCGCTGGTACCTTCCCCCACAGTGAGCTGATGCCTTGCTTGCCTAGAGAGGGCATCTTTGCCGTTGATGTGATGCTAAAGAAGGGCAGTGCCCAGACGACAGAGGGAGCTATCTGGCAGTGGAGGGATGACCGAGGCCTGTGGCATCCTTACAATCGGATTGACAGCCGCATTATTGAGGTATGTTTTTGTCCTTTACTTTGATATTCTGTCGCATCCTTTACGCTAAAGTTTCTTTATGTCAAAATAGTCGAAAGTTTATTTTCACAAAGATTTCAGAGACCTGATGAGGTTTAGAACTCCACAGCGCTGTTGGTTAAAAGTCTCCCTGTTTGGCTTTTTGGATAAACTAGCTTTTTTTCAGTTTTAAGTTTAATTAAAAAAATATTTAAAATGTATTTGCAATTATAATATTCATTTTAGAAGAATTAGTCAATTTCTGCTGCTCACAAACACCATAAGTATTATTTTAATGATCCTCATAACTGATGTCAGTCTGGGGGAAAGTTTCTATTAGACTGTCTGTTCTTTTTCTAGTACAGGGGGCTGGAACTTGAAGCTCTGGAACCACATGCAGCTCTTTTATTTCACTATTGTGGCTTTGAAAAAAATGCTAATGCTTAAATAATAATTTTAATAAAATAATAAGATAAAATAAAAGCATGACGGTGCACTGAAATCATGACAGAAAATGTCATGTTTGGCTTTCTTGCATTTTAATTCAAGTAAATCTGCTGCAGGAGGAACCTATTTAACACATGGTTTCTTTTATTTTGAAAACTTGTATGTGCTGCTGTCAAAAGGAAAATATTGCAATTATGAAATATAGAAAATAAAAACAGTTATAATTCAATTATTCTATTCAGTTTTATTTATGTAGCCCAATATAACAACACAGTTGTCTCCAACAGGGTTTCACTATTGATCAATTATCAGACATATTTAAAGTTGCTTTTAATAAATGAATGATTTTATGACCACAAAAAAGATTATTTTTCTAAACATTGAGATGCGACTTGGCGGTTGCAGATTCCTTCTTGCTCTAGAGCATCAAAAATTTGTTTTTTTTCAAACACAAAATGAAAATAAACACAAGAGTTTAAAGTAGACAGATAAAACAAAACAGTGCTTGAAAAGGAGTGGGTAGAAGAAACATTTCGTATGATTCCACCCCTTTTTACAACACCTTATGTTGTGCATATTCCTATTTACAGTTTTTTTTTTTTCCTCAAAACATTCAATTATGAATGAGATGTGCAACATTGGATTTGATCTGAAATGATGTGTAACCGTGTTGTTTAACACTGATATTTCAACTTTAGTCTTTATTTAAGCCAAAAGAACCCATGTTGACGTCAGTGTAATAGAAAAAAAGCAGAAATGGTAGCTGTGGTCTTCTTGGTTTGTGGTAAAATACACATAATTTTATTTTTAAGAAAAAGTGGGTCCAGGGTACTTATGGGTTAAGATATGAATTTAAATGTTTTAAAACCAACCATAAAGCTTTAAATTCTTCCTGAAGATCACCTGCAAGAAATTAAAATGCTTTCAAACTTAGTGTTTTGATTAAGCTTCATGAATATTTGTACTTTATGTTTATAGATCTGTTAACACACCAAACGTCTGCCAATTGATTTATATGTAATTTGAGTGGATTTTACCAGATGCATGTTATAAAGCTTTAGGACATTGTTGCTCGACAACATTAACCCTGTTTATTCAGCTTCAGTTGCTGTTTGGGCTGATCTATGTTTTTCTGAGGATGGATGTGTGGTTTCCTCACAGACAGCCCACCAGAACGGGGAAGATGAGATCAGCTTGTCGACCCTGGGCCGAGTGTACACTATTGACTTCAACTCTATGCAGCAGATAAATGAAGATACTGGAACAGCGCGGGGCATCCAGAGGAAGCCCAATCCTCTGTCCAACCCCAACACAGGTGAGGCCTCTGCTCCCCAGTGGCTTTTCTGAGAATGGCGGCTCACTGGGTTTTCCAGAAATTATAAAGCAAAGAAGCATTTTGTTTATTTTTCATACATAGTAAAGGAAAAGCTTCTGAAAATTCTAAATATGATCTTCTGACATCTAAAAACTGCAGTTTGTCAGAGAAAAGCAAAACTCAACAAGGATCTTTTCAGCTGATTAAATAGTTTGATTTTTGGTTTTCCCGATTGTGCAAACACTTTAAAGGTAAACATGACCGTGTGCACTGTGAGTTTTACACCAGATCTATTCCATGTCTGATTTTTAGGAAGCCACCAGGAGGTCAGACGAGAAGATGCACGAGCCCAGTTGATGAAGGAGGACCCAGAGCTTGCAAAGTGCTTCATTAAAACGCTGTTTGGGGTCCTGTATGAGGTGTACAGTTCCTCAGCTGGCCCTGCTGTCCGACACAAGTGCCTTAGAGCCATCCTCAGGATCATCTACTTTGCTGATGCAGAGCTTCTGAGGGATGTGCTGAGGAACCATGCTGTGTCCAGGTAATGCATGCATGGACCTCTACACAAAGATGTTCTGACTGAAGCTGAGTTTCAGCTTATTAGTTGTTGATGGAAATTGCCGGAATAAAAGCTTTTTATAATTGGTTTGACCTTTCTTTGTTCCTGCAGTCACATTGCCTCCATGCTCTCCAGCCAGGACCTGAAGATTGTAGTTGGTTCTCTGCAGATGGCTGAAATCCTCATGCAGAAACTGCCAGATGTGTTCAGTGTCTATTTCAGAAGAGAAGGTAATGTTTGATGCCATGGAAACGGGTTACTATTTTCACCGGTATAAATGTAAAACCATTTGCTCTAAAGATTAAATAGTTGGTTTAAAGCTTAAATTAATAATTGTCTTTCTGCTTCATGGACCACAATAGACAGATCGTGTTCCATGTCTGTTTAAAGAACAGTTTTTGTGGCATCTCTTTGATGGAGATCATATATTAAGTATTTCATTCATTCATCTTCTGCCATTTTGTCCCTTTCGGGGTCACGGGGCTGCCGGAGCCTATCCCGGCTACTTGTGGGCGAAGGCAGGGGACACCCTGGACAGTTTGCCAGTCTGTCGCAGGGCGATACAAAAATTTAAATAAAGGAAATTAAGTATTTCTTTATTCAAATTTTTGTGAATTGGGAGCTGCTGCTTAGCAGAACGTATGTCCTAGAAAATGACCGTTTTTAAATTATATTTTGGCTAAAAACAGCATAATCAGCATTAGGTCTCAGGGCTCCAGACTAACTTTTTTCACTAGGAGCACAGTGGCCCCTAACTGAAAATTTTAGGGGCACATCCAGAAAATTTAGGGGCGCATACCGTAAATCAACATTCTAACCAAATCTACTAATTTCCACTGTATTACTAATAAATACTTTAATAATAGATGCA
Organism: Oryzias latipes; assembly: GCF_053564925.1. NCBI lineage: Eukaryota > Metazoa > Chordata > Actinopteri > Beloniformes > Adrianichthyidae > Oryzias > Oryzias latipes. The sequence continues at coordinate 13,604,868 of NC_136249.1, read as the reverse complement.
GAAATTACAATGTGCTGTTTCAAATGCAGTGTCACATTTTAATCTGCACTTTTGAAGATGCAACAAGAAGGTAAACTGACAGCACCATCGCTGTCATGACAGTACAAATAGTAAAGAAAACAGATGGAAATTTATCTTTGTGACACCAAATAGGTGCAGCCAAGATGCACAATAAGTGTGTTTGAGATTACCCAGGTGAACTCAACGCTGTTCAGATCACCTGGTGTTTGACATATATTTTTGTTTTTGCTCCAACCTCAACTGTCAATCATCACAAAAATATCGCGAGAAAGGGGTGGGAGCAAAGGGGCAAACCTACCCGGACACAGCTGGAAACTGAACTGACTGAAAGCTGCCCTACAGGCTACAAAACAATGCATTATGGGACATGTGTCCTGATGGTTTTTGTAGTGGAGTGATTAATTAAAATAATTTAAAATACCAATTCATTAAAAAAGGCTACATGCATTACAAAACATTAAAATAATCATAAAATATAGAGTAACACAGATCATACTAAGGGGGAGAAGAATATTAAAACTAAATTGAATGTTAAGGACAACTCCAATTTCCTGTTCTCCTTCAGTCTTGCTGCAGATTCGCTTTCATCTCACAGCCCCCCCGCCTGGTGTCCCCAATGATCCAGGCGAGGTGCCGGTTCATGTCAAGCACATCTATCGTTGCATTTTCCCCAAGTATTTTCAGTGTGTCTAAAACTAATGTTGTTTTTGCTCGAGCATGATTAAAATTCAAGCCCCGTTAGCTGTCACGCATGTAGGTGTGGGACATTTATTCTCCTCAGCTGACCCGACTCCCGCAGGAGCGGTGAGCTGCCGTATCAGCCGTTCATAAACCGTTTGATGCGCCGCCGTAACCAAAACTTAACCTTCCTCCGGTTCTGTGTGACCCAGAGAAAAGTTCAGCACGGACTGCATGTATGTAGAAAATTACGAGCGAATGAATACGTTCTAAAGGAAAGTAAGGAACTCCTTAATGTGGTCCGGGGAGGGGGCTGTCAGGTTTCCTGCTTTTAAACCCTGTCATTGTCCCGCCCCCAAGACTCATATACCCCACTGTGATTGGTTGGTCAGCTACGCGCACGACAATGAAAGAGTGTCATTCATACAAACTGGCGGGCTGCAGTAACATTAAAGCTTCATATTAAGGCGGGGGCCGCAAAATATCATCATGGGGGCCGCAAATAGCCCGCGGGCCGCGAGTTTGAGACCCCTGCTGTACACTCTGGCACTGGTACACTAGCCGCAGGTCGGAAGAACGTATCAATAGTTCGCTTACTCATAGCTCAGACGCACATATCAGGTTGTGATATTTGTCTCAGTTTCCTTCCCACAGATGTTTATGCGCGCTCGATTATCTCTAGGCCCCTCCCCCTACACGCATTCTAGCCACTCACCGTGGCTTTCCCAATCTTCTCACACGCAGTGGCCGCCTCACACACAGGCATCACGCGAGAGTGTACATGCTCGCGTTTCATGAATATGTGCGCGAGTGTGTGTGTCTGCCTGCGTGCGTGTGCGCTCGCGTCTCATAGATTGATCATTGACGTGCCCCTTCCAAGTTTAATGTATAAAAAATACTGAGGGTGGTGGAGGCAAATTGACTGGTCGCGCATGTGCGACTGGATGTAAAATTCAGTCGCACACTCTCAAATTTTGGTAACAAAATGCGACCAATTGCTCGCAGTCTGGAGCCCTGGGTCTGCACGATATGAGGAAGACTGACGATATGCGATATTAGTGATTAATATTGCGATAACGATATAATTTGCGGTATATAAACAACTAGCAAAACAACCACAACATCATTCCTATTTCATTGCAGCAGTTTAAAAATTATATTCCAAATGACCCTCGTCGGCAAAGGGGGCAAACATCTCGCATACAAGGGCTCCATCTGATTGGTCAACAACGTTAAAGGGTCTATCCGATTGCTCAAATGCATAAAGGGATTTATTTGATTCCTTAAATGCTTCAAGCTGCCATAAGATTGTTTTAGCACATTTAAGGAAATCATTTATTGCAATTTTCGCTGTCTTTTGCAAAATGCATATTGCACAGCTTGATATCGTGATAACGATAGATTTGCGGTATATTGTGCAGGCCTAATCAAAATTTAAAGACCGCTGGGAGCATTTTTACAATAAACCAAAGATGATTGGAGTGGAAATTAAATGAGTTTTTATTTTTATTTTATTTTATGTGAAGCCCCAGTTTTTAGCCACACTTTCTCAATTCCTTTTTATTAAATTGTCTTGTTGGAACTTTTAAAACAGAGTTGTATTCTCTTACTGTGGTTTCACTCAGGTGTGATGCACCAGGTGAAAAACCTTGCAGAGTCGGAGAGCTTTCTGGTCACCAGTCCTCCAAAAGCTTGTCCTAGTGGTACAGCCAGTCTCTGCACCACAACCATCAGCACTGCGTCTACGACGGCTACTAACAATGCAACTCCTGACCTGGGCTCCCCCAGCTTCCAGCACAGTATGGATGACTCTCTGGACCTCAGCCCACAGGGGTGAGTTTGATGAACACATTTATTAGTGCTTATTAACAAAGGAACATTTGCAGTCAGTCAGGGAAATTTGTTTTGTATTTTAAATTGAAATGAAAGTGAAAACAAGAGTTTTAAATGACAGATTTTCTTTGCAACCAAGGCGGTTAAGTGATGTCCTAAAGAGAAAGAGACTTCCCAAAAGAGGTCCCAGGAGGCCCAAATACTCTCCACCAAGAGATGATGACAAAGTAGACAATCAGGGTAAGCCAAGTCTGCTGTTATGCAGTAGAATACCTACTAAACACGAATCATTCATTTATCCAAAAAAGGGTATCGCATGCATACTTGTTTTTATGTGTTTTAAAGTATTGTGAAATTCCAGAACTAAAATGTAGTTTTCTATTTGATAACTCTCACCACAACAGCTAAAAGCCCCACCAGTACTCAGTCCCCCAAGTCCTCCTTTTTGGCCAGTTTGAATCCCAAAAGCTGGGGGAAGCTTGGCACCCAAACCAATAACGCCAACTCAGAGCCGTCTCGCACTGCGGGGGTGAGCGGCTTGTCGAGGGCGCCTCCTAAGGACTCTATTTCCAATAACAGGTACATTGATAGGTTTACCAGTTGAATTTTGGGACAAATGTTGCTTTTTAACAGTCTTCCCCCTTTCAGCGTAGAAGTCATGGTATGTGTATTGTTTTTTTTGTTTTGTAGAGACAAAATCAAAGCCTGGATCAAAGAGCAAGCGAGTAAATTTGTGGAGCGTTACTTCAACTCAGAAAACGTGGATGGCAGCAACCCTGCATTGAATGTTCTCCAGAGACTCTGCACAGCCACCAAACAGCTCAGTCTGCAGGTACTAAACAGAAACGGCACCAAACAGCGCTGTTCTGGGGCTGCTGGTAGTTCTGTAAAAGCACCTCGGCATCAGGTCCTGATTCACATTGACGCTACAGAAAACAGATCAAATCTCACATCTACATACGTTAGTGAATCTCCAGGTCACACGCTGTGACTGAAAGGCTTTCATCGTTTGTTCCCCAGGTGGACGGTGGTTTGGAGTGCCTAGCTGAGATCTCCAGCATTGTGTCCGAGTCGGACGTGTCTTCTTTTGAGATTCAGCACAGCGGGCTGGTGAAGCAGCTCCTGGTCTATCTTTCCTCAAACACAGACCGAGACTTGCTGAGTCGTGACATCAGGCTCAAGCGGTTCCTCCACGTGTTTGCCGGCTGTCCAGTGAGTAAAACAAACCAGCGTACAGGGGTCCCTCATTCTCTTATCTTATCTTATCTTATTCATTGCAGGAGTTGCGGTCTAAGAATAAATCCGCCAAAGATGAAATTTGCAAAGTAGCAAACTTTTTTTTTTACAATATAGATGTTTTAAAGCTGTAAAACTCCTCATTGCACACTTTTCTCAGACAGACCCGAACATTTTCAGACTTTTATCTCTGGTTTAAACTCTCAAAGTTCTAACCTTTTGTGTAAAAAGAAGTCCAGAATTTATGTAAATATGGCAAAATTCTGTACCTATAAGAGACCGCACAATGAGAATGCAGAGCACAATCAGCTGTTAAAAAAAAACCCAACTGTCACTGTATTAAATATATTATAAATTCACTGTACTCTGTTGGTCATCTGCTCTTGTATTCGCCACATCCCATCTGTTTGTTTGTTGTTTGAAGGCTCCTGGAATAGAACCTGTAGGTCAACTGAACCCGACCGAGACCGCGCCCTTCCTGGGACTGGTGTACAAGATGAACAGCTGTCTGAGCCAGATGGAGCAGTTCCCAGTGAAGGTCCACGACTTCCCCAGTGGTAACGGCAACGGCAGCAGGTCTGTCTCCACAGAAGCCTTCAGTCTCACCATTCAAAGACTCTTGAATCCTCACGGAAAAGTTTCCTCTCGATTCTTCAGGGGTTCCCAAGCACTGAAGTTCTTCAACACGCATCAGCTCAAGTGTCAGCTGCAGAGACACCCGGATTGCACTAATGTCAAGCAGTGGAAGGGCGGCCCTGTGAAGATCGATCCCCTGGCTCTGGTGCAGGCCATTGAGAGATATCTAGTGGTCAGAGGTGAGGAGCTTGTTGCAAAGTGAGACTGCAAAGCCGGACTTATTTTAAGTTTTCTTTTTTTTTTTTTTTTTAATAAGTCATTGTTTTAAGAATCTGTTGCAGATCCAGAAAAGCAAATGTTGCCTTGAAAGTTGAAGTGATGATGTTAAGATGACATATTTTGGTTTGTGAAGCCTTTGACGGACATTGTAGTTCAGTGCGACTCAACTCGAATGTTGTAGGTGCCAGTGCTTTAACTGATGCTTGTTTTTTTTCTTGCCTCTGATGGGATCAGACAAATCCTCAGATGTGGGAGTTCCAACATCTCTGCAACACAGAAGTTCTGCACACTCTGGAAATTCAGACGCAATTATCATTTTTTTCATTGAAAATGTATTTCCTGAAACTTATCAGCAAACAGGAAAATGCTGAGTTAATTTGTTTGTCAGAGACTGACTAATCAAGTCAGAGTGCATCTCTCAGCAAAAAAAAAGTAGGCTGTAGGCTTTGTGTATTCGGTTCTTTCTTCTCCTGGAACACTGTAAAAGTGTCACTGAGTTTTGTCATGGCTGATGCTGCACTTGTGATGCGCGTTCAGCACGCTCTGGAACTCGCTTTTAGCATACGGTGTTCACACTGGACTGTCGCTGCCCGAAACAACCGCATGTACCTACAGTTGGAAGAGGTTTGGTGTGAAATGTCCAAGCAGTGTAAATATTGCTTTTACTTTTCCAGCTCTATTCCTAAATAGGTAAAAGACTTCCAGCCGCTTACAAACCACAATCATTAATTCATCCTCCATGATCAATTTTCTAATAGTTGGCACTTCCGTGTTTTGAAAAGGACGCCATCCATACCTCACTACCAAGTCCAAGTCCCTGATTGGTCAAAGTTCAACTGGTTTAATTGTTGGCACGTGCTCAATCGCCCAAAAACATACTTAAGAACTTGCGTAGTGCCATGTGAATACCGGATTTTTAAACACAGAAGCCCAAAATACCCGTGCATTTACATAGACTTTTCATTGGTTTTTGAGCTCAGTATGAACGCAGCATCAGAGTGAATCAGCAGCAGATCTATTCCCTCCAAAAACATTCAAATGTTATTTGGTAAAAGCTCAAAAATGAACGTGGCCAATTTTGACTGTTGGATTTTTTTTTTTCCAACAGGTTATGGTCGAATCAGGGAAGAGGATGAAGACAGTGATGACGACGGTTCAGATGATGAAATTGACGAGTCACTGGTATGTCACAGCTTTGTGGGGTTCTTGTGTTTTTCTCTTGTTTTTTGTTGAACCTGTACTTTGTTTTAGTTTTATTTTATTTTTTAAACCTTTTTAAGTGTTCAATGCCACTTCTTCTGTTTTTGATTGTAAAGGCGGCGCAGTTCCTGAATTCGGGCAGCGTCCGACACCGGTTACAGTTCTACATTGGTGACCACTTGCTACCGTACAACATGACTGTGTACCAGGCTGTACGTCAGTACAGTCTCCAGGCGGAAGAAGAAAGGGAGTCCACAGACGACGAGGCCAACCCTCTGGGCCGTGCTGGAATCTGGACCAAAACACACACGATATGGTACATTAATGGATTTTAATAAAAAAAGTACTTTTTTTTTTTATCACTGTCTAAAATGGTCTGTTGTAATTTCTGAATAAACTCCCAATAAATTCATGTGTCTAAGAATACAAACTAAAGGGTATTTTTAGACACTGTCAGCTTTTTTCCATGCACTTTCCTGTAACTTTTAGGTTTTAGTTTAAATAGTCTTGTTGCTTGTTCCAGCTGACCTGCAGCAGATGAAAACTGGTCAACAGTGTAGCCCGCTGCAGGTATCGAACAGTCAGAATGAGACTCGGACATGTGTGACTCATACTGGCCAGTTTGAGTCAAATTACCCTTTAATGCCAGAGTTTTGCTGCTCAGTGGTTGATGCTTTTTTTGAATTATAGTAACTCCTTAACCCTTTGCACATTAACATAATTCTGATGGATGCTGAAAGTCTCCGTTGGTACGAAACACTCTTAAAATTATTTTTTGATTTAATCGAAAAACTTTTACAGGTTTCTTTTCGGCTGACGGTGCTCTGAGGCTAAAATAAAATCCTGTGGCTAGGTTTTCCCCTTGAACTGTGTTTGGTGGAGCTCAGAAAAGACACGTTCTGTCCTGTTTGCAGGTATAAGCCTGTGAGAGAAGACGAGGATGGAGGGAAAGATGCTGTGGGTGGAAAGAGGGGCAGAGCTCAGACGGCCCCCACCAAAACCTCCCCCCGAAATGCCAAGAAGCAGGATGAGCTGTGGCACGGTGCGTCTTTCAAACCCAGAGAAATTACTGAAATTACTTCTTTGTTTTTTAATTTGAAACCTAACTGTAGTCGGTAAATAGTCCAGACTTTCTGGATCTCCTGGTATTTCAACGGTTAATCTGGTTTAGTGCCACTCTTCTCTTAAAATGCGTTCAGGTGGTTCCACTGACGGGTTTATCTCATCTGCAGATGGCGTCTGTCCCACCGTCATCAATCCTTTAGACACATACCTCAGTTCAGAGCCACCGGAAACCATAACCTTTGACGACCCCTCTCTGGATGTCATCCTGCTTCTGAGGGTTCTTCACGCCATCAGTAGATACTGGTTCTACCTGCATGAGGTCCATGTCTTTACCACAACTGAAAAAGAGTTCAAACTTCATCCTTTGTGTTACGAGAATTCCACTCTTTTAAATGTGTTTTTCTCTTTTTCTTTTTTTTAGAGTGCTGCTTGTAAAGAAATTTTAACTACCAATGAGTTCATAAACAGTAAATTGACTGCCAAAGCCAACCGTCAGCTGCAGGACCCGCTGGTAATCATGACGGGGAACATCCCCACCTGGCTCATTGAGCTTGGAAAGAGCTGGTGAGTCTCCTTCTGACCAACTCAAGAACCTCAAGTTTCATTCCCGCTGCTCCAACTGGCAGCAACGTTTAGTCTCAACACTTGTTTCCTTGTCCGCGCAGCCCCTTCTTCTTCCCGTTTGACACCCGGCAGATGTTATTCTACGTCACCGCCTTTGATCGCGACAGAGCCATGCAGCGGCTTCTGGACACAAACCCTGAGATCAACCAGTCAGACTCTCAGGACAGCAGAGTGGCTCCACGCCTTGACAGAAAAAAGGTAAACGGATCCCTGTACTTTTAAATAAGAAACTATTAATCTGCACCAGTCTGTTGGTCACACCAGTCCTTCTTATGTCCTTTTGAAGAGGACGATAAACCGTGAGGAGCTCCTTAAACAGGCAGAGTCTGTCATTCAGGACCTCGGCAGCTCCAGAGCCATGCTGGAGATTCAGTACGAGAATGAGGTACCTTTGTTTTCTGTTGCTTCTACACTGGAACCGATGATGAGACAGTTTCAATTTGATCTGTATTGTGGAACTGGACTGAGTGTGATGTCACCCACAGCACATACCTTACTTCCAGCTCCAACAAAACAAATTCAATTCAGTCGCCATTTTTTTCATAAATTAGACGCCGCTATGTTGGGGTCAGAAGGGATTATTCAGGGTCAGTCTGAGTCATTGTTTCTATGCTAACCAACCAGGAGTGCTCTTGTTGGAAGTCTACTCCCCTACCACTTGAAATCTGGCACATGTTTTGAACTTGCACTAAAGAAAAACATCCTAAAGAAAACAGTATTATCCAGACATGTTTTAAAAAAAGTACCAGAGCAATAATGGTTATTCTGACAAATGAAATGACAAATAGCGGTTTATTTCTCTTTAGAGGTTTATGGGATTTTGGCTTCTTGGAGCCAGTTGGTACTTCCTGTTTGGAACACTGGGGGGAGGATCACTCAGTCCAGTTCTGTCATACAGTCAATAATCTAAACAGAAAAAGCAACATTTGTTTGTTTGTTTTAGGTTGGAACGGGCCTGGGCCCCACCCAGGAGTTCTATGCTCTGGTGTCTCAGGAGCTTCAGAGAGCTGATCTAGGTCTTTGGAGAGGTGAAGAGGTCACTCTGACAAACCCTAAAGGTGCTTCCTTCACTCACAGCCAACATTCACTCTCATTGTCGTTATCTGACATGAAACTTTAGACATGGAGATTCTCCAAGTGACTTTGTTGTCTCTGCTCCACAGGCAATCAGGAGGGTACCAAGTACATGTTCAGCTCCAGAGGATTGTTTGCAGTTCCTTTTGGCAGAACAACCAAACCAGCACACATAGCCAAAATCAAAATGAAGTTTCGCTTCTTAGGAAAGTTGATGGCCAAAGCCATTATGGACTTCAGACTGGTACAAACTTCACTCTGTGCTTGGTTTTAGTTGGTAGATTCCTATCCACAGATGCTCAAACTCTGTTTTCTCTTTGACCCAGCTGGATCTGCCTCTGGGGCTCCCGTTTTATAAGTGGATGCTGCGACACGAGACGTCTGTGAGCTCACACGACCTGGTTAACATCGACCCCGGTGTGGCCAAGTCCATCCAGCATTTGGAGGACATCATTCGGCAGAAGAAGCGGCTGGAGCAGGACCGATCTCAGGTGACGGAATCAACCCAGCTCATTGCATGGGGTCAAGTCAGGAGCCGCTTAAAGGGAAGAAAGAAAAGGATTAAATAATTTGGAAAAAGATTTTAAACAGCTTAAAATGTGAAAGTACACATTGTAAACTTTAATGAAATATAATGTATATTTTAAGCTTTAAAGAAATATTAATAAATAATAAACAAATTATCAGGGTTGGCTAATGGAACATGATTGAGATCAGGCGACGGGTTTTGGTGATGTAATTTCCCCCATTTTTAATGGGTTTAAAGCCCCACCCCCACATAGAATTAGGAACTACTCTAAAAAAGGGAAACTGTAAATTGAGGACTGAAAGCAAAGGAAAAAGAAAAAATTGAAAATGCGAAACAGCAGCGGTTTATTTGGTAACAGTTTATAATTTTTTCATTTCAATTTTGCAGTTTTCTTTTTCAATATTTCTTTAAAGTTTAAAGTATATTTGTTTTAAACTTATTGTTTCATTTGTCAAATTCTCTATATTTCCTTACAGTTTACAATGTGTACTTTTGAGTTTAAAGCACATCTCAAATGTCTTTGTTTTTAATATTAACAACATCTATTTTTTAATCACCTGAACCTGATCCTGATTTAAGCCCGTGTCTTGGCCTCACTTCCGGAGCGGTTGGATTCCTTATGTGGTTCTCGTTTCTCTCATCAGACTAGAGAAACCTTACAGCAAGCTCTGGAAAGCCTGAACATGAACGGCTGCTCTGTGGAGGACCTGGGCTTGGACTTCACTCTTCCCGGCTTCCCGAACATCGAGCTGAAAAAGGGGGGCAAAGATGTGGCGGTCACAATCTACAACCTGGAGGAGTACCTCAGGGTTAGTTGTTCTGCTTTTGAGTTAAAACTGTTGGACCTTTTCATGTCTTCAAGTGGATTCAAGCCCAGATGTCCTGACTCTTCTTGTGAACGTCACCTGGATTCCTGAAAGCCTTCACCATATTCTTTAGCAGGTTTTGAATGTTGCTGCTTTGTCTTGTAGTTGGTGGTTTACTGGACTTTAAATGAAGGAGTGTCGAGACAGTTTGAGTCCTTTCGGGAAGGATTCGAGTCGGTCTTTCCTTTGCATCACCTGCAGTATTTCTACCCAGAGGAGGTACGTGTTTGTCTTTGGTTTGGTTTTGGCTTTTCTCCATTCTCCGTCACTCACCCTGTATCGTGCTTCGCTGCAGCTCGACCAGTTGCTGTGTGGCAGCAAATCAGAGACATGGGATGTGAAGACGCTGATGGAGTGTTGCAGACCGGATCATGGATACACGCATGATAGGTGAGCAGCATCACCGCTTCACTCATTCCAACATTCTTCAGTAAACGGTACCGACACTCAATGGCCAGTTGATACCGGTACTGATTTATATAATACTACCAGTACCACGTCAAAACACAGGTTTTTGTTCCTTTTCGTTTTACTGTTCAATTCTAACCCATCTTTTTCCAGCGATTGTGAAAGTTTGGCAAGATTCTTAATCAGCAGCCTGATAAGAGTTGCGTGTACAATGCTCTTGACTGTCAAAGAATGAAATCAAGCATGAAGGCACATTCAAGCGCTCTCCTTCACCTTGTCATGCCGCTTCATCACACAGAAGTGTTTAAGGGAAAAAACAATTTTTTTTTTTTTTTTTTTTCCATTTTTAAAACGGCGCTTTGAGCACCTGAATAGTTTCAAATGTACCAGTTCGGCATAAAATCCAAACAGTGAAGTGGTCCCTTGCTGCACCAGGGGCTTTATCGGCGCTCTTGCAGATTTGTTTTTTTTGTTTTGTTTATTTTAATAGTGCATTGTGTTGGCTGGCTGTGGACCTGTCAATCAATCTCCTCCATGCCGTCTCCTGTAGGGAGTGTGTTCAGTTTACTAAATCCACATAAATCTGCAATCATCATCAGATCTGTAATGCTGGACTTATTGTTCTATGAAGGTTTGAACTTTGAAAGTGTAAACAAGAGAGAAAAGTGTGAAACTGTTTGTCTGAGAAAAGTGTGTCGTGTGTGTAGTGAGGAGTCTTCCAGCCTTAAGTAATCTGCAATCCTTATTTGTGGATTTCAGCTACGGCTGGTTATTTTTTAAATGCAACTCCCGGATAAACGAGAGACCACTGTGAAAGTGTGATGTTTGTTTTCCATGGTTGAAAAGGGTCATTTCTGACAATCCATCGACTCTTGTCGTTTTGTAGTCGTGCCATTCGGTTCCTGTTTGAGGTGTTGAGCAGCTTCGACGCGGAGCAGCAGAGACTCTTCCTGCAGTTTGTCACAGGAAGCCCCAGACTGCCTGTTGGAGGTGATTATTTCTATTTAAGTGTATTTAAATCTGTAATGCTTGAACATGGAAGCCTTTGGTCCAGTGTTGAGGTTCTTAGAATTACCGCAGCTCTTCAACCTTTTATGCACTTCACGTGATTCTAGTGTGTTCTGAAGCGGAGAAAAGCGGCTTTGTGCTGAAATGCAACACTTAACAATATTGAACTGTAGATGCAGTCAACTTAAATCAGCACAGAGATAAGCGGCTCTGCGACGATACGTCACTAACGTAAAGGCCCGTACACACCGGGACGAATTTGGCGCGTGATTTTCGCCGACGTTTAACGCCTCATGACTAAACAGAGGGCACCAATGTGAGTGTGCACACCGACGCGAAAAACGCCACGCGTCAAAGCGTCACTTTTTAAAAACCGCCTCGGGTTCGTTTTTTTGGTTTGACGAGCCGCGTCAAAAACTATACGACCAATGAGAATGGCGCTTTTGCACACGTGTCTGGGGCTTCTGAAGTTACAGAAAAACACAACTTGGGGGCGCTAAAACACAAAACTGCCTTGCTGAGCACATATACCAGCGAAGAAGATAGACGCCAAGTAGCGTCTACACTGTCGCAAAGAAATAATGACGGACTTTCTAAAATATCCCCGAAAAACGCTCATGATACATTTTCAGCTCTTGTACCAGTCGATAAAACTTCCCATGTTCTTCTCTTCTCGTAACTATGGGATGTACCCAAAATCGGCGTCTTTTGCGGCGTCTTTCATCATTCAACAGAACAATAATTTCTTCATCGCTGGAACTGGAGCTACTGGTGCTTGAAATATTCATGTTTTCTTTGTTTGATTCTGACAAGCGCGTAAATACTTGCTCTCTTCTTCTGAGTGAAAAGCGACTTTAAGAAGCATAAAGTTGCGCAGCGCCACCTTGTGTACAGGAGTATTTCTGTTTACATTAAGCGCCATCTAATGTCAGGGAATGAAATTGCATGTTCGCTCGGCTCATCGTCAGCGAAAATCGCCTGGGTGTGAACACAAAAAACATGTTGAAAAACGCTGGCAAATAACGGCTGGCGAATATTCCTCCCGGTGTGTACGGGCCTTAAGGTGTTTATCGATGTAACTAGTATAAATGCATCCTGACTATACTAACTTAAAGTGTTACAGCTATTATTGTTATATTGGGCTATATAAATAAATGGAATAGCATATCGACTTAATGTTAGTAAAATGTAGTATATCGACTCTACTAAAGTCTTATATATGGACTTTTTTAACATAAAATGTTGCATATTGATGTAAAGTGATACATATTGACTTAACATGAAGTGTTTCATATCACCTTTACTAAGTCCAAGTGTTTCATATCGGGGCACAGCTGCTTTGCTGGACGTCAGAATCTGTCGGAGTTGCGTTTGCTGCTTAAACAGTTGCTTACGATAGTTCAAACTGTGCATGTTGTGTTGTTGTTGGTTGTGACAGTGCCAGTGTTAAGGGGGTAAAACCTCCCCCAGGTTTGCTCTCTAAGCCCTGCTCACCCCACGGGTTCTCTGTTCTCCTCCAGGTTTCCGCAGCCTGAATCCCCCTCTGACCATCGTGAGAAAGACGTTCGAGTCGACGGAGAACCCGGACGACTTCCTCCCCTCAGTCATGACCTGTGTAAACTACCTAAAGCTGCCTGACTACTCCAGCATTGAGATCATGCGAGAGAAACTGTTGATTGCAGCTCGCGAGGGCCAGCAGTCCTTCCACCTTTCCTGATCTCCTCACATCTCACATTCAGATGCCTTCAGCAGCAACTGATTAAATCATAACTTCCCTAGTTTCTTTCTTCTTTTTTTTTAATTTTTATTTTGTTTTTTGTAATCCAATACATTGAGGCTAAGTGTACAGCCTTCTTGTTAGAGAAAGCAGCTTGCAGAGAGGTTAAGACTTCAAATATATATTTGCTGCCCCGTCTCATAAAAAACAGGAGGAAAGGTGTTTCACAACTCAGAACCGAAAATATAAAAATAAAAAAACAAGAGTAAAAACTTATCAGTAGTTCTGTTTAAAAAGATGAAAACATCTGGGTGACGTTTTAAACTGCATTGCTATGTGATATTTAAAAAAAAAAAGGGATGTCTCCTCTCTAGAGGTTTGGACAACCTGTCTGGTGTCTGAGGGGAGTGCGGGTGGGGAGGGGGTCCACAGGGCAAGCTAGGTTTACTTTAGCTCCAAAGATCATTTGTACAGACAAAATTTGCAGACTTTGCTCATTCTTTACATTTGATAGAATAGCTCTTTGTTTTCGTGTCTCTGCCCCACCTCGGTTTGTCACTCTGCATTTTCTTCTGTACTATATTGCTCCCAGTTTGTTTGTTTGTTTGTGCGTTTGGGTTCGGCTTCCTCCCCCCTCGTGTGTCTTTGCTTCCAGTTGTGACAACGTGAGCTGCGTCTGGCTGAATGCGGGTAGTGATGAGCTCTTCAATGTTTTTTTTTTTTTATTTCCTCCCATACCCAAGTTGAGATTGTGTTCTGGCCTCCTTTGATAGAGAGCTTCAGCTCTAATGAAGACTTGTATCCAGTGTGTTGATCAGGTAAATTTTGTTTTTGCTCTTATTTTCATAGAGTTGGCGTCTTTCTGTTTTGCCCTACTGGACTAGACCAAGCTCTGAGCAACCCTCAACACAAAATGTAGCTGGGCACACAATTTGGCTGGTCTCATTTTATTGTTTCAAGGCCAGATAGCATTTCAAGTTCATTTATAAAATAAAGTATATATGCAGTTTCACATCCTGTTTCAGGTGGGGATGTCTGCTTTACCCTTTTTTAATTTTCTATATAGTCTTTATTTCTTGCTGTAGTTGATTTTTTTTTTTTCTTCAGTTCTTTTGTTTTTCTGTTTTTGCACTGCTGGCTTGGAACAAACCGTGGTGTGCACCTGCAGTCTGTGTCCAGGGGATGGCGCCACTGTTTGCTCTCCTGGCCCAATCGTTCATGTGCTGGTTTCTAAGATCTGCAATAATTTACTGCATCAGGTTAATGTTTTTACCTGAACATAAATAAAGTAACTGTTTGACTCATGTCTGTTGCTTTTATTTCTCCGTTGTCTTCTGAGAGTTTGTTAACCTGCTACAAACTCATTTCTCATGGCTGCTTGCAATCTGGGCAGAATTAAGTTGGTTGTCATGGAGATGCTTACGACCTGGAATGTAACATGGGCACAGTGTTGCCTCTGTTGACCGTTTGTCCACTGCTGCGTCTGAAAGTCTGAGAAGCCCCTGGCTGCAGTCTGCAGACCGAGGTGCACCTCAACGTGGGCGGAGTTAAACCTGTTGAGGCACGCCCACTGAACGGGATTTGTCATCACAGTAAAGGTTGGCATTCAAAAATATTAAGCCTCTCAGCTTCAGATCTGGTTTCTTGAGTCAGTAATGATCTGCTCAGTTCTTGGGTGCAGGTTTGCTTCCAGTCGTATCCACAGCTTATCTGGATTTGCCTGTGAGAACTGTGATGAACTTCTCCTGCGTTTGTACTTTTCAAACGCGGTCATCTCCAGGGTTTATTGAAAACTTGAATGACCTACTGCCTACAGGGGTGAACTTGCCATTAGGCAAAGGTAGGCGATTGCCTGGGGCCCCCAGCAGTCCAGGGCCCCGAGCTGAATGGTTAATAAAAGTATCTAAAATAAATTTTATGTCCATATTTTAACTCTGTCATGAAAACAATCACTGAACTGGCATGAGACTGATCATGTAAAAGTGTTGGGGCAGGAAAACAACTGAGCTTTTTTATGATCTGAATATAAAACAATATTTGTTTTATGAATGCATATATACGTTTTGAGGAGGATTTTTACTTGTATGTGTTTGGGGGGTAAATCCTTTTTGGAGTCATCTCAGGTGATTTTTGATTTGGTGTCCTAATATTTTACTCTTGGAAAATTTGATATTCGCATAACAGGTTTTAAAAATCAAACTCCTCTTTCACAAGGACATTTGTTTTTATTTTACCTCACCCAAAGTCATGGAAAGTAACAATACGAGAACAATCTCCACTTTAGTTCATGATAATAAGTTCAACTATACAGCTTATTTGGAGTTCAATATTAATTGTTTTTTTTATTTTTCCTAATATCCAAACATCAATGATTGTTAGTAAGATTCAATAGGAGTCCATTGTGTCATGTTTTTCTTTGACTACAAAAATGGTGGATGTAAAATCATTAAAAATGTGTTAAAGTTGGACTTTCAATCAAATCAGAAGGTAATGATAATTAATGGATGATTTATGACTGCTAATGAATCACTCATTCATATTTTGGTTGTTTTTGGTCTTTAGACGACTTTCAGACTGGAAAACCACGACTCGATCTGGCAGAGATTAAATGATGATTCAAAGCTTGATTTCTTTTTAAAAAGTGGTCAAATGAAGCACAGAGATATGAGGGGCTGTAAACAGAGGAAAGGAGAAAGCAAGCATTTGTTGTCAAACTTCCAAAATTTGCTAGAAGACAGATAACAGGATGGAAAAAAAAACTTTAAAGGAAAGAGAAAAAAAAGAGTAAAGAATGAGAAAAGTGATAGAAAAGAGGGGAAAGGCAAAGGGAAGCGAAGAAAATGGTAACTTTGATGCCGCTCCTCACTGTTCTGTTCCTTCGTTTTAGTATTTTTCTTTGTGCTCTTTAGTAAAACCTGACAAATTAAAGAAAAGACAGACAATTGTCATTTGTTCCTTCTAGGAAGTGAGGGATTAACAAATTAGTGCATTTTATAAAAGTAATGTTTATGATATAAAAAACATTTCTTTAACATTTAAATGTTTTTGAATTCTTATCAAAAAATTTGGATTCTTGAGAATGATGTCTAAAAGTGGACCAGTAAGGACGCTATTTGACATTTTCTTGTCTAGTGAGAAATATGAGAAATATATTTATATGAGATGAGAGCCGTTTCATGCGTTTTGTTCAGTCTGTTCCTGTAGCCATAAATAAAAAGGGCTGTGTGGTTTTTTTTCTTTAAAAAAAACTCCCAAAAAACCTCTTAAAGCAGAAGTGTACATATTCTAAAATTAAAATAACTAATCTTTTCCTGAATTAAACACTTTAAAGTACATGGCGAGGCTCAATTTCATCGTCTCAGGATACACTTCAGAATCCGGTAGGTGGCAAAATTGCACGTGGAAACTTATAAAATGGGAAGAAAAACACAGCAACTGCAGTGACGACGAAGAATTGCATACAGCGGGGCAGAGCGCAACGCGTTTAACCCCGCCCAGGTTGAGCCACGCCTCAGGGGTAGTGGGAGAATCTGGCAGAAGCAGAAAGCTGTGGTGTAACAGGAGAGGAGAAGGGGGTCCTCAGACCTGGTGGTCTGGACTCAAAGTTTCTTTGCCCCAACAGATGCTTCAGATGCAGAAACTAGGTCTGTTAGAACCAGGAGGACTGACTGATGTCTGAAACCTCACAAACATTACAACTCTGGCCTCAACATGATTTTTTGTTTTTAAACCACATAATTGTATTTTTGTAAGAAGCCTTCATAGGTTCAAACCCTGTTGGTGTTTAGAGAAGCCAGTTACTTGCATGTTTTACTGGTTCTACCTCCTATTAGTGAAATAACTTTTATATTTACATTTTGTAAATTATTTGTATTGTTTGTTGCATAAATCATGAGCAAATGGTTTCTGTTTTGTGTCTTTTTGTTTGCTCTCCAGCATTTCTCTAAATGTCTCTGTAGATTGAGAGAACATTTCTTTGAACACTTACACAGGTGCCGTACACGATTCACAAAAGTGCAGAGTTCTGTGAAGAACGAGTGTCTTTGAGCTTTTCCCAAGATGCATTTCATCCTCTGGATCATTCTGAGACTGTTGACTTTGAAGTTTAAGATTCTTCTTTAATGTTTTCTGTCTGTTGGCATCCACTTTGAGGTTTTCATCTTCATCATAAAAAGTCTAAGTTTAAACCAGCCGCAAACATTTGACAGAATGAAGATTCAATCAGATAAAGTTGCCAACCTGCTGAAAATGTTTCTGACCTGAGGAAACTTGCATAGAAGGGAGAATAAGGGTGAATTAGGCAGGTTTAGCACAGCAGGTGTTAAAAATGAACACACAATAACTCTGGATTTACATAAGGCTGATGTTATTCACATGTGTTTATGGGCGACCAGCACAAAAAGTGATAGGAGGCAAAAAGAACAAAATAAAGAACTGTTCTCCTTCGTGAATGTCATGTCACAACCGTCCGTCCCCCGAGTTTTATACCTTCACATAAATGCTCAGACGTCAATCTGGAGTTTAAGTTGTTCTGTTTGTCAGAAATATTCTTGTGTTAAAATGTTTCACCAGAGGTTTTTGCTCAGAGCTTCACAGACGCCTAAATTTCTTTCTTTTTGTGTATCAATAATGGGTTTGTTGGTTACATTTTGTAACCGTCTTTAAGTTTTATTGTGATGAGGGGATCTTATTAAAAAAATAAAATAAACTTGTTTTTAACCACTCCTGACATGACACTAAATTAGGAGGCCTTATGTATTTGATCAATCCTCCAACATGCAGACATGTCGGCAGACTGAGTAAAGTGATTAAATCTATCGTCGGAACGGTTTATAAGTTTATGTTCTAAATCAGTTGAAAAATTTGCCCATGCAGGTCGTTGTTTTCCCCTCCAGTTTATTAAAATGTTTCATGTGAACTTAAAAAAAACAAATACAATGACATTCTTTCTAAACGGTCATTGACAGTTTTTAAAGAAATATAAAATCAGAGCATGTTTGATACATTTAAGAAAAAGAAAACAAACTGTTTATTCATGTTTAAAAGTTCAGTTGTAACAATAAATAAAGGTGAACACGGTAAAGTTTATTAGTTTTTCTTTTGTCTAAGTAACCTTGACAAAAATGTTTTATTTCTGTTTGTTTGATTGAATTGATTCATTTTAGTTCAATGGGTCTGTTGGACACTTAACCTTAATGCTGTTCCTTGCATTTTGTTCTTACTTGTATTTAAATTTAACTTCAAGTTTTTCCAAATTAAATTAGAATTATTAGAAGCAGTTCTTTCTTTTCTAAAGATAACTTGGACCCAACACTGGAATCTCTGACTTTAATTCCTTTGCTCTCCAACACAAACTTGAAAAATAAAAATAAACCGTTTTCCTGCTTTCATCAAGACTATTTGCAAACTGTTAGAACAGATGTTTGTGTTGTGCTTCATAACAGTTAACAGCAGCGCAGTAAGAGATACGATCACATTGATGCAATGCATCATGGGAAATGAAAGGCAGGAAGATGCTGAGAGATTTGGTGCATTTATTTTGCAGATCTCCACAAAGCTGTCGGCAAACTTCTAAGCATGAAACCTGGGCCTTTTGTGATGAACACAGAGCTGATATTCAGGTGATGATAAATGTATTTAGATCAGTAAAAATGAATAATTTCATGCGGCACACTGGTGTACCAGTGGTACACTGGTTAAAATGAGCGCAGATGTCTGTTTGTTTGTGTCTGCCCTAAAGCAACAGATGTGATTAAGCTTTTGTGTTCATTTCTGACAAACTTATTCTCCAACTATGCTAAAACAGTGAATAATATGCATTGCCCTAATTTGAAAATACATAAATATAATATGTTAGAACTAAGTCAGAGTTTGCTTGGTTACAGTCCAGTATGATCCACAACTGATTCAAATCTGATTTGATAAATAAAATACTTCAATAAACAGGATAAATAGAAAGGGTTAAAACGTTTGAAAAGGGAGTGGGTGGAAGAAAATTCTTATTAATTACAACTCCCAATTCTTACAATATTTCATACATAAATTTTATTTAATGCTGAACCTCTAATAATTATTAAAATAATCACAAAAAAAATACACAGAAAAGAAGATCGAGGTACCAAATGATCATAAAGTCATAACTGTTCCTACATTGTCCCAGTAGGATTCTCATTTTCTAATTAAAAATTTCTATTTTTTTTAACTGTGTCATATTTGTATTCATTTTTATACTTCCCTTTATGTTATTCTACAACCTCACCCCATGCAGAGAATATTCTCCTTCCCTTTTCTTACACAGTTTTTGATGTTCTGCATTATTTGCATTGCTATATTTTATTCGTAACTTTTAGTCATTTTGGTTCGTAGAATAAAATAAAGGTAACAAAAGTTTGGAACGTGTCATCTTCCCAGAGGTCCAGCTGTCCTTCATCATCCTCCTCATCATCAGATCCACCTGTCCCACCGCCCAAACTGTAGTGGAGGTTATGATGATGAGACTCCAAATGAGGCTGCAGCAGAGCTCCAGCCTGCACGGCCAGTGTTAGAAGGCAGGAGAGGCAGAGGAGCATTTGTGAAGGTGATGGTGGGGAGGGGATTGTGTGTGTGTGTCGTCAGCAATCATCGTCATTGTGACTCGAAGCCCGGCAAGAGCCAATAGCCCTCCTCTGTTCCTCCTGCATCTCTACCTTCTCTCCCTCAGCTCCCTCTCCATCAGCCAGTTATTCTCCTGCGCACAGCTGAAGCTCAGCATCCAAACAGCCGCCTCCTCCTCCTCCTCGTCTCCACCTCCCTCTCACTTACACCTCTCAGTTGCTTCTGAGTCCTTCCAGCACCAACAGCAGCTCTGAGGAAAGAGGAGAAAGTCACGGAAAAAGCCGATCAGGATGTATCAGAGGAGGCGTGCGTCCTCGCTGCTTCTCTGCTGTTTCCTGCTCCTTGGCAGCTTCAGCCAAGCCGTCCCCTCGTATTTCCAGCTGGCACCGGACACCCCGGCTCCGGCGGAGCCCACTCCGACCCGGGCCACACCTCTCCCGGACCCCTGCGAAGGCCGACCCTGCCTTAACGGAGGACTCTGCCTGGCTCTCCCCTCTGCCGGCAGACCAGAGGAGAACTGGGAGTACATGTGCACCTGCAGCCAGGGCTTCACAGGACGCAACTGTGAGGTAGGGACACATGCAGCTTCACCCTGACCCTCCTGTCCTGCACAGGACTGATGGTCTACAACCTCTGAGGGTCATGCTCTGATTGAAGCCAAAACACAAAGTCTATCATTTTGTTGACTCATATTTGAGGCAAACTGAATGTCCTGGGAAAGGAACTTTACTGGTTTGAGATTTTAGTTCACTTTGTCATGTTTTTTTTTTTTTGGGTTCCCTTTAATCTTCACTCGCTAATACAATAATTTGTTAAAACACCTGCATCGTAAATGCTTTGATGTGTGCTGTACATTAGAGTGGATTCTTCTGTTTGCAAATGCTTTTTTAATGAGCGCATGCATGTGCTGTCCCTGAGACGGGGAGTCAGTGCTGCGTTGCTGTGGCAACAGGAAAGAACAGCAGTGGCAGCAAAGATGCAGAAAGAAAGCCGTGTGACTGTGAGCACATGCAGGTACATTCACGCACTGGTATGAATGAGAAACTTAGACTGCTTTCAGACCCACAAACTCAAAGAAATTCCGACTCACAGGGACACGTGTCATGTGCATGAAGGCATGCATGGATGGACAAACCTGTTAGCAGCATTTGATTACATCAGAAGGGCTAAAATAGTCATAAATATCTTCAAGCTGCTCTGTTAGCATGTAGACTTTGACCTTACTTCTCTCTAAAAGCCCAAAGTATCAGTTCTGATTGATTTGAAGTATCCATTAAAGTGTGTCTAAACCTTAAATATTCACCTGACACATTAAAGATGCTTAAAAACCACAAGCTTAAATTTAGTACCACCTTCAATTTTGTCTGGGATGTTTTGCTGTCAAGGACACAGGATGCTCTTGTGCCTCTTTCTGCTCGTCATTGATCTCCTCAGATCAGCTGTGCTGTTGGGGGCCAAGCGTCAGTGACGCCGGGGGGCTCTGAGTCACGCCTGGGGTGTAAGAGAGCGTCTTACCGCAACGCCGAGGGTGAATGAGTCCATCGCTGCGTCAGTGAGGGAGAGCAAGGTGAAACTGGACAGAGCCCCCCCCAACAGGTGGTAGCCTGCCTCCTCTGCTTCCATCAGCGGGTTTGGATAAAAACTCCTGGTTTCTGGGCATGTGCATGCATGCACGCACATGTGCATTTCTGCAAGAGGAGGGCAGATATTTCGGGTGTTCAGTCGGAGGAGCTGCTGTGGTCTCCTGGCTGTCCTGGTTTCTTAGAATAGAAAGGAGCTGCAGTTTGTTTTTTCTCTGCAGAGTGCTTTGCTGCTCCAAACACCACAGAGGAGCTTTGCTGCTCCAAACACCACCTGACCTGAGCTGATTCCTATCATGGAACATGCTAAAAAGCTTTGGGTTTGATTCCTTCTCTTTTCCTTCACTTCTTTCTAAAACACTTAAGCAAACCGTGGGTTCTGCGCCGGGCTCCATCCAGCAGCGAGCGACAAAAATATTGATTTTTGGTTAGCACTGCTTCTTCCTTATGGATGTTGCTTCTCCATGGCAACTGGAGCAACAGTCATCTGAGGTTTGGGGAACAACCTGACAGGCTTATGGAGGAGTTGGCTTGCAGCCGCTGCTCTCTGTATGTGTCACAGCGCAGATGGTCAGAGTGGGAAAATCCAAGAAAAAAAAAAGCTGCGTTTAGTTTTTCATGTTTCTCTTGTCTGTTTTCTGCTGCGCTGTCCATGCTTTGGTTTAATGCCGCACATACCTTAACAGCAGACCCCACAGAGAGAAATAAGCCACTGCTTAAACCGGCTGCTGTTTAATAACTCCCGACTGAAGGCCGGCCTCTCAGCTGATTCACTGCCACATGTCTTTATTAGCCCCCCTTGCTCTTTCCCTTCTTAATTATTAAAAGATTTGTTGTACCTCTGAGGGATGTGCTCACTTTCTGCACAAAAAAGTGGGGTCGTTTTAAGACCCACTCCAATGAAAATGGTGGTTTTTGTGTTTTCAATATGTTCTTGTGGCATTTTCATAGAGGCCATGGAAAATGAAGCTTAAATTGCATTTTTGAGTATTTCTTTATTCAAATTGTTGTGAATTAGGAGCAGAAGATAAAACACAGTAGGAAAAGGATTGTAAGTGTGACGTAGAAGCTACTACAGCGGGCCACAAGTTCCCTGCTCGGCCACATTGTGATGTGGACCCATGAATGTCTTTGTTTTCCTCGTCTGAGCTCGCATCTGACTAAAAAATGTGCAGCTGGTAAGCTCCAATATTGCTTTCCATTTTTGTTGTACTGCTAATGATAGGTTGGGGGTGTGAGGGACCGTAAGTTAGCGAAAGAGAGTGTAAACAGAAGGATGATGCAACTCAGAGGCAAATTTCTGATGAACTACTGCCGCTCTGCAGAAACAACATCCCAAAAAATGACACAGTTTTTATAAAAAACAGCATATTCATCTTGCTGTTCTGTAGAGAAGAGTTGATGGATCAAAGAGGAGGATTTGAAACTCAGCTGAGAAACATGCTCAATATTACTCGTCATCTGCTGCATCTTCTCTACATTGTCAGTTCTTTTGTTCCACAGTTGAATGAACACCCTTTGAGGATCAGGGTGTTGCTTTTTCTTCCATGCCCCCCTCCCTCTTCTTCATCTGCCTTTCACACTCTTGTTGATGAACAGATTTAAAAAACAATTTGACATTTTCAGGACAATTCCCTCCCAGGATGAGAACAAATATCCAATGAAGTGAAGTACAAGTTAAACTCCTAAATTCAAACGTGTGTTTTTCACATTTTTCTTTAGCTCAAGTTTCAATAAAGTCCCTCTCCAATCATCTTTTGATCTATTTTAAAAGTGTTCCCAGTGGCCTTTTAGGGTGTGTTCAGACTGGACTGTCATGATATGGACACATTTAAAAAAATAGAAAAAAATTGCCAGAGTTCATGTGAACCCCTGTTTTTTTAAATATAAAATTTCATAAAAAAAAAAATCATAATCTATAATTGGAAAATTACGTGGTGTGTCCGATGTTGGGATGTCAGTGCCACATTTAGGGATACATTTGGACTTGTTGGGTCACATGGTTTGGGAGCTGTTGAAAAGAAATAGCCAGAAATCATATGCGAACCTTTGGAATTTTAATACAAGAATTCCTATAAAATATTCAGCATATATGATTGCAAAATAAATTGGTGAAGTTACATGGTCTTTATTCATTGTACGTGGGAGTCATGGGTCATATAGTCATATATTTTAACGGAGGGGAGTGGGAAGGGTGAAGGGTGGATTGGGTTTTTACTGTAATATTGTGTGTTTTCTGTTTTTAATGTTAAAGTGCTTCGAGTTGCGCAATGCATGAAAAGCGCTATTTTATAAATAAAGTCTGATTTGATTTGATTTTCTCTTCTGCTCCTAAATACCGCAAGAATATGTTAAATACATCATTTTCATTACAGTGGGTCTTTAAACAGATTTGAAAACCTGACAAACCTGAAGAACTTTAACCAAATGATGCATCTCCTCTGCAGCAGATGAAGAATGAAGCAGATGCTATTCAGACCTAAAATAACTTCCATTTGACAGCTTTTTTTTATTTATTTATTGCTGTCATTTTAATGTTTCGGTTGCAGGCGGGAATGTTGGTGAGATGTTAAGAAATTGGTGCAGTGAAAAGTCTTTCATCTCAATTATGTTTCTTGAAGGAAACAAAAAAGGTGAGGAAGATGATGTGAAAAGACTGTTTGCTTTTCCAGCATTGCTGGATGTGACTTCGGTCTTCAAGTCTGGAAGCAGCTTCAGAGAAAAATGTTCTGTTCTGACAGGACTGTGAAAACAAAGATGAGTCCTGGAGCTCCTTGTGCGTGTGTGTGTGTGCGTGTGCATGGCGGTCAGCTCTTGTCTCCGAGGACCATCCACTCTTCTGCCGAAACTACATCCAATTAAGCAGAGCTCAGAGCTCAGAGCTCATCACCAGCCGCTGCTCTCTTTGATATCTGCAGCTCGTTAGTCAGAGAGGAACAGAAAGCCACGAGGAAAACAGCCACATTTAAAAAAATATACACACGCTTGTGTGTAACAGTGAGGCTCTGGTTTCCAGGTTTTTCCTCCTTCTGTTGGTCAGTTTTTAGCGCATTGCTTTGAAACATTAACTGAAGACACTCGAAGGGGCAAAGTGACCGTTGATACTGATTTAACCCCCATAAAAACTCACTAATCATTTCCTCTGTACAAACACATAAAGTCTTGTGAAACATATTTTTATTGGTTGTTATCATTTTGCATCACCAAAGCAAACATTTTTGTGAAGTATTTTCACAAGTGTCATACGAAATAATTTAATTATTTACAAGAAAAAAATGTACTGATCAATTAGTCACTGAAACTATCTTCAATTTCAAATTATTTTGAAAGAGATGGCTGGGTGGATGAAGAGAATAAGAATTTACATTTAGTTAATCGACAACTTTTCAAGATTATTTACAACAAATGAAGTGCATAATTTAGTAATTAAAAACAAGAAATTACAACAAACCAATTTACAAATACTAAAAGTGCTTCATTTAGTAATTTAAAAAGAAGAGTTTTACAATTTTTTTTGTTAAAATGGTTAAAAGAAGAGTAATAATAATACATGTACTTGAAAACGTACAAAAATGGTTATACTTCATGTTTTCTTTATTTTAGTTGAAGCCCTGCATGCTTTTAAGAGTAAATGTGTCAAAGTAAGACACCAAAGCAAATGGAAATTCTATATGATCTGTGTGAAAATAGCTCAATGGAACAGCACAGACTCTGGCATGTTTATGGATTCTGCTGCACACGTTTTGAAGTCAGGAGACGCAGGTGAGGCTGGAGAGGAAGCTCCGCTCTGCTGCAGAAGAAGATGCTCTTTTTCCAGATATCCCTGGAAACAATGGCAGAATTGTGGAAATGCACTTTCAATGGGAGCAGAGCTCCTGACATGAATTTTAATGTCTCCTCCCGTTGCGGACGGTGAAACAGCTGGAAGATGACGCAACCTTTACTTGTTCTAAACGCAGCTCGCAGCCTTTCACGCTTTATTGTTGCTTCTTGGCAGGAAGAGGTGAAATGAGAGACATTTGCATAAAAAAGAGACTTTAAACAGCTGCCATGATAGCAGGGGAGCACGCGCCCTTTGATGAACGCATTAGACCACAGCTTACTAACCTGCTGACAGCTTTGCTTTAGCAGAAATCAACAAAACCGAGCATCTTTGAGCGCAGAGCTTTCATTGCCATTTATGTGGATGTCCTTAGATGTTGTGAGGAGGACCGTTGGTCATTTCCACATCACACATCATCCAGCCTTTGATCTTCAGGAAGTGCACAACAGCTGATGTGCTCCTCAATGGAGACCTGATGTTGGTCAAAGAAGCTTAAGATGTAAAATTTCTGACGTTTTTCCAACATTAATTTATTTTAAAAAAAGGGACATTGCATATTAATGAACATTAAAACAAATGTAATTGAAGCTGCGAGTGACGGGGTATGGCCCACAGGCATTACACACCCACACACTGCCCCCCTCCCCCCATTACCCCCTTTTTATCTGCCTTCACTGACTGAGCAGCTCAGGCCCTTTTCTTCCCCCGTCTGTCTCTGCTGCATTGGTCAGAGCTGCTCATGACCAGGAAATAGAATAATGTTTTTTTAGGTGGCTCCATTGTTTTTTTTATCTCCATAGCAACCATATTACTTTTTGGTCGCCTGGGGGTGACGAACACCTCTATGTAATTTTTTGAAGAATCGGCAAAAGTACATTTTTGGATTTTCTTGGCAGCAGGTTTTTTTAGGCCAACATTCCTAACACGTTCATATTGTATTCTGCATCTCATATTTCATATTGTTTTGTTCAGCTTGAGCCAAGGATTCATGTATTACATTTTCACAATATCCCAGTAAAAAAATGTGAAAGCAGGGGGGGAAAAGCCCACCACGCTAATCTACAACTACAACAACTATTTCCCAGTGGATTCCCAGAGATACTCAAGGAATTAGGAGGCGATAAATCTAAATACCCAGGAGGAGTTTCAATTTGTAGCCAGAACTAAAGGTGTTACTTTTAACCTGGCGGCATGTGAGTGAAATTTCGTGAAGATGGGTAAAAACAACGGGTACTTGGTGCACGCAATATTTTCCGGAGGACGTTTGAGTTTTTGAGCAGGTGGTGGGGGGTCTCTGTGTGTTACATTTTCGCTCAAAGGCACAGTAAGAATGCACATTACAATTACAGAATAGACGATTGTACAGCGACCTTATGAATGCTTCTTCTTGTTGCTACACACTGTTTGTGTCTGTTTGTTTGTTTTTTCCTTTTCCTTTTGAGTACTTATTGCATTTTTTCCCATCACTGCGAAGACAATATGGCCCTTGCAGTCCATGACCCATGTAGGGGGAATTAGATGTCCGTAGTTGCGTCCCAGCAAGTGAGGTCGGGTCAAAGGTGGGTGGTGTGAGCAGCGGTGGCACTTAGGCCCGGGCATCAAAGGCATCAGTGGTGCGAGAGGCGGGCAAAGAGGGCGGGTGGTGCGTAGAGGCAGGCGGCGAGGGCATGTAGCGCCTGCAGGCCATACAACGCCGCTCGTGGATTTTATCATATTTGAATTTTTACAAGTGTAAATATTTTTGTTTTGATTGCTTGAAATAAACCATTTCAAAAACCAAATCTGTAAAATCAGCCCTTCCATCCATCTGTTGGGGTCTGACTCTTCACAGCACATATAAACTAGAAGTGATTTGAAAACCTGCGAGATTTTTTGTGTGAGTTAAACTGAAAGAGAAGAGTGAGACAACAACAGAGCTGCATTCATTTTCCAGGAAAAACTTCCACACAGCAACAATCTAATAAAACTGGTCTAAAGCCATTTTCTTTAGCAAACTCTTTTGCTCTTCAGCATTTTCCTGCATGTCTGCTCACAAACCTGCAGCGGCTCCTCATGAACAGAGCTCTCATCTCTGTGCCAGCAGCTCCTTCATGAGTCCAGCAGGGAAACTTCCCTCTCCCTAATAAGCAGCTTCATATCTCCAGGTGGTTTATTTGAACTGTTCCGTCTATTTTTTTTTTCTTCTTTGCACTTGTTTCTATTTTTATCTGTTACAGAGTGATTTTTTCAAGCTGATTGATGCAACGAATGCCAGAGCTGCTCTCACCAAGATCAGCTTAACCCCATTCTCTGACATGCATGGCATCTGCAGAGCAAAGATGCTTGCAACCACAGCACTTTCTTCACTGTCCTCAACAGAATGAGTGTCTGAAGCAGTGGGGAGGTGTGACAACATGCTGTTTGTATGAACATCCTCTGTCAGCTGCAGACATCTCCAGCTCCACCTACGAACACAAATAGACTCATCATAATCCCACATTAACAGCTGGTCCTGATGTTCATGAAAGAGTAATACTACTAATCTAATCTTATAGCACTAATATAATGCTAAAAATACTTGAAATAATCAAGAGTTTTCATTAGGGGAAGCGTCGATATGATTCTTTCCGTCCGATACCGATAACCAATATTTCCCCTGCAACTGTGGCCGATATTTGCCGATACCGATGCTAAAGTGTCTACAGAATCACAAAGTTTAGACTTCCTTTTTGTTTCTTTATTAGAAATGCACAACTTTTCTTTTACTGGACAATCACATTGTACCTGACATTTTTAACATACGGCAAAGAATCTCATAGAAACAAGTATCTCTCTAAAACTTTCATATAAATACAACTTTAAAGATTTAGACCATTTATAGAATATTGGACATAACTGTAAACCATAAGCTCCCTTTTGCCAGGGGTCTATTATGTATCCCTATCAAAAATAACATTTACCTGAAAACAGCCAATTACTGACCATGACCGTAAACGTAAGCTTCCGGTCGTGGACCTTTTGCGTAGATTTGCGTCATAGTAGTGCGACTACAGCAAAAGCTAAGCTATTGACAACAACAATGAAGGTCATGCAGCAGCTCTTTTTTTTTTTGATTGGCTTTTGGTACTTCTTACATACAAAGCATTTAATGTTAAGAAGATTGTGTGCGGCGTAAAGGAGTACAGCTGAAAACGTTGGCGCTAGTTTGACTCTTTCTATTGTTGTAACGACCTCCTGCCAGTCAACATGTTTCGTCACGTGACAACAGTAGCTCCGCCCTAGCCGGCCCATTCCATTTTTCTATGCACCTACAACCAACAGGGGCCCAGAAATGGTACAGTTAAGTCCTGCTTAATGGGTCCATTTTATAATTGAAATGCTCAAAATTCGGACTGGTCTGGACCGGACCGCACCTTACCGCTCATTAGGAACAAGGCGAAAGTAAGAAGTCAGTCATGTTATGGACAGAATCTTTGCTCTTGTGCCTCAGATCTCGTACGAACTCCTCTTCCCCCTAAATCACAGCATTTGGAAGAAATGATGAACATTAACCCAATCATTCAAATGCAAAATGTGTTTTTGTTTTCAACTTGGAACTCGTTAACATCATGAGCTGCAGATTCCTGTTGGCATCCATGATGGAAGAGATGCTGGGAAGGAAGAAAACAGCTGTCAAACCGCAGCATGCAGTGAGCTCTGGTGAATGCTCTTTTCCTCCAGCTCTGCATTTACAGATCTCAGTTGGATACGTGAGGATGAAAAAGGTCTTTTTCTTTTCAGTGATTGGTTAGCGTTCACGTTTTCCTGGAGATTCTGCTACAGAGCGGAGATGGTGCAGTTCGGCAGACCGGCTTCACTTTTGTGTGGATTCTCTTTTCAGAGCTGTGTGTTGAATGGGGCGATAACTTCTGCAGCTGCATGGATCAGTGCCTGCAGGGAACTCTGGTTGCAAAGGTCTCAGTAAGAAGTCTGGCCTGCCATTGTAGATGCTTTCTAATCACAATAGAAAAAAGGAAAAACATTCATACTTATGCAAGAAAGCCGATGCCACTCTTTTTAAAAAAAATAGATAGTCCTGCTTTCATTTGGGAAGCAGTATATGTCTTTAAATTTCCCAACATTTCCAAATGTCAGCTCTATTCAAAGAACACAAAACCTGGTGCTGTCATTTCCTACCACCCTCTTTTGTCATAATTTGAGCGCGCTTTGCCGGCGTGCTGTCAGCATGACGAGGTGCATCATCGCTGATGTCGTCGCTTCTTCGTCCTCTTCACAGACAAAACCCGCTGGGAGGAGAGTGACTGTGCACGTCCGGCGTGGCCTCCTGCCGTGAAGTCTGGATTTCTGTGTCACGGCCCCATTTTCCCCTACCAGGTTTCCATGACAACAGATCAACTATAAGAGAAACCCAAAAATAAATAAATAATGGATCAACAGGTGGAGATTTTGTCACCCTAAACAGAAGATGTCAGAGAGACTCTGTGTCTAATCGGCTAATTTCTCTGTTTAATCTGAGATGTGGGCGTGTTGTTCAGCATCTTTAGCATCCCTGCTTTCACATCTCCTGCCCTGGAAATGTCGGAGGATCATTCATTCACATTTGAATTGTCATGGGAGTGAGGACAGGATGTTCCACTTCCACCCATCAGTGACTAATTCCCTTTGGCAGCAGGAAAAGCTCCAGATCCTGTTTTAGCCTGACGTGAAGCAAAGAGGGATTTTTTTTTTTAACTCTCTTGATGTACCTAAAAGAAACAGAAAGATGTGACCTAAAAAAACAAGAAAAGATAAGCTCAGTTTTTTTAAATGACAAAAGCCTTAGAATATTGAGCTGAAGTTTCATTTGGATGCTTGGAAGAAGCTGAAGAGAGTTCTCTGGAGTAAAGGTTATCATCTGCATTGCTCCTGTCTCATGCTGCCGTTTTAAGACTCCTGACTCTGATCTTCTCACTCACTGTGAGCAGCATCTTTCTAATAGGAGATTCCCAGCTGCACATTTGGGATGCTAAACACATAGAAAAGCCTTCTTCATGGTTTCCAGACTCTAAGGAACAGATTAAACCCCTGCAGCATTACCTAAACACATTCCATTTATAAGAACTAATCTTTCAGTCTGCTGTTTTACTTCATTTAAATGGAAGTGTTTTTGATTTCTTTCATTCAATCATCTATTGATCTGTTTTCAAAGTGTTCCCAGTGGTTTCGGACAAATCCGAAAACCTGTTGTTTTCTAGGACATCGTTTCTGCAGATCGGCAGGAGTTCATTTGAAATTTACCTCTGAGTTGGTGCGGGGCAACCCCACCTCCTCTTCCCATCACTTTTGCTGAGAACTCTCCAACTAGCTGACAGCCTCTAACACCGACAACCTAACATTACAGCTCTACAAAAATGATGACCAATATTGGAGCCACCCAGCCGAACAGGTTTGAGCCGGACGAAGATGTACACGGATCCAGTCGTCTGCAAGTGGATGCATCAGATCGAAGCGGATCAGGGAGCTTGTGGCCCGCCCAGTGAATTTTTTACATCGCAAATGCAAGTTCCTTCCAACGGTATTTTAACGTCTGCTTCTGATTTACAGCAATTTGAATAAAGAAATACCCAGAAATTCAATTTTAAGCTTAATTTTTTTATATATATCCTCCATCATGAAAAAAATGACAAGAACTGTTAATAACCCCATTTTCATCTGAGTGGATCTTTAACCTTTTGATATTTGTGTCCAAGTTATTGGCATTAACACTTTCTCCTTCTGTGTTTATCGAATTTTTGAAAGCGGACATGTCAGATTTAAGACCCATTTTGTATCAATGAAAAACCAGTCAGTTCTGGTGAGAAGTGGACCTCGTCCTGCAGGGAACGTTCTGTGAATGTAGGTCATGGAGAACAGAGAGCTTCTGCATCATCAGAGGACATTTACTTCTACAGAGACGCAGGATGATTTTTGATTCCCTGCTGATTCAGTTCAGGATCAGTCTTTCATTTTATAGGTAGATTTTTGGGACAGAAAAGAAATAAAAATACTGTTTAATGAGTGAAAGCTGTAAAATCTTAAAGTCAGCCACCAGGTTTGCAGACATCTCAGACGTTTTTTTTGTTGTTGTAGGTTTTGAAATCCAACCCTCAGTTCCTCTTTGTGATTCGCATCTAGAGATCCTATTCCTGAAACTGTTTATGTCTCCATTTAAATTTTCCTCAAATATCTGACGTCTCCCTTCCTAGTTCACCTCTCAGAGCAGTTGTCCTCTCCCCTCAGCAGAAAGCACCACGTTTCTGATGAAGACGGTGGTCTTAAATCTGAGGCAGCATTTCTCATCATCCAAACATGTTACAGGAGTAACTAAGAGTTGGACTGTGTTTTCTTTTAAACACTTTGCTTCTTTATATGGGTTTCTGCAGGACTTCACGGTGCAGTCTGTTATAACTGTGGCTCCAGCTGTTGGATCAGACCCTCTCCTGCAGCTTTTAGCCGAATCCTCATTGAAACTCAACTCAATCTTTCTTTGAACCCCAGATCCAGGAAGGCAGACTCTTGTTTTGTGTTTATTTGTGAATACAATGTTCCATTAGTATAACATAGTTCACCTTTTGAGGTCTTGCTATTTTGTAGTTTATTTCAGTGCAGTTTTGCATACTTTTCTTTATAAACAGCCCACTGTGTTCTGCATCCTGATTGACCTTGTCAATCTATCTCCTCCATGCCATATTTCCAGAACAGAACTGGTTTAGTTTGCCAAATTTACATGAATCTTCATCACAAGCACAACTTTCTATCATTCTTATAACACTGGACTCATTTTTTTAGTGAAGGTTTATACTTTGAAAGTTTAAACAAGGGAGAAAAGTGTGACATTTTTTAGGTCTGTCTGAGAAAGTGTAAACTGTCTAGTGTGTTGTGAGGGGTTTTACAGCCTTAAAATACCTTTAACCCTCTTTGCAGATTTCACCTATCGCAGGTTTTTTTGGAATGCAACCCCCCGATTAATGGGGGAGCACTGTCACCTTCTCATCAAATTGTTACGTAATGGATGTAGGTCCACAATCATGTCTCCAACTTAAGCCTAAGTCACATGCACCCCACAGGGTTCTGACTCATGCAGGTTCTGGGCTAGGGAGGTTCATACGGAGGAGCAGCTGCATCTTAGGCGGTGGGCAAGTATGTCTTGCAGTTACCTTCAGGTTACCTTCAGGTTTAAGGGACGTCATGAAAATGGAACATACCATTGTCATGGGCTTGGTAAGTGTATCGTGAAGTATTTGAATGAATATTTGGAAGTTGCACGCACTTATGATGTATGGTGGATGCTGTCATATGGTGTCTTTACTCTAGTCATTAGTAAGGTGTGAGTACTGGCTCGTTACTGCATCAAACTACACTCTGATTGTATAATTTCCTCATTTCTAACAGTCAGGCTGAATGCCAGGAGCCCACACTTATCACGTGAAAAGCACTAATGGGCTCTTTTGGGGTGAAAAAAAATAAAAATATGAACGACTCACCTACTTCACCCTTACTTACCGTTGTGTATTATAAGTGTTCGCTACAACCTGTTGCTCAGCATCCCCATAGAAAAAAATGTGCATGAGCATTTTCTCTCTGCGGGTTCACCGAGCGGTCCATGACCTTGATATTCGTGCCTGTCATCTGCGTGCCCCATGCAGACAGGATTCAGTTAGACTAAGGCTTCAGATAGATGTTTCATTATCTTGGCTAAAGTTCCTGAATGCCTAGAATTGGTCAAGCTTGGACCTCTTGTTTCCCCTGCCTGCTAAACATTTCTATCTGGTGATTCCAGGTTCTGATTGACAAAAACACACAACTCACAAAACTCACAAAATCCAGGTGTTCTGCTGCATTTAGAGGAGGGATGGTTGGAAACAAGTAGTCCAGTTAATCTCAAGAATTAGGATTGAACAATTTGGAATGACTGACTGAAATACTGCACATTGAGAGAAAATTAAATCAAGTCATTAAATGTAATAATAACTTTTCTGAAATGCAATTTAACATTTTTTTTAATTTTATTTTTTGTTCATTTGGGAGTGTAGAAAGGGCTACAAACTGCAGTTTCAGCCTGAGAGACACTTATATAAATGCTTTCTGGGGCTGTTTTCTCTGCCAAGACCCACATCATCTGCACTGCAGGGTTTCGCACCGACCCCGCATCGTATCTGCACTCTATTTATTTTTCCGAGACCGGCTGTTGCATTCACTGACTCCTTTGTTTTTTTTTGTGGATGCTCCCTCAAGCTCATAGAGCAGATGTAAAGTCTGGACAGACAAGAAACATTTCGCTCTGAATTTACAGTTTTTTACTGTGGCAGCAAAAAAACTGTGGTCGACTCAGCGCCGATTGTTTATGTCACAGCTAATCAAGGGCGGCTTTGGAGCTGCCAAGGGGAATGGAAACCCAGAGACTATCAGTGCATCTTCCACCAGCAGCTTCAGATGATGACCAAAAGATCTTTGATTTGCTGCAGGGCTTTAGGGGATAAAAGAAGAATTCAGTCGCTTCTTGGTTTGTGTCTTTTCTTTTCCTCCTTGCCTCTTTATCTCGTTGTTTTTATTGTTTTTTGTGGGTGAAGTTGATTAGAACTGTTTGACTGATTGAAGAAGGAGAGCGGAAAAAAGAAACTATCGAGGGAAATTCCTGAACACAAACAGCAGTTTTACTTCATTAGTTTGTCTCCCCTCCATCTTTCCTCCACTTCAGCAAATGTTTTTATTTATGCTCAGAGGTGAGACTGAAATTTATCTAGGTGCTCAGGGGAATTGGTGTGGGTCTCACAGATCCAGGCTTTGAAAGAGGGGCCGCTCTTTGAAGCTTGGAGGCCACAGACCGATGGAGAAGTTTGATGCTTTGATGTATAAAAATAGAAAACATGAAAGGCCATTGCACCAAAACACACTTTTTGGTCTTAGTGTGGGCTTTGTCTGTTGTCGCTGATGCTGCATGAAAATGAGGCAAGATGGACGCACAGAACAAATGTGATTTTTCTTGGGGTTTTAACACTTTTCTTGTCAAGGAAAACTTAATTCTATGAAATGATAGTCTCCCCTAACAGCACACACTGAGAATTTTGCAGACATTTTAGTGGCAAACTCTTTTGGCGAATTCAAACTCTGGTATGATTTAGCCTATAAAAAAATCCACAGGATAAATACAGAGAAGCACTATAGAAATGACTAAACATGTGTGTAAAATCCTGTCTTACCTTCTCTTTTCGTAAAGTGTCTGATTCAAGAGGATGCCAAAAAAAGGGTTATGAAATAAAACACTCTTTTCTTCTACATTTTAATAAACTTACAAATAGATGTAAAACAAAAACACACACACACACACACACACACACACACACACACACACACACACACACACACACACACACACACACACACACACACACACACACATATATATATATATATATATATATATATAGAGCGGTAGAGCGGTCGACCCATGATCGTAAGATTGCAGGTTCGATTCTCGCCTTGCACGCCCATGAGTCGATGTGTCCTTGGGTAAGACACTTAACCCCACCTTGCCTCTGTTGGGAGGTTGGCGCCAGTGTTCGACAGCGGAGTCGCCACCAGTGTGTGACTGGGTGAATGGGTCTGTGACTGTAATTCATTTTAATTCAATCTTATTTGTATAGCCCAAATTCACAACAACAGTCGTCTAGATGGGCTTCGTATCGGTAATTGAAAAAGTAAAACATGAACTCAAAAGGATCATGAATACATAGAGTTCAATAGGAAAATACTAAATTGAACTAACAAACTGACTAAGTTAAACTGGACATCCCTGCCCTTAGACCCCCCTTCGCGGTAAGGAAAAACTCCTAAAAAAAACGGATTCCGGAAAAACGAAGAAACCTCAGGGGTGTCCACATGAAGGAGGGATCCTCCCCCAGGACGGACAGGCGATTTACCAGAAAAGTAAAGTGCTTTGGGCCTTGTAGGTAGAAAAGCGCTATATAAGTATACACCTTTTACGCCATATATGTATATATATATATTGGTACAACTTTATTTATAGAGCACCTTTCCTGTCATGCAACACCTCAAGGGTTATGATAAATAAATAACAATCTAACATACGTGAACGTTAAACATACAGAAACAAAAGAAGCAGTCAATGAAGTCAATTCAAATCCAAAAAAATGTTAACAGCTATTGTGCTGAAATGAGGACAATGCTATTGTTGCACAATAGCAACAAAAGGAAGTGTATATTTGCTCCAAACTAAAGCTAAATCTAGAAGTTTGTATCTTTCCCTCACGCATCATTCAATAAGCAGCTCAGAACATTAAAGGTTAAAATAGTTTTGTCCGCTTCTTTCGGCTTTTGCCAATCTAAATATTTATTGTTCATTTGGCATTTAAAACTGTAAATGAAAATGTCTTTTAACAAAGAATCTTTTTCCTCCAACTGACACTTTTTATTTCAAAGACTCACTCTGATGAAAATTGTGTTTTTGTTTTAACATGTTCTTGTGCCATTTTTCTGATGATATCCCTTCTCATCTGATGATGAGACAATGAATCTTAAAATAGTATTTCTGAATATTTCTTTAATCAATCTGTTGTAAATCAGAAGCAGACAAAATAATTTCGTTTGTTTAGATTGTTTTGTTCATTGTGGTTAAAAAACAGGTTATCATATGTTTAGTGAACAACACACATTGTGGTTCATCTTCAGCCAATTACATTTGACCTAATTTGGTAGAATTAAGCTTGTGATTGGAGGTCTTTTTGTTTGTATCACACGTACATACAGTGCCGGCCCTGGTCTTCCGGGGGCCCTAAGCGAGATTTAATTTGTGGGCCCTCTAACTGATCAGCAGCACCAACAAAACGCAACTGTTGTTGTAATAAAAATGAGATATATCTAGTGCAGAATGTTGGAAAGAAGTGCCTTCACTGTTGTGCGTCTGTGCACAAATGTATGACTGTCCTTTAAGTAATAATGAAACAATAAGTTTGATTTGGGTTCCATATTGGGTAGATTTGAACTTACCAGCAGCAACATCAACATTTTCCCTTTCAACAGAAGATGTGGTGACAGGAGTTTCCTCTGCAGCTAAAATACAAGAATTATTATACAATAATTATTGATGAAGTTAATAAAATAACTATAGCAGAATACTACTAATAGTTTAGTTGTTCAGTTAAAATCTGTGTGCAGGTTTTTCACAATGTCATGATCTTTTTATATATTTATGAGAAATAGATTGTTTGATTATATATTTGCACAAGATCATATTTATTTATTTATTAAGAACAGTTTGGGGCTCCATACTCTTCAGCCGCTGTTTATGGAAAAAAAAGGGTTATGCAGACACTGTTTTTTAAATTACTATACATGCCACATGAAGGGATGTGGATGCTGCACCTCCTCCAATACTTTTTGATACTTTTTGAGAGCAGAAGAAAATGTTGGCTGACACGGAACTGTGCAAAACATCCTCATTATGTAAAACCAAAACTGTGAAATACAAATAAGAAATGTACCTATTTATAAATAATAAATGTGAATAATAATTTGAGTATAAATGGAAATATAAGGATTTATACACTTCTTATTCTATTATTTTGTATGTTCATAATTTTAAAATGAGTACATTTATTTTATTTGTCATTAATAAATTAGAACCTTTATTTCCTATGTATTTGGCAGTTTTGATTCTCCATATTTCATGCCAATGCAAGATTTTAAGACACATTGTTGAAAAAGTCAGACTACCAGACTGTCTATAACAGATAAACAGCAGTTTCTATACTGACATAAACCGGAAAATGCAGAACGCACTTAATATGTGTTAGCAAAATAATGAAACAATACAATAACGTGAGTTAAACATTTATCAGCCATCACCATTGTCGTTATTTAATCTTCTCTTCGCCGTTTTGGAAGGTCATGTCTGACCTCATCCAGGAAACTTGGGTATCAGAATTATTTTAGAGTTTTCCATTGGAAATTACGACAAACGGGGTCGTTTATGTGCAAACTTCACCTGTCTTTCTAACTTTACCGAACTTCGGATCAATTAGTAAATTGCGAATGCACAGAAATACTGGATAATGTAAAAAATATGGCCCCATCATCCTCCAAACTTACCTGGTGATTGATGCTGAAGTTGTTCATCTTTTTTCAGCTCCTGATGGATAAAGTCTCTTCGGCATGAAGTGCTCTTGTTGTCGCTTTGATCAGCGTGACAAAATGCACTCGTTTTTTTTCTTTTCTCAACTTTATTGAAACAAAATGCGCTCGTAAATGCACACTGTGCCAGGCTTAGATGCAGTGATGTTGGCCAATCGTTGCTGAGAGTGGCGTAACGTCATTATTTGGGTTGCCAGATTGGTTCAGGTGTGTTGACAAGGGGGATCATTAAAGTGCAGGCAACTTTCTTTTGCACAACATTCACAGCTATGAAATAGGTTGCCAGATTTGGGTCTTTTTTTTATTTTATTTTTTCGCCACTTCGGGGCCCTGGTGGTGACGGGGGCCCTACGCGGCTGCGTAATTCGCGTATAGGGAGGGCCGGCCATGCGTACATAAAAAGGCAAAGACAGTAGAGACAACAGGAAGAGAAACTGACAAAGTTTGACAGAAATGGATAAATTACTTCCTGATAGATTTTAAATATTTTTACCAACATAACCTTGTTCACGTGTGGTTTTCCAGCGATACTGCTGCTCTCAGGACTAGATCGATTTTTTTAGATACTTATCTGCATCCTTTACATCCCCACTATAAATATGCGGGGTTTTTTTTAAAGGGAAAAATCGACAGAAAACAGTAGAATGACACAGAAACACAAACTTCAAAAAGAATTGAAGCTTAATTTGACATACATGAAGTGGTTTTTCTTTTTTTAAACTCCAAACTCCAATCATCTTTTGTTCTATTATAAAATGGTCTTAGCCCAAATAAAAAACACTCCTAATCTCACTTTAGCCTTAAATCTAAACTGCTTACAGATATAAAAAAAAAGTCTGCCTGAAAAAAATCCAATTTCAAAGAAGCAGAGGAGGATTGAAACCTGTTGGAGGAAAACGCAGATGACCGAACATGCTTCCTTGCTGAAGGTGGGAAAAGAGCTGGGGGTGTGTGAATACCTGCTGAGTGGCTGCTCTGACAGCTGATGGTGTTGAAAGTGAGGGGCTGGATCTCTACTCACACTGTTACAGCTGATGTCAAAGACAAAGTTGGAAAAAATCTCTCTCTCTATATACCGTATGTATAAATCCCTATAGTTCTAGGAACAGCTAAGATGCTGCAGGACTCTCAAGCTCCCAGGCCTCTGGTAGACGACCCAAGCTTGTGTGAGAAACCACCCGTGGAGGGTGAGAGGGGCGCTTTTTTATACATATATTTCCTTCTGCTGGACCTCAGTCTGACAGTTATTTCAATCCGTTAGTTCCCTGAATATTGATAATGTATCTGTAACGATCGTACATCTTTTCCTCTTCTTGAGCTCCCATAGAGTAACCCATGTCGGATTCTCTTGGGTGGACACAGAAATGAAAGCTTCATGGAAAATCCCTTCACCGACGGAGGCTTAAGCCTTGGTCGCATGCACTTGTATAAGGACGTGGGGGGGTTGACCCGTACGGGTGTGGCAGGTTTTTGGGTTGTCAGATCCGTGAACGGTCCTAGAGAGGAGCGGCTGCATTTTAAGGGGTGTGCAGGTGTGTCTTTCACTTCCTTTGAGACTCAATGGATGTCATGAAAATGGATCGTACCATAGTCCTGTGGTAAGCGTATTGTGAGGTATTTAGGATGGAAGTTGCACACACTTATGACTTAGAGTGGTGCTGTCATCCGGTACCCATACAGTGCCCATACACCCCACTCTAGTCGTTAGTAAGAACACTCGTTCAACTGTCCACCTCTAATACAAAGTCTATGTACCAGTAAACATGCACGGCCATTGTAGCTTAACAGCCAATGAGCGCGCAATGTGACTCATCACTTGAACAGAACTAAAACACATCTTGCACAGTGCGCAGGTTTCAACTGGACTGAAGAGTAAGAAATCATTACAACACCTTCTTTCTCCCTAACTTAACGCTGCGTGTTGCGACAACCTGACCATTGCTGATAGAAAATTATACGTGACCGTTTTTTTCTCTACAGGCTCACCGAGCGGTCTGCGACCTTAAAATAGAGTGTCTCGTACAGGCTTGCCCATTTTCCCCCCGCAGATAGCCGGTTGCTACCCCTAAGGACAGCTGAGACTAAGCCGTTGCCAAGTTTGAAGGTGTCGCCATCATCTAATACAGATTTTGTTTTAGTACAGTTGTACGTCCTGCTCAGTATGCACTGCACATTTGAGGATTGCTGCAGGCTATATGAATGTTTCATTTAGTTTCTCCAGCTAATTACCTTGTGACTGATGACTTAAAGGATGTTTGTTCCCTGCCTGCTGTGCAACAGATATGATGGAGGTTGAAGAGTGGCGGTTATTTGTTTCCCTGCTGTCATTCTCCATCTTTGCGAGGACCTGTGTGTGGGATGCATTCTCTCATCTGCCTCATGTTTCCTGATATTTGCTCTGCTCCTCTGAGCTGACCCAATGCGCAGCGATGCTCCACTTACTGCCTGAATCCAGCAAACGCACCAAAAATGCACGCCTGGTCTTGACAAGGAGATGGATCTAGATCAGGCACATCAATTTTTAACATCGCCTCTCATTAGTAAAACATGAAATGTAGGAGACTTGTAGACAAGTCGCAGTAATTTTATGCTGAGATTCCTTCAAGGCAGATTGCTGCATGAGCAAATCTGGAGGCAGAGATCCGATCCTCCATGTTACAGTCTGTTCCACAGTGGGCTTGGCTTTCGATTGGACCAGAGGCGGTAAAACTGTGATAAACAGCCCAGATGATGAGCTAAGAGGATTAAAGAACAGATTTCTCCCTCTGCTTCTTGGCAGGAACTATTGTGTGCAGAAAACACACTTTTCAAAGTGCGATAAACAGAGCTAACTCTGTGCTAATCTACTCTGGCTACTAAAACAATGGAATTGTGGAACAATTCTGAGCAACCAAATAAAAATGAGGATGATGATGAGTTGTTAATTAAGACATTTTGCCGTTTGAATGTTCATATTGTGAAAAACCCTATTCACAATAAAGAAGATTTACATCGTAATACACTTAAAAGCTCAAAAGGTTCACTTTACATCATATAGTCCTTCTAAATAAACTCCTACACACATGGTAAAATGGTAAATGGCGTATACTTATATAACGCTTTCTACCTTCTTTCGAAGGCCCAAAGCGCTTCACAGTCACAGTCCCATTCACCCATGCACACACACATTCACACACACATTCACACACTGGCAGCGGCTCCATAACATAACAGGTTGCTGCAACAAAATGGTTCAGGCAACTTTTGTACGGCTTGAAAATTTACGTCGCCTTGGTCTATACAGATGTAAGACCTTTTTCCTGTTTGTACAAAGTACACAGGAGAAAACGTTTTACTATTTGTATGACATCAGGATTGAAGGATGAGGCTAAAGGTAAAAAAAAGATGATTTATCAATTGTTCGTACTATTTGTTGTGTTCAAAACAAACTGACATAAAGGATTTTGTTTTGAAGGTTGAAACGTTTTCAATCATTTACTGTGAAGTGAAAATCCTTTAACTGAATTTGCGATTTCTAATGGTGGGACGGCTGACGCCATCTGTCAGTGTACTGAGGCTAAGCTGCGACAGCTGCCACAAGAGTCATTAAGTTTTATTTCTATGATAGAAGCCATACATGCCTTGGTTCAATGATGGATGGCTGTTTCCTTTATCCAGCACTTCTTTAAACCTGCGCTGACTAAATCACCATGCAGCTTCAATGTGTCTGCATGGTGTATGGATGCGTTAGCGTGTAGCTCATGTTCTCAACCACATGCAGGATGAAGGGAGGACCAGGCTGCTCTGCGTGCATCGATCCTTCCTCCTCAGGGACGATCTACTAGAATTAGCAAATGGACCGCAGAACCCCTTATAGCCATTAAATAAGCCTCAAAGGATATCTCCGCCATGTTGGTGTGTTGAATCATGGGTAAAATTATAATCAGCAGCTCAAGAAATTAATTGATATGGTTTTTGACAGCTGAGAGAACATGAGCTGTTTAGTGGGGAATGACAAGCGGGTGAATTAATGATTAGTGGAGGGATGTACAGTGTTTACTTCTGTTTACATTTCTGCTTAGAAACAGGATATAAACAGTCAATTCCAATAAAACTCAGTGGAATCTAAGAAAAAGTAGTATATATCCTATAATTACAGTAAGTTTTTCCAGAGTAAACTGTGCTTCAATCGCGTAGTTTGCCATTCAATGTAGTTTTTTTTTAAAACTCTTTTTCTAAGAATCTGGTTTGTCTTGCTTTTGTGCTGATAATGAACAGCAGGGCCTGATTGCTCCTTAGACTTTTGGTTCTCGATCCTTAATTTTCTGCAGAATAGCTTCCAAACTCTCTTAAAGCCTGGCTGCACATGTTGCTCCGAATTATCAACATCTAATGAGCTGGAATGTCAAAGCTCCTCCAAAAACAAAAGATGGAACATCAAGTTTGCTTAAAATCTTTTGCAAAAATTATAAATAATTTTTCACATTTAAAAAAAAAAGGGTTCTTGGTTGTGTGCAGCAGTAAACGTTCTTTTCTAAATTATTTAAACCATCATAAGACGTGAGATACGATGATTTATTTTGAAAATTCTCTAAACACCATCCTAATACATTACATTTGCATTTAATGATTTATTGACAGACAAATTTACTGCATTTAATCATATATATTTGTTTAATCAGAATTTCTTTCGCTTCTATAAACTTTATTTCTTTCACTCTCCTGGTCAAACTGCACATCAATTATGTGTTAACAAGCTTTTTGGTTTCACCTGCAGGAAAACTAAAAACAGATCTTTGTGACAACACGCATGTGATTCCATTTGTTCACAGTACATTGTTGAAAGGTTTGCAGGCCAAAAAAGATCCTGATCAGCGTCATGACATCATCGGAGTTTTAGATGAACTTGTTATTAACATGAGAAAATAAATCCCTATAATCACGCAAAAGTGTAAATGATAACAGCAGAAAATCTTTTTCATATTTTACATATGAAGTTCAGAAACAATTTATAAGCTTTTATTTTGATGCAAATGTTTTAAATGACCTTAGAGTGTCTTGTTTTTTTTCTGTGATTGTGACTATTTTGGTGTCCATCCTTTCTTCTTTTCCTTTGAGAAAAGGGTTTAAAATGAATCAAGCATAAATTATTATTATGAATGGGCAGATCATTTCAGGGATCAGTAAAAAAAAAACACAAATTGTTTTAGTTTGATGCAGATCATGCACAGTGTCAGTGATGCTGTCATATTTACATCTGTGTTGGCAGGGATTTTTGTTACAGAATAGGAAAAACTAAAAAAACAATAAACCTGAGAGCAGAAGCACAATATTGAGAGGAAGCAGAGGAAATTTACCAGTTTCAGCATAACGCTGTGGATTGTGTCAGAACACACAAAAAAAATGTTCTTACACCATTATATATGTTCTCCTCCAAAATAAAAGTCTCACAAAGCAGAGTGTTTTTGGGAATGCATGCCTCATTTTCATCAACAGTTTCAATTTCTAGTGTGAATCTTTTTACTTTAATTGACCCAAAGTTGTAAATTTGAACATAGTCTGAACATATAATAATATATGTTCAGTTATAATACCTACATTGATGATGTGTAAAGCCCGTTGAGACAACAGTGTTGTATCGGGCTATAAAAATGAAACTGAATTTAATGGAATTGAATTGATTTGAATAGACTTATTAGACACAAAGTTTTCTAGACTTTTACCCAGGAGATCCCAAGTACTTCTAGGCTTTTAAAGTTAACGTGACATTTTTTGGCGATTAATTTTGGATAGCAGCAATTAACAACGGCTAAAAAGATTTAAAACAGGTAAAATTAAAATAATTAAAAGTTGGCCAAATTTGTCCCCATGGTTTCTCCAGGGGTAGAGAGGAATGATAAAATTCATCTAACGTGTAATGAGTTGTGTTGTTCCTTTGTGCTTAGAAAATGACACCAAAAAGATCACAAGTTAATAGTGACGTGTAAGCAGGAACATGTTCTCCTAAAACCCATGTACTGTATTTCTTGGTTCCATGGGCGGAGGCAGCATCAGTCTGCGTCAGGGCTGCAGAGGGGACTGCTGCGACTGCAGAGCGGCAGAAACTTTGTCGGAGGCTGTGAGAGTAAAAACCACAGAGATTAGCTGTAATGAGCTGTGACTTGGCTGTGGAGGGAGCAGACTGGTAATGAGTCTTTGTTGCTGTGCAGCTCATTGTTTCTCCCTTGTATGTGCGCTCACTTCTATGTGCACCAGGGGGTTTGGTGAAGGCGTCATTACCAAGTCTTTGTTCTGCCTCCGTTCTCAGCTCTCGTTTCCACCTGCTTGGATTAAAGCTACATCTATATGTTCACATTCAGACAGCTGGAGGCACAGAAAGTGCTAGAAAAACCAGTTTTCATCAGAATTTGTTTGATTTTAGTCTGAAACTGCTTGACAGGCTGAACTCAA
This sequence comes from Oryzias latipes, assembly GCF_053564925.1. Classification (NCBI taxonomy): domain Eukaryota; kingdom Metazoa; phylum Chordata; class Actinopteri; order Beloniformes; family Adrianichthyidae; genus Oryzias; species Oryzias latipes. The sequence continues at coordinate 13,561,181 of NC_136249.1, read as the reverse complement.
GACAGCAGCGTTCTTGTCTGTTTGTCCTCTGTCACCTTTGGAAACAGTTTCTTTGAACATGATCAATTACGAATGGTGGAAGCTGGTATAGGAGGCTGCCAAGGAGCATTCCTCACACATTGGCATGCAATATGTATGGGTCTGAAACAAGTGTAAGCAAACATCTGGATTTGCCACAAAACTAGTAAAAATGTCAACAACAAAAAAAAGGTAAGAGCAGAAAGAGGAAGCGATAAGACTAAGGCAACTGTGCAGTACAGCTGTTTATTAGCAAGACTCTGGTGATATGATACGAAACGTTTCACGATGCACGTCACGATACGATATACCCCGATATATCCCAGGATATTGACATTATATCAGTTTTTTTAAGAGAGACTTAGAAAAACTTTGTCTGAATCTTAACACAAAAACACCTCTCCCCTATAATAAATTGTATAAAATATACTTTATTTAATGATCAGAATATTTGGCACTGCAACTGTATCTCACAGACAAGCTGTTTTTACACCAGCAAATTCTGAGAGCTATTATTTTAATGAACATCTGGTTTCCACCATTGTCTGTAGAATAGAAGTGGACTGAGTGAGTGTGACATCACCCATAGAAAGCGACTTTTCTGTACAAAAGCACATTGACCTAAATTTGCTTTAACCAATAAAGTTCTTTAAGTATGATTAAGGAAAAAGTGATATGTATTTCAAACACTGGTACTTCATGATATAACAACAACAAAAAAAAAACACATTGAACAATCAACAATCTGAGCTGTGGAACAACAGCCACAAGACTGAGTGAACATCTGGATCAGGGGTGCCCAAATGATTGGCAATGAGGGACAGATTTGATGAGATGAAAAGTGTCAGGGCCTGTATTCTTTAAACTATTTTAATACTATCAAATACCACTTAATAACATGAAATCATTACAATGGATACTTTTCATTCCTTCATATAAAACAGGAATACATCTAGAGACCAGAAAAAACTAAAAAGGTTTTGTCAACAGTAAATCTGGGTTCATATGAAGTGTCACATATTATCCACTATTAAGTGCTCACTGTAAATGTAAATGTAAATTATGTGCACAGGAAAATAACACAATTAGTATTCTAACTTGGAAGTACAAACCACTGTGGTTTTAATCACAGAAACAAATAAATATCTTCCTCTCATTTAGCCTTTAAGGCTCTGAAGGTCAAGTAGCAACAGGTTGCTGCCACATGTTTATGATGGCTTATAACATAGTTTAGCCAATCACAATCAAGAAATCAAATACACAATTCTTAGAAAGTACTGGGGTATACATATTTTTGATTATATGAAAAGAGCATACAGACCGGTGAAAATTTGGTTATCGTGAGATCTTCTTCTTGCTTTGGTACCAACTAGTGGTTTAAGTGAAACACAAAAGAAAGACTCTAAATTAAATGTGTGCTGTTAGATAATTGACGAGTACTTGTTTTCAGGAGCATTTGAAATCAACTCCAGCAACTTTTTCCTACACTCGTATGAGAACATCAGACTGGGATTTGCTTATTTGTAAAAATTCATTTTAATTCTAATATTGTAGTGTTTCACTCAATTTTTGAGTTTATTTTTCTTGTTATATCGTTTTCAATTCTTGGTTTTTGTAATTGTTTTAAGTTGTATTTGAAACAACCAAAACCTTTCGTTATGACGAGAAGCTGCACGGGGGGGGGGGGGGGGGGGGGGGGGGGGGGGGGGGGGGGGGGGGTCAAAATAAGCCTCCTAAAAAAATCACCCTGCAATTATTTACCATTGAAACCAAAATTACTATGTTTGGAGATCTCAGATAAGCTCCAAGAGACTCATAAAATACAATTTCTATCATTTTTTTCTACAAAAAAAATATTTACGGCAACATCAACATATTTATGTTTTAATTGATTATTGAAATGAACGGCTGCGACTTGTCTAGTGCAACCCGTAATCTGCCCCTTAAAACGCTAGTGTTGCTGTCTAACGAAGTGAGTTAAATGTCTTTTCTCTGCTCAGAGAAGCAGGGTTATTTATGTTTTTAGCAGTTCTTTTGTTCTCTCATTTCTTTCAAACATGGCCTCTTCTGTCTGATAGACGCTGAAAGCTGAACTTTCTTGGTCTTCATTAATGAACTGATTCTTCCCCATTATTCACCTTCCAAAGATGCCTCCTTTTCAGTTCTGTCAGCTGGTTGGTTGTAGTCTCTGGTCAGGCAGGACCAATTGCTGCCACATCTATAAAATCTTTGCAGCTAAACCTGGGTGTTTTTTTTTTTTTTAACATTTTGGTCCAAAGTCTATCTTGAGTGTTTTCCAGCTTGTGGCTCCTTCTCTTCATTTTTTTCTCTGTTTTCATCCTCTTTGTTTTCTCAATTGTCTCAGTTCTTCACAGACCCCTGTGCCAGCAGTCCCTGTCTCCATGGAAACTGCAGCCGCAGCGATGGGGGCGAGGAGGAGGAGCCGTCCTACACCTGTGAGTGCTCTGAGGGCTACGAAGGAGAGCGGTGCGATCAGATCCTGCTGGACCTGCCTCCGGCCGACTGGGATCCAGCCACGCCCTCGGCTCCTGAACTGGTGACCCCTGCCGCCTCCACAACCATGGCTGCCACTCAGCCACAGCCACCAAGCACGGTCCCTACCACCACCACCACCACCACAGAGGCACCTCCCACCCTGCCGTCATGGCAACCAAAACCTGGGCAGAGGCTGCTGGTCGTTCCATGGGAGGCGGACAGAGTGAGGATGCCCCCTTTGAATAGAGGTTTTGATGGATTTAGGTGGAGAAAGCATGGAGAGCTCATGCTGTGGGTGGATGTGTGTTTCAGGTGACGGAGGGCCTCCACTGTTTGAGCCCTGAGCTTTGTGAGCTGACATCAGGAACTCTGACGCTCTCCGTGGAGGTGCCTGAAGAGAGCGCTGTGAAGTGAGAGCCCACTATTATTTACCATTGAAGTAGGCTTGCATTGAACGGGAAGAGGAGTCAATTTTTCTCCAATTGTACATCGTCTGTTACTGTTCATTCAAAAGTTAGAATATCGACTAAATCTAAGAACAATTACAAAAAACAAAATCTAGGTCATATTACTATAACTACCAGTGAAAAATATGTCCAGTAAAAAAACTCATAAACTTCAAGTCCCAGAGCTCCCCCCTTATCATGTGATGTGACTAAAAAGCCTTAAATGTCCTCTGTAGATACCGAAAGGAGTTAATTCAGTAGTGTGCAGTGGTTGACAGATCGTCAGGTTTAGAAATGTCCTCTACAAGGAACAAATCCTCTTTATGTGCAAAACTCATCTTCTTTTCTCCGTAAATAAAAACTAATTGCTTTTTTTATGCATTTATTTTATGACTGCAGTCATAACATTTATCTTTTTAAACCATTTTTGTTCATAATTATTTGTTATAATTTGCAACTCACAGATCACTGACCTCTCAAAAGTTCAAAATACATTTTTCTTGTAAGTTTACTGGAAACAACAAAAGTGTTTCCAGAATTTGCCCAAGCTCTGTATTTTTAGTTTTTGGTTCAGAATAAAACATATTCAATAGCAGTTTTCTAACTACTGCTGGTGAAATTGTGTTTGATCTGGATGGTCCATCTAGTTTCCATGTAGTTTGTATTTGTTTTTAGCTTTTTATTTATTCAAATGACAGTTTTCCAGCTCCAATAATGAATAATGCAGGAAGACGGTGCAGGTGAACATCAGACGACCTTGATGTTCTCATTATAGATGGGAGGCACGGCTCTGTGAGTTAATCAGCCTCTGCTGCTTTGTTTCCACACAGCACAGTTAAACATCTCAAAGTGCAACCAGACACAGGTCCTTAAACGGAGCTTCATATGGAGACAAAAACAATGAACATGAACAATGTGAAAAAAAAAAGGTCTTCAGACGGACGCACAATGAATGAAAGGAATATGCAGATTTATTCGAATGATTTCAAAGGATCACATTTCCTTCATAAACAGACTCCTTGTTTGTAGATCCCTGCTCTTCAAAGATCCTGCTTAAACCTGAAGTAGCCCTGATGTCTCTGCGTCCCTCCGGTTGAGCCCAGACATGCAGGAAAGGGAAACTCATTTCAGCTGCAAGCAGCTTCACCCTCCATCTTATTATGTCGGTCATGCAGCTTCACCTTCAGGCTCGGCTCCTTTTGAACACATTTGAAGTCAGCCTCTTTTTCTCCTTCCAGACGACCTCGTATGAAAATTAATTCTCCTGAACTTCTCCCAGAATGAGCAGCTGTCACTATTTTATCCCTCTGTACATCCACCTTCAGTTGAAAGAGTTTGTAATGTACACACATTATGTACTACTTTCAAATTTATATATTGTTAACAAACAAAAATCTGTGTTTTCTTCAAAATCAGTTATGCAACAGTAGCTAACAAAAATGACTGTCCTTGAAAGTTGTTAGCATCTCTGGGACAAAAAAAGAAAAGGCCTAAAGACCAACCATGTTTTCGATGTTTTTAAAATGTTCATGTTGCATTATTCTGATGATGGACGACATATATTAAAAAAAAGTTTCTGATGGATATGATAAAACATCGACTGGATACATTTTTTTTAATTGGTAGTCATGAGTTTCTTTTTTATATGGGAGCAGATAATAAATGCCATTTTAAAAACAGCATATTTGTGATGTAAAAAATACGCTGGGCAGGCCACAAGCTATACCTGCTCTGCTCCATTCTGATGCATCCGCTTTTAGATGACTAGATCTGCGTCTTAGTTTTCCTCGTCTGAGCTGAAATCTAAATCTTTCCATTTTAGTTTCACTGGCAATTTTAGATTGGGTGTGTCTAAGCTAGTGGGAAAGAGTATAAACAAAGAGCTCTCAGTTATGTGTGATGGGGAGGGGGCAGAGTTGCTTTTGCATCAACAGTCCCGCCCACAGCTCAGCGGTAAATTTCCAATCTGCCACTCTGCAGAAACTATTTCTTAGGTTTTTTAATTTTGCCTAAAACGGCATGATCTTAATCAAAAGAACACTAGGAACATTTTTACAACAGACCAAAAGAAGATTGGATTGGGACTTTATGAAGATAATCCTACTATCTTTAAATTGGAAATTTTGATGAGGACATGCAGTCAGAAGTTTTGCTGATATTGTTTCAGTTTGTCCTTCTGACAACCGGAGCTGACAGATTTAATTCCTTCAGCCTGGCTGTCTGTCTCTCACAGATAGTTTCTTCTCTCAGCTTGGCTCCAGCCTTTAATGCTTCCTCAGCAAGCAGCTGCTGGAAGCCAGTGTTTGATTTGATCTCTGACTGCTCCTCCTGCTGATTACCACCGCGCTGGTCTTGCATGGGTGGAAAAAGGCGTCATGTTTTTTTTATGCTAAAATTAGCAGAAAAAGTTTGTTTGATTATTTTATAAAATATCTTTTTTTGCTAACAATTAAAGATGACTCTCTGCATCATCCTCATCTCTCCAAATCTTCCTCCCCCTCCTCATAACTTAAGTCTTTTCTCTGCTTTAACCAGGGTTATAGTGAATGCCAGTGGAGCCCCAGTGCTTTGGCGAGTGAGTGAAGACGGCTTCCTGTGCTCCTCCATTCTAAACGGCACCACCGCGTGGTTCCTGCAGGCCCCTGATGGACTGGTGGTGCCAGACAACCTCCTGCCTCTGGGACAGAACTACTTCCTAAGTAAGCTGTGGTGAAACAGCAGACAAAAGGGTGCTTCTGTGGAGCAGAGAGTTTGAAGTCTCCACATAGAAAAACAACATTTAGTACTATTATTTGATGACAGTCCACTGAACCAGGCGAAAGACGGACTGAGAAGCTCTCAAAGACCTCCAAGAATCTGGTTTGGAACTGAGCTAGCGTCCTAATGAATTTAAATGAAGTGTAACGGCAGCATTTATTCTCCAGCACAGAGAAAACAAACACTTTCATCTCTGAGTCAGAGTGTTAAATCCATGCAATGAATCAAGCTCCATGCGGATCCTCCTCCTGCTCTGTGTGGATTCACTCAGTAGAGCTGTACAATGAGTGGGTGTGGGCCGACGTGGGTTAATTGGAGACCCACTCAGAGTGAAGGACGGGGTGACCTCAGTGTGTGTGCTCCACATACCTGATGATGCTTCCTGCCACTTAACGTGTCTGTGGTGTTTAGCTGAGGATGGAGGGTGGTTGACCACATCGGAATAGGGGTGGGGGTGGGGGGGTGGGGGCATTTTATGCGTCATTCTTCCTTCTGTTTAAAGCCTTTGATTGCCTTTATTGTGAAATCAAAGTCAGAAAACTATAGCCAAACAGTCGAAACACACAAATATTTCTCAGTTTATCATTCAATCAATCACTTTACATGTAAAGGTCCTTTCATCAATAAGCTGTAGAACTCAAGGCGCTTGACATAAAAGACATAAATAAATAACAACAACTAAAAGCTGACTATAAATTGAAAGGAAACGCTATAGCTAATACTCTGAGGAGGCGTTGCATGGATTAAAAGATTTAAAGGTAAAAATGTTCAAGTGAGTAACCATAAAAGCCATAAAATATTAAAAAAAATACTAGCCAATGACACATAGCCTGGACCAATGAGCAATAAATAAATAAATAAATCAAGATTCTATTTTATTCTATTTGTTTTGGTCAGCTCCTGATCCATCACAATTTGAATACAAACTCAGAAACTCAATGAAACTCAACTCAACTTTATTTATGTAGCACTTTCAAACAACAGCTTTTAAGAGAAAGTGCTGAACACGAAAAAATAAAGAAAACAAACATTACAACACGTTAAAATGCAAGATTAAATATAGAGAGATAAAAAACAATAAAAACCAGTACAATAACACTACAGTAACAGAAGTTTTATGTTGGATTAAAAGCCAGAGCCTTTAAATGGGTTTTTAAACGGGTTTTAAAAATAGACAGTGATGGAGCTTCTCTTATTGTCAGCGGCAAAAAGTTCCAAAGCTTTGGAGCAGCGACAGCAAAAGGTCTGTCCCCTCTGAGCTTCCGTCTGGACCTCAGTACCTCCAGAAACAGCTGAAAGACATACTCAGTCTTAATCTTAATCTTATGTCCTCTGTCATCAGAAAAATGCCACAGGAACTTGCTAAAAACACCAAAAACACAATTTTCATTGGGTTGGGTCTTTAAGGTTCCATTTTTGTAGTGAAGCTATCGCGCTCACAAAGCCATTTTGAGGTTCAAACCCCATATCTAACCCCTAAATGCTGAGTAGAAAGCAGGGAGGCATTGGGTCCCATTTTTAGTCTTTGGTACAACTTGACCGTGGATTTGAACCCTCAACCTAACAGAGCCGATTGGGTTGATATTTCAGACAAATTGTACAAATTGTGGTATAAGCACCAAAGTTGGCATGGATGTACCTTAGAATCCCCTTTTTCAGAAAAGCATATTAGCCACGAGAAAAACACCAAATTATTTTTACTATTTGTAATGATGGTGGCCATACACTGTTGCTATAAAAATATTCAATGTCTATTTGCCCCATTCTGAACAAAATGGGCTGTTATTGCGCAAAATGCTGTCTTTAAACTTGAGGTGTACCTACAGAATACTGTTATATATCTATTTTATATTTTAAAATCTTGGATTGTAAAATATAAAATCCATTTGGATTTTTACTGCTCTGTTTTACCGATGTGCTACTGTTTGTTTTGAAAAATGTGACATTTTATTTCACAAATAATGCAATGTTTCATAACTTGAACTCATCACAGATTTACAGAAAAAGATACTCTTTGGCAGCAGAAGTCTCATTAGTGGATTCCAAACAGTAATTGGAAAAGAAAGGATGAACACGAATGCAGTTTATCTCACCCTCAACTCTTATGTGTGGTAGGTTTAATCCGTGTGGGGGCTCCCACAGCCCCAGAGGTCACCCTGCGCCTCAACCTGACGGTGAAAGCCAGCAGCTGTGTGGAGCCTGGCAGCAGCTTCAGTGACCCTCAGTGCTCTGGAAAAGGCAAATGCATCACGCAACCCTCTGAGGTGAACCTCCCAGCATCAGGGGGACTCTTTTCTGTCTTTCTTTGAGTCTTCTTAAAGATGCTTTTTGATCAATTCATCATGTGGGTTTGTTTCAGAAAAAAAACAGCACTTTTCTCCTTTTTACACCTTTGAGTTTATTTTTTATGTTAAAAAAACGATAAAAATGAACAAAACATTGTTTTTGTTTTTTGCATTTTTTATGCAGGTTAACCTCAAACCTTGATATTTATCTTGAATTTTTCAAAGAGAACTCTAAGAACAAAAGGATAAGAGTTGTGGGAATGCAGCTATTTAGTTGTCTGCCTAAAGGATTACAGGGGGCGTAATAGGAAGCGCATTTAGTATCCTGAGAAGCATCTGATCCTGAAAGCTGCAAGCAGCAAATACAGCAGGAAGACAAAAAAAGAAAACCATCCTGCAGCACCAAAGATGAGAGCAAAAAACACCATCCATCCATCCATCCATCCATCCATCCATCCATCCATCCATCCATCCATCCATCCATCCATCCATCCATCCATCCATCCATCCATCCATCCATCCATCCATCCATCCGTCCATCCATCAGCAGCAGTCTTAGCAAAGAAGCCCAGACTTCCCTTTGAAAAAAGAAATTTCAGAAAAATGTTTTTGTTAACTTTTTTAATTGTCCCATTTCTGACCTTTAGAGCACCTTCTTCTGTGAGTGCGAGGACGGCTACACAGGAATCTTTTGTGAGGAGTTTGATGCCTGCCACCGTCGACCTTGTCGCAACAATGGCTCTTGCACAGATGTCCGACAAGGAGGTGAAGGATTCAACTTCACCTGCACCTGCCAGCCAGGTGTGTTGCTTCTCAGCTTTTTGAAATGGCCTTAAACCCCTCTGGTGTGTTCAAAATTAGACAGACCCACCACAGTTGGACTATCTGTGCTGCCTGGATTTAGAGTCTTCCTTTACTTCAGGAAATGTCTGAATGAGAAGATCTCAGAGAGCATGACCAGTTCTTGACAGGCTACTTTTGTAGCAGAAGCTTCAAAGCGTGAACTTTTGGTAGGACTTTAAATATCAGGGGTCACCTATTGTTGTGGCAAGATCTGTTTGGTGGAGAGCAGCACTTTCTGAAGCCTTGCTGCATGAGAGATGGCCACATGGCTGTTTGCCAACACTGAAATAGGCCGTCAGCTTCTGAACTGATCTAACAGCCGTCATGAAATGTCTTTTTGACAGGATATGAAGGGGAGCGCTGCCAGCGGCAGGTTGACCACTGCCTCTCCCAGCCCTGCAGGAATGGAGCCACCTGTTTCAGCAGCCTGGCTGGGCCTAGGTGCTACTGTCCCGAAGGTAGGAAGATTCTGGAATCAAATCCAATTAAGAGCACAAACACACACACACACAAAAAATATTTTTATTTTCCTTCTGTGACTTGTAATTAGTTTTTGTCTTTGTGTGCTGCATCTGGGAAAATACGTGATGACAAAAAAAAACGAGCATTTGTCAACTGGCCGCACTGCTTTATGTAGAATCCAGGAACTGAATGCAGTGCAAATGGTGACAACACTAATCAGAAAAACTGATGGCTAAAATGTAATGGCGTGTACTTGTATATCACTTTTCTACCTACAAGGACAAAGCGCTTTTACAGTCACAGACCCATTCACCCAGTCACACACACATTCACACACTGGTGGTCGCTCTGCTGCCAAACACAGGCGCCTGCCTACCACCAGAGGCAAGGTGGGATTCAGTGTCTTGCCCAAGGAAACTTCGACTCACGGGCGAATCGAACCTGCAACCTTAAGATCATGGGTCAACCGCCCTACAGCTGCACCACGGCCGCCCGTATGCATTTGTCAACTGGCTGCACTGCTTTATGTAGAATCCAGGAACTGAATGCAGTGCAAATGGTGACAACACTAATCAGAAAAACTGATGGGTAAAATCTGCCACTGTCTCTTTAATAACTAACATTATTTAGCTGAATGTGGATTTTGCACAAATATGTGCTAAATAAAGGACCTATTATCTATCATCTAAACAACTAGAATGACCAAACAATTGAACAATATGTGCTAAACTTCATGTTAACTGATACAAAACATCATTTTATCGCTTTAATTGAAGAAAGATCTACCATTAACTCCTTAACTGTAAATCAACAAACAAGCAATTTCTTTAAATAATTGATAATTTAATAATTTTAACTTGTGTATATGTCTTTATCAAGCAATAAGGCAAGCAAAAGAGAAAGACAGAAAACATACTGTTAAATGCAACATTACTATTGTTGGTAATGTTTGATAGAGTTACTGGCTCGTCCATCGTAGAGCCATTTGAACGACAGAGATCTTTTCTATTGTCTGGCTGTTGTGATGAACTGTGGAGTAACGTAAGACCACCTATGTTCTAAGTTTTTGTTGTTCTGGATACCAACCGGTGTGTAGAGGTCAGCACAATGATAACTTCATTTTTAGATGTCCTTCATCACGTTTTAATGGACTCACTGCAGCCAATCAGAATTGAATACTCATGCAGACTACCAAGTACTGAACAGGCAACAACTGACTCAGATACGGTGAGTTATGTTAAAAACAAAAAAACAAAAACAGAAACAAAACCCTAATTTTAAAGAATTCTTACCTTGTTTTATCTGCATTTTTCCTTATAAGAAAAGCAAAATTGTTCTGTTAAATATGTAGGGGATAATAGCAGACGAAGTGTGCTTCATCGGAAAGTAACACACGCCGTGGAAGCCTGCTTCGGCAAAGTAACCGTCATATATATAATATATTATAGATTCTAATCTATTATAGATTCTACTGAAGTGTCACTTGTAACAGCATATTTTAACATCTTTCATTTTTACCTAAAGCTGCGTTTAGTTAGTGCTCGAATTCCACAGTGTGAAAACAAGTTTCCATTTTGCAGCTGAATATGTTCAGGTCAGAGCAGAAGGGTGATTTCAGTCTAATCACCTTCATCTCTGCTGTGCGAAGCTCTTTACTGAAGGTGGAGGCGGTGTGGAGTTATGAGGGATTGCCGGCAGTTTAAAGATAAAAGGGGTTTTTCAGCTGTAGGTTCAAGTGTCTAACTTTTGACTTTAACATCCACTCAGAAGCATGAAAAGATCAAACTGCTCACCTGAAAAAAAAAAGCAAAACTTGAAAACCAACAAAGATGTGAGACTTTCAAGCAAGTACCTGTCTGCTACTTCAGCACCAAGGTCAGCACCATGCATCAATGTGCAGCACAGCTGGAGTGCTGACAAACCTTAGTGTCTGGAAGATCACGCAAAGATGATAACTCACTGGATTTTTTTCCTGAACAAATAATTTGTTCAAACAGCCGGAGAAAAGTTTTTAATCATTGTACTCTCAGCAAAACACAAACCAGCAAAACTAGAGCTAATTATTTCATTGAAACGCATTTTTTCAAGGGATTTCATAAATGTAAAATTTTAATGATGCATGATCCTGAAGTTAAGAAGTTGTAGTTGTAGACTTTAGCTGGCTGCTTGAGTGTGAAATTTTGCGAAGAATCACACTTTTCCCCAAAATGCCCAGCGACTTTTAATCCTTTATTTGGTTATCCCGACATGTGTGTTTTGGTTTTGTTAGTAGACCATGAAATATTTTTTCTGAGCTGCATAAGATTTTGTTGCTTTGGTGAGTTTCTGAGGCAACATTTTCACTCAAAGACACAGTAAGAAATGAAAATGCAAAAGCACTGTGGTCTTTGGAGTCCAGGCCTGCTGAAAGAACAGGACAATAAAAATAAAATCTAAGTGTCAAATGTAAAGTTATGTGTAATAAATGCAGGGTGAAAAAAGCAAAAGGCAGATGAGACAGCAGAAAGTTTAAATTTAAGATGGACATACGTTTACGACTCTCCTCAAGCTCGTGGGCCTCGAGAAAAACAGGAGCATGCCAGAGCTGAGGAGGAGGAGGAGCTGAGGTGGAGTTTCTCCATACGTTCCCGCCTCCCTGCTAAATGATGAACGTTTTCCTCACACAGACAAAGATCCTCCTGCAGATCAATGGGTTCTTGTGAGAGATCTGTTCATTAGTTCAATGGAGCGTGGCGTACGGCGTCGTCAGCAAAGGAATTTACGTCTGTTGGAGAGTTAATCAGGCCGCCCACGCACACAGTGCATCACAGCAGCCTCTCGTTTGTGCAGAACAATGGTTTCTCTCATGAGAGGAGAGAGACAAGATAAAAACATGAGGTTCACATTAGACGCAGAGCACAGGTGATGGAGGCTGAAGAAGCAAATCAAAAGCAGAGCAAAGAGAAAGCCTCCACCTTAATGTGCTGGAAGGATCCGGGAGCTCAACTGATCCGAGGAGCTGAGCTGTCCGGGGCTTTTGCCCCTAGAAGGGTCTTCCATGGCAAACAGGTCAGAGGAGACAAGATGGTTCAGAATCCCTTCATGTGAAAATTTAGATCAGTTTCCATCACCTGGATTGCCGTCACCAGGGTGCCACTGTGGAGCCAGGTTTGGGACTTGCTGGTGAGTGCCTGGTGGCTGAGGCTTTTTCTACAGTTCCAGGTTGGATCTAGCCTGAAATGATGACGTGGGATCACTCCCTCATGGGCCCCTCCACCATATGGTTTGGGTGGCAGGTGGGTGCTTCCGCGGCCCTACCCTGACTCATAGAATTTGGCTTTTGGGACGTCACCTCTCTGGGGAGCTTGGCCAGATTCAATCCCTCGTGGAGGGTTGGACTCTCCACTGGAATTGCTTATGGTGGGCTGACTCGTGAGACACCAGCCTGGCTGCCAATGGTTGGAGTTCAACCCCAGGAGACGGTCATGTCCCTCTGCCTTCGCTGGACTGGGATTTCAGCTGCTCAGAGTACCTGGGGGCGTAGTGGATATCGAACGCTAAACAGCATGCTAAACTGCGTTGGCCTCATTGACTCAAGCCTAGTCTCAGAGCATTGAATCCACAGAATCTTCACAGTCCACAGGAAGAAAGACCTGCAAAGAAACATAGAGTCATATTTCCTCAGCAGCTTTTGTTTGATTTCAGAAAAAAACAAATTTATGTATTTAAAAAATCAAATAATGTGAAGAAGAGCCAAACTGAGATGTTTCATGCTTTTTCTGAGGACCAAGATGGGCAGTGGAGAAAGTGACTTGTTTTTATTTTTTACCTTTTCGTTCTTTAACATTTTAAACAAAAAGTCGTAAAAACCTGCAGCGTTTTAAATCCTAGTGTCAGTAATAGAACAGAAAAAATGTCTTCACAATGATGAGAATTCTCAATCTAGACCGTGAAGCGGAAGCCAAAGATGCTGCAGAAACTGTTTGCATAAAGTATAAATCACTCACAGTGATTGTGGGGAATTCAAATATTTATGATTGAAATTTTAAACTACAAGTTTTATAAGGGTATATCAAAAATTATAAACCTTAAGTTCTAAAGATTAAATCAAAAGTGTTATAGTGTCGAAAGCTAGTCAGACATTTAGGATTGAATCAATTTTATGCTAAAGTTTTTGCTGCTAATACAACAGAAACTAAACTAGCTTTTAAGATTCATGTTTGATCTTTCTATTCTTATGTAATAAGAAAATTATATTCCTGTCAGTTTCTGTTTCAGATCATCGTCTTTTTTCCAGCTCGATGAGGAATTCCATTTTCTAATCATTGAATTTTAATTTTCTTCTTCTGTCTTTGTTTTCCTCTGAATCCTTATTGTCAGGTTATCAAGGCACCGCCTGTAAGCAGAAGGTGGACCCGTGTGCCTCCAGTCCCTGCCATAACAATGGCACCTGCTACGCCCAGGGCCCCAGCCCCCTGGGGTTTGGCTGTAGCTGCACAACGGGCTTCACGGGCCCCACATGTGGTCAGCTGGTCAACTTCTGCGCCCTGAACCCCTGCGCCCACGGGGTGTGCCGCAGCGTGGGCAACAGCTACAGGTGCCTCTGTGTTCCAGGTGAGCAAATCTCATGTTTCCACTCCTAACCAGTGCTGCATTAAGTAATACGAGGGAAAGGTGATCTGTTATGGAAATGAAATTCCAGTCGTTTTCACAATCCACAGCCAGTTCTGGATCCACTTTCACTGCTTTTGGGTAAAGCCCATTGATGTGTCTGATCCCTGATGACATGACTGACTCTAGAATGAGATCTTAGCCTTCCTTATTATAGCAAGGTGTCTGTTTGCCGTCACGCCACCATGAAAAGTCTGGTGATCATGTGACTCTGTCTAATCATGAAACATGAAACAAGGGTGTACGGTAGTTGGATTTGTGTGTTTGTGGTGGGTTTGTGTGCTTTACTCTCTTAATGTTCTATGTTGAGTCTGTGTCTAGTGTTTGGGATTTTGTAGTGTGTTTGTGTTAAGCTTGTGTTTGTGGTATTTTTGTGTATTGTATCATGTACTGTGTTTGTGATAATCTTCGTGTTTTGTCTGTGTTTGTGTGTTTATGGTGTGATGGTGTATTGTGTTGTGTTTGTATGTTTGTTTACAATGTGTTTGTATGTTTATGGTGTGTGTGTGGTGTTTTTATGGTTGGTAGTGTGGTGTGTTTGTGTGTTTATGGTGGGATTGTGTATCGTGATTCTGTTGTTGTAGAGTTAGATAAGCTAATTCTTCTCTAAGAGGTACATCGCCTGTCTGTCCTGGGGGAGGATCCCTCCTTCATGCACATCCCTGAGGTTTCGTTTAGTTTAGAATTTGCCTATTGAATTCCATGACTTCATTGTCGTTATGATTTTAAGTTGTGTCTGTGTGTTTCTGTTTACATGTTGTGTGTTTGTGAAGTGTTGGTGTGAATGTAGTGTGTAACCGTCTGTATCAGAGCTGCTGTGTGTCTTGTTTCAAAGTAGACATTTGCTACTTTAACTTGACTGAATCAGGAAGTTTATCTGTCAGATTTAGTGGTCGTGTGGAAAAAGGTCATTGAGGTGAAGCTCGTTTCCTCTGACCTTGTATTGTCTGATACTTTTACTGTTGGGGAGGTGAGTAAATGTGAAGGCTGCTCTCTGCAGGAACGCTCTGGATTGGTCTGAAAGTCTGGTCTGAATGAAGAAGCAGGAGCAGCTCCTTCTCTGACATCTGTCGTGCTGGGCTTTGAGTCGTCACACCTGACGGGTTCTCCTTAATTTTCATGTAGCGACAGATTCTAATGAGAAAGACTTATGTTTCTCTTTTGTTCCTTTGGGATTCCATGAACCTTGGATTCTTTCAAGGTTCTAGTTGACATTTTCTCTCAGACATCCATCTTGAAGAGGCCTTTCTAATTCTCCTGCTGCCTCTGATGACCGCTCATAAAGCTTTGTGATGGTGGCCAGCCGCACAGGCTCCGGCAGCAGCAGTAAAACTCTTCTGGGTCACTGAGGAGTTATATTTAGACAGGAGGAAGGTGCTGCTGCTGATGAAGATGATGCTGCTGCTGCCTGTGTGATCGAATCAATTGGGCGGAATAATAGCTCATCATGAACCGCCGGCTTGCAATTACCTTGTGGGGACGGTGGGATTGATGACTTTCACGGAGACGCGGCGATGTCATTTTACTCTTTGCTGGTTTGGCTCTCCGCTAATTCACTTTGTCTCTTCTGCTGATGAGATACAGTTTTATTTCTAAATGTCTCTGCAGAAAATGTATTTTCATAACCCCCTGACTTCATGTTCTCACCCTGTGTCTCGCTGTTTGTCCACTGTTTCATGTTGTCATGACAATGCCTTGTCTTTTGTTGTAGTCTTTCCTTTTTTTTGTCTGGGATCGGTCCTGAACCACATTGTTTTTACAATTCTTCTTTCTTACTATGGGCCTGAGTAAAGATTTTCCTACTAACCAACCAACAGTTGCACACACCTAGTACCCAGTAAAAATTAATTTTAACACCCCCCACACACACACAAACACACACAAGAAAAAAAAAGATGATCACAGCAGATGAAACGGTGAAACGGTCAAAAAAATAAATAGGGCCAAAATCTCTTATGGGGTTAAAAAAAAAGGTCAAAACCTTCACATGTTAGGAATACCCACAAGAAGTTTTAAATTATTATGGGATGGCCATAGGACCTATGGCTTGTTGCCTATTTTGTTTGTGGCAAAGTGTGAAATTTTGCAAATTTACATTATTTCACGTAAAAAAAAAACTTTTGTCCAAAATTTAAGTCTACAACCACAACCCAAGTTTTTTTTTTAAACCGTTAAGCCTTTGAAGTGGCCATCTTGAATCTTTTTTTTTTGATTTCCTTTAGCACTTTCTATACATTTAAACTCCCAGGGATTTCTGCAGTATCTCCTCCTAACTCCCAGCACGTCATCGGGAAGCCAGTATGGAAAACAATTAAGAGTTAGAAGTTAGATTCTGAACAGCGTTCCCATGGGGAGCTCGAAAAAAGTGGCGTTTTTCCTGTTGCTTGCATCTTTTTTAGCGGAATATGGTGAAATTGTAATGGTTAATCTGAACAAAACAATATGACATTTGATATGAACATATTTTGAAAGTGGGTGGGGTAAATGGCGTATACTTGTTTAGCACCTAAAACACATTCCCACGCTGATGGTGGCTCCGCTGCCAAACACTGGCACCAACCTGGCAAGGTGGGGTTTAGTGTCTTGCCCAAGGACACTTCGATACATGGGTGGGCAAAGTGGGAATCGAGCCGAGGTCAACCGCCCTACCGCTGCACCATGGCTGCCGGTTAACAAAAAACCTCAGCTGCAAAGGAAATCCAAAAGTCTTCTTTTGCCAATTTTTCTAAAAAATGACACAGATCTGTTTGTCATATTAGGTGACCAAATAGTTGCTATGGAGATAAACTCAACATAAAAGCCGCCATTCTGAAAAAAGTGAGATTTTTTCACATGCAGCTCTGACCAGAAGGACAAAGTGAAGGGCTGCTCAGCCAGTCAGTGCAGATCAAAAGGGGAGTAGGGGAGTGGCGAGGGCGGGTGGCGTGCTAGCGCCTGCATGCCATACACCGTTCAAGGCTTGAAATGCTTTTATTTTCCATCCTCTAATCTGTATTTAGTTTTATTCTACTTCTTTCCCTTACTTTGCCCGTCATGATTTTGGTGGTCGTCGTGGTGACTCGTTTGTGACAATTCTGCTGTTCGTTCAGGGTGCCCTACTCCATGCGACCTTTACCCCGAACGCACCGGTATGTGGTTGTCATGTTTAAAAACGTGGTTAGCCTTCAAATTAGAGGAGAGGAGCTTCTCCATCTTGTCAGCTCCTAGAATGACGTGCTGAAGATGACAGACTTTCCTGCGCCTGCTCGTTTTGTGGCGAGGCCTCCTTACCGTTTTAAACAAAGCTGCTGGGAAGCTGACATGCAGAAAGGGTCGTCTCTCAGTTTCCTGTAATCCAGCTTACTCAAGAGCCTTCCAGCCCAAAGACGGCAGAGTCTTGGAAAGACAGTTGACATTTCCCTGACATTTCACAGAAACCACTCTGGGGGCTCCCACTGGGCTCCTTATTAAATTCTTGTCTCTGGCTTTCCAAATACATTTAGCTGTGGCTCACAGGAAGACGCTCAAACCTTGAGTCAACAGTGGAAAACACCCATAAATAGATGAGATATAAACAAAACTGGTCTCTGAAAGAAACTGAAAGACATTCTGGGAATTTAGGATAGCCATCAAGATAATTTTATCCTGGAAAACGAATAATCCTCAGCAGATAAACTAACCTGAAAACACACTTTGAATATTTTATTATTCAAATGCAGAAAAAAGGTTTTCTACATGACTGACGGCGATCCTCATTAGCAAAGAGACACAAAGTTTCTTCAGGAAAATGAAACATCTAAATATCTAAAAGTCAATTAAACAATCAAGAAGCAATGAAACTGTAAAAACCAAAGAACTGATGTGTTTAGCTGCTCATTCTGGGGCTATATAAATCAGACGGGTCTCCTCTGACCCAACATCTTTGAATGGGACTTTAAATCAACACTAGATGGTGCCAAAAAACCTCTAACAACGTCCTGTTGTGACAGATGTTTATTGGTCATAAAAAGGCTCTTATTTTGTAGTCACATTTCTTTAAGCAGTGAAACATGAAACTGGTCAAATGAGCCCTGACAGGTAAAACGTTTACACCTTTGAGGTCCCTTTTCTGTGTTTTTCCATCATCCTGTTGATATATTTATATTATTTAGGTAAAGTAATGTAGACTTATGTGTCCCATCCAGGCTACCATGGCTTGTACTGTGAAGAGGAGTACAACGAGTGTCTGTCTGCTCCCTGCCAGAACTACGCCACCTGCAGGGACCTCATCAATTCCTACGAGTGCGTCTGCACGCCGCAGTTTGAAGGTGTGTGTGACATTTCGTGTTTGGCCTTGCCTCCAGGCGCGCTACTAAATGTGTCGCAGCATGAGTGATGGCAGGTTGTCTCTCGCAGGCAAACATTGTGAAATCTACAAGGATCCGTGTCTGAAGGTTCACTGCGAGAATGGAGGTCGCTGTGAGAGTTCTGCTTTCAACACCTCCTGCGTCTGCGCTGCTGGATACCTGGGTGAGCCTTCAGATGAAAACAAAAGAGACAAACTTTAAGGAAACAATGTAAAGCAGCAGCGAAACGACCACTGTGAGACTCAAAAGCTCCACAAAGTGAAGCGGCGTGACCACAAAGGGACGCAAATGAGAGAGACGATGTGACACAAATTGCAGAGAAGTCCAAAGCAGCTAAAAGTGGGTCACACGCCACCTAAAGGCAGAGAACAATCAAAAGAGGACAGTCACTATGGAACAAAAAGAACCAAAAGAGACCCAACAAGGTCCTGTATTGTGGTGAAAGCTGGAGACATAATAAGAGATTTAAAAAAAACAATGTCCACAAACTCCCAAAACAGATAATTCCTGATGATTTGAAATGGAACCTCACAAAGTAAGAGGAGAGATGGATGTGAGACGACGCAGGGTTTCTCATTGTAACATTTCCATTCAGAGATGGTAAACCTGAAAATCTGCAGCTTATTTTTGTGAAGCTGTTAAGAGAAAAGAGAATTATCTAGTGGAAAAAACAAGTTAAAGAATATAGAAAACAGAATTTGTTCCTCTGTGAAATAAGTACAAAAGTAGAACTATATTATGATTTGTCTTGGTAAGATTTCTTAAAATAATCATTTAAATTAAATCTAGAAATTATTCATAAAAACTTATATTAAGGTATATTACTCTGATAAATGGAAACATTATGTCTCAAAATATTTATTGCTAAAAAAACTAGTATTATATCTTTAAACTAGGTATATTTATACACATATTCCCCCAAATGTGTCTTATTTCAAAGTCCCACTCCAAATATATTTTTATCTATTGTAAAATCGTTCTTAGTGGATTTATTATTACGCCATTTTTAGCCAAAAGTAAATGCCTGAGTCAATATATTTATTGCAGAGCATATGGAGTTCATTAGGCTGTGGGCGGGACTGTTGATGCTGAAATCCCATTATTCCTTACTTGACACCCTCTCCCACTAACTTACAGCCCCTCTCACCCCCAACCTAACATTTCCAGTGCAACATAAATGGCAATATTAGAGCCATCCAGCCGTACAGTTTTGAGCCAGATACCAGCTCTTGGAAAACAAAGACGTACATTTTTCTGATAGTGGATACCTCAGAATTGGGGCGGAGCAGGGAGAATTTGACCCGCCCATTTCTGTTGCTGCGTAAGAAAATATGAGCTTTTTCAAACAGCAGGTTTCTATCTGCTCCTGATTCATCATGATTTCAAATAAGAAATGCTTAAAAACAGAGTTTTAATCTCAAATTATTTTAAATATGTCGTCCATCATGAGAACAATTCTACAAACACATGTTAAAAACACCAAAAACACTATTTTCATTGGAGTGAGTTTTAAGAGGTACAGCAGTCCAAGTCTTTTTACTTTTAGACCATAATCAACCTAAAAATGAGACTACAACCTGTTTTAAGATGACACGTCTTGAAGATTTGATGAAACAGACTTGCTTGATTTAGGAAAGTGTTTTTTTTGTACTGTTAACACAGTCCAAATCCATTTAACAACAGCAGAGTAGTTTAAAGTAAACATTCATTTTCACATTACTTTAAATAAATATTTATCTTTAAATGTGGACTAGTCTTACTTTGGGACAATTATGGTCTAAGAATAAAGGATAGCTGGACTTCTGTTAAAAGAGATAAATGATAAGAACATATATTTGCTTATCAAATCAAATCAACTTTAATTCATAAAGTGCTTTTCATTCCCTGGGGCAGCTCAAAACTTTTATTTTTGAGCAAAAAACACTAACTTTAAGACCATTTACCTGAGTAATATTCCCAAAAATGAGTGTTTATGTATTACATGTTGTTATTATATGTGCTAATATATTATAATTATAACTGTTTTCATTTTTTTAGTAAAAGGGCAGAACATCACAACTTTTTAAAAGAAATTCCACCAAGACAAATTCTACTGGTTCTTTTAATAGATATTTTCACTCAAAAGAAAAGAAAAACAAAATATACTCTATAATTTTTTATTTGTTTTTCCGCAGCACTGAAAAGACACAAAATCTCATCACGTATTTGAGTCTAATTTCTTTTTTAGATATTTTTTAGAGTTGATGTTGGACAAACTTGCTGACTAAAGACAGGCTTTAAAACAAAACATATAACACTAAAAGACTCCTTATGCATTTCAGGAGAAAAATGTGAAATTGACATCAACGAATGTGAGAGCAACCCTTGTCGTCACGGAGGCACCTGCATCGACCAATCAAATGGCTTCACCTGCCACTGTCCACCTGGCTGGGTTGGACCCAGCTGTGAGATCCGTAAGTGATCCATCAATAAACTCTGAAAAGGACTAGTCTCAAAATAGGAAATAAATCGTATTAAATCCTAATGAAATCTAAAACTAAAACTTGGAACATAAATCTAACTTTTTGCTTCCAAAACAAATGACAGTGATTGACAGTCTAAATTTATTTAACTTTAAAATGACATGCTTGAATTTGAACCAAGAATGACGGAATAATTTGAGTTTTTTAATCCTTGAATTAAGATTGTTTTTATCAAAAAGGATTTCGACTCATTTTGATAATAATTTCTTATTTCTAGATCCTAGCTCTTTTTTCTTTCAATACGTTCACTTAAAAACACCTTTGTTTCAAAGGTGACTCCCCCCTGGTCATATTACTTAGATCAGCTGCATCTCATGAGAACCAAGGCACCACACTAGCTGCTGCACTGTCAGCACAGTGTCAGCATCGTTTCAGATATATTGAAACCCTCCATGGTCTCAGTACCAGCACCTACCTGGACACAAGATTTAGAAGACGTTGCATTCATCGACACGGCAAATGTTAACACTGTGGGAAAAAAAAACTTGTCACTGAAATGCAGTGACTGAGTCTACTAGAATCCTCAGTCTAGCACAAGCTCTGCCACCAGCTCTGCCTTAGCAACAGCTCCTGCAACTTTCTCACACTTTAAGAACATGTGGGAGTAAATGCAACATTTAGCTGCAGGGAGGATTTTCTCCACGGTGGTACAGTTAGAAGTTCCTAAAGGGAAGAATGCAAACATGCTACATTTAGATGAGAACACAGCCAAAAGGTCATCTGAAGGGATGCTTCCTTGGAAGTTTGTGAATAAAAAGTCAAAGGTTACAAGCCACTTGCTGTACCTGATTCACTCAACTGATGTTGTTTTTTGAGTATTTTAATTAAATATATTTTATATTTATGACAGTGTTGCTTTTGCTTACTTATTTTGCGCTAGTGACTTTGTTAATTTATTACTGTATTTTAAAAAAAAGTATTAGTAGTTTGTGGTGCTTTTATATAGTAAAGAAGTAAAAAATAGTTACTCAGTGATCACAAAATTTCAAGATAAAGTATCAATATCAGTGATTCTAGCCTGGTAATTAATTAGTTTTGAAGTGATACCTGAATTCCCAGTATCACCCACCCCTAGTGTAGAAAAAAGAGAAGTTAGACCAACATCAAACCTGGTAGAGTACCTGGAATGTCTAAACACAAGATTTAAAGTCTTTGTAAGTATCAAATATGTAGCTCACGGACGGCCGCACATCCCTACGTGTGTGTCTGTGTGTTAGACCTGCAGTGGAAGCCGGCACACGCCGAGGACACGCTGACCAACATGCCCCGTCACTCCCTCTACATCATCATCGGTGCTCTGTGTGTGGCCTTCGTTCTCATGCTCATCATCCTCATCGTGGGCATCTGCCGCATCAGCCGCATCGAGTACCAGGGCTCCTCCCGCCACGCCTACCAGGAGTTCTACAACTGCAGGAGCATTGACAGCGAGTTCAGCAACGCCATAGCCTCCATCCGCCATGCCAGGCAATATTCCCCCACCCATGGCAGCTTCTGCTTTGTGGTTGGAGTTTTATGATGAACTGAAGCCTCTTCTCTTGTCAGGTTTGGGAAGAAGTCTCGGCCCGCCATGTACGACGCCACTCCCATCGCCTACGAGGACTACAGTCCCGATGACAAGCCTCTGGTTACTCTGATCAAAACCAAGGATTTGTAAAACCCTCTTCCCACACTCATCATGTGCAACCAGCTTTTGCAGATACACACAAAGACCCACACGTGCACAGAGCCAATCAAAAAACAGTTGTCCTCCACACACACGTGAAGAAATAAACATAATTGAATGTAAGGAGGAAGTAAATGCTGTAGTTTCTCAAATTTGATTCCTTTATTTTCTCAACAATAATGAGGCTTCGTTGTAGCATCAGAGCAAACCTACTTAAGTTATAGCTTATGAGCTGATAGAGCATCTGCTGGAGAGCCTGATGGAGAACACACTGACAGGCGTTCTTAGGGGACCTCTAGATCAGTGGTCCCCAATCTCTGGGCTGGACAGTCGGTACCGGGTCCCAGAGAGAAAAAAAACATGTCCTACATTTTTTCAGTTTCATTTGTAATCTGATTCAAGACAGAGGAAGTTTTATTTTGGAAAACCACTGGATTCTCCAGTAAATCCGACTCATTGTTGACGCATGTCAAGTACCTCTGTCACAAGTTGAAAATCCGTTTGTTACTTTCTTAAAGCGGCTGCTCCGGCCACTAAATTGAAACCACCAAACTGGTAAAGGAAATAAAAGACAGACATATTTGGAAAATTTTATTGCAACAGTTGTTCCCACACACCATAAAAATATTGCATAATATTTAGCACCGGCTGTCTAATGTTAAGAGGATGCTGCTAATAAAGTTCCTCAAACGGTGGATTCACCTTTATTATTATATTTAGAAAATACCAGTTTTAGGACTTGTTTTCTTTTTCTTGTATTTATTTGTTGTACCTTAAAAGTCAGGCGAGGCTGAAGTTGGTGCTGATTTTGTCAAGAGTCCCTAGCTGCAAACAAGATGACAGTGGATCTCCATCCGAACACAGGGCGCTATCAAAAAAAGAAAAAAACGGATGCAAAATTGTACTGAAAAAAGTTTAAGAATAGTTAGATTGCGAAAGGTGAACCACGATATAGCAAGGGACCACTGTTTTATAGGTCCAACGAAGATTTTTAATAGATTTAAAAAAAAACAGTTGTTACTCACAGAACTTGTGCTTGAAATGTCATCTGGTGCAAAGTGAGAGGTTTGTCAGCAATGTTGTATTCAACTTCTAAACTATTGTGACACTTTTTCTCTTATTTTCTTCCTTTCCACCATCTCTCGTCTTTGGGTAAACATTCTCTACAACCACCGGCCACTTTACTAGGCACACCTGTTTAACTGCTTGTTACGGAAATTTCTAATTAGGCAATCACATGAAAGCAGCTCAGTGCATTTACATATTCAAGTCGATGTGCTGCTGTTCAAACCGAGCATCAGAAGGGAAAACAAATACGCTTTAAGTAACTTTGAACATGGCATGGTTGTTGGTGTCAGACGGGCTGGTCTGAGTATACAGAGAAGTTTACAGTTTACAGAGAATGGTCCAAAGAAGAGAAAATACCCAGTGAGCGGCAGTTCTGTGTGCGGAAATGCCTTGTTAATGCCAGAGGTCAGAGGAGAATGGTCAGACTGGTTCCAGCTGATAGAAAGGCAACAGTAACTAAAAACCCACTGGTAACGATTGAGGTCTGCAGAAGAGCATCTCTGATCACAAAACATATCCAACCTTGAGGTAGATGGGCTACAGCAACAGAAGACCACACTGGGTGCCACTATTGTCAGCTAAAAACAGGAAACTGAGGCCACAATTCACCAAAACTGGACAATAGAAGATTTGAAAAACCTTGTCTGGTCTGATGAGTCTCCATTTCTGCTGCCACATTTGGATGGTAGGGTCAGAATTTGACGTCAGCAACATGAAAGCATGGATCCATCCTGCCTTGTATCCTCGATTCAGGCTGGTGGGTGTGCCTTAGTACCGATTGAGCATGGTTCCAACACCACTGCCTACCTGAGTATTGTTGCTGACCATGTCCATCCCTTTATGACCACAGTGTACCCATCTTCTAATGGCTACTTCCAGCAGGATAAGCCACCATCTCATAAAGCTGGAATCATCTCAGACTGGTTTCTTGGACATGACAATGAGTTTCCTGGACTCAAATGACCTCCACAGTCACCAGATCTCACCCCAATAGATCACCTGTAGTGGAACAGGAGATTGGCATCATGGATGTGCATCTGAAAAATCTGCAGCTTCTTTGTGATGCTATCATGTCAACATGGACCAAACTCTAAGCCCCGTACTAGCAGATTGGACCTAAGAAAGTGGCCTTCAATTTTATGTATACAAATACTTTTTTCCCTGTGCCACAAAGAAGAACAACTTCTGTTTCCGGCATGGAGTGGAGCTCCATCCGCCATCTTGTCTGCAGCTGGGTGCATCTTGATTCTTCAGCTTCCACTTTCAAAGTTACGGGTTAAGAGAAAATCTATATCACATTTGAATGGTTCCTACACTAAATCGAGTGCACAAGAAAAGTTTAAAGCAACTGCAGATATTTTACAGAGGATGAAGATAAACTTTATCCTCAAAGGTTAGGGAACGTGGAGGCTATAAAAAACAAATAACTAAAATCTGATGCCCACTTCAGCCTCGTACCGGCCGATCTGTAAGAACATCGACTGACATCAAACCGGTCTGTGGCCTGAAAAAGATTGGAGACCACTGTTGTAGACATAGATTCATCTCACACAGTGCATTCACGTTATCCTTTTTCTATATATTCAAACAGTATTTCTGCAGTAGATTGCCTTACTTTGTGCATGGTTAGATTTGATGTTAGCTCTGTAATATTTTAACAAATCATTAGCCGTTTTTTTTCCATTATACATGTATAATTCTGTCAAGAATGTGCCAAATGGTGTGTTTTTTTTCTTTGTGGTTAGTAGGCAGGAAACGAATAAAATACTAGTCACAGGTTTATTTTTATTTTTGAATCGCCACTGTATTGTCCTATTCTGTACATATTCTCACTGGTGTGTTTAGTAAAGAGCGTGGGTTTGCTGGAGTACTGTATCCTTACTAACCAACTGTATGTAATTCAGTGAAACTTAGGAAAATATGCTCCTTACTGCACAGATTTAGCGAGTCAGTTCACCTTGTCGCTCCGTAGATCCTGGGTTCACGCTTCTCTGGGAGTGCTGCCTCTTTGTCCGCTGACCTCAAGAAAACCGAGGGAGGAGAAAAAACCTGAACATGCCCTGTGTGTTTTTGTGTTCTGCCAGTGGAGAACTTCCCGTCCGTGCAGCTGTGTTATTCCACTCAAACTTCAAGTGTTTGCACATTAGATTCTGCTGATTTGGTCCTTTTCTTTCTTTGACTTTTAAACATAACAACACTACAGTTACCTATTATCCGCTATTATCTATGTTGAAATATATAAACAATAAAGATTCAAGTGAAACGAATCCGCCTCCAGGTTGGACTTTTTGAGGCATATCCGAGTTTGTTTGGTAGCCACAGATGACCTCTCTGTCCCAAGGTCAGACTGGAGTGTCTGCTGTGGGAAAGGGCTTTTATGGAGTGTTAATGATGTGAACACCCCCGGTGACTCCAGGCACTCTCCAGATGTTCACCCATGTAAACACAGCTAAATACAGCCTGGCGACTGTTGTGTCGCAGCACACCTACACCCGTCATGAGTGCAGAAAGAGAGCACACACACTGCAGCAGCAGAACAGATGTCGCTGGTGATGGTTGATTTGGTCTGTTTTAGAGACTGTGCTTGACTTTTGGCCTGTGAACACTCTGGGGGGTCGAAGCGTTTGCAGCTCGCTTTAAACAGAACCCCACAGTTTTGTTTGTGCACAGCAAAAATAGGCCTCCCTAGAAATAGGTTAAAATTCTTAAAAGTTAAAAATAATTCTTAAAATAAGCAAAAAAAAAAAAAAAAAAAAGAGAAAAAAATCTGCCAATGGGGTAAGAAGAAAAATTGTTTTACCAAGAATTCTTATTCTAAGAGAAAAACTAAACATGTTTATTTTACTTGCCATACAAAAAAGAAGACAATTTTTCTTGAAACAAGGATCGTTTTACTTTTTTGAGATTTCGTTTTTGCCCTTTTTAAGCACTAAAACTGTGATTCTGGATTATCTCTCTGCTTGGTTCCTTCATAAGGTTTTTTTCCCAGTAAAAGTAAAGCAATCATCATTCAAAGACCCTGAGTATTTAAAACTAAAGTAACTCGTGGAAAGCTTTGTTCAAATCAGGCAAGAGAACTTTCTGTTTTGCAGGAGATTGTAAAATGCAGACATGACACTCTTCATCTAGTCCTTGTGAGAATTGAAAGAACGAGTTCTTTTTGCAGCGTATTCCCAAGAGGTATTAAATCAATCCCCTAGTATACTTGTTTTTTTTTCTGTCTACTTGGCTTACATTATGGTCATTTCAATTTTTTAATTTGTGAACTATTAATTTTTCTTAATGAAAAAGGCATGATCAATAAATATCTTATTCATTCAAAAATTCTGGAAACAAAAACCTTTTTTTTTAATCAAACAGCCAAGAACAGATGTGGAGCGTAAAGTGAGTTGGAGTTAAAAAAGTCCTTAGGCTACTAAACATAAACGTGTATTATAAATATGACTTAACAGCTTTTAGATGCTTATTTGTGCTGTGATGACATTAACCCACTGAAGATTTTTGGGTTTGTATGGAGTTTTCATGATTTTCTTTGCACATTTATGACCTGCGTATGTTTTCAACATTAAATATTTGGGGAAAATGACAAAAAAACGGATGTTGGTTCAAAAAGTAATTCAATAAACTAATATTTATGTTTTTACAAGGACTCTATTACTGGAGCAAATGTTTTCAGTAATTATATATTAAAGATGTGCATTTAATCTAGGACATGTAACGTTCAAGTGGACTGGTTTAAAATGAAAAGGTTTAAAATAATTAAAAAAAACTGTAAAATTATTTTTTTGCTCAAGCAGCTAAACATGCAATTGCAATAACCCTGATTGAAAGTGCCAAAAAAGCTCAGTTTTGTTTAAAACCTAACATAAAAAGCTGTTTCTATTTACTTTGATTTTATTAATTAAAGTAAACATTTTGATACCAGAATAGTTAAACTGGATCTTCACTCCAATCATCTTTTGGTCTATTTGTAAAGCATTGGTCTTTTAAAAATATTATGCTGTTTTTAGTCTTAAATAATAATAACAAAAACTATATAGTTTTCTAGGACATAGTTTCTGCAGAGCAGCAGTAGTTCATTAGAATTTCACCTCTGAATTGTGGGTGGGATTGTTGGTGCAGAGTAAGCCTGCCCACATTTCCCATCATTCCTTTGTTTACAATCTCTCCCATTGGCTTTCAGCCCCTCACACCACCAACAAAAATAGCGATCAAAATGTAGCTATCCAGCTGTAGATTGGAGACAGATGTGAGCTTGGACAGAAACAAAAACGTACATGGATCTACTTGTCCACAAGTGGAAGAATGGAATGGAATGGAGAAGAATAGGGAGCTTCTGGCTTGTTGTAGGTTCTATGTCACACCTACAAACGTTTTTCATCTGCACTTTTTATTGTCTGCTCCTGATCCAGAAAGATTTGGATAAAGAAATACTCAGAAATGCAGTTTTAAGATTGATTTTCTTTATATATGTCTTCCATCATGAGAAAACTGCCGCAATAGCACACCATTTTCATCGGAGTGGGTTTTTAAACGTGCGAGAAAATCAGAGTTGGAGAACAGCTATTTCCTGCAGCACCTGAACGCAGCGCCGCGGCACAAAGTAACAGCTGCTCCCCCTGCTGGCAAAAAAAGGAAATTACTCCAGGCGGAGCGACCCATCCTTCAATGCCGAGCAGTCCGAAGTGCAGGGGGTGGGGGGGCACAGAAACCTGTGAGAGGGAGCAGATGTGAGCCGGACCACGACGGGAGAACACGCCGCAGCACAGCCAGTCCCTCCGC
Source organism: Oryzias latipes (assembly GCF_053564925.1). Classification (NCBI taxonomy): domain Eukaryota; kingdom Metazoa; phylum Chordata; class Actinopteri; order Beloniformes; family Adrianichthyidae; genus Oryzias; species Oryzias latipes. Next base: position 13,532,864 of record NC_136249.1, on the reverse strand, counting down.
TAACATGTGGCAGCCCGCGTCGGAGCGATTGCAGGTAAGACCACGGCGCCCGGGAGGCGCCTACGCCAGAAAGTAACGGTTCCGCCGCGGCCACAGCGGCGGAGACTCTGCGGTTTGCTGCTAGGCTCCAGCCTGGAGGGATTTAAAAAATATATATGTCGTTCCGGGGGAGCTGCAGACGTTTCTACAGGCGGCTTTAACGTCTGCTTAATAGCAGAAAAAGTAGGATTTTCCTGCTTCAGCTGTTAATTTGTTTGGCTCCACGTCTTTTGTACCTGGCCGTGCACGTTACGCAAGCACGGTTGCATCTAACCGGGCCGTTCCTCTGGAGTGATCGTCGGGATCAGGTCCTCCTCATATCGTCGTTATACCAGGGGGCATCCGTTTGCATTTCGGAAGTTGTGGTTGTTGGATTTTCCGCCCGGTGGCCCCTCTGGCCTCCCCGCGCGCTCGGGATGCTCACGCCGCCGTCGCGAGCATGTCAGGCCGCTAAAAAGCGCTGAAAGTCTCGCTGATGACGTCCGGGGGTGAGGCGAGCTCCGACCCCGGCGGCTTCACGTCTCCCGCAGAAATAATGCTCTCCAGATGTCGGCCTCCGGGCTGACTGCCAAGTGAACTTGCACAATCCCCTCTCCTGCCCCGGCGTCGGGAGGACGGAGCAACGGCGCGGAAAGGCGAGAGACCCGCTGTTCGCGCCTCCGATGATCGGATGTGGAGGAAGGGCCGCCGCGCTCGACCCACTCGTGGTTACAGCATTTGCTGTGGATCTGTGGAAACCACCATGATCTCTTCATCACTCTTAGGTTTCAGTGAATCACATTTTTTTAACCTTTTGTTTTTAGGAAAAAGTCACAACAAGTGTCATCCGGTTAGGCTCACATTTGACAGAGTTGTGGAGGTGAATCATCATCTTACAGTGATCACCACACAGATGGTGGTGGAGGCTGATGGAGAAGAAAATCAAAACATTTGTTAATCTTCTTATTTTGAATTGTTTTTATTTCCTGTTTTATTTTGAAAATATTTTCTCGCATCCTTTTAAATATTTAAACTTTCTTTCGATGTTTACGCATTGTGTTTCTCATGCATATATTTGCCCCATTTCATGTTAACATTTGACTATAAAATAAAAAAAATAAATAAAAAAAGAAGCAAGACAACTTCCTGTAGTCAGATGTTGAAAAAACTTTTGGGTCTTTGATGTCACCCTTTAGTCTATTTAAGTGCACTACTGATTTTCCCAGAGACTTCTGGGAATTTTCAAGGGTACTGGATTTTAGAATTGTAAATTTGGACAGCCCTACAAAATGGTGAATGCCCTATTGTGCCCTTAGTAGTGAAGGAATTAAGACACAACCCTTGTCTATACTAAAAGTGAGGCAGTATATTTAAAGTTTTCAGTTAGTACTTCCTACACCTTGTGGTACATGGAATACTTGCTACACTTAAACTCAAGTTTACTTTAGCCCTATACAACCATTTGTATCATATTTGATTGCATTTCAAGACCACTATCTCATAACCGTGATTCAAACTTTCCTTAAAAACTATTGATTTAATGTTTTCTGTCTTGTAGTTCATCATCATTCCAGTAGGGGCACTAGAGGGGATTTTCCTGCTCATTTCAAAATTAGAAAATCTCACTTTTGGTGGGAAAAGTTTAGTGAATTTTTCAACACTTTATGACGAGAATAATTCATCGTTTTTATGTGGCGATTTGCTGTATGGAAAGAATGCAAAATTTGTTCATCATTAATTTTTTTCAACACATTTCAACCATCTTAAAAATGTGTGGCTCAAATTTGAGACACTGGGTAAATAAATAGATTGATAAACATGTTTAGTTTTGCCCCCCTGAACATTCATATCAAAATAACATTGTTGTGAGCAAAAACGTACCAAATCACCCAATTTATCATAAATGATACTATCTGTATCTCATAAAAAATGAAATTGCAAAAAAAAAAAAAAAAAGAATTCATAAAAAGATCTTGTTTTCTCTTTTTCACTTTTTTTAAAGATCAATTAACTTTATCATTGATAAAGTAATTATGATTTTTTTCTGTCAATTCTTTGAGAAATGGGCTTTACATGGTTAATTTGATTAATAACATTCATTGTTTCTTTTAACAAAAGTGGCAATCAGGCCAGATTATTTCAATGATAAAAATGAACACCATGTTTTTTATAAAAAATATTTTATTTATTTGTCTTTGACCCAGTTTTACACATTTTCCTTATGGTTAAGATATGATTTTTTTTCCTTATATCCCAGCTATTTCAATGACTTTGCTCCACATCTTCAGTTTCATTTTAGGAATAAAGACTCTAAGAGCTAAAAAATGAAAAAGAACCTTGAAGCTCTTATCAGGGTTTTGGCTGAAATCTGTTCGTGTTTGTCTCCCAGCACCTTGTTCCCTGCAGACCAGCTGTGGTTGAAGGCCAATTTAGCATTTTCATTCTTAAAATCATAAGCCAGAAAAAACCAAACACAAAAAAAACTGATTATTGTCTTAGAAAGAGAATTTGGCATCACTAATGCATGATTTTTAGTAGCGGTTATGGATGACTTACATCCTCTGTTATTGTAGTTTTTTGACTCCTATTTGTGGGAACTACAAATGAAGAAATGCATGGTAGTGTGGGACTGTGCAGAATATTCACAAAGCTTACTTAATAAATCCATATTTACCAAAGGTATATAAAAAAGGGATGAGGGTGTCAAACTGCAACAGTACCATTAACATTTAGTGTGTAACCATGGCAACAACATCTTTTTTTTGCTTGGGCTGTGGTGTTTTAGAGCGTACTCTACCAGTTAGCTGACACTGATTTTATGTTTTATATATTTTTAGAGGTTATTTTATTTTGTCCCTTTCACGGTATTCTTAGCTTCTCTGTCCTTTGTTTCCATAGCAACACCTGATGTCTTACTGCATTTTTGTTTCAGGCAGTGAGAGGAGAATAAAAATTGAGATTTTCTTTAGAGCTATAGAGGCAATGTTTGGGTGTTTCGGTATCTTCCTGCTGCGTCGGAGCCAAGTTCCCCTTCTCCTTCAGTTTCGAGGGCTCTTCTTCCACATGCGGAGGCCACTTTAGTTCATCAGATTACACAACAAGCCGCCGTCTGAGGGAGGCCTCGCACACGCGTGTGTCAGCAGCTCCAGCTTCGGCTGCTGCTTCAGCTTTTGACATTAAATGAGTGCAAAGGGACCCAAGTAACCTGACAGCACAGAAACAGCAGGCAGATGTGGAACTTTCTTCCTGATGTGGCCAACTTTTTTATTTTTATCTTTATTTGTGGCTCCATCCGCCCCAGATGTTTGGCTTTTTTTGCTCTTCTATGTTGAGTTTGGTTTTAGGAACTTTGAAAGCAGCCAGATTCGTCCTTTGCTCACAGATTTGACTCTTAAAACTTGATGAGTACAGATCAGAAATGATTATTTTCATTATTGTCTGAGTGAGATGGAATTAAAGTGAACCCCGTGTTGACCTTTAGTCATGGTGTTTCAAAGCATCCTAATGCAGAACCTCTTTTTCCTGCTCCAGGAAGCGTTTCTTGTTTTGCATGTGACTTCGTCATTCCCACTCGGACAGATGAACTGTTACTTTTGCCTTCAGGGAGTAACAGTGTACTCCACCTGTGGATCAGGGATACGTGATGTTAGCAGTTGGAAGCATCTGTTCGCACCAGTAAAGGAAGAACTGAGTTGGCTTCTATAGTCCAGGCCAACAAACTTTCAAATCATTGTTTAAAAAGTCGAGGATTATGAGTTTCAATTAAAACCAAAGTTCAGTTTACCATTTATATCGTTCAAGCCCCACTTCGATCATCTTTTGATCTATTGTAAAGTGCTTTTTTTAATTATGATTATGCCGTTTATGGCCAACATCAATCTGTGTTGTTTTCTGGGACATAGTTTCTGCAAAGTTGTTGTTGGCAGAACTTTTGGCACACAGCAAGCCCTTCCACACTTCCCATCACCCATCTGTTTACACACTCTCAGCCTAGCTTAGACCCCAACCTTACATTACTAGTACAACAAAAATGGTGAGCAATATCTGAGCTATCCAGTTTTGAACCAGATACAAGCTCTGACGAGGAAAACAAAGACGCACATGGATCTATTTGTCTGCAAGTTGATGCATCAGAATGGAGCAGAGCAGGGAGCTTGTGGTCTGTCAGTTTTAATTTATTTTGTCACAGATACACTTATTTTCCAACAACATTTCTTCGTCTGCTCCTGATTTGAATAAAGAAATACTTGGAAATGCAATTTTGAACTTATGCTTATTTAAATATCTCCCCCATCATGAGTAAAATGCCACAAGAACATGTTACAAACACAATTTTTATCAGAGTGGGCCTAGGGCTGCACGATATGAGGAAAACTCGCGATTTGCGATATTAGAGATTAATATTGCGATAACGGTATAATTTGCGGTATATAAACAAATAACAAAATAACCAAAAACATCATTACCATTTCATTGTAACAGTTTAAAAATTATACTCTAAATGACCCTTGTCGACATAGGAGACAAACATCTAACATAATAGGCCTCCATCTGATTGGTCAACAACATGAAGGGCTCCATCTGATTGGTCAAATGCATAAAGGGATTTATTTGATTTGTTAAATGCTTCAAGCTGCCATAAGGTTGTATTAACACATTTAAGATTTACGATTTATTGCGATTTTCGCTACCTTTTGCGATATGCATATTGCAGAGCTGGATATTGCGATAACGATACATTTGCTGTATATTGTGCAGGCCTAAGTGGGCCTTTAACAACAGAGTTTATATCCAGTGTTGCCGTTCTTCATCATAACTCTTTAAGCGTTTATGCATTTATTATAACTCCAATAGATCCTTAAAGCTGAGAAAAGCAGCTGTGGGTCAAAATACAACACTTAATGGTAACACTTTATGTTTGCAACATTTCTGTTAATTAGGTAAACATTTTACTACTGCAAAGTTTCCCATATCGGCGCAAAGCTGTCTGTTTTTCTCTGCGTCAGAATCCATTGAAATAATGTTAATTTTGTGAACAGCTTTGAAGAGTGTGGTTTATTTCTGAGACAGCTCCTGCATTAAAGGATTGATGTTGTATGCAGCTCATCAATGCAAATACAAAACCGGAAATACGATGACATTTTTGGCGCCTTGTGATCTCTGTAGGACCCACTGTTCAAGTTCTGATCGGAGATTTAAGAAATGCCAATGTCAGCTATGTCAGCACATATAAACACAGAACGAGGTTTTCCTTAAAAGGAAAGGATTTCAGGATCTTCAGAAGGACACAAATCTGCTCCTGGAAAGGAGAAACTGAGTCACAGCCTGGATGTTCTGAACACCTTGGTCTGCATTTGACAGTGAACAGTTGAGCTTCAAAACAGATGATAGCATTGATGTTCCTCTTGTTTCAGGAATCCACAGCTGGTAAAGTCCTTTCTCTCATTGTGGCCCTCTCCATCTTCATTCATTTTTTCTTTTTCTTTTGCGTGCAGCTGCATCTGCCAATGACTTTGATCTTTCTGTCATAGCAGCGTGACGAAGCCCTCTGAAGCTTTGAGATAAACCAGTAGCCATTTTTGTGCTTTGTTCTATCGTTGGGCTTCTGGACCGACATGTGTGCACTTGGCTTCAGCAGGACTAACACCATTCCCAGCTGTTTTCCAGAGTTTGTCACGGTCCCGTCTGCGCAACCTCGGGTTACTCCGTCTCAGTGGGCGTGTCTCGAGGGCTTGTTTTCACCTTCCTATTGATTATCTTACCACGCTTTTGACCTGAGAGTCTCTTCCTTGTCAGAACGCAGCCTCAGGGTGCTGCAGGTTCAACCACCATCTGTGACCTGCTAAGCTCATCTCTGACACCTGATTTATGATGAAGGATCGTCCTTACGTTTTAGACTTCTTAATTGAAACTTACTTGAGGAAAAAACATCTTTTTTCTCACGACTTCCATCTTTAATTAAAGACATTTTCAAGTCACTGGGAGTTGTTTGGATTCACTTCTTTTTTGTCATCGTTTTTGCTGGTAGAAACTTTTTCAATCTTTCTCCAGGAGACAGGCCCTTTGCCCAACATCTCAAATTTGAGATCAAAGATTATTAAAAGAACTCTCTTTAGATAAATGCAGAACTATTTGTGTACCAAAAACCACAGAGTGTGTAATTTCTGGAGACTTTTGAAGGCACTTTGTTAACAGCACGGAAGTTTAGTTCTCTTTAGATCCTTAAAGACCCACTCCAATCAAAACTGAGTTTTCGATATGTTCTTGTAGCATTTGTCTCATAATGGAAGGCATATATAAAGAAAATTAAGATTAAAATTGCCTTTTTAGAGTATTTATTTAAATTGTTGTGAATCAGGAGCAGATGAAAAAAGGCTTTTGGAAAAAGCTTGCAGTTTTTACGTATAAACCTCTCTCAGCAGACCTCAAGCTACCTGCTCCGCTACATTCCACTTGCAGACAAATAGATCCATGTTCGTCTTTGTTTTCCTTGTCCGAGCCGGTATCTGGCTCAAATCTTTATTACTGGAAAGCTCCAATATTGCTCGCCATTTTTTTGCACCGCCAATGTTATAGGGTGGGTGATGGGAAGTGGGAGCGGGCTTGCTCAGAAGCAGATTTCTGATGAGCAACTGCCGCTCTGCAGAAAGTATGTTCTAGATTAAAAACAACATCATCATAATTAAAAGACCAACTGGAAACACTTTCACAATAGATGATTGGAGTGGGACTTTAAAGTTTTGCTTTGAACACCAGTTTTTAGACGTGCTCATAACGTTTCTGAAAATGACACATCCCATTCCTGAAATCTCACTTGATTCTGTAACACTTATTGGATGCATCCTAAAGACTCAGCCTTCATAATAATGACAGCCCAGCATGTCATTCTATTCATCCCATCTTTTTAAACCTGGGGTTGCATAGACCACCACACATCTGTGTTTCCTTCATATCTCCAGATTTGTTTTCTATAATTGTACCAAACACTGCAAAACCTTTGTTAACTCCAGGTTGAGCTCTAAAGCTGGAGCTACATGCAGCTGAATGTTAGCAATCTGACGTGCTTGTGTTTTGGCCTTCTTAATGAAAGGAAATTGCGTTGACTTAAGGCCTCTCTTAAGCTTCAATGGGATAACTCAAATGTAACTTCAGCTGTTTAACCCTAGTAGTCCAGGGGTTTTCTGACTATTTTGTACTACGTTAACCCCTTCATGTGGTACGTCTCTTATTTGCAGCGTATTATTTAATCCAGGGGTACGTTGAATTTTGTATCACTTTGAATGGGAAAAAAATCACTGATGTATATTATTTAAAAAACTGGAAATAAATTCAGGCATGAAGGGGTTAAACTGTTATTTTTGACAATGCTAGACATCCAGTTTTCAGTACTACCTCACCTTTTTTATCAACACTTTTCATTATATTTGATTTTTTTTATTTGAAGTGGTTTATTTCAAGCAATCAAATAAGAATAATACACAAAACAATACAGTCATCAGTTATACATTCATACAATGACGAATCAAACTTAGGATAATTAGACATATTAATAAATATTGCATGAAAGGGAGTGGAAGGAAGCGAACTTATATAATCCCACCTCTGTTATATCATTTAATGATTCCAGAATAAACCTGAAACTGCACTAAAGACTCAATTCTGAGTAGTAACTTTTGTCTATTTTTTACTGCAAAAATCACAATGATGGAGTTTTTATGTTTTATAACAAAGATCAGAAGTGTACAGACAAAATATAAATGTATAAAAGCAAAAATAAAGCAAATACAAGGTCAAAACAATGTGAAAAATGTATTAAAAAAACAATTGAAACTCCACTAAACGATATTCCATGGATTTATTCCAATGGGAATAACAAATGTGGAACACAAATCTTGTCATGTTGATTTTAAACTGAAAAGTTAATGTTTTAAAGCCTTTACGTTTAATTTGGAATGTAAACTGCAAAAATGGTGGATCTTCTTCATTTCCACTTCATTGAACAACTGATGTGATTGGTTCATGTACCAGTGAATTCAGAGACTATTAGGAGTTTATGGATATCACAAGTTGAACATTACAGAACATGAGTGTCCTTCATCAAACTTTGGCAGAAATCTAAAAAATATTATTTTATGCTCTTTGCTGAAGCAAAACATTTAATGCAAAATAATGTTTTTTGGGAAAAACATCTTTCATGGATGGCCTTTCATTGAAACCGTTGGCTTGGTAGGACGCATGTAGAGGGATTCCTCAGGTGTCAGTCTCCCAACAAAAAAGATAATCTTTTGGAGATTCGATTTGTGTTGACTCAAATTATCCACACTGCTGGTGGACACGAAAGGGGGACCAACTTCGAAAGACTTATGGGAGACGAGACATAAAGAAGTGATTAAGTGTTGTGAAAACACAGTGAACAGAATTCCAGCGTTATATACCACGCACGGACCACCGCTCAGACCTTTCGCTCCAGGAGACGGGCGGAGGAGCCTCCCCAGCAGTGCCTCTTTTTTTTCCCTCTGTCACTCAGTACTGGAGGCCGACCGCAGGAATGTGAGCTGCTGTCAGGAAGCTGTAAAGTGCTGATGCTTGGGTCAGTGAGCGTTAACACACATGTGGCTTTACTTTCACAAGTCCATCTTGATCTTTCAATTCCCTCCATCTTTCTTTGGGATTCTTATATTGGGGAGAACTGCTATGGTGCCTATAGTCACACTCTGAGACTCCACACCTGATATCCTAACCATGAAAAGAAGGTTAGGTCATATTTTTATCTTTACATACAACAAAACTAATCCACGTTGAAGAGAATCTTTCAAACACCAGGATTAGATGTAACCCTTGTGCTATCCTAGGCACTTAAATGTTGGGAGTTGGGTCTTCTAGACCCACTAGACAGTACTCTGAACCTTTTTTCTTCGATGATTTGTGAACCTCACTGGTGTCCATGGATTACATGAAATCTTTTCACCTTTGTCATGGTAGGGATAGCACTTCAATGTAAGGGTGGGGTCATCTAAGATAGCACAAGGGTTAAAACATTTAAAATTTTTGATTGTAGCTCAACAATAGAACATTTTATCCATTCCTTCATCGTCTGAACACGCTTAGTTATGTTCGGGTCACAGAGATGGCTCCGTTCAGGGCACCCTGGGACAGATCACCAATCCATCGCAGGACCAAGAACATTACTATAATAAGGTCTAAACAACAATTGTTCCGTGTGAGAAAACAGATCATTAATGGACACCAATTTCTGTAAATAAGGATTTTCCTCAGCGCTTTCCAAAGCAGCCATTGGATGATTGATGCACGCCTGTTTTTGGCAGGCTTGGCTGTTTTCATCACAAGAAAATGTTGACCATCTGTTGCATAAAATATAGCCTTGGTACATTCCAACTCTTAGCAACTTCTTTGAAGTCCCACCATGTGCAGACAAAATTGGTGAAAGGATTTATAGAAATGATCTGCACTCAACAGACACAAATTCCCACAGTTTCCCAAGGCCTTAACGGATTTCTTCATGGCCGTTTCTGGGAACCTGCAATGACACATAGGTCTAAAGTGACACTTTTTAAGAGGCCACACTGCTTGGTAAAAAGGAAAAGTCACGCTTTTGTTGTAATTACATGTTTACCTAAACCAATTCAAGCTACATTTTTGTTGTTCATGAATTTATTGTATTTATGTTGATTAAGCACGTATTGACAGTTTCTTAAATCCAACCCGTTAGGAACGAAGAAATCAAAATTTTAGACACCTAAAGGAAACTCATCATTAGACTCATCATAGGTAAAGGACCATTATTAAAATACAAGGGCAGTCGCAGACAACAGGGAATAACACGTTCTTTGAACTAACGTAAGTCTTCAACTGTTTATGCAATAAATGTAATTCCAGCGGATTCTGAGGCTAAGAAAAACAACTTTGTGTTGATGCCATTGACTGTATATGAGAACTGGCCTGAGTGAGTTTGACGTCATCCATAGAACATAACTTGCTTCCAACAAAACAAAGTAAATTAGTTCGCCATTTTTTCACGATACGGACATCGCCACATTGGAGCCATAAATTATTAGTAAGCAGTGATTGATCAGAGTCATCTATTCTATGCCAACCACTATTGCCAATCAGGAGTGAGCACACCCCTACCACTTGAAAGTTTTTGGAGAAACTGTCAATCAAACACTTCAAATGTTTAACTTGAGACTACGTGTTTCTTTATTGAGGCAACTGATTGGTCAGTTTATAACTTGATTAACTTGCACTACAGGAAAAAAAATGCTGAAAAACACGAGGATTAGCAAGAACATGTTAAATAAAGGTATCAGAGCAAGACTGAATATTATGACAAATACAATGACTGAGTAATAGCAGTTTATTTCTCTGCAGAAGTCTATGCAATTTTGGCTTCTTTAGAGCATCTGTACTTCCTATTTGGAACACGGGGGGGGGGGGGGGGGGTGTCACTCAGTCCAGTTACAGTATACAGTCAATGGCTGTTACACAACACTACAATAATCAACTGTTGCCCAAAGAATCAGTCTTAGGGTTAGAATTAATTGGAGTTCCACCAGCGTCAACATCTATCTAAAGCTTTGGGGTTATGAGGTTAAGGATTTACCCCAGTCAGTTTCACCAGGTTCAAGTTTATATTCATCCACAGCTGTTAATTACCCTCAATGTATTTAAGTGTCTGGTGTTGAGGTCATCCTTTTCAGGTCATCTTTGTCGTCACCCTTTTTCTTTCACACTTGTTTTATGGTTTTGCCCGTTTTGTTTAAACTTTTAGGTTCTTGTCATCAACGTCACTCTCCTGCATTTTGAGTCCTTCAAGCTTCCTGACCTTAAGCTGGTTTTGGAGTTTGGGTAACTCCAAATAAACTTTGAGAATTTCCTGTTACAAGGAGTAAAATAAACGTCTTCCAGCTACCAAGGGGGTACCATGAATGTGTTAATAACCTTAAGTTGAAATGCTGGACAATTCCAGTCTAGGCTGATTAGTGACATAATAGTAACCTTTAGGTCTAAACTGCTTACTGAATTTGATATTTTCAGAGCTCGGTAGGTCCAAACAGGTTCACATTCAACGGCCAGTGGTGTGGTTTAATTGCAGGAAGCATTTTAGCCAGTCTTTCTTCTTCAGAGGTTTTATTTGAGGGGTTAGAGTGCAGTAAATCTGGCATTACTGATAGAAAGGACTGCAGCTGCACGAAGCTCTGCAGAACTACATGGGTTCTCTATTCAATTACAGAAATCAGCTTTTATCAACTTTAAATAAATCATCTTCTGTTCTCATGCTAATCGGCGTTTCAATCCACGATGAACACCATTTGTGCCGCTCCTGAATGGCTTTTGCCATTTTCATGCAACATCTATGCAGCCCGATGTGTGTGGATTTGACTCAACACTTGGTGGGAAAGCAAACTTAAATAATGATGTAGAAGCATCTTTCAGCCTCAGGATAGCAAACCGCAGCCACATTTAGCTCATGGCCCTTTGGTAGGAACTGTAAGTTCCCTAAAAGCAAAGTGTAAACATATTTCTCTCTCCATCAGCACTTTCAGACAATGCTGAAGACCAAGCTAAATGTGCTGACACTGAGGAAGGAGCCCCTGCCCACGGTGATCTTTCACGAGCCCGAAGCTATTGAGCTGTGCTCCACGACACCGCTGTCAAAGAGCAGGAGCCATGCTGGTTACAAGGTAAGATCACATGAGTCTGCTAATCCTCAAAAATCCCCCCCTTCCCCAATACTAAATCCATAATAGCATTAAAAGCAGCCGTAATCCAAATGTTTTTTTGGCCATTTTTTTGTTGCTCTAACAAGTTTAATGAATTCCCACTAAGGATTTTGTAACAGCTTTTGTCTGAATCACAGCTTTGAAAGATTATTCGAGGAGTCTTTGTGGGCAAAAACGTACATGTGTTCTGGCATGACTTTGTTTGTTTTCCTTTTTTTTTTTTTATCCCCGGCTCTGCTTATTCTCAGATGTGAAGTTTGATCCAGTGAACTGTCTGACACGCAGCCTTCACTCTTTTCTCTGGCTTCAAAACAAAAAGCAAGCAAACCCACACAGTAAAACAGAATCCGCACTCTCTTATTACACATTCTAAAGGAGCATTTTTTGGGGTAGTTTGGACATAAACATGTTGGATTTCTTTGTTTAAATATTTCTTTTTTAATGGAGAATTTTACATCCAGTCAATAAGCCAGTTGGAGAAGTCTTGTTTTTCCAGCAAACTTTTCATATCTGGCAGCTGCTTTTAAGGGAAAGAAATAACTCTTTCTTACATTCCCTGCCAGAAAACACAACAGTGGAACGCACAGTCTCCGTTCCTGTTTGTGTTTGTTGGAACGCGCTACACAAAAGCTGAAGTGAGGACGCAGAACATGCGGTCCTCTACATGAAGTCTGCAGGTTTTTCATGGTGACCATGAGTCATCCTCGGCTTGTTCTAGATGTTTCCTGCCAAATTTAAAGCCCGACTTTTAAATGGAAACCAATAAGTAGGCTCAATACAATTCTGACAAACCCAACAATCCACTATGTTCACATCTTAAAGACCCACTCCGATGAAAATGGTGTTTTTAGTGTTTTTAACATGTTCATGTAGCACTTTTCTGATGATGAAGGACAAAGAAAGGAGCAGAAAAAAATGCAGGTGGATAAAGAAAGTAGTTGTGACGTAGAACCTATGACGACATCCTTGTATCCACTTGTAGACAAATATTTTCCTCATCTGAGCTGAACTCTGGCTTAAGACTAAACGGCTTGATCGCTCTAATATTGCTCACTATTTTAGTTGCATGTTAGGTTGGGGGATTTGAGGGGCTGTAAGCTAGCGGGAGAGCGCCTTAACAAATGGGTGATGGAAAGTGGGGGTGGGCTTGCTTTGCGCCAACAGTTCTGCCCACAACTAGGACGTGATTTTCTAATGAACTACTGCCACTCTGCAGAAACCATGTCATTGAAAACAACACAGGTTTTTAGATTTTTACATGAAATTTATTATAGCTCAAAAGAAGATCGGAGCGGGTCTTTAAAGTGTTGGTACATTCCCAACACTAGTATGTTCGTGACTCTTGTGGGTCATTTCCAAGTTCTTTCCGAATTTTTAGTTACCCATCATTCATTGGGAGGATGTTTCACACAGATCTGAACATTGCTCCTCTTCATCTGAACTCGTCTGCCTAAATTTGTTCCGTAAAACCTCAGAATATCCTCCTGTTCCGTCCCTCTGCCATGATTGCTATGATAGAAGATCGCTTCAGTGAGTTCCGGCCCTGGCTAGACTTGTCTCTGTCTGGTGTGAATCCCAACACTCAGCCGTTGCCTGCATCCCCTCTGCACTCACTGCTCTTTCCAGTGTTACTGAGAATGCCAGAGCCACGTTTCTGTGGATACCACTACGTCTCCTCAGCTGAATTCCAGACACACGCAACAACAGAAAATCCTCTCCTTCATCTGTCTGCCCTGTTGTCTGCAGCTGTTGGCTCGTGTAACTTCCTGTCTGAGTTCTTACCTGTCTGTCTACATGTCTGTGTGCCTCCAGCACCTTCAGTTCCACTGTTACTCCTCAAGCAGATTCTCCTCTATTGCATGGAGCCGTGTGGCTCCCTTCCAACCTCCACACCTTTTAATGCCATGGCGCGGCGTGACGTACATAGCCTGTCCTTTGTCTGTCTGTATCTCCCAGCCCTCTTGTCGTGCTCCCAGTTTTACGGGCAGGCAGGACGGCTAAGTGAGAGCTGCTGTCAGCCCGCCAAAACCAACAGCTAGCAAAGATGAAAGGCAACCTTTCAGCGCAGCACAGCGCCCGCCCTGCTGCTGTCAATGCCGACCACTTCACATCCAATGACTAAATGTGGTTAATGCTTTACAGCCAGGCCATCTTCATTCCTGTGGAGTATGCTCAGTTTAGAGAAAGAGCTGTTGTTTGGTGGAGTTTCCTGCAATGCCAATATAGGAAAATTGTAGAGAATTTAAATAAAAAACCCTATAATAAATTTTGGATCAGCAGTCCATCCCAGGAGTGTTGCTGTAGAAATTAAAAACAGCTTAAAATAGTTGGAAAACCGTATCTACAATGAACTGCGACTAAATATTATATGTGGATCTACGGTAATTTTTTTATATGTTTATACGATAATGAGACTGAAAAATCTGTTAAAGAAATAAGCAGGATATTGATCATGTACATTCACACCCCAAGTATGATGGACACAGTCGGTGCGGTCACTTGACCCTCTGGCTTGTATTAAGACCATTCAAAGACATTTTTTCATCTTTTTAGTTCTTGCTGTTAAAAACCTTAAATAAGGGTCAAATTAAACTTTTTGTTTTAATCTGACAAAAATAGCAGATATACAAGACTGTAGAAACACATCCTTTAAGGCTGAAACAGAGCTGCACATTCAATGGTCATCTGGGTCATATAAGGCGCACATATAAAACAATATCAATAAATCGAGAATAAATGTGCTGTTTTCATACTCCACATAGCTGGCTTCACTACCCTGAATGCCTAAAGAGCCCAAGAGACTAGCGATTGGTCAGAAGAGTTGATGGGAAGTTTTTCAAGTGAACTGTGTGCCTTTATGAGCTTGCCCCTTTCATCTCCTATAATAATCTTTTGCACAGCAACGCAACAGATAAGTCAAACTTTATTGACAATAACATTCAACATTGTTCAGTTCACATAAAATACAAAACCATACTCTCACCTTTTCACTTCATGATGTTGAAGCACAGTACGCATCACTTATAGAGGCTCCTGACTACAGTTCCCATGATGCTCTGATAATAAATCAAGTGGCACAGTTACCAAAGTTGTACTAAAACATTTGGACAGATTTTTGAGCGCCATGTACGACAGAAAATTAGTTCCAGGTCACTTAACACAAACAGAATTCATACTGGTTATTATTGTTGTATTTTAAGAAAATAAAAGGCTTTTAAGTGTGCCTGATGGTCTGAAAAATACAGTAATAAAGTTTGCCACTTTGTGTATATATATTAATGGCTGAAATAAATTACTAGCAAATGCTCCTCAGAACAGTTGAAGCCAGAACATACATGTTCTTTCAGCCTTCTTTTTCTCCTACGTTTTGTCCGCCAATCCAGTTTCAGCGGGAGATCCGTCCTCTCAGAAGTCAGTGATAGTCGCAGTCCTTGCTGGGCAGACTGGTCCGGCTCTGTCTTTATCTAATCTGCGAGGCGGTGAGGCTCCTCGTCTCTGAGCACTTGGCATTCTGATTTCTCTAATCTGGGCGCACAAGGAAAAAGGAAGCAGAAAGGACAGAGACGATATTTCAGTGATTAGCATTCTCCGGTTCCAGATAACCTTTACTTCCTTTTCCCAATCAGGTGTTTGCATGCGTCTCATCTGTCTTGCTGCTAGGAGCTTTTTTCTGTTCTAATCAGTGCTTTTAGATGTGGGTTCGAGCTGGGATGGACTCCTTGGTCCTACAATCCTTAAGAATCAAGCAAAAGAAGCGGAAGCAATTTGGCTTTCTGCTCTGAAATGTTTGCCATGAACGGCCATTATGCATCTGTAAAGATAAACAAACACTTTTACCCTAAAGGCTATTTTACTTTTATTATGAATAATTTTATAGAGTGAAAATGAGCACATAAATCAGTTTGATTAATGATACGCCATACTAGTACATAATGCTTTTTTTGAGGCATTTTACATTATTTTTACACAGAAAATCTTGTTATTAATTACTCCTTTTTATGTGTGAAACCTCTGCAGATGAGCTCTAGCTCGCTGCAACCGATCGATTGTTTCATTATTGATTATTGATTAGTTGATTTGTTACAAATATTGTTTTGCTTTTTTCCCTTTAGTTTCATCCAACATTAGTTTAAAAGATCAGAGAGGTCTGTTTTTTTGTTATAGATAAGCTTTTGAATAAAGTATAAAAAGCTTCCCACCCTTGGCAAAAAGTAGCAACTATTTCAAGCAGCATTTTTTGATCTGTTCCTAAATTGACAATGATTTGAAAAAAATAATCAGAAATGCAATTTTAAGCTTAACTTCCTTTATAAATGTTGTCCATCATGAGAAAAAACATAAAGTATTATACTTTATTCATTTTACCACCATAGGAGGATCATGTTGGGCAACCCTAACCCTTACCACCAAAAACAGAGGAACGTGTCTTTCCCATTTTAATTCATTCTTTATGGAGCTTTACATCAAACCACATATTTTATGCAGGAACCACTGATCTTTCTGGCTTTATAGAAAAAGAATTTAAAGCAAAAATACTTTAATTTTTCTTACATTAGAAGCTCATAAAAAGTTAAACACTATAAAATTTTCTTATTGGTAAAATTCTTTTTTCATGCTGTCATTAGTTTAGTTTAAATATATGGACCAATAACAAATGGTTAAGACTTCCAGCTTTTATTTTATTTCTAATAATGAAAAGTATATTTTTGTTGGACTTACAAGAACAAAAAGTGTAAGCAAAGCTGAGCTTGATTAAAATGTATTTTTACCTTTGGAAGAATGTTAAGAGGCTTTCATGGAAAGCTTTGTGAATTATGAAAGCTCCTTTCACGCAAACTGTACCACTCCTGTCCTTAAATCTAAACACTCGGACTCTGTTTTGTACAGACAGGAATTTCTGCACAAAGCTAATCTCCCTGAACAAAAAAAACCTCAACAAACTCATCCATGTTTACAAGCTGTACCTGCTGATTCAGAGGGTGTTTACAGGTTTAGATTTTACTTAAATTTTGGAGTGGGATGGTAAAAAAGGACAAAATCATTATGGAAAGTATGAATCCAAAATGGATATTTGAAATCAACCCCCGTCTTCCCTTCTCTGTTGCTGAGCGCTTGGAGCAGGGAACTCGTGGCCAGCACAGAATGTTTTTTTATGACACAAAGACAATCTTTTTTAAACAACACCTTTTTTCATCAGCTCCTGATTCACAAGAATTTGAATAAAGAAATGCTCAGAAATGCATTTTTGAGCTTTAACTATGTCCTCCATCACCAGAAAAATGCCACAAGAACATGTTAAAAACACCAAAAACATTTTCCTTGGAGTGGGTCTTTAAAGATCACATTTGTTTTCCATTTGAAATATGCCTTTTTCTGCACCTTATATTATGCATAAGGTGCTGCAGGATGTTAGGGCTGTTTTGTCTCATAAGGAGAAGACTGCTGGTTCAATTTCCAGCTTGCATGTTCTCCTTCTGCCTGCAGGCTTGTTCTTGTTCTTTTTCTGCTTCATAGGGCCATTACAGAGCATGAATTTGTATTTCTGTTTTGTGGCTCTCTGATCTGTAATGGATTTTCTCCTAGCCCACGAGGCCACTGGGTTTTGATCTCTTTGACCTTCAAGTGGGCTTTTTTACACTTTGATCAGTTGTTCCCAAAGACGAAGTCTGTGTGTCAGGTAGTTAGTTGTCTCTTTTTTCTTGTTGCATTTCTGTTGGGGCGTTGTTCCTGCTGAGGTATCTTCAGGTTTATGGTACAAACAGACACGCACCTACTTTCTGTTATGTCTCTCTAAATATTTGGCCTTGCACCGTTTCCTGGGAAAACCCTGAAACAAAAAAGTTTTGTTCTCATATTTTTGCAGACTGTTTGTACCTCCAGGTCTCGTTCCCAGACGGGGCATCTGTTTCTTGTGCTGATTACCCACTGGTTCTGATCTCAGGTCCCACTCGCCTCTTCTCCTGTGTTCCCAAAGCTTTTTCCTCCTGCAGGGACAGGTATTCCTTCACCACTTCAGAGAGTCGGATTTTCTCCTGCGGATCATCTTTTCCCATCAGTTTGCTTCCTAACAGCTGCACCAGCTGTTGCTCTGTCAGCTGCAGCCACCCAAGCATTACACCTCTGGTGAACATACATCCGTGCATGTGTGGATGCCGACCTTGAAATAGACAGACACCCAGACTGTTTGCTGAGCAGGATGTTCTTGTCTCTGCCCATCAACTCTGCGGATGTTTTCTCTGTCTCCCTCCGAGAGTTTCTCCTTCTTGAGTTCTTGGCCTCCTTTTGCGTTTGATCAGCTCTTTTCCTCCACTTTCTTCTGAAATGTTTCACTTCCTGTCTCACTCCTACTAAGTCTTCGTTTATTTGATTCTTTTAAGAGGCAATGATTCCAAAGAAAATCTATTCCCCCATCAGGATATTTGTATCAGGGATGTTTGGCATTTCCTTCAAATAACAAAGTATTTGTTTTTCCTCCCAAGAATGCTTTAAAGCAAAGTTACAACTAGAAAAATACATTCTTAACTTCATTTTTATGTTTGACCAAATCTGACATAGGAGCTCCCAGTTGGTTTCACCATTCCCAGCCTGAGCTTGACGCAGTAAAAGTACAAATTAGAACAAGGATGAAGACACAACACAACATTAAACATAGTTAAACCTGAAACTGTTCATACTCCTCATAAAGTCAGACTTAAAGTCACTTTTATGCCTGGAAGTGTTACGTGACATAAGCGTGTAGTTTTTCGAGAATGACACAGAAGGGAAGGATAATCTTCAAGTATTTCTGTGGAAAAAAACGTCAACAAGCAAGGCCAGAATTTATCAGAGGTTTAAATAATTTTGGACTTAACTGCACATGTATAGATAGTGCAAAACAATGCTAAGAAACATTCAGTCACCAGTTTGTTGCAAGCTAATTGCTTGGTCACAACTCCCCTCGATGGACAGATCGAGGGGAGTTGAGTTGTCTGCGGGTAAAAAATGGTCAAACTGTATTGGGCATGGAGGTGGCCTGCATGAAATATAAATGTTGTGCACCCAAAGACAGAAAATGTTCATGTTCAGGGATGTTGCGAGCGACAGGTCATATTGAGCACTTATATAACACATGAGACTTCTAAGTGCTGTTCACGCGATAAATGCATGCTAGTTGTATGCAGTCTTACTGTTAAAGTGATGAAATTAGACAATCAGAGTGTAGTTTGTGTGGACATCCTACGGGCGCTTATGTACCATGTGCACACCCTGTGTGTGCAGTATCTTCCACGGTCTGCAAGGGGCCAGTGTGGGGTAAGGACACTGTACGACATTATCACCCGTATGTCCTTGGTGTGTACGGTGTGTACGGTGGCTCAGGTGGTTGAGAAAGGTCGTCCAATGATCAAAGTTCGATTCCCGCTCCCCCCAGTCAACTATCGTGTCCTTGGAAAAGACACTTCACTCTCCCTGCCTCCAGTGTGGCTCCACTGTCGTGTGAATGCGTATGAACTTCCCGGTGATAGTCAGTAGGTGCGAATTGGCAGCCACGCCTCTGTCAGTCTTCCCCAGGGCAGCTGAGGCTACAACAGTAGCTTACCATCAGCAAGGATAAATGAGGAGTGAAAGAATAATCGCCACATTGTAAGCGCTTTGAGTGTCTGGAAAAGTGTAGATAAATCCAATCCATTATTATTATTATTATTATCTGCCAGGAACTGGTGGTGGAGGACCCAAAATGCAGGAGACCAGGCATGGTAACAGAAAATTAAATATTTGATAATCAAATAGAAAATGACTAAACACATGGACCAACAAAAATAAGTGACAAAACAAAACAGAGTAGATGACCCGACAAAGATGAACTGAAAACCAGACACTTAAATAGGCTGAGGGCAAATAACTAAAATGACAACAGCTGTGGAACATAAATAACCTGAAACCAGTGTGACTGAGGGTAACACAGAACATGACCAAAAACCACAGAAACCAAACAAAACCACAGAAACCACGGTAACAACATAGATTAGCCTTAAGGCTACTTCCCGATATACTCACAACACCCACGAAAATGGTACATTCCATTTACATGACGTCTCTTGAGTTGCCCGTATGCAACTCAAGAGAACTGCCAGTCACACCTGCACTCCCCTTACCATGCAGCCCCTCCTCTCTATGACCCTCCACGGGCCCGGATAACCCGACAACTCACAGTACCTGTACGGGTCAACCCCCATACGGGTGCATATGAGTAAAGCTTCAAGGATTTTTCAGTTTCTTTGTGCTTGATTTACTTGGACATCATAAAATCGACACATTATCAACCAGAGGATTAGACAATCCAACAGAACCAGGCAGGTTCAGGATATGCTGTAAACAGGTTGTGCTATAACAGGGTCTAATTTTACTGCTGTGTTCATCAACTCTTCCTTCAAGTCACCTCATTCCAAGTTAAAAAGGATCCAGATGTTTTGGTTGACTCTGGAAATATTGGAGAGTCAGAATGTTCCTCTCCTGAAAGACAAAGTGCAGCTTCTCTGTCTGCATGGTCAGGAGGAGGCCACCTCTAGTAACTGGTCATGCAGAGAAAAAAGAGCATCAAAAAATAGTTACAGGCATAAAAAGCTGCTGTGTTTAATTAGTTGGACCGGGTCATTTCAGTTTGTGTGCAAAAGCTATAAAATAAATGCAAGAGCAGACAAACAGGAAGCATTTGGTTTCTGTTCTCAGAAGGTTGACGTTGTTTTTTTGTGGAAAGAAAAACAGCTCTACAATGGCATCTATTTTCAGACAGTGGATGTTTTTTTTTCTTAAATCCAGTTGAAAACCATAATATTTATCAACAGAAATGATAGAAGGGGCAAAAATGTGAACAGTTGAAGGCGTCAATGTAAGAAACTTGATGGGAAAAATCTGGAAACGTTCCTCTGGATGCCCTACAATCCAGTAATTCCAGAGAAACTGAGATACCGGGAAGCTTTACCTGATAGCACGGGTCCTACGGCGTCTGACAGTTTCATTGAGTTAGTCAAACACGCTGCGCTGCTGAAGACTTGAATGTTGGAGTTGTTTTATTTGGTTACGCCCTCGACATACCATCGAATTCTTGGGTATTTTGCACTTGCCAGTATTTTAATTGAGGTTTGGGGAATGTGTTTGCCCGCCTCACAAAGCATCCACACAAACACAATGGAACTTTTTCTCCTGATGTCAAGCTAAACCTTCCAACTATGGTTGAGTGGCATTGGGGATGTGTTTGATCAGTTATTCAAAATGAGATAAAAAAAATGCTCAATTAGATGTGAATTACGATGGTTTACTCTTTTGTCCTGCAGGATCGGGGGGCGACAGAATATAAAAAAGACAGTATGTGATGTAAAGAATGAGCCTGTAATGGTGACCACATGTCTCACCACATGCACAAGTGCTTAACAGATCTCCTCCTCTTCCTCTGTCCCACTCAAATACCTTCCCTCCTGCTTTCCTTCATTTTTGTCTTGTCTGTAAAGCAGAATCACATCTCAAGTCTGATTTACAGCAGCATCTCTCTCTTCGTTCCCCTTTATAGTTTTTTGTAGGCCAAACAAAGTTTGATCTAAGGCCTTTGCATCGGATGGACGGTCTGATGTTTTGCTGTAAATGCTGAGGGGAGGTGAAGAATCAGGAAGGAGGTGGGAGAAAGTGAGACGAGAGGAGAAGCAGATGGAAAGTTGGAACAAATGGAGAGCTCTTGATTTCTCTGGAATGATTTAAAACGCCTGCCTGACTCGACGAGGAGAGCGCCAGTGCAGAGGAGGGCAGATGTGCTATGGCCGACAGAGGACTGATGCGTCCTTTTCATCCCGAGCATGAGGAGGGGAGAGAAAGAGCGTGGGGCTTCTCCTGCTCCTAGATCTGCTCTGACCCACCAGAATGCAGCCTCCTGTCTTGTGTTTCTCTCTATTGCTATGGAGACGGCATGACTTGCAACCTTTGGAGAACATCTTTATGCTCTCAGTGCCGCTGGCAAAGGTCGCCCTTTAAGTGTTCTCAGACGCACATTTTTAATCTTTTATTTTTTCAAATGGTTTCAGATGTTTTATTTAAAAAAAAAGTGACGTTTAGGTTTAAATCTGATCATCCACACATCTTTCTGGCTTCTGCACTCGCTCAGTAAATGTCAAAATTTCCTGACATTCCCCACAAAACAAATCTGGTTTAAGATGGTCTGATCATTCCCATATTTCCCGCCGAGCACACACTCGTTTCCTATATTTATACCCCAGATGACTTTTTCTCAGTAATTGTTAATCATTTACCATCTGCTATTTGTCGAATATGATGCTTTTTTTAAAAATTCACCTTCATTTAAACTGTTTTTCCCTAATTGATTATTGAATAACACATGTAGCTTCATTGTTCTGTTTTTTAGACACAAAATGGTAAAAAATTAAAAGAATAAAAAAGTTTCTGTTTTAAAGTTATGATGAATCACGTTGGTTTGTTTTAAAATGACGGTAAAAAGCAAGACAAAGTGAAACAAAAGTGCAAAAAAAACTTTTTAACTAAACTTTATTTAGTTAAATTGTTAAAAATAATTGTGGAATTGACTTGATTATAAAGTAAAATACAAAAAATATTTAGTTTTATTCTCAATAAAGATGTCCAATGGTTCTTCAAATATAAAAAATACACATTTGTATTACATATTACTTGAAAGTAATCTTTAAAGTTAAGGTTTTATATACGTTGACCTTTAATAAGTTTATAAGTTGATATTAAAATCTTAATTTTCCCTTTCTCAATAAGTCATTTTGCAAATCTCTTGAGTTTTTTTTTTTTTAGGTGTTTATTTTGTATAGTAAATTTCGTTTAAGCTTTTTACCTCTCCTTAAAGCACATTTGGGTTGCCTCTTATTTAAAAAAAGCTGCCTTGTGTTGATAAGTGACCCCCCCCCCAACACACACACACACACACATTAAAAAAGCTTTAGACAGCACAGATTTAGACGGCTGATGAGTCTCTGTGGGGTTTTGGGGCTGGCTCGGTGGCAGAGCACCTTTTAGTCGTTAAGCTCCTCCTCCTCCTGGCTCCGAGTCAGTTCCTCCTTTTGCTCACCTCTAATGAAGAGCAGACAGGAGGAGGCGCCGCCTCTGTGGCCTGTGCCGCAGTTGCAGGCCTCCAAAAGTGAACGTTTTATTTACCTTTTTGTTGGAAAGCTGCAACAGATACAAGCACCACTTTATGAGTCATTCATCCAGGGGGTTCCTCACATTGAGCTGCTTTTTAACCTGTTTACTAAAAGATGCTCAGATCAACCATCTCCAGGTTGGACTTAAGATAAAGTATGTCTTAAATTGAAGTGGATTTCTGGAATTTGGCTCTAAAATTTAGTAACTTCTTGCAAAAAACTAATTGAAAACGCATTTATTTCATCATTTTACATTTTACGTGACTCCTGTCCTAAAGATATCAGCGAGCGGCTTCACCTTTTTAACAAATTGCACCCATGGTCCAGCTGATATTCAGGTCAAATTCAGTTAAGTTAAGTCAAAACAGAACTAAAACTGACTTTGTGTCTTTGGTTTTTAATCCCTGTCGCTCTGGAAGCTTCAGATGTTCTGTGTTCCTGATACCAGAACAGTACCATATTTACATAAAGTTCCCTTAAAGATAAGTGTTATCGGGGTCGCTCTGACATCACGTTCTGCCAGCGTGTCAGACGCCGTGCAGCTCTGCAATACACATCTTCTTCTGCAACACACATTGGTTCTTCTACTCATGCAATCTGCAGCCATGCGTCAAATGTGTGCCGCATGGAAGCCAGCTGCGATGAACTCCAAAAGGTTCACGAGTATTCCCCCAGCCCCTGAATAAACACAGACAGGAGTGAGAACCCCTGAGTGTTAGAAGCTGCACCTCCAAGTATTTTTATAGAACCGAACAGAAACTGCAGAGAAGTGCACAAGTCAGCCATTCTTCTTGGGGGGTGGGGGGTTTGACTTGGCCACACTAAGCCTTCTCCCCTCATCCTTTTCCATCTTGAGTCTGTCGCTCGCATGGAATCCAACTCTATTTGTGTGTTTTTCACTTTCTAGTTGCAGCCTCTGCGCACTTAGGCATTTCTTTTTTTTTCTTTCTTTGAAATAAAACAACCTGCGGCTTATCAGCGCAATTACAGCCGACAATCTGCCTCCTGACCGTCTACAACAGGTGTAAAAAAGGTGTACGCGGCATTGCTGTAAGTGTGTAAACTATGAAATGAACAACTTCATTTCTTGTTTCCCCAAAGTTAATTTGCTTAAATTCCCTCCAAATACTTTGAATATTCCTAAACCACAGTAGTTGAGGGGCTACAAACTTCTTCAAATGTTCACGGATGTGACCTCTGTGGTCGGTTATTTTAGGTGTTCCTCAAAGGTCCTTTTGTGGCTCACTCTTGAAGAATAGTGACAGTTGAACCTTTATCCGATCTAAGACCCTAAATTAATGGAATCTGCTTTTGTCCTTGCTGCAGGTGACCTACCTGGGAAAGATGACCATCTCTGGAACGCAGTTCCTGTCCGGCTGCACAGAGAAGGCTGTGGTGACTTTAGTAGAGCGCCGTGCTTTGGCCCAGCAGCAGGGAACCTGCCCTGGAAGTAGCTCTTTGCTGGAGATTCGACCCTTCCAGGTGCGTCTGCACCACCTGGACGATGGCAGCGAGTCCCCCGTCGCCTTGGAGACGTACCAGGTGGCGCGCATCGCATACTGCACAGCAGACCACAGCGTCAGACCCAACGTGTTCGCCTGGATCTACCGAGAGATCAATGACGACCTCTCCTTCCAAATGGACTGCCACGCCGTGGAATGCGAGAGCAAGCTGGAGGCCAAGATGCTGGCACACTCCATGATGGAAGCCTTCCGCAAAACCTTCCACAGCATGCGCAGCGAAGGCCGCATCCACAAGAGCGGCTCCACGGACGAATTCGCAGAGGACTCGTCCACGCCTGACGATTCGACTCCAGACGACGGTTGAACTGGAACGCCGCCTCCTGCTCTCCATCCTGACAGATTGAGTGGCGACTGAACGGACGGATCACGGCTCTCTTTCATCTTTCCGCACTGCCTCTTTCTGTTTAGCTCCAAATTGAACAGATTTCTATGAACCCACTGCCCAGGATAATGACGATGCTTCTGTCGTAAAACAGTGAAGACCTGCGCTACAGCAGAGTGCTGCCACTTTGAGTAGGTCTCCTCTGAGTAAATCTGGAGATTCGTTCTCCATAAAGATATTTACTGATCCTTCAACTCCAGCCATTTTTAACACATTAGAGACTTTATGGTTCTTAAGCTAAATTTAGTGTCTTACCTTGATAATAATGATTGACCTTCTTGCTTCTAATGATCCAGCAAAAACCCGCCTGCAGGTGTTGAGTTAGCAAAGCTCTTTCTTTAAATGATTGGTTCCATAAATAATATTGGACTTGGCCGGGGGGAAAAGCAAATGCCAACAAGAGTGACTTTTCCCCCGGAGCCTCTCGCCTGACCTCACACATAAACCCCCCCGTGAGCTGTCTCCCTCCAGTAGGTACCGAAAAATCAAGGCTCCACCCGGAGCACCCGGGAGGACAAAGGCGCTCACGAGTTTGAAGTTCTCTCCGGGTTTCAAGCCGAGACACCTTAAATCATCCGCATCTGACTTGTGTGTTCAGTAAACCAAAATCCAGGCTATGTTCTGCCTACCAGATGATGTGCCTCGCTTTCTTCTGCCATCCCAGCGTGTCTGTGTGCCCACAAGTGCTTTTATGTTCCTCTGCGTGTCGCCATGATCTGCTGACCTCTGTGCCGTGTGGATGCGGGTGAGACGCGCGAGTGTGTGGAGGAGTAAATGAGGCGGAGCGTCAGACGAAGGGAAAGTTGCCCTTCATTCACATGTTAGAGGAGCTCTTCTTAACTAGCCATGGTACTGTGACCATTTGCCACATTTTCCTACTCTTGAATGAAATTGGGGGAGGAGGACACAAACAGTAGAAGTCTGAATGTGGCAGTTACTCACGTGTGGGGGGGACTCCGGTAAAAACGACTCGCACCTCCTGGTTTGGTGAATGTCTGACATATTGTGGACCCCCTCCCCCTCCCCCAGGCTGACACCTTTCTAACACTGAACAGGCTGGGTATGGTCTTCAGTTCAACACAATCATCTGGTGTCTCCCATCAATACATTTACGTCATAAATAGATCTATACATACTGTACGTATACGAATTGTATTTGAATTTTTGCTCGATAAGCTCATGTAAATACAAAATGTATTGATTTCCAGTACTGCAGCATAACTGTTGGAAGCTATTTTGAATAAAAAAAAAAGTTGATGAGAAACAAGCGTGGAGGGGGGGGGGGGGGGGGGGGACAGTGCAGTGCAGTGTTGCCTGCTTTGTAGGTTAGAAGGACGTTTGGCTGCACCATGTCTTGTTACCATCAGTGTTTTCTATAGTGTGTGCAAAGATCAAAACACAGGCGCTTATAAAGTATGTACCAAGACCGAGATGGTGTGGTCTGTTTGGTTTCAAAAACACATCACAGTTGTCATCCTCTGCGGTGTTCCCCACAGTCACCCTAATGGAGGTTTTGGCTCTGCAGATTTGCACAGCGAACGGACACTTGATGCTCTGACAGAGCGCCAGCACAGATGTAAAGCATGACTCAGTTGTCTGCTCACAGCCCGCGGTGGAATGTGTTTTTCCTGAAAGCCCCGTGTCAGAAAATCTGCTTTGGGATATCTTGTGTGTGTGCTTTAGGAAATGAGGCACTTCCAGCTCAGCGCTGGGGCACATTTCCTGGGCAGGTCGGACCACCTCACTCTTGTGTGTCGTGCGGTCCCAGTTCCAACATACTTCAGGTTTTGAGTGTGACAGCCGGCGAAGGAGGCTTTCATCCCTCATTCCGTACATTCCCTCGTTTTGCTCACATTCTTGTATGATGCCGTTGCTTCCCCTCTGGTGGGGGGCCAGAGCGGCCCTCTTGAAAATGACACATCAACACCAAGATAACTGGCTCCTTCTTCTGCTGGAGATCATTTTGCAGCTTCAGAGCTGCTGACGTTTGGATGCAAAATGGATGCTGGGAAGGATGGAGGTCTTCACGGAATGAGAACACTGCCTCCTTCTGGCAGACAGAGATACTGCTTTTCTTCCTAACTTTTTTTTTTTTTAAAGAAAATCCTTCAAAACATCAGGATGTTTTTTCTTTATATCCTGAATCCTTAGAGTAACTGCTGTGGCTTTCATTTGGCTTTTAAGGAGTAAAGATTCTCCAGAACTTGCATGTTTCTGATCATTTCATCATCCCCATTTTCAAAGCCTTTCATGTGTGCTGAGTGTGTGGTTCACATTTGACTGCAGCCTTGTGTCTGCCTGACCCATTTCCATGCGGCGGGGGGTCCAGCATTGAGCCCGAAAGAGGTCACCCCGGCCGCTTCATGGCTCCACTCCACTGAGGCGTCAGTCAGTCAGCTGAAAATAGCACTCTGTTATAGCTCCAGCTGACCGTTCTTTTCTCCTCACCTAGTCCAGCTTGTCCACTTTCCAAGGACGCCGCCTCCGGGTCCGGCTCTGGAGGGGAGAGCTGCCCAGATGGCGTCCCATCAGACTTCTTTCACCGTCTCAATCCTTTCCTCTTTTCCTCCAAACTGCTGCTTTCCCCAGTGAAGGTGGGCTGGAATATTGTAAACACATGTTTTCACGAAACCTTTCAAGCGGACCAGAACCAGAACGCATTCCAGCAGCTGAGGCTGAAACCAGATTTTAACAACACAGGATGGGGGCTGTGTGGGGAAAGACATTTTATCTTCAAAATCTAGATTTTTAGGGGCTAAAAATAGTTTCAGGGTGTTAGGAAAAACAGATCATTAATGTTCACAAACCAAGAAGGCTTTCCCTTCAGAATAAAGCTTTGTAACCAGCAGAAACACCTGCATTGATGCCTTGGAAGTCCAAAGACGAAGGCGAGACGTCCACATACAATCCGACAACACCCAAAGGACGGATAAAAAACACCTGAAGGTCATGAAGAGGAATGGCGAAACCTCAAATGATTCTAAAGTCAGGAGGAAGGAGCAGCATCTTGAGAAATATCAGGAGCAGGAATGGATTTGGAGGTGAAAGCTTCTCCAAACCAGAACAGGTAGAGTTGAGACGTCCCACAGGACCTTCAAGCCTCATGTAGAGTGAATGAGAGAAGGCTGCTGTTTGGGTTTTTTTCATGGGGTTGACCGAAGTTTGAAGTAAAAAACATTTTTAAACAATGAAAATAACAACAACTGAAATATGGTTTAACTAATTAGTATGTGGTTCTTTAGGAGGTCATGTTTCACAGGAAGCTTCCTGGCAATGGGAGGAAAAACAAGTTTGACTTAATTTGATTGATTTCTTTATGGTTTCGCCTTGCATACTTGCCTGTCTCCTGTAGATGCATTATTTATAAATCGTACTGTTCCTGGAAACTAGCTAACTGAAAAAAAAAAAATGTTTTTTTTCCTCAACATGAAGCAGTTTAGAGATTATTGCAAACAGAAAAACTGACCCTGCAGAGCGTAATGCTTCCACCAGAGCAGAAGACGGATGATTCAAACAAACACTTCCTCTGATGGGGTCCAGATCTGCTCTCATCTCACCAGTCCCTGAGGCCTCCCAGTGATTTAGGATTCCTGCCATCATGAAATGTGGTTCTGAAATGAAAAAGACGGGGGAGGGGGGAGGGATTGTCTGCACCTGCATGTCACAGACTCCCCGTCAGCCGTCCCTGCTGTAAAACACGCACACAGAGACAACTGGATCCCTGCAGGACAGGAAATGTCTGCCCTGACATCCAACTGGAGCAGGAGATGAAGGTCTGAGGGGAGGATAAACAAAAGCAGATCCTGGAGGAATGTCAGCAGCTCCACCTGAAAAAAAAAAAACGTGGTTTTGATATCCACATGATTTGTTTTTGCTGTTGTGCAGATTTTAGTTTCAAATCAATAAAGATATTTTTCTCTGCAGCTGATTTTGGAGAATAAATTAAAATCTGCTGTCAGGTTTGATGTTATGTCCTCAAGACAAGGATAAAAATATAAAATAGCAGATATTTTTCTTCCTTGTAAGTGAAAAATTTGCCAAAAGAACCAGTGTAATCTGTCTTGGCAAAATTTCTTAATGATTTATAGAATTTTTTAAATTTAGAAAATAGCAACAAAAACAAATTTAGGTTTATTTATCTGGTAATTGGAAATATAATGTCTTACCGTAAGTATTTTCAAGTCAAATATTTACACACTTTTCCCCCAAAATATATCTTATTTTAAGCTAAACCACAGTCCAGCTTTTCTGAATCAAGCAAATCTGTCACTGTTCACAAATTAAACTTGTTCTCAAAATCAGAAAAGTTGAGAATTCTTTCACATTTAGAAATAAGGAAATTATTATTGAAATTAGTCAAAATCACATTTTGATTTAAGATTGAAAAAAACAATACAATTTCACTGTAATTTATTGTTTTAAGGATGTTAGTTTAAAGTTTCAAAAGCCAGACTGGCATTTATTGTCGTTATATTGGAAACAAACATATTTCTGTTCTAATAATAAGTGCTAGTTTATTAAGATGGACCAACTTGCACTAAAACAAATAGTTTTTATTGGGCTGTATAAAACATTTAATTTGAAGTAATTCTATCAAACAGTTTGTGTTTTTAGCCAGTTTTTCTTTTTTGAAGTTTTATGTGGAACTCTTTGTTTCTAGATTTAGATTTTATTATAATATTTCTTTTAAAGTATAAATGACTTTATGCATTAACATTATTTTGGGTCACCTCTTCCTGCTGGGTAGTTAGTTTCGGTCTGAAGTCTAATAACATATTTGAATCTGGTGCATGGCAGAGGAAAATCTTCATTCTGCCTCCAATGCCTCCTGCAAGGCAGTTTTTGCAACTCAAAACACTAAACACCAAAGATATTTAGAACTTCAACTTCCAAGGTAGTTTAGAAAAGGTTCTCATGGCAATTCAATGACAATGCAAGACCTGAAAATTTACTTGCATGTGAATCAGTTTTGAACACAAGAAAGAGTGAAATACCAAGACAGCATCTATGCACCTGCTGGATTCATTCATCTTCCAAAAACGTTTTGTCCCTTTCCGGGTCACGGGGCTGCCATTCTCGTGAGTGCAGGCAGGGGACATCCTGGACAGGTCGCAGTCACTCATGTACACTTTACATTCACACCTATTCACGCATGTTTTTGGACTGTGGGAGGAAGCCGAATGTTACAGAAGTATTAACTGAACTGAGATATTTTTAATACAAGTCAAAAGTGAGAAAAAAAATGCTTCCAGTACTGAACAAACTCTGCAGACCGTGGACATTCCTCCACTCTACAGTCACCTCCACTCCCTGAAAGACCGAGCATCGCATGATTACATCAACAATTGTTCACCGATTGTGCTTTAAATCTTTAATTTGACCTAAATCGCCTTCCTCAATATTTCTGTTACTGACGTGTCTGGGTTTGCCTTGAAAACCCCAACTGAAAACTGTCTAGAAGAAAAATTTGAATGAATTTATTAAAAATGAGTTATATAAAATTAAACTTCTGCTTTTAGAGAATGAAATTAATCAAGAATTATGTGTTCAATTAGTTTATTTTTGTTTGATTGTATTAAATAAATAAAAAATAGTGTTAAATGAACAATGCCCCTTAAAGACTTCTTACAGTGTAGATACACATTCTTGGTGAGATTTTGTGTGTTTTTTTGAGCACCTTTCCATGTTCTCACCTGC
Source organism: Oryzias latipes (assembly GCF_053564925.1). NCBI lineage: Eukaryota > Metazoa > Chordata > Actinopteri > Beloniformes > Adrianichthyidae > Oryzias > Oryzias latipes. Next base: position 13,502,356 of record NC_136249.1, on the reverse strand, counting down.
TCTTTTATTCTGTTTATCATTTGTGTAAAAACAAGATTTGAAAAGCTCCACCTTTAGACACAACAAAGAGCAGATCAGAATAGAGAAGAATGTGAATTGAGGGTAAGAAAACAAAAGAGAGGGTGGTGGGTGAGAAGGCATCACGGCTCATCTGGTCGGGCATATTGCACCCAGATGTTGAAGAGCTGCAGCTCTGTTGCATTCTTGTGAACCTAAACAACTCAGGAAGTAAAGAATGGGCCAACACCAAAGTAGTAACAGACATGAATACTGTAGCTGCAGAACTCGAAACGATTTTTTTTAACACATTCAGTTCAGAGAATGAGTCCAACTCTGCAGCCTGAACCTTCTTTGTCCACCAGGGGTCAGGGTTGTTCAGCATTTTCCACAACAGCGACAGACTGCAAAAAAAAACAATTACTTAAGAAGAAAAAAATCACCTTTTACCCAACTATTATTTGAAATGCTTTTATTTCTACATGTTTACCTCCTCTTCTGACACCAGATACCTTCCATTTGAAAATGATGTGAATACAAAGACTTCCTTCACTAAAAGTCATAGATGTCTTACACTTTTTGGTGTCACTTTAGGGTTTACTGGTGCTAAATGTCATAATTTGCTCTGGATAGATGCTTCTTCATGTTTGATCACTGATGTTTGATTCGGTGAACACTGAAACCATTGCAGAGAACAGAAAGTTTTTGTCCAGAAACCCCAATCTCTGCTTCTTTCAGGTGCTCATATGGTCCTGATGGAGATCCTTTTGCAGGAACCAGCAGAGATCTTACTGCGCTGAGTTGTCGTTCCACCTGAAACTGGTTTGTTCAGTGGAGACTGTTAAGGTGATTGTCCATCCTTATATTTACACAGAAAAAGTTGTCATCAAAAATAAGGAAGAAAAAAAAAGAATACAAGATGTTTTTATCTTGTTATAAGTGAAAAATCTGCCAATAGAACTTTGGTAAGATTTCTTAGAGCTGTCCTGCCTTTTTAAGATAAATTGTAATCTTTAAATGAGCTATAAACACCCATATTTATTAGGTATATTGCTTTGGTCATTGGAAACAGTATGTCCTAAGATAACCGTTTTTGTTGCTTAAACTCTTTTGAGATCTTTGAAGGAGGTATAACTATCCAAGGAGCTGCAACAGTCCAACTATCTTTATTTATAGACAATAATCATAAAGTAAGACAAGGACTACATTTTTTTACGATAAATTCATCCTAAAAATGAGAAAGTTTTACTTTCAAATCTTCTGTTCTGCTGTTGTTAGACAGCAGACTCATTCTGAACCCCCCCCCCCCCCCAAAAAAAAAAAAAAAACATGTTTTGTTGCATTTTTCTGAAGATGGAGAGCATACATTTAGAAATTTGAGCTTATTTATGAGTTAGAAAATACGGTTCATAGGCTCACCGCTCTGCTCCATTCTGAGGCATCTATTCGTAGACGACCGAGCTGGCATTAGGCTAAAAACTGGATAGCTTCAATATTGCTTCGCATTTTTGTTGCACCGCTAATGTTAGGTTAGGGGTGTGAGGGGCTGTAAGCTAGTGAGAGAAAATGTGTAAACAGATGGATGATGGGAACGAGGGTGGCTTACTCTGCACCAAAGGTCCCCGTCCACAACTCAGACGCAAATTTCTAATGAACTACTGCCGCTCTGCAGAAACTATGTCCAAGAAAACAACACAGATTTTATGATTTTGGCCAGAAACTGTAAAATCACAATTAAAAGACCACTGGAAACAAATTTACAATGGATCAAAAGATGATCAGAGTGGGACTTCAAATGCATTTGTTCTGCCTCAGAAGTAACAAAGACTTTGCAGTTTTTCTGACTTGCACGTTTGTTTCACAAATAAAAATATTTTGTAAAGTTGAAAAAACAAAAAGTTTGCTGTAACCCCTGTACTTTCCTAGGCACTTTAACGTTGGGAGTTGGGTCATCTAGACCCACTAGACAGTGCTTTGAACCTTTTTTTCTTCAATGATTTGTGACCTTCACTGGTATCCATGGATTACATGAAATCTTTCCACCTTTATCCACCTTTATCATGGTAGGGAGAACACATCAATGTAAGGGTGGGGTCATCTAAGATAGCACACGCGTTAAGTAAGATGTATTCAGGATCACTTGATTCAAGATATTAAGGACATATTGTCTTAAAACCAGTCTTTACATCTTAATGAAAAGTTACTAGTGAGTTTGTTTTGTCTTAAATCATGTGTGATACGATCATTAAACTAGAAATGCACACAAATATATGGTGAGATTGTGTGTTTTTGCCGTGTATTTCACTCAGCACATATCAGAAACTGCAGGACGTTCCTGTTCAGCTGATAAGAAGATAACCAAGCTGTCAGAACGATGAACGTCAAGTGACAAAATGCATGAGAAAAGCTGTCTTTGCCGTGCCGACTGTCAGCTGGGTTTTCCAAAAACATCAGTATCAATTATGAATCACTAAAAGCACTTTTTGTACATCAGCCTCCGCAACATCAAGACGTTTTGATGCTTCAATCAAGTTTGATGTCTGTCATCATTCTGAGGAAAAGCGTATGATCAGGAATGACAGACGTTCTGAAAGAGTACCGCCAAAATCAAAACTGTTTGAAAATGTGAAGAAAATAAACTAAGTTTATGAACACATCACAGACCAAACAACATTTTAGCAAAGTTAATCCTTAGAAACATTATTTTATTTCATTGAAATACATAGAAGCACAGATGGCAAAGCACCGACATAGAAACTTGCCGACTCTGGATATTTATCCCAACTCACATAATTCACCCCTCCCTCGCATGACAGTTCACAGTATAAAACAAAAATTAAAAAAAGGTCCAAACACAAGCCAAAAAGCAAACATTTCAAACAGAAAATACATGACAAATAATGACTAGTAGTTTGACACAAAAGAGTTGTAGGAGAATTTAAAGACAAAGGAAAAAAGTTTCAATTATGGATGAGCAAAGGAAGATGGATGGATGGAAATACTCAGAAATGCAATTTTGAGCTTAATTTTCTTAATGTGTATCCTCCAATATCAGAAAAAGGCAACAAGAACATGTGAAAAACACCAAAAAAACAATTTTTCTTGAAGTGGGTCTTCAGTGTAGTTCATGTGTTTTTCCTCATGTTGCTCAAAAAACCCATCAGCAGAAAAGGAGAGTCAGTCAGTCAGAACCAGTCACTGTGGTTAGTGTTGGTTTGTTTCATGGGTCGAGTCCTTAGGTTGCCTTCCTCTGGGTCACTGAGACCCGCCTCTCTGGTCACACTGAGCTTATTTTTCACAGGAAAAACAAGGTTGCAGCCTTCTAATAAAAAAAAAAGGCTCCACAATACTACACAAAGGCATGTATTCATCTGGCATCTGCAGCATTTTTCCTCATAAAATATGTTTCACAGTCATTTTTTGTTCCTATAAGTTCTCTTTTTTTCATACATCTGCACCCTTGTTTGTCTTTTGTTGTAAAAAACAAAACAAAAACAAACATTAGTGGCTTTCAATTTAACACTAATCCCATTTTCTGAGTTGGGTCTGAGTGCAGTCAATCGAATACAAACAGATATTACCAGACTTTATTCCTGAAGCAGTTTGTGTCTTTGAAGATCTGGACTATTCTGACTTCTCCTTGACTGTGACTCCAGGTTGTTCCAGCTCTCTGAAAACTGCTTCAGAGTAAAACATGGTCAGATTTGTCCCAATTGGATTTCTATTTTTTTCTTTTTTAATGAATATTAATGTGTCTTTGTGAATAATTTACCCCCAACAAGGAAAAAAATAAATGGCCCTTCAAACAGGAAGGCAACCAGAAACTTTTGGAGAGCTTCAGGTCAAAAACACCTTCATTAAATCCTCAAAGAGTCAAAATACTGAAACTAAAGTTCTTGTTTTATTTCAGCCAAACAAAAAAACATTTCTTTACCTACAACTCTTTCTAGGATTTTTGACATAAAGGGGAGGTTTGATATTGGTCTGTAGTTGGCCAAGTTGCTAGGATCTAAACTGGGCTGGGCAATTGAACATACAATGTGACTATATTTGGAATGTGGGTGTGGTTATCAAGAAAACCTTAGTTGCTAAGGAAATCCAGGAGTTTACTTTTGCCAATTTTTTCTAAGAATTACATCAACCTGCTTGTCACCTCCAGGAGAGTCCAAAATAAAATGGTTGCTATGGCGAAAAAACCAACTGTCATTTTGAAAAAAAGTGTTCTTTCAGGAATTTGTCACATGCAGTTTTGACAAGAGAGCAGGGGCAGAAGGGGAGAGTGAGGGGCATATAACAGCCACTCAGCGGCTCCCAGTGAGCTGCAGACACAGCCATGGTAGGAACCATTTGGTGTATTAACCCTATGCCGTAAGCATAACTTTAACCCCTTCTCTGTATGTATGTATTTTGAAAATTAGGTGTGAAAAGTCACTTTCTTAATTTGATGTATTTAGGTACAAATGATCAAAACAGAGTCCATTTAAGACACAAATGATTCTCCTGCAGGTAGATTATTTCCCACAAAGCTTTTCACCTCATCGTTTACACGTCAATCATTGTTGTCATCCATTTCTTTGTTTTTTTCAAACTGCTATAATTCAGCTGTAGACTTTTCAAAACCTTAATTGGTAAATATTGAACACATAGCCCCCTTCTGTCTTCGCTGTAATTTTTAATTACATGTTCAATTACATTTCAGCCCTGAAATGAGGTTTGTGAAAAGCTGTCAAGGCTGTGAGTTATTTCAAAATGAAGCAATACATTTAACTTCTGAGGGCCCATTTGAGGGTTTTATAATCCCAAAATAAAGATAGGTGGAGATGTGAATGTAGGAATTTAAAGGGTTTCTGACCTTTGTGTGGAAAATGCTCCTGTTTCCCTCCTCTGTTCCTGTTTTTCCTCAGTCGTTTGCAGGAACGTCCTTCCTTGGGATTACATTGCAGTTCCCCATCAGTGCTTCCATATTTCTTTTCCAACCATCTGTCTATCACTGGATTCAGTATAGCAAAATACAAGATTACAGAGATCAGATGTCACAGCACAAGTGTCCCCTGTTAGTCTGATAAAGATTTCTTATTGTCTGATTAACCCTTGTGGTATCTTAGATGACCCCACCCTTACTTTGACATGTTATTGCTACCATGACAGAGGTGGATAAAGGTGGAAAGATTTCATGTAAACCATGGACACCAGTGCGGTTCACAAATCATTGAAGAAAAAATGTTCAGCGCACTTTCTAGTGCAGGGGTGTCACACATGCGGCCTGCGGGCCGTAACAGGCCTGCCAGATAGTTCAATCCAGCCCAGTCACGAAGAGTAAAAATTATAAAGATGTTTAAAAAAGAAAGCAAGTTTTTAGTCCATTCCTGTGGCAAGTTATGATTTTTTAAAGAAATAACCTAAATGCGCAATTCCACCACTAGAGACACACTAATGACCAAAATTTTGTCAAAAACAAAAGCAAAGGTTGAAGGGAAGCGCAGAGCTTTCCAGGAAAAATGGAAAGAGTTTTATTTGTTCACTGAGTTAAAATCAAAACCTGCATGCTTGGTATGTTGTCTACAGGTCACAGTGCCTAAAGAATATAACATTCAGCCCCACTATGAGACTCACCATGAAGAAAAGTTTCACCATTTGCAGTTAAGAAAAGAAAAAAATTACCAACTATTATCTGGACTGAAGAACAACCGTCTGCATTTTCTGTTGCCGTGACGTCAGTGATGGAGTAGTGACAGACACCTGATTACAGACAAGTTGGAGCAAACATTCAAACCATTTTCAGATGCTGAACTTATTGAAAAATGCTGAAGGCTGCAGAAGTCTTGTTACCAAAAAGGCAGTCGACCTTTGTCAACATAAGTCTGTCAAGGATTACGATTCCAGATCCAACATCTCTGAGGAGACTTGGACGCCAAATGAAGGAATCCAGTCATTGATTGTATTTTCAGTCACTATTGATTAAAGCACCGACATCACAGATAAATACAGCTGTGCATATTTAATAGAGATGTTGAAGAGACGTCACAGTGGAGTTTCTAGAGTTGATGGACACAACAACAGCTGATGACATAGTCAGCTCTCTAGTTACTGTGCTGGACTATGTTGGAGTGAACTGGTCACGTGACGTCAGTCTGATCACTGATGGCGCCCATCAAAGGTCAAGAAGAAGGCAGGTTTTGCCACAAAATTCAGGCAGAAACCAGGAAAAGACTCTTGTACATTTCATTGTGTTTTGCACACTTGAATGACAGTAAATGTTTTGCTGCACAGGATCTGAATCCTGATATTGATGGATAGATGAGGTTTCAGGAGAGAAAGGAGGTTAACTCCAAATTCTTATGTTCACAAATGTTTACAAGTTTTAACTTTGTTAGATTATTCATTGATTTGCACATTTACATTTTAGGCAGGTGTTTCATTTTTTCCCCCGTAGCCCCTCTTGAGTTCATTATCAGGATTCCTTCAGTGTCAGATTTAAAATATTCAGTCTGTATAAAATTGAAATACCTTTTTTTAAGTGAAATTAAGTTTATTTGAGATCCATTGATCTCTGTCAATGAATGTGTAATAATAATTGATTAGGCTACCATGTTGGTTGAGGCATTTTTTCCAATTGAGTATGAAAAGAATTTGCTTTTATGTTACTGCTCCGGCCCACTTGGGATCAGACGTCTTGAATGTGGCCCCCGAACCAAAATGAGTTTGATACCCCTGGTCTAGTGGGTCTACAGGACCCAACTCCCAATGTTAAATTGCCTAGGATAGCAGCCCAAGGGTTACAAGCTCAGCAATACTAGCAACAATGATAATACTATTACCTTAACCCTTAGTAGTCAGTACATTCACCAGTTCATGACGATACCAACCTACCATTAGTGAAGATTTCATTTAAAATTATGGCGTTTCATGGCTGCCATTACTTGAACGAGCGCAACGATAACTGAGCGAGTGTATTTAGGAACTGAGTGACCGAAACCTTACAACTGCGCAATCGCAATGCTAACCAAGTGACCCCGCATTTTACAACTGCACAGTTGTAAACCTAACTGAGCGGCGCTCCTGCAAGCTCAGTTAGGATTTCTGGGTTTTTTTCCAATCACTTTACGATGATCCTGGTTTGACCACATAGTCTCCTCGGTCACTGACCAGAATAACATCCCACCCAAGTGACATCATATCCTTTTAAGGTCAATGCAGAAATGGCTTCTTGATTTCACTCATCCTGTTGAAATCGCACAGATACTGAAGGTAACGCAGACCAGCTGCAGTGAACGCACCCTGTGGAGATCCATCCGCCTCCCACCTGAGCGCAGCGGTCAGCCTGTGGCCAGCTTCCTGACAGGCCAGGCTTCACGGGTCAGAGATGTTGGTTGGAGCCAGCGGGTGAAGCACACAGGAAGAGAGACGGCACACATTCATCTGCAGGATTCCTGCAGCTCAGGAAGTCTGAAGGCTAGATTACTCACCTCTTTAGGATCCATACTTGTCTCCTGTTTACTTCCACCAATCACAACTAATCCCCGTCTCTGCGTTTACAGCCCGAGGTCCCCAGTCTTTCTGCATTTTATCACGCTTCAAATGCTTTAGAACAATCTGGAAGGTGTAGCTGATAATATTTTGCATTAAAAATACACACAGTGGTGGTAAATTGGGTTTAATTTTAGGTTTCAACAGAGCCCGAGGTTAAGAAAGCTGAAAAAATTAAGGGCAGTAATTCTTTGCACCCAATCATCCTTCTCCAGCTAATTCCATTCTCTGCATCTTCCTGAGCTCCAGTTTTTGGGGATTTGCTACAAATATTTGTTTAACAAATCTGAAATTTTCTCGGAGAAGTCAAAGTATCTGTTGATTTTCAGCTTTTTTTTTTTTAAATCCAGTTTTCTGTTGTTTTTCCTTCGTTTAGGCTGGAAGAACAAGTTTCAAAAAAAGTAAGCGATACATCTTCAAAAACAAAACCCAGATGAACTTAAAAAAATATATTCTGCTTTTTCCTTAGTAAACATTTAAAGTTCTCAAAGAGGTCATGAGTTTCCATTGAGTTCTGTGAGTTTTTGTGAAGATGAAGAGCTCAAAGGCAACAGAGGACGTTTTTCTTCTGAAGGAAGAACCCGTTTGAAGTTCTGCCTCTTCTCTCCATTTTTTTTCCAACATTAAGAAGCTCTTTTGGGTTACATCAGGCCTCAGTCGAAAAGCCCTCCGCTTTCTGAGGTGGTGCTATAACGGGATCCATGTAAACCTGCTGCAGCACAGAACAAAAACGCTGTGAGGAATATTGAGCAGTGGATACAAAGCTCCTCTGAGGGAAAAATGACTTCCAGCCACAATATTGGTCTGAAGAATTAAGACGTCCAGCTTTTACTCTGAAACTCAAAGGAAGGAGATTTTTTTCACCTAAACAATCAAAATATCCACTGGTGTGGACAGGTCCCCAAAATATCAATTACCCACCCCACTGGATTTTTATTTAGCATGTTATTCATATGTCATTTTACGGTTAAAGTTGTGAATAGGGAAGGGTGGGGTTACTTTTTTTTTTTGATGATGGTCTTTGTTTTGCTTTTAGTTTTTAAATTAAAAATTGTTTTGATTATGCATACTCTTGTGTGCCCTTTGTGTTACATATGTATGAAAAGTACTTTATGGATCAAGTTTGATTTAGTTTGAAAAACAGGATTGAATAGAATAAAATAAGTAAAGCTATTTTATGAGTAAGTGATCTGTACATTTCCTTTCCCCTCAGACTACTGTGAAAACTTTCTCTCTGGCATGACCCACTCCAATAAAAACAGTATTTTTTGTTTTTTACATGTTCATGTGGAATTTCACTGAAGATGGAGGACATATGGGAGGAAAAGTAAGCTCAAAATTGCATTTCAGAGTATTTATTTATTCAAATCGATAAGAATTCGATTTGAAAAGGAATGTATTTGAGATGTAGAAAATACGCTGGATGGGCCACAAGCTCCCTTCTCCAGTCTCTTAAAATGCCAACAGTCCTGCCCACAACTCAGAGGCAAATTTCTACTGAACTATACTGCCGCTCTGCAGAAACTATGTCCTAGAACACGACACAGGTTTTGCGATTTTTTTGATTAATTAAAGGACCACTGGAAACACTTTTAAATAGATCAATAGATGATCAAAGTGGGACTTTAACAGTTTCTGGCTCAGCTTAAAAGTGTCTTGTGTGTTTCCTTGGTTTTCCAGATGACCATCATAACTTTGATATTTGTCATAATTTCTGTGTTTCATTCAATCTGTTTGTTCATCACAGCTGTTGCAGTTTCACTCCTAACCTCACCTGCTTCCTGTCACCCTGTAATACGTTTCCATAGCTCTCTGATTTTAGCTGTCGGTAAATAAACATAATTTCAATTTTATCTTTGATCTTTTGTTTTTTTCCAGCAACTATACTCCTTTACTACTTAAGGCTCTTTCAACTCAGAGTCCGTCGCTCTGGAACCACTCACTAATGGAGACCCATTCAAGATGTTTTCCAGAGCATTCCCAGTTGCAGCTCTATCAGGTTCACCGCAAGGTCAGGTGGTGCTCAGAGAAAGTGCAGAAAGGAAACAGAGTTTAGGCTTCACAGCTCCCAGAGTGTGAAATATTAAAGCTGATGACAGAAGAATTAGAGAGACGCTGAAGAAAAGAGATTTGACTGGAAGGTTTTGAAGGGCAGGGAGCTCCGTCTTTTTGAGAAACAGCTGAACATGTTCAGTTTAATGAACTCACGAGAGTTATGAGAGGGAAAAAAAGAACAAATAGGAGAAAAAAATACATTATTATGCACAAAAACCAAAATAGCAGGCGATTTTTAGAGTTTTTTATCCTTGGAGCTTCTGAAGAAGGAGGTCCAGGTCACAAGGACTTTCGTTTGAGGTTGCTGTAACACAATTCCAATCTTATTTACAAGCATTTGTCTTTCAGTCAGACGCCTGGATCAACAAAGATTGGTAATGAAGGAACTTCACTGCAGGGACTTTAACCTTTTTTTTTGGAAAGACAAACAGAAGCTCTGAACATGTAAACAAACCCCATTGTATGAGAAAAAAACTGTTTTTTTCTCCTCCTTTCTACTATCGTCTTTTCCAGACTGTAAAAGTCTGAAAATTTTTCAAAAAATAGCAGTGCACTTGGTGATAGTGGCAAAAGTGTGGCTGTTCTTCTGTCAGAGGAGGAGAATCAAAGATCCATTCTTGCTTTTGCAGTTGCTCACTCAGCGACACATTTGTAGAAAATATTTCAAATCTGCAAATCATTTTTCTAAAGTGTCTACTGTATCAATGGAGACTCAACTGTTGACATTTGAGAGAAGCTTGAAATAAGAAAAAAAAAAACTCATATTCTGTGTTCAAACATGTAGCTGGGAGCAAACTACTGTGAGTTCTTTTTTAAGCAAAAACTAAACAGTGTTAGGGGGAAATTATGATTATGTAAATACTGCAGCTAATTAATACAATTCTGTTTGCTGGCTTTCCAACTTCAGGCCACGGTGGTTTCTCCCATCAAGATAATGATCCAAAAAGACATCAGAATTGGGTAAGAACTGTTTTTAATTTGCGTTACACTGGAGGCTAAAATTTTAGACTCAATACGTTTGTGGACTTATAGCTTTTTTTTTTATCATGTCTGCGATAAAAAAACAAACAAACACATTTTAGCTGAAATATTTGATAGAAAATTTTAAAATATCCCAACAGATGATGATATTTTGCCTGTTTTATAGAATCCAAACACACATCACTTTTAGCTAAAATCATTTATGCAACCTTCATAATTTTTTTACATAGTGATAAATGTCTGCATTTTATGGAAGATACTGAAAATTGTTGTCCTGCTGAAAATAAAAACTTGGACTTATTTGAAAATCCATTATAATTTTAGTGTTTATTGTCTTTACTGAATGTTTTATGTGGACATTCAGGGAATTTTTTTGTCTTTGTGGACATGCTTTCCTTAAAAAATCTTAAGGAACTTTTTCTCATCCATTGCATTTTTTAATGTTCTGTCTTCTGCAAATGTGTAAAATGATCCGTAAAAGAGCTTTGTAAATTCCAGTCCATCAAATTCATGAGATTAATAATGTTTATGAAGAGGAGGAGGGTTAGTGTTGGGCTGACGAGGGAGCAGACTCTCATTCTGTCTAAAGGGGTGAGAAACAGTCTGAGAAAGGTCCTTGTCATAACCGGGGTTAATTATTATGGGAATGTTTTAGTGGCAGGTGACATTTGGATTATGCGCGTCAGAGTTGCTGTTGACAGGAATATCTGCATGTAGAACCAGGACACTGCTGTCCAAAACCTGCAGCAGGTAGTGGAAGGAGCGCACATGTATTTTTTTGTGATGTTATAACACTTTAGGTAGAAAATCGTCTTCCTCAGAGCAAGTACAGAAGAAACGGGGATTGAGGCTTGAAATAAAGGACGGTTAAAAGATGGAGTCTTCTACATTACAACTTACTCAAAGTCTGATTTCTTATCTATCTTTTACTCCTTTGGTGTTTGTTGGAAATTTCGGACATAATTTCTGTTGGGGGAAGATGTTTACAAAGTTGGAGCCAGTGTTGGGTAACAGAAACAATGTGATCACCCTTTTGCCACAGTTAACTGATCAAGCAGAAACGATGAAGTTGTCAGGATTCTGCCCTCTCAATGTCTGCTCCGCCTCGCCAAGCACTCACCTTCATCACACACAGTACCTGTTCACCTATATTGGTCTGTTCACCACCAGGTCTCCGTCAGGAAACTGTTTTCTCTCTGCAGCTTTCCAACCTGTTTATAGCCTGTTTTGAGCTGGATCTCTTCTAGATCTACCCTGTGTTGTTGCCTGTACTCCTGTTTGTACTTCTGTCTGTACTCAGCTCTTCCTGAGTTGCTAATTGAAGTTCTGTCTTGGATTTTGAACCCTGTACTGGGTCTCTCTATGCTAAACAGTCTCCTGCCCAAAACGTTCTTCTGTGGGTTCAAACAGAATCATCATTTAAAGTCAGACAGGATTTTCCAGAACTAATGTTCCCAAGTTAACCCCAAGTTTGTCTGATACTGGAGTTTAACTACTAGAATCCTGAGTAAAGATAAAATAACACAAAAAACAGGAATCTGATGAACCACTTTTGGAGTTTCAGACATATTGATATGGACCCATGAGAAAAAACCTTTTTCACCAATCCATGTTGTTCTGAGAAACATCTCCAAAACAGAGTGAGAAGTCTTTGTAAGAATTCAAAATCTTATTACTCAGCATGTCTCTAACATAGTAAGGGCACCCTTTTTTTAATCTCAGAAACTCACAGCATCTCATGTTTTGAGATGTAGGCTGTGGAAAGGGATTCTCTTGTTTCTACATTGCATTTAGTCGTGACTCTTTAAGAAAACAGATGATAACATCTTGCATAGATGTGGTTCTAATGAGAAAAAATGTTCAGTTTTTTTATTACTCTACTTTATATGGTCTTTTTTTTAATTTATGCCTTTATTACTGTTATAGTCTGGGCTTTCTTTCCTCTTTTGTGGCATCATAGCCTCCATGTGAAAAAGATCTTTTCTTCCTCATCCACTTCTGTTATCGACTGATAATGAGCCACCTCATTAACATTCATCTGGTTAATTAGGGCTTAATATGAGACACTGTAAAAATGTTTTATGCCCGTCTAACTGTGGCCTTTCCAAGGCGTCTGGATGACGCAGCAGCAGATCAGTGAAGCTGAAGAGCTCAGGTCAGGTGGAGTTCAGAGATGTGCCAATATTTCTTTAGGCAAACAGTCAAGGAGGTCCATTAATAAAAATCTGAGTAAGCATTAAAGGAAACCCAGCAGTGCCTTTGTGCAAACTGTGTAATGAATTTGAATACCATAACATTTATTTTTAATTCATACTCGGAAAAGTTGGTGCACAATGAAGTGTTTGAGGAGTGAAATCACTCCTTCATGTCAGCTTTCACCAGCTTTCTTTGAGGATGAGATGGTTTGAAAAATGATGCCACCTTCAGATAAAAAGTCCACTGGACAGAGGACACGAGGACTTTCTGCTTTTCTTATTTGCATAACATCCTGCATTGCTGCCAAATCCCGGTTCTCAAGATCTACCATCCTGCTTGGTCTCCAGATCTCATTGTTGATTACCTGGATCAGGTGTTTTCAGTCAGTTTGAATGATGAGACACCTGAGTCAGCTGAATCAACAGAAAGCTATGCAGAGAAAACTGGAAAACAGGCATGGTGGAGGATTACCAGAAAGGATTGGGCGACCTGATCAATTGAGTCTTAGGATCCATTGATTCTTAACAATTAATCGACTTAATCGCTGAATCAATTTCTATTCTTATGATCTGATCAGATCCATCTGTCTTATCTGTTGTAATTCGAATTGACCCTTACCGTTAGAAAATAGTTTTAAAAGGTAGAGTAGAGTTAATTTACTATAACATAAAAATGATGCAGTGCATCACAGTGGACAACACATATATGAGATGGCAGCAAAATATGATCATCATTGTAGTCCAACAAGTGACCATACAGTGTGGGAGAATGTTCTAATCATGTTCCGTTTGTATTATTTTGATGTAGGAAAACAACAGTGGACTGAACTTCATGAAACTAAAATGTGAATGGATTTGTCATTAATTCTTGTTTACTTTTTCGTTTGTACACATATTTAATTTACACTTGATTATCTTGCAAGAAATACAAGGAATCTGGAAAACTTCACCTGCACTGTTCAGTATCCAGGTATTTATCTGTGACACACACTGGTTGAATTTTAGGCTAAAGGTATACCGGATCGATCTTAGGTCAGTGAATTCGCCAACAGGCTGAAACCCATTGATAAGAAAAATCATAGACTAAATAGACTAAAATCACAAAAATTTCCTTTAAATTTTCAAATAAATTGAATAAACCGGTAGTTATGATAAAATATATCAATGAATCAGATCGGCAACCACTAATTATGAAATGACTCATGTCATTTTTCAAATGAATGGTTATACCCGTAGTGTTTCTTTTTCTAACAGATGTGTCCTGTTTCGTTGCTCTGCTTTTGGTGTTAGATTTGTTTTCACTCCTCCACCTCTCATGTCTGTGAGCTGCTTCTGCATTTCTTCCTGCTCTGTTGAATCGTCAGCTCTTTGAATTCTACTAAAACATTTTTTCTTCTTCTGCTGGAACTCTTCACACTTTCATTTGTATTCTGCCTCGGCAGCAATTTTTCTTCAAACAAGAATAAAAAGAAAATGACCGCAATTAAAGTCAAGAAAATTGCTGCTTTCATCACATGTTTGTGGTGTTCTCTCTTTTCTATTAGTTTGCTTCTAGTCAGGGAATGAGTTCTTTTTTGACAGAAAAAGACACACAATCCCATTAAAATACAAGATTTCCGATTATTATAATCCAAAGATAAGCATAAAGAATCAGGTGTGTAATACAAGTTTCTTCAGGTCCACAGTAGACCTTTTTGCAAAGATCTTAGGAAACAGATGCATCACTGTGCTCGTGTTTCCACTGCTGCTTCCAGCCATGACATTCTGACGATGGGCCAGAGGCCCTCAGCTTTTACCCACAAGAGTTTCCAGCCCAAATGTTATCAAGATTTACCAACTCCAAAGATCTGGATTACGCTAAACTGTGTCATAAATGGATGTGGATTGTGCTGAGTTTCTGACTCCATTCGAGTGTTATTTTAAAAGTGAGAAGTTCTTAATCCATCACAGGGTCAGACAAATAACGGTCTATGATCACCTTCACAACAAATCACCCCTTTCTCACCAGAAGGAGGTTCTAGAGCTCTCACATGTGGAGGACAGTAGGAGAAAAGCCACAGCGTATGAGGGAACAACTAAAAGCAACACAGTTTCGGACCCCAGATCAAAGAAAGGATCACTCTTACAGTTACTGCTTCTGCACGACATTACAGATGTTTCGGTTCAACCTTGTCACGAAAATTGCATCCATTTTGGGGTATGTTATCCATAAAAAATCCAAATTTCCCCCGTTGAGATTGTCACTAGGAGATGTGTTTGGACAAGAGGATGAATTTCCTTTCAAAATATTGCTAACTACCCCTTCTGAGACAATCAGAAGAAGTCAGATGGAATGTCACATCCTAAGTCAGACCGGCGGCTACAAGTGATGGAGGAAGTGATGTTTTTTTGAAAGCACACAATTTTTGAACAAAGCAAAGAGCACTTTAAAACCTAAAACCTGAGAACCCACATGCTTATCAAAGAGTGCAGTCAGATTAGAAGTTGCAGTCATGTTTTCATAGCAGTTTATCATAAATATTTAAATGTTCCCTATTTTCTGCCCCTTCTTGATCTTTTCCCAGCCATCTTGCAGATGACATGTTCACACTTGACCTTTGAATTCGCTTTGGCCCACCGTCATTCTGCTGCATCCACACTTTTGTCAAAGTCTGGTCTTTCATCTCCTCCATCACTTCACCACTTCTGTACCTGGAAGATGTAGAGAAGTGAAAAATGGATTTTTCATGTCTGATTCTTCATGAACAAGACAACCTGCTTTTTGTAATAAACTGTAATGGACTGCAGCTTTTTATCAGAATGACTAAAAAAAGCTTCAATATGAGGCTGATTTTGAACATGTTGCCATGCAGAATAAAAGATGTAGGTAGAAGTGAGAAATGTTGTTGTCATTACGTTAATCTTTGTTTCAAAACATGTTTTAAATGTAATTTATTATAAAAATGTTTTCAAAATAAATGATGCATCTGGGAACATCCATTGTTCCTTCCATGGAAAAGTTCTTACTGATCAAAACTCTAATCTTTACGCATAAAGGGTTGGCATAATTCATAAATGTGATTTCATTCTGTTCTTACATGTTTAAATCACATTTTCCTGAGTGTAATGCGTATTTTTGCTTCCCGTCTGAGCCTCAATGGTTCCCTCACACACTGCATCTCTGCAGGTCTGCCTTTCCTGAAGTTTAGTGGGAAAGGTTTGATGCTGTCCCACCTTTTGCGATTCTTCCTAACCAAACAAAATGTTCCCCACATTTTTGCATGTCAATTTTCAGCAAAGACATGCAGAAATTGACGCTTTTATCATCTGTCCATTCTTTATTTGTGTTTATCAGTTATTGTGTGTAAAAAGCCTCTGCTGTATCATCTGTTGTGACAAAAACAGAGTGCAGAGAGAGAGAAAAGCCTTTATCAGCTTCCCTCCCTTCACACATCAATTGCTGTCCTCATGCATCATCTCAGTCTGGTTTTTCTGTGGGGGAACACGGCGATAAGCATGGACTGAATAATGTCTGCGGAACACCATGCTGGACCTCCAGAAGATATCGGAATACAATGTTTGGGTTTCAGAGCGTGTGCTGGAGTTTACCACGAAGCTCTGCAGAACTTATTTCAGATTATTTTTGGTTTTATTTGACAATTTCACCTATTTGGAGATGAATTTAGGATCTTCAGCTAAACATCTTGCGTGGACTCTGCAACAGTAACTAGGCGAGTAGCCACAATTATGTGCTTGGAAACAGCAACGTTGCCCATTTTCATTAAATGCTACTGTGTTTTAGGCTTCAGTGGGCTTCTGAAGGACATCAGCAGAAACAGTGTCTTGTCAGTTCAAACTGGCCTTTTTATGTCAAGGACTAGGCCTATTAGAGATCATTAGGGAGCCCAGTAATCTATTCTAATCTTCAGTTGTATGCATGCGGCGGCGTAAACGACAGTGAGGTCATTAGGAGCTTTCTCAGCTGGACAGAGGAACACCCGGCTTTCTCCATCTCAGCTGTTGACACAGCAAGCTCTGGAGCAGATGAAGCTCCCTCGTTGTCTGATATTGTTCAGTAAAGCAAACTCTGTTAATACTCTGATCTCATTGGCTTTAGTACATAAGAGCTTTTTAAACTACATTTTCATTTCATCTTAACAGCAAAAAGATTAATAATAAAAATTTAGGCTTTGAACAGGAAATGAGGTTAGAATGATTTATTGAAACATAGTGTAGGGTGTTTGTAAAACTTACTTTATTTACAAAAGACATACTTTATTTTATACTTCAAGGCTGCTGGGTAATGTAGTGGTAAGCACTTTTGCCTCACAGCAAGACGACCCTGGTTCAAATCCCAGCTGGATCCTTTCTGTATGGAGTTGTTTTCATGTATCCTTGTGGATTTTCTCTAGGAATTAACAGGCTGGGGACCTGTGCAGGGTTTACCCGACTTTTACCCAACAGTTGTTGGGATAGGCTCCAGCAACCCCATGACCCAAACAGGGACTAAATGGGTTTAGAAAAAGGATGGATCTTCTTCACCTCATGATGCGTGTTTCACCATCACAGCTATTTCTCAGACATGAAGAAGGATTTTCACTCTTTTTAGAAACTTGTTTTCTTCAAAGGCAAATTTACTTGCTAATTGGACCAAATTGCAGACGGGTAGAAAGGTCATGGGCTGAGAGATGTGAACATTAATGTTTGGTCAGGAAGTACCTGTAGTTCAAGTATATGACGATATTCCTAAAGACCCACTCCAATCATCTTTTGATCTATTATTAAAGTGTTTCTAGTGGTCTTTTAAATATGATGATTCTGTTTTTAGCAAAAATCAAAAGTCCTGTGTCGTTTTCTAGGACATAGTTTCTGCAGAGCGACAGGACTTCCTTAGAAAGTCACCTGTGGGTGCGACCGGTGGTGTGGACCAACCCTGCCCCCACTTCCCATCACCCATAAATTAGCTGTCTGTTTACACATTCTCCTGCTAGCTTACTGCTCCACACACCCCAAACCTAACATTATTGGTGCAACAAAAATAGCAAATATTGGAGTTATCCAGCCGTACAGTTTTAATTCAGACTCCATCTCAGACGAGGAAAACGAAGACGAACATGGATCTATTTGTCTACAAGTGGATCCATTAGAATGGAGCTGAGCAGGGATATATACCAAAGTATATATATATATATAGATACATTTTAGTTTTTTTCCAAGATGCAATAAACCATTTTGCACTTTGTTTATTTATTAATGCAAATCCAGAGTATTTTTAATGTAAGAATATCTTGCAGATCATGAGCAAATATTTTGAAGTGATATGTGTGTGTGTGTATTTATGTTGTTATTTGATGTTATGTTACAACTGTTTTAAAAAATGTATTTTAAGCTTTTGTATTGATGTCCTCCATCATCAGTAAAATGCCACAAGAACATGTCTAAAACACCAAAAACATGACCTTTATTTCAGAGGGCCTTTAAACCTTTTGCTGTTCTTCCTCTGTTTCCTTTTTCAGTTAAGATGTCCACCACGTGAAAAGTGAAAACTGGGATCACATGAGTTGTTAAATCAAACTGCTGTCTTTGGGTTGACACTAAACAATATAAAAGCAGTCTGAAATAGTCTTTTGTGAGGAATAATGCCTAATGCCTTAGTGGTCTGTAAAATATCACACAACAACAAATGACTGTGTCAGCAAGAAAGCACTTCCCAGACACATAATAGATCCCAATTTAACCCCTGCTGTTTGTGCCTTGCTCTCCAGCGAGCATTTGCTGCCTAGCACCCACTCTGCTCAGCAGGGATTAGGTGCACAGAGACGCACACATACACCAACGCACGTATACAAACCAGATGCCCTCTATCCCAAGCAACAGTTACAGGCAACAGCACAGCAGGAGAGCTTGGAGTGGTTTTGAATCGGAGGGGAATAGCGGACGAACCTCCCTCCCGTTAGATCGGCCCTCATGAGTGCGGTGAGTGCTTTTGGTCATCTTGTAATAATACCTGTTGCTTTCAGACATGCTTCTGCAGACAATAGCAGGAAGGGCGGGTAGGCGCAGGTGCCTTTTGTGCTTTTTTGTTTGTAATTTTTTTCATACGTGGGCCGTGTTATCAAAGGTCTTTTCCAAAAACAATGCCACAATCACTTGTGCTTTCTTGCTGAAGTGGCTCTGTGAGCAACAGAACTTTTATTTGAGGGGGAGGCTAACGCTCAGCCTGATTTTAGGCAGGTCTGAACTGCACAAGTGTTTTGTTTGCTGACATCCAAGCAGCACATTTGTTTTAAACTGAATGTTTTACTTTTCAATGTTAAGTCAAGTGCTTGGCTAACAAGGTGTCTGTGTTTTCTAGTTGTTGTGGTGTCAAATCTATGATTTCTGGATGTTTTAAGGCCTTCCCGCAGAAAACATACGACATAAATTGTTAGGAATTAATGCATTAAAGTATACAGTACTTCAACACACTTGGCTTGACTTCTATTGATTGAAAGCATTTGTTGTATGAACTTTAAATTATAGTTATTTGTAGATCTTGTGGTTTGCTCTTTCTTTCCCTGTTGTTTAAACACAAAAAGTAAGAATCGAATCATCGAATTAGTTCCTTAAACTGAAATAAACTTTTTTGTTGGGTTTACAGCCATGCCTAAAACGATCAGACTGTTTGAAACAGGGACTGTAGGCTCAGAGTAACCCTTTTCCCATTTCCCATCATACCTTTGTTTATACGCTCTCCACCTAGCTTACAGCCCCTCACAACCCCATCTCCTCTGGGGGGACCCCCAGACATTCCTGGACCAGCCGAGAGCCGTAGTCTCTCCAGCGTGTCCTGGGTCTTCCTCGGGGCCTCCACCCAGGATCCGGTTATTTTTCAAAATAAAAGATCTTTTAAAATAAAAGATTGTCGAAACGTAAAAGAAAAGAAAAAAAAGAACCAAGCATAATTAATTATTTCTTCTGCGGTCCGATGCCAATTGATCCACGGGCTGGTACCGGTCCGTTGCCCGGTGGTTAAAGACCACTGGTCTACAGTACATGTGAAGGCAACAGAATGGAGCAAAGCAAGGAGCTATATTCAGGAGTGTATAAGAAATACAGGATTATTTGGGAGGACATCCATGCACCTGTGCAAATCAGTCAAAGCTCATTTGCTGTGGCAATCCCTAATGGGATATGCCAAAAGGTGAAGAAGAAGAACAAGCCAGCTTCATGCTAATATCGACAATAAGATATTTCAGATAGCATGTAGCATCAGCAAAATTATTTATTAGAGCTAGAGTGATCATGTCATCATAGCTATTTGAGCCAGTGTAACTGGATCACTTTTATGTGAAGGATGTTGAGACACAGCAGCACCCTTGGAGACCATCTACATTTATTGCATATCTGACAATTTTCCGGAAAGAAAACCCTCATGTAGGAGCTAGGAGGGTTTCTGTAAGAAAGAAAACATTTTTCGGAAAGCCAAAGTAATTTCCAGAAATTTTATTGAAATGGTAAAATACGTAACACAAGAAACTGGAAAATGTCTTATAGGACATCGTTGATTGGATGATGACATTTGTCTATGGATATTTTCATCCAATCAGCGATGTCCCATGGGACCTACCTTTTACGGTTTCCTTAGTGCCTTTTGTTTTTCCAACATTTCATTTTGTTTTACGGAATTTACTTTTTTTTCTAAAATACTTTTCCATTTTGGTTTCTGGAATTTTGTTACCTAATTTTTTCTTTTTAAAATGTAATTCTGTTTTTTTTTTCAGATTTGTTTTGTTTTTTTAACAGTCGGTGAGATCTACAAAATGTTTTTGCGTCAAGCAATTTGCACGTCTGGGCCATCTTATACTAGCATTCCTCTTTTTTCAATTTACTGAAATAAACTCTAATAAAAGATTTTTGGATAGTGAAACTTTGTCACACCAAACTAGATTAGAATAAGAATAAATCAGTTTTTGTATTTGGATGTTTGGAAGACTTTGAAAATCCTTTGTGGTTTGGACTTAAATGAAAAAGTTAAATTGCAGAGACTGAAGATTAGCAAAAAGAAATAAACAGAATTTTTCTGTAAAGTCTCATGATATTTATGAATGGCTGTACTTGCCGTTTGTAGCTCGTGCCGAACACGAGTAAACACATTAAAGAGAGAGTTTTTAATTAAGGCTTTAAAGGAGCTAATTTCCTTCAGATTACCGCTGCTGTTCCTGTGAACCACAGCAAATCCAGGACTGTTTAATTTGCTGCCTCACTACTGCTGCAGCAAAACATGCACGCTCACTCAGAAACACAAACACACTTGCAATTTGACAAAAACCGTCAACAAAGAGAACATCTGAAATATTCTCACAGTTTTTATATCAGTTTTGGATTTGATCTTGATCTGCCTACAATGCTTTATCTTGATGGAAGTACAAAAACTTAATAATGTTGTGAACATTTTTCTTCAGATGGTTTATTCACCAGTGCACACTAAAACATGCCAATAATTTAATTTGAATTAATAAACAGTTAAACATGTAATGACAAATGGCTTTTATATAAAGCTTTTCATTGTATTTTTTTGGATTACACGCAGCATACACAGCAGACAAAAAATATATAGCAAAGATGCATGACGAAAATGAAGTTTCACTCGAGTATGAGTTGCAATTCCAGGAGAAAAGTGAGACGCTTCTGAACAAATCCACCAAGCCTGTAATACTGTTTCCATGTGATTCATGCATCAAATTAGAATCCACTGCCTCTTTTTCAATGAACATCAAATTTGCTTCTCCTTCTACTCCCGCAGTGAGTAGAAGGAGCTTCTTAAGTTTTTAGCCTCATTTGAAGTATTGACTGTGTATTATATTATACTTCAGTCTCTGTGTGACCCAGTTTGACGACTTGCTGTCCTGCATCAGTAGGAGGAAAAAATTAAAACAAGAAAAATAATATCTCGATGCAATTAAAAAAATATAAAGTTCAGGAGGAAAACAATATATTCTCTTTCATGTTTGGTTTTGGACTGAGCCTGAATAGCACTTCTTCTTCTGTGCTGCTGTCAGTAGAAGATACTAATACACACACCTACAGTGCCAAACAGTTGTTATAGGAAAATAATGAATAAATAAGCCCATTTTTAGTTAAAAAAAAAAATCACAAATAAGTCACTCCTGAGTAGCCTATAAGTTGCCCCCCCCCCCAGTCAAACTATGGCAAATAACGCAACTTATACTCCAAAAATGTGTTTTTTTTATTTATTTATTTAAATTAGGACAGTGCAACTTTTGTGTTTCAGCAGCTGCTTCAACATAAATATGCCAGAGTTGGCAAAAATTCCATCCGTTGTCCTAAGGCAGGGTAAAAGGTTCAACAATTACATTTACAACAGAATTAAATAGCACAATATTAGTGATAAAGATATTTACAAAAGTTATTTACAATAAAACATGAGTCCAAAAACCCCAAGAAAAATATCATCAATGTCTGCAGGACTGGTTTGTTTTCAGACATTGTTTAAGAGCTGTTGTGAAAATAGAATAGTTTTCACAGTTTAGTTATGTGCCTCTGTGCATTACAGTCCCCTCGAGTTACAGTCCAGGTGCCTATTCCAACATTTGTTTTTTTATTTATAAAATCTAATGAGGGAGGAGGGGGCAGCCCATTCAAAACTTTAAGAATGAGACAGGCATCCATGAAAATTTTGTGACTTTCAAAATCCATTAAGCTATACTTACTTAGAATGTCACAGTAATGATAATGCAGAGGCTTTTTGTCTAAAATTATTAGGGTTCTCTTACACAGAGACATGAGGGGTTTCCAAGTGCTTTCATTTGTCTGGGACCATGTAGTCAGACAATAAGTTACACGAGTGAAAATCATTGAATCACATAAACCTTTGCTGCCTCAGTAGTCAGAGCAGACCTAATTTACGTAAAATTTGACAGATTAAATTTGACAATATAAGATATTTTCTTTACATGATCCTTAAAAGTTAAGTCTGAATCGAAGATTACGCCAATATACCTGAATTGTTCTACGACTTCCAATCTCTCTCCATTGACCACTACAGATGGTTGTTCTTCCCTTGTTGGCTGACCTGAAAAAAACATACAGACCGTCTTTTTAGTATGGAGATGTAAGCACGAGTTTTGGAGCCACTGAAAGACTAGAAAAATAACATATTTCATTAAAACAGGGTTCTTTAGAGTGCCAATGGTAATATATCATACATATGGATATAGTTTACTCTGAAAGGTTTACGAATAGCATGATATAGACCCTTTAAAGTTTTGTCAACGCCAAGCTGAACTGAACCAAACTTTAGGAAAGTTGAACAATTCTTTCAAACAACCAGAATAAAAAAGACTGAGAAAGATATTTTAAGACAGGAAAAGGCGCAAGAGAAAAACCAAAACCCTAAAGAGGCTTTTACTGCAGCAGGTAGTTTACTGGATAAGTAGAAGGGGCTCTTAACTCTGCGTTTATTGGGGGTGTAGATAAGTGAGTGTGATCTGTTATTTCACTGGCAGTGAGCTTCCTCCATCAGGCATCGGCTGACTCTGCATTCACTGATGTTTGTGTGGAGAAAGTGCTTTGATAAGCCTCATCCATTTAGCTAAAGGACCACATGAAACACTGTTGTCTTTTAGGACTTGCTCATACACTGAAAATGATTGGTGCTGTTTTGTCAAGTTTGAAGTTGTTCATTTCACTCAGTGGACTCGGGTTTTGAGTCAGCGTTGGAACCCGAAGCGTTCTCATGTGATTCTGGATTGGAGCTGTTTCAGGCTGAACATGGTTCTGTGGTCTCCAAACTGTTTGAATAATTGAAATGCTTTTAGACTTTCATAGCATCACACAAAGAGTTAATGTACACACACTGTACAGGCGGGCTGTGAACCTCGCTCTGCAGCACAAAGTGATCTATAATAACAACAACGCAGCACAACAAACGCTTCTTTTCATTTAAGATACACGGATGGTTTTCCTCAAACACACACACATGGAAAGATGCGCACAAAAACACACACTTACACACATAAACATAGACATTCACAAATATGCACACACAGAAATATGCATGAACGTGAAAACATAAACATTTACACTCACACACACACGCTACTACACCCACACAAATACAAGCACACAAACAAACACCTATTCACATTAATATGCACATAAACACATGTGCACATTAACAACAAACCTATGCACACACACACACAAATACACACACAAATAAGTGCACCAAAAAATATGTGCACACACACACAAACAAATGTATGCGCACATACACACAAATACGCAGGCACAAACACACACATACACACACTCATGCAAACACACCTCCACAAAGGCAAACACTCACACAAACATGAAAAACACTCAGACCAACACACTCACAGAAGCAGACACACACAAATAGTTTCGTTGCGATTTCTTTGAATTTTCCTCCCTTCAGTTTGAGACTGCCTGAGAGAATAAAAACAAAACTCGATTGTTATTAGACATCAGGAACTCACTGAAAAAAAAGTGTGTGGTTTGAAAATCGTGTTTAAAAAACGTTCAAGTTAATCAAAGCTTCCACATAGAAAGAAGAACTAAAGAATTTTGAAGGAATACTGTTTGTTCAGACTTTTTGGAAAATCTTTGATTCATGAAATGAATCTCATCTTCTTTGGGTCACTCTGAAGGTGTTTAAACCTTCTCCTGTGTCTGAAGCTATGTCCAGGCCACCCTTTGCAAAGTGTGTTCAAGCAATCACTTCCGATAAAATGTCTATGTAAGTGCACGTATATGCGTTTCAGGCTTCTGTGTTCAAAATTCCCATGTTCACACATCCCTGCACAAGTTTTTAAAGTCCCACTTCCATTTTTCTTTTATTGTTAACCTATTCCCTGTGGTCTTTTGCAATGACTGCACAGTTTTTAGCCAAAAAACCTGTGTTATTTTTAAAGTCGTAGTTTCACATCGGCAGTGTCTCATTAGAAATTTGCCTCTGAGTTGTGGGCGGGACAGTTGGCGTGGAGCAACCCGCCTCCTTCGCTGAGAGCTCTGTTTGCGCACTCTTAAAGGTGCTTAATGGTTTGAGTCCGGCTGAAATTATATGACACCAAGTCTTTTAGAACCAGAGCTGGGAAAGAAAAACCTTGAAGCAAGATTTGTGAAATTTCCACCGCTTTGACATTTTGCACCAAGCCTCTACCGACTGTAGGTACATGCGCTTGTAACGGCAGCCTGTTGTGACCACCATATACTAAAAGTGTGTTCAAGTCCCCATGGCCGTGTGTACAAAGCATCAGATGAATATCCTGGGAGTTGAAATGAAATGACAGTTTGTCTGCAGTGGCTTAATTACTTAAAATAAATATGATTTATGATTATGTTACAATAAAAAAATAGCAGAAAATGTGCAGAAAACCATACAACTTAGTTTTTAACTTTGTCACATGACAGCGTTCAACTTTTTTTGTTTCATGAAATCACTTAAGAACTCTGTGTTTGAAAATCGGATTATAGAGAAACCTGGGAAAAAGTCTATGAGACAAATAGAGTGAATTATTTCACTTTGACTTGAATTTTTGAGGGAGTTTCTAAATTTTGCTTAACTTTGATTTTGGGTTTTGGTTGCATGAAGGGGATGGAAGTCGCCTCTCCTCATAACGAGCTCTCATAAGGTCACAGTGTGATCTTTTTTTTTCTTTTAAAAAGTGTCAGAGTGAGAACTGAAGGTGTTAGACAGAAGGCGAGAGTGCCTAAAATGCTCTGTGAAAGGAGAATAAAAAAGGAATATGCTGGAAGCATGTCTCCATTGTCATCCTGTTAAATCGATCCTACTGTGCTGTACATACGTGTCTCCAGCTCATGTGTGTTTATGAACCCTTTTTATAGGATGAGCTTTTGGGAAAACAATGATGTAGTGAGTTGTCAGCAGCTAACACTGTGCAAACAAATGTGTTTTGTCCCCTTGTGCCTGAACCGCTGCAGTGGGAGTTGGGGGCGGAGTGAAGCCTTATCTTCACGAGCCAAGAAGCCTCAGGATCCCTTGGTTCATCACACAGCAGCTGCTTGCCGCCGCTCTGAATCTCTGCTTTCTATTACAGGGAGCACTGATAAAAGTGAAGGACATTTAATTCTTAGCTTAAAAAGAAAAATCTTTGTTAACTTTTTGTATGGCCAGAAGGTACCAGAGCGGTGCTGGATTCCTGAGTTAAAGTCGCTCACAAACGTCTGGAAAATCTACTCCAACCACAGCTTTATGGGTCACCTCTGTGACCTCTGTGGGAGGGGTCAAAGCCAAGCAAAGACTGATTGCTATTCTAGGACTACCAGCATTCCCTACCCATTCATTTTGGAGACTGATACATGAATAATTGACACGGAGACATTAGTTGTGCACTACTCACTGAGAGGGGAATGAGAAACGAGGTTTTCAAAGCAAAACTTTTGTAACTTCAATCAAATGAAAGAAGTTCTCAGCTAAAAACCAATTCAAACTTGTCTTCCTATTGTTTGTGCTGTGTTGCCTTTTCTCTCACTTGCAAATGCTGTTTTTTGCAAATTTGACACATTTCTCACAAACGAGAGGGGTTTTGGCTTCATTAGTTACCATTGGCTATTTAATTTTAAGAGAGAGGTTAGAGACCCAGAGTCCCCCGTTGTTTGGCTCATGTTTGGCTTTTTTTTCTGATCATCGTTTTTGTCGCTTATTATTGTTCCAACTTTATTTATAAAGTGACAAGTCAGCGAGTGAGGGATGTGTGTTGTGTGCACTAAACATATGATAACCCATGTTTTCACAGCACTGCAAACAATAACTGAATAATATAATGTGACACACTTTTACAAACAACCAGATATCAGGCTGTTTAAAGGCCAAAAGTCAGGTTTTTATGTCTCAGGCTTTTGTGTCAGACATTTTGACATAAAATTGCCAGTAATGTTAAGGAGCCTTTTTATCTATAGTTTCAAATACCAAATGAATAATATATATCTAGATTGTATGGATTTTTGTAAAAGAATGGGACTGTATCAAATCACCACAAAGTTATTTGAATCTTTTATGCATTGATTCATGACCCATGTATTCAGATCCATATCTAATGTATTCGTTGTGCAATTTCTTACTTTTGATTGAATTACCAACAAGTTTTGCTTAAAAGATTTATCACATAAATAACACCATACCTTGATAGACAACTGTTGAGTCAAAACCACCGAGCCGAACTACATAAGTAGTAAAATTTTAAAAAGTTTCATTCTTTGTTTTTTCTGATTGAGCATCAATCATTCTCATCATGAGATAAGCTGCTCCTCAAATAATCACAGTTTGTCATCAAACCCGTCCCTCTGACACACATTCGGAAATCCGATCAACTCCCTACAATCTCCTGTAAAGCTCATGTAAAGACAGTGAACATGTAGCAGCATGGAGGGTGGAAGGGGGCATGTTCTTCAGAGCCAGCTCGGATTCTTCTCCTGTTCTCTTTGAGCCCGCTGATTAGCTCAGTTTGTCATAAAACCATGATAGAGACCAGAATTAGAAGGGATAATAGAAGGATGGACTCCTTTCCTTCTTTCCTGATAAGTGAAATATTTCCCTCAGTTTCTCTCTCTCACACACACACACACCCCCACACACACACACACTCCCATGCACGCAGAGCTGATAGCAACTTTTCATGCTCTTTTCAAAAGTGTGGAATTGGATTTTTAATCTTGTATTGAGTGTGGTCCATTTGCTCGTGGCGGGCTACTTCCAAACATGTTGCATTAGAAAAAGGTCACCACCTTCAGTTGACAACAATGTGTGGTTAGGATAGGAGTCTGACGGCAACATTCTTTGCAGTTCTTACTCTCCCCTACCACCTCAATGCTCTTGCAGGTCTGTGTCGGCTCTTTGAACCCCCTTAAAATCAGGTGTGAGTCAGAAAAAAACACATCAACCTTTTGCAAGAATTTTTCACTTTCTTCTTATGAGTTACGGCCAGTTGGTTTTGAACACAGTTAGGTTGAGGTGTGGACTGTGACTGTACTGGCTTTGAGTTTGCTCTTGTTGGTAGTTTTAAGCAATTTTGTTTTAAGTCCTACCTGTAGCTCACCCAATCCAGGCAATCCCGTCTGCCACCCAGACCAGGCCCAGCAATACTGCGGCAGGGGCCCAGAATGCCAAAGTGCAGGGAGGCACAGGAGCACAGTGAGTGCAAGCTCCAGCCCAGCCAGAATAATAGCCCCCCCTACCGCACCCGGGGGCCCAGTACAGGGTCCCGCGCCAGGAGAGAACTCCCAGCCCCAGACGAGCAGCCCACCACCACCCAGAAGTTCTGAGCATCCCCCAACCTTGGGCACGAGCCAGGGCTCCCCAAGGGAGACCCGCCTCATGATCCAGGCAGCCACCGGGTCAAAACTGGTTTGACTACACAACCCAGAAGTGGACATTTTTGAGAGGCCTGGTTCTCGAGGGCAAAGACCAGAACCCGCACCACAGGGACACAGACATCCCCAGACTCAGATGTGATGTAATCCCTGGCTCTTGCCAGAGAACTCAGGGATCCCTCTCCCTGAATGGAGAGAGGGTTGCTGGACCCGCAAAGCCAGCACCCAAGGGACATGGCCACCGTTGCCGAGGGGTAGGTTTCCCCCACCAGGGAGGGAGTACGGGACAGAAGATCAGAGGTCCCACCTGATGACGGTCCCACCTGATGACGCTTCGAAGATAAAAGAAACATTCGCTAAACAGAACATTGTTCTCATCATTTCAATAATTCCTGAAATTTGCATTTGGTGTCTGCATTTCTTTTCTAAATTTCCAGCAAAATTAACCCATTAGCCATCACCATTCTGACTGTTATGCCGGCCTCCAATAGACACCTGTATCTAATAGATGCCGGCCTGGCTGCCACATTTTTAGAATAAACACTGGGGCTACTATTGGAAGATATACAGTAATCCATTTTGGTGTCACTCAGATGGTGGAGTCTATCCCAGCCACCGTAGTCCACAGTCAGAAAATTAAATACAACAATATAGAATTGCAGAGGAAGTGTTCCTTTTTTGGTTTTTGAGCGTCAAACTGTTGGAATCTGTTATGTCATACAGAAAGATGTGCTTGATAAAGTTTATCATCTTTGGCAGTTAGGTCCTGGGCTGATGATTCTACTGAACAGAACCTTTGACTCTACATGACAACTAGACTGAGCAACCCGTAAATCGGGGTAGGTTGTCTCAAAGCTCTTGGGGTTGGTGTCACATGCCAATCATCCCTTACGATCTTTTTTTACCAACTGTGGGTGTGCTGGCAGTTATATCTTACATAAATAATTACAGACATTAGTGACAACTGACTGAATGAAGCACAACCTGTACTGTTGAGGGTTTTCTGCTTTATGTTACAGTTTTTTTCTTTAGATGATGGTTTTCCTATATGTTTTAATAGGTCATCTTTTAAAATCCCAATTCGTATGAACAATATCAATATTTTTAAGAATATTGGAGATGAAGACTTTTTCAGGCTGTTTGTTTTTGTTTGTTGTATGAGAAAATAAAAAATACAAGATTAGGCTTTATTTACCAAAACACAGAAAACAATTAAAAAAACGGATTCCCTCCCTCATTATGTAAACACGAGGGGTGTAGATGAGGACTATCATAGGCTTGGTATTTGTATTAAAACATTTTTGCTGTTTCTAGCAAAAAACACAAAAATATTACACATACTCATTTAACATCCTATTTCATCACTGAAACACAATTGAACTTCTATAGGAACAACCCCACACTCTTAGACAACCAGGGGTTGGTTGTTCCAATTATCAGAATTGTATCGATTTGATTGTTTATTAATTCTTGTGATGAAGACCTTTAAACATAAAAGAGATTCATATTTAAAGTCAAGACGACAAGCTTTCATTACATGCAGGAATTACAGCTGGAAGATTTTTTGAAGCTTTTTGAAGACAAGCTATGCATAGTTAAGTAAAAAAAAATTGACAACCAACCCCAGTCTCCCCTATAAATTGGCCAATCAGATGCCTCAACAAAAGTAAGTGGTGACTGATGGGCTCCACATCCAACGTTTCAAATGTTTGACTGACAGATTTGGTGTAACCTATTTTCAAATAGTAGGTGTGTGCACATCCAAGCTCACTCCTAATCGGCAAGATTGGTTATCATAGAAACATTAATTCAGACCGACTAGGACCAATCACTGTTTACTGATGACGTCTGGGTCTAACATGGAGGCTTCTGTATTAAGAAAAAATGGTGCATGAATTATATTCATTTGGTTGCAGCCAGAAGTAAACCAATTCTCGAGTGCAGACAAAAAAAACAAAGGTTCGCCAGTTCTTATAATCAGTCACTGAGTAGAACACAGATCTAAAAATGACGATGATCACCAGTTTTTTATTGGACACATGATAATCTGTTTCCTGATTGTCTTTTGTTGCATCCACACATAGGAGATTGATGTATGCACTAGCAGTTTGTAATTATCTGTGCTTTTTAAAGGTTTATCACTGAGCTGATAAGACTGAATACAGAGACACTGGGTTGACTTGTGTTGATGTTCTCTAAACCCCTCTGGGATTAACATGCAGAGCTTGAGTTTGCCACAAAAGCCTGTAGTCCAGCCAATTCTGTGTCATAAGCAGCCCCTCAGAACAGTTCATTTCTTGTGCCCTCAAACCACAACTGAGCTGAAATTGCTGTTGAGTGGAAAAAGATGTGTGATTGCGGGGGAGTTGGGGGTTGGACATGGATGGGGAGGTGGGGCGGTGGGGAGTGGGGGGTCAGCTCACCGCAGCTCAAAATGCAGAAATAACATGGGAACACGGAAATCTAAAATTTCATGAATACGTGACTCCCCCCTGCAGTGTGTGCTCAATCTCTGAGTACTGCGGCTCAATCTTACCCTGCAACACAGCGCCTAATACAGGTCACACGGCTTCAGGATATCAGCTTCAATTGTTGCGTTTTTTGTTTTTTTTACTAATCAAAGATGCAACTCGCAACTCTCAAAGTGCTTTCCATTCAGTGCTGCTGTGATTGCTTCAAAAACCTAGTATGTTCTTCAGCCTGGCTCTCTCTGTTGAAATTTCCAGAATAGATGTTAGTGTTTTGTCTGCAGGACTGGAACTAACATGACCTGCATTCACTCATTAAGATGTCATACAGTTTAAGGTTTAGGAAGAATTTGCAGACGAGGAGACTCCAGTGGAATGTCAAAACTTTTGTTGCAAAATGGTTTAGTTTTACATTTAAATTCTGAGAGTGAACCAAACAGCGCAACTACTGTAATTTATTTTTAACCATAAGGCACTTTTGAAATCCTTAAGTTTTCTCAAAAATCTACAGTCCACCTTAAATAGGATTTCTGATTGTGCTGACTGACCTGAAACCGATTTTCTGTGGTAAACTGTGCTTAAAAATAAATCAATGACTTTGATAAACTGTGCTATTTGATGGATTGTTTGAGCATTGTGGGTATTGTAGGAACCTGGCGGAATTTACAAAATGTGCTTTAACACAAGAACTGAAAAAGTGTATTGCTTTGAATTTGTTGTCATTATTGTTAATGAATTAAATAAAGTTTGACTTAAAAAAACTTCACATAAACCCCTTTGATCAATCAACTGCCTCTTGGACCCTCCAAGCATTCTGGGTGGTGTAGTCAAACCACTTTTGACTCTTGTTTCGTTTCATGCACCTTAACATCTGGTGCGTCATATGATAAAAAAAAAATACTGTACTTGAATTCTCCTGCTCAGAATCAGTAAGTTTTGTTATAATTAGAACAACTGACTGTTTAATTCATACAAATGCTAAACCAGCCAGGAAAAAAAGAGAAAAGTAAAAAGAAGAGAAGACCTGGCTGCGAAGTGTTTATATGCTGATAAGTAATCAAACGTGGTAAGATAGATAGCTAGATAGATGCTTAATAGAGGAACTAGAAATAACTCATTGATGAGTAAATATTGAAAGAGAGACCATTTATCATCTGTACCACTGGTAGAATTTGTATTTAAGACTAAAAATCAACAACTAAGCTCAAGAAAGACAAGAATTGGTGTAAGAAACCATTTGTTTGCTTTTTCCCCCCCTTCGTTTTTAAAGATTTTGGACGTAGTTTTGTCATTTTCCATAGGACATTGACCACACAAGAGCACTTCCTGGAACAGTGTGTAAAGGTGGGAGTGCAGAAGTAAGCATGCTGTGGTGTGAAAAGGGGGGTGCAAAGCAAAAAGCCTTTTTGGTGAAAGGTCAGGATGAGCTTTTCTCTCCCACAGGATTCTGTGTCTCACTGAGGGAATAAACAAAGGCTGCCGCTCAAGTGACTCATCTTTTTAAAAGGAGATTAATTTCTTCTTTTCCTTCAGTCATCACCTGTTGCTCCATCTAGACAAATAATCAAATAATAGTGCTCTCTTCCTGATTATTATGTATATGCTCGCAAAAAGGCAAAAGTGTGTTATATATAATATATATAATTGACACACTTTTTATAGTTTGCTGCTGTACAGGTGTTGAAGCCAGATAATGCCTGGATGGATGACAGGTTTACTGACTGAGCTTTAACTTATCCGAAAAGTCCAAAAACAAGATACAATCCCAGACTTTAGGCCCAAAATGGATGACCTCTGTCACAAGAGGAAGCACCTATTAAAGCAAGATGTTCAAGACTCCCCACTGGTGACCTTTTCCCCCACCCACCTTGTGGGATTTCAAAGAAAGCAGCAGAAACAGACGCGTCGCTGGCTTGTGATTGAACATCCTCCATCCAGCAGTTTCTGCTTCTAACACCTTCTTCAACACGAAGGTCCTTTTCTTTTTCACACCACTGGCTGTTAACGACCTCAGATCAATAAGGAATTCAAAGCTCTCGAGTGCAGACATAAACCAAAAGCTGCGCCATGTTTTATAAAGAAATGTTTGCAACAACAGAACATTTCCTAAAATGTTGGTAATAAGAAGACACGACACTGACAGGAGCTTTGAAGGCTAGAATGGAATTAAGTGGATTGCGGGTGAAAAATAATCAACAGTCTTATGTCAGAGACTGGGAGCCTCTTTAAGAAAAGAATAGTGAAACCCTAACACATAGCAGCACTTGATGTTGTGAAAATTGGATGTGGCCTTGCTGGCGGAATGATAGTCATTACGAGCAACACGAGTGTGAGTGTTCGTCTCTGCTGGCGACTTTGACAGGAGCTTTGTGATCAGGAATATTGCAGAGGAAGTAGGTCGGCTGAAGGAAGCAAAAGCTATTTATCCCCAAATGTTTGAGGGAAATTTCAGAAAAAACAGAAAAACCAAAGCCTGGAATAAACTGAGGGGATAAAAGACAATGAAAGACAGGAGAAGAGTTTCTCTTTATTCTCTTACAGAATAAGAAATGAAGAACAAAACAATTAAAAAAAACTTTTTTTTTATTCATGTTTTGCATTTGAAATCTAAATTTGTGTTTTTCAGTTATTGCTTCGACTGTAAAGTCAGGGCGGACTTTCATTATTTTGCATAAAAGCTATGGCATTTCATGGCTGCCATTAATTGAACGAGCTATTATTAAGGAGATGTAAAAAAAAAAAAAAACAAAAAAAAAAAATTAAGGAGATGTATTCACAAACTGAGTGAGCAAACCTTAAAACTGCGCAAACGCAGTGCTAACCAAGTGACCCCGCATTTTACAGCTGTACGGTTGCAATCCTTACTGAGCAGCGCTCCTGCGCGCTCGCTGGGTTTGCGAACAGTATTCAGGGTGTGTGTTTGTCAGTTGGGGACGGTAAACCTTTCCGGTTGATCTGACTGAATGTCAAATCCGGCGAGGCAGCGGTGCGGGGACCTTTATTTTTAGAGGCTTTAATAGAAAAAAGATCAGCTGATGTAGTGTGGATTAAAACACTAACGAACTGCCAAGATCAATGTAAAAAAGTGCGGCAGATTTTTTTTGTGCTGTAAGTTTTCTTATGTAAAATTCACTTTATTGGGTAAATATACATGTGCACTTTGGTTAGCTCGAGACAGAGCTACTACACCACTCAAAGTACAGGAAGCGTCTGTTAGCATGTGGTTAACAAAGGCTAACAATGGAGCAGCGTCTAACTGTTGTTTATCTAATGTTGATCATTTTCCTTCATTACATAAGCTTTACCTCTTTCGGGTCTGTCATTTCGAAGACCTGGGACGAAGATCGCGGGGTAACAAAAATCAAAAGTTAAGTGAGACTCTTATGTAACTAACGAACAAACAGATGTAACTGTATGTATTAAAAAACAAAAATGAAAAAAAAGGTTTTTAATGAAACAAAATTTAAAACCAATAATTAAAAATGTAGCAGTAAAACAAAGTTTTATTTTATACTAACATGGTTGAGTGCAGTTGTGAAATGCAAGGTCACTTGGTTGTCATTGCGCTTTCGCAGTTGTAAGGTTTCGGTCACTCAGTTCCTGAATACACTCGCTCAGTTATCTTTGCGCTTGTTCAATTAATGGCAGCCTTGAAACGCCATAAAAATCTCATGAGTTGTTCCATGTTTTCGAAAAAAATTTATTTACTAAACTGATGTAAAAGTGGCACCCCTTGAAGTACCTTTACAGGATCCAACTTTTTCCTTAAACTTGAGTAGATTTATGATCACAAACCAGTACACTGTTACATTTTATTTAGTTACTTTTTTTTCGGATACAGGCACACTCGGGAGCCGTTCAGTGGTTTGATGAGGATGATGAAAATATTTTATTTAGGATATATAATTTAAAGGAAAGTTAGGATGAGAAAAAAAGGAATGTTTAAAAGGGAAAAAGACAAAGTAAAAGCCTCATAAACTCTCACCCCCCTTGCCATAGCCCAGATTTATTACAGTGTTCCCACTATCCACTACAGTTCTGTTCCCTCTCTAATAAGTACACATTCTGTTTCAGATACCCATAAACACATATAGATAAATATACACAAAGAAACAAATACACATGGAAACATCCGGCACACATTTGTTATATATAAGCACTATTTTGGTTTTATTCCCCAAAACACCCAAATGGATCCCCATACAACTCAAATTTATAGGTTTAAACATTAGGTGTTTACCAATTATTATTTCATCAATCCAGATTGATCTGCTGTAACATATCATTGTTGCAGCACTAAGAAATATCTACAGATAAATCACAGTTAATTTAGGCTGTGTATGCTTCAACCACTCAATCCCTCCCCTTAATGCTGAGAGCCAAGCCCAGAAGCTTTGACTCTCCTTTTTAGTGGCATTTGTCGATTTGGTATGATTTCTCTGGGGATTTGAACCTGCAACCTACCAGTCTCAGGCTGGACACTCCACCACCAACCCAGCATCATATTCAAAAAGCAGATTAACCCCATGTTGAAGATGCAAAGCTTTTGAAGTCACTGATAACCAAAAGAAAAAAATGGTCTTCAGCTGGGATTGTGATCTTGTTGGGAAGCTCAGGCCAGCGCCTCAGAGCGAGGAACTAAACATCAGTTTATTCAAAGCATCGGCCTCATTTAGCATTAACTGTAATGGGCCCAGGGTATGGCATGGAACCGCTTGAGCTGACAGACATTCTCACGCCTGGAGCAAATATGGCAGATGCGTTTCCATCTCGGCAGCCTGTGATCTCTCTGTGCCTCCAAGTTTCGCTAATTAAAATCCTAAATTGTAAATAATTTGAATAAACACAGAAAATAAAATCAAACTGGAGCAGTTGTGAGGAAACGGTTATTTTGCAAAGGGTTTGAGGAAGAAATAAACCCAAGACGTTAAAGTCTTTATGATGTTTTCCTCTGGATTTACTTTGATTTTGACTTTTTCTTCCCTTTCCAGTCCTTCTTTAAAGTCCCACTCCAATTATCTTTTGATCTATTTTCTAAGTGTTCCCAGTGGTCTTTTAATAATAATCATGCTATTTTTAGCCAAATTAATTAAACGTGTTGTTTTCTAGGACAATGTTTCTGCAGAGCGGCAGTAGTTATTTAGAAATGTGCCTCTTAGTTCTAGAGGGGACTCTTCGGAAGGGGACAAGGATTGCTCCTCACCATCATCTATAACTGAGTTATCTGTTTACACACTCTAGCTCATAGCCCCCCATAACCTAATATTACCAAAAAATGGCGAGCAATACTGGAGCTATCAAGCTTTACATTTTTTAGCCACTTGCCAGCTCAGTTGAGGAAAACAAAGATGTACGGAGTGGAGCAGGGAGTTCGTGCCTTGTCATTGTAGGTCTTACGTCACATCTACATGCTTTTTCCAACAGCATTTTTTCAGAAATACAATTGTATGTTTATTTTTATTTGATATATGTCCTCCATCATCAGAAAAGGGCACAGGGGCATGTTAAAACACCAAAAACATAATAATTTTCACCAAAGAGGGTCTATCTGCCCTGTAACAGTTGGTGTAACAGCTTTATGTCTTCTGAGCGATTCATTGGGGTTTGTGGTTTCAGCCTCATCTGCTGTTGTGTTTGGGCCCAGGTATTCTGTCACTTAAAGAGTCTGCGCTGCCAAAATCCTTCAATTTGACATTTTTTTTCATGTCAGACAAATAAAACTCCGGAGGGGTGTGACTGCAACTGTGTACATGGTCCCCAATTGCAGCCATTGCAACTCTGGAGGGTTGTGGCTGCAAATAGTTTTGGGAAAGGAACAAAAAAGGAATTCGCAGAGAATTATATGCAAAAAACAGAGGGTGAATCCATTAAAAAGGCCTGCTTTTCCTGCAAAATCCAGGATTATAAGTCACACAGCCTGAAGAGGATGACAACAGGAACGTCTGTGTGCAAACGAAGCCCACAGCAAAAGATAAATTACGTATTTATAAACTTTCAAGATGGTTTTACTCTTCTGATAATAAATGTCTTCCATAGGCACCAAGGTCATGCACAACTCCAACCTGTTAACTTCAGACAGAAAACTCCACTCACTTTCGTGTTTTCCCTGAATAATAATGGTTCTTGGGAGATTTGCATCCATCTTGATCCAACAGTGGTCTCAAATTAAATTGTGTTGATGACCAAATTTTCTTCATCTTCTGCTTCTCTGAAGGTTTGAACTCCCATGAAGGGGAAGAACTGACCTTATATCTGCCAAGGCAACAGCCCAAAAACTGACCCTCACAGGCTTTTACAGTTAATAACTTAAAGTTGAGGATTTAGAGGAAGAACAGACTTTAAAGGGAATGTCAGGATGGTTCTCCTGACAGAGAACATGGCGGCAGAAGCAAAGAGTGCAAAACAAAATAAAACGCCTCAAAGAACCAAGGTGGATGTCACATTTACGACCGTATTTAACCTCATGATGGTGGATTAAAAGCTCTGACTGTGGAGGCACAGTGGTGGGTGCATGGTCATGTGGACCACTGTTGCAGAGACTGTCCTAAGCTTCTTACAGCATCAACAGCCTTTCTAAACATCCAGATTGGTAAACTGCTTTATTGGGACTTATGCAGGTGTCTGTCAGGAAACCAAAGCAGTAGCTGAGTGTAGAAATGGCTAAAGGACACTCAAGTTAATATGCAGAAGTGCTTTAAAGACAAAATCCAGAAATCTGGTACATGATGTTTACCTCTATGATTTGAATTTGTCGTTGCTGCTAAAGAGTGAAGCCTCACTTTGAAGGGTGGAGGAGGTTTTGTGTCTTGCACAGACTTCATAATAATAAATAATATTGTGTTGTGAAGAAACAAAGAAGTTGCTGAATCTGCTCAGCTTTGGGTCAAACATCTTTACGGCAAATACGAGTCATTAGTAAAGTATGGAGTATATACTGTATGTGGTCATTTTTGCTTTTTCAGATTAACATTTTGTGACTGTTCTCCACATCGGTGCCCCGTGAGGACTCTTATTGCATTTCAATGAGCTCAATTTGCAACCAAAAAAGAAAAAGAACCACCAGCAGTTCCTCATACGGCAGATCTATTGTCCCTGCTTTTCTTTTAAGTTTTAGAGAAAAAGAGAATGCCAATCCCAGACTGTAAAGATTATATCTCAGATGAAATCAGAGGACAAAAATACACTTTCAGAATAGATTTCTGAATCATTACAGGCGATAAAATCTGCTATCTTAAAGACAAATGGTCATACTTCACCTCTTTCTAAATGAATCATTCATGACCTTTATGAGGCCAAACAAAAGACTTTGTTGCCCAAATCTTTTACTCATTATGGAAACAAACCTGATTTACGTCCATTAAAACTGAATGTAAAGAGAAATTCAGCTGCTATGCTCAGAAATTAAAAGTTAATGTGGAAAAATAATACGTTGCAGAATTAGAAAAGACAGAAAAGTTTCAGAAATCAGAGAAATTCTCTTGATAATCTGCTGATTATCACTATCTTCTCAGATCCTACTGGCCACTCATGGTCTGAATATTTCTCAGTACATTGTAACATAAAAACACTCAATGTTTCATGTCAATAATTTTGTTCTTGACTGCAAAAATGTTCCCATGGAGCAAATACAAGTCTTGTTGGTTTATTCGTGTTGTTCATTTTTGACATGTTCAAGACTCTACAACCATATCACATTTACCACGTGTTTATTGCTATTGTTATTCTGCAACAATAAAAGACATTTTTAAACTTCTTTGTGTAAATGGGATAATGGGACTGGGACTTTAAAGCGCTTGGACCTTCAAGAGGGGTAGAGAAGCGCTTGACAGGTATTCGCCATTTAACTAATTCGAGTCTCTGATTGGTCAAAGTTCAAGTGGTTTAAGTTTCACATTTAATTGCCAAGCATTTTGTACGTAACGTCCCAAAATTGACGTAAAAACTTGCTTAGTGACTCGAGAGTTTTGACCGAGGAAACCCAAAGCATACATATTTATGCGCATTTCCATAGACTTCTCATTGGAAGTGGCCGCGTGAAAATGTGTTTCCGAACCTGGTATGAACGTGGCATAATAGTGTGAATGAGCTGCAGCTTTAAACATTTTTGGAAAAAGCCAAAGCAAATCAAAAATATTTCAGTCAAAAAAGACCCCAAGATTTCCTGCATCTGCATCCAGGCTTTAATCTGGTGCTCTTTATACTGATTTTCTTTTCCATCTCTGCTTGACTGAAGTCCAGGTCTGTAGCAACACAAAAAAAGCAAAAATCACCTCAGCCTGTTTCCAGCTGTGTTTAATGAAATGATGCTGCATTGTTCTCAGGTCTGCAGCCTCTTGGATTCCTAATCAAACTAGTGTCAACGCTGAACACACTATTACATTTGAAGCATCCGCTGCTATATCACGAACAGCTGTAATATAGACAGGTGCTGCTATTATCAGAAAGTGCGCCCCTCTGCTCTCTGGACACACACAATGCACATGCTCCTTTTCATGGAGCAGCCTCTGACATTAGTCCCATAATTAGAGCTACTAATTACACAGTATTTTCAGAAACTGAATGTATTTAATCTGCGCGTTTGTGGCAGCAGAACACATCAGCTGTTTGAAGGCAGCAGCAATCCCTCCTCTGGGTTTAACGGCTCCGTCAATGTTCAAAATATACAATATTTACAGAGGCCAGTCCCAACCTGAATACGTCTGCCACTCTTTGCCAAGTTCGCTTGCAGTCAGACATGATATGAGCCATTTTTGAGGAATCTGGGTCAGGGGAAGCCATGCGGAGCTGAAAGATGAGTACCGAGGCAATCACACACAGGCGCTCCTCTGTGCAGACAGAAGAGCAAGCAGATGAGAGGTACTCATGCAGAGGTAGAAACACCTACATCTGTATATGTCTGTGCATGAAATACATGACTGCTATGTGCAGCAGCCGCCATTATCACCACCATCAGCGGAAGGACACAGAGGTCTTTGAGAATGAAAGGGTCCGGCTCACATACAACTGGATCTGTGCTTGTAAAGATCCTCCATTCACAAGCGGAGTCCATTGATAGACCAAAGATCAGGCAGATAATGATGAGAGCGTCATGTTTGTCTTTTGTGAGGATTGTCTGAACATAATGATGCAGAGTTTCCGAAGCAACACTGGAATCTCATTAGGTGCAGACAATGGAGCTGTGCTGCTATTGACAGGTGAATTAAAAAGATGTGAATGAGATAATGAGGTTCAAATGTTCATTGACAAAAGGACAAAGGGACTGAGGAACAGAACACAATAATTGTGCGATAAAGAGGCTTGTTTAGCTGAGAAAATTTCATAAAAGAATAATTTCAGCATCACCCCTCCCTTTCTATTATTTATTCATCCATCCATCTTCTTCCGCCTGGTACCGCCTGTCGATCTCACGCTCCGATCTTCCCTCACTCATGAACAAGACCCCAAGATATAAACTTCTTCACCTGGGGCAGGAGGACTCCACTAACCTAGAGAGGGCAAACTACCTATTACTTGTTTGACACATAAATATATCACCTATATAATGTTTTTTTTAATGTCTGATTGTTGTTTTTTTTTTACATCACGTTTTGATAAGTCGTCTTTCCAGTTAATGAAAGCTTTTAACGCAGAATAAACCAAAGATGATGCATTTCTGATCCTTTAATTTCCTTTCAGATTCTGCAATATTTAAATGGTGAAATGGTTGGGTCTTAATTTTTATTTTTATGGGAAGCTTTATCATGCAATGTTTAGAAAATCCTAGATAATAGATAATAAAATCTTTTCAATAGGAAAATTTGAGCCAGCCAAAATTTGAGTTTTTCAAAAGGAAAATAATCTTATCAATAAAGTTTTTTTAAAGAAAATAATCTCGGTCAAAGAAAACATCTTACTGACTGGAATTTCTATGTTTCTTTGAACAAGATTTCTTGTTTGGACCATTTTTTGTTTTACCTTGTTGACAGATTTCTTTGCTTATTTAAAGGAAATCTGCCAATTGAATAAACATGTTTGACTTCTCTCTAAGGTGTTTGTTTTTGCAGTGAGGACAAAGAAAAATTTAGAGTGCAATTACCGGCAAGTCTCAGAATGTGCAGAAAATCAAACTTCCTACAAAAAGGTTGCTTTTCAAATCAGAGAACCTTTTTCTTCCAGTGAGGCAAATGCCAGCCCACACCATGACACTGCCTCCACCAAAAGATGCTCCTGTAAACAGTCATCATGGCAGCTTTCTCTGTTTTTTCTCCACACGTCTACTCTCGAATCTCACAAGCTGCCATTGGCAGAATCTGGGCTCATGGATTAAGTTTGGAGGTGTGGTCACACCAAACCTCACTACGACTTGGTTTGCCGGACATCACCTTGAAGACTCCCTCTTGCATGGACTTGATGTAGATCAGTAAACCGCGCAGATTCCTGGAGCAGACACGTTCTGACCATCATAGGAAAGTCCTTTCTCTGAGGTGCAGCTGCTCAGGTGCAAAAAAAACCTGGATAATTCTTCACAAATGCATGTTCTTCACATATGTGGCAGCCTTAAAACAGAAACAAACTTTGGATAATTTTTTATTGAGAGGGATTGTTACAGCAAGAAAATTATCTTCTCCAATAGACCTTATTCTTCGTGGGTACAGCTTTATTTAATAACAGATTTTTTTTTTAAATAATTATGTGCGTACCTGCGTGAACTTAATACATTCTCCTGTTTTTTTAGTTTATTTTGTCATTTTTTATTCTTGACATTCTAGAGCTTATCTGAAGGTAAATTCGGTAACACTTTATATTAAGATTCTTTAAAAAGCTTTGTTAACACATTAACAAACATTATAAATGAATTTATAGGGTGTTAGTAAGACATTTATTAGTACAATAAGTCTAATAAGGTTTATTAAATTACTTTAACACATTTACAAGCATTATTATTGGGATGTTTTTAAGATGATAATGATGCATTTATTGACATTATAGGTGCCTAACAAATGTGTCAGTGTTAATAAGCTTAAAAAGATTTATTAACAACCTTTGTTAACAAATTAAGAAGTATTATTATTGTTTGGGGTTCTACTAAGATATTTATTAGCATTATAGATGCCTGACACAAGCCTAAGTGTACATAAACTTAATAAGTTTTATTGACTAACTTAACAAATTAATAGGCTTTATTAATGTGTCAGATGCTTAAGATATTTATTAGCATTATAGATGTTTTGCAAATACCAGAAAGTGTTATTAAGATTTATTAACATCTAAAGTCAGACCATTGTCTTCTAAATCCATATTACTAAACTGCTTATAAGCTTTACAAATGTATTAATTAACTTTGTTAATAGTTTATTAATTGTTTTGCAGCACCTCATCTAAAGTGAGGACAGTTTTTACCACAAACAACCGCATAAAGATTGTAAAAAGAACTTTATAACATTAAAACAAAATAAACATACAAAAATCTTTCTTTAAAAAGATATATAATAATTTAATTCAGACAAAAAAAAACATATAGACTGGTGTTGGTGACTGTAGCATCATAGCTAATAGGATAAGGTATTAGCATCTATCCTGAGTGAAACATTCATTGCAAATCCAATCACCAGGAGACAATTCTCTGCATTCAATGCCAACTGCATTCAACCACTGTTGCCTTGCTTCAAAGTCCACAAGAAAGTTGCTCAAGCCAGTAATTTTTGAAGAACGAACACAATAAACCTACAGGAGCCATGCTAAAGCTAACACGCTAACCTGCCCATCTTTAATTCTGAAAGGAATCAAAGATGGGCAGGTTAACTAATCTCACCATTGGCTAATGAATCTGTCAATCAAACTCATCAGCAAAACAGGCATGCTCGCTTTCAGCCAATAGAATGGCCTCTTAGAATTTGCTTTCACATATGTGATGAAAAAGCCCCGCCCATCTCTCATTCTGTACCGGTCGGTCGTTAGCGTGTTAGCTTTAGCATGGCTCCTGTAGGTTTATTCCTTCGGTCTTCAAAAATTACTGGCTTGTGCAACTTTCTAGTCAGTGGACTTTGAAGCAATGCAACAGTGGTTGAATGCAGTTGGCATTAAATCCAGAGAATTTTCTCCTGGTGATTGGATTTACAATGAATGTTTCACTCAGGATAGATGCTAATACTTTATCCT
This sequence comes from Oryzias latipes, assembly GCF_053564925.1. Taxonomy (NCBI): domain Eukaryota; kingdom Metazoa; phylum Chordata; class Actinopteri; order Beloniformes; family Adrianichthyidae; genus Oryzias; species Oryzias latipes. The sequence continues at coordinate 13,459,659 of NC_136249.1, read as the reverse complement.
TAGCTATGATGCTAGTCATCCAACACCAGTCTATATGTTTTTTTTTTGCTTTTGAAAATTTGTCTTAATTAAATTATTATATCTCTTTTTACAGAAAGATTTGAGTATGTTTATTTTGTTTTAATGTTATAAAGTTCTTTTTACAATCTTTATGCGGTTGTTTGTGGTAAAAACTGTCCTCACTTTAGATGAGGTGCTGCAAAACAATTAATAAACTGTTAACAAAGTTAATTAATACATCTGTAAAGCTTATAAGCAGTTTAGTAATATGGATTTAGAAGACAATGGTCTGACTTTAGATGTTAATAAATCTTATTAACACTTTCTGGTATTTGCAAGACATCTATAATGCTAATAAATATCTTTAATTTGTTAAGTTAGTCAATAAAACTTAAGTTTATGAACACTTAGGCTTGTGTCAGGCATCTATAATGTTAATAAATATCTTACTAGAACCCCAAACAATAATAATACTTCTTAATTTGTTAACAAATGTTGTTAATAAATCTTATTAAGCTTATTAACACTGACACATTTGTTAGGCACCTATAATGTCAATAAATACATCATTATCATCTTAAAAAATCCTAATAATAATGCTTGTAAATGTGTTAACTAAGTAATTTAAAAAACCTTTTTAGACTTATTGTACTAATAAATGTCTTACTAACACCCTATGAATTCATTTATAATGCTTATTAATGCATTAACAAAGCTTGTTAAGGAATCTTAATATAAAGTGTTACCGTAAATTCAATTATTAGTATTTGTTGTAACCTTTTTTCTTGACAAAGAAGGTCAATTAGGAAAAACCAGTTAAACTTAGATCAAAACCAGGGATTTGTCATTGAAGATTGAGCTGTACAATCAATTATGCTTGTGATCACTAATTAGACTCCTGTTTTGGCTGCAGGCGGACAATGCAAATGAAATCGCTCAACATGTGACATGAAATCAGTCATGACCGGTTGGAGGTTAAAACTTGATTGGAGAACCTGAAAAATCAACAGGAGGATCTCTGCTCCTGAGATGATGATGAGGTTCTATGCTCTGACAATTTTTGATTACTAAAAATATCACCCTTTCTTTCGCAATCAAGACTCATTCTCTGCTGGGACAGATACGTCTATCTCTATCTACTATTTGTCTATCTCTATAAAAGGAAACAAATTTTGCAAGTTTTAGATTAATAAATCTCCCTTAATCTCGACTTTGTGTGACAACACCACAGTGCATCTTCACCATGTGTCCCCTCAGGTAGACAAGACTATTAAATCACCATTTGTGCTCATTAAGTCGCCTCATTAAATAAAATGTCATCAAATGTCCTTAAATAACAGTCTCATAAAAGGACTTATTTTAAAAAAGTTTGCTCATTAAATTGTGCTAACTTTTACAGATTAATACAAGATTTGGCAATTTGGTCCTCTTACTCATTCAAAACACCCTTTTACCTCTCCACAATGGGGTTAGTTCGTTTAAATGTCTCACATGTATTCATTCTTTTGATCGCATTTTGATTTAAATCCAGTGTTACTACATTTTTGAAAACTTGGACCCAGCGCAAAAACTCCATGACTTGGGTATATTTACATTCTGCAAAAGAGGTCATACAGTGTGAAGCAGAATGCATAATAAATGTACACTCATCGCACAAGTTGTCGAGTAAACACAATGGATTGACTGCCAAAAGAAGCACAGACAGGGCAGCTGTTGTCTTATGTAATTCATACCAGTCTGCATGTTGGCTCCTTAAGCCACAGCCCTATCGACCCATATGGTCAGTTTAAACAGTGCACTTATTACTGCTGTTGCAAAAATTGCGCACAGGTACTTTGCATATTTTTTTGCTAAAAATTACTTTGTGGTACAGAGTTTCTGAGATAAGTGTAGACTTTGGTTTGATTTCGTCTGAAATGTTTTACTGTAATGGTAACTCTGTCTTAAAAGCCACATTCCATGATTTGGGGCACTGAGGCTCCTGCCCAGGACTGACACCTGAACCACATTGGACCGGACACTTTTGAGGTCTCCTGCAGGTGGTGGGCCCTTAAGGGAGTCATCCTATGTCATCCCTTATGCCTGTGGGATGAACCCCGTCTGCCTGTGAGGCCCAGGCCCAGGGTAGGGCCCCAGTGGTAGCAATCTATGCTCCGTAATCAAATCTTGTGCAACTCATAAGGGGTTCTGAACTCTAAACTCATTGGTTGATCAATGTTCCATTACACAACTGTTTTCACGACCAAATAACAAAGTCCTGATTACAAGCAGCACAAATTAGTTTCCTCCACAGGTAACCTGAGCACTTTCTTAGATATAGGGTGCCCTGTCTCCTTTTCCTCTCCAGAGAGAACCCAGCTGTGGTGGCTCGGGCAATTGGTCTGGATGCCTCCTGGACGCCTCCCTGAAGAGGTGTTCGGGCATGGCCCACTGGGATGAGACTCCGGGGAAGACTCAGGACAAACTGGAGAGACTAAGTCTTTCAGCTGGCCTATAGGAACGCCTCTGTATCCCCCCAGAGAAACTGAAAGAAATAGCTCGGGTGAGGGAAGTCTGGGTATTTTTCCTTAGACTGCTGCCCCCATGACCCAGCCCTGGAAGAGTGAAACAAAATGGATTGATGGTAATTTTGTCCTGAACATTAATGGATGACAAACGCCCTATTTTAATTGATGACACTGAACACACTGCCCTGAGGTACACCCGGAATCCGATCCCTATCTATTTAGATTAATTCTTTCACACAAAGCAACTTTTAAAAGGCACAAAAACAATAATGTTGCCTTTGAAGGGATAAAAAAAACGATGCATAGCACAAACCGACCCCCTTTTTTCCTTTGAGGCACTATCCATCGGTACAACCTTAGTTTAAACATTTCTGATTTTTTAAAGTTCTTTTGAATGTTTCCTGCTTTAATACCAATCTAGTTCAATGTATTTATGTCAATAAATAGGTCAGACACCAAGACCCTAAAAGGAAAATGTGTTTTTCACAATAACAAGGATGACACGATTAAAAAATAAAACAGATCCTCTCTGCCCTTTCCGCCTGCTGTTGGTTCAGGTCACGCTTCTCTGGTCCTTGTGCTTTCACTGCGGTGAGATCTGTGTCCAGCGATACTGCTGTTGATGTCCTGACAGCCAAGTTTCAGCCACCGGCTGCCTAATGGCTTTAGACAAGGCAGAAAATTGATCAAGTGCCAAGTCAAAAACTCCGCGCTCCAAGGCTGTTGAGTAATAATTTTAGGTGATAGTATGTGCTCTATCTGATTATGTCAAGGCTTTGTACGACGTGGTTTCCCACCATCCAAAGATGATTATTAGAGTGGCGCCTGGAATATAATTAAGTGCTGCAGGCTGGTGCAGTGAAGTGGGAAAACCTAGTTTTCGGATACTCGGACCAGCTTCCGGAGGCTCAGTTGTGCAGCAGACCATATGGTCTAACCTCCATGCTGGTAATCCAGAGTGATCAATGTAGGGATAACAAATCCAATCGAAATAGACCACAATATGACAAAACACTTTGAGGGCATTTGTCATGTGAGCATTAAATAAAGCATGTCGAGTGGAAACTGAGTTTGGTCTTTTGCAGAGCTTGAAAAAAGAGGGTTTGTGTCATGAGCTTTCTCAGCAGCTGTCTGTTCACTGTTCTTATCTTGCTACATTTTGGAGTGGGATTGCGTTTTGAGAACATCCCGCTAGAGTTGGAAAAATTCTCTAAATTGCCATTATTTTTCTTTATAGTTTATTGATACATTCTTTGTGTACAAAATCCACCTAAAAATCTTTCTTCCTGAGGACAATTTAAATCTGTAATTGCCACAAAGCACAGTTTGTGTGTCTGCAAATTTACACCCCATATCAGTGATTCAAAATATTATATAAAACATCTAGAATGACTCTCCTAATGTTTTCTACTAATCCAGTTCAGATTTCACCAATCTGTGTTCCATGAACAATACCAGGGTTGCTGCTATTTCAAGTATTAAACCTCCAGGCAGTGCCGGAGCACTCCATTCGAAGCCAGCAGAGCAAAGACCAGTATTTGTTTGTTTGTGCTTAGATCCAAACTGATCATGGTGCTGTCTGCTTCCCAGCTGAAAATTGGTGATTTTGTTGGTTTGACGTGTTTTTCTTTTCTTTTTTTCAACTTAGAATCTTTAAATCAACCCTGTTGGTTCTAGAAACTATCACGATGTAACCTAACCTTTAAAAATTTACCTCACCTTTAGGGAGTTGTATTTTTCTTCAAAAATATGTCAATAAAACATTATGCTGAATTGTTGGGAATGAGTCAGTGCAAAAAAAGAAATATGGTGCAGATGAAAGATTAAACAGAGATGGTGGAGCATTCTCTGAGCTATAGGATCAAAAAAATCAAAAAGACTGACACAAATTACTGACAAATATATTGAAAAGACAGATAAATAACTGATTGTCCAGCTTATGGACAGAATTACACTGAGGCTTTGTGTAATGGACACTGCCGAATTCAGGTGTTAGATTCCTGCTCCGTCTATCAAAAGCATTTGTCTTTCCTGTTCCTCAATCCAAATGTTCAGCTCCTCACTCTGCAAGACGGTTTTTGGATGTTCCTGCTTGGAGCCTCTGTGTATCTCTGGTTCTTTTGGATTTTTGGACTCTGTGTCTTCCCTGACCATGTTTTGGAATTGTGCACTGTTTTTACATGACCTACGACCTAACAGATAAAGATCGTCCCATGTGACGCCATGTGTACAAAATGAAATGTCCAGAGAACCATCCCTAAATATCCTTTCTTATGAATGAAAGCTGGACAGGGTTTCTTTTTTTTAAATAGAAGATCAGCAGTCTCCTGCATGTTTGTTGCAGGGTTTACAGCTGAGCTTTCGGGATAGGGTCCAGCAACCCCATGACCCTGAAAGGGATTCAGCTAGTTTGAAAGATGGATGGATGGACAATCACTTGATATTTCATAGCTTAGAGTTTTCTTGCTGCCCCCAATGATCCTTTTCCTTTTGGAAGATCAAGAGATACCAGGAACTGAATGATCTAGCAGGAAATTTCTGCATGCTCTAAGATTAGACTCTTTAAAACAGTTGTTAGCAGCTATAGCACATCCAGCTTGACAGGTCATGACTTAAACATTAAAGTTTTTTGTATGAGGCTAAGGGCCTTCATAATGAAACAACATGGGATTCAGGGACACGGCTGTTGCGTTGGAGAAGTCGCCTATGCCAGTTTTCAGACTGAATTTGTAATCTCCAGCCTCACTGATCACATTTCAGAAGTTTCCTCTTTTGATTTTTGACAACAGAAATGTTCTTTTTAATGTAGGCAGGGTGTTGTAAACCCCATGCAGGGAAGGTGTCTGGCATCGCTCATGAGAACGACTATAATAATGTCCATATAGCCCATGCAGTCGGTGGCAAAGAGAGCTAAAGCATGGAGGCGGCAAGCGAGAACGATACCTGGCTGAATCAATAAGGCAGAGCGTCAGAGACCGCACAAAAACCGCGATGAAACACTTAAGACGGCCGTTAACACACCTTAACGAGCCCTCGGCTGAATGCTCCCACTAAGAAGCTTGTTAGACCCGAAGCATGCAGCCTCCTAATGAGCCATATCTCTGTAATCAATTTATCTCTGAGAAAAGCAGATGAAAAGGAGAATTTGAAAGAAAGCTGCAAAACATTTCTCTCTCTGCATCTCCTTTTCATTTGAACAATCTTTTGACTCATATATTCTGACCATTCAAACTTCCCAAAAAGCTCGTGTTGTATTCATAATGCAATTCTAATCACTGATATAAAAATGTGTTCATGGATAATCTCTAATTTCACTTTTCTATCAATATTATTGAAGACCCACTTAAGTAAAAACAGCGTCTTTGGTGTTTTTAAATATGGTCTTCTAGCATTTTTTGAGGGTGAAGGGCATTTCCGTCACTCATTCATTCATTCATTCATTCATTCATTCATTCATTCATTCATTCATTCATTCATTCATTCATTCATTCATTCATTCATTCATTCATTCATTCATTCGTTCATTTATTCATCTTCTATACCCGTTTTTTCCCTTTTGGTGACCCCGAAAGGGACAAAACGGCCACTCGTGGAGAACATTTATTGAGAAAAATTAAGCTCAGAATTGCATTTTGAGTTTGAAAAGATCGTATTTGTGGCATAGCCGCTACAATCGAAGAAAAGGCTGTTGTGGTGGATGTGGCAGTACCAAGTGATGGTAACATCAGGGAGAAGGAACATGAGACACTGGAGAAATACCAAGGACTCAGAGAAGAATTGGAAAAAGCATGGAAAGTGAAGATGACAGTGGTGCCTGTAGTAATTTGAGCACAAGGATCAGTAACCAGAGGGTATGTGGGAATTCTTTCATTACTACATGTATACTATATAGTGCAGGGGTAGCGAACATGCGGCTCTCGAGCCGCATGCGGCTCTTGGCCAATAAGCATGCGGCTCTTCAAGGCTTATCACATTGTGGCGACCCGGGGATTAGCCCCGCCTTTAGCCCTTAAGACTCATGGGAAGTCGGGAATCTTGCATGTAAAACCATGAGTGAGGAGGCTATGAGCAAAAGTGAGTTGCGTGCTGTTTGGGCAGTTGAGAGTGTGCTTAAAGACATCAGCTCAGAAATGGGAAGAGTATGGGCACCTACAGCTGTGGAACAGCGTTATTTAGCAAGCAGCTCAACACCTAGGTCCCTGCATAAGTGTTGTTCTAGCTGGGTTATTTCAACATTTTCTCATTCATCATTCAACTGCTTTACACACTGAAAGTTAATCATTAAATTTGAAAAAAAATAATTATAAAAGAAATTTATATATACTGAAGGTAAAACTCATTTATGCTAGACACGACTGAAATGTAATGCATTTAATGTGTTTATTTTGGATATGAATTACTTAGACACCAGGGGGGTATTCCAGGAAGCATGTTTAAACTACCCTGAGTTTATGCCTGAACTCTGGCTGAAATCCGCCTGAACTTGCTTACTCGAAGTATGTCGGTTCCAAATGACCGGATATGAGTTGGCGCAATTACGCTCGACTTGGTAACCCTGGCTTAATGCACGTGCTCGTCAAGTACATAAAGACATTCTCAATGGATTGCCGGTTTCCGGAGTCACCATGGAAGCGCATGGTGAAAAAAAGAGAGCCCTATACTTCAATGAGACGGGGTCGGAGATTAATGACGGCATATGAAGATTATAAGACCATCAAAAAAGTAACACGGCTGCAACATCAAAAGAAAGAGTTTCTGCTTGTAGTAGAAGAACAGACAAAGTAAACGCACGAGTTTCTGATCTTATTTCCATTTCCCTTGTGACGCATATATATATAACCTTTGTCCAATTTTGCCAGCTTAAATGAATTACTTCTATTGGTAACAAGTAATTTGAGTTAAATGTATTCAACCTAATTTCTTACGTCTATAAAACTCAATAATTATTTATAAAACTCAAATTTACATTTTTATCTAACTATATCCCACAATCTCTTGCGGTGCCGATCTAACACCAGCACCAAAGTTACACCTACTTAACTGAATTAATTTGAATGAAAGTAAAATAACTGTCTGAAAACTACGTGTTATTTGTAAACTGACTTAACAAAAAAAAAAGATTTTTAATAATCTTAACTGAAGCAAATAATTAAGCTAGATCAACAATGTAAAAAAGTTTATCTTTCCAACATCCATATGTGGTCTTATCATTCTCTCATGGTGAAAAAAGTATTAGCTGAGCTTCTTCATCCACTAAATCATTTTCAAATGGACACGCCATGCTGCTTCACCTCTCTGAAAACAAACTGACCTTCAACTAAACCTGCTCCAGACCAGGTTATGTTTAGAGCATGAGTTGCCATGGCAACTTGACATACCCTGAAACTTACTGTGGTAACTAGCATAACCTGCTTTCTGGAAGACCCCGCTGGGGGGTATTCCAGAAAGCAGGTTATGCTGGTTACCACGGTAAGTTTGAGACTAAGAAAGAGGATAACCTCAGCTTTCGGTTCCAAAAATGGAGGTATGTTTCAAGGTATGGACCTCCAGGGTAGTCTGGCTAAGCTACCCTGGCTGCATTTGAACTGTGTATTGAGGGTGGACACTTTCCTTCCTATAAACACAAGTGCAATACTTGCTGTTGAGTTGTAGGGAGAGGAATGTGATATGGAAAATAATACTGCTTAAATTGCGTGTTTGTGTGTGTACGTCTTGTGATGTCAGTGTGTGGTGTGGCTCTTTGACTCTCACAGTGACAAAATTGGTGTCAAACTTGTTCGCCACCCCTGATATAGTGCATTCGCCATTCTGTGGTTCTGTCTGAATTTACAAGTCTAAAATCAATTAAGCATCGATGCTCATCAGATTGGCGTATTTAGACCATGCATTGCATTTGGACAATTTTTGAGAATGTGTTGAGAATTTAAAAGTATTATTTCAATAAACCATCAACATTTGCATCATCAGAACACAGTGGATTCATAAAGAGTTTTAAAACACTGATATCGATTTGTGAATTCAGTGACGTCATATTCGCTGTTTAAAAAAGAAAAAAAAAATGAGTGAGCATTGTGTCCGAAGTGCTTTTAAAATCCAGGGGACTAGATAGTTCCGCTCTATATAGTTTATTGGTAGTTAGGGTAAGAGTTCTCAGCAACTGAGAGGGAAAGGGGGGGCGGGTTTGCTCCGTGACAACAGCCCACAGCTCAGAGGCAATTTCTAAAAACCATTAGTCGCTCTGCAGAAACTATGTCTTAAAATACTACACAGGTTTTTTTTTTTGGTTGAAACATCATAATCATCATTAAAATACCACTAGGAACGCTTTGAAAATGCATCAAAAGATGATCGGAGTGGGTCTTTAAGCTCTGTATGTGGCTGTCAGAGAGCAGAGCGTTTGTCCTAAAAGCACAAATCACTGAATGTTTTTAAGGTTGACCTTCTCTGTTGCTGTTTTATACCTCTCCAATTCCCTTTTTGTTCATTTCCACTGTTCTCAGCAGGACTCTGTTCTCACACCCATGCTCCTCTCACCCAACAAACACGTTTTCAGTCCAAGCCTCCGGGTTTTATCACTGCCATTCCTCAGCTTTGTTTTTATTGCTTTTGATTCTGTGTTTTTAGAGTTTTGTTCATCGTATTTGAGCCTGGATGTGGAAAGTGCACATGTTGACACATGCTTCACAAGTTTTATGGGTCACCTAAGTTTGACAGCTACCACATTAAGATATTGATCAGTGTTTTACAGCCACAGCACATTTTTTTACTGTCTGAATTTAAAAAAAGGGATAGTTGCTTTTTCTCTTCGCAGTTTCTTGTTTTATATTAATAATTGTTCCAAATGTTGAAATGTGGTTTTTGGTTGCAAAGAGCCCTGCAACGGTCTGATAACCTGTCCAGGGTGTACCTTGCCTTTGCCCAGCAGTAAGTGAGATGGGCCTCAGCAGCCCCATGACCCCAGAAGGGATTCAACAGGTTTGTGGTAGATAGACAGATTGATGCAAGTCACAATTTTTGCTGCAGAGTCCACAAAATCTGGACTCAAAACCATTGTATCTGAGAACTGGGCAAAGTGAGTTTGATGTCACTCTCACCAGTAAAGAGTGAGATTGTTGGAAGTCCACACCCCTACCACTTAAAACGGGGCAACATTAAATCTGTCAGTCAAACGTTTTGAAAGTTGGATGTGAGACTGCATACTTTTAGTGAGGCATCTGGGGGGTATTCCAGAAAGCAGGTTATGCTAGCTCCCACGGTAAGTTTGAGGCTAAAGAAGATGATAACCTCAGCTTTCGGTTCCAGAAATGGAGGTATGTTTCAGGGTATAGTTGCAATAGCAACTCATGCTCTGAACATAACCTGGTCTGGAGCAGGTTTAGTTGAAGGTTAGTTTGTTTTCAGAGAGGTGAAGCAGCATGGCGTGTCCATTTGAAGATGACTTAGTGGATGAAGAAGCTCAGATAATACTTTTCGACCATGAGAGGCTGATAAGACCACATATGGATGTTGGAAAGATAAACTTTTTTACTTTGATCAAACTTAATTATTTGCTTCAGTTAAGATAAATATTTTTTTTTGTGAAGTCAGCTTAAAAATAACACGTAGTTTTCAGACAGTTATTTTACTTTCATTCAAATTAATTCAAGTAAGTAGGCGTAACTTTGGTGCTGCTGTTAGAACGGCACCGCAAGGGATTGTGGAATACCATTCCCTTTGCCTGTCTGGACGGATTTGGGTTTAAGTGTGGATTTTTGACCAAATGTGTTTAGTTGTTTAGCTGTGTTTTGCCGAGTTATTTTGTCCTACTATGCTTACGTCTCTGCCCCATGAGTGAGAGGGAGGGAGAGGATGATGAGTTTATATAGCACCCCTACTGCCATACTATGTAATTATAATGTTGGAAAATTTCTAAATGAATGTATGCACACAGTGCATGTTTTTTCAATTTTTTTTTTTATTGTTATAAAAATGAGTATATCTGCCGGTTCAAACTTGAACATATGAGAGTTCAAGAATTGTAATTCATTGAGATGGAAAAGATATTAATTGAATTGGAGTAATATGACATTTAGTTAGATACAAATGTAAATTTGAGTTGTATAAACAATTATTGAGTTTTATGGACGTAAGAAATTAGGTTGAATACATTTACCTCAATTACTTGTTACCAATAGAAGTAATTCATTTAAGTTTAAACTCAGGGTAGTTTAAACATGCTTCCTGGAATACCCCCCTGGGGCCTGTTTCAGAAAGGAGGTTCAACCAACTCTGAGGTTAAACTTGAACTCTGAGTTGGTCAATCGAGAGATTAACAACTCTGAGTTTTCTGTTTCAGAGAAGCTGATCGGAGTTAGGTCAATCAATTCTGAGTGGACTGATTCGGAGGTAAGAGTGTGCACCGCGACTATAAAAAGCCATTATCAATGGAGCTCAGATATGACGAGTCACCATGGCAACCGTGGAAAAAAAGAGGTCAGCGTATTTTTCGCCAGCTGAACTTGACGTGCTGCTGCAGAGTTACAGTGAATATGAGCACATATTCCGGAAGACAAGCAACACCGCTGCATCTGCAAAACAGAGACAGTTAGCGTGGGAAAACATAGCTGCTCAAGTTAATGCGCAAGTTTGCATTTAAATCATTGTTTTAAAATATTGGCTGTAATAACTTTTTAAATAGCGTAAGGTGTGAAATAAAAATGGCGATATTTAGGTGTACTTTTGAAGTGTTATTCCTGGTGTAATTGCATGAAATGCTGCACAGTGTACAGAACCAATCGGGGGGGGAAAAATGCATTTAACGTCGGTAATGTTTAGAGGACTTTTTTTATTAACCTTCCCCTCTTGCAAACGTTGGTCAGTTTAATATTAATACATGCAATAGTGTTTTTAAAAGTGAACTGTTGTCTACCCTTGTATTGATCAAGTGGTATAGGTTTATTTGGGATTAAGAAAGTAAGCAGTACTAGCAAATTGTGTTTCCTAAAAGTAATTGTTACATTACTCTAATTCAATGTCCCTGATTTCATTTCCATGTAGATGCAATCCTGCAGGAATTAAAAGAACATGGCAGCAGCTAAAAATGAAGTATAAAAACACAATTCAATCAGGTCAAATTTGAGCATGTCATGGATGTAGGCTTTGTTGACAATATTTGACATTTGAAACATCTACATAATGTTGTTTTCATTGTATATATGTAATTGATTGCAACGAAAAACGGTAACGCTCAAACAGAAACGTATGGGGAAATGACAAAAAATCGAGTCTAGGTCTCAAAATCCTCGCACGACGTAAATGTAATTCTCTACGAATTAATGCAGCCTCCTCGTCTATTGGGTCCTCCAAAAAAGGACAAGCCATTCTTGTCACTTAGAACGTCTCTGTGTGACGGAAATTTGGGCAATGAAGGTTAAAGCAAAAAATACCGCTTCGTCTTTAAAAAGCGGAGGGGACCGGCAGAAACCTTGAGTTTAGACAATAAAACCTGCTCCCGACCAGGTTAGGTTCACAGCGTAAGTAACCATGGACACTGACTCCGAGTATAAGTTACCTCTCTTTCAGAAACGGGTTTGACTTACTCTGCTTTCTCTGGTTTAACAAACCTCCCATTCTGAAACGGAAAACCCAGGGTTTCCCTGATTTCAGGGTTAACGCACTCAGAGTTTACACTTAACCTCCTTTATGAAACAGGCCCCTGGTGTCTAAGTAATTCATATCCACAAAAAACACATTAAATAAATTCCATTTCAGTCGTGTGTAGCATAAATGAGTTTTACCTTCAGCAAATATAAATTTCTTTTATAATTACTTTTTTTTCAAATTTAATGATTAACTTTCAGTGTGTAAAGCAGTTGAATGATGAAATGAGAAAATGTTGTAATGACCCAGCTAGAACAAGACTTAAGCAGGGACCTAGGTATTGAGCTGCCTGCTAAATGACTGTGTTCCACAGTTGTAGGTGCCCATATTCCTCCAATTTCTGAGCTGATGTCTTTAAGCACACTCTCAAATGCCCAAACAGCACGCAACTCTCTTCTGCTCATAGCCTCCTCACTCATGGTTTTACATGCAAGATTCCCGACTTCCCATGAGTCTTAGGGGCTAAAGGCGGGGCTAATCCCCGGGTCGCCACAATATGATAAGACTTGAAGAGCCGCATGCGGCTCGAGAGCTGCGTGTTCGCCACCCCTGCACTATATAGCGCACTATGTAGTAATGGAAGAATTCCCACAAATGTGTTTAGTTGTTTAGCTGTATTTTGCCGTGTTTTGCCGAGTTATTTTGTCCTACTATGCTTACGTCTCTGCACCATGAGTGAGAGTAAAGGAGAGGATGATGAGTTTATATAGAACCCCTACCTATTATTGCTGTAATGACAACAATGGAATGTTCTTTAATCATTTTATGCGTGCCGTGCATTTTTTCCCGTCCTTTTTATTGTTATAAAAATGAGCATATCTGCCGGCTCAAACTTAGACATATGAGAGTTCAAGAAATAAAATTAATTAAGATGGAAAAAATATTAATTGAATTGGAGTAATATGACATTTAGTTAAATAAATATGTAAATTTGAGTTGAATAAAAAATTATTGAGTTTTATAGACGTAAGAAATCAGGTAAAATAAATTTAACTCAATTATTTGTTACCAATAGAAGTAATTCATTTAAGTTGGCAAAATTGGATAAGTTATACATATATATAAGTTATATATATATATATATATATATATATATATATATATATATATATATATAATTGGACGAAGGTTATATATATATATAAGGTTATATATATATATGCGTCACAAGGAAATTGGAAATAACATCGGGAAACTCGTGCGTTTACTTTGTCTGTTTTTCTACTACAAGCAGAAACTCTTTCTTTTGATGATGCAGCCGTGTTACTTTTTTGATGGACGTATAATCTTCATACGCCGTCATTTAAACCTCAGACTCTGCCAAACTGAAGTATAGCGCTTTCTTTTTTTTTTCACCACGTGTTTCCATGGTTACTCCAGAAATCGCCAATCCATTGAGAATGTCTTTATGTACCTGCTGTGCACGAGAATTAACCCAGGGTTACCAAGTCGAGCGTAATTACGCCAACTCATATCCGGTCTTTTGGAACCGACATACTTCGAGTAAGCAAGTTCAGGCGGATTTCAGCCAGAGTTCAGGCTTAAACTCAGGGTAGTTTAAACATGCTTCCTGCAATACCCCCCACCATCTGATTGGTTTAATAATAATAATAATAATAAAGAGCCTTTCAAAACAATCGAGGACACTATACAGATTCAAATGAAAACACAGTAACATCACAAAATGTTATAAGCACAATAAATAAATTGAGATCATTAATAAAATCAGATAACAGAAGACGAAAAATTGTGATTCGGAAAGGCACATTTAAACAGGTTTGCTTATTTTTCCACTCTCTTTTTTTTTAAGGTGATTTGATATTTTTCCAGTTTATTGTAATAATTTTGACTGAAATTACAAATCTTTGTTCGCTTTAGAAAATATTATTAGGTATCACACAAGCAGGAATAAGTTTATTCGTAGGAATTCTAAATGCTTCAAATAGTCTGTGAATTATACTGTTGTTTTTTTAGTGCTTTGTATTGATCACTGTCTAAGCCAGGACTCCCTTGAAACAGACTGGTAATCTCAATGGGACATCTCCTGGTCAAATAAAGGTTAATATAATGACAAATTAAGTAACAGGGCAAATCTGTGTTCAGTTTGATGGATTTAAGTTTAGTTAAACAACTACACAGGACTGCAAAAACTGCAAAAAAGCTCCTGCTATGTTAGCAATGCCTTCAGGCTTTCTACATGCTGTTGGGCAGAGATGAGCAACACCTTCTTCGTTCCATCTCATTGTTCTGCATTCAAATGTGGCTAAAAACTCTGACTAGATGAGCAGGAGGGAATGTTTTCCAAGACTGTAGGGTGAGGAAAGGGTGGAAGAGTTGGGCTAAAAAGGGCAGACGGGGATTAAAGTAAGAAACCTCACTTGGGCTTCTTTCTCCGTAGGCGTTCACTTCTGGGCTTATCCGAAAAAGTCAGCCTGTTTCTCAAATCGACATGGAGAAGATTTATCCTCACAGCCTCTCTGAGAAACATGGCTGCCAGCGTAACGCATATATTTCCACACTTTGCAGCACAGGCAGAAACACGAGAATTTCACTCAATAATTCACTTACAGCCCGGCCCGGCACAGTATATCTGTCCAAAGAAAGGAAAAAAATCCAACATGCCATCAGAACGGGCTCTCTTGTACTTAACATGCACTCTGAAAAATCAGCAAAGCTATCAAATACTTCCTGTTTCCCTGAAGGGCCTTTTTAAACATCCCATAATTCAAGGCGTCTGAGAAAAATAAGTAAATTATGCGCACAGGCCATTAGAGAAGGGTGAGGCAGACTCATGGAGGGCAGAGGGGGAAACGGATGGATTAGCGACGGCTGCTGATGAATTCCCGCAGGCTGGTGGTGCCGTTAGTTTGATTACTTTGAGTTAGTCTGAGGATGTTTGCCTGTTTAAAATGACACAACGTTTAAAAAGGTAGCATAAAAAAATCGAAACTTGACCTTTTAAAGCTAATTAAGTGCATTTCTAATGAGAACAGCCATGCATTGTGGTAGGTTTTCCACTATTTCATTTTGGTTCACTTTGTTAAATACCTGAAAGGAAGAAACCGCCTCAGAACAAACAGTCTCCACTGAACTGCTGCTCAGGATGGTATGACCCAAAGCAGACACTGACCATTAAGACAAAAAACAAAAACAAATAGAACAAACTGCTAGTCATGCCTTTATCACAGTGGGATACACACCCTATCCAGCTTGTAGCATCAGAGAGGAATATTCCAACTTTTGTGATTTTTGCTTAAAGTCCCACTCCTGAACTAAGTTTATTTATTATTGAAGCATTCCAAGTGTCCAAACAGTCATTTTCTAGGACTTAGTTTCAGCAGAGCTAGACTAGTTCTTTAAGAGCTTGGAAGTTTTCATCAAAGTAGGTCTTTAAAGCTGTTTGTATTTAGAATTAGAATACTCGTCACTAACCCCTAAGTCGCATCTGAGCAGCATTAGTACAGCAGCACCACGCTAAAGGGAGCTTCCTGATTTGAAACGATGCTTGAAACGATTCACTGCAATGCTCCAACCAGGTTGGAGTTTGACTTTTCTCTGCATCCGCCTTCCGGATATAACCACTCTTCTTGAGTTGTAGAAATGTATCAAACTTTATGACACGAATGTTGCTATGACAACTGTGAGAATCAAAGTCTTTAAATAGAAATACATTTGCATTGTTGCTTAACCACACCAGGGTTCACTTGCAAGTGATCTAAGATCCTAACTTTCTTTTATGTGGGCTGGAGTTCTCTTCTTTGGCTTCCTTGTTAGTTCAAATTGCATCACACACTTATTAAAGGAAGAACATTAAAGAAAAAGGAACCTTAAAAAGGACCAAAATAAAACAAATCCAGTGTTAAAGTTGACATAGTATAAAATGTAAATTCTAAGCAAAACAGGTTTTTATATTTAATAAAGGTATTTATGTTAAGATTTATGGTCGGCTTTTCTTCTTTCCCTTATTTAAACTTCACCTCAGTCTAGGTTATTTTAAGCCAATTTATCCAACAAACTGAATTTACTGAGCATTTCGTCCTTTTTTTTGGTCAACAATCAAAACTACAAAGGTTTTAAAGTGTCACAAATATAAAACTAGACATGCTCTAGAACAGGGGTCGGGAACCTTTTTGTCCGAGAGAGCCATAAACGCCACATATTTTTAAATGTAATTTCGAAAGAGCCATACAATAATGTAGCGTCCCTTTCCCACACTGAGGCACGGAGACTTAACCTCTTTTAAGGTTCTTTATTCTGGTTACTGCAGACCGCAACAAACGCCGTTCAATTCATTCAGCAACTCCTGAATCTCTCCCGCCGAGACGAGAGCGCTTCTCCCAACTTTATATTCCCCTGCTCCCGCTGCAGCCCTCCCATTTCCCTTATTCGGCCCATAGCTGAACCCCATTGGCCCAAATTACCTAACAACAGGCTGAGCGACAGAACTGAGGGCCAATCAGATCTCTGCTTGACGCGTTCAATGAACTCCAGAACTTTTAACTCGGCCCAACAGCCAAGTTAAACTCAGTCCGCGACAATATGTTTAAAACTAAATATACAAGTGAATGTGTGCATTTGATGTAAATTCAACATTTTTAAAGTACAATAAGTCTGTGGATTCTTTTTAATAACATCGTTATGCTGTTGCTAATAAATGATGATTATTTCTGGTGGTAGTTTAGCTGATGGTCTAGTCTGGTTGATACGTGGTGAGTTTCTGCTTCATGCAGGCGTTGAGACTTTAAACGTGATTTTAGGTTAGTATCAATGTTCTGTAGATGTGACAAAGACTGCTCACATGCAGACGGGGAGCCAAACACACACTCACACGCTGCAGTGAGTGACGGGCAGCGGGTTTTACGTTTTTACAATCCCAGCGCGATTCACCTGCTGCCGCCCCCCCCCCCCCCCCCCCCCCCCCTGCTTTCTTCCTCACACATCCCGTCCCCGCAACTGCGCGCTCTTTCTCAGAGACGGGAGTGCGCAGTTTTGGGCACGGCAATTCACAGGTTTCAGGCTGGTACAAACTCTGTGAAATATTAGATAATAGTAACTGATAGCGCTGGCGTAGATTTTGTTCTCCAAGCACGGCTACTACTGCGCGCCTCTGGCATCGCATCGCGCCCGAGAAGGACTGGTCTAATGAAAAAAAAAATTATAATTAAAGATTTGTCTGCGAGCCACATGTGACCATCAAAAGAGCCATATATGGCTCGCGAGCCATAGGTTCCCGACCCCTGCTCTAGAAAATAAAAAATATGGTAACATCGAGTCTATTAGCTTATAGTGAATATTTAGTCTTTTCAATTATTTGTTGGCTGCATTTTTATTCTTTTGAAACCCTCATATTGACATATCACCTGCTTCTTATTGTTCATCTGCATGAACTCTGCTGCTTACATGTAAATCCATTTATAATTAGTGGCTGAAAACTTTTGGTTGACTAACGACAATTATAACCATCTCTGTGAAACCACTGTGGCATTAAAAGCAATTTTTAGCTTCAGTCAAGCATGTCTGTCGAAGCAATTCCATTGTAGCGGCTTCTGGACAACAACGCATGCACTGAATCAGCTCGCAAATTAGTTTAGTGTCAAAAGAACGGCTGCGAGTGCGCCAGCTTTGACTTCTGTTTGAATCAGTTTTCTTGATCCAGAGTATTTTTGTGTAAGTGTCTGAGTGTGGAGGTCACTCTGAGCTGCAGACTGAGTCACAGAAAACATTCAGAGTTGCTGTTACATTTTGTACAGGTACAATGGGTGAAATGTTCCCCCTGTTGCAAATTCAGAAAACCGGGTTTATCACTCAACTCATTATTCTCCTTATTCCCCTTATTCTCTTGACCAGCAATGCAAATGTGTCCTCTGTAAAAGCATCTACAGAAGACATGTGTGGCTTTCCAATGATACCAAATGTGAAGGTATTTGGTGGATTTAAAAGAAAATTGAGAGGACAATTTTTTTTTTTGGTAGTCAAAAAGTTAAAAGGTGTATAGCTCTTTACCGGAGATTAGATGAGACCCCCACTCTTCCATATTTGGCTTCATGTTGTGCAGCTCTGTATGTGTTCTGGGCATCTGGGCTGGAACCTTCGGCTACTTGTTCAGCCTGCTGTTTTGCTTCGGCTCCATGTTGATGCTGTGCAGAGCTGCCAAAGTGCCTTTTAGCTGTGCTAAACTTGGCCAACCCAGGTCACCACATGTCATCCGTTGACTTGTGATATTAGCGTCTACAGCAGGTCTCCGTCGAGGATGCCCAGCTCTGTATAGTTCCAGTGTTTTCCAAGCTCCTGGTTCAGTGTGTTAATGTTATGATGCACTAACATTTGCACAAGTGGATCTGAGGTTTTGTTTGGTACTTTTGCTAGATTTTCTTTTGTTGTTTTGAGTTTATTTATCAGGTTGAAAATAGTTTGCTTTTGTTTCTTTAGTTGAACTTGATGATGGAGTATTTCTTTGTCAGTCTGCATTCATTCTACGACTGAGGTGTCAAACTCATTTTCACCAAGGGCCACTTCAGCATAGTGGCTGTCCTCAAAGGGCCAGATCTAACTTATACATGTAACTAAATGTAATGAAAAATAAACGTAACTACTCCTTAATGTTAAATAACTCATTTATTTATTTATTATAACATTTTAAAGTGACAGTTGCAGTTGCATGGAAAACACATGTTTGCTTGTTACTCTAGCATGAATCCTTTTAAATTTGATTCTGTCAGGTTAGGTTATGTGGACAGTGTTCAAGTAATGTATAGTTGACCAATCCGATATTTCAAGTCCGATTCCCACTAGATAGGAATAATTACACACCAATTTTTTATTTTTATGTTAAGAAATTAAAAACTTTTATGCTCTCGCGGGCCACATAAATTGAAATGGAGGGCCACATTTGGCCCCCGGGCCTTGAGTTTGACACATGTGTTCTAGGGCATGTCGGTGTGGCTCTTTTTTAATCCCATTTATCTTCTGCTTTTAGAATTCACGTCCAACAATGAGTTTCCTGCTCTTGCTACAAATCACATTATCATCTGCAAACATCATAGCTCATGGTGATGTTATACAGCATTTAAATATAAAAAAAAGAAAAAAGAACATTTTTGCAAAGACCTATCCTTAAGTGTTTTCATATTTTCCCCAAACATTTATTACTTTTTTTAAAAAACATCTGTATGACAGCATAAAACAAAAACATCAACATTATTGCTTTGATTTCCATGAAACAGGCGCGAAAGGTTCTACCTCCGATAGTACTTTTAGAAATTCTGGGAACCACAAGCAGTCCTGCATATTTTGAGCGAAGTGTTCTGTTTTGGTTGGAAAGGCACTATGAGATCTTTACAGAGGTCAGAACAATTATGTTATGATTTCCAAACAGTAAATGTAACAAATGTGTAAATTGCTCCTCTTCTTTTGGCACAATTTTTTGCTTGGGTCATTTCCTGTGTGTGAAGTTGTGTCTTAACATTTTTACCCAAAACATTAAAGGTCCTATGACAAGTGAACACAACAGGGTTGGCCACAAATAAGTAACTCACACATGGACTTCTGGGAAAAGATTACATAGCATGGGAAAAAGAAGTACACGTTTTTATTGAAATTTGGACATAGAAGAAAATAAAAAAGATAAATAAAACTAAACTGTACATTAAATTTATTTTTTGTATTTTTAAATTTCAGTTACTATCTCACATTCCATTTATGCACTATACCTAAATGGCTAAATAGTGCTTATTGTGCCCATGGCACCGCTTTCTCTTTAGGGAGTGTCATTAAGAAAATACATCTGACTACATGTTAAATAAATATTCCTTCCTTCCTTCCTTCCTTCCTTCCTTCCTTCCTTCCTTCCTTCCTTCCTTCCTTCCTTCCTTCCTTCCTTCCTTCCTTCCTTCCTTCCTTCCTTCCTTCCTTCCTTCCTTCATTCATCTTCTTCCATTTTTTCCCTTTCGGGGTCACAGCGCTGCTGGAGCCTATCCCGGCCACCTTTGGCCGAAGGGGGCGCCCTGGATAGGTCGCCAGTCTTTCGCAGACATAATTATTTCATTTTAAATTATTTTATACGTATATAAATCATAAGTAATAACAAGCAAATAGAATTAAACGTTATAGGATTCATGTACATAAACAGACATCTTTACAAATAAGCACACAAACATGTATAAGTTATCATATAGATACGCATACAATTTACCATATTATATAAATGTAATAATTTCTATTCATCCATATACACATTCACATAATTTTAGACAGTTTTTTTTCTAATTAATAACATCTCAAAAAGGGAGTGGGAGGAAGAAAAAAAATATTTCCACCCATTAAACATCCAGAAGTTAATATGATATACAGTAGCTGGTGGCTCTTTTATATATAAAATCTCATCAGCCTTTGTTCAAATCCTGGCTAGGACCTTTCTGTGTGGAGTTTGCATGTTCTCCTCATGCATGTGTGGGTTTTCCCTGGGGAATCTGGTTTCCTCCCACAGTCCAAAAACATACGTTGATTGGTGTCTCTAAGGCAGTGTTTTTCAACCAGTGTGCCGCGGCACACTAGTGTGCCGTGGGAGATGGTCAAGTGTGCCGTGGAGAAATTGCCCTCATTAATCATTCACTGATCTAAAAACATTTCCCATCTCCAGGATATCAGCTCTTTGTTCATCCAAACAGGCCCTGATAAAACATTGAGTAGTTAGGAATATGAAAGATCTTAAAATTACTTTTTCTTTGTGTTTATTTAATTCTATTAAAGACATTTTGATAAGGATTACGTTACCGCGATTTACCTGCAGCTATGACAGTTTGCGGAAAAGTCCCATCCCTTTAACTGTCTCCACCAATCATTCTTGAAGGCTTAATCACATGTCATCAGTCTGACCAATCAGAAGTGCTTAAAGTCTTCACTTCCTTGTTCTTAATTCTGCTGATAAAGTCGCTCAGTTCTAACAAAAATACCGGCCAAAGCTCTTCTTTAGCGGTGTAGCTTTCCACAGAGTCCGGTGTCAGACCGTGAAACAAGTGGACAATACAATAAATCTCAGAGACGCCAGTCTTTCTGCAAGTTTTCGGCACTTTTCACACTACATCTCCCATGATGCATTGGCTTAAAGAGCCAGTGTCCCAGCGCACAATGAGTTGTCCTTGCGAAACGCCTTGAAACCCCAACAAACAAACAGTTTCTAAATTTTTCTAATTTAACTTTCATTTCATCTCTTAGAAAAAACAGCCGCAACTTCCTGCTTTTCCGGCCACAATTATCACAAAAATACACGTGAGATTGCGGGCGGGCGGGGGGGGGGGGGGGGGGGGGGGGCTGTCGATCAATACAGACCATGAATTTATGTTTTTTTTTTTTTTTTGGATGCTGGTGTGCCGCGGGATTTTTGTCAAGGTTAAAGTGTGCCGTGGCTCAAAAAAGGTTGAAAAACACTGCTCTAAGGCTGCATTTACACTGCAGGTCTTAATGCCCAAATCCGATTTTCTCACTATATCCGATTTATTTGAATCGCTTACATCATCTTTTAAAAGTGATCCGTATCGTACCTAACTTCCACAATTACTTTCTTGCAAATATGTTACAATACATCTTAAAATGGTTAAAAAATAATCCAGAAACCAACTCATGGTTAGACCTGGAACAGGCGTTATGTGGAAAGATCAACCTGTCAGATCTTCCATTTATTAGCCAAACAGTTAAAAAACAGGATTGTTTCAAAAGTATTAATATAAATGTCACTTTAACAGCCTGGTGGGAATTTCTTAAAATATCAAAATCATCAATTCAACCGTGCAAAATGACACCCATCTGGAACAACCCAGACATCCTTATAAACAAAAAAATGATTCACTTCCCAGCTTGGCAAGCAGGGGGCATAAAACAACTAGAGCACATAATTATTGATAGAAGATTCATAACTCCCCAGGAACTTCAAGACAAACATGAAATAAATAACTTCTTGGAATATCAGCAACTTAAATCAATTATTACTAAAAAGTTTAAATACAGAGACAACGATTTAAAACCACCAGATGTAGTTACCACTCTGATTAATTTCTCAATGAATAAAACTCTCTCCAAAATATACAAACTTTTATGTAATTTAGATAATAATATTTCACTTCCTACAAAAAAATGGGATGCGGATTTGAACATCAGCACAGAGTAAAGCTTCTGGTCAGTACTTTGTCTAAACACCTTTAAACTGACAAAAAGTCCAAATCTGCAGCTGATCCATTTCAAAACTCTTCACAGAATTTACTACACTGGACAGAGGATGTTCAAGATGGGTCTCAGCAACTCAGACATTTGTCAGCACTGTTATAGTAATCTACCCGACAGCTACATGCACGCACTGTGGTTCTGCACGCCTGTCCAGGCTCTCTGGCAGCATGTATGTGCCGATATATCATTCTGGCTTAAAGTTTCAATCACGGCTTCACCATCACTTTGTGTGCTTGGTGACATGAGTGCCATCGATGTAGAAGGAGGATTAGGCTCTATCATTTTCATAACTCTTTGTATTGCTAAAAAAAAACTATTTTAACAAATTGGAAAAACAAGAAAAATATAAATATAAGTCAACACAGAAATCTGCTGCTTGATCATATCGGCTTGGAAAAAATGTCAGCCCAAAGTTCAAGTAACTTTGAAAGAATTCAGTCTCTCTGGTCTCCCATAGCTAACTCCATGACTTAGGCGGTGGGGGGCCGTGGTCGTCCCTGCTCCTTGCCCTTCTGCCGTGGTTCGTGGTGGGGGTCGGGGCCTCCGGTGCCTGGCGGGGGGTGGTGGGGGCTCCGTTGGTCAGGGGGTCGGGTCCGGTGCCTGGGTAGGGCGGGCTGGGGTGCTGCGTGGTCCTCTGGGCTGGGGTGTGGGGGTGCGTGGTGGGGTGGTGGGGTGGTGGTCTGGCTTGGCTTGGGGGGGTGGTCCCTTTGCCTGTGCTGGGGGGGGTTGGCGGGGGGCCCTGCTCGGGGGGGGGGGACCGGCGGCGCTGGATGGGCTGCCCATCTGCACCTGGAACTGGGATCGGCCCTTCCCTGGCTCTGGGACGGGACGGGACAACCCTCTTGGGGCCCCGGTCGCTCTGGGTGTCATCCGCTTCAGCTGCGGGGTCTGGGGTGGGGTGGGGTGGGGGGCTTGTCGGCCCTGTCCTGTGGGGGGGCGTTCTGGGGGGGAGGGGGGCCCACTATTGGTACGGGGCGGGGGGGGTTGACGGGTCGGGGTCTCCGCTGAGGCAATCAGCGGTTGCCCCGACCGGTTGGCTGCCTCGGTCCCGTCGAGGCCTGACCAGAGCTCTTCTGGGGCCGGTGTTTGGGGGTGGTGGCCTGGGCTTGCTCCGGGGGGGGCGACGCTCTCTGGCTCCTCTCTCTCTGTGTGGGGTGGGTGGTGCCGGGCCTGGGGTGTCGGCGCCTCTGGGGGTGGGGCCCCTGGGCTGGGTGGGCCTAGCCCCTTTGCCTGGGGGGGGGGGGGGGGACAACTGTTTGACCACCGGGGGACAGTATACCAGCTGTCCCCAACTCACCCCCTTCCTCATATAACCTCATATTAGGGTGAGGGGGTGGGGGGTTTAGCCTGCGATGCGCCTTGGGGGGGGGGGGGGGGGGGGGCGCTACTTGGCAGTGGCCCCCCTCCTATGGTTGCCGTATGAAGTGGGCTCCCCCTCTTTCGGTTTTATTTGCACCTTAGACATGTAGGGTCCTTGGTAGGGGCGGTGCTTGGACATCACTGCCAGCAAGCAGCAGATGTCCTCCTAACACCCTACCTGCCAACTTTAACTGCACCTTAGACATTCAGGGCCCCTTGGTGGGGAGGGTGAGGGTGAGGGGGCTTCCTGGGCCCGGCGGTTCTCTCTCCGCGCGGTGGGGGGGTTTACATTACACCTGAGCCGGGGGTGTTCGTTTCCCCGGGGGGTGGGTCCTGGTCCTTGCCCCTGAGCACTGGGCCCCGCCAAATTTCCAACTGTGGCCGAGCCTGGTCGGGCCATATTTACAACACCCCTTGTGGGCCCCCTTTTTTTTCCCCGGGGTTTCCCCCTCCTGGGCGGGGGCGGTGGGCCCCTGCCTTGCTCCTCCCTGGACCAACCGTGGGCCGGGTGGGTGGCTGCCTGGAGTGCGGAGTGGGTCTCCCTTGGGGGGTCTTGGCTCGTACCTGGGGTTGGGGCGGGGGGATGCCCGGAACTCCTGGGTGGTGATGGGGTGCTCGTCTGGGGCTGTGGGCGTCCTTCTCCGGTGGGGCCCTGCGTTGGGCTCTCCCGGCGCGGCGGGGGGGCTGCTCTCCTGGTTGGGCTGGGGCGGCGCTCTCTTTCCCTCCGTGCCTCCCTGCTCTCTGGCTCTGGGGGCCTCGCGGCTGTCCTGCTGGCCCTGGCCTGGGTGGCGGTCTTGGTCGCCCGGGGTGCGGTTGTTCCCTGCCTTTTCCCGTTTGGCGTTGGGGGGATTCCGGCTGCCGCTGCTGCTGCGGCGGGGGTCTTGGGGTGGGGATGGCTGAGCGCTCTCCCTCCTTCTTTTCACGTTCCACCATCCATTTTAGAAGAACATAAACACTCACCTGAGCACAGGTGTTAGCTCACCTTTGCACTAACAGTTTGCATGGTTTAATGACTGAAATATTTCACACTAGTTGGTTTGAAGGCATAAGTATGCGTGTGAACAATATCTGTTTTGTGTACATGTCGACATGTGGACATTTTTGCAGCTAGCAGGTGTGTTGATAACATTTGAGTGTGTGTGTGGACAGGCCCCGCCCTTATTGTACTACATTTGAACCTTACCGTAACGATAAACAACCAGTAAACTTGTTGCTTTATGCTGCTTCATGGTCTTATCCCCCCTACCCTCCTATTATCACCCTCCTACCCCCCTCTCTCTCTAACATCCCTCCCTTTTCTTCCCCTCTTTCCTTTTCCGTCCGGTCCAACACCCAAGATTTTCAAACATGATTGAAATTAATAAAGTTTGGCCTCAATTACAAAAGGGGTTTATTCAGACATACATCTGGTTTGTATGAAGATTAATAACCCCTATTGTTAAAGTAAAATATGTCCAACACAAGAGGCCGTCAGCTCTCATCTGTCTGCCCAGCTGTTGGACAGGACAAGTTAAAAAAAAAAAAAAAAAAAAAAAAAAAAAGTGATCCATATCGGATTTTTGCATTTACACTATGCAATGCTGAAACTATCAAAAGTAGACGTTCTGAGGACTACGTAGCAGCATTTCCGCCTTCTGCGGACCTCTTTCGGACGCACCGCAGTTCGTCGAAACTTTCCCCGGTACTAGCTTTGTCGTCAGACCGGCAGCCAGATCACCGAAGGCGGAAGTGCTGCTACACAGATCTGACAAACTGTAAACCATCATATGAATTTGTGTTTACTAGCCTAATGATAATCCTTCTTCACGGTCCTTGCAGCCAAGAAAAAAAGTACTGACCGCACGGATTAAAAAAATTATGGGCGAGCAGGCCCTTAATAATAATCCCAACAGTAATAAAAGGACATTTAGAAGTGTTGGTCCAAACGGCAAACGTTCAGCATGGCGAAAAAGAAACAAACAAAGCTTCCCCCCCCCTTTTTTTTGTTGTGTTTCTTTTGTGTGACTGCGGTTGTCATGGAGGCAACCCAGCAACGGAAGGAGGGGTTGCTTTGGGCGCTCCAGGATGAGGCAGGCGCACGAGAGGGGATGAGCGGGAGAGGAAACAGGTGGGCTGCTCGGCCGGCTTATGTTATCTCGCTGAGTTTTGAACGAGGAAGTGTTTGCATACGTTGTGCTTTACTAACAGTTTGATCCAAGCAAAGAAATTAACGGCTTCTAGCCTGTTCCAGAGCAACAGTTTCCCGCTTGATTATTTACCGTTTGCGTCCTGACCGGGACCGTACCGGAAATAGCGGTTTCTGAATACGGTCTGAAGCCTGAGGCTGAAAGGTAACACGTTGATGCGGCTCCAGCTGTCCTCGAACAGCAAAATCAGCGCACAAAAGCACCTTAATGAGTCATGTGATCTCAATTGGTGGTGTCCTGAGTTGATGTCACTGAAGTACGACTTGCATTTACTGGGGAATATCCGATTTGTCTGCTTACATGGCACACGCAAATGCACATATCCGATTCATTTCCGATTTATTTCCATATATGAATGAGGCCTAAATCCGATCTGAGAAAATCGGAATCCATGCGTTTTTTCCTGCTTACACGTTCACCGGTCATATCCAATCTGTGCCACATGAGAGGAAAAAATTGGACTTGGGTCACTTGAACCATGCAGTATAAATGGGGCCTAAATTGCCCCTTGGTTTCAATGGCCGTGCATCAGACTGCTGACCTGTTCAGTGTATCCTCCCATCGCCCAAATGTAGCTGGTTTGGGTCCAGCAACCCAAGGAATCCAAAAGGGATTCAAAAAATGAATGGATGGCTGAAATGTAAAATATCAAGACTATCTCATTTCAATTTAGCACCAGTTAACCACAACCCCCCTCAAAGATTGTAGGATTAGACTTGAGTCCCTTCATTAATAATGTGATAAGGATTACCGGCTAAACGGCAAAGACTTTCTAAGAACTCAATTGATAGATTTACTTAAAGTTTATTGTCTTGATTAGTCACTTCAGATTTCTTTTGGTTTACATCTCTGAATTAAATTACCATAATTTCCGGACTACAAGCCGCTACTTTTTTCCTGCGCTTACAGCCCTGCGGCTTATTCAGTGACGCGGCTAATTTCTGGATTAAGTTGGCGGCCGCCATGTACGTACTTTCGAACTCAGTGAATAGTTTGAATTCTCTATCTAACACCTAGCACAAGGCATTTATATTCAACACACCTCTTAGCAGCCAAACAGCATGGAGTTGACTTCAGGTCTTAGACACTTCAGTCATGGTTCAACAAAATGAAACACGCATGCCCGGCCGCATCCCAGAATCCTTTGGGGCCATTAGACCCAACGTGCACGTGATCGCCGCTACAATATGATGAAGCTTTCAAGTTAAAAGCAATCGTTAAAAGCAGCGTAAAAAAGTCCACCGTCACCAACGGGTTTGGAAAAGCCGGTTTGCTGCGTGACGGAGAGAACAGCGCATGGAGTGAATTTACACTCCATTTACGGTTTCTAAGGAAACCGTAAAAGCGGAATTTTGCTTTGAAAAACTCACAGCCTCCGTGTGAGCTGGAGACATCTTCTCCTGCTGATTGAGCTGCGGGGCCGATGGCAGTCTGAAGGCTCCCACACGTAACAACGCATCCGCCCCTCATCCACAAAACGTACAGTTTTAAGTCCGATTGCTCTGCACAGAAACTATTTGCTCCATCCACCGGCGCAATGGGGACGAAGTGCTCCTCCTTGAAGCCGCCCTGGCCAGAGGTGTCGGGGTAGATAGGAAGGGGAGACAAGGAGCCCGCGGGGCGGGAGCGGAGCGCCGAGGCGTCCGCGGAGTGCAGAGGCTTCTGAATTCTGACGCACGCGCCGCACTGAGGCGCGCGTATCGCGCTGAGGCGCGCGCTTTTCAGTCGCCGCTGCTGTATTTTACCGGTGTGTTTTTTAACCAATCCTGTTACTCCCATAACGCTGCTGCGACACAAGCGGAAGGAGAAGTTTTCCCGTTCACCCCTCCATGCACTGCTGATACTTGCTCATTCTTAAACACATACAACAGTGTGGCGAGCCGGGCGTTGGCCCCGCCTTTAGCCCCTAAGACTCATGGAAAATGTGGAATCGCGGATGTAAATTTCCTCATTATAACTGAGGGATGTAATGTTGATTATATGGTTACTGTTTGTAATTTTATGTATGATACCTAGATTGTCAATAAGTAAAAAACAAAAATGAAATAAAAACACCATAACTGAGGAACTTGTGAACAGAATATAGGTCCATGCTGTTTAACAGATGTCGATACACTCAAATACGTGAGCCAGAGGCTAAATTGGCACCACCCACTATGTGCTAATAAATTGCACTCACTCTGGGACGCTGGCCTTGATCTGTCAGGATGACAATACTGCCTAACACATGTGCGGCTTGTACTCTGACGCGGCTTGTGTATGTATAAAAGCAGTCAAACACGTGAAAATGGGTGGGTGCGGCTTGTAATCTGGTGCGCTTTGTAGTCCGGAATTTACGGTAGACACAAATCTTATGGAGCATTTAGTGACTGCACCTTTACAAGAGCAGTAATTATGTAATGTATTTAAAGAGTGTAGTTTTCATTACCCTAAATGCTTCAAAGCAAACAGTTTCATGGTTTTCCAGCAGCCCTGTTGTGTGAATGCAAAAGCGTGTCGCGACTTTGAAGCTGAACCTAACTGCCTCGACTGGTGATGAATCCTGGAGAATCAGCTTGTTTCCAAACCTACTGTTTACTTATGTGTCAAGTCCTTAGGGCATCCCGCTGGGAGCGACGTGATGTACCGAGATCTATCTGCTTTTTGTCATAATGGCCATTTTTATGGAACTTGCTCACACTCGCACATGCCAAACTTGACACTAAAACTAACACCAAGCCAGCAGGAGCATTTGCTAAGTAGCGTCTGTCCCTCCTTCCCACCGAGCTTGTGAGCTAGTAAAAGGCAAGTGGGCGAAGAGATGAAGAAACAGAAGAAGACAGAAAAACAGACAAAGAAAATCAGCAGAGGACATGTGTGAGTCAGAGGGGGATTTGTCATAATATTCAGTTTGCATTTACCCCTGAAACAGAAGGCTATGAAAGTGTCAGTCACTGCCCAAAAGATCTCTCATCGACATGGATGCTCAGTGAGATGATCACAAATTCAAACGCTGTACTTAACAGAAAAAAATGTGTCAAACACTGGCTGCAAAAAAAGAAAAATTCTTGGAATTTTGTGTAACATCTGTGTAAATGTTAGTCCAAATAAATAAACAACCACAAGGCGGCTCAATCTAGTACTTCAGTGCGCTTGTCCCAAGTCTGGGTAAATCCAGAGCTTTGGCTCAGAAAGGATATTCGACTTAAAACCAAAGCCACTCAAACAATGGAATGTTGGACAGAAGTAAAGGGTGGAAATTAGATGACTGTTGGCGGAGGAAGAAGAGGAGGAAGGTGTGTTCAGAAAAGGAACGACAAGAATGAAGGACTTAAAGGATGAATTTTGAGTGTTGAGTCTTTTGACAGGAAAAACTAGAAAGTTGGTGGACATGGGGGAAAGAAATGTGGATCTCCTGTGTTTAGAGAGCAGATGGAAAGGCAGCAAGGCTCATGGATTTGGAGTAGCTTCAAGTAGTTGTTTCATCATAGTGTGAATAGAAAGAGGAATGAAGGAGGAGTTTGCCAAGAATGCTCTGGAGATGAGGAGAGTGTCAGAGTGATGAGATGGAAGCTGGAAGTTGAAGGTGTGATGTTGAATGTTGTCAGATGTTATGACCCCTGATTCTGGAGGGAGATGGATTAGGAGATCCGGGGTATGGAGAGGTGGCAGTAGAATATTCCGACTGAGCTGTTTCACAAAATAATGTGAGTGGAAGGATGAAGGGGAAATGTTATGGTGTCCATATTAAGGAAGAGGGAGATTCATAGAAATTACTGAGGAATTAAGCTGATGAGTCACAATATAGTTATGGGAGAGAGTAGAGAAAACTGAGCCGAGGTCAGTAGGGGGAATTTGTAAGCAACAATAGGGTTTTATGCAGAGAAAGAGAACCACAAGTGCAGTATTACCTCTGAGGATCCTTATGCAGAAGAAGAGAAAAGGTCAGAAGTAGCTTTGTAGATCTAGAGAAAGTCTATGACAGGATTCAGAGAGGGGAGCTGTAGGTTGGATGAGGAAGTCTGATGTGACAGAGAAGAACGTTGGAGTTGTTCAGACCAAAATGAGATAGAGTTAAAGAGGCATGTGCAAGCAGGTTGGAACAGTTGGAGGAAGTGAAGATGTTGGGGAAGGATGCTGAGGTTGGTACCAGGAAATAGGTCTAGAAGACGGAAAAGGATCAAAACAAAACAGGAGGTTCATACTCTAAGTTAGCATCAAAAAGTCAAAGGAGTGAAACACAGGGTAAAAAGTACCAAGACCGCTCTACCTCTGCCGCAAGGTCGCCACGTACTGTACACTTTGCAGTGTTACAAAACAAATGTGTTGGATTAAATATAGCTAAATAATTTTGCTGTTTGAACCTTCTACAAACGTAAGTAAAAACGTAATGTTACAAAAGGGGATTCCAACACATTTACAGGAGTAAGGGACATTTGAATAACCTCCTGGTAGATACAGACTGTGTTATTTCAAAACACATCCATTTAGACTGGAGAGTTTATTTCTGTATCCCAGTTTTGTGAAGCAAAACAACATTTGTTTTTCCAATAAAATCTGATAAATCTAACCATTCACAATGCTGGCACAGTTCTCTTTTGCTAGCTAGGTGATTTTAAGCAATTTGTACCAATGATGTTCTCAACATTCCATTGTGCACTCCCAGTACAAACACTAAAGGTTTTAAAGTGGACTGGTCCTTGTCTGCACAGGAATGTCTCCTAACTGCAATCACTCACCACTCAGTCCGAATAACAATACTACTTTCTCCAGAGCAGACTGAAAAATAACATGAACAGCCCCTTTTTTTTTATTAAAAGTGGCTTGACATTTACTGAGAAGTTTGCTGAACTGCTCTGTCAATACACCTTTTGCATATTTTGTTAGTATATAATGCATGATTGAGATAAACTCACTACAATGTGTGGTACTCAAATAACAACAAGCTTTTACAGTTTTTAGAAATATTCATATTACTAATTGAAAAAAGATCTTTGCTCAGAAACGCTCAGAATGTGCGGATTTTGGTCTTCTTCAGGTGTTTGAGAATTCTCCAATTCTGAAATGCAAATGCATGTTTCCTGAAGACAAGAGCAGACAGCACATCTTCACAAAGCAGAGAAAAAAACAACTTACTACTCAGAATTAAACAAAGGAACCACTGAAGGCCGACACAGAAATCCTCATCCTGACGTTTATTCCAATACTGTAAATTTACCGTTTCAGACAGGTGGGCCAAGAACACTGAATCAAAGAAGCTTCCAAATATGCAGCATGTTTACAACCAACATGCGAGACACGGAGGACCTCATAAAAGGAGACAAGCAGCAGACATGTCAGGAAAAAGCTGGGAAAGCTGCTCAGTTATCACATCAAAGAACTCAACTGCTGACCATACACTGTAAAACCAGACTTAACTCCTGTGCTATCCTATGACCCAACCCTTACATTGACGTGTTGTCCTTACCATGACAAAGGTGAATAAAGGTGAAGAGGATATCATGTAATCCATGGACACCAGTGAGGATCACATATCATTGAAGAAAAAAGGTTCAGCGCACTGTTTAGTGGGCTCTTGATGACCCAACTCCCAATGTTAAAGTGCCTAGGATAGCACAAGGGATAACATGCGCAGTATCTTAACTGTTCCTAGCACTGCACTTTTTTCGACTGTGATGTCTGAGGTCTTTCCAGGGATCTGCTGTAGCCCCTCCTCCAGCTTGGGGTCACTGCCCCGAGTGCTCCAATTACCACAGGCACCACTGTCACCTTCACCTTCCATGCTTTCTCCGGTCCCTGGTATTCCTCCAGTTTCTCATGTTCCTTCTTCCTGATCTTCCCATCGCTTGGCACTGCCACATCCACCACAACGGCTTTCCTCTGTTCTTTATCCACCACTACAATGTCTGGTTGGTTCACCATTACCATCCTATTAGTCTGGATCTGGATGTCCCACAGGATGTTTGCTCTCTCATTCTCTACCACTTTTGGAGGTGTTTCCCATTCTGACTTTGGTACATATACATGTATACATATGTGGGTAAATATAGGGTTCGATTCCCAGGGTGTGCAATAAGCTTCATCCAGTGTGGGCTGCTGTTGGATGAAGCTCTTTTCTGTAATCTCTAGATCTCCTGCAGTCTGCTTTAAATCCCCAAGATGGTGGTTGCTTGGAAGTCAAAGAGAGGCTTTATTCTGTTCTTGTTCTGAGAAATGTTGCTGCTGAAGCATTTTACCATCTTCCTGAGGGCCTGGTTCATGCAAACCTTGGGTTAGGGTTTTGTGGAGAATTACCAGCAGGTTGAGGTAGGCATCAACGGAGTTCAGGATTTCACAATACCAGCAGCTTGGAAATGAACCTGCACCAGTAGATTCTTAATAAACCTCATTAAACCTCTCCAGGTTCTTCAAGCTGATATGGTACTTCTTCCCCAGTGCAATGTGTTGGTTTTCACTTAATTTTGTAGAAGGTCCAAACAGCAAGATTGTTTAGCTATATTTAATCCAAAACATTTGTTTCGTAACACTGCAAGGTGTACATTACGTGGCGACCTTGCTGCAGAGGTAGGGCGGTCTTTGTTTAGATGATGGCAGGTTTGGTTCCCGCCCTTCCCGCTCATATGTCCGAGTGTCCTTGGGCAAGACACTGAGCCCCATGTTGCTCTTAATGGCTATTGATTAATGTCAGTGTAAGTCAGTGGAGCCATCATTAGTGTTTGAATGTGTGTGTGTGGGGGTGAATGGGTCTTTGACTTTGACAGTCTTTCATACATCAGAATAGAGCTGTAAAAATAAAAGCCTAGAGCAAGATTTTTAACATTTACACTGCTTTGACATTTCGCACCAAGCCTCTTCCAACTGTGAGTACATGTTCAACTGTTAGGTTGCAACAGAACAGTGAAAACACCATAAAAATGTGTTCAAAAACCCACATTTAGCGCATTCTTGAATGCACCACACAAGCCCTGTGTGTTAATAGCTTTAAGCACTGTGGTAAACTTACCATGTAAATCTGTGCCATTTACCATCAACCAAATGGTTGATTCTTTCATGTTAACCCAGAAAAGATTCCTAAGTTGGAAAATGTTGCTTCTTTTATAAAGTTAATATTGTGTTGTTATTCTTGTCTCAATATAAAACTGCTAAAAAATTAAAAAAATTCTCAAAATAAAAACAAAATAACAGCAAATAAAACAAGAAATAAATACAGAAGCTGTATGCAGGTCCACAGGTTAGAAGTAAAGTCATATTGATGCTGGTGCCATTCAAGAGCTGTGTCATTTGTGAGCAAAGGACACACAAAAAGGCAAACATTGTCATGACACTGTAATAAAAGAACAAGTCAATGCTTCTAAAAGGAGCCTCCACCTTTTTTTACAGCATCAAGTTGTTTTTTTATAGTCCTTTGATGGATGACAAAGCTGGCTTCAGTTCACAACACTTTTTACAAACTCTGTCTTTCTTTTTAAACCTTTTTGTTTTTTAATAATCTTTGCCTACATGTTTGTATATTCAAATGTATGTATTCACACACATCCTTGTTTTGTGTTTCATGCTTCTTATGGCTCCATTGCATCACTTTGGAAGGTGCAGAAATTACAGAGATGTAGAATGTTCCAGTTCTCCTGTTCTACAGATGAACTCTTCATCCTCAAAGACAATCTGAATGTCGACACATGTGATCAACGTGCATCTCTAATATTACACAAAGGTGTGAGTACTTGGAAAATACTGAATTGATGGAATTTCCGAATTGAAGATGAATTAAGTTGTGGGCGGGACTATTGGCGTAGAGCAACCCCACCCCCCTTCCTGTCACTCATAACTGAGTTCTTTGTTTACACTCTACACATGATGAGCAATATTGCAGCTATCCAGCAACAGTTTTAAGTCAGATTCCAGCACAGACGAGAAACACAAAGACGTGCATTGATCTAGTTATCTACAAGTGGATGCATTGAAATGGAGCTTGTAGCCCACCCAGCATATTTTCTGTATCACAAATAAGATCCTTTTCAATCTGAATTTTCTTCTGCTCCTGATTCACATATAATCACCTGGAAATGCAATTTTAGCTTAATTTTTTTTTTTATTTATGTCCTCCATCATGAGAAAAAATGCCACAAGACCATGTTAAAAATACCGATTTTTATAGGAGTGGATCCTTAATTGTTATTCTCACAGTAGGGTAAAAGAGAAACACATTGATAAGTGAAAATAGTTCATATACAAAGGTGCCCTATGGAAGGGGCACAAATGAATAGAAAGGAAGAGGAAATTGGGATAAATGCTATTGAAGTTGAAACAAAGCAGTTTAGTCAGCAGGGGTCACTTCATCTCTGCTGCTAATGCTCTTTCCCTGACACATCTCAGCACACATGCAGGCACAGCTCCTCATTTCCTCTCGTCCAACTTTTTCCTCTTTTTTTCTAGCTTCATCAATTCTGACACAGAGAAGAGAGAAGAGGATAATCACATTAGGCCAGACAGCGGAGAAAAGACTCTTTCTGGCAGGTGCTGTGGAGAGACCTGGTCCTCACACTGCAGCCCAGCAAGAACAAAAGCTGCCAGAAGGCCTCTGTGGTTGATTCAGTGACGCCAAGCTGCCACAGTGATTTCCCAGAACCAACTGAAAGTGCAGTGCAACTGAGGCAAAATCACAGTCAGCCGCTCTTATATGAAGTCCTCGCCACATTTTCACCATCAAACAAAAAGTCACAATGACCTCATTTTTTCCCCCTCTTATTTTTGGGTAAGGCAACAACTGCGACTATGGTGGGTCTTATTTCTGAATTCCTATACAATTAGATGGAAACTTTTTGTCAGTTTTTTTTTCTTCAAAGATAATATCTTCAGATGTAGGTTATAGGGACGTTGAAGTTCTCATTGTGGATTAGATTTAACACATCAGAGGAGCTGATCATATCAGATGTTTTGGAGATAAATCCGTGTTTTATGACCTTTTTTAAGCCAAGGTACACTTTGTCCTTGATCAGCAACCAAATCTTAAAAAAGATATAGCCCTTCCAGGATCTCACGTGCATTTTTTGTAATAATTGAGGCACAAAAAGTTGGAAGTTAGCGCTGTTTTTCCTAAAAGTTGGGATAGTTTTCAATAATAATTTTCAACTATTTTAGTTGAAAATTTGCCCAGATAGGTTTTTTTGCCCTTCAGTTTATTAAAAGGCAATTCCAATGCAACCTCACAAAAAACAAATAAAATGGCATTTTTTCTAAATGGTAATTTAGTTTTTAAATATTTGTTCATGTTTGTACAAGAGCAACTATAATTTTTTAACAAACATAAAATCACAACATGCTTGATAAATTTTAGACAGAAAAGACCAACATTATATTCATGTTTACAAATTTAATTGTAATTACACAAAACATGAACATGCTGAAATTTTATTCAGTTTTCTTTTGTCTTAATCAAAAATGTAACTTTAACAACAATGTTTTATTTCTTTTTGGCTGATTAAATTGTTTCATTTTAGTTAAATGTGTCTGTTTGGCACATCACCTTAATGCTGTTTCTTTTATATTTGTTGGACCCAACACTGGAATCTCTGGCTTTAACTCCTTTGCTCTCCAACACAAACTTCAAGGAGAAATAAACAGTTTTCTTGTTTTCATAAAGAATATTTGCAAACTTATAAAACAAATGTTTGCATTTGTTGTGCTTCATGACAGTTAACAGCAGCGAAGTAAGAGAAACTGTCACATTAGTGCAATGTATTATGGGTGTTGTAGTGAAATGCAGTGGTGGTGATGCAGAACAGGCTCACGTCTCTGAGCTTCATTATTTTATTCGCAGTTTACACGGTCTGACACTGGATCCCACGCTCTTCATTTAAATCTTTGATCCGTTCATATGAAACGCTGAGAGATTTGGTGCATTTATTCTGAAGAACTCAACAAAGCTGTCGGCAAACTTCTTAGTATGAAACCTGAGCCTATTTTTATGAAAACAGAGCTGATATTCTGGTGATGATAAATGTATTTAGATCAGTAAAAATGAATAGTTTCCCATGGCCCACCTGACCCATTCCCACGGAACACAAGTCTGCACACTGACATAAATGCAGGAGAGAGACGGTGCTTCTGTTGGTATCAGATGTTTGAGCTGCCAGGAGACCCAGAGGAAAACCAAAGAGGAGGTGCATGGATGTACTGAAGGAGGACACGAGGGTGGTTGGTGTGAACAAGGAGGAGGGGGATTTTCAAACCGCAAAGGGAGCAGCAAAAAAAAGGCAAAGGAGTGTAAAACCTGACCTGTGCAGTGAGAGGCACAGCATGGAGGCAAGAAAACAACATAATGTGATAACTTCTGTGTATGATGGAGGATGGTTTTGACACTGAAATCAAGGGTCTTTTTTCCACAATATTTATTTTCACGTTTATTATCAATACTTAACAAGTCATTTTTAATATGGTACAAACACAGACAAACTAGGAAGTGTTTGATACTTTTGTGTCTTGAATGCTTATGAGCTGGAAAGTTTTTGACGCCACATCCCAAATAAAATACTTTTTTTCGATTTTTTTTCTATTAGTTTTTAATCCTTTCTTATCCTCAGGATTTACCACTATGTCCTCACCTGGTTTTAGTAACGGCATTTTTACAAAGGGAATCTGTACAGCTGGAAAAGACTACAAAAAGTGTAACTGATTATTTCTTCAAAACCATATTGATGGTGAATGAGAAACATGAATATAAACAATCCACGCAAAAGTGTAGAAAAGAAAAATATGTTTGCCTTACTCTCCTAAATGTCCTTAGAGCACAAAGAAAAGTTCATTTTTTATCAAAAAATTTACTATGACTAACCGTACAAAAAATTATTATAAAAAAGTCAACCTGACCAGTTTTATAAAGGTTTTGTCATAAAAAAGTGAACTTTGTTAATTTTGGAATAAGTTGCTACTAAACCTGACTTTTGACTTCTGTCAAAATAAACCTTCAATACATGATTATATTTCACTGAGAGTGATTAAAATGATCAAAGAAGAGGGTGTTACGGAAACTGGAATCCATCAACCAGACCCACTTCAATGAAAAGGGTGTTTTTGTGTTTTTAACATGTTCTTGTGGCATTTTTCCAATAATGGAGGACAAATCAGCTTAAAATTGCATTTCTGAGTTTTTCTTTATTCAGATGGTTGGAAAAAAACTTGTGCCAGTGATGTTGGTGCTTCAAACAGCTCCCTGGCTTGCTCTATTCTGGTCCATTCATTAGCGGACAAACAAATCTGTCATCTGGCTCAAAACTGTACGACTGGATAGCTCCAACATTCCTTACCATTTTTGTTGTATCTCTAATGTTAAGGCCTGTTCACACCGGGACGAATTTCGCCGGCGATTTTCGCCGACGTTTAACGCCTCGTGACTAAACAAAGGGCACCAATGAGAGTGTGCACACCGAGGCGAAAAAACGCCAAGCGCCAAAGCGTCAAAAAAAAAAAACGCCTCGGGTTCGTTTTTTTTTTCCGAGGCGTCGCGTCGAAATCTATTCGACCAATGAGAATGGCGCTTTTGCTCACGTGTCTGGAGCTTCTGAAGTTACAGTAAAACACAACTTGGGGGCGCTCAAACACAAAACTGCCTTGCTGAGCACACATACCAGCGAAGAAGTTAGACGCCAAGTAGCGTCTACACTGCCGCGAAGAAATAATGACGGACATTCTTTTTTTTTTTTTTTTTTTTTTTTTTTTTAACTTGTCCTGTCCAACAGCTGGGCAGACAGACGAGAGCTGAGGGCCTCTTGTGTTGGACATATTTTGCTTTAACAAGAGGGGTTATTAATCTTCTGACAAACCAAAGGTATGTCTGAATAAACCCCTTTTGTAATTGAGGCCAAACTTTATTAATTTCAATCATGTCTGAAAATCTTTGGTGTTGGACCGGACGGAAAAGGAAAGAGGGGAAGAAGAGAGAGGGACGCTAGAGAGAGGGGGGGGTAGGGGGTGATAATAGGAGGGGAAGGGGGATAAGACCATGAAGCAGCATACAGCAACAAGTCTACTGGTTGTTAATCATTATGGTAAGGTTCAAATGCAGTACAAAAAGGGCGGGGCCTGTCCACACACACACTCAAATGTTATAAACACACCTGCTAGCTGCAAAAATGTCCACCAAATGTCGACATGTACACAAAACAGATAGTGTTCACACGCATACTTATGCCTGATAACCAACTAGTGTGAAATATTTCAGTCATTCAGTCATGCAAGCTATTAGTGCAAAGGTGAGCTAACACCAGTGCTCAGGTGAGGTTTTATGTTCTTCTAAAATGGATGGTGGAACGTGAAAAGAAGGAGGGAGAGTGCCCAGCCATCCCCACCCCAAGACCCCCACCGCAGCAGCAGCGGCAGCCGGAATCCCCCCAACGCCACACGGGAACCGGCAGGGAACAACCGCCGCCCGGGCGACCAAGCCCGCCACCCAGGCCAGGGCCAGCAGGGCCGCCGCAAGGCCCCCAGAGCCAGAGGCCAGGGAAGCACGGAGGGAAAGAGAGCGCCGCCCCAGCCCAACCGGGAGAGCAGCCCCCCCGCCGCGCCGGGAGAACCCAACGCAGAGCTCCACCGGAGAAGGACGCCCACAGCCCCAAACGAGCACCCCACCACCACCCAGGAGTTCCGGGCATCCCCCCGCCCCAACCCCAGGTACGAGCCAGGACCCCCCAAGGGAGACCCGCTCCGCACTCCAGGCAACCATCCGCCCGGCCCACGGTTGGTCCAGGGAGGAGCGAGGCAGGGGGCCCGCCGCCCCCGCCCAGGAGGGGGGAACCCCGGGGAAAAAAAGAGGGCCCACAAGGGGTGTTATAAATATGGCCCGACCAGGCTCGGCCACAGTTGGAAATTTGGCGGGGCCCAACACTCAGGAGCAAGGACCAGAACCCACCCCCCAGGGACCAGACACCCCCGGCTCAGATGTAATGTGAACTCCCCCACCGTGCGGAGAGAGCACCGCCGGGCCCAGGAAGCCGGCACCCCGGGGACACGGCCGCCGTTGCAAAGGGGGGCCCGCACCCCCCACCAGGGAAGAGGCAGGGGACAGATGGACCCAGGTCCCACCTTCCTTGCAAATTGTGTGTGCGTGTATGTGTGTTTGAGATGGTGTGTGTGTGCATGTGTGTGTGTTTATGTTGGGATGTATATATTGAGGGGGGAGGGGTGTGTGTACTAAGGGGGGTGCAGTTAAAATTGGCGGGTAGGGCACTAAGGGGACATCTCCTGATTACTCACAGTGACGTCCCCTCACCCTCCCCACCAAGGGGCCCTAAATGTCTAAGGTGCGGTTAAAATTGGCGGGTAGGGTGCTAGGAGGACATCCGCTGCTTGCTGGCAGTGATGTCCAAGCACCCCCCCTACCAAGGGCCCTACATGTCTAAGGTGCAAATAAAACCGAAAGAGGGGGGCCCCACTCCATACGGCAACCATAGGAGGGGGGCCACTGCCTAGTAACCCCCCCCCCAAGGCTCATCGCAGGCTAAGCCCCCCACCCCCTCACCCTATTATGAGGTTATATGAGGAAGGGGTAAGTTGGGGACAGCTGATAGACTGTCCCCCGGTGGTCAAACAGCTGTCCCCCGCCCCCCCCCCCAGCAAGGGGGCCAGGCCCACCCAGCCCAGGGGCCCCACCCCCGGAGGCGCCGACACGCCAGGCCCAGCACCACCCCCCCCACACAGAGAGAGAGGAGCCAGAAAGCGCCGGCCCCCCCCGGAGCAAGCCCAGGCCCCCACCCCCAAACGCCGGCCCTAGAAGAGCTCTGACGGACATTCTTAAGTTGGAGCAACTGGTGCTTGAAATATTCATGTTTTCTTTGTTTGATTCTGACAAGCGCGTAAATACTTGCTCTCTTCTTCTGAGTGAAAAGCGACTTTAAGAATCGTAAAGTTGCGCAGCGCCACCTTGTGTACAGGAGTATTTCTGTTTACATTAAGCGCCATCTAATGTCAGGGAAGGAAATTGCATGTTCGCTCGCCTCATCGGCAGCGAAAATCGCCTGGGTGTGAACACAAAAGACGAGGCGAAAAACGCTGGCGAATAACGCCTGGCGAATATTCGTCCCGGTGTGTACGGGCCTTTAGGTCGGGGGTGTGAGGGGCTGTAAGCTAGCGGGAGGGAATGTACAGTACAGACCAAATGTTTGGACACACCTTGCCATTCATTTGAATGAGAAGGTGTTTCCAAACTTTTGGGCTGTACTGTAAACAGATAGCTCACTTATGAGTGACAGGAGGAGGGGATAGGGTTGATCCACGCCAACGGTCCTGCAGTTAACTCCATGGTGAATTTCTAATCTATACTGCTGCTCTGCAGAGACTGTCCTGGAAAACAACACGTAATTTTCATTTTGTCTGAAAACAACATAATCATAATTAAAAGACCACTGGGAACGATTAAAATAAATCTAAAGATGATCCGAGCGAAACTTGTATTTTTGGTGTTATTAACAATCTGTCTGCCGTTTTTAATAAAGCTATGGTAACAAAATAATTTCCCCTTTGTGGGATCAATAAAGTTCTATTCAAGTCAATTCTAATCTAAATCCATAAAACACTGTGACTTTGATTGTTTTTTAGATTAAGATGAGCTCCCTGTTTTCTGTCCAGTCAAAACACATCCACTGGTGTCACAGCAAATCTATGGCTCCGCTTTGAAGAACAACTCTGTCAACCTATCCGAGGTCAGGAGAGACAGGAGGAACAGTACATGGGGATCAATTAGGCTAATTTCTTTACTCCATTCTTTAGTTGGACTCTTTACTAAACTTAAACATTTTAAAGTTAAAATCCCATTAGTTGTCACACACCTGGATCTGTGAAATTTGTTCTCCACATCTGAGCCATCCCCTGCGGAGCGGTGAGGTGCAGACTTGGCTGCGCTTGGGAACCATTTGGTGGTTTAACCCTCCAATCTAATGGTGTGTTGCAAGCAGAGAGTCACGGGGTCCCGCTTTTAGAGTCTTTGGACTCGGCCACAGGTTTGAACTTACAACCTTCCATTCTAGGGCAGACACTCTTCCACAAGGACACCGAGCTGTTTAACCCTTGTGCTATCTTAGATGACACCACCCTTACATTGACGTGTTCTCCCTACCATGACAAAGGTGGATTAAGGTGGAAAGATTTCGTGTAATCCATGGACACCAGTGAGGTTCACAAATCATTGAAGAAAAAAGATTCAGCGCGCTGTCAAGTGGGTCTAAATGACCCAAGTCCCAATGTTAAAGTGCCAACGATAGCACAAGGTTTACAAAAAATGTATTGTTCCTTAACCCGTATCCACTGGTAGGGGCAATTGTGACTGAGGCATTAACTGAATTAAAAAAAAAGATGAATGAGAAGTTTGAGCTCTTTTTGTAATTTTACTGATAGGTGGGAAAAACTGCACAAAATAACAAACGAGTGATGCAAATTGCTGAAAACTTCCAAAGAAATGCTTTTTTAAATAAAAGTGTGCATAAAACCTTTTACATTTGTCATTTTGCATTGATGCTAATAATTTCTCAAAAGAAACAATTAATTTAATCAAATTCAATTCCGAAAGAAACAAATCAGTGGACTTTGTTTCACAAGAGCTTTTTCACAACTTTTAACAAGTTTTGTGCTTCATTTTTAGTCATCCTTACTTCCAAATTTAGTAAATTGCCTGCCAGATTTTTCTTCTCTTATTGACAAAAATATGTAGCTACAAATGTTGTCATCAGCAGCCAAGAACTATCAGCGGAACACTTTTTTTCTGGTTGCCGTTGTGACCCCAACTAAACGTTGAGTTGTTTATTTCAAATCATACTAATGCCTTCTGTTAATTGTGTGCAGAGGTCTTAACATCCTGAATGTTACGACCATATTGCAGTGAGTTAACATGTCAGTTGTGTTTTCTGGCGTTGGTAAAGATAAATCTCCTTGGATGTGTCCTAAAAGCCACATCAAAACCCCTGAGGCTTTCTGTGGCCGATGATCCTATTACAGATATGAGAGCGCTTAAACCAAGACCAATAATGAACCCACACCTCTGTAATCTTTTGTCTGTACATCTTCAGTGTGATCAGAGTGTAGAGTGTCTGCTCAGTCAGCTCCCACAGGGCGCTCCAGCATGTTCGCTTGGCCTTCCTCTCTGTCACACTGTGTTTGTTCAGCTGTTTTTTTCCAGCATCAGATCTTCTTAGTACAAGTCTCTGGATCTGGAGCTGCCATTAAGGACATCACTTTGTTTTTCCTGCTTGTCCATCAGCTCAGTAAAGCTTTTTAGTGAATGTGGACCCTACACAAGATCAAAGAGAAGCCATCAAAGTGAGATTGGATCTGTTGATGTTTATCTCTTCCTTCACATGAGGCATTTTAAATTACCCATAAGCCTCTGCCTCAGGGCTGCAGAGTGTTTCCCTGCAAAAGGGTGTTGATCGAGATGTTATGTCCCACTGACAACATCTTTAAAAGATTTCATATATGAAATCATCCCAGTATAAGAGTTTTTCCCAAATATCTTGTTAGTTTTTGTATTTGTTGCCAGATCTGCATGTGTTCTTTGTTCTGTTCATGAACTTTTCAGGTCTGTGGAAGAAAAGACCGTCTAAAACAGTGCGCTGTATATATTTTGTGTATTTTATTATTTAATTTATTGTATATTACATATATCATAGCATATATGTATATCGAGTATTACAACACTTAGAAAATTGCCCATTGTCTGCATCATATCAAATATCAATTTTCTTTATTTTTTAATTATCTGTAATGTCTATAAATAAAGTAAGTGCGAGGAAAAAAACAGACTAGTGATCTCATGATGAGCATTTAAACTAAACGTACACAGATCATGTCTAAGACACGGACACGGATTATATCTATGACACGGACACGGATCATGTGCATGATACAGACACATCGTGGCTTTTCAGCTTTTAATTGCATGTCATCTTATAGTTTTCATGAGCAGAGGAGGTTAGTACCCAGTTTCTTTACTTTTGTAGTTCTTAAGAATATTAGAACAGAAATCACGGAAAATATTTGAACAAAGAAAATTTATGTTTTTTTTTAATACACAAAATAGTTAGAACAAAGATCATCTATTTTTTTTTTTTGTTTTGTTTTGTTTTTTATTGAGTGCAATACGCTTCCACATTGCCTCCATGTTCTTGTAAACCAGTCAATGCAAATTTCTGAAGATGTGATTTGAGGGATGGAAGTTTTTGCCTTAAAAGACAATTGCAACCACATAACAAAAAGGATTTATTAAGAAAAAAGCAGTTTTTACAGACATTAGTAAATGTAGCTTCGCTATGGGTTGGATCTTGCAGAGAGAGAGAGGAAACAGGTATTTTTTGGTAGGTTTTCAAAATGAGGATTTGACTAGATCCCGTTGGTTAAAACTACATATATCAAGATGTCAAAACAAGATTTTGACTCAAACACACAGTTAGGCCTCGTGCTGTTTTTAGTAAAACAAATGTATAAAAAATGTTTAACGTCTAAAAACTATATTAACAAGCTATATTACTAAATTTCCCTTTGGGTATAATAAAGTTGATCTTGAATCATGAATCTTAAAAATAGTGATTAAAAAATCTAATTTGCTAATTTGAAATATTTTTATTCTATTGACTGTAGAACAAACTGCATTTGTGAAAATCAATCATGTACCCATCAGCAGTCCAGAGTATGCTGCTTCCTTGAATGTGTTTGTGAGTTTGTGTGGGAGAAGTATATTGAGGTGAGCAGAAACGCTCTTCACTGCTTTGTGCTCTGACCTCATTAAAACATCCCCATCACTTCATTAGTTTGTGTGGAAACCTCATTACAATCCTCCATGACCTCAACCCAGCAGTTTTTGCAGCACCATTGTGGGGAAAAAGTCAGGTTTATGAGTGCCTTATCCAGCTTTAAGCGTGTCATCAAATCCTACTGAACTTCAGTGAACATGTGAACAATTGTGAACCATTATTTTCACAAGAGACTTTCACAAAGCTAATTGTGTGGTTTCCCAGTTAAAACCACAAACATGTCTGTGTGTTTCATCTTTTTTTCCATTTTATTCCTCCACTTTTCTCTTGATGAACTGTTTGCTGCTCACCTAATCTGACATAATGTGAATTTATTTTTCTAAACAGTCGATGGAAACACACATGCACTACAGTCATGTGTAGAGCATGGTTCAAATAAACCTAAACAGGGAATTCAAGCCTCAGCATGAGACATGTGCATGTTGTAAATGCCATATGGAGGATATGCAGCACTGAACACAGACCATGTGTTTACACAGTAAATGACAGACTGACATTGCGCTTGAGTGACTAAAACTTATTGAGCTGATCCTCCAGACATGTCTACATCAATAAAAGTGTCAAAAAGGCAAATATTTAAAAGGACCAAAATTCAAGGAACAATAATTATTCATCTCATCGCTCATGAAGAGGCTGAATTGGTTATGTTTCTGAAAAATTTATATCAAAGTCTTAAGAATATCAGATGCAACAATGTATAATGCACTAAAAAAATACATATTGTCAAAAGTAAGAGCTCTGTCTTCCCCTCTGGTCATTGGCGGGAACGATTTCCAGAGTTCTAAACACGCTTCATCTCCCACCAACCCCAGCGTGGAGTTTCTGGGTGCTGCACACGTGTCTCTCATTCAATCACAGCATACTTAGGCACTGCACTGAACCTCACTCAGTGCGAAGTATTGTTTGTGCCACTCTGCCTGCATTACTGAGCGTTATATTTGGACCTGATTTTCTTTTTTCTGACCCTGTTCTGTTTCTGAATCTGTTTGACTTTAGTTTGACCCGCCTCTCATCTGGACCCTGACTAGTGTCCTCTCTGATGCTCTCATGCTTGTTATTGACCCCTGCCTGCCTGACCATGATTTAGCTTTGTGGACTTTTATCTGTACTAATTAACCTGCTGCAATTGGAACCAGCTGTCTGCCTGTTTTGTAACACATATAGTCTATCAGGACAGGATCTTCTGACAAGCTATCATGAAATCATCAAATAAGGATGACCTCGGGGAAGTTTTGTGGAGTAA
This sequence comes from Oryzias latipes, assembly GCF_053564925.1. Lineage (NCBI taxonomy): Eukaryota > Metazoa > Chordata > Actinopteri > Beloniformes > Adrianichthyidae > Oryzias > Oryzias latipes. Next base: position 13,414,736 of record NC_136249.1, on the reverse strand, counting down.
ATCTATGCCTAAAGCTGCAAACAAGCCAACTAAATGGTGAGCTGTTTAAGGAGAATGCCAGGTTTATGCAGTTTGGTTTATGATTAAAACTAAATCTTAGTGTTTATAAAAGTAATTTTCAAGTTACAAAAACACCAACATCTTCCTGAAATTCAGAGTGCCAAATCGTAGAAATCCTGCTTTTTATACTTAAAAAAATTGTTCAAAAATGTAAAAAGAAAAGTGTTTTGTGTTTTTTTTTTGTCTAATCACTCACAGATCTGAAAACACTGATGTGCAGTAGAAAGGTCATAAAAGCTTCCAAATGTAAGCTTTCTTGTGTCTTAAAGTGTTTAAAGTATAAATACATATGGAATAATTTTGGGATTTGTTAAAGTTCAGTTTAAATCTGCTTTACGTCTGGTAGGATTTGATTTACAGTCTTTACATTGTCCTGCTAGTATAACTTAATGTGGGTATAGGTTTTATTTTTGTTGTGTCTCATTTTGTCTGAGTGAGTTTGTGAAGATAAACGCTAACTGTGTGCGTGTATGGTGTGTGAGGAAGCTGTGAAAGCAGACTGCTGTGCTTCAAATTGCTTTTATTTGTGCACCCTACAAAAGCACGGCTCACGAAAGATGAACAAAAATGTAGGAAAGAGGCAGCATCAAGCAATGGCTACATCCATTTATCTGCGTGATGATGATGATGATGATGATCTGAGTGTGTGAGCAGCTGTATGAGCCCCCCTACTCAACTCCTGACTCAGAATGCCTTTCATGTGAGGAGCTTGGTGATAGACCAGACCAAAACTGGTCATTGTGCTGAACAGCTTTATTGAGATGTAAAACCAACATTGTCCAATGCTATCACAAATGCAGCACCTTAGAAACTCTGTTTCTTTACAATCTACTTTATTAGTGCTCGTGACTGAGATAGGTGCCTGTTGTCTAGATCTTCTTGCTGCTTATTACCTGGATCAGTCAGTCAGAAGAACCTGAGACACCTAATTCAGCTATTCAGGACAAAGGAATGGAAAGAACTCTGAATAACAGACTCAAGGACCAGGATTAGGCAGCCCTGGTAGGGCTGTTACCTTTTATCAGTAACGGGGTAATCTAGTTAATAACAGTTTTTATTTTGTGGCGATATGAACTACTTACAGACCTTTGTTTCAGGTCAAGAGAGTTTGACGCATTTATTTAACTACAGTGACTGCAAAATATTTAATTGTTTGGTGGTTTACTCTACAAGACCAGCTGCGTGAAATCGTGAACTTAACTTAATTTTTTATTTAGACTACATACGTAAAAGATTTTCTGTTATATTTACAAATTTAACTTTTGTTGAGACCATAATACTTGGTAGAACATAATTTCTATAGTTCGATTGAATTGAGCAACAGAGTTAAACACTCTTTAATCTTTACCTGTTAACTTTTGAAACCAAGACAATAACTGAAATGCAGGATAAACTTTTTTCTGTTAGTTGATGTGTTATAAATATTGAAGGACATGTCTATTTTTGTCATTTTTATTTTATTTCTGAAAATGGATTAAAAAAAGTATAACTTTTGACCAACTTCAACTTTTTTACCAAAACGCAAATACCTACTTTCCCTATAAGTTGTTACTTTTATAATATCATAATTTTGTACTTTGTTACCATTTGACTTAAGTAGCGGGTTATAATAACATTCTTAACGCTGCATGTGGGTATATGTTTTTCTATTGACTTTGTTCTTTTGTGTAAGGATAACGACGTCATTTTACATCATTGCCATTTTTGAATTGGCGCAATAGTAAATCAGGTCAGTGGACTCCTCCAACTTTAGGCTTCAATTTTTTCATTTAGAATCCAGTGAGTGTCTAGTGTAAAAACATCAATGGAAATCCTTTACTGTAGTTTTGTTTTAAGGGAATTAAGTTTAAGTCATAGGGCTCTCACAGGTTTTTGCTTTGACATGACACGTCTGTTTTATTAAACGTAAAGTGTAACTTTGGTAAACATGAAAAGTGTCGTAAAGCAGTTCACCCAACAGTTTTGGGACACACTCCCATGACCCTAATGTGGAAAATTAGTGAGAGATTGTCCCACAACATGAAAAAGGAACAGACATTTTGCCTCTTTCCACATGGGGAAACACCTTTCTCTACTGTCGGATTGATGACAGGACTTAATTGCTGCAATTCATCATCAGGGCCCAGGCTGGTGTTTCCGGAGGTTAGGAAGGCAGAGGAGGAGAAAAATGAAATGGCAAGCATTTGAGCATGCTAACATGGTGCAGGCAGAGACCTTGTGTTGACGTACTGCTGCTTGCCAGGCATTTGAGGTCCACGTGACCGTCCCCTACAGCAGCAGTAGCTGATCCTTGCATAACAACCTGCAAACACAAAGGGGATGTGGGTCAATTCATGGAAAGAAAAAAAGCGGGATTTTAACTTCATGGAGAAGAAAAAGCTGAACCTCTTTTGGCTGCATTACATTTTCCTTAAGAGGAAATGATTCTGACCTTTTTGCTTTGTCCAAAAGGACCGGGAAAAAAGGCCCAGAAAAAGAGTGAAAAAAAATTCCTTTTAATGTTTTACTGACAATTTTTTAGGGTATACTAAATATACAAAAAAGAAATACAAAAGAAAGGACAGGAAAGGAAAGGAAGGGACCAAATGTAATTCAAGAAATGAATTAGGCATAATCAAACCTAACTACCCTGACAACCAAACAATATCTTGTCTGTGTTCAGTACAAAGTGATGATCAAAGACATACAAATTGGTAGCACTAGCTTCCAATAATAGTAGTATTTAGCTCCTGTACAGGAGTTGACCCATAGGGCTGCTGTGGGTTTTTGGGTTGTTCAGGCCATGGAGAGTCATAGAGTGGAGCGACTGCATCTTAAGGAGAACTAGGTGTGGCTTGCAGTTTCCTTGAGGCTCTAACGCCCATGTTAAGGGAGTCACACAAAATAGAAGCATATCGTGAACTATTCATAAGGATGATGTAAATTCTATTAACTCTGAGGCAGACTTACCGTTACGCAAAGGTAGGCGATCTTTCTGTCTCACATGTCCAAAATAAATTAGGATACGTCTATTCTAACACCAAGTCCAGAGACTCGCAAGCAAGCCAGCAAAAGCAGCATTGCCAGACTGGACGGTTTCCAGCCCAATAAAGACGGGTTTGTTCTGAATTTGCAGGCAAAAATTGCTTTAGATGGATGACCATTTTTGGGTTTGGAATCAGTTAGGGAGCTTTTAGTTCCTGGTTGAAATACATTTCATGCAGGAATGCGCGGTCTGGAGAGGCAGGAGACAGGCAGTGTTTCATCTGTCATCTTCCTCACCTGCCGTCACCAGATGTAAAGCCTTCTGATAATAAAATAAATATATGTTCACACTAACCTGTTCCATAAATACAGTTTATAAGCTTGTTTCTAATCATGTTTATCAAAATCGCTGTATTTTGCGTATTTCCTGTTTAATTTCACCAGGAGACTGCGGGTTCTGCCACACGGGAGACAGAATCCTGAGTGAAGTCGGGTAAATTGTTCCTCAAGTTTACTCAGCATATGCCAATCATGCATAGCTTTTTATTTTTTTTTTTTACATTCTAGACATTTTATTCCCTGCCTTTCTATGTGGTAGGTGATGTATTTCGCTTCAGATCTGACTAGAAACTGTGCTGAAAAGACAGAAGGAGGCAGCTTTGTGTGATATTAATATAAAACAACAGATCATTTCTGTTATAAATGCATATTTAAGTTCTTGGGAGGATTTTTTTCGTCGCTATTGCGCAAAATTCCTTTTAATTACAGTTACAAAAACAAAAAGTACTTTGCAGTCATCTTAGGTTATTTTAATTTAGTTCAAATTTTTTTATTTAATACTTGGAGGTTTTATATTCACAAGAACAGGTTTTCAAACCTCAAACTCCTCTTTGTTACGTTTCATAGGAACATTTGCTTTTATTTTACCTCACCTAAATTCATGAATAGTATAAACAATTTGCACTTTTGTTCATGATAGTCTAAAAAATTAAGCTAGAACTCCTAGGGTGTTTAATTATGTGTTTTTTCCCCCTTTTTTTATTGTTCTTAATATTTGAGCAGAACATCAGTGATTGTTAGTAAGGTTCAATAGGAGTCCATTTCATGTTTTTCTTTGACTGCAAAAATGTTGGATGTAAAATCATTAAAAATATGTTAAAGATGGAACTTCAATCAAATCAGGAAGTAAAAATAATGGATGATTCATCCATTCATCTTCTTCCGTTTATTCCCTTTCGGGGTCACAGGGCTGCCGGAGCCTATTCCAGCCACTTGGCAGGGGGCACCCTGGACAGGTCGCAACTTTGTCGCAGTGGATGATTCATGACTGCTAACAAATCACCTATTCAAATTTTGGGTGTTTTTTTCTGGGTCTGGTCGTCCTTAGATGTCTTTAGATAACTACGAAACCAACACTCTATTTGGCCACACTGGCAGGGATTAAAAGAGGATTCACAGCTATTTTTAAAAAGTGGTCAAATAGCCCCTCATATAGATATGAGGGACTGTAAAAAAGAAAAAAAAAATCAAGCATTTGTTGCCAAACTTCCAAAATTACTGGGAGACAGATAACATAGGAAAAACAACAGAATTTAAAAAAAAACTCTTAGAAAAACTTTGTTTTTACTGTCCTTTTTAGTAAAAAAGACAGAAAATGGGGAATTAACAAATTAGTGCATTTATTAAATGTAATGTTTAACCACAAAAAAAAAATTCATAATACTGTCATGTGCGGGGGTGGCTCGAGAGCCGGTTGGACCCAGATGCAGAGGCGGAGGCATGAGGATCAGGGCTAGTGGGTTTAATTCACAAAAAACAAACAAAAAGCGCTGCAGAGCAGGATGTCAGAACAAAAACAAAAACTCACTGTGGCGTGGCGAGAAACATGGAACATGGCATGACATGAACACCAGACAGGAATAATGGACCAACCCAGGAGGAAGGCAGAGACAAGACTTATATACAGACAGGGCAGACAAGACACAGGTGAACACGATCAGGGCAGATGGGGACCAAAGGAAGTAAAACTCAAGAAACATGACAAGACAGGAAACCTTTCAAAATAAAACAGGAAACAGAACCAAACAAGACAGGACAAGAACTAAAGCGAAAAACAAGACACAACAAACTGAAACCATGACAAATACAAAATATATTTATTTATCGTTTAAATTTGAGTACAGTTTTTAAATTCTTATCAAAACATTTGGATTCTTGACATAGACTTTATCCAAAAGAGTACCAGTAAGGAAGCGATTCGACATTTTACACCATATGGATTAAAGAAAAAAAACCTATTACAACAACCTCAGAGGCCCCATGTTATTGGGCTGATGCTCAGAGCGCAGGTTTTTGGGGACTACTCAAAATGCGTGAATGGATCAAAATAGTTCTTTGGGGTTTCTTTTTGTGAGAAATCAACATTATAAAACAGTTAAAAGCTTAAAAAAAAGAGTTAGCATGGTATAGGCCGTATACCATGTATAGCCCGTGACATATGTCACTCATTCTTGTATCTGATTTTCTATGAATAAAATATATTTGCGAAAAGATTTAACCCTTGTGCTATCTTAGATGACCCCACCCTTAAATTGACATGGTCTCCCTACCATGACAACGGTGGACAAAGGTGGAAAGATTTCATGTAATCCATGGACACCAGTGAAGATCACAAATCATTGAAGAAAAAAGGTTCAGCACACTGTCTAGTGGGTCTAGATGACCCAACTCCCAAAGTTGAAGTGCCAAGGATAGCACAAGGGTTACAGATAAAAGTATATGACTTTCTTGGAGCAGTTGTGGAATTTTGTTGAATTGTTGTTTTGTCAAACAAACATTATTTAGTTAAAAAAAAGTTTTCCCTCATAATCAAAAAGTTCAAGTTCCATGACATTCCTGGCTGTGTGAAATGTGTCTTTGGATCTGACTCTGGGGGAGCGGTGAGCTGTGGTCACTCTCTTGCTGGGGAACTATTTAGTGCTTTATTCCTCCAATTTTTATTGTTAAATGTCAGGTAGGGAAGCATTAGGTCCCAATTTTAGAGTCTTGGATATGACCCAACAACAGACTTGAACCCACAGCTTCTTCTTTGTCCCAGGGCAGACAGTCTACCACCACTAAACCTATAATCTATGATAATGGACATTGTTTAGGTACTGTATGTACAAATATCCAACAAAATATACTGTACCTAAATGGAATTATTTGTTTATAGGTAAATAATTTATTATCATTTGATTAGAAAGGGAAACATTTTGGTTGACCCTTTAACAACTTTAACAAGAAAAAAGAATTATTTTATTCTTATTTTGTGTGGTTTTCTCAGAGTGAGAAATGACAGTGTAGCATGATTCAAAGCACAAAGGCATATTATGATTCTTCAGAGTGTGAAGTTCAAACAGCGTTACTGCAGCATGCCAAGTGTGTGATTGTCTTGGGTGTACAACAGTGTGTGTGATCATCCCTTCTGTTGGTACATGAGAGTGGCATCTGGTGTGTGCTTAAATGGTGTGGAAACTCTGCTCACTCAGCCCACTGCTGGCTTGCTCCGACAGAAAAAAAAAAAGCACACAACTACTTTGGCTTCAATGGGGACCTGACAAAAGAATCAAACATTATTTTGTGCTGCGTCTTCAACGAAACTGTAAAAACCAACCCTAAACTATTTAATGGTTATTTGTCTATTATGTCTGGAGTCCTCAAACCAATTCAGTTAATTTGTAAGATTGCCTTAATGCCTCAGTCACATGCATCTGTATGGGTACTGCGACTTTTTTGGGTTATCTGGGCCCGTGGAGGGTTTTAAGCACCTTAAACACCTTAAGGGGAGCATAAGTGTGTCTTGCAGTTTAAAGCTTAAAGCCACCTCTTGAAAATGGAACATTACATTTTCATGCATGTGGTAAGTGTATCATGGAGTACTTGTAACATTGATGTTGACATTTTATGCTGACCACCTGCATGCTGCATACAGGTTGGCAGATTTTTCACCCACAACTAATAGTCCAGCTAATCAATTTCTCCTGGAAAGCTCGGCACTCCACTTCAACCCTTTTTTCTTTTTGACAACATTTTGGTAATTAAAGTGTCACTACTGATCATTCTTATATTAGCATAACAGCAGTGAGGCTCACCAAAATGCATCTTACGCAGCGGCAGAGCTGTTAGGTTTCGCTTTTGACACGTGCAAAGATATGCTGTTTCACCTGTTTTGCTTTTCCTTTGCTCCCCCAAGTGGCGGACTTGTGCATTTTGGTTATTTAAAAAAAAATCATAACTCGCCACAGGAATGGACTACAAAATGCATTTTTTTAAAAGTAACTTTTACTCTTCATGATTGGACCGGATTAAACCATCTGGTGGGCCGGACACGGGCCGTTTGTTTGACACCACTGCTCTAGTCCTTTGCGAAAGGGTAGTTCCCAAAAGTGATGGATAAAAAAGTTAATCTCCATAAAACACTAAAATCTGTGTTTGTGTGTGTGTGTGTGTGTGTGTGTGTGTTATCACACTCTGGCATCCCCCAATAAGCCAATATCAAAATTTCAGGCCATTAAACAATACAAACCTTTATCCTGACAGGGTTTTTTTTTTTATAAAACACATTATTCACTGTTTTTTATTCTTTAACTTTAAAACAGCAATCATTTTTATTTCACTTTTATTTCATTTTCACTTTTTTAAAATGTTTATTGACAGTCTGTCTATTCTGTGAAACCAACAAAAAGCCAGTAGAGAAGAGTAGTCATGATCTGTGATTCATTAACTGGGGGTGAGAGCTGTTGTCCCCGCTGTTTGGGAAAATGACCATCGGTTTCAAAGGCAGCATTCCTTCTTGCTGGAAGGACTAGAGCATCTCAAATCAAGAGGTTTTAATGCAAGTGTTGTGATTATGACGGTGGTTGTTGTTTGTCATACAGGTGTGTGAAGCTGAAAGGCTCTAATTAGTACTCAGATGCTACGCCTGAAGTACACTAATCAGAAAGAAGATGGGAGTTCTGACAACAGGTGTAAATTAGCAACAATTTTCTCTCCTTTTTCTGTTGTTTTGTGCTTTGTTTCTCCATCTGAATGAGCTTGTCGCTGAGTAAAACAAAGCTGCTGGCTCTGTTTGGTTCGACATTTTTCCTTTAACTCAAGTCTTTTGATGGTATGCATCACCCATGCTTAATATTTAATTAAAAATAAAGCATTTACTGTATCTGAACTGGCAACATCTCCAGGGTGTGCCCCCCTGAAGGCAGCTGGGATAGCCTCCCAGTGAGACCCCAAGTGTAATGAAGTGAGTACATAGATGGATGTTTTTAGTAGGCGTACTTAGCAAATGCTTTTACCCACGGTGAATTATGATGGAGCAGTACACATGGGAGCAATGTGGAATTCAGCATTTGGCCCAAGGACTGTTCAGCCGTGGAAACTAATAACTGAAACAGTAACTTTCTCTGCAAATGACAAGACCTTTTCCATCCTGAGTTTTAGCCAGCCTGAACATAGTAGCTATTGCTTTTAACAGAGGGCTCATTTTTTTCCCTCATGTGAAATGTTGCCTCTGGTAAATGGGGAAAAAAATATTTTTCTTGTCTGTAGATTAACTCCTGGAGGGGAGAGAAACTCTTTTTTTGTACCAGACCTCTCATCGACTCATAATAACTGTTTAGAACCTGAATGAGGTGCTTTAACAAATGCTTATGATTGTCAACTTTTGGTGGGGGCAGGAAGACTGTTGGTGATTGTTAATTTGTTTGTAATGGAGCGTCTGTCAATGGAACCTGTAGTTCAGCTTCACAAATCTCTCATGTCTTACTTCCTAGAAAATTGAGATGTTTGGCACCTGTTGAAAGTAAACTGATTTCACGGTCAGTTTAAGCAATGATGGCAAAGAACCAGAGACACCAAACCATCTCAGGTAAGACAAAAATAATTTTAAAGAGTGATGTCAATGTTTTATGTTTTATTTTGACAGATCCTTTTGATCATTTCAAAGGCTTTTACTGTGAATGCAAAGTAGATGTTACTTTTTAAGGTAAAATTACATTGAACTAACTTAACAGTATTTTCTTTTTACCCTTATTGGTCTCTTCACACACCAGGCCTATCTCTTTGGCTGTTTTCAATGTTGCTGATCACCATTAGTATAGTCTTACTTCAATATAAAATGTAAAGGTTTCCAAAAGGTTATTAGCTCCTATAACAGGAGTGATGATACACAATTGTGATACTTTGGAATTGCCGGGCCTGTGAGGAGGCATTGTGCATTTTAGTAAATATGGACGAGGCACAAATGAATCCTTGGAACATTGCACATAGTTCTGTGTATGTTTGCCTGTTTTTTTCTAAACACATTTCACATTGTTTTGACCTTGGATTTTTTTGTTTGGGGGCGGATTTATATGTGTTTATTTTGTGTGTACACTTTTGATATTGGTTTTAACCACTAAAACTCTTTTTTGTGATTTTAGCAATAAAAAAAGACAAAATTCAACACTTGCAATTGAGTTTTTTGTACAGTTTCAGGTTTATTGTGGACTTATTGTACTGTTGCTTACCTTTTGGCATTTCCTTTCAAGGGTCGCCACAGCAAATCAGTTTTCACTGACATGCCAAAGTGGTTTAGCAGATATTTTTACGCCGGATTTTCTTCCTTACACAACCATTTATTTTAACCAGGCTGGGAACCAGCACAGGGAGATCCAGACTTGAGCCCCCTTGTGGCTATTGGTAGGAGGTAGTGTCAAGATTCTTGCCCAAAGGCCCAGACTGGATAAAGTTAATCGTGCACCCTTGAAATCAAACCCTGGTATCCCATGTGCTAGACCTACACGCAACCGAATGAGCCATCCAGCCGCTCTGTGGATTTTTAGTCTAATATTATGAAAAGATATAAGTGCCAAAAAGAAAATAAAAAAGTGTTTTTTTTTTAAATAGCGACTCGTCGCATTTCGGGCAGACACTCAGCAGAATTACAGGTTACTCTCCTAGGGCGGGTCAGTTAATTAACCCACCTGCTTAGCGTCCTATTTAAGTCAGGTGTAGTCAGGTGTTCATTCTTTCTTACCTTCAGCGCTCATTCTTTGCCCCTCCCTCCTCCCCGGCTTCCACCTGTGGGCTCCGTTACGGGGGTTGTTACCCGAAAGTGTATGGAAAAAAATAATTGTCTCAAGGAATTGAACGGAGCCTTATGCCAAAACGAAGTTGTGAATCAAAATTGAATGTCAACTTAAAGATGTTGTGAAATAAGTATTCTTCTACAAGAGTTGTCTGACTGAAATGGATATCAAGCATCACAACAAAAATGCTGTTTTGAAAGGTAAATTATTAGAGCAAATTGGAACATTGAAAAAGTGCACAATAAAGCCCCAGACTACTAAGGTTTAAACATGTTCCTTGTGTTGAAAAAGTAGTGTCAAATGATTCTATGACGGTGTTTAAATAAGGCTGTAGCAAATAATGTCGATTCTATACCCTTCTTCCTAACTCGTCATTTATGACGTGTACTCTTACTTCCACTCTGTATTATTACTATTTTATTCTTACTCATTGCTGCTTTGTTTTTTGTCTTTTTCTTACTGCTATATTTCTTGTTTTGGCTGCTGTGACTACCGAATTTCCCTCCGGGGATCAATAAAGTCATATCTTATCTTATCTTATCTTCTTTGCATTAATGAGTAGTTTCTTGCCATTGTTTGTGTTTTTATTTACACGTACAGCTGTCTGAAGCAGCATTTCAACACATTGAAATGGAGAAAGGTGCTTTTAAAAGCGTCATTAATAGAAATCTATGGATGTTCATTCTAACTGCCTGTTGTTCCATAAAATATTAACAGCTCTCCTGTGTTCTTGTCTTTGCATCTTCTTCCTGTAAGATTTAGAATACCATCTACACAATGTATGTTTCCACTGCAGATGTTAACAGCCACTAGCCACATAAAATCAAGCCTTTGCCATCAAAAAGACCTTTGAGATCTATGGTCAGAGAACTTCACAGAACTGCAGTGGGAGCAGAAGAGCCAATTGAATGGGTTGGTCCCAAACCCCTAACTACTATTTTAAATTTTATACCATAAACCTTCACTGTGTTTTCTCTTTTTTAAATTTTTATTAGAGCTATCTTTTTTAACGATTTAAATATATGCAGTTATTTTTTTCCGCGTATTGTTTTCTTTTGTTTTGAGCCTTTTACTGTGCAATTCTTTCTTGAAAAGTATTTTACTAGTAAAATTAAGTTCGGCTAAGTTGTCTTGAACAAATCACTCACAATCTGTTTATGGTAGGCAGAAGGAACACATGAATATTGATGTATTTACACAGTGTCAGACACGGATGGACTGTAACAGAAGCAGCATATGAACGACTGCTTGCAGAACTGCAGGCCCGGCTGGGTTTGCCACATGGAGGAGCAGCAATAATTAGAAGAGAGTCATTTTTTTCCCAAATTTGTTCCAATTAACCAGCAGTAGGTTTTTCTATAAAGTGGGAATCAGTTGATATTCAAATCAGCATTTACTGGAGGATTTAATTTAAGTTAACCCCCCATCTGCACAAAAACTGGTCTTTAAGTCACATTTCTGAAACCAAAATTTACAACAGATTTATGACATGCTCAGTGACAGAGTGCTTTAGCAGCTGCTCCATGGTTTTATGGATCAGATGGACACTGTGGTGTCTTCACTGGAGACATTCATTTTGGTTGTAGGTTGTAGAGTCAGTCTGGCTGCAGCCATCTGCTACAACGCCTCTCTGTACGCAGACGGGATGTTACATCACCCTACACGCGATTGCGAAGACATCATGCTTATACAGGAATGCAGAGAAGGCACCAAAACAACCATCCAATCGCTCAGTCATTTGGATGAAAGTATCGAATTTGAGGACTTTGAGGACTCTGTCATTTTGGACCCACACATAAATGTTAAGATACAGTTTTGTTTGCTCGTAAGAAGAGCAGCAGGGATTCAACAGCTTCACTTCCTCTTTCCAAACTTCAAAAACCTGCTGGATTCCTAAAAACCTTCTAATGAACATGCTAAAAATGCATTTAAAGTTGTTGTGGTTGACTCCTCTCATCAGTGCAAGGTTGCCAAGCAACTGCTGGAGTTTAAGAAGTAGCTTGTTCCAAACCAAGAAGCATCCTTTATGAAGCCATCCGAGACTCGTCTCGCCGGGCTGAAGGGATATTTGGAAATGTTCCTGGGCAGTTGTGTCAGCCTAATGAGTTCAGGTTAAAGAGAGTCAAAAAAACATGAACACAGTTAAATTTGTGGAAATAAAGCTATAAAACTTCTGAGAAATATTATTCAAGTAAAATTCAGACCTTCTAAGTAACCTCAAAAATGAAGGGGAAAAAAAGAAAATTCAACTTTTTGATATAGTTTTTGACTTTGTTAAAGTTAACTTTAGGATCTTTGCTGATAATATTTTAACAAACTGCTATCCTTATGGAAATTATACATGTACACTTAATCAAACCAATTTTTTTTATAAAGGATGATTGTTTTTACAATTTTTTTCTTCTTATTTTTCAGTGGGGATTGTCTTTTTCTGTATTTAACAAGTGCAAACTTTCTTTGTAGGTGTCCTGGGCAAATCTTTATTTTGTGGAAACTTCTAAATAGTTGGTTTTTCTTTCAAGTGGTAAGGGTGTGGACTTCCAACTAGGTCACTCCTAATTGGCCAGAGTAGTTGATTCAGCAGAAATGTTGACTCAGACTATCTTGGACCAATCACTTCTTACTGACGATGGCAGGCTCCAACATGGCGGTGTACGTGTTGGGAAAAAATGGCGAATGAATTGACTTCATTTGGTTGGAGCTGGATGTAAATCATTCTCTATACACTCATTTCCACTGAGTAGTTGGTCTGGTCCAGTTTAGAATGGTCCAGGCAATTCAGTGAACGTCTCTGCTAAAAGTTGGACTGTCATGGTGCATGTGGGGTGAAGCCAATAACAACAATGGAGGTCATCTAGCAGCTCAATTTTTCCACTTGGCTTTTGGTACTTCGCATTTATTGTAGTGTGAGAAAAGATTGCGGGCAGCGAAGAGCAACACCCGCTTTCTTGGCACTTTTCTTTTTCGTAATAAACTTCAGCCAATCAACAGGTTTCAACAGTAGCTCTGCCCTGACAGGTTCGTTCCATATTTCTGTAGACCTTTAACCAATGTAGGCCCTAAAAATGGTACGATTTGGTCTGGTTTAATTAGTCATTTTTATAATGGAAATGCTCAAAATACCGGACTGGTCTTGACCGGACCGTGGAAACGAGGCATATGAATGACGTCACACTCACTCAGTCCAGTTCTCATGATGCAAAAAAATGATCTGGCAGTTTTTTAACCCTTCTTTAACCAAAGTATTGTGTTGCTTCTTCTGGGGATGCTTACAGCTGTATTTATGTGATATAATAACATATGTGTAAACAAAACCAAAAAATCCTAGCATTTTTAACATAATTTTTAGGATTTGTGACCAAGACTCGAGAGTTGACGTGCACAAAAGGACATGTGAAGCGAAGACTCTCGGCTGAATAACAGCTCTGAGTTTTATCGTGTCATAATGTTTTCTCTTGCTGGGTGGGGGTTGGGGGGGGGGGACTCTGCATTACTTGGTCCAACATAGTGTTTGCAGCTCAAGCTAAGCTCTCAAAAGATTTTCACAACAAAGCATTCCATTGTTAAAAAAAGGACTGTATGCCAAGTGACTAATCCAAAATGTAGATCGCTGTCGGTGCTCTTTTCAACAAAAGCCTGTTGAAAAATGTGGCTGACAGTTCAGTATGGAGCATAAAATGCAGAGGCTGAATGAGCTGCAGGGTGTTGCTGTGTCCAAGAGCTGATAGAGTAAGAAATGTTTACAGTACCCATAATGTGGGAATTTTATTGGATTGCTGCTTAAAGTCAAAACTTTAGGAGCATTTATTTTGCATAGTCATACACTATTAAAAAAGACAGGAAAATATTTATAGCTTGTATAATTTACTTGCATTTTACCAAAGTACTAGGCATGATGAGTAGTATAAGTGTCAGGCTTTTGTAGACAAAGGAACGCTGTCAAATATAAATAAGTCAAATAAATTTTAAGAAATATAAGAAAGGATATCCAATATTTTCATTCAATGATCAGGTATTAATTTGTGAATGAACTTATGTATAAAAAAACACAATGGGGGGGGATTATATGAGTTTGCTTCTTCTCACTCCCTTTCTAGTAACAAATCAAGCTGTTTGACAATCAATTTATTTGAAAAACCCATTCCAATAATCTTTTGATCTATTTTTAAAGGGTTCCCAGTATGTTTTTAAATATGATTGTCATTTTTAGCCACAAAAAATGTGTTGTTTGCTAGGACATATTTTGTGTAGAGTGGCGGTAGTTGATTAAAAATTCACTTTTGCTCCTGATTGACAAAATGAAATTTTGACCTTAATTTTCTTTATATATGTTCTACATCATGGGAAAAAGACTGCGAGAGCATGTTGAAAACACCAAATTCCCCTTTGACCACCACCAATTCATGTGTTTTTTTAAAAAAAATTATGAATGTTAGAGATGAATGACTTAGTATCTGAAACAGGTTTGAGATATCTATGTTTTAAAAAATGTTATTGTCTTATTCCTTAATTTGTAATGCTTGAAATAAACCAGTAAAAATAATTTAAAATATTTTGAAACAATTAAAAAATTTTAAAGTATTCCCTTTAAGGTTAAATAAACAGTCCTTTGTATAGAATCGTTGCACAGAGACTCTGATAAAGTTGTGATTGTTGCTCAAATTGATGCAAGCTTGGAGACAGCTATCTTGGAATTTACCATTGGTTCCTGTTTGTTTTGAATGCTTTAAAAAAACACATTATCCTGAAGCCGAGAAAACACGAGAAAGCCCTAAAGCCTGTCAGATTCTTTTACACACAGAATGTGCACACGTCTGATACGAAGTAGCGTTTAAAAAAACTGGAGCTGAATGCTATTGACCATCACATAAATCTATTCACTCAGACTGAAATCTATTGATTCGTGCAGCAAAAGAAACTCATTGCTTCAAACTCGGTTCGTCTAAATAAAGGGCAGAACCTTAAATTCAATCAGAGGTTTCATGAGGTGTCCTTTCAGCGACTGTTCGGTGGAAAAAGTCCCTGAAAACGTCAACAGCGTGCATCTAAACTGCCATTAAACCAAAGCGCTGTGATGACATGAGCTTGATACACAAACCACCAGTGCTAAATGCAAATGAAGCAGAGAGGAATTTATGTCGATAATACCTCAGAGGTCAAGTGCTGCTGCACTAGGAGGATCAGAATAAAGGTTCTTTATCTTTTGTTTGAAGTATAATGAAGGCATGGAGAAAGTGGGTCATGACAGAGTTACAAGGATTAAAAAAGAACAATACAGTGAAGGATGTATCAAGTCACTTAAGCTGAATTACAAGTCAGGAAGTTGCGGCTGACACACAAATGGTAAGATTATAGCACCACCAGCCTATCCCACAGGCATCTCCTTCATGACCTTTCAAATGATTGCTGATTAGGAGCACTCAGCCACCTCCAGAGAGGGAAACAGAGGAGGTGGAGGACGGGTCTCCAAATCCAAACAGAGTTCACTCTGAGCCTTTCAGTGCCAGCAGCCTTTTCACCAGACCGAACACACTCTCGGCTAATGGGAAACCATCAATCAGTCTGTTTATTTTTCAATCTGACAGAGTTGTCTAACCTCTGTACGAGCTATAAAGCAACCAACTGTTCTAGTTGGTGGCCTCTCATTCTTCAGAATGAGGTTTTGGTTAAGTTTAGCTCAAATATTTGGTGCATCTCTGAATCCAGAAGCTCTTAAAGGACAGAGATTTGTCCCTCCGTGTTTTGTGATCATTGAACATTGGAAAGCGTTTCCCTTCGTCTTCCTATTTTGGCAAACAGCCACTCAGTCACTTATTCTTTAAATTTTGTCCTCTATAAATCAAGTGTTGAAAACTGTTGTCTAAAGCCATCTGGACTGTTTAAGGCATCAAATCATTGTATATGCTATACATATTAATAAATGTGAAGACTTTATCCTGACTAAAGCAGAAAATACTCGATTATTAGTGTATGTTTTTAATATTTTGAAGTTCATTTTGGCTCCTGTGCCATGACAAGACAATTCACTGCATTTTCTAAAAGAAAGAAGAGAGAAAGTGCAATGACCATTAACCCATCTATTAAGTGGAAACGTGTTCTAAGGCTGCTTCAGAATTTCAGATAGATTAAAAAGTTATAAAGGTTTATGGATGCATTGCTAGTCTGAATGAGATTTTTCAGCTTTGCTCCTTCTGTCTACGTATTAACAGGATCTTTAGCTGACTCGTTTGAAGTTGCCATTGAGAATTAGTGAGTCAGTAACAGTTAAGGTCTCAATCTACATTCACACCAGCCGGGTGTTGCCATTTCAATGAAAAGTCTATGTAAACATGCTTGAGCAAGTTTTTAAGTCCATTCTCTGGCTCTATGTACAAACCAGGCCTTCACTGAACGCACGCTGAAAGTTCAACCAGTTGAACCCCACCCTTACATTGACGTGTTCTCCCTACCATGACAAAGGTGGATAAAGGTGGAAAGATTTCATGTAATCCATGGACACCAGTGAAGATCACAAATCATTGAAGAAAAAAGGTTCAGAGCACTGTCTAGTGGGTCTAGATGACCCAACTCCCAATGTTAAAGTGCCCAGGATAGCACAAGGGTTAACGGGAGCTCTGATGTGTCTTGCATTTCCTTTGAGGCTTATGCGGCCACCTCAAGGGGACATCACAAAAATGGAATGCACCATTGGTTCGTGTATTATGAAGTATTCATAAAACTAATATACCGTAACTTGCACGCACTTATGATGTATGGGTGATGCTGTCTTACAGTGCCCTTACTTTTCTAGTTGTCTCACCTACTTCGCCCTTACTTAATCTTGCATGTTGGTGAAGTGTTTGCCACAACCTGTCCCCCACAGCATGACTGTAGGAAAAAATGTGCATGAACCCTTTCTCTGAACCTTTATATTTCAGGTGTGCTCCATTTTTCAGACAGTCTTTATTAGGCCTGCACAAGAAATGCCAAATGTATCATTATCGCGATATCAAGCCGTGCAATAAGCGTGTAGCAAAAGTCGGCAAAGATTGCAATAAATGGTAACCTTATATGTGCTAAAACAATCATATTGCAGCTTGCAGAAGTATTTAACAAACCAAATAAATCCATTTATGCATTTGACCAATTGAATGGACTCCATTTATGTTAGATGCTCCCCTCCTATGTAGACGAAGGTCATTTGCTGTGTAATTAAAGTTCTGTTGACTCTTATTTAAATTGAATTGTTGCAGTGAAACGAAAAAATTATGTATGTAGTTGCTTTGCTATTTGTCCATGTATTGCAAGATATATCGTCATCACAATATTGATCACTAATATTTTAATCATTAGTTTTCCTCATATCGTGCAGCCCTAGTCTGTATAAGGGCAGTTGTGACAGAGGCTAAAGGTTTATCTAGTTTTGTGTTCCTCTGTTCTGTTTAGAATAGGATGGAACAAGGGCATAAAAATAATGAACACTCCTGCCTCAAATTCATTTTCTGTAGAAGTGCACAGTCTCTGCATTGGATCAGTCTGCTGGAAAACAGAACAGAGGAAGCAGAAGCGGATCAGATATCAAAGTTTTTACACTCTGACTCTTGTTGTTGAATGCACAGGCTGTCTGTCTATGCCACCTACTGAACATGTGAAATTGCAAGTAATGGTGAACATAAATGTGAGGTGATTTTTAATGTTTGTGTTGGTTATCAAGAGCTTTAGTCATTTTTCCTGAAGTTTAATCAAAAGTTTGAGAAGACAGAAAATCCAAGAAATCACTTCCATCTGATAAACAGTGTGTGTTCAATTATTTTTTTCATTTTCTATTTCTTCTGTTGTGTTAAAAACAAAAGATGTTTACTTAATTTGAGGGATGTGTGTGCCCCCCGGTGCATTACCACACAAAACACTGAAAATTGCTTTCAGAGTGGACAATAAGGGCACCAAGGTTTGCCTTTTCTTGGCAGGATGAATAATATTGTATATGCTGTAAATATTTGCTAAGATATGGAAGCACATTACTGGTCCGTATCAAATGGGAACAAAAAGCACTACCAAAGAGGAGAAAACAAATGGATTTGGGGGGAAAGGGGCTGGCGGATTGATGAAGCAGTGACGATAGGGATAGAAAGAGAGAATGAGTCAGCAGCAGCTGGGGGGCTCTCTCCCTCTCCAAGGACAGATGTTTTCCGAAGATTAATATTCCCACTCAGAGTTTAGTCATCTGTGTCATCCCCACCCTCACCAGGTGATTTCACGCCTTCTGAACAGCCAGAGAAGATACTGTCCCTGCGATGCAGCTTCTCCCAGATTTTTGACTGAATTTAGGGCGGGGCTTAATTTAGGCCAAGTGTTTGCAGGCCCTACACATGGTGCTCAGGCTTCCTCATGAATGTTTCATCTGGAAATCTTTCTTGGCCCTGGTTCGCTCACAGCCACTTTTTAATCTTGCCCCCGTTCTCCGTGTATTTTACTGATCGCAGATTAGCCCACAATGAATTATAAATCGAGGTTTCCACTGGTGTTTGGAGGTGGCACATGGTGGCCCTGCTTTGTGTCACCAGGTAATTCAGGAGGCTTTAGTAATAAGGCATGAGCCCATGGTATTGATCTGAGAGAAGTCTTTTCCTGCAACTAAATTGACTGATCAAGTTTCAGGCGTGCACACACCTCCAGCACTCTATCTGCACTCTGAAATGTTTTGCCTTTGTCCTTTTAAAACCACAAACATCCCCAGACATAAATGGATCGTCTTGTTTATAATAATTACTATGTAAATCTAGCAAAAGGTCGTTGACCTCACCTTTGACTCTCCTTGATTTTTCAGTGCATTTTGTCTAAGTCATTTACTAAGATGAATTTTTATATTTCTCACCCCTTCAAGTAGTTCTGGCCTCTTCCTTGGCATAAAATTAACAGTAAATCAATTAACTGTTCCTCATACATGTTTGACTTTGCTCCAGAGCCAAATGACTCATTCCTGGGATCTGTGCCATGCACTTTTGTTTCCCTTTTTACCTTTTCCTCTCGTGGATTAGAAGGTCTCTTATCTCGATCCTCAGGCAGCTCATAATAAGCACTGCATATCAGTCAGAGTTCCACCGTGAGCTTGGTGGTGCAGCTCTCAAAGCTTATTCCAAAAAATAAATAATCTTTATTGAGTAATGTGACACTATTTTCACGCTGTATGTTGCTTATTAAATCCAGGACTCCACTTCATTAAACATCATCTTGAATGGAAAAAAACACTAAAGAATGTGTTATTTTGGATAATACGGAATACATCCAAGCAATAAGCTCATTAAAGATCCTATGCAATCATCTTTTGATGTATTTTAAAAGGGTTTCCAGTGGTCTTTTTATTATGATAATGCCATTTTTTAGCCAAAAGCTAAAAACCTGTGTCGTTTTCTGAGACATAGTTTCTGCAGAACGGCAGAAGTTTATTACAAATCACCCTCTTAGTGGGCGGGACTGTTAATGCGAAGTAACCCCACCCCTTCTTCCTGTTTCAGTTGCTTAAAGATCTCCTTTTACATGCTTTGCTGCTAGCTTACAGCCCCTCATAACCTCTAACCTAACATTACCGGTGCAACAAAAATGGCGAGCAATATTGGAGCTATCCAGCCTTACAGTTTTGATCCAGATTCCAGCTCAGACAAGGACAATTACCTTGTAAATGGATCTAGTTGTCCAAAAGTGGATGCATCTGAATGTAGCAGAGCTTGTGGCACACAAAGTGTATTTTCTACGTTACAATTAACGTTTTTCCTACTACACTTTTTCCTCTGTTCCTGATTCACAATGATCTGAATAGATACATACTCAGAAATGGATTTTAGGTTTGGTTATATTAATATATGTCCTCTATCATCAGAAGAATGTCGCAAGAACATGTTAAAAACACCATTTTCACTGGAAAGGGTCTTAAACAAATGATGTCCAGCCAAAAAAGAAAATAATTTAGTCTCTGCTGTGCTAGGACCTACTGCATTTACACACACCACACATGAAATGCAGATGATTCACTGGCTGACACATATGGTAAGACAGTGCAAGTGAGGTTAATATTTAAAACAGAATGAAATGTTAATGCTGGTAAAACATTTGACATTTATCAGGATCCCCAGTCACTTGGAAACCCTGTAAGCTCACAGCAATCCAGCACTTGGAAATAATGACCACCACAAGCGGCACATTTCTTTCATATTTGTTAGCTGACATAATTAATTTTCATTTAGGAAAACCTCTTCCTGTTTGCTTCTTTTAGCCCTCCATGTACAGCACGCAGCATATTTTACCTCTAAAGAGCACCTTTTGTGTCCCAATAATCCTTCGCGGCGTGGTCGCTCTCCATGGTTCTGACATGGCATTGACCTTCATGGAGTCTGTCCCCAGCACCAGGCTGCAGTTGAATTGTGGAATTGAAGCACCTGCTAGTCCATGTGTTCTCTATGTTAATTATGAGCATTAATTAAGTTCTGTTTGGACGCTGTCACTATTTCTTCCTGGTTGCGCATGTGAAGCCTTCAGCCATTGGCTGCTGATGCATGTGCCTTGCAGTGAAGTTGGGCCCATAATAGCACAACAGGATTACGCTTTATGTGACCACTGGCTAATTAATACCCAGCTACAAAAATAGATCTAATTTAACATGCTTTTGTTGCCCTTCAATAATAAAACCTTGCCATCACTAAAATAAGTTGCCTACTTTTTAAGCTTTGCAATAACATCATAGTTTTAAACTAATTCTCGGGTAAAAAGCATTTTTAATTAAAATAAATGATCATGATTGTTGGTTAAACGTTTGCAACTTTGGGTCAATTATTCTGTCCTGCAGTAGTCCTGGACTGCAAGGACCAGATTGTTTACATGATTCTTCTTTCTTACAGCACGTTTGAGCAAAAATTTCGCCCCCGCCAAAAAATTAACCAAAATTTACACACACCTTACTGGTCAAAAAGACTTTTGGACATATTAATTGACCCCCCTACAAAAATTCACAGTGGGAGAAACCATCAGGAAAAAAAAAACAGGGCCAAAATCTCTATGAGGCTCAAAAAATAAAAAATTTAAAATCCATTGACGAAACAAAAACATACGTGTCGGGATTATACAAAGATTGTTTTGAAATAGTAAAATGGTAAAGGGTTGATGATGTTTACTAAGATAGCACTTTACTACCTTCTTTGAAGACCCACAGTGCCTTACAGTCAAAGTCCTATTCACACACACATTCACTGATTCACATTCAATGATGGAGGCACAGCTGCCGAACACTGGCTCCAACCTCTCTTAAAGGCAATCTGGGGTTCAGCGTCTAGCTCAAAGACACTTTAACATTTGGGTGTGCAGAGCGGGAACCAAACCTGCAGTCTTCCAAGGTTGAGAGGTCAACCAATCTGCCTCTCTACCACGGACACCTTCAAATAATTATGGGATGGCAACATGACCTAAGCCATTTTGTCACTAAATGTAAAATTTGTTCATTTTCACATTTTTGCACAATATGGGAAAAGAAAACTTTTGTTCCAGCGATCTTCACAAAATTTCACACACAGCCAGGTTTAGCGTACAACCACAAGTTTCGTTGACCTTTGACCTCAAGAAGAGGCTGCTGTCTGGAATTTCCAAAATATCACCTCAAGTACTTCCTACAGATTTAAACCCTTCCTTGGGATTCTGAACTATTGCCCCCAAACTCCTCAAGCACCATTGGAAAGCTATTTTGTAAAAAAAAATTTAGCAGCAGCTCAGAGGGTGGTGGCGGGTTGTGCCTGCGGGTCATATGTTGCCGATGGCATCTTTAAATTGTTGATGTTTTGTCTTAATTGCATTGCACAAAAGGAAATCTGTTTATTAAACTTGAAGCTTGTTATTATCCAGATAGAAACTGAGTGTTTTTAGAGTTTTTCTTCTTCGTCGGTTGAGTCTTGGCTGATCCTCGTTTCTGAGTATGGAAATAAGACGAGCCTGTTGGGCCACAAAACTCTTTACCACAAAGTCTGAAAGTCCTTTTGTCAGATAAGTGCATCTAGACATTAAAGAAAAACACAATTAGAAACAACAAACCACAACAAGAATCAAGTTTTTTATGCACAAGGGAGAAAAGCAAGTGTGACAGAAGGTGTCCACCATGCTTCTCTTCTCAAAGTGTCTGCTTCTCCCATACTCCTTTTATTAAGAATTCAAGTAGGAAATTACAAATTCCAAACAAAGAGAGGAGTTCATTAGGGGGTGTCGTATAATGACCCATTTGGGTGGATTCTAAGTTCAAACAGTTTTCCTTATCAGCCAAGGACGGTGTGTCGTAAAACCCCGTCATCCTAGCTGGGGATGAGAAACAGATGAACAAACACACAACTGTTATCTAAAAAGGTAAAAAGGTTCAATCTGAGTTAACATTTAAACAATGATAATGGCAAAACAATTTCCTTCACACCTTTCAATTATTTTCCATTATTTTCAGCATTGTCCAATTTCAGAAATGGCCAGTGACATCAAACAAGTGAATTCAAACGAGGCTCAATATTCTTTTATTTTTATTTTTTTATTTCGCTTTATCATTTCTCCCTCAAGATTAAAGTTTCTAAAAAAGCAGGAGAGTAATTTCTTTGCTGTGTGAGGAAGATTAGGGTGAACAGAAGCTAATCAGCTGCCAGGGGAACCCAAAGTGACGGATTGAGAAAATGGGAGAGAAGCACAATAGAAATAGGAGGAAGACAGAATCTTCAGGTCAACCTGCTCTTCGGACTTTTCAAAGGAGAACAGAACCGAAGATGCAGCTGTTAAAGTGGGAGTGTCTGAAATCAGCCTCTGGGCTTTGTAACAAACGTGTGGAGATTTTTCTCGTCTTTATGTTTTGTTGTCCCTGACTTGGCTCTGAAACAGGCGTCTGGCTTTGCCAGACTCAAATGGGTCAGCATCCTCCCAGCGGCGTGCTGGAACCACAATCTGTCCCGCTTGCAGAGACTGCAGCACAATGCAGATCCATGCAGCAGATGCATCACCTCCTCCGTCTTTCACTGTCAATCTTTCCCACCCCTACATCGCACCTCCTCCAGGTTCTAGTAACTGCTGTCAACTTTCTTGCAACTCTTAGAGAACACCAGGTTGGTTTTGGAAACAGGTTTTAAAAAAAAATTGAAAGGTAAAAAGTTTTAGTTATTGGATACTATTGTGTTCAGTTATTTTTTTAAATTAATCCTTTAATCCTGTAATTTACATTAAGTGTTTAGCAGAAGAACAAGTTTCTTTTGCATTTTAGGGGGGCACACAGTGCGTGTAGTGGTTAGCGCTCTTGCCTCATAGCAAAAAGGCCCTGGTTCAACTTTTTCAACTGCTGCGTATTTAAATGATTTGTGCTTTGACCTTTTTTCGTTGATATTTATAAAAGGGAATTGTGTAAACCACAGGAACTATTCTGCTTCAGTTAGTCTCTCTGTTAGTAATGTGGCCTTAATTTAAAAAGTCCAGAAAACAGCATTAGAATAAAATAATGTAAAATTAATTTTACAAAGCTGCTCCTTAATATATATATACAGTATGTTTAAATAGAAACTTTTATTTTTATTTATAATCATTATTTTACTGGTTTCTCCAGCTTGTTTGTTTGTCACTGCTGGTGAAACAAAATAAGATTCAATCATTATTTCTGTTAGGAGTTGAGTAACTCTGTTTATGCAGCATCAGAAAAACAAATCACCCGCTTACATAATGCATATTTAATGCCCCAGTCATGATGCATTTAATGCATGAATTACTGCAGTTAGTGCAGGAATCTGCTTGTTCACACTCGATGGATCATTAATTAGTAAGTTAAAGGAAATCTTTGTCTTACTGATACTTATTTAAATATAAAAACATTGTTTGGAAAAATCCACATGGTTAAATATTTTCTTTTTTTTATCACAAACTCATCAATTTAAAAAAAAAAAGGAAAGGGTTGATCATTCCTGAAAAAGAATACAGATTTTTTGCTAAGTGCATAACATTAATAATTACTCAATGATGTATAATGGCTTTCATTTCAGTCCACAACAAGAATCATTATTTATTTTTGCAAACATTTCTACACTAATTAATCAAGGGGGGGATACATTAAAGTGAACGTTGGTGTTTCCTTTTACCGTTATTCTGGGGATATTGTAAAAGGCTACTAAATACAGTTATGTTCTGTCATATTTGTGGGTATTTGAGATTTTCATTTGATGTATAACTATCAGAGACCTTTGAATAATCTGTCATTATAATATTCAGTTTTAAGTCCACATTTGTTTTCTTTGAACAGTCTCATTTTGGTTGTTAATCTGCTCTTCAGAGCTAAACGGTTGCAGATTATTAAGATTATTTTACTGCACACACTGGCTGTGAAGTAAATGCAATCTAAATTTGTTGGGTTTTTTTTGCATTTTCCCCAAACAGCACTGAAACAAACACATAAAATCGCTGCAATATTTCTTTTGTCTGATTTTTACATTTTTATACGTTTTTTGAAGCCCAAATAAAGGAGACACCCAGCCTCTTTCATACTTTTTTTTTATTGCAGAAATACAAGCTTGTGCCAAAATATTTCAGGACCTTACATCATCGCTGCAAGGACACATTAGGAGAAGCCCATTCAGAATGGAGAGAGAGATTTGATGCAGCAGTAATTTTCGTTTGCATTATTGCTCATCCTCTGGGAGCAGCGAGAAGTGAGGGCAAACCAAGGTCACGCTGACCACCAGAGGCAGAACAGCCAGAATTGAGCCGTCAGTCTGACGCGTGCTGACTTTGAACAATCTTCTGTTCCAAAAAACGAGTGCATTAGTACAAACAAACAAATAGAAATACAAAAAACCCTTTAATTGTTTTAATCAGAACATTAAACTGGCTGATTATAATTTAAACTCTGTTTTGTTCCATTAAAAAAATCCTTAAAATCCCAAAATTAGGGAAAACTAGGTATTGTAAAAAAGTCATTTACCTACTATTCATAATAAGTTGTTCATGTTTTTCAGCAGAACAGACAATAATCATTTTTGACACCAGTGTATTCCACATATTAATGTTTCAAATGGCTGTCTTAGCCATCCTGTTTATTTTGTTATTGAATCCAATTCAGTGGTGCCAGCCATTGCCTTTCAAGCAATTGTGATGATCAGGTTCCAAGATCCCCACTATCTGTTCCGATGGGAGCAGCACTGGGAAGAAAGATGGATGAAAAGGTTAAGTAAACATGAATCCGAGGTGAGCTCGGCCGCCGATTGCTCTGATTAACAAGCCCATTAGCGATGATTCCAAGAATTGACTGTCAGCCGGCAAACATTGTGTTTTCCTGTCAACAGCTGCTTTGACTGATCATTGGGAGCGGCCGTGGTGCAGCGGTAGGGTGGTCAACCCATGATTGTAATATTGCAGGTTCAATTCCTGCCTTGCACACCCATGAGTGTCCTTGGGCAAGACACTGAACCCCACCTTGCCTCTGGTGGTAGGTGGGCGCCAGTGTTTGGCAGCAGAGCAGCCACCAGTGTGAATGTGTGTGTGACTGGGTGAATGGGTCTGTGCCTGTAAAGTGCTTTGTCCTGGTAGGTAGAAAAGTGCTATATAAGTATATGCCATGAGGTACAAAAAATAACAGCTTTTTTGTTAAAACCAAACAGAAGGTTTTCTTTTCCCATCCAAAATGTAAAGTTTCCTTCATTCTGGAAAGCAGCTGCAGTAAACAGGCCTCTGAGCTCTTAGGCTCTTTGTATGGAAGCTGTCAGGGACCAAGTACTCCACAGACATCAAAGTTTAAGAACTTTGAAGCTGTGGACACACTGGGCAATTGTCGCGTATCCAGTATGTGCTAAAAGCGTTCTTTAACGTGCATTTACCCCATGGTGTTCACACTGGACAAGCAGGGAGGGGCTTCTTCTTTTTCCACAGTTTACCTGCACATCTCGGGCTGCACAGTGGTTAGCGCTCTTGCCTCCCACCAACAAGGCCCCCGGTTCAACTTCCGATTGGGGCATCTGCAACAGAACACCAATGGGGGATCTTTCTGTTTGGGGTTTGCATGTTCTCCCTGTGCATGTGTGACAGGATGTTCCCCCTTGAGCCTGAAAAGGACAAGATGGGTTTATAAGATGAATGAAAAAATATAAACTATCTTTGTAATATCTCCATCACCTACAGTTTTCTTGTACAGCTCTATTCTGATATATGAGAGGCTTGGAGTCATATAATGCTGACTGGGCACAAACAGCAATTATTATTTTTTCTTTCATGATCAATTTTAAACGGTAAATACTTCTGTGAATGAAAGGGGGCATCCTCCATTTGTCACTACCCAATCCAAGTCCTGGTTTAACCCTTGTGCTATCCTGGGCACTTTAACGTTGGGTCATCTAGACCCACTAGACAGTGCTCTGTAATCTTCAATGATTTGTGATCTTCACTGGTGTCCATGGATTACATGAAATCTTTCCACCTTTATCCACCTTTGTCATGGTAGGGAGAACACGTCAATGTAAGGGTGGGGTCATCTAAGATAGCACAAGGGTTAATTGGTATAACTTTCAACGAATGTTCAATGGACACGCGTTTTGTATGTAGAGCCAAACAAGGGTCATAAAAACGTACGTAGCAAACGTGAACGCCAAAGTTTTGAACGCATAAGCCTGAAACACGCTGCATTTACATGCACTTTTCATTGGAAGTGGCCAGAGTTGTAGAGGGGGCTGGCTATGCAAAGACAGTTTGATGTTTTGGTAGAACAATAATAAAAACTCTGTCTCAGGTCTCAGTGGTTCATGTTGATGTCCACCCTGAAACTGAGAGGTCAAATTTCACACCTGAGTGGAAAAAAAGAACAGCACTGAAGGGCGGCAATTTAAATTTAGTGATTGTGTCTTTAACCCTTTTGCTATCTTAGATGACCCCACCCTTAGATTGACGTATTGTCCATACCATGACAAAGGTGGATAAAGGTGGAAAGATTTCATGTAATCCATGGACACCAGTGAAGATCACAAATCATTGAAGAAAAAAGGTTCAGCGCACTGTCTAGTGGGTCTAGATGACCCAACTCCCAATGTTAAAGTGCCTAGGATAGCACAGGGGTTAAAAGAAAGGTCTAAAAATGCATTATGTTTTTCTACAAACACCTTAAAGATATAATAGAATTTAAAAAGTAACTTTAATAATTTTCAAATATGAAGCATTTCTCCAGGCTCACCCATTTAATATTTAACATTTTTTTTTATTTTGTAATTTCACACTGGAAGAAGTTACTCATTTCTTTAATGCTCTTTCTGTTTTATCAGCTCGAGGCCAAAATTCGTTTTAGCAAACCCTTTCAAATGTTTGGACGTCGTGTTTATTTTGAAACATTTCACATGAAAGGGAAAATATTCGCTTTAATTGTGAAGTTCATTGTGTCAAAGATGCGTGAGACACTGTTATGTTAAAATATAGAGAGACAAGTTCTACTTTTCTTTATTAGCACGAATAATGGCTCTGACATCTAATTTATTTGAAACATTTTTAAAGATAAATTTAAAAAATTACAGAAATTTGCATTTACTTGGAGATGCAACAGAGGATTTGGACTTTAGTTTGATGTTTCAGGGATGTTTTGGTCATGTTTTGAGTTGTCCCCCTGTTAGTGACACCAGGTTCATGTTCAAAACCCTCTCAGCTGTTTTTATTTCTGTTAATTACCCTCAGTATGTTAAACTCCTCTACCTCTTTTTGATGCAAATTCTCATTAAAGAACTTCGAAATGTATCTTAATTTGGCATCTACTTTGGGATTTTTAGCATTTTTTTTTTCATAGCTGGAATGAATTCAGGTGTCGAGGGCTGAAGTGTCTGGTTTTGAGCTTTTCATTGTCAGGCCGTCTGCTGAGTCACCGTTTTGTATCTCATTGTGTTTGGTCACATTTAAGTTTAGTTATTAAATTAAGTTTCTGCTGCCAAACCTTGTGTACTATTAGGGACCACAGCACCGGTTCCTGTCCATATTTTGTTCTGAAAAAGTATTAATTTGGATCAATCATCTAAGCTAAACCCACAGGTTTGACAAAATATTACAAAAACTTTTGATGATTTGCAAAGATGTAGCGTTAAGTGACATATGTTCTTGAATGCGCCAAACACAGGTTCTTGGGTGTGTGTTTAGCCCATGGTGTTCACACTGGACAAGCATGGAGGGGCTTCATCTTACTAGCGTATGTTCACCAGCTGGATGGCTCAGTTGGCTGCATGTAGGACTGGCACATGGAAATTCCCAGGAGCTACGATGAGCTTCATCCAGTGTGGATCCTTTGGCAAGACCCTTCATGCCACTGCCTAACTATGTAGCCACAAGGGGCCCAAGTCTGAGTCTTCCTGTGCCAGTCCCCAGGTGTAAGACAGAGAGAAAGAAAGAAAGTGCTACTTTCTGTCACACACCTAGTGTGTGACAGGTGCCAAACCACCTGTGTGGATCCATGTGGCAACCCTGAGGGGTTGTGCCAAAAGGTGAACAGCTACAACTAACACATGTTTACCACCTATGGTTAGAAGAGGCTTAGTGCAAAAAGTTCAACCGGAACAAATCTTGTGAATCTTGCTCCAGGCTTTTTCTTTCACAGCTCCATTCCGATATATGTCATAATATTCCAGCCAAGCACGAACCACAATTATTAATTTCTCCTCCATGATCAATTTTCAAATGGTAGGTACTTCCGTGACTTAAAGGGGACGTCATCCATACATCACGACCAAATCCGATTCACTGATTTGTCAGCTTTGCTAATCATTATTACTCAGTGCTAATGCTCAATGCTGTTGTGCATCCCGCAGTTGGTTACCTAAACAGTTTCCATATAAAACAAGTTGTCCTGTGTAATTCATCACCATTTTTAATCTATGTTCATTTGAACTTCAGACTTTTTTTTAAACTATTAAAAAAAACTATAACATATCCAGACCAAACACAATTATTCTTTCATTTCTGGTGAAAATTACAACTTTAAGTTGTTTTATTTTATACCTTTTAACCTTTTTTTGCCTCATCTGTTTTCCATGTTTCAACTTTTTCATCGTCTAAGTTGCATTATGTCCAACAATTTTACCAGTCATGAGTGATCATGTCATCCGCCCCTGACCACGCTTGACTGCAGCAAAGATGCTGTAAAATCTCTCTGGATTTTCACACTAAAACCCCTGCAGATGTTCTAAATGCAGCCCAGCATCTGCTGTCCCGTCAGCCATAAAGGGCACATGTTGCTTTTATTCTCACTGAACTGGACTTGTTCCCCAAAGTCTCCTTTTCCACTCATTCTTGGCAGAGGGTCTTCTGGATTAATCTACCTCTCCATCTTATTAGCAACTCTCAATCTCCTGATGTGTTTTTTATTTTTTACAAAAGTAATTCCTTTTTTCTTAATTTTATGGCAGGTTTTTATAGTAACAAATGCAGCATTTTGAAGTGCATTTTTTTCCTTTTATTTTATTTCCAGAATTCTCAATCCCATTTAACCCAATCATTAAACCCCCACCTGTCTAAAAATATCTCCTCACATCACAGCTGCTCACATCCATCATCACATTTTCTGCTCTCACCTCACTTCCCACTTCTCACGTGATGGATCTTTGTTTCGTAGTAGAATAAAAATACCCCCGCTGTGACGGCTGTGACGGGGAGAGAGCCTCTACCTCAGCTGATTCTGCCATCATTTGCCCCCCCCCCCCCCCCCCCCCCCCCCCCCCCCCCCGTCAGATGCCTGCTTTCTGCTGATGTGTCTTTGCTTTTATCTCCACTTCAGTTGTTTTTAATGTTTTTGCCTCAAAGAAATGTGTAGGGGATTAGCTTCCCTCCTCCTGAAAACCTTTTGGTTTAAGAAAAAAAAAAGAAGAAGGAAAAAGATAAGAAGAAGAAAACAAAAGAGTAAAAAGAAAAAGGTGGAGGTGTTTTAAAAGCCACTTCCTAGAGGAGATGAAGCATCCACACGAGGGGATCTGATTTCTTCTGGTGTTTGTTTTGAGCCTGATGTGGAACAGTTTCATTTTTTTCTCCATTAACTGTGACTCCTTGTTTGTCATTGCTCTACTGACTCTTTCAAATGCACAAAGACCGACGACTCACTGTTGCTATGCAACTTCTTAACTGTATTTCAAAGCTGTTTTGAACTTTGGCTCTTCTTTTCTGACACGATTCAAAGCGTAATTCTTGAAGCCATCAGCACGCTGAATGCTGAGTTTGAATTCTGAGGATGCAGTTGGCTGTCTGTTTGAAAATAAATAATAGGAACCAGTCTCTGCTGTGTTTAAATGCTTGTATCTTTTATGGTTCTGACATCTGTAGGTCTGAGCTTCATCGCATCCTCCTCTGTATCCACTTTACCAACCTGAAACCACAGGAGCCTCACTTATGCAATATAACAGTTGTTTTTGAAAGGTAAATGTATTTTTCTAGGTACATTTTAATACCTGAATGTTTATATTTTGAATTACGAAGGATGGTAGCTCTATACGGGCACTCAGGAACTTTATTTGTTATTGAGGCTTCTAGAAAAAGGAAGCTTAGATTGGCCAAATTTTACTTGATAACCTCACCAAAGACTTGGCTAAAAGTCAAGTATTTTTATTTTTTTTTCACTTTATAGTGTACATCAGGGTGGGCAAACTACGGCCCGCGGGCTGGATTCCGCCCGCCTCCATGTTTGGTCCGGCCCTTTGACCAATACCAGAGAACCGTGTTTTTTCTTTTTATCTGGTCACACGATCAAGACCTGCATAGAACGTGACATTTCATTCCCCCCCTGCAGTCTGTGCTCCAACCTGCAATTGTTATTTTAAAATTCAATAAAGTTAGAGGGGCTAAAGGTGGACCTGACCTTATTGTCATCGTTTTGGAAACAAAAAAATTGATTTATTTTTAAAGAATAAGTGCTAGATTTTATAAGGATTTATTATGATGCACCAACTTGAACTAAAAGATCATATTCTCATTTTGTTAAAAAAAATTCTGAAGTGAAAAATGTCCATTTATTACACTTTTATGTAAATCAAAATGAACCACAATTAGCTTCATTAGAACTCAACAAATACAAAAACTCTTTCTTTAGAACTAGCAAAAAAGTACTTATAACTTTAATTAAAAGTAATTCTATCAAACAGCTTTTTTTATCTTTTGTATTTTCTTTTGGAATGATTATGTGAAACTCCTTGTTTTTAGAGTTTTACATTTTTATTGTAAGATTTCTTGTTAACTTGCTGCATTAACAGATCATTTTACTTTTTTTTAGTGGTTTTCATTTTAAGATTAGTGTTTTTTTTCCCCCGTCTTTAAACTTAGTGTAATGGCCATGCTTAGGCACAAAGTTTAATAGCTTACTAATTGAAACATCCATGTTATAAAGAGCATTTTATAATGGGAGGCCACTTAATGAAGCCTTAATGCCAATATTACCAGAATAATCTCACGATTAAATGTATTTCAGACGCAAAAAGAAAAGCATTTTTTATTCTTATTCCATCAGAGAAATGGGGGGGGGGGGGGGGGGGGGTTATTTTTGGGTCTAGTTTTATTTAATGAAACAGTTAATAATGCTGCGTTATTTTTAAACCACAAAGTTTTTAAAGTTGAACCTACAAACACAGAAAATACGAACACGTTTCCTGAAAAAGTGTCAACACTGAGTATTAAGTGTTTGATCCTGTTCCCAGATCTATATTTAGATGGGGAGCACAACAGAGAGAATTGTAGTGAAATTCTATGTGGGTCAGTGTTTAATGTTCCAAGCTCTTCCATGTTTTGTTGTCTCGAACTGTAAAACCCTCTTGAACTTTTTTGGCAGTCTATTATTTCTCAAATCTCTAAAATAAATGTGACTCTTCACTTTTTTCCCCCTTTTCAGTGAATGCTGATCTATAAATACACAAATGTGAATCCACCCACGGATCAGCCTGTCAGCAAATCACCCTCACTGTGTCTGCTCCACTCCAACATTTCTAGCTTTGTAAAAAAGAAAAGTTTATAGTCTAAATGTGTAAAAGTTTTTTTTACCTGATCAACTTTTTCCAGCAAGCTGAATTTAAATGGTATTTAAAATCATCTGATGTGTAGCCAGAATGAGAGTCCTAAGATATTTAGACTACGGTTAGAAAATGTGACTTGTGGGGAAACTGACCAAAATTATTGAAGTGATTTTTAAACTTAGTATTTCATAAAAGCAAGCCCTAAGTTGTCTTGCTGCATGTTGTTGTTCACTCGCCTGTTTCCCATTAGAGAATGAATAATTTAGCTCATCACTGATTAATCTGTGAGCACCTTGACGAATTCTATTTTTATATTGAGTGTGCTTTTATCACCTCCAGTCTCACTTTACATGTAAGAAATTGGAGGTTGTGGGAAACCCAGAGGCAAAAGATGCACTCAGGGTCCTGATTTCTTTAATAACTCCTTATGCATAATCAGACTAAACTGTGACAAACCTGGACTAAGACAGACGAAAGGTAAGAAAACAGAAGACCTGACGTGGAAAAACTGGGGGGAAAAAAGGGATAAATTACTGAATAGGAGGTTTTACAGTGATGGAGGGAAATCATCAAAAATGGATCAAAACCTATGACAAACCCTCTAGATATGAACTGGACTGGGTAACCCCTCCCCCATGGCGCTCCAAATGAGAAGTACCCGCTGGTCCCAAGAAGCCAAAAATCCCACAGACTTCTATAGAGAAATAAACAGCTATTACTCAGTCATTCTGTTTGTCAGAATTACCATTCTTGCTCTGCTACATGCTGTTTTTACATTTTCTTGAAAATGTTTAAAATATTTGTTTCTGTCCTGCGAGTTTTCAAGTTATATACTGATTAATCAGATGCCTCAATAAAAGTAGACGGTGCCTGCTGGCCCCCATGTCCAACGTTCCAAACGTTTGATTGACAGTTTGGGTGAAGCCTGCTTTCAAGTGGTAGGGGTGTGGACAACAAGTTCACTTCTAATTGGCCAGAGTGGTTGCCATAGAATGTTAGGCCGACGTTGGACCAATCACCGCCTACTGAAATAATCTGAGTCCAACATGGCGACTTCTGTATCGTAAAGAAATGGCGACCGGATTAACTTCATTTTGTTGTAACCGGAAGTATATTTTCTGAGGGCGACGTCACACTCACTCAGTACAGTTCTAAGATACAGACGATGGACAATCTACAAAAAGGAACAAAGACACAATTCTCTACATTGCACAGCAAAAACACAAGACCCCTAGTAATAAGTCAAAAATTCTTAGAATTTGAAAAAATGTCTTTAAAAAAAGCAAATAAAGCTGCCAATGAATACAAAAAATTTTCTAACCAAGAATTCCTATAAGAAATAAATTCTAGACTCTTTTCTAATCGAAAAATTTTCTTGATAAGATTATTTTTCTTGCAAGACAGAAAACCAATTTTTCTCGAAAGAAACATTATTTTTACTTTTAGATTCAGTTTTTACGGTGTGCAAATCTTTTTGTCCCTTCCAATTCATCACATCAGTTCGCGTGACTTTTTCCTGTTCTAAATCTAAGGCTCTGTGCTGACAGTTCGTGTTGTTTCTGGTCAGTCTCAGTTGTATTGTTTTTATTTATTTATATATTCGCTTTGATAGCTAAAACAGTTTAGTTTTTCTGTTGAATTTTAAGAATGTCACATTTGAAAAGTGTCATCCTGAAAAACTGTATGTAAAAAGATCCATATATTTTGATAATTCAATAATTGCTAACCTATCTGAGACCATCAGTATCTTTTTTGTGTCTAAAATAAATACATTTTGGACTACTTAAAGGAATAAAAAAGTTCAAACGATGCATTCATTAACTCTTCAAAATCTGAAAAGATATAACAAAGAAGTTTCATTGAGACAATGTTGCACCATGATCAGCATAAAAAAAACTTTTATTTTGATAGAATAACCACTTGAAAGAAGAAAAATGTCATCCAGAGGGAGACACGCTGCACACTGGCTGATAACAGATTGAAAAAAATCTATTTTTCATTTCATTGCAGTAATGATCTTTTCAGCCAAAGTGAAGCCCTGCACTTTAGCCACAACGGGGAGCCACAGAGGGCAGCTCCGAGCCTCATCAGGACTCCGGCTTTCGTCAACGTCCACTACTTTCCTTATTCTCTGCACTCACTTTTCTCTCTTTACTATTTTCAGAGCAAAATAGGGGTCATGACCTCTTCAGCTATGATATTTAGTTACTTCCATTATGGTCTGAGGGGAAAAAACTAACCTGCACTCAGATCCAGAGAATATAGATTGTTCATAAGAACCTTTCATTGATACACTGAGACAATGGCTATATCAGCTGGCAACTGGACCCCAGAGTAGGAGAAGGAGTAGGAGGGCCTGCACAGTGACAGTTTGAGTAGTGGTCGAAACCTCAGCTGGGTCCCTTTTGTACCAGAACGAAACAAAGAAATTGAAAGTCCCACCGGTTCTGCAGTTGCTATTGTTTTGAAATAATTGAAGTGTCAAGCAGTTCTGCGCAGAAGAAAGAATTAGGGTTGGCAGTGACAAACCTACAAA
Source organism: Oryzias latipes (assembly GCF_053564925.1). NCBI lineage: Eukaryota > Metazoa > Chordata > Actinopteri > Beloniformes > Adrianichthyidae > Oryzias > Oryzias latipes. The sequence continues at coordinate 13,380,099 of NC_136249.1, read as the reverse complement.
GAACTGTATCCTGGGAGTTCATGAAGAAGTTGACCTTTTCGCCATTTTGGTGGCTGTTGCCTGCAGCTTTTTGGACCATTCATCACTGTTCTAATCTTCAGAAATCCCCACGTGCATCAAACAGCAAACAAGTTCTGACAAACAATCTAGCACGATATATACAAATCTCCAAAGGCAGATGGAAGAAAAACTAAAAACTTGGCATTAAAAATAAAACCTTCACTTGAAAAAAAAACACCTTACCAAACCAAAATGACTCCATCCGTGTGTCCTTGGAGACACATGACACATGAATCAGGACAGACTGATCATGTGCAAAAGGCTCGTGGTTCAGATGTCCTGTCATAACATGTCTGTGCATGCGTAAGCGTGCGCGCTGCCCATGTCTGCGCCCTCGCCTGCGTCTTGCAGCTCATTTGGTTTGATCGAGGCTGCGCTCTTGCAGAAGAGAGAGGCGCAGGACAGGCGGCGGACTCTCTGCCGCTCGCTGACACACTCCATCGCGGTGCTCTCGCAGTCACGCTGCCCCGGTCGGGGATTTCTTCCGTCCTCAAAGAGGCATGCGCATCTGGATCAGAGTTTCCCGGGGACAGTTACGCATCGCAGCGCTGCGAAATCCTCTCCGCGTCCTCCCGCCCTCACAGAGGAATATAACACAACAGCCTAAAGACAGTTGGGGTATATATTTTGGAGAGAATGGCGGGCGCAAAGCGCCTTTTGAAAACGCCGAGGTAAGAAACAGCCGCTTTAATGCGCGCAGAGATTACGCGGACGCGCGCTCACAACCGAAAACATTCCGTCTCTGCAGTCTTTTGAGAGTCAGACTTCATCGTGTTGTTGTGGGAAAACTTAAATGTTTAAACTGCATACCTTCACGGGCTGCGTTTAATACAGAATCTGCTTTTGGACGTATCCCATCTGAACGCAAGAATGCGAAATGTCAGCCCTCCAGAAACAGATCCCTTTGGGGTTCAGTTTGAGTTTACTGTTTGGAGAAGCTCCGCATGTGGGTCTGCTATGATGACACATTTTCCAACAGAGACGTACCAGGAGTTAATTGTGTCGTCATGTCAAGTTGAGTACCTGGAGCACGAGAGCGCACTCGCCTGTCAGTCATCACTGTGTCGTGATGGAGGGGCTCATTGGCGTAAAGATTGAAAATAAATAAATAAGCCGAGCGTGACTAATATAGCTCTTCCTTCTTCTGCAAAAACAAGAATAGGGATTTGCAAAATGAACGAGCATGCATATTCTTTGCAAAAGTAAATTCCTTTATATCTGCATGTTATTATGGCACAGTTTCTGCAAGCATCCGGGATATTACACAGAGTCTTGCTTCTATGTATCTGTATCTTTACTATAAATATTACTATTGTATTTCCCTTGCAAATGCAGGAGTCTATTTAAGAAAAATCCCTTTAATTTCTCTTCAGAAAACATTTCCTGTGCTCGATTCATGTGGAGCAAACTCACAGTAAAGAGTTGGCCCCATTTCTGTCTGACATGTTGGTTAACTGCAAACAGATACAGTTTACTTGCAGGCTTTTAAAGTGGAAGGCTTCCTTTTTTCTTTGAAATGTGCAGATTATATGAAAACAGCTGCTCCTCTTTAAATATGCATGCACAGCCTCTTCATTTTCCAAATTGATCCTCATTAATGCCACAGCAGATAAGCTTCGGTTTGGCTTATCGCAGTGAAAGCATGCACAGAGGATAACTGTGTGTTTCCGAGTTTTTTTAAGTTTGCTCTTTTTGTTTTGTTGGGTTTGAAGCAGGGAGACATTTACGCTCTGTTTTTGAGGAGGTTTGGCAGGAAAGACTCAACCTTTGTGACACAATCTCATGTTGACACCTTAGTTTTTCTACAATGTCAGAACATATAGCTCTTCACCTTGATGAACTTTATAAGTTTGCTCTTGCCAGTCATGTGGAGAAGACTCACAAGCAAGGTCACGTCTGTTATGGAATGAAAAGTCTTGAAATTTTAGGAAAAACAACACAATTGTTCTCAATAAATGATGAGATATTTCTCATTTCATGACAAAAATCCATTGATGGAAAAATATTTTTACAATAACTGTTTGTTTTTATCTGTAGGAGTCTGGCCTCTGTAGTATGAGTAAATGTGACATCAGACGGGCCGCTTCGGTCAGAGCATGGATAACTACCGATTCCCAGATTATAAAATGTGGAGCGCTCGGCGTTTGACGAGAACTTGCTTTGACAAAGTCGATTCTGTGCCCTTTTGCCTTGCAGTAACTTCCAGTCGTCTGCCATGTTTGAAGCTGCAGAGTCTGCAGAGGTGGAGGGACGCAGCACCGACAGCACCCTGGCCTCATCCATCAGCGCCTGTAAGAAGGTAAAGGTAGAGCGGAGCTCCACTTATTTGGGTTTTAACAAGTCTGCACTGACGTCCCCGTGTGTTAGTCCATCAGTCTGTGCTGCCGGCACCTGCCCACCACTCCTTTCTGACTCCTGTAGGAATTATTTGTCTTTCCCCTGACTTCTGCTTGTGTCTCCAGCAGAGCAGGAGATATTAATTTCCTCTCCCCTGGTTCTGGTGACACCTAGGGGTTGTGTAATAAGAGGAACACTCACGCCCTCAGGTCATCCCAGTAGATTTATCATTACCCCCCACAACAGAGACAGGAGGGGAGATGGTGCAGATCATTGGGCTGAGGGGGCTAGATTGAATTTCTCTCTTTTTTTTAAAAAAGGTGTGTGGGTCTAACTGTGAGTGCGCGGGCGAACTGGCAGGTGTGTTCCTAATTAGCCCTCCGTTCATGATCGTTGTCTACCTGAGCGTCCTGTTGAGACGAAAAAGGAAAGTCTTTCTTGTAATTAGAGCTCTGGTGGCACAGAGTGCTGCGAGCACTCCTCCATGTTGTCACTCCCAGTGAGATCAGCTGAGCCTACGTCACCTTTACCTGGCCAAAGGCCCGCACAGATGGTCTTTTCCAGAAGGGGCTGGCTCAGGGGGGCCAAGGCATGTCCCTAAAAATAATCCTAATAGCATGCACATTAGTGTCAAAGTGAAAGTTATTTGTGTGGAGCTTTTTCCCCATAATGCTTCTGCAAACTGTGAAAAGTCGTTTAAACCTCAAAGACATCAGTTCTTTTTACGGATGTAACGATTTATTTTCCCCATGATTTGGTTCAATTCTCGATTTTTGGGTCATAGCTTTGTTTTGATAACTGATTTGTGTATTATAACAACAAAAAATGAAAAATTCAGAAAAATACTATTTTTTTAATTTACCATTAAGCAAAGGAAAACCTTGAAGTTAGCTCATACTAGGCCTGGTGTAACGCAATAAAACAATATTAAATTTATCAAGCACGAACACATGTTTCACACTTTCAACAAAAACAAACGATTTACTTGATTTAGTGATGTAACACAGTGATCCTCAACCCAGGGCCACAGACTGGTACCTGTCAGTGGGACAGTGGGCCGCAGAGAAACATTTTTGGCATTTTAAATATAACCTGATTCTAAAGGATTTTTTACTTTGGAAAACTATTGGTTCTCTCCATCACATCTAACTCATTCTTGATGAATGTCAAGTCGCTCCAAAGTGGCTGCTGCTACCATTAAATTGAAACCCCCAAGCTCACAAAAAAAAGAAGAAAAAGAAGAAGTCAGAAAACAGAAGAAAAGCCTTTAACTTCAAAATGAAAGAAATCTGCATTTAACAGACAATAATCCGGAGTCTTTACTCCAAATATGGATTTACTGTGACAATTATTCCCTCAAACCATAATATTAATGCATAATTTTCAGTAAACGATTGTTTAATGTTAGGATGCTTCTAATAAAGTTGCTCAAATGGTGATCATATTTAATCAGCTTTTTCTGTATTTATCTGTCGCACCTTAAAAGAAGAAATATTTTAGCTTCCACTTTGACAGTCATGGGTTAGGGGAAAATCTGGATCACATTTTAATGCTTCCTACATGAAATCTAGTGTACTAATAAAGTTTAAAGCACCAGCAGATATTTTAAGATGATTAAGATAAATGTATCTTTAATAGTTAAAGGAAATATATTAAAGAAAACTAGATGTCCACTTCAGCCTCGTACAGCCCGTTCGCAAAGTATCACCTGACATTAAACCAATGGCCTAAAAAGGTTGGGAACCGCTGGTGTAACAGACAGTTACGGAGACTTGTGGCATCCCTAATTCTCTTATAAGAATATGAAACTTTTTTACCCATTTCTGTTTTTCAGATGAAATTGTTCTGTCAAGTGTATCTTATTTACATCTTCCATAAAAAGGAACAAAAATGTATTAAATGTTTTTTTCTTCCCCATTTTACTCCAATAACCGGAGCACACGTTGAGCTTAATCTGACAGATTGCTAATCCTGCACTTAGAACACTTACCGTGTCATACGGGTCCTGGTGAAAGGTCGGTCAGTCTCATCACATTAAAATGGAATTTCAGGAACTGGCTGATGAAAGTGAAAAAACAAATCAGCGTGTGTTCGTTTGGTTCGATTATGCTTCATTGACTTTGTCTGAGCTTGTTTGGGTTTGTGTGCTGCAGGTTCTGTGCAGCAACAGCGTGCTGGACTCGCCCGAGTACTGGCTGAGGAACGAGAAAGCCCTGTGCAGACTTGGCCTGCTGGATAACGATGTGGAGGGCAGCTGCACCATGGTGAGGAGAATACTGGAAATGATGAAGCACCCTTTTAGCAACAAACCAAGTCCTTTCTTGTGGCATTTAAGCAGTGGGAGGTTTGCAAGTACTCAGTGTAAACATTTTACTGATTTATACAGTCAAAAACTTTCCACTGTGCACTTCTGCTTGTTATTTTTGCTGATGATTGGGTCTTCCTTGTAATTTCCATCCTTCTATGTGAGGTGCTGACAAGCCAAATGGCCAAACCAATTGGAGCAATGATTCTACTGACAATTACATAAAAAATATATTTCATTGCTTTTTCTATTAAATTGTCTGAAATTGAACTCATAAACTTAATTACTTTCTATCCCACGTCTACATTTGTGTCATTTTTCATTGGAGTACTGATTGAAGGAGTTTGTTGCACATATATCTGCAGGATCCTGCATTGAAACACTAGCAATGCAGCAAAGAGCTGTTCTGTTGAACCACAAGGAAGAGCAATCATTGACCATTTGATGATTTAAAAAAAGTAATGAAATTAGGAATTATCAAGGATGATGCTCTTCTGAGAATCTGTTGGAAAATAATCTAAAATTGATTTGCATGGTAGTTCTACATGTTTTCTTTATTTCATCTATAAGTTTAGTTTATTTGCATATTAGTAAAAGTTGCTATTTTATGGTTTTTAAACTGCAGATTGTCTGAAAATACTCCTTATTCTGCACCAGAAGATCAATGTGATCAATGCTACAAAATGTTAGAAAATGTAGAACGTTAAGCCAAACAAGAACAGCACTGCCTCTTTTTTATTCAACCATTTCACAAAAAATTTCTGTTGAGTTAAAGGCTTTAGTGTAAAACCTGAAAACTGTCATTAAAATGACATTTTGGAGAGAAGTCTCAGTCTGAAGGCTTTTCTAATGGTTCCTAATGGACTCCTCTCAGGCTCCGTTTGCCATCTGCTTGGTGCATGCTGGGTAAAAAGTAATATTAAGCCCATAAAATAAAATAAAATAATGTCAGTGATTGGATGCAACATAAACTCTCTGACATTGTGATCTTTTTTTTATTCTGTTTTAACGATTCTGAAAAAAGAAAAAAACTGAAAGCATTCATATTTATCTTTTAAAACACTTTTTATGGGAACTTCCTCAGCGAAAAACATCACTTAAATCTATTCTGATTACTTCTTGAGATGCAGAATTAAAAACAATCAAGATCCATTACAATCACTGAGTAAATCAAACTACACTGAAGGTGTTTAAAAATCACATAAACTATTGGAAAGAAATGATTATTTAGTAGTGAAACGATGTTTACAGAATACTTATTTCTTTGCAGTGACAATTCAAGCCTGCATTTCAGCTTTTTAGAGGTCAAATTTACCTTTTTCTTCTTCAGCTGAAAAAAAGTTCTGATTCAGTTTGGCTTAATATGAAACATCAACAAGCAGCAGTTTGGTTTTGAGAACAGAGAATTATTAGAATCTGTCATTAATGAGAGATTGAAATATACAGACAATCTCAAAACCTCCCAAAATTAAATATTTTATTGGAATTAGTTTATTTGAAACATTAAAACAAAACACTACCAAAGACAACAAACAAAAGATAGATATATTTACATAGATATGTCAAAGTTTGGATAAATAATCACGACTTGATTGGAAAAATAAAGAAATAATAGTAAAGAAAGATACTTTTCAATATACATTTATACATACCGTACTTACAGTGAGGCAAAAAAATGTTTAGTCAGCCACCAATTGTGCAAGTTCTCCCACTGAAAAAGATGAGAGAGGTGTGTGATTTTCATCGTAGGAAAACCTCAACTGAGACAAAATGAGGGGGAAAAAATCCAGAAAATCAAATTGTCTGATTTTTAAAGAATTTGTTTGTAAATTATGGTGGAAAATAAGTATTTGGTCACCTACAAATAAGCTAGATTTCTGGCTCACAGACCTGCAACTTCTTCTAGAAGAGAATCATCTGTCCTCCACTCATTACCTGTATTAATGTCACCAGTTTGAACTGGTCATCTATATAAACGTCACCTGTCCACAACCTCAAACAGTCATACTCTAAAATCCACTATTGCCAAGACCAAAGAGCTGTCTAAGGACACCAGAAACCAAATAGTTGACCTGCACCCGGCTGTGAGGACTGAATCTTCAATAGGTAAGCAGCTTGGTGTGAAGAAATCCACTGTGGGAGCAATTATTAGGAAACAGAAGACACACAAGACCACTGATAATCTCCTTCCACATGGGGCTTCCTGCAAGATCTCACCCTGTGGGGTCAAAATGATCACAAACATGGTGAGCAAAAATCCCAGAACCATGTGAATGAACTGCAGAGAACTGGGACACAAATAACTACCATAAGTAACACACTACGCTGCCAGGGACTCAAATCCTGCACTGCCAGACGTGTCCCCCTGCTAAAGCCAGTACATGTGCAGGCCCATCTAAAGTTTGCCAGAGAGCATCTGGATCACCCAGAAAAGTATTGGGAGAATGTCCTGTGGTCAGATGAAACCAAAATAGAACTTTTTGGTAAGAAGTCTACTCGTCATGAATTTTGACTATGAAAATTGGATTTGAAAGGGGAATGGAAGAAGTTAAGCTTATAGTAGCAAAGGGACCAGGACGACCGATCCGTGTAAAGGAAAGAACGAATGGGGCCAAATATTGTCAGATTTTCAATGAAAACCTTCCATCAGGGCATCAAGGGCACTGAAGATGAAACGTAGCTGGAACTTTCAGCATGACAACAATCCCAAACACACTGCCCGGGTAACAAAAGAGTGGCTTATTAAGAAGCATTTTAAAGTACTGGAGTGACCTAGCTAGTCTCCACATCTCAAACCCATAGAAAAACATCCCTGCTCTAGAGGAGATCTATATGGAGGAAAACCTTGTGAAGACTTACAGAAAACATTTGACTGCTGACATTGCTAAAAAAGGGTATATAACAAAGTATTGAGTTGAACTTTTATTATTGACCAAATGCTTATTTTCCACCATAATTTACAAATACATTCTTTAAAAATCAGACAATACAATGTGATTTTTCTGGATCCTTGTTTTCTCATTTTGTCTCTCATAGTTGAGGTACACCTAAAAATTACAGACCTCTCTCATCTTTTTGAGTGGGAGAACTTGCACAATTGGTGGCTGACTAAATACTTGTTTGCCTCACTGTATATATACAATACATGACACATTGAATCCATCCATTTTGTCAAAAATAGTTTACCGTAAATTCCGGACTACAAAGCGCACCCGATTACTAGCCGCACCCACCCATTTTCACGTGTTTAATTAGTTTTATACATACACAAGCCGCGGCAGAGTACAAGCCGCGCATGTGTTAGGCAATATTGTCATCCTGACAGATCACGGCCAGTATCCCAGAATGAGTGCAATTCATTAGCACATTGTGGGTGGTGCCAGCTTTGCCTCTGGCTCATGTATTTGAGTGTATCGACATCTGTCAAACAGCATGGACCTCTATTCTGTTCACAAGTTCCTCAGTTATGGTGTTTTTATTTCAATTTTTTTACTTATTGACAATCTAGGTATCTAACATAAAATTACAAACAGTAACCATATAATCAACATTACATCCCTCAGTTATGATGAGGAAATTTACATCCGCGATTCCACATTTCCCATGAGTCTTAGGGGCTAAAGGCGGGGCCAATGCCCGGCTCGCCATTCTGTTGTACGTGTTTAAGAATGAGCAAGTATCAGCAGTGCATGGAGGGGTGAACGGGTACAGCTCTCCTTCCGCTTGTGTCGCGGCAGCATTATGGGAGTAACAGGGCTGGTTAAAAAACACACCGGTAAAATACAGCAGCGGCGACTGAAAAGCGCGCGCCTCAGTGCGGCGCGTGCGTCAGAATTCAGAAGCCTCTGCACTCCGCGGACGCCTCTGCGCTCCGCTCCCGCCCCGCGCGCTCCTTGTCTCCCCTTCCTATCTACTCCGACACCTCTGGCCAGGGCGGCTTCAAGGAGGAGCACTTCGTCCCCGTTGCGCCGGTGGATGGAGCAAATAGTTTCTGTGCAAAGCAATCGGACTTAATACTGTACGTTTTGTGTATGAGGGGCGGATGCGTTGTTACGTGTGGGAGCCATCAGACTGCCATCGGCCCCGCAGCTCAATCAGCAGGAGAAGATGTCTCCAGCCCACACGGAGGCTGTGAGTTTTTCAAAGCAAAATTCCGCTTTTACGGTTTCCTTAGAAACCGTAAATGGAGTGTACATTCACTCCATGCGCTGTTCTCTCCGTCACGCAGCAAACCGGCTTTTCCAATCCCGTTGGTGACGGTGGACTTTTTTACGCTGCTTTTAACGATTGCTTTTAACTTGAAAGCTGCATCATATTGTAGCGGCGATCTGGTGCACGTTGGGTCTAATGGCACCAAAGGATTCTGGGATGCGGCCGGGCATGCGTGTTTCATTTTGTTGAACCATGACTGAAGTGTCTAAGACCTGAAGTCAAGTCCATGCTGTTTGGCTGCTTAGAGGTGTGTTGAATATAAATGCCTTGTGCTTGGTGTTAGATAAAGAATTCAAACTATTCACTGAGTTCGAAAGTATGTACATGGCGGCCGCCAATTAAATCCTTAAATTAGCCGCGTCACTGAATAAGCCGCAGGGCTGTAAGCGCAGGAAAAAAGTAGCGGCTTGTAGTCCAGAAATTACGGTAATTTTTTGCCTGCAAAAGGAGTGGGAGGAAGCAAATTTGTATAATTACACCCCTATTGTGCTTTACTTAACTATTATCCTAATTTTTACCGTTTCAAAATCTGGTTTGTAACTTCTAATTAGTAATTTATACCTTATCACTTTATTAAGTGCAGATTTAGTATTAAGGATATGACGTCTTTAATATTCAAATGCTCGATAAAACCATCAGGATCTCTGTCAGAGCAACTGAAAATTATTGTAACTAAAATCCCCTTTAAACCTTTTTTAACCGTACTTAACGTGTTTGAAGGAATGCCTGTATGTTTTCATTTTTAAACATAAATGTCTCTACACTTGCAGAAAAATCGATCCTATCAAGGATTAAATAAGAACTTTGAGAAAAACTCAGATTCTTTGGGTGGAAATGCAGCAGCCAATGGAAAAGGTGTGTGTGTGTTTTTAGACACCTTTTTGAGAAGAAGAAGCCTCATGGATTAGACAGCCTGCAGTTATTGATTTGACTCTGATCTCTGCATTAAAGGAACGAGTGTTTGAGGATTATGTGAGGCCATCCAACAGGAGGCTGAAGCTGAACTGGAAGTAAACCTTTTAAGATGATTATCCTCAACATGCAAACAAATCAATTATTGAATGACTCTAAGACATAATAAAATAGTTTTAGAACCGAAACATGGTAGGAACGAAAATATTAGAGAAGGACATGTGATCAAATATAGCCTCAAAAATTAGGAAAATGAAACTGATATTAAAATAAGAAATTTAGTTCTTTTTTGGGAAAGTATTACAAATAATTGATGCATATTTATTCTAAAGGATCATGAACATATAGATTTTCTTTTTCTACAATAACATAAAATAGAAAAAATAATACATTATGGAGAACGTGCTCTCTTTATTAGCTTGTTTACTCAGATGAAGAACAATGAAGAACATCTCTCTCCGCTGTGCTCAAAGCCTGAGCTGACAGATCCAGGTTTAGTGGAATGGCCAAAGAATGCCCCCCCCCCCCCCCCCCCCCCCCCACACACACACACACACAAAGGCATGCTGACAACTATTTGTGATCTCCTATTTCCCAAAGGACCCAACCCTATTTCTGCCCATGAGGGTGACTTAGCTGGAGGCATTTTACTGACAGTCAACTTTCTATCAGGTCTATCAATTTATCTCTACAATGTCACCTGGTGCATCGATTGCTTCCAAGTTTGGCCTGAACTTGTCTTTCTCTCACATGGATTGTAACAACCTTGATCATCTGGACTGCAAGGGTTTCCTCCAGCTATGTTTTTCTTCCATCACTGTTTGCTCATCTGGCACTTTATTTTGCTCTGATCCAAACACAAAACCACTAAATTTAGAAATGATGACTTAAAATACTGACATTTTAACTGATGTCACTTTTGTTTCCTCTGTGACTGAAAGGTAGATGAAAATATTGTAGTTTGCATTGAAACTTGTCATCTAAGTCAGGAAATACTGTCTGGGGAACAAACAAGCCGTAACAGTTGGTTGGGCGCCCAATAAAGCTACATTAGTCACCTGTCAATCTAAAGACCACACCCACAATTTGTGGACAATTTTAGTGTCGAATAAATACTAAAATGATAAGGCAGATAAAAATGTTAAAAATATTAAGAGGTTAAAAAAAGGGTTTTGTAACCAGATATAATTTAATTTCTGAATGTCATAAAGGCCAATATCATGCTATTTTTACACCTTTCAGAGTAAACTGTATCATTATAAATGATCATATATTACCTTTGGCATACTAAAGAAAATTTTTTTATGAAATATGAGATATTTTCGCAGTACATTTTCCTACCCGGAAGTAAGACGACTGGATCTCTGAGGCACCAGCCCTCACTCCGTGTGGGTGATGACATCAACCCAGAGCCAGCAGTGTGTCTGTGTTTCGCCCCTGAAAAAAAAAAACATCCAGACTTTTGCAAGATGGATGTGTTTATAATATGTCTTCCAGTAGTAGTCCCGGGGTTTCTAAAAGACAGGCGTCTATTGGAGACCGGTGTTTATTCCATCACAGACAGAATAGTGATGGCTATTGGGTTCATTTTGAGTTGAAATTCGGTCTAGAAATGCCGAAAGCACCAGATAAATATGTCAGGATTTGTTGAAATGATAAGGACATTGTATTTTGCTCTGATTAGCACTGGCTGTGAACACTTCTTTTCTTTTTGAAGCATCAATCTCAGTATCAAAAATCCTTTTCACTTTCTTGCAAGTCGTTTTCCTGGAGACATGTCTTCCATCATCAGAAAAATGCCTGAAGAGCATGTCAAAAACCCGATTTTCATCAGAGTAGGGCTTTTATAAAAAGTGATTTATGCTTGAACAAAATTGCTACTGGTTTTTAACAAATCTGTCAACAAATGTAAACACAGAGGCTTTTTACTGTGGTAAGTAAAGGCTATGGATGATACAGTTATAGCTTTAAATGGATTTTGCCCTAATCACAACTTATTTCTTAAGCAGACTTTCTGTTTAAAATGCAATGTGTCACAGGATGAGGTGGCAATGTTTTCTGCAAGGTAAATGCCAGAAACTCACAAAAGTGTTTTGACATTTTTCCTGCGCTTGCTTAAAGATGCCTCGAAAGTCTCTTAATCATGACCAAGTTAACGGAAATAGTATTAATTCAGCTAAGCGCACCGTTTTCACACACTCATGTGGCACTTTGTAAGTGTGAGCACCTTCCTGCCGAATCAGGTGTTGCTCAAACCTCAAGGAACAAGCTGCGTTCTTGAAGACAGAAGGACAGGGGTTCATTTGGAAATGAACGTTTTTAGCAGAAAATGTTTCAGCTTCTGGTCCTCTGTGACATTAGAGAGAAACACACAAACTATAGACCCCTTGCACGTGATGTCGCAGGGCCTGCGTGAACACCCTCTTAGCCATTTTGGGAGTCAAAGTATGGGAGTCAGAAAAAGACGTCACTGCCGTGGATCTCTGTCATGTCGATCTTTTGTCCTGTCCGCTCAATTGTCGGCCTCTGATCAATTCCCTCCTTTTGTCGTTTGACGGCAAGACAAAAAAAACGCTGCAGGGTCTGCTACAGATGAGAACCGACGTCTTGTGTCGTCATCACCCCCCACTCCATGCACACACGCACAAACACAATGCAGACCTGTCTTAAATATTATCAAGATGTATTCCTTTAGATTGACAAGGTACAAACAGCATTCGTAATACAGCAATGCAATGAGCATCAACAGCATTAAAATTGCTATAATAATTTATCATCCACACACGATGTGGGTGAGGATAACAGGGACTGACGGAGAAAAACAAACAGCTCAAGCACATTCAGGCTCTGCAGGAACCTGTGATGCTGATTCCTACCATTTGCATATTTTCAGGAAAAGTTTGCATGTTTTCCGTTATTCGATCTCCGTTAAATATTAAAAAAAAGTGCTGATTCCATCACAATTTAATTCACAGCAGCCTTACAAAAGTAACAGATTGACACATGATAAAACCTAAACGGTACCCATTCCTAAATATATATCATTTTGAAACCCACTAATAAAAATGCTGTTTTTTGTGTTTTTAACATGTTTTAGTCACATTTTTTCTAAAGATGGAGGACAGATATACAGTACAGACCAAAGGTTTGCCCAGTCTAAACTTGTGGTCTGTACTGTAGAGAAAGTTAAGCTTAAAATTGCATTTCGGAGTAATTCTTTTTTAAATCATTGTGAATCTTTGTTGTACCACTAATGTTAGGCGGGGCTTGTAAGGGCCCGTAAACTACCGGCAGAGCCTATTTCACGCCAACAGTTCTGCCCACTACTAAAATTTTCCTAAGATGGCCTTTGTTAATGTTAGCTAGCAACGTTTTTTAACTAATAAATAATGTGTTAACAGACACTTTTATGCATTAGCTTGTATTACTAAGTTTATTATTTAATGCATTAGTTAGCAGTTAACTAATGTTTATTACTCAACACTACTTAATGTATAACAAAGCATCAATAAATTGCTTAGCATTATGTATGCATCAAAAACATTTTAGTTCATATATATGTAAAGCCTTAATTATGTCTGAAGTAATCATTTACTATAGTTGTTTGTAGTTAGGCAGCAAAAAGTAAGTAAAGTTTTAACTAATGATTTTAGCCAAATCTCGTAAGCATTCCTCAGCCACAGTTAATAATTATGAAATAATTATTGGAACCTTATTGTAAAGCGTGAACAATTACCCCTTAGGACGTACTTCAAGGGGTCCATAGTGTTCAGATTTGAGTAACTTTTAGACAGACCATCTAACCGTCCATCCAAACACCAACTTTCACTTCAGACTAACTCTTGACTCTGTTCTCCTGAATGATCACCCAAACAAACATCTCTTCATTTCACTTTGTAGTGGTCAGCTTTTCTTTCACATAGCATCTCATTATGGAAGGAAATGCCGTGTAGTGGTTTTTATGAGGTACAGTGTGAGCAGATGTGGGCCATCCTCCTGCAGCATCGCTGTCGGACCTCCACATGACAAACTGCTCTTTCTAATTTTCAGTTCACTGTTAAACCTTCACACAGCCAATCAGTCAAATGAGAGTGCGTGATTGATGGCAACGGCACTTTCCTCAGTCTTATAGAGGAAGAGGTGGTCTGGAGGAATAATGAATACTTCAGATAAATGCAGCTCAGAAAAAGGCATTCATTAAAATACAAAGACAAGATTTCTGAGGAAGTTTTTATTTAGGACAATGAAGATTTATCTGTGACCCAAACTGATTCCATGCATTTTTGTCAGTCTAACTACTCGTACTGATTCAAATGAGATTGTTTCATACGATGTTTGTGTGTTGAGCAGCTGACTTTTCCTAAAATGGTGAGGTGTGGAAGGGCAACAACTGTGAGGTAAATAAAAAATAAGATCTTAGCAGTTTACGTCTTTGGCTTCATCACCCACCTCTGACTGCATCAAGTTGTCACCTTTGATCATTCACTCATGTTTTAATGCATGAAGCCACAGAGAAGTGTCATGTTGCTGCGATAGTCACACTGCATTTCTTCACTCTGCTGAGGGATTTGACAGTTTGAGCAGTTTGAAGACGAAAACAGTACATTATAATTCATTTTTAGGGGTGAGTGCTTATACAAGTGTTATCTGATAACATTGTAATGGTGTCAGATATTTGCATGATTTAAAAATTATTTTATTTAGGATATTTGTACCCTAGATCAGAAGTAAAAAACATGCATGAAAAAGTAAAAACAAGAATACATCTAATTTCTGAGAAGACCTGTGAGTGCAGAAAGTCAAACCCAACATTTGTACCGGTAGCTATTAAATGCATCTTTTACCAAACTGAAATGAGGTGCAGTAACTCTTGATTCTTTCTCTGTCTTCTTGCACTGATTCAGAGCATAAGATCTGTTCAACTCCAGGTTCAAACACGTCCCTGTTGGATACGGTGCACTCAGACCTGTCCCTCAGCAGCAAAAAGACTAGAAGAACTCAGGAAATGGGTCACAAGTCATGTCAGGAACATGGACTTAAAGCAGGATCAGCACAGGATTACAAAACCTTTCAAAACATTTTTCTTCAAACTGCTGTTGTGATCCACACAGAGACTGATTTGACTTTAATATCTGTTGATTGATATGTATATTTTCAAATGCAAAGCAGGTTAAAGTAAAAAATTGCTTAACTGAGAGCGGAATCCCTAAAAACCAAAACCAAAAAAGAGAAAGTAACATGCATTAATCAAGAATGAATTACTCGTACATGACATCTACACATAAAAAACCTAGATTAAAAAGACACAAATACTTCTGAAAGGCTTCTCTATCTGCAACAATTTGCTTGAATAACTGGAAATATTTCCATGTCTTCACATTTTGGTTCTTAAATGCCTCATATTTAAATGTAATTTCTTCAACACATGCATTTTGTCAGGTGTCTCTTATGCATTCGTTTAAATTTGAAACGACAGCTTTAAGGGCTTTTCTTTTACCCCAGCAAGCCTTTGATCTGCAAAAACAGACTTCTCTGTCTTCTCATAACCTGCTTGACTTGCACTTTCCTGTACAGTAGAACTACAATGAAAGATTCATTTTCAAATTTTCTAACCTGTCTAATGCAAGATATCAGCCCAACGTTGGCACGCAGAGATGTTCCTGCCTGAGCTGCAACATTTTCCATGACAGATTTATATTATTTATGCATCGGAAAGAACCAGGGCGGCATCAGCGACGTGGTTTTTTGCTTGAGGCTGCAAGCTGAGCAATCCACCACTGAGCCGTGATTGTTGGGGTTTGATTCAGAAATAGAGAAGCGCAGCTGCTGAACAGCTGCAGAGATGTCTCCCATCGTAAGTTTAAATCACTGTGTACATATACTTTTTTTTCTGTTGCTTTAAGTTGTAGAGTTCATGATGCCTACATCTCATCAACACCTGTTTTAAATAATGAGCACTTAATTAGGCCGGTCGTGACATCCTCATGCCTGTCTGGTTTCCACGCCAACACCATGCGGTTTGTTGCGAAAAAATGTGGTTGGGCAGTCATTGAGCCTTGACGCCCCCCCTCAAAATACATCAAATGAATAAGGCTTAAATTGAAATAGAAAGAACCAAAATGGCCTGACATAAGTCCTAGTGCATTGCAGATTAAGCATGATGCCATGACCTTGGAGTGGGAATAAGGCTGTGTTGGTATCCTAGAGGATATTTTTCATTCAGTGAAAGCAAAGATTAAGAAGGATTTGGAATATAGACATAGTGCTTTAGGTTTGTTTACTTAAGCTACTCTCTGTATGAGCTACACTTAAAGTCTTCCCTCTGCATTCGTTCAGGTTAAGACCTGGCCCCTTTTTTCGTGTTTGATGTGATTTTGTTCAGTTTTGTTGGAGTTGTTGAGGCCATTTCCCCGACCCAGTTTAAGCTAAGCTTTACATATCATCATTACAGTTAACCCAATGATAGAGGGGAGGCCCTGCAGTAAAAGAACAAGTCCAGATCATTGGCTTTCCATCTCTGTACGAAAAATCCATATGACACCCCTGTGTCTCACCTACATCACCTTAGCATTACATGCTATTATATGTGTTTACTACAGCCTGTTGCCTGCAGCATGCCTAGAAAAAAATGTGTATAAACATGTAAGCTCTTCAGGTTCACCCAGCAGTGTATGACCTTGATAATGCATGCGGGCCACCAGCGTGCCCCATGCACATTTGCCCATTTTTTACCCACAGTTAGCCTACACCCCTTTTCCCATCATCCATTTGTCTACACACTCACCTAACAGCCCCTCACATTATTTGCGGTTGGCAAGAAATATTGGAGCTATCCAGCCATATAGTTTTGCGCCAGATACCAGCTCAGACAAGGAAAACAAAGACGTACATGGGCCTATTTGTCTGAAAGTGGATGCATCAGAATGGAGGGGAGCAGGGAGCTTGCTGGCGTTGAGGCGTTGTGGGTTCTACATCACACCTACAAGCCTTCCAACAGCCATTTCCAACAATTTGAATAAAGAAATACTCAGAAATGCAACTGTAAGCTTAATTTTCTTTATACATGTCCTCCATCATCATAAAAAGGCAACAAGAAAATGTTAAAAACACCAAAAACACTATTTTCACTGGAGTGGGTCTTTGCGTCAAAGCAGTATTTTTTTCTTTGTTACTTATTAAAACACAAGGAAATATAAAATCGTAGCTGCATTTTATCCCCTAAAATATCATAATCCCCACCACTGTATTGATATGATGTCGGACAAAGACTCTAAAACAATATGTTCATATTTTTATCTCACCATCAATGGGTTGACATATTCAAACAGGTTTTGTGTTTTCAAACAGTATTTTTAGGTTGCATCTTAAAAAGAGAAGCCTTATTTAGGTAAAGTTTGCCTAAAAGACGAAAATATCTCATCAGTCTTAATTGTGCTGTCATCACCTTTAAACACCTACAGGGCTTTAACTGTAGCTAATAGGTTTTCTGCAGTATTTCAATGCTGTGATTGGTCTGACCTTGGGACAAGCTCACTGGACTTGCTCCTCTGGGAACCTCTGGAACAAACTGTACTCTGTGTTTTCCAATCATTTCTCCAACTCCAGTATGATCGAGTCCATGCTAAGAGTGTTTTGTTGCTTTCTGGAGTTGTAGGAAAATAACCCATTGTTGCTGTTTGTCCCCCTCAAAACACTTAAAAAATTCAATCCTAATCAAGGGCAGTTTCAAAATAATGGTTGCGTCTTCTGATAACCTTTTCATTATTCCCTCTTAACAATGACAGTATTGCATAGTTTTTCCGGTCTGTTTCTTGTGTGCATTTATATAGACATGTTATCCAGGGACCAGATGGGATTTAGCTCGGTCCTTTTATGTCAAACTTCAGTCCAGAAAGTTTTATTAGTTTGAGTTCATATTTGGGTTGACAGGGAAAAGAAAAAAAGGGTGTTTATGGGTGTTTAAAAGAAATCACTAAAAGCAAAGTTAATAAAAACTTAGAGTGCAGATTTCTATATGAATGACAGAAACAAAAATATTACATTTGTGAAAGTATTACATTGCTATAATTAGAGCTGGATTAATGAAATTGATTATCAAAAAAAAATTAGTCTTCACTTGAAAAACACAAAATCAATTCACTAAATTATTAGCAATTTATTGTCTTTTAAAGGCAAGAAAGAAGCTTTTGTGGGGTTTCATTGAAAATAAATTATAATATTATCATAAGTATAGTTCCACCTATTATTCAGCTTAAATCAACAAAAGAATTTGTTATAGCCAATCATTATTTTATCAGTGCTGAGTCATACATTGAGTGAAGTTGTAAAAAATGAATCAAAATCAAATAAATTAAGTATTTTGCTTGTGAAACACAGACGTAAAAAGTACCACACATTATGAAACTGTACAAAACGTATTAAAAATGTTCTAGACGTTCCTGCTAGTTATTACTAGATAAATAATGCATGTTTTTGACAATGGATTTTTTGGGATCCTTGTTGGCAGGAATTGGGATAATGGAAGGAGTTTCTCAATGACTTCTTTGTCGGATCATCATCCCCCTGATGTCTTTGTTTTCATAAGACAACTTAGAATCCGAACATTTCAGATAAAAATATTTAAACAAAATAAAAACTCATTTTGTTATCTAAATTTATTGTTGGAATGAAGATGCGAAGTACACAGTTTTACAACAGATTAAATATTCACTGTAACTTGTTCTAAAAATTAGGAACCAATGGCACCAAAGTCTTACGGGACTCAACAGCCTCCAGATTTGTGTGCATTTTACAATTGGTACTATTAGGCAGGGGGCACAATGTAATTAATATATAAGCCAACACAGCCTACTTATTACGTTTTCTAGCAAAAAGGGAGGCAGAGGCAGCAAAATCAACAGCTGTGTGTGGGAGGATCTGAGTAGTAAGCAGAAAAAAGCGAACTGCTCAGAAGGAAAGAAGCCAGGATGAACAAAGCAAACTGAACGTGTGTAGAGGTTTATAGCATTAGGGACTGCATCCATGCACAAAATGGTTAATTGAAAGTATGTCTGTGAGCACACAAGTTATATTTGTTCGCCTAAGTGTAGAAAGAAGTCAGCCTGCATTCGGTAGAAATGTGCTTACACTTTTTTCTCGCTGGGTCAAGTATCAGCTCTTATTTCTAAGAGTTTACTCTGTACGAGTTCTTCATAATGGCATTCTAATGTGCTTACTGGTTTCGTAAAAAAAAAAAAAAAACTACATTGACAACATGTTGTCACAGTGATCTCAAGCATAAACTCAAAAAAAATAGAAAACAGGCTCATTACATTTGAATTTATTCAATTTCACACATTTTTTTGTATGGTTGCTTTGATGTTTTCTGGTTTATGATGTTTTTATCTTCTTATGACAGTGATGACTTTTTTCTCACTCTACACCTCTTTGAGCATTCAAAGGTTGTTTTAATATTGTGCAATGAATAAATTTGACTTTGGCATTTAGTGGCAACATTATTTTCCAGCAAATAACTTCAACAATATACATTTGCCTCTATTCATTAAGAAGGAAATCCTAATCATCAGCCGCTTAGTCCAGCTATATTTGCTGTTAAAAGCATGTTGTTTTTACCCATAAACAGGATTTTTCCAGTGATGACCCACATTTGAAAAACACCATTAGAAGCTTATACAATGACTCAGCATATATGTGCCAACTCTAAACTGTTTAGCATGCAGGGCAACTCTGCAGGATAACATTCACTTTTCAGTGATACTGATAAGAGGTCAGTGGCATTTTATACAGCTCATCCAAGTATCAGGGGTAAAGCTGAAAGCCCAGATGAGCTTAGAGAGTCAGCTGATGTGTTTTTAACCCTTTTGCTATCCTAGGCACTTTAACATTGGGAGTTGGGTCATCTAGACCCACTAGACAATGCGCTGAATATTTTTTCTTCAATGATTTGTGATCTTCACTGGTGTCCATGGATTACATGAAATCTTTCCACTTTTATCCACCTTTGTCATGGTAGGGAGAACACGTCAATGTAAGGGTGGGGTCATCTAAGATAGCACAAGGGTTAATTACCGTCACCAGCAAGCCTTAGTCATATACACCCACACAAGTGGTGGATATGTACGGGTGCTATGGATTTTTGAGTTGTCTGGGTCCGTAGAGGGTCATAACAAGGGGTGGCTGCAACTTAAGTGGAGCGCATGTGTGTCTCGCAGTTCCCTTGTGGTTCTTAGAGGCCATCACTTGGGAACTCATGAAAATGGAAAATCCGATTGTTTTGAGTGTGGTAAATGTATTGTTAAGCATTTGAAAGGCTAATGTAAGTTACACGCACTTATGACGTACGGTTGATACTTTTGTACGATGTCCTAATGCCAGGCTCTAGTCCAAGGGTGTCAAACTAAACATGTAGGACAACGGGCCTCAAGGCCTGGATCTTGACACCCCTGCTCTAGTCTTTAATAAGGTGCAAGTACTGGCTTCTTACTGACTGCATCTAGAAAAAATGTGCATGAACATTTTCACTCTACAGGCTCACCGAATAGCCAATGACAGATATTTTGTGCGCACTAGCTGCGTGATCAGTACAGCTTTCCCCATTGTTCGCCCACAGACAGCCTTTATTCACCCATGAGGACAGTTTGGACTAAGCCTTCTGTTTGTGACTAAAGTGGTAATGAGTTTAGATCCTGTTCTTCAGATCCATCATTTAGAAGATGATGAAATATATCGATAGCAGTAACTTCCTAGAAATGTCACGTAGTCGCAACTGTGGTTCATTTGAGGGCAATATTGCTTGTATAGAGCACTGACCAGAAAAATAGTGATTTTTGGCCCTCTAGACATCTTTTGAGTAAGTGATCAACTCCTTATCTGTAGTAGCATTTTGTCTTTTCTCCTCTTGTGTATTTTGTCATTCATAATGCAGCATGGTTACATTACTCACTTAGTTTAGTCTGTTATGAACTTTGTAGTTCTTATGATTAGTGTGTTTCCCAACCGTGGAGGCCACACAGCCCACCTATCTGTAGATAGCCCTGTTGCTTTTACAACTGCAGCTGAATCACAGAGTTCACTTTAACCACAACTCTTGTTCTCAGGAAGACCTGAGTTTATGTGTTTGGTCCTCACCAGAATTCATTTTCATATTTCTCAAACCAAATGGACTGTCCAACCAAAGCAACTCTGGAGCGGACCAAACAGCTCAGAGTGGAAGCACCATAAGAGTTAAATGTCCACAATTCGAACCAACATCCAACTGTGGTATTGGAAATGGTGGTATTTTTTTTTTTTTGTCTTTCAAATACAAGAGAACAGAAAAATAAAGACGTAAAAATAGATAAATAAATCAAATTCATTTTAAAAAATACGAAGATAGATTGTTTCTAAAAACGCTAATGATTGGAAAGACCCAAAAATGACTCTGAAACTACGTAAATCATACAATAGGATTACCATAAAACAACTGCTGTAATTGCTAAATTTAACCAGGAGCTATGAAAGACTAAGGTAATTATAGCAAGAAGTTGTAACTGAGACAAAAAAAAATAAAAAAATAAAATAAAACTGCAGATTTAGACCAAGTGTTTCTCCACCAACTGTTACGTTTGCTTTTGTGTGAGTAAAACCTAAACTGAGAAGAAAGGGTTTTGTCATAACACAAGGCCCCTGTCATTTAATGTTGTTTATCATTGCACCTATAGGGTTTACTTTAAGGTGATCATTTATTTACCATTACAAAAGCCAATACTATTATTCCGCTAAAAATATTTTTTAAAAGGTTTTTTGAACATATTTGTCATTTGATCTCAACCTAATTTTCTCAGTAGCTCATTGAGTTTCTGTCCACTTTAAGCTCAGCAGTCCATCAGCACTTTGTGGTTAGAGTCAAGTTTCAGTTAAATCCTGAGCACGGCTGTAATCTGCATGAGTCAGGCTCCGCATGGAGCACACACACCCAGATCCTATCATAGGAAGTGTAATAACACAGCAAAATGGCATTGGGGGTCATCAGACAGAAGATTTCATGCTCTCAAACCACAGGATGAATCAAGGTTAAAAGGTATTTAGGGTACCGTATTTAGGCCACCCCTTTTAATGCCTTTTGTTTATGCAAGTGAAAATCTTTTTACTAAAACGCCAAGATAACATTTTACCTATGCAGGATTAGTGCCTTTTTTACTCCGTGACTTATGTGATGAAAAGTGGAGACAAAACTGGAATATCTCGATTCAATAATAAGCTGCTTCTGCAAACCTTACCCCACCATTGTTTCTGAAAAGAAAAAGACCTCGAGATGATAAAAAATGGTGTAAAATATTTGTTTCCTCCTAATTCGACATTGAGAAGAAGCAGTTATAAATACCTGTAGACATCAATTTAAGATCAGAAAAAACACAAAAACTCCAGGATCACTATAATTAAAGGCTTTTTATCTTCCGCAGGGTTTCTTAGGGCAGCAGTGTTTGTACAATCAGTTTACCAGACTCAAAAGATTGCCTTTCTGAAAAGACACCACTTCAAAACCTGTTATCTGGAATGAGCAAAAGTATTTTCTGTATTTCATAAGAAGAAATGTCCATCACAGATACACTGAAGCAATACTCTCGTTTTTAATGTTCATAAATAACCCACACTACTAAATGACCAGAGCACAGTCTGCAGATTTAGCGACAAAAAGTGGTGTTTGCGGTTGCCATCGACCTTTTGACTCATTGGGTTTGTGATATTTTTTTGTTTTTCACATCAGCGGCATTTGTTGTATTGAACAAACAGTAGCTGCTGGGAATTTTATATCCCTTAGCAATTCAAAATATTTTCAAATTAAAAGGCAGTATTGATCCTGGAAGTACCAAGAGGCCATCTGAATTCCTCAGAGTGACAGTACTGTGTTTGTTCTGACCTCAAATCACTGTGTATTAGCTCTCTGAAACGTGAAGAGGAGATCTGTGCACAGGACTGTGTTTTGCCACCTCACACCTTTTTGACTTTGTACAATCTATTTATCACACAGAAATCGATTGTGTATTTTGTTTCCAGCTATCCTTTTATCTTCCTCAGATGATGTTTGTCCTGTTTCTTAAAAACGGATGGAATCAGAGTATGTCTCCAGGCTTGTGCCACTATCAGATGCCAATATGGCTTTCTCTTTCCTAAATTTGGAGCAGCTGCCTCTTGGCTCTCACTGACTGATGGGTTAAATTGCTCCAACCTCTCCTAAGGTCAGGAAGATCATTTGTGTTTCTTTTTCCACTCAGTCTGAGCAGACGGTGTGACGGCAGGCAGGGGAAGGTGTCGCTGGTTTCTCCTCGAACAATTTCTAATATCAGCTCATGTGAATACTGCTGAGGTGCTCTAAAAAAACAGACAAAGCACATTTAAATTTAACTACTGTAGGTAAAAAATTCAGACAATACAGTCTCTTTTTAGCCTCTAGATACATAAATTATGCTAACAATAGATAAAGAGAGGCAAATATCCTAAAAAACGACCTTCCTCGAAAAAGGACTCGTGCCAGAAAATGGTAATATTAGGCCATGGTCTATGTTTCAGTTAATGGTGTGAGTTTGTTGCTGTAGCAGTGTGCATGTTGTTGACATTTAAAGGCTTTTCTAGCAAAAAGGCCCTCATCACACACAGTAAACTGACATAAGTAATGGAGACCAAATAGGCAGACTGTTTTTACCTCTGTGAGTACAATGCAGTCATCATTGTGCGTGGGCAGTAACAAGAGAGAAGTTCTAATTGTATTCAGATTGAGGCTAAAGGTGAAGCACAGCCTGCCTGAAAGATAAATATTATAATAATCAATCAGGGTTACAGGCTAAAGACTTTATAACATTCCAAAGCTTTTTTAAACTGGCCTTCTGGAGCCTTCACTACCCAAAAAATGTTTATTTTGACATTCTGTTCTAAAGAAATGAAACAGTAGCAGAACAACTGACAGGTTTTTAGAAAAAAACAACACATTTTAGTCTAAACCCAACAAAAACTAAAGCAGTTTTGATCAAGTGGCATTTTAATGGTAGCTGACTGGGAAGAACACTGTTATGATTTCTTGGACTTTCTTCAGCATTCTAAACTGTTGATCACATCATAAAGGGTGGAGATCAAGAAAAATTTTCTGGTTCTGTCTTTGGGTTCTAATCCTGTCTCACTAACAAAATCTGTATAATATTCTTTGAAAACCTTTTTTTTTCTAACAGAATAAAGCTGTCACAAGCCGTACCATATATTATAAGCCATAGCCACATGCACTCATATGTGGGTTGACCTGTATGGGTGATTCTGGTTTTAAGCTGTCTGGACCAATGGAGGGTCGTAAAGAGGAGCGGCCGGTTCAAGACACATCTTAAGAGGAGCGCAAGTGTGTCTTGCAGTTCCTTTGAGGTTCATCAAAAGTGGAAACCGCCATTGTCATGCGTGTGATACTTGTATCGTGAAGTAACCGTAAGGCTAATTTAAGAGACTAATCTAAAGCTATTCTACTGCTTTTCACAATGTTCATAACATACACTACTAAATGGTGAGAGTCTGCAGATTTCATGATTTCATAATGCTTGATGGTTGCAAATATCTGATGACAAACTTTAAGTCAAAATGGAGCCATGTGAGAAACATAACAGTTTATCCCGTGTTTTTTAATGTGACAAACATCCAATTATGGTCTGCAATCGTGTACAGAATTTGATGCTCGTCTTGATGTTAAAATTTGTTTAAAAGTATTAAGGAAATGTCACATTTAAAAAATACTTCTCAAAAGGTCTGTAAAGATCAAACCAAACACTTCTTGAAAAGTTGTCAAAATGATATTTTGAAACTAGATATTCTTTTTGCAGGAACAGAGAAAAAAGACAGGGGGAAGATGGTGGCAGGTGAAACAGATGCAGATACTGGGGAGCTTTGGAAGGGGTGTCTTAAATAGGCAGCAGCATCCCAACTGGGTGTCTTTTGCATTTGAAAGGATAAGAACACCCCAGTCACTCACAAGATCGCAGAGTTTGATCATTAACGACAACCTCACTGTTTGGAATGCAAAGGAGGACTGTGTGCACGACAGAAGCACCACATCAAGGTCCCTTGGTCATATATGCTAGAATGTGGCTGCTCAGGTGGGAACCCGACCTTTTAAAATAGTTTCTCTTGATTTATTTACTTGACTGTGCCAACTTACATCACAGGCTTTGTGCTTTTAAGTTCAACAGCCATTAGAAAGTCCCCAACTCCCACCGCTGACACAAGGACTCCATCATAGACCATTAAACCTGCAGCCTGAGGCAAAGGCGTGTGTGGCAGGAGGAGAGGGAGGCTGAGCCCCTCACAGACAGGAGAGTCTTCTTGTGGAGGCCTCTGCCAATGAGAGCCTTGGTTATACTACATTCATTGGCAAACAAAAAGCAGCAACTAGAGCTTTAAGTCACATGAAGGTGTTGACTCAAGTGCTGGAGTCAATGGCATTCGCAAAGGTGGTTATGACTTGGTGCATGCATTGAAACATCTATTGGGATGCCATATATAATCATGTTGGTTTTACAGATCTGTTTTGTGACTTTGGACTCTCAGAAAACGGACTGTCGGGATGAGAAAAGCATGAAGGTAAGCACCTCCCTGTTCCACACTCGAACCCTCCCTCATCTCATGTCTCTTGCTTGCTTTCTGTCTTTTGCCGACTTTTCGTCTCTCAGGATCTCTGTTCATTGTGCTTTGCATAAATAGCTCACATCTGTAACCATGGATGCAAGATTCTTACCCAAAATAAGAGGGCTGATTGTTTGGATGATATGCGGATTTTGCAAATTACTCTGACATTGGTGAGCAATCGATAGTTGTTCATGCAACACTCGGCCCCTTTCACCAGACAGGATTTTAATCTTCGTGGGACCTGGAATAACATGGAACCAAATAAGATTACATTTAGAGTCTGGAAAAGAAAAAAAGGTCACAATATTATGATTAGTTCTATGAGTGAGCCCTACCTTTGTGCTTTGCATGTATCTTGCAGAAATTGGCATCAATGTCTCCAGACTTGCCAAAGCTCGTTGAATTGCTGACTCTCCATCAGCCAAAAGAAAATGAAATTTTACTGCTCGGGGGCCTAGAAGCTCCAGACTGCAGCCAAACACACCCACAGTCTCCCCCGCAGGTAAGTTTTCCATGGTTTTAAAATTCTCACAAGCATTTCCACGCTTTGAATAAGCCCCCCTGTGTTGCAGACTGTGTACTATGAGCTGCTTTGTTGTATAAAAACAATATTTTATGCTTTTGTCTGAGGTAATATATCTCCTTATGATAGTTCATAAAAGTATTTTAATCTTTTTTTGTCAAACAAAACTATCCTAAAAAATGTTGAATGTTAATGTATTTGCTTTCTACTTTCATGTCACGCTCTACTAGCATTTCTAACTTTTGTCCTGTGCCAACTGACTGAAAAAATCAGACAGAAGTAGATAAATGAAAAGAAAAGTAATGCATAAAAGATGTATGATAAATGATTCTTGAAAGTTTCAGGGAAAATGAAGTGACTTTATCACTAGACACACTTTGCCTTCACCATGTGAGCTTATATTCAACAAAGACTCCTCCTCTCCAGCAGTCGAGTCAGCTTCATGCTGAAAAGAAAAAGTTTGACCAATGTTTGTGAAAATGAAAGTCCTCCATCTGGTGAAAAGTTGACTTAATACTACAAAATTTTGATTTAGAACACTTTAGTAAAATAATACCCCCCAAAAAAATCCATACCTTAGAAGATCAATGCTCTTTTGGTTCTTCTAAATCCATCACTGTTAAAAAACAATTTTTTTCAGAGTCAATGCACAGGAAGAGACACATGCACAGAGAATTAAAATTAAATTCAGAAGCCTCAAAGAAAGCTAGAAAAAAGGTCCAACAGACGCACAAAATAAATGGCTTTCTTTGTAATTTCACTGTATAGACCCACTCCGATGAAAAAAAGTGTTTTTGGTGTTTTATTCTTATGGCATTTTCTCATGATGGAGAACTTATATGAAAGAAAATTCTGTTTAAAATTGTATTTCGGAATATTTTTGTATTAAAATAGTTGTAAATCAAGAATAGATGAAAAAAATCTTGGTTGAAAAAGAGCTTATTTCTGACGTAGAAAATATAATGCGGTCAATAAGCTCCCTGCTCTGCTTTAACAGAGAGCTCTCAGTATCAGGGATAGGGAGGGCGGCTGCTCTGTGCCAATGGTCCCGTCCATAATTCAGAGGCAAATTTCTAATGAACAGCTACCACTCTGTAGAAAAATGACATGATTTTTTTTATTTTGGCAAAAAAACGGAATAATCATGATTAAAAGACCCCCTGTGAGTGCTTTTAAAAAAGATCAAACGGTGAAGGGAGTGGGTGTTTAACTTAAAGTCTGCATATGCTTAGTGCGTGCATTATGCATGTAGAGTATCTACCTCCATAAACATCCATATGCGCTTCTTTCAGGGTGGGCAGCAGAGGAGCACAGGCGTGTGCTTGCTTCAGTGTTCGGGGAAGATGCGCCTGGCGCCCCCTGCCAGCATCATCTCTGAGCTCAACAAGGTCCTTATGGGCATGCAGTGGGGGAGGGAGCAACAGTTTTATCCTGGTCGTGGCGTCGGACAGAGAGTTGATGATGACACCAACCGCTCCATCTCATCAATTGAAGAGGACTTCCTGACGGCCTCAGAGCACCTTGGGGACGACAGTGAGGATGATGGCTTAAGAAACGGTGACCTTCATCACTCTTTGGCGAAAGGCTTTGCTTTAGAAATGTACAAATTTAATGCAAGACTGTCTAAAACCGGCAAAAAAAATGTAACCTGTAACTTGTTTTTTTGTGTGTTATTTCTGCAAAGTGTCCCCACAAATTATAGCAATGAGTCTTGGTACACTAGATATAGAAAGTACTTTAAATCAAGATAATGATTAATTTGTATTGCAATAAGAATTTTTTTATAACCAATATAGATTTGAGTCACTTTTACTGTTTGCACATTTCACAAAACTAAATACTTATGAAGAAATGTGTGCAGACATTAAATATATGTTGTGTCTTTTCTCTGTTTCTTCACAGAACCAGACAGCAGAGAACTTACAGAGAGCTCAGCTGAGTCTACACAGAAGACCTGTGTCAGACCCACACCTCACAGGGTGCCGCTGGCCACTGATCAGAACCAGGAGGAAGGTTGTCCACCAGCCAGCATCCACACTGAGGAATCAGCTGGTCACTATGCCACAAATCTGGCTGAGTCAGTACTGCAAGACGCCTTCATACGGCTCTCTCAGGATGAGGCCTCCTTTGTCTCCGAAGCTGCTGTCAGTGTGTCCTTTTCTACTTGTCCATCCAGCCGGCCCCATCCCTACATGACCAAAAAGCCGTCACAGCAACGCACGTGCTCCTTCGACCTCCCCAAAATTGTCATAGTTCAGAGTCCAGACAGTTCTGAAGGGGCTTCTGAATGGCCAGAAACACAAGTTTCTAATGTACAGCACCAGGATGGTTCTGCAAAAACTGCAGAAATGTCTCAGAAGGAGATCCAGTCCCATGTTCATACCCAAAATGGAGGACACAAACGTGTGGAGGTGGCTTTGGCCAGTGCTGCTAGCGTTATTGGTACTATTACAAACCCACAGCTGACTGAAAAACTGTCCCTTGAATCTGCGTCAGAAGAAAACACAGAGGAGGGCATGGGGGGCGCCACAGTGCGAGGAGACTACAGTGTCTCATCAGCCATGTGTGGCATGGCTCAGGTGGCTGGGGCAGTGGCAGCTGTGGAGCTAACGGAGAAGGCAGAGGAGTGCGGTAATGTAGACTCCACTGAGGTCCACACAGCTTTGCAGGGTCTGATGTCCGTTGCGAAGGCCTCCACAGCCTTACCACTACACTGCAACGTGGCAGAGGGCACAAGCGTGGAAGCGTTTCGGGCCAACATTGCTGAAGTGTTGCACAGGGAAGCAGCTGAAGTACTGACTCAACCACAAGGGTACAGAAGTGTGGCACACCTGCTGGAGACCACTCATAACAAGATAGTGGATGGCATTACATGTCCGAGGAAATACTGCCTGGATGAAAGCGAGGTGGATGATGTAATAAATGAGGTGGCAGACAGCCTGTTCAAGCATGCTTTAGAGAAGGCAAAAAAGAAAAAAGAACTGGAAGGAGCTGGAGGAGAGGTTCACAACCTTCAGGTTTTTCTGCAGGACAGTATAAACACCCTGCTCTTTGATATTCTCTGCCTGACACAAAAGAAAATCAGCCATGTGTCCAGATGTGGCCAAGAGTCTGAGGAAACACAAGAGGGAGACGCTTGTGTGGATGAGCCAGCGACTTCAAAGGAAAGCAAGAGTCGACTGGGTCAGTTACAGCAGTTAGGTTCCCTCGGTCTCCACGTTAGTGGTGAGAGCCTGATCAGTGCTGAAAAGCCTCATGTGCTGCAGAGCCTTAAGGATAATCAAATGCTGCAGAATGTTTCTGTTCAGTTCAAGGAGAAGCAGCCCCAGTTGTCATGCAGACAGAGTCTGTGTCAACTCAAAGACTTTTCTGACAAGCAGCAAAGCATTGGTGCTGTCAAAGAAACATTAAGTGAAATCCCAGTGAACAGCATAGAAAGGAGGAGTCGACAGACTTCCTTAACCACACAGTCTTCTCTGAACTCATGTAGTTCTCTGTTTACGATGAGGGCGGATTTTGAATCC
This sequence comes from Oryzias latipes, assembly GCF_053564925.1. Classification (NCBI taxonomy): domain Eukaryota; kingdom Metazoa; phylum Chordata; class Actinopteri; order Beloniformes; family Adrianichthyidae; genus Oryzias; species Oryzias latipes. The sequence goes on along the minus strand of NC_136249.1, from coordinate 13,350,590 downwards.
AGAACCCCCATTTCTTGCTACGCTGAGGATCTGGCTTCCACTGTGGTCTCTATGGCCACAGAACTGGCAGCAATCTGCCTGGAGAACTCCACTGGGAAGCAGCCATGGTTCTGTGCTCTCAAGGGGACGTGCCCTGAATGCCCAGAGGCCTACTTGATGCCAGCTTGCCGCACAATGCTCCGGAGAAAGGAAGGCCAAGGTGCCAATGTGGCGTCTAGAAAACACAGAGCGCCGCGACTCAGTGAGATTAAGAAGAAAACCGAGGAGCAACCTGAGCTGATGGAGCGGCTGGTGAACCGGGTGGTGGATGAGTCCATCAATCCTGATGAACCGCAGGATCCTTTTGCTCTCTTTGCATCTGAAGTCACAGCCAGGATCATGAACTGCCCTGAACTCAATGTGGTGGACACCTCCAAAACAGGCCAGCAGCGCAGCAGGCTGCAGTGCGAAAGGTGGAGCCGGGGGAAAGCATCTAGTTACGAAAGCATTCCAGAGGAAGAGGCTGATCCTGCAGGAACATCCAACACCTTGGGTCCTGGTTGTCGGTTAGGTCAGAATTTGAGCCGAGGTAGCTCAATCTCAAAGCAGTCAAGCTGTGAGAGCATCACAGACGAGTTCTCTCGGTTCATGGTAAACCAGATGGAGACCGAAGGCAGAGAGTTTGATCTTCTCCTAGACTACTATGCTGGGAAAAATGCAAGCAGCATTCTGGCTGCAGCCGTGCAGCAAGCAGCAACAAAGAAAAACGGTCACCTCAACGTCAGAGCCTCATCCTGTTTATCGAAGCAGTCCAGCACTGAAAGCATCACGGAGGAGTTCTACAGATTTATGCTTCGTGATATGGACAAGGAGAACAAAGAATGTGGTATTGCCAAGACGAAAGAGTGGAACAACAGCCTTTTCCCCCCATCTCCCAGGACACCCTTCTGTATACGACAGTCCTCTGTCCCTGATCGGCGCTCCTCAGACTCACGACTGACTGTAAACTCGCCCATTAAAGCCAACTCTTTTGATGGATTTGCCCGCAATGTGCATGGAGACACTCTAAATATCTACCCCTCCTGCTCGGTGTCAGCTGCAGGGCTCTGTAAGTCAGACTCCTGCCTCTATCAGAGGGGTAAGACGGACCAAATGACAGACATGCTGATCCACGAGACTTGGTCGAGCTCCATTGAGTCGTTAATGAGGAAAAACAAGATCATTGCTGATCCAGAAGATAGCATCGAGTCAGAAGCCTCAGGAGAATCCCAGATCCATGTGCAGCAATTTGCCAATCGACTGGCAGCTGACATCGTAGACAGTGGCAAGTCTGCACTTGGTGGCCAACAAGACGCAAATGCAGGAATATCTACATCACATCCACTTATGCCCACTTCAGTTGGTGAGAGGAGACGGGGCTTCAAGCAGTCGCATCTTTCTTGCAGTCGAAATAGGTCTAGCCAGGAGTACCCTGGCAGTAGAGTAGGCTCTGGGTCCGGGGACTGCAGTGTACCGTTCATGAAGAGCCCAAGGGAGGTGCCTCTAATCCACATAGAGGGAGATCAGAGGGTTGAAGAGAGTTTATCCAATTCTGAAAAAACAGGAGGAGAAGCTCAGGAAGCATCCACGGACATCTTGCATTTGGAAAAGCCCACTGCCATCTGCAACAGGTACATAGTTTCCTGCCACACCCATCTTTTGAAAAACAATAATAAATGTTAAAAAATCAGTGCCTGGGTCTGACCATAACAAAATGAAAAACCAGTTGTCTGAAGATTATTTAAAAGATTTCACTTTTACAAAAGTTCTTAAGCATTCTAAAGTGATGCTTAAAGTTTAATCTGAGATTGGCAGGCACAAAGAATCTGACTTCACAAACAAATCTCTTTTGGAAGCCTGTAAGGTTTTACAACTGCGTTCCCATCTGCCTCGGTCACAACCTTACGGGTGGATACGTGATGCCTGTAGGCAAAAACTGGCTAAACATGTACGGGACATGCAGGTGGCCAGATGAAATATCATAATGGTAGGCCGCTTGGTGAGCCCGTAGCATGAAAATGTTCATGTACATTTTTTTATGAGTGTGCTGTCACAGAATGCTCATGGGAAATCATGGAATTATTGCAGTGAACGCTTATACAACATGTAAGCTTAAGTAAAGGTTAAGAAGGAAAGACACAGGCTTGTATAGAATATTCTATACGTCACAGAAATCCCCAGATTCTGCACACTGTGCAAGGGGCCTGTCAGTGCTGTACATGAGATAACTGTCTGTTCCTTGCACGCTCCTTGTATGCAGCCTGACTGTTAGAAATTAGAAAATAAGAGGCTCAGAATGTAATTTGTGTGGGCGTCCTACAGGCACTTGCATATCAAGTGTACACACCTTGTGTGCGACATTTGGTTGCAGTCAGTAAACCTACTAACAACTAAAGTGTGGTGTAAGAGCACTGTACAACAGCATCACCTATACGTCAGAAGTCCGTGAAACTTCCACTAGCTATACGAAAACTTTACGATACATTTACCACACGTTCCATTTTCAACGACATCAGCTTAGGTGACACACTCCTCTCTATGACCCTCACAAGGCCGGACACCCGAAAACCCCAGCCCCCATTCGAGTCAACTCCCATAGGGTGCATGTGATTCTCAGTAACGGATCTGAGGGATCTGCTTTGTGCAGAGAGGGCTTGTAGATGCTTCCCAATTGCCTTCTCTTAATCATACTGACTCAGTACACTAGAAGATAAAGAAAGGAGTTTAAAAACTATTGGACTAAAACAACAAAAGATACATAATTAATACCTTTCAACGCATAATTTATGTTCAAATGACCTCACAGGGACAGTCAGGCAAAGTGGTAATAATCGCTCCAGCTTGAAAAGCAAAAAAAGGCTCCAGAAGATGTTCAATCCATAATGCTCTTGTAAAAACGTACAAACCTAAATATGGTCTTGTGTTTTTGATCTGTGCGAAACACTTAATGAAAGGTAAAGGCTCCCAAACCACTGGGTAGACACGAGAGGCAGGCTTCTTTTCACTTGACAATGCATGTAATCCAGAAACAAGTGGTGTGAAACTGTCGGTCCTTTGGGTAAAAGTGGAACTCAATCACTCGCCTATGCAATTAAACCTGATTTCCCAAAAGGACTTTTGAGGATGGCTGCCTTCAAACATCTAATTATGACTTAATTTAATAAGTTTTCAAAAAAATAAATAAATGACGAAGCAACACGCAGTACCCGTGAGAATAGCAGATTGCTGATGCATTCACAATAAATCAATTAACTTTGTCTTAAGCTTTTTTCATTTTTAATTATTTAGATTTGAAAAGATTTGCAAAACATGACTGTACATTGCACAAATTGGGCTAAATTGTCTAAATGCTACTTTATTTTTAGTATTTAGTATATTAGTATTTAGTATTGGAATTTTTCAAAAGTGCAACATGTGTTGCACAAACCAGCAGAAATCAGAACAGGAACCTTGCAGCAGACATTGTGCATTGCCAGTCACTCCCACCACCGATTTGCTCTTCCCAGCAGTGAGAGGGACAGGCCAGCTGTGGCGGTGGCTGCAGCAGTGAAGAGGGACAAGCGTTCAATGAGTGCTAGCAGTGAGGAGAGCATGGGGAGCTGGTCTCATATGACCCCCGAAGATGACCCCCACGAGGAAACCAGTAGTTTTATCCAGCTGAGTGAGGGGTCAGTAACCATTGCTCCCTGCTCCAAATGCTGCCGGCTCCCACCCTCACCCCACGCTCATTGGCCCATCGCTACTGACACTTCTGAGCTAATTTACACCCCGCTGCTCCAACACCTCCACTCGCTAAAGTGGTGCGTGTCATTGGATTCACTCCACATAGCCATGCTGTGCTCTCCTTGTACTCCAGACTCCCTCAAGTAGTTTGCTTCCGTGTCAGGGCTGTGCTGCTGCATAATTAGAGTCCAGATCATTTGCTGCATCATTCTCCTGCTTCATGAGATCCATATGTGAGGATGGGAAAAAAATATATAAAACAGCCTTTAATTTCTTCAAATTAGTACAGTGATGACCCAAATAATTGCAGTTTGTATCTTTATCAGTGGTTTGGATGTATTTTTAAAATTAGTTTTTGGAAAGAAAGAATGAGGAAATTTCATGGTTTTGTGTGTTCAGCATTGCAAAATTATCTGGTTGTTTATTGCTCCACCATAACACCTGCTGCTCCCTTCACGCTCCTCATCTACCTGCTTAATCTGCCCCCCCCCCCATCCCTTTAATTCATATTATGACAACACGACATGGCTACTGGCCTTGTCTGCTCACTCTACCCACCCAAACTAAAGCTCTCCAGCCTGGTGTAAACCAAAAAAATGATTAAATCAGCACCCCTCCCTGCTCTCCTGCAGCTGCTTATTCACCAGCCAATAAACAACATCCCGCTCATCATTATTTCCTGGTTGTTATTGTCTTTAAATGTCAGTACCTACGTGTCGTCACCACCAGTTTTGTGTTATGATGGCAGGAACGGGACCAGCAGCACCTCCAGCCTCGGTGGGACTGATCTGGAAGCTTTCACTGATGTGCCAACCCAGAGCACAGTCATCAGGTACGCACGAGTCCTCAAGCTTTCATCCTGTTGTTCTGCAGACATCTCCATCTTGGCCTGTTCTCCTGTTTGTGAATCAGGAGCAGACCAAAAAATGAAGTTTGAAAAAGAGCATACTTGTGACATAGAAATATGTTTGGCGAGCGTTTACTCCCTGGTGTACGGGGAGGGGAAGGGTTGGTGGGGTTGTTCAGTGCCAGCGGTCCCATCCACAACTGAGATGAATTTCTAATGAACTGCTGCTGCTCTGTTGAAACTATGTCTTAGAGAACCACACAGGTTCCTTGAAGCACTTTTAAAATAGATCAAGATGATCGGAGTGGAACTTTGCAATAGCAGTATTTCTACTTTGCGCATTTTGATTTCTTTGCTCATTGTCTCATTGTTTTTCTGCTTACACAGTGAGGTAACAGAGAGAGCCCACCCACCTGGATCCAAGGAGAAGGTTTTTGGTAAGATTTGTTTGTCTTTTTGGCCTCATCCACGTAATCAAATACCTACAGGGCTGGAAAAAGTGATGTTCAATACTGCATTTTTAATAATGTGTCCTTTATTAAAATCAATAAGTGAGCAAACAAACATCTGCAGCGGAGATAATAACATATTTAACCATAAGGGCAAAAATGAGTCATTCAGTTTATTTTAATCTTTGCACAAAACAAAGCCCTGAAAAAACAGATATGATTAATCTGTTAGACTTTGTTATTCTCCCTTTAAATGCATCTTTTCAATTAACAATAACATCTTTGTTTATTGACCTCTGCATCACTATAAAGCAGAAGAGGCATATGGTTGTGTCATTATGGCGTGCTACGCTGTGAAGCGTTATATTTATTATTTCAGAGATCAGTTCAGCAAGTGCCGCCAGCATCAGCAGCAACCTCCGGGAGCTTTTATTGGTCAACTGTGACCTTGAGCAGGAGAGTGTGGACTCAGAACTCAGAATGACCCTGCAGTGGATCGCTGCCTCTGAGTTGGGCCTCTCTGTTGTCTACTTCAGGAAGTCCCAGGAGGTCAATTTCTCAAAGGTGTGCTCAGTTCAGTAGTTTCACATTAACTAAATTGTTTCTTATCGTGATAATAAAAAAGCCTTTACTGTCATTTGTGTAAACGAATGTGTTTAAATCATTGAGAGATTCTTTTTTTTATCTTATAGTTCCAGAGGTTGGTCCACTTGATGTCTCAGAAGGCGTGGCAAATTGCAGATTTGTTTGGCGCTGTTGTTCAGTTCTGTAACTTGCACAGTAACAAGGAGGAGGCGGAGCAATCTGTCCACGCAAGCCTGTTTGACTGGCTCCTGGAGACCCTTTAGAGCCATTCAACCTCTTTTGATTGCAAAGAAAGCCACACGTGCTGATGTACTCCCATATTTCTTACAAGCTCTTTGCTGTTTGTCTCATGTATCGTCATTACACTGTGTGTCTCCAAGCTGAAAGCACAACATAGTCATATGACTTGAGAAATTCATACATATCACATGGGTTGGGGAAGTCAGAGCTCTTTGTGGAGCTCAGACTGGATGGATCTCTGGTCAGAGAAAGCATGTTTGAATGTATTTGCTTGTCATTCCAGATCAGAAAAAATGGTCACAGTTAGCTTTTCAAACAAGAGCCATTGAGGTTAAAAAAAGTAAAGTAAAGAATCTGTTCCACAATGTTAAGTATTAACAGCTGTCTGATAGCTGTAGCTCAGAAGAGAGCTCCAAAAATGTCTGATCACTTTGTTCTTTCCATTAAAAAATGTGTCCATATCTTTGTGTTCACTGACCATTATACCACCTCTTCCGTGGCTTAACATTGAAATATGTGTGTGACTCTTGTTTATTAAGAATAAATTATTTTGCATAGCTGTACTGTAAATAGTGTAGATTTGGAACTGCTGCACCTTGAAATAGTGAACTGCTCTCTTTAGCTTTTATTATGTCCAAAAACAGAGTAAGGTTTGTAACGTTGAATTTGTAAGTGGATTTGTTCTGTCTATTTCTCTACTTAGTGGTAATCTAGTGTTTCATCTGCATTGGTGGGGAAAAAAGCACACAATTCAACTGTAAACTGTGTCACAGTAGAACTGAATGTATTTATCTTTTGACATCAATAAATTTATGTGATGTGAAGCTCAAACTTCCTGGTTCTTGCCTGGTTCCTGCATGGCGTCCGTCGCTGTCAGTCGTCAATACTCCTGCAGCCAGCATCTCACTGCAGCTCGTCTTCTTTCACAAAATTATGACTGACACCGAACAGCTCGTTCAAATGAACTGAACAGCACTGTGAACATTTCACAAAGAGGTGCACAAGGGAAAAACTTCCATGGCAGAAGGTACAGGGTGGGGCGGCCCAATCGACCACCCTGGCTGTTTTCCAGCTCTCCCCGCTTTTATTGCTGCTGTTCGGTCAATCAGAATAAGGGGACACCTGAGTCAGGTAATCAGCAGAAACCAGTAAAGAGAGAACTGGAAAACAAGCAGGGTGGTGGATTTCCAAAAAGATTCAGGGGGTTCCGAAGATGGATGGATAGGGTGATGGATGGATGACATGATTGACTAGCTGTTATTTAACCCTTGTGCTATCTTAGATGACCCCACCCTTACATTGACGTGTTCTCCCTACCATGACAAAGGTGGATAAAGGCGGAAAGATTTCATGTAATCCATGGACACCAGTGAAGATCAAAAATTATTGAAGAAAAAAGGTTCAGAGCACTGTCTAGTGGGTCTAGATGACCCAACTCCCAATGGTAAAGGGCCTAGGATAGCACAAGGGTTAATCCTCAAATTTTCTAGAGTAATTCTGTTTTTTTTTTTCGTGATGCGGCTTTCTGGATCATGGAAAACAGATTGCTGTCTCACAAACCACCACATGAGCAGATCGGACTTTTGAAGAAGAAGCAATACAAGATGGAAAATGAGGTGAAAGAATTTTTCTTTTATTGTTGTGAATTTTACAAAAATTCCAAAGAGAAAACAAAATGATAACACACGGCAACAATAAACAGACTGCTGTGTTCACGTATGTTTAAGGCTCATCCTTACATCTCCAAATCTGGCATGTGTTATCCGCGCTGCCTGGAGGAGAGCACAAAAATAGATAGTTGCAGATGACACAGCTGCATGCTTTTCATCCAACATGTGCAATTAACAACTAGTGACAGCAGGAGAGGAGGATTTTATCCATGTCCACAGGATTTTTCAGGTGAATGTGTGGCTGTCAAATGTGGCGTCTCCATGGATACCTGTAATGATGGTGTCACCCTCGTAGTTGAAGGCACAGGAGAAGATTTCAAGAGTGTGACCCGTCAGGATTTGCAGACAGCCCCCCGTCTGAACGTCCCACAGACGAGCCGTCTTGTCTGAGCTGGCAGTCAGGATTGTGTTACCCTGGGGGCTGAAGCAGATCTACCACAAGAGGCAGGAGAGATGGTCTAATTCACAACTTGTGTCGTCTAAATCTTTTAACCCCTGTGCTATCCTCTGACCCCACCCTTACATTGACGTGTTCTCCCTACCATGACAAAGGTGGATAAAGGTAGAGAGGATTTCATGTAATCCATGGACACCAGTGAAGATCTCAAATTATTGAAGAAAAAAGGTTCAGAGCACTGACTAGTGGGTCTACATGACCCAACTCCAAATGTTAAAGTGCCTATAGGATAGCACAAGGGTTAAGACTTCTGAAAAATTAGAGAACAAGTCAAACATTGAGCCTGAGTACATTTGGAAACATCTCAATGATTTCACAGCACAAATACAAAGAAATAAGAAAGAATTAAAAAATGCTGAAGTTAATTCTGTCCTGCAGCACGGACAAGATTATTTTAGCATATCTTTCTTACTGCGCATTTAAGCAAAACTTTGCCCCTGCCACATAAGCAAAAACTCAATTAAATTTGCACAAACTTAGTACCCTATGAAAATTACTTTCTGGGCATAGTCACACACACTCCCACCCCCACCCCCCAAATGAAAACATCACAAGGGGACAAATCATCAAATAAATAAATGGAGCCAAAATGTCTTATGGGACAAAAAACTAAAATAAAAAATCCCTAACAATGCTAAATCACACGTGTTAGGGGATATCCAAAGGAAGTTATTAAATTCTTATGAGATGGTCACTGGATCTGCAGCATGGCTGCCATGTTGTGGCAAGTGGGAAATTTGCAGATTTTCATATTTTTCTACAATATAGGAAAAGAAAACTTTCTTAACTAATCTCCACAAAATTTAACACACACGCCACAAGGTTAAGTCTACAACTCTAACTGAACTTTTATTGGCCTTTGACCTTGGGAAGAGGCCACCATCTTGAATTCAATTTTCAAAAAATCCCCTTTAGTACCTTCAATGAATTTACAGTAAACTTCTGATATTTTGATATATCGTCTCCTAACTCCTCGAGCATAATTGTTAAGCTACTTGGGAACAAAAGTTTGAATTGGAAGTTGTAGATTATAATTGACGTTAGGATAGTAAGCTACAAAAAAGGGCATTTTCCTATTGCTCGCATATTCTTTATCAGGATATTGTTAAAACTTGCTGAACAAAACAATATAATAGACAATAAGAAGATATTAGGAATGTGTGTATAGTTAACAAATAACCTGTGTTGTCAAGAAAATCCAAAAGTTCACTTTTGCTGATTCTTCTAAATATAACATAGACCTGTTCGTCACCCTCCAGCGACCAAAAATGTAAAATGGTTGCTATGGAGATAGAACCAACAGAAAAGTCGGCATTTAAAAAAAAGTGTTGGTTTTTTTCATGAATTTGTCAAGCTTTTGAATTTGACAAGCAGCTCTGATCAGGGTGGTATAGAAAGAGTGTAGCCGCCGCTCAGCCAATGCGGGTAGGTCAGTTAGCAAAGGGGAAGGTAGCGCCCACAGGCCATATAACGCCGCTCGCAGTTTTGATTTAATTACAGTTCAGGTTACAACTTTCTAAATGGTTTTATATTTTAAACATGTGTTATAAGAAGAAATGATTGAATGATGTTGGCTCCAGACAGTCAAGGCAGTTAAGCGTGCTGGTAATAAAACTATAAACGGAGCTCGTAGGAGCCATCACAGACAGGAAATGGAAAGTGACTTCAGAAAAACCTGGCAAAGGCAGCCAACTGTAGAAGAATATAAAAATGTCAAACAGTAAAGAGAAGAAAAAGAAAGGTAGACCTGGAAGAAAAAAATGCAGTTTCAATAAGGAATTCATAAAACATGCAGTTCTTTTTCACAATTTAAAAAGAAAATATTAAAAACTCTTCAAATATTAAAAAAATGTCATTATTTCTTAAAGGAATGATCAAATAAAAATTTTTAAGGGATTAAACAATAGTTGATGGTGCTCATGACTTATGAAACATGTAGGAAAACCCAAAGTGAGAGAAAAACTGAAAAGAAATCGAGAATCTGTGTCAGGATATGTGCAGAGAAAGGAGAGGAGTGCTGTTAAGAAGAGATTAGTGTCATAATCCTCTGGAATCATTTTCCATCCAGCTTTTTTTTCTGTATGTATTTACTGGCTGTGTGTGTTTCATAAAAGACATGCAAAAAAAACTCCCTCCAAGCCAAATCTGAGCTAACGGTCTTCATCAGCAGAAATAAAACTTTCCCTAAAGAAAAGGGTCAACACGGGGACATGAAGGAGCACCATTTACGCCAAAGAATGCGTCAGTTTGATCTAAATCATGCAACACTGATGGAGCAGAGTGTTTGGAGTTAAATGTCATGGCATGGTGTGACATTTGTGTACTTTAATCACAAGGTCAAAGGGATGGTACATTTTTCAGCCAATCTGATCAGCGTCGTTGCTTTATCCCATGTCAGTGGAGAAAACAGAGAATTTTCTATTTATAGTGTTGGCAGGAAAGCTGTTAGGGAAGAGTTACACCAAATGCACCAGCTTATTTAAAGCGGATGCTTCTCTTTCATTTTCTGGCTGCCGCTTTTCTTTTGTTTGTGATAAATATCAAGAATTATTAACACAGAAAGCTTCGGTTTATAGTACTGAAATAGTGGAAAACCGGTCTGTTTTAATGCTACTCAACACCTTTAACTACTGATTCTACAACTACCTAAATTTAAAAGTAAATTATTTTAAAGTTTACAAAAGTTTAAAAAAAATGTTGACAATAAAAGAAATTATTATTAGACTTGACAGCATACCTTTGATATCTCTCCTTCATGGCCCTCCAGTCTTGCCATACATTCATATGTGGCTGCGTTGAACACACTTGCTGTTCCTTGGAGAGATGATGGAGATGTAGCTTTTTAAGCTTTCATATGTAAATCAATTATAATATAAACATTTATTGCAGATGTCTACTGGACATTGTGTATGGAAAAAAATCAAATGATGACAAAACCCAGTCAAGATAGCCTTAGCAAAAAGTAACCTTTTTAATTGTACTACAAGTATGCTTAACTAAAAGTAAGGCAGTATACTTGAAGTTTACTTTCTATATACTATCTATAAATTGTAAATTTAAAATGTTCCAATTTAGTCAGAAGAAGTATTCAGTACATTTCCTACTCCACATGGTCTACAATATACTTGCCTATCCCTATACTTAAACTGAAGTACACTTAAAGAATAACTCCAATAAAAAGGATGTTATGCATGTTTTTTAAATGTTTTGTGACATTTTTCTCATGGTGGAGGACCATGAGAAAAAAGCAAATTAAGATCAAAACTCTTTCTGAGTATTTCTTTATTTAAATCATGGTGAATCAGGAGCAGATGAGAAAATGCTGTTGGAAAAAGCTTGCAGTTTTCACGTACAAACTACAAGCTCTCTGCTCCTCTCCATTCTGATGCATTCACTTGTAGACAACTAGATTCACGTACGTCTTAGTTTTCCTTGTCCGAGCTGTCATCAGGCCATAAAACTGTACGGCTGGATAGCTATAATATTGCTGGCTGTTGTTGTTGTTACACTGCTACTGTTAGCCTAGGGTAATGAGGGGTTGTAAGCTAGTGGGAGAGCATGTAAACAACGGGCTGATGGGAAATGAGCACCTGCTTACTCACCGCTCACAACTTAGGGTCAAATTTTCTAATGACACAAGTTTTTTTATTTAGACTAAAAACGGCATAGTCATAATTACAAGACCACTGGTAACGTTTTCACAATAGACCAAAATATGATTGGAGTGGGACTTTATTAAAGTGAAACTTTAAATGTATTACTTGTTGCTAAGGGTAGATATCAACTTTGTAGAAAGATAAACAAGCAACACTAATAAAATCTTTGATTTAAGTCTGTGGACAGGTGGCATGGCTCAATTGGAGAAGGTCATGGGTATAGTTGTTGCGTAAATAGGGACAAAAAGAGTTTTGTAAAACTCGAGGAGTATTGTTACACAGCCTTACCGTCAGCAGACGCGATGGCAACAAGCTGACCGGTTGAATCAAAGCACACATCCAACACCTCCTCTGTGTGTGCAGCCAGTGTGGCCACACACCTCCCACTGACTGCCTCCCACAACTGCAAACACATTTACATGTTATTTTGGTCTAAATACTGTGTTTCGTGTGATTCTACAAGTTTTTTTTTATTTATTTAAAGCAAACCAAAAAAGTGGCAAAGATCTAAAAACTAAAATCCATTACTGCACATTTTTTCTCTCATGACTTAGGATTAAAATAAAAATCAAAAAGCAGAAATATACAAGAAGTTCATTTTTGTTCTTTTTTGGGGGCATATTGCAGTTTTTTCAAGCATGAAGATATTTTCCAAAGGAATAAAAGCCAAACAACAGTGTGTGATGTGAATGTTGTCACTCACAACATGCATGGAGCTAACAAGAAAACTGTTGGAAAGGGTGACTTTATTTTAGCCGTCTTGCCTTGAGAGATGCAATCATGAGGATAATTCCTACTTGTGAGTGTGAGTCACTTTGGCGTAATTAATGAATTGAAATTTCATTTGGTCTCCATGAAAAGATGGAGACCTTCGCCATAGGAGGTGCAGGGAGATTGACAGGCGAAAATGGAGCAGAGCCAATTTGTATGACAAGGGCCATCCCTCCTTAAAAGCTCATTTATGGCATCAGTTCAGAATTTTAAATGAATCACTTTAGCTGCTTCCTAAAGATAAGAAGTAATAATGGAGGATGCAAAAAAAAAACAGGTTTAAAAGTATGCAGGCTCACCTTACATGTGTTGTCCAGGGAACCCGAGACAATAAGTGAGCAATCCCAGTTAAACTGAGCATTGCTTATTTCTCCTGCGTGACCTGCCAGCATGTGAACAAGTCTGGAACAAAAACAGGAAGAATACCAATAAACAGACTTGATGATGACTGAAGCTAAGAGTACTGCCCTGTGGTCATGTTTAATGTTGCAGAAATATTGGTCTGAATTACTCAGCGAAATAAAGAAGAGATTGGGACTAAACAAGGCGAGACAGTTGAAAGTCACTACAGAGGTTCGATCTATGAATCTAAAAATCTCCAACCAACTTGAGTTTAATGATGGACACAGACCTAAATTTGGATGATGTAGACCCAATCGGATGATCTTTTGGTCTATTGCAAAAGCAAGCTCAGTGGTCTTTTAGTCATAATTATGACTGTGTCCAAATTCGAGGGCTGCGTTCTTACCGGGCTGCATTTGTAGGCTGCTTACGTCAAAGCCCCGCGACAAGTGCTGTCTAAAGTCAATGACTCCTTCGTATGCCCCAAGATGCATTGCGGCTGAACCCTGAGATTTTCTGACAACAATGGCAGGAGGAGGAAATAATTACGCGTATTTATAATTACACCTCCAAGATTAAAAGTTGGATCAAATAAGCTAGGAAAATTTTGAGCTCCATGCCTGGTTCACTACGCTCTGTTCGGGACTCACGGTTGCTAAGGTTAGACTCGTCCAAATTCACCACCGTTCACCTTTGGCCTAACCGCTCGACCCTGCCAACGTTGCACAGGAAGGCCGCGGCCATTGAAGGATGCAGCGCTCGAATCTGGACACACCCTGTGCCAGTTTTGAGCCAAAATTAAAAAAGGACATTTTCCAGGACATAATTTCTGCAGAGCGGCAGTAGATGATTAAAAATTCACCTCCAAGTTGTCTGTTACTGTTGGTGCAGAGAAACATCCCCCCCCCCCCCCCCCCCCGTTCCCATCGTCCATAACTAAGCTATCTGTTAACACTTGCTCCCAATAGCTTACAGCCCCTCACACCCTACGCAAATATTGCAGGTGGAATAAAAATGGCGAGCAATATTGGAGCTATCCAGGCTTACAGTTTTGAGCCAGATACCAGCCAGACAAGGAAAATGAAGACGTACATGCATCTATTCGTCTATAAGTGGATGAATCAGAATAGAGCAGAGCACCCAGCGTGTTTTTTAAGTCACAAATAAGCTCTTCGTTAAACTACTTTTTTTTGGCTGCTCTTGATGCTCAACACTTTGCATAAAAATATTAAGAAAGGCAATTTTAATCTTCATTTGCTTTCTGTATGTCCTACATCATAAGAAAAATACCACAAGAATGTGTTAAAAACACATTTTTGTCAGAGTCTAGGTCTTTAAAGGGATTCTCACAATTGTGCTTATCAGGTCATGTTTTTCTACATGTTCATTTGTTTTTTTACTGTTTTGTCGGCTGGTGTTTCAAAAAATCCAATAATAAAAAAAAAGGAATAGTAATAGTTATGATAAAAGTTGCAACGCCTCACCTTTCAGTGGCAACATCCCAAACAGCAAGTGTTTGGTCAGAGGAGCCCGTGACCAGCTGACTGCCAACAGAGTTAAAGCACAAGGAGAGGATTTCTGCAGAGTGACCCTGAAGGGAAAGAAAAATAAAACATCACTGTCATGTCTCCCTTTTTTACTTTAATCCCTTCCTAAAGATGCTTTAAAACAAACATTTGAAGGAATTTGTATGGAGCTCTAATAAAATGTCTTTTTTACACTAAACGACTGAAATTTATTACTATAAATCAATGGGGATTGACCCCTAATGCTTTTCTGCATCCAGCTGCAGACACACCACTACAGCTCATATTAGACATCAGGTAAACCAATTAGAGTCAGACCCTGAGTTTGCAGCATGGTTTGAACACATTGACAACAAATCCAGGGGGCGTCCTAAGGGCCCACTTGAGAGAAAAAAGAAGAGAAGATTGTATTGCTTGGGGCAAATCTGGGTCTGTTCCTTAAGAGAGACAGGTTTGGTCCAGCACCCTGATGGTAAACAAATTCTCTAAATTTTTTAATTTGATCCTTAATTAGATATTCTATAAGTACTTTTTTTTTTGTGGAGCTGAATCTTCTCCTGAACTAAAGACTGAGGTGCAACAGAACCTTAGAGATACATTTACATTCACATTGTTTGATTTTATCAAAGGCTCTGGGTTTTGCTGCGTCACGTCAGACACTTTGTGGTTCCACTGACATCAAAGCAGACTTCCGTTTCCCCAGAGGGGACCTATAACACGTGTGACTCCTTTTCAGGTTAGAAGTTTTGACCTCCTGTGTTGGCTGAAGAATTCTCTACTGTTAAAAATGGAATAGTTCAACACTAAGAAAACTGGGGGAAATGAGCGCAGAGGAGTCACTTGCCTTTAAAGTGGCCACCTCCTTGCCCCTCTTCACGTCCCACAGCTTGGCAGAGGCGTCCGTGCTACCTGTGGCCACCAGTGTACTCTGGGGGTTGAATGCAAGGCACCTCTGGACAATGCAAAACACTTTTTTACTATTTTTTTCCTGAATTTTTATTTTCTAGAGGCAGCATGGCTCTAATAGATGTTGCTGTCCTCTTAAATGTGACTTTTTTAACATTTATGTTCAGTTTAACATATTCTTCATTTCCATGCAAAACATAGAAGAGCATTTATTCAACATGACTTCTAGGGTTCAGCAAATGAAGCACAAACATAAAAGAAGATCAAGACTACAGGATAAATCTGAGTTATACATACAATTTCAGCCAAGTGTCCACGTAATGTATGCAAACAGCTGCCAGTTTGTGCACACCACAGTTTGCAGGTCCTATCGAAAGAGCCGGTGGCAATCTTGTCTCTGAGTTAAAGACAGCAGCAAAAAGGAATTTTTTACTTTGAAAGTCAAATATGATCATTTTCATATTCAACTGAAGATCAGGTGAAACAGCTCACACCCATAGGGGATGTTGAATGCAACTGCAGCTACAATGTTGGTGTGACCCTCTAAGGAAAGCAGCTGTTGTCCAGATGTTGTGTCCCAGACTCTGCACCTGCGGTCGTAACTCCCAGTGATGAACCTTAAAAGTGAAAGAGACGAGGAAAGAACAACGTCACAATAACTTTCCTTAAACCCCAAAGCGCTGGATTGTAACGCCAGATAAATATCTGGATATCCAGGACCCCGGTCAGGTATAATAATAGTAAACTTTACATCAATGTCACATATGTCTGAAATCATTTTTGTTTAGAAGATCAGATTTCCGTTTTGTCAAAAGGTTTTCATGAAGGACTTCTTTTAATTTTTAAAAGCCCTTAATAGACAGTTTTTTCACATTTATATTGTAAGAAAATTAAATTGCTATGTCAGTTTTTCAAAAATGTTCATTCTTGTTCAACCAAAGATTAAGGGGATCTAGAGCTGGGCAAAACTTTCTGATTGTGTCAGGACAAGGTTAAAGTCTGCACTTCTTTGGGGGGTTTGAACATCAACTGTCCCCCCAAACTTACCTGGAACCAGATTTATTAAAGGCAACATTTGTCAGTGGCAGTAAGTGAACGTGGACCTCCTGAAAGAAAAAGAATAAACAATGAAAGTAGCTTCAAGTTAATGTATTCATAGAAAAAAATTGACCCATGTGATTTCCATGAGCATAACTAGGATTGCTACACATATTAGCTCAAAAAAGAGCTTCCTTTTTGTCCACAATATTCTTTCATCCACCCAAAATGGGAAAACCATCACCAAATAGAAGCAATAGATAATGCCTACTTTAGAAACCTGGAAAATATTTTTTACAAAATTTTAAAGGGGAAAGCAGGAAGCATCATCTGTTACCTAATGATTTATTTTTTTATTTTGCTTTTTGCATGCGTCGTTGTTCTCTATTTTTTTAGGTTTGGAGCCCAAATCTCTGCTGTCCTCTAGTGGCCGTTTGTATCACCAAAACCTCAGGTAATATTTGGGTCATATTAGACCCACGTATATATATATCTATATAGATATATATCTATATAGATATATATATATATAAAATTCCAGCAGTGTGTGATTGTGACTGAGAGTCAGACCTGCTGGAGAAAGAAGCTGCGGTTGTGGGCCTGTTTCTGCTGAAGTCGATGGATCAGTTCTTTGACCTGTTCAACCCGGCTCTGTGTGATCAATGGTTCTGACTGCTGGATTTCAACCACCAGCTCATCTGGATCTGTGCTGGAGGGCATAGAAATACAACAGAAGATTATAACCAATTTTTGGGTAAAGATATGTAGATCTAGGCCTGTGTAATACAGCACCAATTACAGCACCAAAGATAGTCAGTTTATTGCACTACAAATTTCCCGAGTAATACAGTGTTATAGTACATAACATATAAAGTAACATAAGATAAAGTTGTTGTTTTTATTACATGAGTGATAAATTAAATATTGTTGAATAAACCGGATTTTTAGCACCAAAGATGAATAAATAAAACTATAATAATAATTTAAATTTAAAATAAATAAATCACACAAGTTTACACATTTTTTATAGTTTATTCGTATATCCCAGTCTGTCATTTACGTACTCTGAAGTCAAATCTAAAAGATCGATAGATTTAGTCTTTATATAACCTCCTTGCTTGTATTCCAGGATTATACCTAAAATACAAAATACAGAAATACAGTTAATAAAGTTTAATCCACAAACATTACTATTCATTTATTTTTAAATGTACAAATAGACAGAAATTCAGATGTCAGTTAGAAATCTGTAGTTTTCCTAAGGTAAAACAAAAATGTTCTGTTTTTGTTTTTTTAAAATAAAATTGCTGAACAGGTCAAACTGAATTTTGAATCTCCCATATTCAGTTTTACAGACGTAACGTTAAAATTTACGAAAAATAATAAAAAGCGCTGTTACCTGGTGGAAAATATCGAATAAAAAAGCGCAGCAATTTCATGTTAGGAGCATGCGCACACACGGACACGGACCACAACAAACCGTTGTCCTGACGACAAGGTTCTTCTTGTGCGCATGCGTAGCGCTAATTTGATTCATGCTAGATGCTAGCCCTGGAATGCATTCCTTTTATTGCGACCAAACGAATGTTTTTGATTTTATTTATACATTTTTTGAATTCTTCGAATATATATTTTTCCATACCGTTTTTGTCTGTTCACATCTTCAGCTTACTTCAATTTAAGCCTTTATAAATATTACAATGTTTAATTTCTTTAGAGCTATATTGATCCAACTTCCATCTGCAAAACATCAGCATACTTTCAATAAAAAATATTGCAACTATCATTTTAACTTTAAATCGCTGTGTGTTGTGGGATTAAAACTGTTTTATATTTTCAAAAAATATATATACATTTAAACTTCCTGGCTCGTTTTATGAGGTTGTTAAAAGGCTTTATTTATTAATCTGTTGTTGTTTGTATGTTCTTAATAACTTGACATTTAACATGACAATTACAGCATACAGCTGGGCTACAATGTGATATTGAAACAGGACGTAATTGAATTAACAACAAATGCTTATGGGGTTCTTTAAATGAAAATTCTTCACCATGATAGGAATAATGCTGGTGAGTATCTGAACAGGTAAACAGTAATTAGGGAGAAAAAACATTAGAGGCAAAAGAATTTAAAAGATAAAAGAAGTTGGAGTGGGTGTGAGTTTTTCCATGTGGCCCTGTGGTAGTGGTAAGCAAAAAAGAAACAATTGTAAAAATTAAAAAGGCTTTGTTTTATGCTACAGACTTCAATTACGGCAATCTCTTATAATCCTTTTCAGAAGTTCTCCTATCCACCTGGCTGGGAGTTAGTTTTATAGCATTTCACAAGCCTTCTGTTTCCAAAAGTTCAAAGTCTACGGATCACAAACCCTTCAGAAAGCAGAGTGGCTCATAAAAACTGTGTATTTTATGTTTAATGATGATTACTGATAACTTGAGCAGAGTTCCAGTTGTAAAAATACCAACGTTTTTTTGTTTGTAATACAAATTTTTTACACTTTTCCTTAAACGAGAAAAAAGCTTCCTTCAGGAAACTGTTGCGTTTCAATTATGAGTTGCTGGGCAAAGCTGAAGTCCTCTGGATGGGTTTATCCTACCACAATCCTGTCTCTGTATGGCTTTTTTGCTAACTGCCGGGTCGCGGAGCCCTTCCTGACACCATACCTGATTGGACCACACAAGAACATTTCTGAAAATGTGGTAAGAGCTGTAGTCAGGTCTGTCTGCTTCAGCGTCATTGCACTTTCTGGCAGCTATAAGAGGAAGGATAAGAAATTGTCAGCAGTTGACGTATGTGGTGTGTTTTTTCTCATAGGTTACAAACTACCTGTTTCCTATCTGGACGTATTCCTATTTGGTCTTCCTTTTACCTGTTTTCCTCTTGACTGACTTCCTGAGATATAAGCCTCTCATTGTGGTTCAAGGACTCTTCCTTGTCACCAACTATGTTTTGCTTTGCTTTGGTCCAGGTCTCCCTGCAATGATCTTTCTTCAGGTCAGTAAGGAACAACCCACAAAGACCTTGTTTTCAACTGAATGTTTATAGGTTTACGACACGTTACCAGAATGTTAGGGTTTGTTAGCATCCTGCATCTGGGAGTATTGAATTAATAATTACATATTCTTGAGATATAATGCATTTGTCATTAAAGTCCCACTCCGATCATCTTTTGATCTATTTTCAAAACGTTCCCAGTGGTCTTTTAATTATAATTATGCTGTTTTTAGCCAAAATTAAAAAAAAAAAACCTGTGTTGTTTTCTTGGTCATAATTTCCTCAAAGCAGCAGTTGTTCGTTACAAATTTGCATCTGAGTTGTGGATGGGCAACCTTCCCCTCCCCATTACTGTGAACATTATGTTTACATGCTCTCCCGCTAGTTTACAGTCTCTCACACCGCCAAAATAACAATACCGGTGTAAAAAAAATGGCAAGCAATATTGGAGCTATCTAGCCGTACAGTTTTGAGCCAGAAACAAAACAAAGACGTACATGGATCTATTTGTCTGCAAGTGGATGCATCAGAATGGAGCGGAGCAGGAGGCTTGTGATCTGCCAATTTCAGTTTCTATATCACAACTACAACTGTTTTTCATTACCAGTTTTACGTCTGCTCCTTATTCACAATGATTTGAATAACTAAACACTCTGAATTGTAATTTTGAGCTTAATATTATTAATATATATATATATCACAAGAACTTGTTGAAAATTTGATTTCCAATTTAATCTTTAAAGAAGTAAAAAAAAAAAAAAGCCCAGGTCCTTCAATTTTAATTGTTTTATTCCGTCTACAGGTCAACTATGCAGTGGTAACTTCTACAGAAGTGGCCTATTTCTCCTACATTTACAGTGTTATTCCAGCTGAGAATTATCAAAAAGCTACTGGTTATCTACGCAGTGCCATGCTGGTTGGATATACGTTTGGTGCCAGCCTTGGCCAAATGCTTGTTTCCCTCGCAGGTGACGCTTCTGAACATTGTTTCATCATTTCAGAAATCAATATTCATTTATTATACCTGCAGATTTTCTAGAAAAATAAATGCATTTAAATAAAAAGTAAGATGCAATAAAGGTTTTGTTGCTGCAGTTTTTTTCTACACTGGTTTATAGAGTTGGTTCTCCATCCACAGGATTGGACTACTTCTACATTAATGCCATAACTTTGGGGATTGTGAGCGTGGCTTTTCTTACCTCATTTTTGCTGCCTATGCCCAAAAGAAGTATGTTTTTCAAAGTGGAAAAGGCAGTGAGATCACAGCCCAAGAGGGAAGGAAAGCCTGGAGATTACACTCTTGACCAGCAAGTGATGGATAAGGATGGCACAAGCTCGGAGGCAGAAAAGATTGAGCATGATGACAGCGATTGGTGCTGCAGCAGAGTGAATGTGGTCACTGCAAGTCATCTACTTTGGAAGAGCTTCAGGGAGTCCTACTCCTCCAAGTATTTATTCATTTACAGTACAGACCAAAAGTTTGGACACACCTTCTCATTCATTTGAATGAGAAGGTGTGTCCAAACTTTTGGTCTATATAAAGTATGTCAAAACAGTTTTTTTGTCCTGTAAACGAATGTCAAGTAAAATAAAAAAAATCATGTATTAGGTGGTAATCTGTCAGTTAAAATCATCTCTGGTTTTGCTTTAGGAGTTTAATCTACTGGTCTTTGTGGTGGGCTTTGGCCACAGCTGGCTACGTGCAGATCTTCAACTATATCCAGCTAATGTGGGACCATATAGAACCATCTGCCACAGCATCCATCTACAATGGAGGAGTGGAGGCCGCATGTTCTGTTGTTGGTAAAACCAAACTTTTTTTTGAATCAAAATGAGTGCACGAAAATCTGTAAATGTAAAAAATTTCAAGTAGACTATTAGGATTTACTTACTTTGCTTTAAACTTTACCTACTGGCTGAGCAGCTGCTAACCGAGCTTCACCCTACATTTCTGCCCCTGCCTCCCTGGTCAGAGTAACACATGACAAATTCATGCAAAAAAAAAATATATATATAAATATATATATATATATATATATATATATATATATATATATATATATATATATATATATATATATATATATATATATATATATATATATAGTATATATTATATTATAAAATTATATTATAAAAAATTATATTATAAAAAAAAATATATATATATATATATATATATATATATATATATATATATATATATATATATATATATATATATATATATATATATATATATATATAATTTTTTTTCTATAATGGTGGATTTTCTGTTGGTTTGATCTCCATAGCAACCATTTGATTTTGTGTTCACTTGGAGTGATGAACAGATTCATGTGATTTTTAGAAGATTCAGCAAAAGTACATTTTTGGATTTCCTGGACAACTGAGGTTTTTTTGTCAACCATGCCCACACCGCTCACATGGGGGGACTTTTTGACTGAGTAAGAATGATGAATGGCAAAAACATTCTGTTCCTTCAGTCCAGGACTGCTGCAGGACAGAAAAATTGACTGTTTTTATGTTTTAACAAAAAACAATCTTAGGTATTCCATACAAATAACCCTAACTGGGATTTTATTGAAAACGTCAGACCGAGACACACAAGAAGATCGTTAATAAAACCATAGAATTCATGTTATCTCTGTAGGACAGAAGTCTATAAGAAAGAGGCTAGGGTTTTTGCCAGCCTAAAAACTTTAAGGATGGCAATGCAGCTTATCCTAAACCTTCATAGGTGAGTGGAAAGAAAGTAACGTGTTGGGCTTGACATATTAATTCAGAGGG
Organism: Oryzias latipes; assembly: GCF_053564925.1. Taxonomy (NCBI): domain Eukaryota; kingdom Metazoa; phylum Chordata; class Actinopteri; order Beloniformes; family Adrianichthyidae; genus Oryzias; species Oryzias latipes. The sequence continues at coordinate 13,328,577 of NC_136249.1, read as the reverse complement.
AGCCAAAGGACCAAGGTCTGCCAGACACATGCTTAACCAGCATCAGCATGAGAGGAGCAAGAATAATTACTTCAATTAAAGAGACAGTCAAAGGGTAATGGATTCTCTGATTATTGCTGATAGCTGATTCTACACGGTGTGTGCTAGTGATTCATCAAGCCATCCTGCGGAGACCTGCATGCATATGGTTTTCAATCATTAATAAATTCAGCAGCAAATGGACAATGGGATCTCCAAAGGGGATGAAGAGGTGCCTTCTGTTTGTGTGTCAGGAGCCGCCGCGGCCTTCGCTGTAGGCTTCATCAAGGTGACCTGGGCTGTGTGGGGGGAGCTGGCGTTGGGGGTGTTCTCAGGTGTCGGGGCCGGAGCCGTATTTCTGATGGCGTTCACCAACACCATCTGGGTGTGCTATGCTGCATACGTGGTATTCAAGTCCTGTTACATGTTCCTCATCACCATCACAACGTAAGACCACAACTCCGCTATTAAAATTGATTTAATGAAGACAAAAATCAAATTGTAGATGTGTCTTACAAAACGTTTGCAGGATAGGCTAAACATGCATGGACTACTTTAGAAAAATGGGCTGTTTTCTTCATTGTTTGTTCTAGATGTTAGTGTAAACATGCTCACCTTTCGTCCCGTAAGGGGTCGCCACAGCAAATCAGCTCTCACTGATTCATACAGGAGGAGTTTTTTACGCTTGAAGGGTCTTGCCTGGGACATATTGGAAAAAAAAAAACAAACAACTTGCAAATTTACTGGTTTATCTAAAAAAAAAAAAAGTTTTTAAATAGTCAAAATATATGATTAACTCAGTCTGTACCGTATCAGCCAGACCTGGATCCAGTTTTTGTTAGTTCCTAGAGTGAAAACCCAACACAGACAAGCTGCATTCAGCTTCTTTGCTCCACAGATCTGATCAGATTTTCAGAAAGCCTTAGATCAGCTGAAAATTTCAGGTTAAAGACTCACCTGTTCTCAGCTGCGTTTGATTTGTTTTTATTTGAAATTTTACATCTGTACTTTTACTTTAAATTCATTTAATTTTAACTTAAAATTTTTATTTTACTGCCCTTGTACACATAATGCACTATACAGATAAACTTGCCAAGTTTAACCACAGAAAGAATGAGAAAACTTCCTAAGTCTGTAGCTACTTAAACATTTTTAAGCACTTCTTTAAATTACAGTTATTTCAAGTAAAGCACTTTATTGAGTTTCTTTGTTTAGTTGTTTGTAGTAATATTTTATCTAAAGCATGGAAAGTAAGAGGATCCTCTGAAAACAATAAAATAAGCTTAAATAAGTGTAAATGTCTGTAAATTGGCTGTGTTTTGTAGATTTCAGATAGCCTCTAACCTTTCCATGGAGTGCTACGCTTTGACATTTGGGATCAACAGTTTCGTGGCGCTCTCACTGCAAACCATCATCACAGCTATTGTTGTGGATGAAGCTGTGTTGGGGCTGGACATCGTAACACAGGTAGGATTGAGAAAAGTCACTGAAGTTTGAGGATGGCAGAAAAGTTGCAGGGCAACCCTCTTTGTTGCAATAGAATAATGCCAAACTATTTTTCCTGCAGTTTACCATATATGGCAGCTACTATGCTGCCATCTCACTGCTGTTTCTGCTTCGAGGAGCGTACACCGCCTGTGTGAGTCGACACTCTGCTGAGCACATGGAGCCCAACGTGGTGGTGATCTCCTCTGCACGTTTGTAAAGACTGCAAATAAAATCATTTGGAGAAAAAAAAAAGTTTTATTCTGAAGTTTTAACGGAGGCTGCTGTTATTTTGTCAGTAATTATTTTTATGACATAAAATAAGCAAATTGGGCCAAAAAAAGTCATTTATATCTATCTTAAAGATAAAGGCTATACTTTTGTGCTAATCCACAATCAGCAGGGCCGTGCTGCTCTTTGGCCCGGTTACTCATTTACAAACACAACACTTAGAGCACATCGGACAGGTTTAAATGGGAGGCAGCAGAGCACGAGCACAAGTGTCCGCTCCGGACAGGTGGACAAACATGGAGGCAGTGAAGAGGTGGAGGTCAAGCTGGGGGTTTGCCACCACCCTGCTTTGCATGTATGGATTCTTCAGCACTGTTAAACCGCTGGAGCCGTTCCTGATCCCCTTCCTGACTGGACCAGACAAGAACCTGACAACTGAACAGGTACAACAGCAAAAACTGAACTCTTAACGGCAACTCTTAAACCAAAACAAGCAAAGCGAGCAAAGCCGTCAAGCAGGGAAACTGAGATGTTGGCTTGCGGCAGAATGTTCAGTATTTGTATTTTTAAACCCATCCTGAAGCTAGAAAGTCATGCTGTCATGACAAGACATGAAAAGATAAAGGCTGGACCGTAAATGTTTAGGGTTTATTTGTCTGGGTAATCACTTTGCTATTATAAACCTAAATGTAATCAAACTAGTGGTAATTAAAGTAGAAATGAAATTCACAGATGAATGGCAGAAGACCAAAGACTTGACATTAATCATTAAAAAACTAGGAAATTAATAATTATATGTGACATGCTTTGAAATGACTAACTTGATGCCTTTGCTGTTTTTTTGGACAGGATTTTGGGGGAAAAAATGTTTACATTTCAGAATAAATTACCATATTATGGTGCAGTTCTCTGTCTCCATTTCTTTATATACTGTGGCAGAAAAAAAAGAGCAGAAAGTTTCAAAGTTTTTGAAGAGGATATTTTTCTACTTGCTGGTTTATGATGAGAAATTTATCATCAACATATTTAAACTGATTTATCACTGGGAGAAAACATAAAATTGAATGTAATCAAAAAGCTCACCAAAAAGCACCTTCCAAAAGAAATAAAAGTAGATGTTTTCACGTGGTTTTCCATGAATTTACATTAGGAAACCATTAGATAAGACTTTCCAAGAAAGCGTAAAAATCTGCTTCTTTATCAACTAATAGCGGCGTCAGAGTGACATATCGAAAAGTTCCAAGAGCCAAAGTCTTCTATAATCCAAAATAATCTGCAGTCAATCTGCAAGTGTGATGCTGTGAGAGCCTTTATGGTAGTGACACACCCATAACTTTAAAATGTCTTTGATTTTGAGGCACTCAGCAGAGATTTCCATTTCCTACAGTCTTGCTATAGTGACTCTGCTGTTTACGGTCTACTTTTTTTTTTTTTTTTAAATAATGCAGAAGTTGTAGCTCCATACTGCTATTAATGTGATTTTTGTCAAGGATTCTGTGTCCGAGTCTGTGCAGACCAAGAAAATAACCATTTTAATTTGACGTTTTTTAGCTTCATACTAGTTCAGTTGTTCTAACTTCTAAAGCTGAAAATGTTCTTACATGTCCTCTGATTAAATCCTTTGTGATGGTACCCATAAAAGATTGATTCAAGGTCCACATCGGAATTAAACCTGGGAGATTTTTTGTATGTTGTAATAGTGTCTTCCCGTCAGGTGAACAGTCAGATTTTCCCGGTGTGGACATACTCCTACCTGTCCACCCTGGTGCCCGTGTTCCTGCTCACTGATTGGCTACGGTACAAGCCCGTGCTGATGTTCCAGAGCGCGGTGCTCTTCGTCACCACTGCTCTGCTGAGATGGACAGACAGTGTGGCAGCCATGCAAGCCATGCAGTTCTTCTATGGAGTCGTGACAGCCAGCGATGTGGCCTACTTCTCCTACATTTACAGGTCATGTGATGCAAAGCTCAGGCAGATGTCAAGATGAGTTGGCTCACACTGAAGTAACGTTTGGTCTGTCGCAGTGTGGTAGATCTGAAGAGGTACAGGAAGGCCACGTCCTACTGCCGCAGCGTGCAGCTCCTGGGCTATACTGTGGGCTCCGTTCTGGGTCAGCTGGTCGTCAGCTTCAACCTGATGTCCTACGAAAACATCCTGGTGTTCACCTTGGTCCTCACTGCCATTGCTTTGGTCACCTCCTGTTTCCTGCCCATGCCAGAGAAGAGCATGTTCTTCCATCCAAATCCCACAACACAGAGAGAGCTAAAAGACGGAGACGCCGGCTCGAACACATCCACAGACGAAATTAAGGAGGAGGAGAAAAGAGAAACAGAGGAGCATTCACAGCAGGAGAACACAGAAGGATCTTCTGGTTCAGGAAGTTGTGGACAAGTTGTCCTGCAGCTGTGGAGGGACTTCTGTCAGTGTTACAGCTCCCGACAGCTGCTTTATTGGTCACTGTGGTGGGCAATGGCCACATGTGGATACAACCAGACTGTCAACTATGTGCAGGTTTGAACATAAAGATATTTAAAAATACACTAATAGAACCAAACACTTCCAATTCATTCCATAGGTCAGGGTTCTGCAAACTGAGGCTCTAAAGCCACATTTACTTATTCATTTATGGCGCCATTGTGACTCTTTGGCTTTAAAGAAAAATTACTTACAATAACAACTGAAAATTTTAACTGAAGTGAAAAATAAACGTTTTTTTTAACCACTGCTGACGTTAGAGACTAAATCAAGAGGCATTGACTGCTTCTCCAACACTACAAGTCAAAAATTCTCACCCCATTGGCAGATTTTCTTTAAATAAGAAAACGGAAAAAAAAAAAAACTTTACCAGTGAGTTAAAAGAAATCAGCTTACCAAGAATTCTTATTTTGAGAAAAAAAAACTATTCTAGTCAATAAAACATGTTTTGTCAAATTTGGATTAATTTCTACAATTACTAGAATGACCATGGCAGTCATTTAGGATTATTAATATTAGTATTTGGGAAAATAGGTAAAAACACATCAAGACGCTACATGAAAACTCAAATAATTGAATGTTCCACTGTCTTCAAAACATTATAAGCTTTTTAGTTTTAGCTTGTGGAATATTAATTGACCCCTGTCATTTTTAGGTTTTTGTCTTTCTAGAAAGGTTTAGACTAAAGTTATAAATAGGTTTTAGCTTTAGAAAAGCATAAAAAACAAAACAAAATACAATAGAGAAAGATTGGGAAAATATACCGGTAGTAAAAAAAAAAAAACTTAAATATCGCATCCTTCTACAAAAAAGTATGGAGTCAATTTGATTGCTATGGTCATTGGAGGTAGTAATATTCAGATTAAAGTTTTAATGATAAGACCATGTTAGAATAAAATAAACTTCCATTTAGAACAAAGCAGGTGTCCTATTGGTCTGTTGAACCTACTTTGAAAGCAGTCCAAATAACTGGCATGGTAGATTTAGTGCTAAAGCAGATCTGATCTTCTGCTGCATGTTTAGTTGATGATCAGAGGCAAAGTTCTTTTATACAAATAAATTGCAATAGAACTGCAGGTAAATCTGCTGCATTGACAAGATCTTTTTTTGACAGGAAGTATGTTTTTTTATTTTAAAAGGAAATCATTTGCGCTGCTGTCAAAGGTAAAAGAAGGTAAACTTTTGACGTATAGAAAAATAAAACACTGTTATAATTCAATTACCGTATATATTTAACATTAAGTTTATAAATGAATGCTTTAATGGCTTCAAAAACAGTATTTTTTAAATGTTGGGGTGGGAGTTTGTAGCTCTCAGTAAGGTTTGGACCAAATGACATAACTTCAAAGATGGAGACCCTTGCTATAGGTCAAGTAAAGCATTAAACAAGCATTAAAATCACAATCCTGATTTCATTAAGCATTTGCTTCAGCATTTTTACTTGGTTTAAGGTGATTTTCTAACCCTGTGACGTCAGGTGCTGTGGGAGCACGTGCAGCCTTCTCAGAACTTCAGCATCTATAATGGAGGAGTGGAGGCAGCTTCTTACCTTCTCAGTGAGCGACCCCACCCTCAAATATCTCCACTCCTCTGTTCGCGACCTGAGCTGCTGTCTTTCTGCAGGTGCGGCCACCGCTTACGGTGTCGGCTTCACAGAGGTCAGGTGGGAGCGGTGGGGGGAGCTGGCCCTGGGGGGCTTCTCTGGGCTCGGAGCCGCCGCTCTGTTTCTCATGACTTTTGTTGGTAACATTTGGGTGTGTTACTGCAGCTACGTCGTCTTCAAGTGCCTGTACATGCTGCTTATAACAATAGCAATGTAAGACACTTCTAAAATCTGGGACAAAGAATGACAACAACAAAAAAAAAAACCTCAACCCTTTGCCTCTTCTAGGTACCAAATTGCAGCCGGCCTGTCAATGGAAAGGTACGCGCTTGTGTTTGGGGCAAACACGTTTGGCGCTCTGGTTCTTCAGACCATCCTCACTTCTGTTGTGGTCGACAGTGCAGGGCTGGGCCTGGCCATCATTCCTCAGGTAAGAAACTACTGTCATTTGGGAGTTGCTCTCTCAACCTTTAACTTTAATTAAAAATGTCCTTTACAGTTCACCATATATGCAAGCTACTTCCTGGTCATCTCTGCGGTTTTTACCCTTCGGGGACTCTTCAGCATCTGGTCGACACATCGACACAAAGGAAGGCAAAGTGAAAAAACATCTGCAGATTGTGAAGAACACAGATTTTAACTGTTTCATCACTGCAGTTTTTTTTAAGTCATGCCAAATAAAAGAGAAAAACGGCATTTTCTTACACATAAAGGAAATACACTTTGAATATTGATTTTATTTAAAATTCATTTTAATATATATATTTATATATATTTACAAATTAACTTAAAATTCTTTACTATCCATTGAAAATGATGTTAAGTCCATGAGCACTCCTGCTCCCGGGTGGGGGCCGGGGTCATTCAGGGAGGGAAGAGGATGAACGCCACGCCCACAGCTCTGATGCCAAATTCACAGATTTCATATTTTCACAAAAAGAGGTTTTTGTGTTTCTGTTAAACAATCCCCCCCCCCCCCCCCCCCCCCCCATCTTTGTTTGGTTGTTTACAAATGCAGTGACCAGCAGTAACCCCAGCAACAAACCCTGGATGTCTTTACAAATACTGATATGAACAAAGAGATCGTCTCTAAAAAGGAACACATACAGAACTGCAGCATAATGAATAGGATATACTGTATGCAATAAGTTATTTTTCTTTTCAGCCAGTTTGATTACAGACGATGGCTCAGAAGAGAGCAGGCCAGTTTCACAGGTACATCAGGGACGAGAGGATCAACCTCCACCGTCGAACGTGCCACCAGTTCGTTTTGCAGCCACGCTTGTGACACTCTGCCATAGAAGATGCAAACTCTTACAAACGTTTTTTTAAAGCTACTGGTGAAACAAAACAAAAACAAAAAGAAACAGTGCAAGAGGTGCAAGAGCCAGTCGTTGAGCCTGCAGAGGGCAAGAGGGAGCGCTATAAGAAGGGGTTGGTGGAGGAGCCTCCAGCTGGGTACTGTGCAGGTGGAGCCACGCCCTGGAACGAAGCAAGAGGAACCAATTAAAAAATATCCATTGTGCAAATTATCAGGAGGAAATGAACATTCCATCGCTGACTTGCTTATCCATGAAGTTATGTTCTAAAAAACCTGCGATAGGAGAAATCTGTAGTGGTAAACTTTATTTTTTACAATCATTGCAGGTGTTTTAAGGCTCTAAAATCCTTCACACACTTTATTCACCTTCCTCAGACAGAAATGAACATTTTCACACTTTTCTGTTTAAACTCTCAAAGTCCAGTATTATTAAATGAAAATAAAGATCACATAGGGATCAAAGATGTAAGTAGATTTGTCAAGCTGAACACCATCCTGTCCCTACGGAGGAAATTGAGTGACAATGGTCTACAGCCAATCAGAACGCAGAACACAATCCGATTTAAAAAAAAAAAAAAGTTGTGCTAAAAAATAAATAAATAAAATAATCACAAACCAAAAAAAAAAAGACTTTGATCCAAAATTTCTGTATTGGCTTATAGAAATACTCGGCTTATAGATTTCACAATTTTTATGATTCTGTTTTATGCTTTAGTGTTTTAATTTTTGAATGTTATGTTTTATTGTTTTAGCAACTATTATGGTTTATTGTTATAATCTTAATGTGTCCATGAGTTTTACACTGACTCCCTTACAAAAGAGGTTTTTAATGTCAATGGGAATATCCTGGTGAAATAAAATGTTAGTAAAAAGAAAAATTCTGCTTTATTCATTTTTTTTGCTCACAGGTCCACTTTTTTCTTGATAAAAATCACAATCAACCAAACAAGTAGAAAAAAAAAACTAAATAGTTATTCTCATAAAAGTGTTTTGAATAACAAACTCAGAAAAAAAATATTTTATGATCGTTGATGTTTCTACCACCTCAAAGTGAAGAACTCTGACGAACACCGAGCTAAAAACCAGACAATAGCAAATGTTTTTAGACCAATTAGGTGAAATTGAATAATTTCCCATGATGCACCTGAGCATTTCTCTTGGCACACTGGTGTAACTCGGGACACTGGTTAAAAAAATGCTGCGTTACACAACTAATGAGAGTTACCTCGATATGAGCGAACAAGCTGGAGCAAGAAGCATCTTTTAATGCAACCAAAGTCAAATGTTACTGTTGGAGATTCTTTTCATACCCTTAAAAACGATCAACACTAATGGCAGTGAGCAAAAATACAAAATAGCAGGTTGTTTACTAACTTTTTTAAGTACAGTCAGTCCAGAGAAGAGTGCCAGCATCTCATTTTTGTCTTTAATCCTTAAATTGTAAATGAAAACTTTGTAGTTAAAAGTCATTATTTAGAGGAGTAGCTTTTTTTTTTAAAGTAAATCTTATTTCAGGCGGATTTATCCTTCATAAACCATGTTTTGGTCATTGAGGTTACTGCAGGAGTTCTTGCAGGCTCCGATCATAATCCTAAATTCTGTTCAACTGTGACTTAGCAAAGATTTTACTTCATGTTTAACATTAAACAAAGTATTAAGTTAAACATAGCATTTTTATTTATAGTAATGTTTATCATCCTCCATCAAACCACATATGATTGACTGTGTAGCAGTCAAATAAACCCTGTGAAGCCTCACATCTAGAGAAAACCACAGCAAACTGGAACTGACCAGAAAAGGATTGTTAGGGACTCCAGGTCCTGGCATCGGCTGTCCAAAAGGAGTCACCATGGGTTTAGCTGGAACAAAGGCGGGGAAACCTCCGCCTAAAAAAAACAACCACCCACTCATCCCGACTTTGCTGAATATTCATATGATGAGGAAACTTCATCTTCAGGACAAACCGTTGGGTTGCTGGGGAAACGCTGGAGGCTGAGGGAAGGGAGCCTGGCCAGGAAACTGGGGCTGGAATGTTCCACTGAAGCTGGTGGGGAGGTTGAAGGCTGCAGGATTCCCAAACCCAGAGGGCATACTCATGGAGCCTGTGCCAAAGGATGCTGAAACACAACACAGGACAGGATTACAGACTGAACAGCAGTGGAATACAGAAAAATAGAACCACTGCTGTGTTTGAGGTGGAGAGGTCAAGTAGACAACATGCAGTCTCACAATAACAACAACAACAAATCGTGAAGATAAATCCTTCACCTCAAAAAAAGTAGATGGAAAAAAAACCATGCAATTTGTGGTAATACATTTAAAGAGACAGTACCCAAAATGTGTTGTATCGAGTTCTAGCAAAAACTGCAGACCTAACTCAGGAGTTTCAACAAAAACACTAATTCCACTCATTTTCCAAGAACAAATATGATTAATAAAGTAAACCATGCACACCCATGCACTAACCCGCACACAGATACTGAAATAAATCTGCACGTGTGTCATCAGAAGCATCATTTCAAAATGTTGGCTTTTATTTAGGTACTTTTCATTTTCCCGTTTCCTTAGATCAATAACATTTCTCAGTGGAGGAGCAAGTTCACCATGAAGGATTTAGCTGGATGTCTACAAACCTTCTGCAAGCATGTTGCCCAAATATAAAAGCCACCTACCTTAAGATCTGCTCTTCTATTGGTTTTTATTCTGATTCTGAATGTCACCCATTTTACTCAGCGATTTAGGACAAACACGATTTCAGTATAAAAACAGCTTTTAAATTTTCCCTCCAAAATAGAACCGATTAGTCAGAGCAAGACAGAAGTTGACACAGCAGACATCTCCAGACGACCTACCAAAGGATGGAGAATAGCCCTGCCACTGAAGAACCCCCATCAGGCCTGTCCACCGTGGCAAGAACAGTCAGACATCAATACTCTGCGTACATTTATTTAATCTTTCTATAAAACAATCATAGATGGAAACACCAGAGGAGGCGGAGCTTGGAGACTGTTATTTTGGGTAATTTATTTCTTTACTCCAGGATTCTTTAAAATGAAGTTTTGAGGTGTGGTAGGAAAGTCCAGTCCAAAAGTCTATCATTTCTGTAACATAACACTTCCACTTAAAGAGATTTTCATCTAAAACTTCTTAAGGGTGAAATTACAGGCAAGTGTCAGAACACAAACAAACCTGCTGCAGCTGCAACATGCGCCACTCTGCCGTTGCATTGGAATGGGTTGGTGGGAGCTGCGGCGGCGGCAGCGGCGGCGGCTGCTGCTGCTGCTGGTGGAGCGACACCAGCAGCTACAAATGGATTGGTTGACTGTGCTGCGAGAGAGGAAAAAAAGGAAATTCAGTCATTCTGTGTGACAAAAAGCCTGAATCTATCACACACAAAAGACACAGCTGCTCTTTTATGAAGAAAATATCATTCTCCAATAGACAGAAGTCGATTTCAACTGCAAAAATTCTTCAAATGCAACCACAGTCTATTCTTTTCAAAAACAGCTGCATATGGAGAAACTCACCTCCAAAGCTTTGAGGCATGACAGGCATGGTCTGTTGTGCTGTTGATACTCCCGTTTCTGAGCCAAAAACACTTCTGCAGAGAAGAGAAAAAAACTCGAGGTCATAGATTTATCAGCTGCACCGCCTGAAACAACACAGGCTGAAACACAAGCAAGCAAATGTGAAACCTACAAAAGCAGTGACCCATAAAAGTCTTTTTAGTCAACCTCAACATTGTTCGATAGTTAAAGCCTTAAGTCACATGCACCCTTACAGGGGAGGGGCTTGATTCAGGTTTGAGGGTGTCGTGGAGGGCCGTAGAGAGGCGGTCTCAGTTGGAGGCCTACGCATTGAGGCTATTCAGAACTTTAAAACTGATCTGCAGTAGCTTCCGTCTTTGAAACGCGTCTCACCCTTGTGAGGTGCTGGACGTGTTGTAGACAATGGTGGCAGGAGCAGAGGAGCTGAAGACGGTGTCCAGCTCAGCCAGCGCAGCATAGCGGTCTCCTCCCATTGAACCGGCCGGCGGTTTCGGAGGCAAAGCTGTCGCTGTGGCGGCAGAGCTCACACCTCCAGGGATACCAGCCCCTGCAGGAGGGAAAAACCGGACTGTGAGTGGACTAAACCAGACACGCTGGTACTGGTAAAGATCCCGGGATAGCTGCCATAATCGACCTATTAAAATAATGGAAAATAAATGGAACAAAAAACACAGTTAAGATAATAATTTAGTATTAGCCAAAAATATTTATACTATGGTTGAGTTCCATCAAGGAGAGGCCTGTCATTTACTGTCCTATTACAGTAAGTCGTAAGGACAGATTTAGGTGGAAGAAGATAAAAATATGAGTTTTTCTTTACCCGACTGTCTTAACAGAAATTTGATAAATATAGGTTTATGTTGCCTACTGTTTTAAATATCCTCTTTCCTCTCTGATTGTCCCCATAAGATTTTCTGATGCTAAAGCTGAGCTCAGTGAAACAGGCTAGGCTGGAGATGTTTACCTTGCTCTGTTTTGCCAGAGCTAAATCTGTTATCCAGGTCAGCCAGAGCTGCGTACTTATCAGCAGGAACGCCATTACTCTGAACGGCGTCTTTGCCAGCTCCTGCGGAGTTACTCTGGGAGGAGGAACTGAAGGGTCCAAAGTCAGCGCTACACGATTTGGGGAAGTTGTCAAAATGAGCAAAATTAGCATTTGCTAGTCCAGCAGAGGCACTACCTGTGTGAAAGAGAGAGATTAGAACGTCATAAGGGAAGCCTTCACTGCTGATCTAAAGACGCAACAAAGGCAGGGAAGAGGAAGATGAGCAGGAGGAGATGTTGGAACACTGGCAAGGAAAGGAGGCTGAAGAAAGGATGCCAGCTCTACGTGATGGGTAGGAGGAGCTTTGGTGTTGTCTGCAGTTTCTGAAGCTAAGAAAAGCATCGAGTTAGTGCCCTCTAGAGGTCAGTGGCAGATAGAGCCGCCCGTTTCTTCCTTGCCTCGGCCACACCGGATCATTTTCAGATTCACAGAAAGAGAATAAAAGGTGACACTGGAAAGAGCTAAATCGTAGGTAAAGATATTTATACTTTCCTGCTTTGTTTCAGAGAAGACGTAACATTTGACATTTTAGAGGAGTTGGAACAAATGTAAAGAAAATACAGCGAAAAACAAACATTTTATTTGACTAACAGAGGAAATAAATGGGTCTTTAAAGACTACAATTCCCAGAGCCCCGCCCCTTCACATTTTGCACCTTTAAAAAGCCCCAAATGACCTCTGCAGATACAAAAAGGAGTTAATTCCAACTGCAGGCCGTGGTTGGAAGATTTGCAGGATTAAAAATGTCTTCTACAAGTCAGGATGTAAAGTTAAGGATGGATGTTAAGGTATGCTGGTCTATTTTATCAGGAGAACCTGTGCTTGCTGTGATCATTGACTGTATGTGAGAAATGGACTGAGTAACCCCTCCCCCATGGCGTTCCAGACAGGAAGTACCCGCTGGCTCAAAGAAACCAAAATCCCACAGAGTTCTATAGATAAACAGCTGTTACTCAGTCATTCTATTTGTCAGAATAACTATTCTAGCTCTGATACCTGTTTTTTTCTTTTTTGTTCATGATGATGTTTCTGTAGTTGAAGTTATTCCAGTTATGAACAAGCCAATAAGATGCCAGACAGATTCCCCCAAGCCTGCTTTCAAATGGCAGGGGTGTGGGATTCATCCCAACCATGCCATAGAAATGCTGACCAATTTGGACCAATCACTGGTTACTGACAAATTCTGGTTTCAACACGTATTGCACCAAAAAAAGGGGGAGGGGGGGTGAATTGACTTTATTTGGTTGGAGAAGGAAGTAAACAATTTTCTATGGATGACATCACACTCGCTTGGTCAAGTTCTCATATACAGTCAACGATTGTGATGCTTAAAGGAGAGAATTTATTTTTAATCAGGCCATTTTACTGACCTTATACTGAGAGGCTGCTGCCACTCTGCAGATTTTCCTCCACGCACTTAATAATGGGAGGCAGTAAAGAGACGGCAGCATAGGACTGCTGGAAGTATCTAGAAGGGTGGACGCAGCTACGGGGAAAAGCCCAGCGACAGACTCACTGTGTGCGCTTGGGAGAGGCAGAGCAGCAGCAAACGCGCCCACGCTGCAGCTGGAGGACAGCGCAGTCGCCGCTGGCAGACGAGAAGAAAACACATGAAAGAGGGACGAGGGGGAGCGGCCGACTCAGAGGTCGGCAAAGAAGTGAAAGTCGTCTGTGGCTCGATCAAACACAAACTGCTGAAGAGGAGTTTTGCAGCAGACAGAGCCCCAGCAAAGAAGCCATTCATTACCACACTTCTCCAGCAGAGGGCAGCGGTTCATGACATCATCTGAATAACTTGCAAGACAAGTGAATATCTGCATGCCGTTATGAGACTGAGACAGCAAGACGTTATGACAAAGAAACAGCATAAAGTCATGATTTTAGAGTCATTTACACCAACGTGCAGGTTTTATACCACATAAGGTCACCTAACCATGCAATGATCTTTTATGATAACAAAACACCTCTAAAGGTCTCATTTATGTAAAGTCTTAAAGAATGATAACTAATGATTGTATAAATATCCTGCAAAACTCATTAAAAAACTCAAATGTACAAAAAGAACTGTTTATTCTTACAGAGTTGTCCAATTTCTTACTTTTATCAATCACCAATTTGAACAGTTATATGATCAAAACCAACATGAACCAAACTCATTGGTTTTTAGAATTGGATATTAGAAAATATTTGGGCCTTTTGTGGTGATTTTTGTTTCCTTCATTGCTTTAAATGCAACATTTCATACAGAGCTTCCACTACCTGGCTTTGGGGGCTGAAATGGAGCCTGGGCTGCTTGGGGGAAACCGCTCATGGACCCAGAAGAGCTCCCGAAAGCATCAAACTGAGCAAAGTCTGCGTCTGCTTTGGTGCTCTGCGGCGCTGGAGGTGGACCAGGATGAGGTTCAGACCGACAGATGAGCAAAGAAAAATGAGGAGAAACACAAAAATGAATGGATGCAGACATGGAAGACATAAGAGTTATGCAAAAAAAACATGAATGATTTAAAAAATGTAATGAAAATGGTTTTAGGAAAACCTCTCAAGGTTCTCCTAAGATTTTGAATTGCGTAGAATTTCCCATAAAGAGTCGATATAGTTGTGTTCAAGTTTTAATCAGGGAATTGTAACGATTCCACTGCAGGTCCTGAATTTAAAAAGTAGAAAATTAACTTTTTTCACTTTTCTAACAGTTTTTTACTTCTTGTGAAATAAATTGGAAAAACATTATGAATCAACTTCCACTTTTTAAATATCACCCTGACAGGTAAATCCTAATTAACCTTTGAGCACATCTTATGATGAAGTTGCAGCCTCCATGTAGATGAGATGAATGAAAAAACAGACTTGTGAACATGCAGCATTCCTTTTTGTCAGCTGCTATCAGTTTCCCCAGGAAAGCTGTCAGCAGAGTCACCAAACGTTTTCCGGAGAAGTCTTCCGCTCTACCAGCTCGACTATTAGTAAGTTCTCGTGATGTCCATGGCGCTCTCTGTCCACAAGTCAAACACGGAAAAGAGCCAAATTTCCAGTCATTTTGATGGTTATTAGCCTCAAGAGAGCTGCCTCTTCACACGACACAGTCAGCAGAATGACTGTCCAGAGTGTAGGTCAAGGTTCAACTACAAACGCTAAAAACATTTCATTTCTGTATTCATCACCAGGTAAATGCTGCTTTCAGCATTTCCTCTGGTTTATCTGAGGCTTTCATTTAGAAAAAGGGTGAAAATGGAGCCTGAAGGTCAAAAGAAGTAGGATCATTGCAACCTGTCCTTCCAGTTCTGAAGTGATTACTTATGTTTTTAAATTTTACTTATCAGCAGAAGTGATTGTAAATGAGAAGAAACAACTGACGGAGAACTGAAGGATTATTTCATTCCACATAATCCAGTTGATTTAAACCCTACAAAAAGTCATTTCATGGGAATATTAACATGCAAGCAGAAGAGAACACGTCCACTACATGTAAGTAAGTGATGAAGGACACTTGCTTGCAATGTGACCGTCACACAGATATCTGAATTACACTTTGGGTTTGTTATGGACTTCACATAAAGCAATAACAGCCGCCTGAAAAGAACTAACATGACTTTCAAACAATCTGGAGCTCAGTTTTTCAATAAGGAATATTATTGATGGAAACTTATTTTAGGACATTTTGGGAAATGTTTTAACTAGAAACAGACCGAGTATATTTTGTAGAAAGACAATTGTAGAGAACGTTTTGATGGTTTTGATTTATAAAACTTCTAGGTAAAACAAACATTAGTTCCAACAGAAAAAAAAAACAAAAAAATTACATTTTTCGTCCACAATATTCAATCTGAGGTTTGGTGGAACACCAAATATGCTGAAAACCAATAACTAACACTGAGGCCCTTTTGTGGAGGCTTTTGGTTTGGTCTAAAGACTAAACCAGGAACTTGTTGCGATTTGGAGCTGAACTTGTGAGGTCATGTGTGCAACAGAAAGCTGGATAGAAACTAAGTCCATTGGTGCATTGGTGTGTTGTCTTTTCTTTTCATGGATACTTATATCTTTTCATGATCAAGACAGGTTGGGGTTTGTTCAATCCACATCAAGATCTTATTACTTTTCTGTGCTGACCAAGTTCCTCTAAATACATTTGGTCTTTCCTGGAAAGTGTCAGTGTTTTCACACTCTGGACCTTTTTCTCAGGTTGTGTGGTTCCTTACTTGTAGTGCTGTTGAAGTGTGCAAAGTTTGCAAAACCAGAGCCGGCGGCTGCGTTTGGCGGGGCGGCAAAGATGTCTCCACCCAAGTCACTGAGGAGGTCAAACTTCTTCTCGTGTTGGAACTGCTGTTGATGTGTGTGTGCACGGTTCACCACTGGAGACTGGTGGAGAAAGATCGCGTTTGAAAAAGAAAAGACAAAACACTCCATGAGCTACACTTGCAGGAACATGCTGGTAAGACTTAAGTTCTGACATCAAATCTACAAGTGCGTTCTTTTTTGGAACACATTTACCTTCAGACTAAAGGTCTGCATCTAAAGGACTCACCTGGTTTGGTAAGGTGTTCTTGCTGAGGTGCAGCGCTGGAGCCGCCTCCCCCAACAGGGATTTGAGGGGGCGAACCTCTGGGGTGCTGCTGGTGCTGCTGTTCGATGACCCAGAGATGGAAGTATGGACGGACGCCACTACCTTGGCTTGCTCAGGAGGTACATACCTGGGGGGGGGGTCAGTCACATTCAAGATAGAAGATTAGAAACGTATCCAAAAGAAAACATTTGAGACTTTTATTATTTTATTTGTAAAAACAAATACTTGACGTGAGACAACAAAGCATCTCAATAAAGGATTTCCAGCCGTTTCAGTGGCCTAACGTTTCAGGTTTCATCTTTGACCTTCGTGTGTTTCAGGTGAGAAGCTTAAGTGAAAGCCTGTCTGCAGCTGAAGCAGCACGTTGAGACAAGTAGTGATTTCTAGACTGCTCTCATTTAGCTCAGCCTTCAGAGACACCAGAAGCAGAACTAAAAATAAATCTTTCCAAGCAGCATTCTCCAGATAAGAATGTCAATTACCAGAAGAACCTTGTGAGCATGCAGTCTAATCTTTTGAGTTAACATGGTACCAGCAGCTGAATTCACACAGATTAAAGATGTAGCGACCTGCCCGGGACCGTTGCCTCGGTTTTATATTTATAGAAAGAGGCTGCTCTCATTAGATACAATGATAAAAGTGATAACCCTCATGTTTATTTAAGTTAAACCTTTTATTATATTATCTTATTTCCCTTCTTTTGCATACAACATAGATAGAACGTAATGACCTACATTCTCTGCATTTGTTAGAGGGTTTCTGTCTGATGACTTGCTAGAGGCGAAGTTCTTCAAGCTGCCTTTGAGAAACAGCAAGTTACCAAAGAGAAGGAGCATGGAGGAGCTGCGTGCCTGTGCGATACTGCTTTGATTTCTGGGTTTCCTGCCCCAAAATGTCACTCACCATCTTTTCTTCTCGTATTTTTCTTGAAGAAACTCTTTGACCTTTTGTGGTTCCCTGAAATCTGGTACTGAAGAGGTTCTGTCGTCATAAAGACCAAGCCAGATTGGTTTACATACCTGAAACACATCAAGTTCAAGAAGGGGGATTTCAATGAAAAGGTCTGTGCATTTTTCAGCTACACAGGACAATGTGTGTCTTCACTGCAACACTGCAAAAACGAAATTTTAGGAAAGTTAAAAAATAAATAAATAGCATAATTTTAAGAAAAAATATGTTCCTGTCTTGCAAGATAAATAATCGTATCAAAAAAAAAATCAGAAGCAAAAGAATCTTAGTTTAAATAACTTAGTGAACAGAATTTTATAAATATTTTCGCATAGACTATTTTTCGAATTCCATTGGCAGATTTTTTTTTGCTTATTTAGAGACAATTTTTAAACTGTTTGACTTTTTTCTAAGAATTTTAGTTCCCGGCCAAAATCATATGAAACCAATTATTTTATACATTAGAACTGAAATGTGAACAAAAAGGCCTGGAGCAAGATTGACTGAAGTTACACCGCTTCAACATGTCGCACCAAGCTTCTCCCTGCACGTTCTTGAACGTGTCACAAGCCCAATAGGAGTTTTTCAGGTCCTAATTTGTAATTGCTTTCGGGAAAATTCTCTCCCAAACTTTTAAATTTTTTTTAAAAAAGACAGGTCCAACAATAAAACATGTTTTGTGTTGTTTCCCGTACCTCCAAAAATGAAAGAGGTCAACATTAAACCAATTAATGCTATTTATCCATGTAAGGGTTTTTTAACGTATAAGATGTACGAGATAATTTATACCCCATATAGACAAAAGATATTCAAACCCAAAAGCACCTGTTTTATGATTGCAATTTGGTCTAAATCTTTTGTCTCACCATTGAGACAGTAAAGTAATTTGATTTATATTTACTACCGTATACTAAACGGCAAACTGTATATTTTTATTCTACTGTATATTTTTAAACGGTTGTTGTTTCAAGATTGTAAACATTGCAATTCATTTTTAAAAAGTTTCAAATGAAAATAGTTTAAAAAGATCAGCTGCAGCGTGTAACTCTGTGATCACAAGAATTGATGTTTTCCTCAACAACAAAAGAGGTTTCCCAGACTGGATTACATGCCAAACTACAACAGAACATTTGTGGTCTGTTGTTTTTTTTAATGCTTTTAAAAGAATTGCAAAATGAGAAGGAAAGGGCCTTCACACACGGCATGGATACAGTCTGCTGCCATTGGCTACCCATAATCTGTCAAACGTCTCAGACTTTAGACGTCAGACCCACATGATTTTACTGAGGCATCTGATTGGTCAGTTTATAACTTAAATAACTTTCAATAAAATAATTCTTTGTAAAGTAATCTTTATTTTCATTTGTAATAAATAACTATGCAACCTATTTGTTTACTGTCAGAATTTGTCCGTCCTTACTAATACTCAGCTGTGTTTGCAATCATCAAAAAAAATAATTGAAAATCCAGGCTAAAAGTGTGTTAGCTTGCCAAACGGTCAGCTACATAAACATTAGGTGTGTTTAGGACATTGGCTGCAACGTAGTTTCTTAACACATTCCTACCTCATTTCCGTGTTTTTGAAGAAATTCAATTTCCTGTTGTGTGAAGGTTGTCATGGAGATGGACTTGACTCTATGGGGTGGATTCAGTCCTCGCCTGTGGGAGGAGAAATGGATGCCGGGGTCAGCGTCATTACAAAACAATGCTTATTTGAACATGACGCCATTCACATCTGTGAACATTGATTTTTAACCACAGAAAGAAGTCAATTATAGAAAGATTTTGTAGGCAAAGGCTTTATAAAAAGCTATACATGGAACCCATTAAAATAAAGAGAAGAATATAACAATGGATGCGGGCGAAACCCTTCCTTCACTTACAAAAGCTGAGCTGTCAGTGGAATACCAGCTATGTCAGTATGATCACAGCCTGCAAACTCTAAAACATAAAGAGGTAACACCTATCAATTAAAGCTTTTGTTCTTTTCCTTCAGTAACAGCTCACGACACTGTGGCTTAAATTAAAAATCCCATGAAACTTTAATAACTGAGCAAGGATGGACAGACTCCTGGAATACTTTTCCAGGGAAGTTCATTTGGATCCAACTACGAGGTTAAAAGAGATCAATGCTAATCATTCGATTTAGTCTAGAATTACCCAACCAAGGGGTGCAGGAAAAAGTTACAAACAATATTTTAAGAATACTCAATACTTTTCTGTGTAAATAGTAAATAATCTGTTCTTTATTTAAAAACTGAGACAAAATACCTGGTGCTAAAAAAACAAAATAAGCAACGCGTCAAAACCAGCAGTGAAACAAGACCCAAAGTGTTACATTAGGACATATAATGTGATTCATAGAAGTCAGGCCCTACAGTGAAATACGAGATAGACTTCCTAAATTATTCACTGCTACCTTATACAGAACTTTATTTGCCTCTATTCTTTACATCCTAGCCAAATAAATAAAAAAGGCTAATATAACTAACAGAAGTGATCAGTTTACTTATTGATCAGCTTTGAGAAGATGGAAAACCTACAATAGAGCCAGTTTATAAACAAGAAAGCATGCAATATTAAAGAGAAGTGTTAATGGATGCACCGTTTCAAACTAAAAGTACGTCTTTCATGTGCAGCTTTCAAATATAGAAATTCAGAGGAATAACATGACTTGATTTAGTGCTTTGTTGCATTTTCAGTGAGTGATCACTGTTAGATGAGGAAAAAAAGTAGGTCAAGAATGGCAGGAAATCCTCAAACCCTTAGGGCCCAAATTATGAAGGCAGGGCATCTGTTCTACATCTCCAAACAAGGCCTTCTAATGGAAGTGAAACCGTTTTCTGGGGCTTCTCTTTACCCAGTCTGTTTCATTTGAATTGGATTCTATTCTAATTTTAGGAGAAATATCTTTGCACCATGCAGAATTAAAACACAAGGATGACCCAGCTCTTTCTTCTGATCCGTTTTTTACTGTGACTACATTTTTAATCCTGTTTCTGTGTTCCTTCTGTGTTCCTCTGTTAAACTGTTTGTGACTTTAAAGAGAATGCACCTACATTTTGGGCAAAGCGCAGTCTTGCTAATATTTGCATAAAGCAAAGGCTGTGTCCAAATTCCCTCACTACTTCATAACTCCTAAAAGACTATATGGTGAGGGACTATCTAGTGCCCTGGATTTTAATGACATTGCCCATTTGTCGAGGCAAGAACCGGAGAAATAGAAAACATTTTACAAAGTCTATTTATGAATCTACATGGGTCTGATCATGAAAATGGGTTGATTTGTAAAAAAAATAAATAAATAAAAGTATATACAATTTTTTTTAAAGGACAAGTAATTTGAATGCAATGCATTGTGGTCTATATTCACCATAAATGCACTGTTTTTTCGGAGAGATTTTAAATTGTAGATTCAAGAAATGGCGATTGCCCTTTATAGTGCAATAAGTACTAAATAAATTCAGATACAACCCATCTCAACCAGTCAATTCTAATGATAGTTATACACCTTAATTTTCAGAGTAAGTCACCCTTTTTTCCATGGTGTTGCCATGGGTGCAAATGTACTCCAGAGCGATACAGTAAAGCTTACTTGTTCTGATAATAAACTCTGATGACATTGGCTAATCATTCGCATCTTCAGCTAACTTATCATTCTACAAAAGGTCTCTGTATCTTCATAAACCAGTTTCAGTTAACAACATTCACAATTGCACTGCAGCAGGTGATGTAATGTCTATTTAGCAAGGAGGAGTTACACCTCCAGGGTGTGTTGAACTTGCAGCATGGTGTCTAAATATATACATAAATGGCAAATAAACAAGTTAGTCATTAATGGCAAAGAAACCCACTTAATACCACAAGTGCAGATGAAAGCAAACATCTTTTTCCACCCCTAATATTGAACTTTTAATTGAAAGGGGCCATGTTGTTTGCCTTCAGTGACATTTGCACCTTACTGAAACCACTTTGTCATTCCTGCATCCCTCCTTACTCAGGATACAAAGGACAAGTGGAGCTACCTCCTGTTATGAGCATTTCCTATCGGAATGTTTTCCAGGGAAGGCCCCAACCTTCACAAGGAATGTGTTTACATAGCAAATTCCAACACCACCCATTAAATAACCACAACTAAGAGAGAAAAGATAGTAAGGAGGTGGTTGTACCCATTCTAATGCCCTTAAAGAAGTCAACTATCTGGACTAGATGTTCCCAAGTAGTTGCTTTTGTCTTTGATGTGAAGCCATTTACAGAATATTTAATGCATTTAGGAGAGAAAAACTACAAAGAACTCATTCACATCTAATTATATGATTACTAAGCCATTTCCTTTCCCAGCTGATTATCGCCACAGTCTGTCCCACCTAAAAATGACAACTTAAAGACTTCTCTCGTATGTGGCACAGTCTAATTCTATTTTTGTTCTTTGTTTTTTAATTTTAAATAATGTGTTTATCTCAATTTTCATCAAAGGTTTTGCTCAAATTTGATTGGTTGTTAGTCAATTAAATATATAATTTATGGGGGTGTGATGATTCGATTCACATCATAATTTGTGGTTGATGATACGAGTCACAGTGGATACAGGGTCATTTTGAAGGATCCGATTCACATCTTAAGCCAAAAATTTGACTACTGGGACTCAGATAAATACCAGGGTACTGAACAGTGCAGGTGACGTTTTCCAGATTCATTGAATGTCTTGCAAGAAAATCAAGTGTAAAATAAATGTGTACAAAAAAAACAAGTAAACTAGAATTAATGGCAAATCCATTCACATTTTGATTTCATAGCGTTCAACCCACTGTTGTTTTTCCATTTCAAAATAATCCAAAGGCAAATACTATTAGAACATTAGACCAGACTGTATGGTGTCTCTATTCGAAATGCTCCACTCTTAATCTCCTCAGCAGTCTTAAAGGCAAATATAAAGTTCTCTCTTACTCTGTTATAGACCATAGACATGCATAAACAGGAAAGAAAATCTCTGATATAACCCACTGAATTCTGCATGGCAAGCATGAGGCCTGAAGACGGACGGCCACGTTGACTTGAGTTGTCCCTGTAAGGACTAGCGGTACTTAGAAGTTCAGAGACTGTTCTGGAGTTTGATATGTCTTCACAAAAGAAACTCTGCTCTTGGAGCCTTGAAACAACTTTGTTTTCTAGGAGATTATGCAGAAATGTTGAGAAAACCTTCACTATTATGTAATAAAATGATCAACTCTTTCCAAAAGTAAGTTCTTCCAGTAGTCTCTGCTTTTTTTGTTTTGTTTGATTTTGACAAATAAATGCTAGTATTTTTTCTTCAAATAACAAAAACAGTTTTGAAATCATTATCTCATTTTAAAGTTTAGGTAATTTAAGCCTAGTGCAGAGACTTTTAAAACAGAAAATCAAGGGCCTGAACCGCTTGCCGCTTCCTGTTGCACATTCAACATCACATGCTGCTGGTGTAGAAATGCAGTGAGGCCATACCACTTCCTGAGCATACAATCACACTCAACTTCCTGGCTGTATCACACAGGGAAGACTTTGATTCATATGTGGCCCTAAACAACACAACAACTTAACATGAGACATTAGAAAACTACTACAAAAATCAGAAAAGCCAAACTACAACTTTTTGCAAAGGCAAGTTTGGGGGCCTTGGTTGAAAAATGTACATTTCATCAAGCATTCTGCCATCTCATCTGAAAACTTATAATTGGAGGCTCTTAAAAAATGAGAAGGAAAAGATTCCCAATTATTTCCTAAAACTGGTAGAGAAATTGATATTTTCTACCTCAACTAAATGTCAACTATTCTCATGTGTTGACACAGTCTAGAATCACATTGTTTGATCTGTTATATTTATTTTAATGGATTTCTTCAGAAAGCAACTGAACAAACTTTGTTATCGGTCCCAAAAAACAAAACAATTTATGAACTTGTGAATCAAAATGATGTGATGCAGAATTTTGTCTGTGGTAAACGGTAAATTTCAGTTGTTAAAGCAGAGCCATTGATGTGTCATGAAGTGTCTTGGAGACAAGATTTTTTCAAAATTACAAATTGTTGCAATAAAAAATGTAAGTTTACCAATTTTCACACTGTTAAAAAATGATTGAGGTGTTTTATTTGTAAACCACTTTGTGTTAATATGCTGTAAAAAAAACTTTTTAAATAAAGTTTTATTCAAGTGGCTACCAAAATAAAAGCGCAGATTGTTTTGTTTGCTTGTACAAAGGCAAATTTCATCAGCAGTCAAAACACCTAGTTACTCTGTAACTAAAGTGACATTTCAGTGGAAACGAAGAGCAGCGGGAAAGCTTTTTTTTTAGAGTAAAAGTCAAGTTAACAGTGAGTCATTACCACGCGAGTTACCTAGCGTCCTTATGAGAAATACGGGGCTAAACACATAACAGAGGAAAGGCTAATAAAACAATTCCAGCTCAGTTATCTCAGAACTAACGGTCAACACCCTTTTTGGTTTTGGTTAAGATCTGTATTTTTTCAATATATATTCAGTTTTTTCTAAATTAAAACGTATATTGTGTCATACAATCCCAATTATTAAACTCCAATGGTTTTATGAATGTGAGGTGTTAAGACGGGGACCGAACTCGTGGCTCTCAAAGCTTTTTCGTGACATTTTTCCACGTTCCCAGCTGCCGGTGGTGGCAAAGGCTGCTGGCTTATCTATGGAGTAAGCGTTCAAGTGTCACTGTCAGAAGTTCCAGAGCTAGCATGAGAAGCTAAAGGGAGCTAGCATCGAAACGGCTGTTGCCGTCGCCTTTTTTTGTGTTCATTACCGACACCCCAGGGCACCCCACCCAACGAAGCACACCGAGACAATGTCACAACAGCTCACGTCGTTTACAGCAAGTCCGGCGCCTAGCTATTTGCTCAACGTTATTTCATGCTAACGCGCTTTAACCGAGTTAGCAAAAAGCGTCCGAAACGCCCGCGGTGTCAAGAACGAAGTCCCGCCGAAACTTCATACTTACAAGATGCCAGAACATGAGGTGCACACGAAGGAGCCCACAGTCATGTTGGCATAGGTTGGGCCGCGCTGATCGCAGTCAAAGCACTTTCTGTTGGGGGGCAAACTCGTCATTTCTCTCAGCATCTTCAGGTGTTTCTCCTCCTGTTTTCGTTTCGCGCTCGCCGCCATGGTAAAGAGTCTACGGCGCGATGAAATAAGACCAGCAGAAGTCAAAAGGTCAGGCGCAACTAAGACAAAGGGGTACGCTTTTTTAAACGGTTCACGACTCGTACGAACCACCAAGAGGGGATGGGTGGTTGGATATGCAGTCTGGGTGGCCTCACATCGCCAAGAAAGGAAAGATTCAAGAGATGGAACAGGAGGAGCAAGATGACGCATCTGCTACTTCCGGTAGAAGTGGATCTCGTTGTGCAGACAGTAAATTTCTCTCCGAGCCAAACCGTATTTACCGGCAATACTTTTTAAATACTGCAAAAGTAAATCGTGTGTTTACCCTTTTGCTATTTTTGTGTTAATTTACATCGTACCCAGCGACAATTTCAATCACCGAAACCACCAAATGTGGCGCTACAGCAGTGACCATCTTGTCCTCTGTTTGATCTCTGATGGGCCTCTGAGGTGTTTCAAAACATTTACTAACACAACAGCGCCACTGTGAGGATAATCCGGGTTACTACAAAACCTAAATTTTTTTCTAAAGTGGAAAAAAATGCAGAACCATATTCTGAGTTAATTGGGTACATTAATATTGACCAATAAGACACGTTTTTTTTTAAAAAGTGTTAGATTTCCCTTTCAACCAAATCATGGAATGACCCAGTCCTGTGTCCCAATTAACTGAGCTAAAACCACAATTTAAAATTTTAGATAGTTGAAAAGTAAAATAGATTCAGATCAAGAAAACTAAAATTCTGAAGCAAATATAAATCATTTCAGGAAGATTCGGCTCATAATGTAAATTTTCATTAAGGATTTACACTGGTTACTACAGATCCCTTTAAACAAATCTGGAAAATGAGTGAGTATTGTCCAAAAATAAATTTTTTTCGAATTGTACCTGAATTTTATCAACCAAAACACAAGGCAAAAAAAAATAATATGTATAGCTTTTCCTAATTTACACTTTTGCTTAAAGTAGAAAAAAATTCAAAGACAATATGTACATTTATTTTAACAAATATCTTTTATTAAAAGGTGCAACTTAAAACCAAAGTAAATTCAATGTCATCTGTAATATTTACAAGAAGGTAACAAGACTGCTAGCAAAGCTCAGTTCGCCCTACAGGAGACTTTTTGTGAGCTCAGCTTATTTAAAAAGAGTTACATAAATACAATGGATAGTATTGAGGCCTTCTTTGCTCTTTAATCTGAATGATTGTATTTCCAATCTACAGTAACTCTTCAGCCTGTAGGCTATCGTCCCGCCGGCTCGTCTCCTTTATAAAGTTCGGTGCTGAGGCTTAGTTGCTGTTTCAGTTACTGACTGACTGCAGTAACGGCTGCTGAAGCTGTTGTGGGGAGAAATCGAAGGGCCTGCGATTCTCTGTGAAGCCGTAAAGTTTGCGGAGAGCCACTCGAGCGGCTTCTTCCTCTGCGCCGACTAGAGTCTCTCCTGGACCCTGAGCAAGGAGCTTCTGGTCACTGAGGAAGACAGGAGACCAGAGAAGTTCAACATCCACGCAAAAGTGAGAGAAAATATCCTAAGCAAGTAGTTTTAACAATCCTGAATCCAACCATAACTGCACTAGTTTGATAATTATGTCTTTGTGGTTTGGTAAGGTATTATGCCGTACCTGTATAAGCCGACAAAGTAGAGTGGCAGGACAGTGCTGGCTCCAGCAGCCCTGATGAGACGAGGCTCAGGCAGAGGACACTTCCTCTCTGTCAGCTCCTCCACCAGCAGCCCCATGGGGTCCACCACAGTCCACAAATCAAACAGGTCTTTTCCGATCAGCTGAGTCGACAGGAAATCCTGGGGAAGAAACAGGAAGATGGGAGAAAGGAATAACGTACCAGTTCTACATCAACACAGATTGAGCGCTCACCCTGAGAAAAAACCCCGTTCGCTCTGCTCCACTGCTTTCCTTCAGAGCTCCGATCAAGGCCATGAATGTGGAGCGGAGAACCTCGTCGGGAACGGGGAAGTCTGCACTCATGCTCAGGTCCTCAACGCCCAGGTTTCGTGCTACATGAGACACGGTGGCTGCGCTGGTGAGGTTCCCCACTATGCTCTCCACCCCCACAACCGGGAGTCTCGGGAAGTTAGCCCTGCACCAGTCGCTCAGGAAGCTTTTGGCGAAACGCTCTCCGCTGTTCCTCAGCTGAACGTTGTCCTTCAGAGACAGAGCCGTGCTCTCAGAGTCCACTCCCAGCTGCTCTCTCCTCTCCCGCTCGGCGCGCAGATAACACGGGTTGATGAAGGCCGTCTTCAGAAGCTCCAGGGAGAAGTTCTCCTGCAGGCGGACGCTGAAAGCCTGGACCTCGGCGTGGTAATCCCAGTTAGGCTGCTGCCACCTGCAAGACATGAAACACAGGCAACCTGAGAGACGCAAAACGGCAGCTCAGGGGTGAATGCTGGATCCCTACTGCCACAACAATCACAATCACCTACTCTCTTTTTATCTTTAAGAAAGGCTCTAAAAACTTGTCATTCATTACTACTTGACTCACTTTTCTTGACAATATTCTTAGGTATATATAGTAATAAGCTTGGGTAAAAAAAAAAAAAAACAACTTTCAAAAGCAAAAGTCACTTTTTAAAGGATTTCTTAGATGTTAAAGGCCAAAGAAACAGTTAACCAGTTAAGAGTTTTTCTTATAACAAAATCCAATTGCTTTTCTAAAAGAAAATGTAATAATATTTAAATGAATCATTTGCCGCAGAGGTGAAGACGAGCAGAAACTATTCAACCCAACTTTATGAGTAAGAACATTAAAGTGAAACTGAGACATTTAAGAAATAAAGAAACACAGGAAAACAAGGTTGACTCAAATTGCAGAAGTTAAATAACATCAATCCCAGCAAGTCAATTTCAGCAGGAGAGAATGAAGTAATAAAAAACAGAACCTGATTTCAAAATATGGAAAAAATAATTATAGCATGACAGGTTTACACGTAGTCCTTTCAAAATAAAAGACATGAATCTCAATGCATCAAATGTAGTAGTAGGTAATGTAACGTCGGCAGTGATTAAATACACATGTCTATACTGTATATTATAGTTAGTGTGGCTCCAGAGTCCTGTCCTTTACCCTAAGAGCCAAAACAGGGATTGAATGAGCAGACCTGAAACATCACAACTGTATTGTTGTCACTGAGGCTTAAAAGAATTGCGGTTTTGGTGTCTATATAGTATATTTGCTATACTTGTACTTAAGTATACCTAATAAAATTAACTTCAAAGAAATATTGTGTTACAACCACACTACTCTTTTTTTTCCTTCTTCAGATGCAAACAGAACTCCTCTGGATAAATTCAGAGACATGATGATCCATTGACTTATTGTACTTTTGTAGATGTACCAAAACAGAGCCCTGAGGGACTCCTCGGGGAACAGGTGAGGCTCCTTAGTCACATGTTGCTTAAGGACTGAATGGACGTTTTCATTGTCATTGCTCTCTCTGTCTGTCTGTCTCTCTATATGTTTTACTTATGGTACTTTTTCAAGTATATATAGTTGTCCCCCCCCCACCCCCCCCCACACACACACACAAACTCAAGGTCCAAAAATGTCACATTGAAAGAAAAAAAGGACAAGCAAGCACTCTTTAGTTTAGTTGTCCTTTGGTCAAGGAGAAAAATAATTAATTGCAACTTAAAACATTGTTGTTTTATCTAGGTAAAGCTGCTTTATTTTGCTAGAAATGAGAAGGCCGTTCGCGGCCTCTTAACTTGTGTTGCAGACCCTTACCGGGGCTTCGGAGGCGGAGGCCCTTCGAGCTTCAGCTTCTTCGCCATCAAAAACGTGTACGCCTTCATCCACCTTTTCTTCTCTCTGACCTGCAAAAGCGGGACGCTTCTGCACAGCCGCTGGCTGTGAATCCCTAAAGTTAACACGCCGCGGTTTAACAGAAACCCCGCCGCCATCTTTCCTTCACCCCTGACAGCAGCGCGTGCAGGTGCAGCTGCTAAAAGCGTCCGGCATGAAACAACCAACCGGCTTTCCGCCCGCGTAGCCATGGAAACGAACACAAACCGCCCCATTTGCTCAAACTGCAACTCAGACGGTCGTCATATTTCGTTAAAAATCTCGGATTTCCAATTCGCATCCACACTCGTCTCCTCTGTGGAAAGAAATGGAGGACAAAGAGGTTTTGACCGATGAAGGCCACAGCAAAAATCCCCCCAAAACCTCAAATTCTGACAAGTTAAACACCTCTGTGAAGGATGACTCTCAGGAAGAAATGAAAACTTTCCAAAGATTGTCTCTTGGAGGGAAGGAAAACTCCTTGTGGCCACGGATGACAGCGGCGTTCCTCAGGGATCTTTGTAAGCAGAACAAACTCTACATGACACCCCACCTGAACGACACATTGTATCTGCATTTCAAGGGTTTCTCCAGAATTGAGAACCTAGAGGAATACACAGGCCTGAAGTCTCTCTGGCTCCATAACAATGCCCTGGAGCGCATCGAGAACCTGGATGCCCAAACTGATCTGCGCTGCTTGTTCCTCAATGATAATCAAATATTGAAACTGGAAAACCTCCAACCACTGACCAAGCTGTGCACCCTGAACGTGTCCAACAACTACATTTCTGTTTTAGAGAACCTCGCCTACCTTCCCAGATTAAGCACCCTGCAGGTCGCCCACAACAAGTTGGAAACTTTGGAGGATGTAGCCCATTTGCGTCAATGCCTGGCTATTTCTGTACTGGACTTGTCCTACAACAGCTTGCATGATCCGGAGATTGTCTGTGTACTCGAGGCGATGCCAGAACTGCGGGTTCTCTATCTGATGGGAAACGAGGTGGTGAGGAAGATCCCAAACTACCGAAGGAGCTTGATAGCTCGCTTGAAGCAGCTCACCTTCCTTGATGTCCGCCCAGTGTTTCCCAGAGATCGGGCCTGTGCGGAGGCGTGGGCAGCAGGAGGGCCGGAGGCGGAGCGGAGGGTGATGGAGCAGTGGGAAACCAAAGAGAGGAAGAAGATCCAGAAGAACTTGGAAGAAATGGCAATGATGAGACAGCAGGCCCAGGAGAGACGTTCCCTTCAAGAGCTGCAGGAACAAGGTAGTCTGGTTTTATCCCATAACACTGTACTCAGAAAAATCTGTTTTTTTACAGTACAGTTCTTTGCTTTTAGGTGAAAGCCTGAAGGCCATAACCCCAGAAAGCACATGTGAGGAACACAGCAGTGGCACGTCAGCTTCTTCTGCACAAGAGGAGGCCTTGGGGGTTCCTCCAGTTCATGTTGCCGGACCACTGGTCACAAATCTGGATGACGAGGAGCAGCTGGAAACCATTCACCTTGAAGATATTCCATCACTGTGTGTCGATGACCTGCCAGATCTAGAAGATGATGATGAGGAAGATGATGAGGAGGAGGAAGAGGAAGAGGAAGAGGAGGAGGTGGAGATTTCTTCCCAGCAGGCGTTCAGACCCAAAATAGAAATCATTTCCGGAGACGATGATGAAGAGCATCCAAAAGAAAACAACAACGCGGGCACAGCTGCCTTTGGTCCAGATGAAAAGGTGACCAAGAAAGGTGTGTCCTTGGACTCTTCATCACTGCTCTGTTTAAAGGAGGAAAAGCTGAATCCCATGAAGAATCCTGAAGCAAGACTCAAACCAGCTTCATGCCCCTGCCTCATCGAAGAGCTGGACTAACGCTTTGAATCGAAGAAGGAAAAGTAAAATAACAGAACAGCATTGCCGTTAAAATCCTTCATTTGCCGCTAATAAAACTAGAAAATAAATTTTTATGCATGTATTGAATTTTATTTGAATTTTTTTGAGGTGGTTGTCTTTTTATTTTTTTTGTTCTATGAGTAATAAAAAATAAAAATAAAAAACAGCAAAAATATCATCATCTTTAAATGAACAGTTCCTTGCAAAAGTATCCGCCTGAACTTTTCAACCTTTTGCCAGATTTCAGGCTGCAATCAAAGATATAAAACTGTATTTTTTGTGTGAAGAATCAACAAGTGGGACACAATCATGAAGTGGAACAAAATTGGATATTTCAAACTTTTTTAACAAATAAACTGAAAAATTGGGTGTGCAAAATTATTCAGCCCACCCAAAGTTAATACTTTTGCTGTGATTACAGCTGCAAGTCTCTCGGGGTTTGTCTCTATCAGTTTTGCTCATTGAGAGACTGAAACTGTGAAGAATAGTTAGAAACTGCCTTTAACTTTTATTACACTAATGGTTTAAACCTAATTCACTGAGCATGTATTGTCATCTCAAAATTATATTACATTTGAAGAAAGCACAGCCAAACCAAACTATTGTTCTAACAGTTTCTTCTCATACTCCCTCTTTTCTGTGCATGTTTTCTGCTGAGCAGGCCTCAGACTTATCTTCACTTTAGCCTTGGAGCTCCTCTCCAGCAGTAAACTGTGGGCGTGATTTTCACACGAGGTCCATCAGACGATCTTCTGAATATGCAAATGCAGGGTTTTTATACCAAGCCCATCCCTGAGCTCGTTGGTTCGGACTTTGAATGTACCATGTTCATGTCTGTCCCCTTCGTGTTTGTGCGAAGTAAAACCTCCACAAAAGCTAAGTTTTGTCTCTGAGTCATTATTCATTATTTCTGTGTGTAAGAAACTGACGGGGTTACGAACTAAAATTTAATACAGTCCTTTCTAGAAAATCCAGTTTCCTCACAGAAACTTTTGCCCATTCCTCCTTCAGTGTTTTTGAACGGCAGTTTTCAGTTCTTTCCACAGATTGTCGATTGGATTCAAGTCTGGACTTTGGCTATTGCATTGTGGATTCTGCTTTATGTTTTGGATCATTGTCTTGTTGGAAGACAAATCTCAGTCCCAGTCTCAGTTTTTTTGCAGACTCCATCAGGTTTTCTTCCAGAATGGTCCTGTGTTTGGCTCCATCAATCTTCCTATCAATTCTAACCATCCTCCCTGTTCCTGCTGAAGAAAACCATGATGCTGCCACCACCGTGTTTGACAGTGGGGATGGTGTGTTCTGGGTGATAAGCTGTGTTGCTTTAACGCCGAACATAACGTTTTGTATTGTTGCCAAAAAGTTCAGTTTTGGTTTCATCTGACCAGAGCACCTTTTTCCACATGTTTGGTGTGTCTCCCAGGTGGATTGTGGCAAACTTTAAACAACACTTTTTATGGATATCTTTCAGAAATGGCTTTCTTCTAGCCACTCTTCCATAAAGGCCACATTTATGCAGTATACGACTGCTTGTTGTCCTCTGGACAGACTCTCCCACCTCAGCCGTAGATCTCTGGACTTCATCCAGTGATCATGGCCCTCTTGGCTGCAGGTCTGATCAGTCCTCTCCTTGTTTGAGCTAAAAGTTGAAACGCACGGCCGGGTCTTTGTAGATTTGTAGTGGTCTGATGCTCCTTCCATTTCAGTGGAAATGGAAGATGTTTTCCTTGGGATGTTTACAGTTTGGGAGATCTTTTTGTGTCCAAATCCGGTTTTAAACTTCTCCACAACAGGATCTCGGACCTGCCTGGTGTGTTCCTTGTTCTTCATGATGCTCTCTGCGCTTTAAACAGAACTCTGAGACGATCACAGAGCAGGTGCATTTATACGGAGACTTGATTACATACAAGTGGATTCTATTTAGCATCATTAGCCATTTGGGTCAACACTGGATCGTTCAGATCCTCACTGAACATCTGAATAATTTTGCACACCCAATATTTCATTTTCCTTTTTTGTTAAGTTTGAAATATCCATTCAATTTCATTCCACTTCATGATTGTGTCCCACGTGTTGATTCTTCACAAAAAGTTACAGATTTATATCTTTATGTTTGCAGCCTGAAATGTGGCAAAAGGTTGAAAAGTTCAAGGGGGCCGAATACTTTCTCAAGGCCCGGTCCATGCTGTACATGAGCCCTGAGGGCCAGGGTTGTGTGAGCTGTTTAATATTTTCCCAATAATAACACGAGACATCAATAAAGGAAGGCTTTACTGAGTAGAATCAAGTTTCAGAGTCTGAATCAATCAATAAAGGAGTTGCAGACTACATGAATTTACATTTCAGCGCTAAAGCTGGAGTTTCCAATATGACCAAACTGACTGATTGGACGTGAAGCCGCGCTGACACCTTTAAGTGCAATGAAGAAATATTTACATGACATTTTCCGCTTTGAGCAGTCAGTTTTGGATGAAATCAAGAAAAACCAACAAACAGGATGAGAGAAGAATAAAAAAATAAAACTGTACATGTTTTAAATAAACTCAATCAAATCCTTCGTGTGCAAACGAGAGGCTGACGTCTCCTTAGGCCGAGACAGAGTGCAGCGAGTAGCTAATATTTGAAACACTGAGGAGAGAAAGATGCATTTTGCTGCCATGGCGACGACAGTGTCATGTCCCACGCCTAACGCCGCATCCACACCCAGGTATTGATGAGCCAGAAAGCAGCGGCGATGGAGTACATGATCATCTCTCGCTTTGCTCTCTCCTTATTCTCCTCCTCCAGATGTTGGAGTCTCCGGTTCAGCTTGATGAGCTGTGGAGAAGCAGATGTTTTACTTCTTTTTTCTCTCAAAAACAACAAAATAAAAGCCGCTAGTAGTGTTATATGGCCCCCTTTGAACCACCCCCACTGACTGAGCGGCTGCTACACAACCCTAACTCCCCTCTTCTGCCCCTGCCACCCTGGTCAGAGCTCTCCATGGCTACCATTTTATGTTTTTGGTCACCACGGGGTAACAAAGAGGTTTATGTAATTTGTAGAAGAATCAACAAAAGTAAACTTTTAGACTTCTTGGCAGAGGTTTTTTGTTTAACCACTCCCACATTCTTAATATATTCATGTTTTGTGTCATTTCGTTTCGTTCAGCTTGAGCCAAAGATTCATGTATTTTATTTTTTACAATATTCTAGTAAAAATTGTGTGAGCAACTTTTGTCAGCTTAGTACCTTTATGTTCAAAATCTACAAACTCTATAACCAACAGCAGCTTCACATTGATGCTCGAGTTAGGAGGCAAATGATCAAAATGCACTGGGGAAGTTTAAATTTGTAGAAGGTACTAAAAATGATTCTTTAAAAGAAAATTCAAGATGGCAGCTTCTTCCCAAGGTCAAAGGTAAAAAAAAAAACATTACTGTAAGCTTAAAATGGTGGTATTTGTGTGAAATTTTACGAAGATCACTAGAGGAAAAGCTTTCTTTCCCAATATTGAGGGAAAATATGAAAATGAACATTTTTCCACAAAATGGCCACCCAGCCATAGGTCCTGTGGCCATCCCATAATAGTTACAAACCTTTAAAACTTCCTTTTAATATCCCTGACTAGCGTTTTGGTTTCGTTACTTGAATTTGAACGGTTTTTAAGCCCCATTCCCCATTTTCAAACTTCCTTTTCACCAGGTACTAGGTACACGAATGTTTGCGCAGGTGGCGGGGGCAAAACCTTGGCTCAAAGGAGCGGTAAGAAAGATCTGTGGAAACAACCTGGTCTTTGCAGTCCAGGCCTTGCTGCTGGACATCAACATTTGTATTCAGAGACTAACCTGACGGCGAATTGTTGTAGCATCGACGACGGTCAGGTCTTCATTCTGCCCTTCCAGAGAAGCTTCATATGTTGATAACCCCAGCCTTAAAAAGACAGCAGCTGCATCAAACATACATGATAAAAGATCTCCAGGAAATGCATCTACTAGATCAAAAAACAATAAAAAACTATGTTCTAATGACATAAACAAAGCAAAAGTGTATGAAGAAACTCAAAAAGGGGAAAAAAAAAAAAAAAAAAATTGGGTGCCAGGTGAGGTTACCTGGGGTCGTTCAGGGGGTTAGAGCTGGAAGCCGACCCCCCCCTCAGTGATGGTTTGCTGAAGAAGTGCGAAAAGACAGAGTTGGGGAAAAAAGAAAGAAAAGAGAAGTAGAGAAAAACTGTTGCATACAAGAATTTGTACATTTCTGCAGCTTTTCTATAGAAATGTGAAAATAAGAGCCTTTGGGGGTGGGGGGTGGGGCATCTACTTTATTTTAAAGTCCAAAAAAGACTAAAAAAAGTAGATAACCTTTCTAGGTAACTATTTACACTTGGACATTTTTGAATTGGTTTGGTAAAAGACCAGTGGACCACATTCAAACTTCTTTTTGGTTCAAATCACTATAATTATTGTTTAAATCATGAAAAAACTAACCACATTTGTCACATTTGTTTGGATTACTCTTTCTGATTCAAACATTTTCAGCTCATTCAACTAAAACCAGAAGAAAGTGAAAGCAAAAGACCAGATGATACAAGTCACCTGCATGGGTTTTCATCCAAGACCTCCAGGACCTGCTGGTAGGCCCGACGGGTGGTGGACTGGATAAAAGATATAACACCACTAGCGTTGTACAGGTTGAGCTCCTCAGCCACGCTGGGAGGGGGGCATTGGACAGTGGCTGGGGGGTGTGAGGCTGCACTGCTCAGTGCACCCCGTTAAAGTGAGGGTATTTAAAGGAAGAAGAGGATAACAGAGGGAAGAGGAGGAGGAGGAAGGACAGGGAGAAAAATAAGGAAAAGATTCTTTCCTCGACTAACTCTGAATTATTTATATTTTTACTCAAAGCGAAATGCAAAACCCAAAAGGCAAGAGCTGCTAAAAAGCACTTGAAGAAACAAAAATGCACTGAACACAGAAAATCCACACATAGAAGAGATTCACTGGGATGATTTGAAGTGAAAAGATGAAAACGTCTGAAACCAGAACCAGTCTGTCTGAACTTTAGACTTTACTGGTTGCAGACCAGCATCCTGCTGCTTTCCCAGATGTTCCCGTCTTATCTGCTGCTCATTACCTGGATTAGGCGTCTTCCACCTGCAGCTCTAAGAAACCGAAAAGGAGGCTAGAAAAGAAGTAGGACAGTGGCTCTGGAGGATTGGGGTCCCAGACTGACAACCTAATTCATTATTAAGCTCTAGTGAAAAATGCAATAGAAGGAAGGATAAATATATTAGCTTTGAATATATAGAATTGTGATTTAAATTGTTTAAATTTGAGCTTTTTGGGTTTTTTTAGCCACGGTGGAAGATGTGACCTTAAAGGAAAAACCACATAAAGCATTGATACAGAGTAAAATGCTGCCCAGGCATAAAGATCATTTTTAAAGGACACCATCTCAAAACATTAACACTTTTTACACTCAAAAATGGATCTATGTTTTATGATTTTCTGACACAATCCACTATAATGTTTTCTGCATGAGGTCTTATTCTCTTTTGCAGTGTCCTTTTATTAAGTTATTGACCAGATTATCACAAATTCATCGAGGAAAGATCCAGTTAAAATGGATTAACACGGCAGGTGTTAAAAAAAAAGTTATTATTTTGATGGGAAACGGTCATAAATATATAGTGGATGGTGCATTAAACTACAGGAAGCTGAAGTTCTGCCTGGAAAGACACTAAGCGCATTGCAGCCCTGAGCGAAGTCCAAAGCACTGACAGACATGACGGGATGAAGAGATGCATGTTGATGCAGCTACATGCAAATGAAGAAAGAAACACTTATGATGGTGCAGGTTGCAGGCTATTTATGGTGTAAATACTCACATTGAATCATTGGATGGCAGGTGGCTGTTATGGCGTGCGGCGGCAGCGTTCTCGCTAGCCGACCGTTCCCTCCTCAGGCGCCCTTGGGGGCGGATCTTTAGGGAATGGATTTGAAATCGATTTTTTTCTCGTAGAAACTGGCAACTACTGAGTTTACTTCTGCGTCACTAACCAGCTCGTCACAGTCCGGAGCGGCACGCTGCTGCTGCTCCTCCTCCATGAAGTCCAGAGGCCGCTCATTGAGGGTGAGGACCCTGGGTGGAGTTTTGAGCGACAGACTTTCTACAGGCGTTGACTGAATGAGGTCTAGGTCTCTGGGTCTGGAGAACTGGGAGTCTGCAGAATGACCTGAGAAGAAAAAATGTTCAACTTCAAATAAAGGATTTCCTTTTGGATTTTTACATTTTTTTTATTCTACAGTAAAATGACTTTTGTATGAATATTGAGCTTGTTTGTTTTCACATCAGCAGCTGGTTGGAACTTAATGCTCAAAGAAAAATGTTGAAGGAGACACATTTCTGCTCAAATCCTGCAAAAATCATCAATAAACGTGTCAGGAAGAACGCAGTGATGGTGAGGATTGATTTTAAGTTTTATAAAAAGTAACATTCATGACAACAAAAGAGTTTGCAGCACACAAACCTGAAATCACAATTCTTTCTGGAACTTGCATAATGACACTAGGGAGTAGTTCTCGGTTTCCCACAGTGGGGTCTTCTGAGCCATGAGGAGCCACTTTCAGCATCTCGGGAATGCGCATCTTCTGGCTGATGCCCTCCGTGTACTCCAGCTCGTACTGGATGCGGTTGATCTGCGCCATCTCAGCTGTTGGGGAGGGAAATGCTGCTCCACTCATTTGGCTGGGTCACATGATAAGATGAAGAAGACACAGTTTGCTGTTAGCCACAGGCTAATTTGCATTCCTTCCTTTTCTATTATTCTACTGCATCACAAAACCAATATGATACCCAATAGAACGAAACTGGATATAGTTGTCTAGACGAGGAGAAATCAAGTCTAAAGGACATTACAAACTCAATCCAATCATTCAAATGTTTACAAAAATAGTCTCGGAGACCACAACAAAGAACTCCTGCATCCACTAAATCGAGCAGAGACCACCAGCATTGTGCTACACCTATACGGCTCGTTTTTAGAACCTTTCGATAAATTCTCTTAACAAGTAAGCTGCCCCGGGGCTCCCCTAAAAGGTTTGATAATGGTTTTCACCAACAGGAATCTTTTGCTTTCAATATCCCATTCTACCACTAAAATACCTTCCAATATGGTGAACAGATTCACTCAAATTCCAGTGCTCTCATTTAGCATCCGAGTGCATTTGTATTGCTCCGAAATGTATTTTGTAATACTTTTCAGGAAATACTGACGCAAATCTTAATCCCAGATTCTATATTTTTAGCTTGAGTCATTTTGCCGCTCCCTAATGTTAAATACTTTTCTGCTTTAGTTGCATCCCTATCATAAAATCAATAAAACAAAAGACCTAGTTGTGCTGTCATATAAATGCTGTTGTATAAATATGCTGTTGAATATAAATACAAGTCTGCGTTTTGTCCAAGGTTTCATTCCAAAATGTTCAATATTGCTCCAGATGTCTATTCAAACGGGCACAAAAAGAGAAAGGAAGTGCACTGTTTGTTTGTTTTAGCAATCCATAAGAAATTGGTTTGAGGCTTGTTGCCAAAGAACATCACATGTTCGTTAATACTGATAAATTGTTTTGAGTCACTGATTTCGAGTAAAAAAAAAAAAAAAGGATTACTAGATGGTCGCGGAGAAATTCGGTGGTTCAATTTAAGTAAGTCAGCTATTCTTTGTCGGCATAACTGGTGCGATCCTGGCATTTATGCTAATGTTAGGCTAACTCTGACAGTAAGCTATATATATTAAAGACAAAGAAGAAATAACAAATACCAGCATGATAATGAATACAAAGTAACATAGATAAATAGGGTAAGACTAAAATATTTGAGCCGACAGTTGGAGACCTATCATAAACATTCTATGAACCCGAACGGACGGTTTCTTACCGACTGTTTTCCTGCACGGAACAATATCCACTAAAAACCTGCGAATCTAATCCTAAAAGCCAAATTTATGACTTTGGCTGAACAGCTTAAATCACTTTTTCATTTATACTAAACCTATCTAACATTTCGTCGTATGAAAAAGAGAGGAAAGCTGCTCTTTTCCAGATTCCGGTTTGTACTTTAAACAGGAAGTGGCGCATTCAACAGGAAGTGATGTAATGTAAAGCAAGCGCAAAACTTTAAAGGTTTTTAATTCAGTAAACATTTAAAATGATGTCTTTATATCTTTCTTGGGTGCTTTTTGAAAGATAAACGTGAAACATTTTTATTTAATTGCCTTTTACACCTTTAAAATAACAAATAAACTTTCTTAATCTTAAATGCTTGAAATTAATCAACGTCTTCACTCTCTCTTTCTTTTTTAGCTAAATGACGTAATATAAACTAGTTACAATGAAATATAAAAATATTATATATAGTAATCAAGGCTTTTGTCAGGCAAACTATGTTGTTTTTTCTAGTGGTACTTCTTTGAATTTTACGTTTGAAGGTTTTCTATAACTATCACAAAGTTTTTTTTTTGTTCTATTTTTTTTTATTTAAACCCGTAAGTAATTTCTTGAACAGGTTAAAAGTACGTTGCCTGCATTTGCTCGGGACCGACATAGCCTCGCAGTGACTGTGGGTGGTGTATGGTGGTGCATCTGCACGAAGGCTTTTCAAAGGCTAGTAAGTCCACTCTCCTCTTTCAAGTCAGTAGCTGGGACGGGGAATCAATAGGAAAAGCATTGGGAATTTCCCCCAGATGTATATCTGATGAATATCCTCTAAGCCAGAACTAAAGCACAGGACACTTCCATGAATCTCAAGATGCTTGTCGTTTAGGGCATGTGAGTGGAAGCGACGCTGAATCCTCTTGGAATTATGTTTCAGAATATTTTTGTCTTTTGTGTAAATGTCTTCTGCCTTATTTACACGGCATCATCTCTGCAGCTGCAACATAGCATGTAAGTAACTTGTTTAAGTAACGAATTTAGCGTCATCAAATCCCACTAATGCATTACTTTGCCGTGTCGCTAAATGTTTTATTTAG
Source organism: Oryzias latipes (assembly GCF_053564925.1). Classification (NCBI taxonomy): domain Eukaryota; kingdom Metazoa; phylum Chordata; class Actinopteri; order Beloniformes; family Adrianichthyidae; genus Oryzias; species Oryzias latipes. The sequence continues at coordinate 13,289,499 of NC_136249.1, read as the reverse complement.
ATTTTTTAAAATACTCCATCACCATCTTTAAACTAATATTTAAATTTATAACACTAAATAAATTAGAAAATCCTTTTTTAAAAAGCTTTTTTTTCTTTTTTAATTTTATTTTTCCCTAAGTTTTCTCTGTTGTTTTATCCAATGTCCACTAGGGGTCACTGTTTTGACTACATCTCATGTGACAAGTCTTGTTCCACTGTAGTAAAGTGGATCTTTATTTCAGTGTTGTTTTTTAGATAGCATCCCAGTTTCAAAATAAAACACTAAAATTTACTGTGCATTTCACAATATCAGTAAAGCCACAAATGTAACTTTAAACCACTTTTGTTGAAGTCAGTTGTTTTGGAAAGGAGCTTTGGGATGCCTCTGGATATTTTACGTGGACTTGCCAAAAGATGTATGTGAAAGCAGATTCATCAGTTTTATGTATTTAAGCTTTATTGTGTCTCAGGCCAAATGTTTGCACTGACCAGAAGATGTTCGTGCTGGGGAAACGTCAGCCATGTGTCCATGCTTTTACCCACATGGTGAAGGTGTGGAAGCAGGGCTGCACAAGCCATCTATGGTGTTCAAGATATGAAAGGAGGTTAGAGCCAATCCAAGTTACACTATGAACGTACATTAAAGATGCAAGGAGATTATTTGACAACTGAAATACCTACGATTTTTATTTTTATGAACATAAATTCAAAAATCCTTAGACTTCCTCTTTTTCCTCCTCAGGACAGCATACTACATGACCTATCAGCAGGTGTATGGTATGGTTTTGCACACAGTCTATGAGTGCTGTCCTGGCTGGACTCAGAAGGACGATGAGATGGGCTGCTTTCATAGTGAGAGCTTTTCAAAACACACCATGTGTGACAAAAATCAACAATTGCAAACACACCAGTCATACCGTCTTTGAATGATGTGCAACATCTGCAGGAATGCGCAATGGAGACTCTTGTCACAATGGAGGAAGATTTGCAGAAACCGGGGATCGGATTTGTCTTTGTCCTTCAGGATTTAAAGGGACGTATTGCCAGTATGGTGAGTGTCACTTTCACTTACAGGTTTTAAAGTGAACTTACATAAATGGCCCTATAAAAATGTAGTAGATCCTTCTGAAAACTTGTTTTTTTTCTGAAGTACATCCACTTCAGAAAGTAGATGCTTTCTGGTTGCATTTAAAATTCCTCTCCAATCATCTTTTCATCAATTTTCAAAGTGTTCCAGTGGTCTTTAAAATTAAGATTATATAAATTTTCAGCCAAAAAAAAAACAAAAACCTGTGTCGTACTCTAGGTCATAGCTTCTGCAGAGCAGCAAGAGTTCATTAGAAATTAACCTTTGAGTTGTGGGTGTGACCATTCAATGGAGATACCTCGCCCTTCCCTTCCCCTCCCTACTGCTGAGAGCTCTCTGTTTACATGCTGTTTTAAAGCCAGATTCCATCTCGGATGACGAAAACCAAGACATGGATCTAGTCATCTACAAGCTGTGGCCTACCCACTTTAATTTCTACTTCACAAATAAGCTATTTTTCAAATGGCATTTTTTCATCTGCTCCTGATTCACAACGATTTGGATAAAGAAATACTCAGAAATACAACTTTGGGCCTAATTTTTTTATATATATATGATTTTCATCAGGGTGGGTTTTTCAAGTAAAGATCTTACTACAAATAACCAAACAAACTCTCAAAGCATACATGTTGTTAAACACGAACAGCAGTGGGCTTCAGCCACAGCTGAATATCTTTTATACTGTAAAATCATTATTTCTGTTTGCTCTTTGTTCTGTTGCTGTCAATCTTGTCTCTCCAAAAAGGCCAGTGTGGAAGTCCAAACAGGGTAGTGGTTGTTAAGACCTTAAGGATTGTCACAGACCCCCCACCCCCCACCCACACACACATGTTCACAACTACAAAAACACACACTCCAGCATAAAGAGGTTTACTGCTTTAACTCGTTGACTTTCTCAGCAGGGAGAGACTCTCTGTTGGCCAAGAGGCTTATTAGTGCAGTCCTTCCGCTGGCTGCATTTTACAAGTGTGTGTGTTTTTTGTTAGAGACCAGCTCTCTTGCCTTGGCAGCTATTCTCTGTACTTTTTTTTTTGCACTTTTTACACTTGATCAGAAATCCTCTTATGTTTCTCCTTTCCCCCCTGTATTGGAATTATTCTTGGGAATTCATGTTTCTCCTATCTTTAGTAAATAAAAGAAAATATAGGTTTCTTCTTCCTGCCCCTGACTGATTCATCCACCCTTTCCTGCCAGGGTCATTATGCAGGCAAAGAGAAGGACAGGCTTCTGCCTTCAGCAAGGTTTTTCTGTAACAAAGCCTCAGCTTCAAACAGGAACCATGCACTTATTGAGGCTCAGACAAGTTAGTAAAACTGTGAATGTACTTTAGTCAACACAAATATCGTTTATCAGCCTTGTTACACCTCAACAGTAAACAACAAAAACCCTCCAGTTTTATTAGAAACATAGTGTCTGTACAGCTGATTATATCAAAAAGTTTAGCCTAAGGTTAAGACGGTTCTATTAATATATAAAACACCTATAATTCAGAAAAGCATATTTTTCCTAATTTTGACATCACCTTTTCTAAAATTCTTAAAATTATTTACATTCTTTTAGTAATTTAAAGAAGTGAAATAAAAAAAGATGCTTTTATTCATAAGCAATTAAAGCTTTGAAAAATACGGTGGCCCTGAAGTGCAAATCACATCAACAAATCACTCAACACCAAAACATATTAAAGACCAGGGCAACGATTCAAAATAAAACAAACCAACATTAGAAATTGCGCACCATGATTTGAATAAAGAAATACTCAGGAATGCAGTTTTAAGCTTAAATTCTTTAGATATGCCCTCCATAATGAGATACATGCTACAAGAACATGTTACATACACCAAAAACACAATCATCTGCAGTGTTTTATATAATTCCATTAAATGCTGGGATTTTTCTTTTCCCCCTTTGTTTACTTTCTCACCTTTGGCATGAAAAGTTGCCTTTTCTTAGGGTGTTTTCCAGCATGTAAAGCAATCCATAATGCGTTTACTGAAAGCAGATGCATGAAAGCGGCTTCTCAATGTTAATTTAGTGTGATCCTCAGAGCATGCTTTTCTTCTTCTTTAGTGCCCTTCCAAGGGGAAGTGTAGAGATGTTTCAGAGCTCGTGCTGTACATGCATGTGTTGACTTACATGTGACTGTGCAGGCCAAATATTTTAGCGGTTTGATCTTCATATACAAATGTTAACTGTGTTTGAGATTCAGGTGACACTTCTGGTTCTGCAGAAAGCCTCAAAAGAAAAAGCTTGGAGAGGAATGTATGATTTAATGCAGAATGAGTTATAATGGGATTACAAGTCATGTTTGGCGTCAGTATTTTGTCCTATGGGATTTTACTAATATGCACAGTTCATTTATTAGAAATGTTTGATTCAATCTCTTCTTGAATCTGTTATATTCAGGCGTTGACTTTACTTCCTGTCGGTCGTACATACTCTGATTCAGTTTTTGATGATCACAGCTGCTTCTTGTTTGTTGATGGGCTTTACTTTTTAGACTTGATGTTTTTTACCTTTCAGCACATCCCTTGTACCACTCAAAATCACTTCAACATCAGTTAGCACAACCACAATTATATATATACCACCACAATCATGTATAAGGTGTTCTGGATTGTAAGGCACACTTTAAAAAAAACAAAAATAACAGTGTGCCTCATTGTGCAGAAAATAAGGTATTTCTTTTTTGGAACATTTTTGTTAGCAGTAAATGTGCCCCTGTTGTAAGAATCGACATGCAATGTCCTACTGATGTGGAAAGGCCCTTTGCAATTGGGTGTCCTCAACTTCTGCAAAACCAAGTTGCTGATTGGTATGAGCCCTGTAAGAACAGCTTTGGAGTGGTTTGAGTCCTCACTAGCTCCCTCCACTCTCTTTTCATCATTCATCATCAATTGGTCTCTTGTACTGTTACGCCCTTTAGTGTTCTTGCCAACTTGTCGTGGTAGAGTCCACTGTGTTTTGTGGGGGTTCACTGGCCACCTGCTTCCAATTTCTGGAATGAGACAGTAGGCATTGTTCAGCCACAGACAGCAAAGCCACGGTGTCGACACTGTGAAGTACTAAACATCCTGGATTTAGTCCAAAATCATGTGATGTTATGAATGTATGATTTCCTGCCGATAAATACCTCTCTGTCTAAATCTAATAATCTTATTAAAGGCTTTGCTTTAGTTAAATTGATGAAAGTGTATGTATGTTATCTAGAGTAAACACAAAAAGCTGTGCAAGGACTAAAAGCATCTGGCCCTTACTTAGAAGTCTGGCTGCTTGTAAGTTTGGCTTTGTAGGGCTGTGTATCAGCATGTCAGCAAACAGATTTCTTCTCATCTGACTTTTGTCTTGGAGTTCACAGTTGAGAAATCACAGTTTTGCCATAAACCATAGTGGTAAAAGTCAATCCTGCTATCATATACTGGCTGCACTGCATCTGTTACCTCTATTGTTTCTCCTGAAAGGTTGTAAAACTACACATGAAAAAAGTTGAGAGTATGGAGCAATTTTTTTTATCATTTTCTGTAGGGATTTTCACATTAAAATGACTTGTTAGCAGATGGTGCACTTAAAAAAAATCCAAAGGAATCTGCTGTCTGTTAAACTCATCGTGTGTGTCTTGTACAGTAACTTTAACTACGTAAAGTTCTAGAGTTTTTTCTTTTAATTTTAGCTGGGGCTCTTCATTCTTCATCTTACCCTCTGAAAAACAAAGTCGGCTTCAGTAACCTCCTGACCCTGATCAGAAAGGTAGATGGATGGATGGATGGCATTCAGTTGTTTCAATTCAATTCAATTCAATTCAATTCTATTTAAGATTTGAGATAAAGTTCTGCGTCTTTATCTCAATGACTAGTCGTTTAATCACATCTCTGTTTAAATCAGAAGCATTTCACAATAGATTTTCACCTGTCAGACTTCTCTGTGGTTTGCTACTGGATCGATGTGTGACAAACAGTCGAGTAGGAACAGATGAAAACTGTCTCCTTGAAATCATTCCAATCAACTGCTAATCAATTTTTTTGTCATTTATCTCCTTTTTTAGTGTTAAATCTACTTAGTTTATAACCCACATTTTTATTGTTTTATATCTTTTAGCCACGGTACTTATGTTGCTGTCAATTACTGTGGCGATTAAACAAAACTGCTAATACTTGAAAACAAACAGCGAGGTTGACTTTGACATAAACTACATTTTTTTATATTGAATGAAAAACTGAGAGAGTTTCCAATCGATCAGGTAAAACAAAGATAAAGGCGAGATGCTACCTATGGTCAAAGAACGACGTGCTGTGTCTCAAACCTCTCTGTCTTAGCTCCAGGGAGCAAAGATCTTCTGTAAATGTGGTCCTGCTGTTCTGCAAGTGAAAATGAATTTCTAAATTAAAAAAGAACGTTGTAGTTTTAATCTAGAGACTCTCTCTTTAATTATTATTTTAAAGAATCTAAAGAAAGGGTTAAGAAGCTGCTTAACCCTTGTGCTATCCTAAGCACTTTACCATTGGGAGTTGGGTCATCTAGACCCACTAGACAGTGCACTGAACCTTTTTTCTTCAATGATTTGTGATCTTCACTGGTGTCCATGGATTACATGAAATCTTTCCACCTTTATCCACCTTTGTCATGGTAGGGAGAACACATCAATGTAAGGGTGGGGTCATCTAACATAGCACAAGGGTTACTGTAACCGTCTTTAGTGTGTGAAGTGGAATCAGGGGCTGTTATAGAAATAAAAGTGGTCTTGACACAGAAAAGTGAAGCAAATCTAGCTCCAGTATTTGGTGGAAACGAGGGGTGTGTATCTTTCCCTCTTTTTTAGATTGTTTTGTTCTTTGTGGTTAAAAAGACACACATCCCTCATTGTGGTTCACCTTCAGCCAATTAGAATTGACCTAATTTGGTAGAATCAAGGCATGCGATTGGATGTCTTCTTGTTCGCATTACATTTACATAAAAAGGCAAAGACAGTAGAGACACAACAGGAAGAGAAACTGACAAAGTTTGACAGAAATTGATTAATTACTTCCTGATCAATTTTAAATCTTTTAACCAACATAATCTTGTCCGTATCTGTGGTTTTCAGCCGATACTGCTGTTCCTCTCTGGACTACATCGATTTTTCAATATGTATCTGCATATTTTACATCCCTAATGGAAACCACAGCAGGATTGGGTCTATAATGAAGATGTGTAAAAGTAAGGATATAAAAGCAGAAATCTCTGTAGCATCTGTGGATGTTCTTGCAGTTTGAGGAAACACTAATATTTTCCACAGGTTTGGAAGGAATCTGTGACTTTAAGAGAACAAACCATCCACAGGGTTGATCTTATCTAAATTTTGAAAATTAAAACTGTAATGCTGGGAAAATATTTATTTGAGGCAACTTTGTTTAGCCGCAGCACAAATCTGCTTTGCAAAAATGCTTTTTTTCCATGCCCTGCACATTTTTTTTTAGAAACCTTCAATTATCTGCTGGTGCAGCTGCAAGGAAGCAAGCCAAAAAGGGGAGAAGGTGAAACATTTTCCACAGGTTAAAGAGCCAGAATCTCTTTTTATCCTGTTTTTCTACAGGTTGTCCACCTATGGTGTGGATAAAGCAGAAATTCCCATCATGCTTAAGGTTAGTCTGGTCACCAATAATTACTGTAGTTTAACACAAACTTCAGTTTTTTAGGGGAAAGATGGCTTTTACAGACGTTCGTGTAGTGCATTTGGGTAATATTTATGACAAAGGTATGGTAAATGTCAGAATAAAAACAGTGTATCCAAAAGCACATAAATTATTTTGATCTTAGTCAGGGTGAACTCCTTAAACCTGTGTAAAATAGGGACCACGAAGAAAATTCTACATATCTGTGCCAAATCATGATCCTGAACAGCAGCGGTGTTCTGTTCTACCCGTTTCTACCCGGCATCTCTAACACACACAGGACAACCATCTCCAGCCTTCTTTCACCCTTCTTTCTGTGGAAAACATCATTTCTCAAAAGCTTTTATATCCTTTCCAGATGGATTGATTCAGCCTCTACCATGACTTTTTTGTCAAGGATGATATGTTTGCTTTGTTTCTTTAGTTTCAAATTACAATATTTTAAAAAAATATGTCAACCTGCAATTGTTACCTGATTTTTGTTTGGAACCAAGTAGATTCCTGAAACTCTTGACAGATTCTTGCCAGCTTTCCAAATGCTTTTTTGCGCTGTTTCAAAAGAGGAGCTTTAGGATTTTCTGCTAAAACTTGATAAGCTATTGTTTTAAAGAAATAGTCTGCTCAAGGCACCAAAGAAAGGGGTTTTAATCTCATATGGTGATGATCTCCTTCATCTGCCCACAATTTACCCCATAATTGTTTGTGTGGTAGACTTAAAGTCTAACACACATCTATTTTGATCTGTTTCAAAAGTATTATTCTTTTAATTATGATTATCCAAAATAAAAGACAAAAACTGTATTGTTTTCTAGGACATAGTTTCTGCAGAGCAGCTGTAGTTCATTAGAAATACACATCTGGGTTGTGGGCAGGACTGCTGGCGCGGAGCAACCCCGCTAACACTTCCCATCACCCATCTGTTTAGATGCTCTCCCGCTAGTTTACGGCCCCTCACACCCCCAACCTAACATTACTGGTGCAACAAAAATGGCAAGCAATATTGGAGCTATCCAGCCGTACCATTTTGAGCCAGATAGCAGCTCAGAAGAGGAAAACAAAGATGTTTATGGATCTATTCGTCTACAAGTGGATGCATCAGAATGGAGCAGAGCAGGGAGCTTTTGACCCGCCCGGCATATTTTCTATGTAACAAATAAGCTCCTTTTCAAACTGCATTTTTTTCATCTGCTTCGGATTCACAATGATTTAAATAAAAGTGACTCAGAAATGAAATTCAAAGCTATTTTTTTATAAATGTCCTTCATAATCAGAAAAATGCTACAATGACATGTTAAAAAAACTATTTTCATCAGAGTGGGTCACCATCTGAACAATCAATCAGAATTGTGGGTTTCAAGTTTATGAAGTAATTAAAAGCTGTTTTTCTCTATAATATTAAGAAGAAGAACAACTCCTTTGACTTGAACCATGACGGCTCTTATATTTTATCTGCAGTTTATGTTGCAAGCAAGTTATTTTAAACTGAGACAGTGAGAGGAAGTTAAGGTAAAATGAGAGTTCTTGATTTTATTTTGTTGTAACTCACAAGTTAAAATTACCTTTTCTTTTTCCATTTGCTACTATAGAAATGTGGGAATTGAGGCTTGGAGAAAGTGATCCTTCCTGTTCTAGAATCAAATTCCATCTGGTAGAGATGATTCAGTGAACTGATAAACAGTTTAGCATCTCCTTTGACATCTGAAGATTCAATGAATGAACCGAATAAAGACACAAACCTGGGCTGGACAGAGGCCTGAAGATTAAAGGAACAATCTTCTCATGGCTTTACCTTAAATTGAATGGGCACATGGCTGAAGATCTACTGATTTATTTAAAGTCCATGTTTTGGAGTGAGAGAAGGAATGCTGGTCCTTGGAGGAACTGACTTTGGAGCTTCTGCGCTGCACAGGACAGTAATATCAGTTAGCGCTGATGAGAATTGCAGCTCTCCATCATTCAAGGCTGCCTGAACTTTCCAGTACTTGATGGGAAGCCATTATCGCTTTCATTTGTAACAAACAACATGAGAGCGACACTTTCCTCTACATGCTCAGCTCTTTTTTCTTGAACACTCAGGAATGACTAAAGGCCACATGTTTCTTTATGATGCAGTAAATTCATCAAAAATTTAAACCTAAGAATTCAAAAGTCAAGACTTACTCTAAAAGAGAGGATGTTAAAACATATGCAAAAAAGTAAAACACAAATCTTTAGTGATTATTTTTGATGTACTAAGGAATCAGTTTATTGATTCGTTTATTGTTTTTTATTTTTAAACAAAAAAAAGGCTCTGGAAGTGCAGAAATAGGGTAAATCAAAAGAATTTACGGTCACTGTTGTTGTGGTTTGTTATTTAGGTTTTGACCATTTTCTGGTTTTGTGTTGTTCAGGCTTTAGGCCTTATTTAAAACTGTCTAACCCAGAGGTCGGCAACTTTTACCACTCAAAGAGCCATTTGGATCAGTTTCCCACAGAAATTAACACACAGGGAGCAGCAACACGCTTTGGAAAACCCGGTGTTTGCAGCAAAGGGCATAATTTCACAAGTTTGTGAGGTAATGTTAATTTTTTTTTGTATTCTCTGTCATTTAACGGGTTCCAATAAGAACTATTTCCCGAGAGGCCACAAAACTGGCAAATATGTCATAATTAAGTAGCAGTTTATCCACTTCTCCAATAGATTTTTGTCAACAAACAAATTATTTTCTGGATCTGGATCAGGATGTTTTGGGGCAAAAGCTGCGTGTTTATTCTGGAATGTCTCACCACATTTGAGACTTTGTTGTTTGCTAATTCCTAATTACATATGAATCATACTGGTAAAGTCTTTGAAAGCAAACAAATGTGCTCAGGTGCCATTAAATGTACTGTTTTCTTCAGGAACGTCCATTTTCTCCAAATTCTCCATCCTTGATGATCTACCTGGGTCAGAACATTGTTGGGATTACATGCCAGCGGGCGTCGTGGCAGTCAGGTGGTTATTCACATAGAACTTTACTTAGAAAATCTTTATTGTAAATAAGATAACTGGTCAATAAAAATATATATTTTTCCATTTCATTATTGATGTGATGTGATTGTGTGATGACTATGGTGAGGTGATTGCTTCGTCGGGCGGCTGGCTGGATGGCAGACAGAGAGGCGCTGTGCCGGGCAGCAGAGCTAGTTTGCCCGTCTGCTTAAAATGCCTGCAACCGGACAGCTGGCTGGCCGGCGGATGTAGAGCTGCTGCGGGATGGGAAAGCAACGAGCCCAGGCCTCCTAAATCTTATGATATTTTTCTTATTTTCATCCAGACAATAATATTTAGATCTCCTAGTTTGATTCTTGTTTTCATTTTACCCCTGTCGAACTAATGTGGGTCACAGAGACACAGTAGTAGCGGCGGAAACCGGCTTTTGCAACCGGAGTGGAGCACACCATACTGGGAGAGACTGATTACAGATGTTTTTGTAGAGCTTTTTAGAATATCTTCAAACATCCTTCGTGTCTTTCATGCATTGGTACGGAGCCCGTGACCTGGCATCAGTAATCTCATCTCCATGTCTGGTTTCATGAGATCATTCAACGACTCTCCTGCCCATGTGCCAAAGTGTCCTTAGGCAAGACTCTGAACACCCACATTGCTTCTGGTGGTTATAGGTTGGCGCCAGTGTTTGACAGCAGAGCTGACATCAGTGTGTCAATGTGTATGTGGTTGGGTGAATGGGACTGTGACTGTAAAGTGCACTGGGCCTTCAAGGAAGCTAGTCAAGTGCTACATAAGGATAGGCCCTTTCGCCAAGTTAAACTAAAAAAGATAGGACTAGAAAAGGCAGTCAGGTCCATCAGTAATTAAGCTTTTAGACAAACATTTTTAGAATTATGAAATGTTTTTACATAGCCAGCTAACAGATGCGTTTTTTCTACACTATATTATCAAAAGTATTAACTCACCAACCTTGACTCACATATGAACTGAAGCTCCATCCCATTCGTAACCCATACAGTTGAATATGATGTGGGTCCACCTTTTGCTGCTATTACAGCTTCAACTTTTCTGGGAAGGCTGTCCACAAGGTTGAGGAGTGTGTTTATAGGAATTTTTGACCATTCTTCCAAAAGCACATTGGTAAGGTCACACACTGATGTTGGTGAAGGCCTGGCTCTCAGTCTCTGCTCTAATTCATCCTAAAGGTGTTCTATGGGGTTCAGGTCAGGACTGTGCAGGCCAGTCAAGTTCATCCACACCAGACTCTGTCATCTGTGTCTTTATGGACCTTGCTTTGTGCAAAACATTTTGTTTTATTAAAAAGGCTTTTGCAAGATAGAAAGAAGAGTATAACATGTACAGGAAATGCTAATGGGCCGAGCACTTGAGAGGAAGCTTTCTGTCTTTCTTTTCTTGGTGGCTTGATAATGGTAGCAAATGACCCCGACCACGTCCAAACAGCTATTAAAGCCATGTGGAGCTGTTAGATCAAAGAAGCACGGTCCAAGAGAAAAAGAGCCAGAGGGTAAGAGTCTGGTCACCATCATGAGATTAGAAATGAGCACGGTTATAACTTTATAAGCTACAATGGGTGTGTGTGTGCCCCCCCATATAAAAGGGAAATGTGCTAAATAGAGGATTGGTTCTGTGTAAGTAAGGGCCTGGGAGATCAAAGCAGCCTCATGTATGAACCCAATATGGTGAATGGAAGGGGTAAAAAAGGGGAACAAATTGTTGTCTCTGCAAAGACTCAAAAAAGCTGCACGCTCTTAGAAGCCAAGTGTGGGTGTGCCCTGAAAAAAATGAGTGACCCATACAAAAGTAAATGGCAATCAGTATTTTTTATAGTTGTAGCTCCTACAAACAGGTTGAGGCATTTTTGAAACTGGTTCATTTACCCGTAGCCCATTGGACTGTAAGTTGATGAAGTCTCTCATTGTGCAGAATTCTGTCGTTTGTTCATAGAGAATGTTTAAACTATTTTTTCTCTGTTTTTCTTCAGTGGTGGTATACACAATTCACTAAGCCTGGATCCAGCAAAAATAGCCCCATAACATCACACTCCCTCTTCCTCCGTTGGTATCAGTAGTGAGGCCGCACTTTACCTGTTTGACAACAAAGATTTTTCACGATGTACCAAAAATGTCCGATTTTGGTTCATCGTTTTCTTTTCACCCTTCAGTAGTCCAGTGTTTCCTGGATATAGAAAACCTGTTTGTTTTGTTTGCCACTGTGCCAATTCTGGTTGGAGCTCGTTCTGCCACTCATCTCACCCTAAATCTAGGCTGGCTTTCCATGAAAAGGATGCCTTTGTCCCTCGAGCCGCCCTTCATGCAGGTGTTAACTCTCAGAAACTTGTCTTCCAATTCAGTTGTGACTTTAGGTCTGCCAGTTTGAAAAAATGAACGTTTTTACTTATTATGTTCCTAAGTGTGAATACTATGGAAATGAATGTCATTTTTGCCCTCATGTGTGTTTTGCCTCATGTTTTTTAGCCTTCTTTTTTAAAATCTTTTGTCTTTCAGATGTGAACGAGTGTGAATTTAATAAAGGAGGTTGTGAGGGACAGTGCTGCAACACCATTGGTAGCTATTATTGCAAGTGTTCTGAAGGGAGCAGACTGGGGTCAGATGGCAGGAGCTGTGATGGTAAGTAAAAGAAAAAACAATACAAAGTGCATTAATTTACTCATGTTCATTTGTGTTTACAGTCTTGCAAAAAGAAATCTAAAAAATCTTTTCACTTCTAAGACAACTAAACTGATCAGACATTTTCTCATGCTAAAAGAAATGACAGATATTTTCACCATATTTTCAACTTTCAATCCATTGGCATAAATATACTAAATGTCGCCCCCTGATGTACAGTATGTTATCCAATTCATGGTAGATGAGTGAATTCTTAAAGAAAGCTTATTGTAATAGGATTTATTGGTTTATTGTTCCATAAAAAAGCTTGATATGGATGAGTGTAATGTTTTGAACCATTTTAATGGCGGTTGTGTCGGAATCTTTGAGAAGGGATCATTAACTTTGGGTACGATTTTCATTTTTTACTGTGGCTACCTTGCCCATAAGGGACAGAGGCAGGTTGGTCCAGCGTGTTAGATCGTCCTGTATGTTTTTCAGTAATGGGGTGTAGTTTAGCTGCACCAGTTCTGATAGTTTGGGGGAAAAATTGATACCTAGATATTTGATATTTCCTGATTTAACTGGTATTTTGAGTCTTTGCTCCGCATTATTGTTCAGTGGTAATAAAACAGACTTATTCCAATTAATGGAATAGTCTGATATAGAGGAGAATTCATTAATGATTGTTGCCGTTTCATTTACAGAATGTAAATTACTTAAAAACAGTAATGTGTCATCTGTATAGAGACTAATTTTATGATGGCTGTGTTTGGTTTTAATTCCTTTAATGCTCTCATTCTGTCTTATTGCTGCAGCTAGAGGCTCAATAAATATAGCAAAAAGAGAAGGAGAGAGTGGGCAACCCTGTCTGGTTCCTCTTCCAAGAAAAAACCTGTTGGAAGTCTGTTTATTAGTTCTAACTGATGCATTGGGGTTGTGGTATAATATTTTGATCCAATTGATGAATGATTCTCCAAACCCAAACTTATGGAGGGCAGCAATAAGGAACTTCCAATTTACTCTATCAAAGGCTTTTTCAGCATCCAGTGATAGTATAGTCATTTCCTGGTTTTTGATGGTGGCAAAGTCTATTATGTTAATGAGTCTGCGGACATTGTCATCCGAGTGTCTGCCTTTGATGAATCCAGTTTGATCAAAGTCAATTATGTGAGGAGTGACTTTTTCTATTCTCTGTGCTAGTGCTTTGCAGATAATTTTTACATCTGCATTAATTAAAGAAATGGGGCGATAGCTTGAAGGACTAGTGGGGTCTTTGTCTGGTTTTAGAAGAAGGATAATGTTGGCGGAGTTCATGTTAGGTGGTAGAGATTGGCTTTCATTGATAAATTTTACCGTTTTATAAAATGTTGGTGCCAGTTGTTCCCAGAATTCCTTATAAAACTCTGCAGGAAAGCCGTCAGGCCCTGGTGCTTTACCATTAGGCATAAGTAACAGAGCTTCATGAAGCTCAGACAACGAGAGCGGAGAGTCTAAATTTGTGATTTGATCTTCGTTTAACCTGGGCAGGTTTACATTGTTGAGAAATGAGTTGATGCTTTGTTCTGATGGATTGATCTGTGGAGTGTATAAGTTTTGATAAAAGTCTTTAAACGCATTATTAATTTTTACCGGGTCATGGGTGACATTCCCTGTTTGGTCCATAATAGAAGTGATTGTTGATTTTTCTTTATTAATTTTAAGCTGATTAGCTAGAAATTTGCCAGATTTATTTGACTTTTCATATCTTTCCAGTCGAAGCCTTTGTATCTGGAATTGTGTTTGTTTATTGATGATGTCATTTAACTGCAGTTTTAAATTTTTCAGGTCGCCCAGTATGTGTTCCTGTGCAGAAGCAGCATAAGCAGTCTCCAGGGTTTTGATTTTATTTTCTAGTTCTAATAAATCTGCTTTCTCTTTGCGTTTTTTTATGCGTTGAATAGGAGATGATTTTCCCTCTCATGACTGCTTTTGCTGTTTCCCAAAGAACACTTGGTGATATTTCAGAAGTATTGTTGAATTCTAAGAAGGTTGCCCACTCTTTTTTAAAGAATTCAATAAATTCCTGGTCTTTTAACAGAGATGTATTAAACCTCCAGATTGAACCCGAGGGTCTGGGTACTTCCCTTGAGATAGTAATAGAAACTGGTGCATGGTCACTGATAATAATTGGATGAATGTTGGAACTTTTAATTTCTTTCAAAAGGGAGTTACTGACTAATAAATAATCTAAACAAGATTGTGAATGGTGAACTGGAGAAAAAAAGGTGAACCCCTTAGTGCTTGGATGACATGAGCGCCAAGCGTCGCAGAGACCCAGATCATTCATGTACTGCTTTAGAATACTTGCAGACTGCCATGTACGCTGGTTTGCTGCTGTGCTGAGTCTGTCAAGTTCAGGGTCCAAAACAAGGTTGAAGTCTCCTCCTATAATGATTGTGGAGTCAGAGTGAACTGAGAGTGAGGTGAAGAATCTGTGAAAGAAGGAAGAGTCGTCAACATTCGGGCCGTAGACACTCGCTATACAAAAGTCCTTATTCTGAATGGATATATTAATGATTACAAATCTGCCTTCTGGGTCAGTAACTGTATCCTTATGAGTAAATGTAACATTTTTATTAATCAAAACTGCAACCCCTCTTTGTTTGGAGTTGAAACCGGCAGAATACATAACTGGATACTGGGAACAGCACAGGAGATGACCAGCTGATAAAGATAAATGGGTTTCCTGCAGTAAAGCTATATCTGCTTTAAGATCATCCAGGTAATTTAACACTTTCAATCTCTTTGGCCCAGAACCAAGTCCACGCACATTCCAGCTAACGATGTTAAGACTGTTCATAGCTGTTCTAACCGGGAGAGTGCAAGGCTAAATAGTGCGTGTGCCCGTCCGTGTGCGCGTGCCCGCTGTGCGTTCCTGCTACACTGACAAGCGCTGTGCGTTGTGGGTGAACGTGTCTTGGCTGTGAGTTGCATGTTGCGTGCGTCCTGTGTGAGCCTAAGTGAGGTTTTTGCAGTTTATCAACGTGTGTGTGCGGGATCGCGTGTGCATGCTCTTATGCGCGCGCGCCCGTTCCGTGCATAAATAAATACTCACCGTGGTTGCGTTGACTTTACCTGATTCACATATGAGGACATGGGAAGGGGGGGGGGGGGGGGGGCAAGAGAAAAGAGAGAGGAAAAGAGAAAGAACAAAAAACAAAAACAACGAAACAACAACAGAAACATGAATGTGAGAGAAAGAAAAGACAGTTTTCCTGAGAGGTGTGGATTATTGACGATCCGATTATTTCCTATTCAATTAAATAAGTTTGCGGGTTTCTTCTGGGCAGCGCAGATGTCAGGATACAAGGTTAACACTTATACCACTATACTCTACTGATGCTTTATGAGTGAAAATTAGACTTTTTATTTTATTTTAATTTATTAGTTTGTTTGACAGGGACAATGCACATTAAAATGCATCTCTGCAAATGTTAACCAAAAGGACTTTTTTTTATCTGTAGTCCCTGGACATGTAGTAGAAGTGTCTCTCTAAAAACAGTGAAATGTGCAGTTATGGTGCATCTGTATTTTGTATTGGTCTTTAGCTCAGGTTTTTTAAAGATTAGTTTTTTGTTAGGCGATACATGTTAACCGCTTTTAGCATATTTATTAAGTGTTGAGGAGAAACGAAAATAACAAAAAAAAAAAACCACAACTGAAGAAAGTTGTATTTTTATGCTGCTGCACTGCAGTGAAGGCAGAAAAAAAGGGTTTGTTAGATGCAACCTACAGGCTGCCAGAATACAGCTATTATGAAAACAAAAAAAGGAAATACTGCTGAAGTCTGACATTTTGGCAATCTTTTGCACCCTGTTAAAACACAGCAGACAGATTTAAAATTATTACTGCAGTGTTAAATTTACTTTGCTGCTTCTCCATATAACATGATTTCTTCTAAATGTTCTAGTTAATAGTCTCTTGAACACTTTTTAATGGGAGTAGAGACATCAGGTAAAGGTTAACTGGCAGTTGAAAGGCACATTTGACATTTGCTTTGATTTCTGTGGTTCCACTGTCAGAGCTGAACAGCTGCTGGAGAGGGATACATCACAGCTGTTTCTCCATTTCAAGAAAACAATAAACCGTCTTCTATTATCTAATCTATACTTGATACCACGGTTGCCTCCCAGCGTGAAGGCCCTGGTTCGTATCTCAGCCGGGTCCTGTTTGTCTGGAGTCTTCCTGTGGCAGCGTGGGTTTTCTCTGAGCACTTGGGTTTCCTCCCACAATCCCAAAATTTTGCTTCATAGGTTAATTGATGACTAAGAGAGACTAAGTTGTTTCTTATATGATTAGTACCATATGTTTGTGGTTGTTTGAGTCTGTGTTGGCCTGCATGGGACTGACAAACTGCCTTTGCCTTTTAGTAGCTGGGTGGGCGGGTCTAGGAAATGGATGGATCGATGAGTTTCCTGGTACAACAACCGCTCTTGCTGGATCTTTATAAGTCCAAAGATCAGTAATGAGGGGAACTAAATTTATCTGCACCTGATCAGGTCTAATGTTTACGCTGAATGGTTCAGGTTGGGGTTAAGGGTTGAACAATGTCTTGAAACCAACAACTGTACAAACCTGTGTTTATGTTTGTGTGCACATCTGTGTGTTTTTATACATACATGTAAAAACGTGTACAAGCTTCTTATTCATACATTTTAAAATATAGTTTTAAAATGAGTTTAGAGAAGAAAGAATCACAAGAGTGATTTATGTATGTTACTCTTGTAGCTGTTCAAAGGATTTAGAACAGTGCAATTTCCTATGGTGGTTAGTGAAGTCATGACCGATCGCCCCCTGGGATGTCAGTCGGCATTATCATGACAAATATTGAACATTTTAATGAACTTTTAACAATATAAAACCTTTTACCGTAATTGTTTCCAATCTAACTTTTGTTATTCATTCCCAATCATGAGTACAGTAATTTCAACTTAAAAGTTCAACTTATTTGGACGTAGCATTCTGTTTATATCATACCTGAGGCATGATTCCTTATTTTTTCTGTATACTCTCAGATGTAAATGAGTGTGAGGAGTTCAATGGAGGATGCCAGCAAACGTGCATCAACACAGCAGGTTCTTATCACTGCGAATGCAGCAAAGGATTCCGCATGCACACAGATGGCCGGACCTGCATCGGTGAGATCTTTCCCCCAAGACAGTTAGGGTCAGATTTGACCCACAATGAAATTTAGCAGAAACATATTAGTGATACTGTTGGCCCAACATTTAAAAAGAAGAGTGGACATATTAGATCTGGAGTTCCTAGAATATTTTTTGCACATTAAAACTGTTTTGAGTAGAATTAACCTGTCAATTTAGTTGAATTTTTGATCTAATGTTGCTGAAATCAAAGGAAATTCTCTGCAAGATAATTTTACCAAACAAAACTATTCATGGATCAGTGATGACTGAGTCACTTAGCACTTCCATCTGCAACCTGTAGCTTTATGCTGAAATTTTGAGTTTTTGATGAATGTGTCTTTAAAGTCATTAGCATTTAAAGGTAGTTTTATAGTATCCTTAGCAAGAGCATTGGAGTAATTTCAAGTTAGCCCCTGTTTTGGCACATTTCATTGAATGCAGCTAGAGATACCACTGGATTAATTGCCAAATTTTCTGCCTTTGCACAAATACAATAAACGTTGGACCTTAAACTATCAGGTGAAATTTTTTTCTCTTAAAAGCCATTAAATTGTGAAACCTAAACTTAAATCTGAACACATAGTTGTTGGGTTTTTTAAACCGTTTTTCTATGGCTCTGTGTCTTCTTTAAAGCTCTGAATTCTTGCTCCATCCTGAATGGTGGATGTGAGCACAAGTGTGTTGACATGGGACCCAATCATTACAAATGCGAATGTCAGAGGAACTATAAGCTGAAGAGAGATGGGAGACACTGTGAACGTGAGTAAGCCAATGTTCTGTGGTGAGGCAATGCAAAAGAAATGTTGATCTGTCATCACTCTGATGATCCTTCTTAAAACTGCTAAACTCGACAATAAAAACTTTATATATAAAAACTTACGCATAAACTTTTTTTCCCCCTCAAAAAAAGATCTGTTTAATGCTTATTTTGTGTCAGGACCAGGTCTTGAGGACCAACAAAATATGACAGACCCAGGAGTAAGAACTTCAGAGTTTGAGGACCAGAGCAGGCAGGATGATGGCTGAAACTTGACACCAGGGGGAGCTGAGGCAGACTTGTGGGTGATGAGGAATGAGAGGAACGGAACAGAGTCCAGAGCCGGTCTAGGAATGAGGAAGTCCGTGAACACAGAGTTTTGTAGATGAGGAATGTCTTACTGCTTGGTATCTTGAGAGAGGACTTGGCAGTGAGAAACTGGAGGTCATAGGCAGGTAGGTTGATTGTTGGAAGCTTGAGTGAGGCAGGCAGGCAGGCAATCTGAGAGCGTGGAACAAAAAGCAGGCTTGCAGACAGACTGAAACCACAAAGCATGCGTAAGCTGGGAATCAGGCAGAAGACTTTACGTTCCAGCAGTGAGTGGAGCTGCATGGCAGCAATATATACTCAAGTGAACATGTGGAGTGAATCAGAGGTGACGAGCAGCAGCTGGGGGGGCAGGGCAGCTGCTGTCATGACAGTACCTCCTCTTCAACGACCGGCCCCAGACGGTCGTGCGGGTTGATCAGGATGGTCTCTATGGAACTCCGCGACCATGGTGGGGTCGAGAACAAACCGAGCAGGGACCCAGGAACGTTCCTCCGGGCCATAGCCCTCCCAATCCACCAGGTACTGCAAACCCCTTCCACGACGACGAGAACGGAGCAGCCGTCTCACGGTGTAGGCAGGACCCCCGTCGACGTACCGAGCTGGAGGCGGGGCATTGGCAGAGGGAACAAGGGGACTGGTCCTAACCGGCTTCACCTTGGAGACATGGAAAGTGGGATGTATGCGGAGGGGTCTGGGCAGGCGTAGACGAACAGCAACTGGGTTGACCACCTTGGAGATAGGGAAGGGTCCAACAAACCGCGGCGCCAGCTTCCTGTTCTCCAGACGGAGGGGAAGATTAGCAGTAGAAAGCCATACTTTTTGGCCCACCTGATAGGAAGGAGCTGCAACTCTTCGTCTATTGGCAGCAGTACGGTAGGTCTCCACAGTCCTCAGGAGAGTCTGCCGGGCCCTGCGCCAGGCCTGCTGACATCTCCGGACAGAAGCGTAGGCTGAGGGAACAGAGACCTCACCCTCCTGGGAGGCAAACAGAGGGGGCTGGTACCCATATACCACCTTGAAGGGAGACAACCCTGTGGCAGATGAAGGAAGAGTGTTATGGGCGTATTCCGCCCAGATGAGGTTACGGGACCATGAAGCCGGCTCTCGGGTGCAGAGGAAGCGGAGGCTAGTCTCCAACTGCTGGTTAAGCCGTTCAGATTGGCCGTTAGACTGTGGATGGAAGCCAGAAGATAAACTCACAGACACTCCCAGTAGGCGACAGAACTCTGCCCAGAACTTGGCTGTAAATTGGGGACCTCTGTCCGAGACGATATCCCTGGGAATGCCGTGGATGCGAAATACATGGTTGAGAAGGGCCTCAGCAGTCTCCTTAGCTGTAGGGAGTTTAGGAAGAGCAATGAAGTGCACCATCTTTGAAAACCGATCCACCACGGTTAGGATAACAGTCTTCCCGTCAGATGGTGGAAGCCCTGTGACGAAATCCAAAGAGATGTGGGACCAGGGTCTTCCAGGGACTGACAGCGGTTGTAGCAACCCAGCGGGAGGGGATGTAGAAGCTTTGACTTGAGCACACTCTGTACAAGCAGAGACATATTCAGTGATGTCTTTTCTCATGCTTGGCCACCAAAACCTCTGTCGGATAATAGCAAAAGTTCTCCTCTGACCAGGATGGCAAAACATGCGGGATGAATGGAACCATTGTATTACCTTTGCTCTGAGGTTATCTCGAACATAAATACATTCTGTGGGACAGGCTGACGGAGACTGGGAGCCCTGATTAGCAGATCGTACCTCCTCCTCAATATCAGTATTTATTATTGCTAGTCGAGCAGAAACTGGCAAGATGAATTCCGGAGTCTCCTCCTGTGATGGGCAGGCATCCCTTCGGGATAGTGCATCAGCCTTCGTGTTCAGAGAGCCTGGTCTATAGGAAAGAGAGAAATCAAACCGGTTAAAAAACAAAGCCCAGCGGGCTTGGCGGGAGTTAACTCTCTTGGCTGTTCTCAAGTACTCCAGATTCTTGTGATCTGTGAACACGACGAAAGGAGTTTCAGACCCTTCTAGCCAATGACGCCATTCCTCCAGGGCGTCCTTGATGGCCAGCAACTCTCTATCCCCGACGTCATAGTTCCTCTCAGCACTAGACAAGCGGCGGGAAAAGAAAGCGCACGGGTGGACCTTATTGTCCTGGCTCCGCTGAGAGAGGATGGCGCCAATCCCTGTGTCTGAAGCGTCTACTTCTACAATAAACTGCCTACCTGGGTCAGGTGTAATCAGAACAGGAGCTGAAGTAAAACGGTACTTTAATTCCTGAAAGGCAGACTCCGCTTCGTGGTTCCAGGAAAATGTCCTTTTGCATGAAGTCAAAGCATATAAGGGTGAAGCAATCTTACTGTAGTTCTTAATGAAGCGCCGGTAGAAGTTAGCAAATCCAAGAAACCGTTGAAGTTGTTTACGGTTCTCGGGTTTCGGCCACTCCAATACTGCCTGCACCTTTTTAGGATCCATCTTGACCCTCCCCTCTGAGATGACCAGCCCCAGGAACGAGGTAGTAGTGACATGAAACTCACACTTCTCTGCTTTGACATAAAGTTGGTTTTGTAGTAGTCTGAGAAGGACCTTGCGTACATGTTGGACATGCTCAGTCTTAGAACGTGAGAAGATCAGTATGTCATCCAGATAAACGAATACGAAGTGGTTAATCATGTCTCCCAATACATCATTAACAAGGTTTTGAAAAACAGCCGGGGCATTAGTTAAGCCAAATGGCATGACCTGATATTCAAAGTGGCCTGAAGGCGTGTTGAAAGCTGTTTTCCACTCATCCCCTGCCTTGATCCGGACCAGATGGTAGGCGTTGCGTAGATCCAACTTGGTGAAAATACTGGCACCCTGGAGAAGTTCAAAGGCAGATGACATTAGGGGCAGAGGATAGCGGTTACGGATAGTGATCTCATTGAGCCCTCTGTAATCAATACATGGTCTCAGGCCCCCGTCTTTCTTCTTGACAAAGAAAAAACCAGCCCCAGCAGGAGAGGAAGACGGCCTTATGAGTCCAGCAGCCAGCGACTCCTTGATGTAAGTGTCCATGGCTAGCCTTTCAGGAGCCGAGAGTGAGTATACATGGCCTCGGGGAGGTGATGTGCCTGGTAAAAGTTCAATGGAGCAGTCATATGGACGATGAGGGGGTAGAGCAGAGGCTTTTAACTTGTTGAATACTTCTTTAAGGTCATGATAAACAGCAGGTACTTTGGTGAGATCTGGGTATTTGTCACCTGTGGTCCTGTTACGATCTGAGGACGGTGGTGTTTCCATAGCGCCTAGACAGTTATTGTAGCAGCCAGTATCCCAAGTCAGGATCCGACCTGACCGCCAATCAACCTGCGGATTGTGTTGTTGCAACCAGGACAGACCTAAAATTACATTAATGTCAGTATTTTTGAGAACATGAAATCTGATAAATTCAAAATGATTGTCCATTTGCATCTTCAATGGTTCAGTAACCAGATGACTGTTGGTTATGACGTGGCCATCAATGGCTTTGACACTCAAATGCTTCTGCTGAGGGAAAACGTTGACACCCCACTTGTTAACAATTTCCTCTGACATGAAATTACTGTCTGCCCCAGAGTCAATTAGTACAGTTTCTGAGTGTACCTGATTCCGGACATGAAACATGGCTTTAGTCCTTGGGTTAGGTTGGAAGGAGGATGATAGAGAAAGGCTCACACACACGTCTCCTTCTTCCGTGTGGAGCCAGACCTTTTACTGGACAGTTCTCAATACGGTGATCGGGAGCAGCACAGTAGAAACAAAGATTCTGCTGGAATCGACGGTCCCTCTCCTCCTTGGAGAGCTGTGTGCGACCCAACTGCATAGGCTCCTCCGTGTTGGATCCTGAAGTCAAAGAAGGCCTAGGACTGAAACATGACCGGGGTTCATGATAAATTCTAGGGTTAAGTGCATTGTGTCTCTCCCTTCCTCTCTCCTGAATGCGTCTGTCAATGCGGGCTGCCAGTGACATCAAATCATTGATCCGTCTTGGGAGTTCCCGTGCTGCCAATTCATCCTTGACGCACTCCGCCAGTCCCTCATAAAACATGTCATAGAGGGCCTCCTCATTCCATGCACTATTACACGCTATGGTTCGAAAGCGTATAATGTAATCGTCAACAGTCTCTTTACCTTGACGTATCTTTGTAAGTTGGCGTGCTGCCTCCCGATGGGGTTTCACAGGGTCGAAAATTGCCTTGAGTTCCTCTGAAAACTGTCTGTAAGAAGAACAGATGACAGAATCCCGAGCCCACTCAGCGGTAGCCCATTGAGCTGCTCGACCAGTTAACAGTGAAATAACATAGGCAACCTTTGATCTTTCAGAAGAGAAGGCAGATTCCTGGGGCGGGCGGGCGGGCGGGCGGGCGGGCGGGCGGGCGGGCGGGCGGGCGGGCGGGCGGGCGGGCGGGCGGGCGGGCGGGCGGGCAGGCAGGCAGGCAGGCAGGCAGGCAGGCAGGCAGGCAGGCAGGCAGGCAGGCAGGCAGGCAGGCAGGCAGGCAGGCAGGCAGGCAGGCAGGCAGGCAGGCAGGCAGGCAGGCAGGCAGGCAGGCAGGCAGGCAGGCAGGCAGGCAGGCAGGCAGGCAGGCAGGCAGGCAGGCAGGCAGGCAGGCAGGCAGGCAGGCAGGCAGGCAGGCAGGCAGGCAGGCAGGCAGGCAGGCAGGCAGGCAGGCAGGCAGGCAGGCAGGCAGGCAGGCAGGCAGGCAGGCAGGCAGGCAGGCAGGCAGGCAATCTGAGAGCGTGGAACAAAAAGCAGGCTTGCAGACAGACTGAAACCACAAAGCATGCGTAAGCTGGGAATCAGGCAGAAGACTTGACGTTCCAGCAGTGAGTGGAGCTGCATGGCAGCAATATATACTCAAGTGAACAGGTGAGGAGTGAATCAGAGGTGACGAGCAGCAGCTGGGGGGGCAGGGCAGCTGCTGTCATGACATTTTGTGCGGTACTGACTTAAAGATGATCTACTTTGGTACAATTTTTAACACAAAGTAGCATTTGTATCTTTAGGAGAATGTTATTCAATGACATTTCTTATAAATGCATCTTTTGTTTTGTGGTTCATGTGTTAGTGAGGAACCCCTGTCAGGACAACAATGGAGGCTGTGCCCAGCTCTGTCATTTCAATGTTGGCCATGCAAGCTGCAGCTGCCAGTCTGGTTTCAGATTGGCCAGAGATGGCAGAAACTGTGCAGGTAAGCACTAAGCATTCTCTGAGATTTGAGATCTCAGATTTATTTTAATTATTATTTAATTTGGGTAAATCTGTTCTGGAGTCTTTTTGTCTTTGCTTTGCTTGACCTGTAGCGGCTGCCTGATGGTAATAGATCGAACATGGGATGACCAAGGTGTGAAATGTATTTGATAATCAGCAGCAGGGAGTCATTACATTTCAGTGTTTGGTATTCTTCAATCGAACCATCACTATCTTCCACTCTCATGGCAGACACTCTTTCACAAGATCTTTTTCTTATTTTTTCTGTTCTGAGACTCTAGTTTGGCAGCTCTCCACAGGCTCTACATCTCCTGCAATCCTCTAGTTGCATCTCCAAAAAACTCATGTTGCAAGACTTGGCCTATGTTCACATCTTTACTACATTATCCTTTAGTCCTTGATCTAAAACAGACCCATATTTGTAATAGTTTTGCTCCATTACAGATGCATTTTACAGATAATAATGGATTTGTGTTGTTGCATCTTTTTCCTATTCATAAATTGTATTTTTGCCTTTCAATAAAAAAAAGAAAACTCTGCTCTCGAGAGTCATCAGCTACTTTGCCAGACGAGTACATTTTCTTTAAAAAAAACTTTGGAAATGAGAGAACTTCCATAACTTTGAAAAATGTTATATGTTTTGGTCTGTGGAGACACTTTTTGTTTTGCAATGTTACAAAGCAGATAAATCTTTTACAACATACCAGGTTTCACTTCGTTTTGTGGACTTTTGGCTCAATTGCTGCTCTTCTCCCATAGACATCGATGAGTGCAGCTCTGGTTCAGCCAGATGTTCTCATGGTTGCGTCAACACGGTGGGATCCTTCAGATGTGTATGTCATCCCGGATTTGAGCTTGGTGCTGGTGGCAAGCAGTGCTACCGTGAGTAAGGATTGTCATCTGATTCTTGATCCTTTCCTCATATAGTTAAACTACAGCTGAGTCATAAGAAATGTGTTCTTTGGAGGAATCTATCAGCATGTAGACGATCATATATATTTTTTAATCTTGCTATTATTGACGAATGAATATTTTTTTTAGGTAAATCTATGGAGAAGCAGTGCAAAATAGAGCGGTATATTTTATGACTAATTTGAATTAAAAAACAATTAGTTTTGATTATTAACAACATTTTTCAATTAACTAGTGATGTAAACTGAACAAAGATGGAACCTTCAATAATAAATGTATGAATTATTGCATTAAAAACTGCCAAAAAATATATATTTTTTAAATTTTATATTAAATTCATCAGTACTGTTATTAAGATCAATTTATTTCATTTTTACTCCGCCCTAGATATAAAATGACATTTTATTTGATGATAAGCTGTGCACGCGTATAATTCTGTATTGTAGCATTTACTGTCTTCTCAGGAAGATTTAGATACTGAATTCTAAACTGAGATGGTAGCTTTTAAAATGCCAGCTTCAGACTTTGAATTCTATACCATTTTATACTTTAAGTGAGGATCTGAGGGTCTCATCCAATGTCGAGGTTTTTAAAAAGAAATTAAAGATGCATCTATTAATTCAGCTTTTAATTAGATCTCCTATGTGGGATCTAGAATTTTTATTCTTATATTTTATAACATATTTATTTGTTTAATATTTTTTTTGTCAAGTTGTCTTAACGTCTTAACTTATTCTTATTTATATTTCAGGTGTTTTTGACTTTTTATGCATTAACTTATTTTATTTTTTTTATATTTTAGCTGTTTTTATGTTTTTACTTTTCTATTTATCACTTTTATATTTTAGACTGTTTACAAGTGTTTTCT
Organism: Oryzias latipes; assembly: GCF_053564925.1. Lineage (NCBI taxonomy): Eukaryota > Metazoa > Chordata > Actinopteri > Beloniformes > Adrianichthyidae > Oryzias > Oryzias latipes. The sequence goes on along the minus strand of NC_136249.1, from coordinate 13,263,911 downwards.
CACCCTTGGCTGGGGTGTTTGTGTCTATGCTGACACCCCAGCCAACAAGAGGACAGAGCAGACGGAGCCTTCTGGGTTCTCGCTTCTTTATTTATTTATTTTTTGCCATTTCTCTTTTACTTGTGCTTGTTTTTGTGTATTTTATTATGAGAGGCTTATTTAATTATTTGTTTGCATGAGTGGGGATTGGTGGTTTTGCATTCTTGTTTGTTTTTATGTACAGCACCTTGAGCTGTTTTCTTTACATGAAAACTGCCATAGAAATAAAATTACTTTGAATTTAAACTTAAAGGACTCTATTTAAGTGTACTTCAAGTATAGATAAAAGTGAGTTTACTTGAAGTATTGTATCTATATATTGAATTATATTTAATTACAATGTTCCAATTTAGTCTGAACAAGTATCCAGTTAATATACTTTCATAGAATACCTGCTATACTTATACTCAAGTATACTTGAGGCAGCAACTATAGGGCAACAGTGGCTCAGGCGGTTTGATCCCCGCTTCCCCCAGTCAACTGTTGTTGTGTCCCTGGGCAAGACACTTCACCCTCCTTGCCTCCAGTGTTGCTCCACTGGTGTGTGAATGTGCATGAATGTCCCGGTGATGGTCAGAGGGGCCGTAAGCGTAAACTGGCAGCCACGCCTCTATCAGCCTGCCCCAGGGCAGCTTTGGCTTCATCAGTAGCTTACCATCATCAAGTATGAGAAGCGCAGATAAATTCAATCCATTATTATTATTATTATTACTTAATAAAATAAACTTTAAGTGTACTTTCACCGGCAGGCATTGAGATGGAGATTGTGAATAGCTGTGAGAAGAACAATGGAGGGTGCTCCCATCATTGTGAGCATACCACCGGTGGTCCCCTCTGCTCCTGCAACCATGGCTACCAGCTGAGCCACGACAGGAAGACCTGCATAGGTAAGCTTACATTTAAAAACTGCCATTTCTTTTAGGATTGCTCAGGTTTTTGTCTCAGTTCAACCCCTAAAATTGTGATTCTGTGTTTAGATAGCGATGAGTGTGCCAGTGAGGAGTCCTGCTGCACCCACGTCTGTAGAAACTACCCCGGTGGCTACGACTGCAGCTGCAGAGCTGGCCTCACACTGAACCCAGACGGCTGCGGATGTGATGGTAAAAACCCTACATTTTTGATAGGTTTTAACCAGCTTTTTATGCTTCTTTTTCCTTTGTGACAAAGTTGTGCACTAAAAAAAAAGTTCATTGGCTATGTTAGAGGTCATGGCCAATAAATAGAAGAACATTTGAAGCAGAACTTATAGTAGGAAGAGAGAAGTTGCAGCAATCGCAATATTCAGATCTGCAGAAGATGTGAAATCAAGTGCAGATTCAGAGATGAAGCAAAAGTCTAAATAAAGTTTCTCAAGTGTAGTTTGGCAAACTCCAGTGAAATTTATTTTCCACAAAATGTATGCAACATGCCTTTAATAAACATGTCTTTAATAAAGCTTGACTGCTGCTGTGTGTCCATTTAGACGTTGATGAGTGTCTGGCAGAAACATCTGGCTGCGAGCATTACTGCGTCAACACCTTAGGATCATACAAGTGTTTTTGTCCAAAAGGCTTCCGCTTGAACCATGACAAGCATTCCTGCATCTGTGAGTGACTTTAGTGTTGGTGCATGACAAATAGTAGTGCACCAAATTTATTTGAAACCTTGCAGAACAAAACATTTTCAAAAAAATAAACCGCACTTTTCTTCGTGTTTAGCGCTGAATGGAGAAGAAGAACTGGAAGAAGAAGAGGAGGAAGACAAGGATGAGAAGCAGCTAGAACTTAGTCGGTTTCAAGATTTGCTGCTTCATGGGAATCCTCAGCTCATGCACTACACGTCAGCCCTGCGCTCCCATCCCAGTGTCTATGATGCTGGTGTTCGTGACAGTAAAGAAGATGTAGAGATGCAGAGAGGACCCAGAGGAGAGCTGATGCTGGATAGTCACATAGGTATTGTGAAATACTGCGTAATTTATTCTTTTGAAAAATTGTGACCTAAAACTACCCTGTTAACCAAATTGTTTCAAAGTGTGTCTAGGGGGCTTCTTTGGGGATGACTGCACTTTAAGCTGTAAAGATTGTGTGAATGGAGAGTGCACAGAAAGCAAAGATCGATGTCATTGCTCACCTGGCTGGACTGGGATTATCTGCAATAAAAGTAAGTATCACTAAAATCTGTACATTTTAAGTTCTTATTTTAGAAAAAATAATTCTAAAACACACAAAATATTTGGATGTTTACCCTTTAGCAGCGCTTGTGTGATTTATTACATATGGACCCAAAACTTTTGCTATCTCCTGAACACAGAAAGAATTGGGGAATCAAACCTTGTGCTACTGAAGAGCGGGCGACGCTCACAGCCAAGGGTGCTCCAGGATTTATTTCTCTACAGTAGCTTAGTGGTTGCTAAGTGACTGTAAGAAGTTGCTAATTTGTTTTTACGTAAAATTACATTTCGAAGAAGGAAGGTAACAGATTTAAATACCAGATTTAGATTTATTATCTTGTCAATAGATTGCACTTTTAAAATGTGTTAACTGTCAGAGTCCGAAGAAAGAGAAGGAGGTGTTAAAGTGTGGTAGGAAAACAATCAGTCATTTATTTAAGAAGAGCTGTTGAGAGCATCAAGCGCCTCTCCTTTGCCATGCGAAAAAATTTGCTGCTTGAGTATAAAAAACGTAATTTTTTATGTCCAAAATGCCTTTCTTTACACCACTTTTCATGGCGATTTATGATACTTTTGGCTTGCCAGGGTTCAACGCCTGTCCAAAAAAGTGTTCATAAGCTTGACCCCCCTGCCCCGTGTGGGAGGAGCTACTACTAAATGTTTTCAGCCTGATTGCTAGATGGAGCGGTGTCTGTGTGTATCTCATGACAATGCATGGAAGACACGGAGGATGTTTAGAGCAGTAAGGTGCTGCGAAGGTCGTGGCTGGTGAGGCTCTGACTCTCTCAGAGCCAGATTTAAAAAAACAAAATGAGAGGCCTATACTCCCTATTAATTGTAGAATTGAAGAACGTTTTATGTACCACCTATAATATTTCAAATTATCCACGAACAAAATACTCAAATGTAGTTTTGACTGAACTTACATGTCTTTATCTACAGAAAATTAAGAAACTAAGAGGAAAGAGTGCTTGAAAATAGTTTTAAAAATAACATCAGTATGGAGTACCCCCTAAAATACCAGTTTCCCTTTTCCCCCTCCTAATGTCCAAATGGAATTTTAAATAAAAGTTCAAATCCAACTTAAAATATTGTTTTATTGAAGGCCATAACTTTGTAAACATTTGTTTTAATACTAAAACTTTCAAATAATTATCCATGGAACATGTGTCCCACATCATGAACTTAACCATATGACCATAACATTTCCTCTTAGCGAGACATTGATCCTATTATTGATGAATATGTAGAAGAGAATCAGAAAAGTGAAGGTTTACTTTTCATGAATTTTTAAGCCCAAAAATATACACCAGGTTGAATGCGTCAGACTACAACAGACAGTGCCTACACACACACCCACACACACACGTTGATCAAATCTTTACCTGTACCAAAATTAAGTGCATTTGTCTCTCCTTCTGTACAAAAATCTCAGTGACATTAATGTAAAAAAGTTTTCCTTATCTAATTTTAGTTATGGAAGTCTAAATAATAATTTTTCAGCATTGGTCAACCATTAATTATAACTTCATGTTTTGAATAGGAGTCCACCTTTGAATAATTTTTTTATGTGATTTCATCAGCCATTTTTCAGTCATTTAAAGCAAAACATAAAATACTGTATTACGCCCTTTCATTTTTTGGCAGATATGTAATTCCATAATACTGGCTCTTATTAAATAAACTTTATTAGTGACAAAGTAGGAACAAACGCGAGCTAACGAGCGCCCTCTCTGTTGAGACTGTGCAACTGCGTACATCTAAGACTGTCTTTTCAGTGCGGTTTTATGTCACTTATTATATACAATACATATGAAATACAAGGCCGTTTTACAGCGTTTTCCAGAGCGGCAGCGGTGATCAAATGTGGATCTGGAGGAAAGGAGTCTGAAAAAACAACCCTTCTAACTAAAGTTAGGACCCTCTGACACTAAGGTGCTTTGTGGGGATCTCTGATTTGATTTGTCTTGCCTTTTGTGATTAAATTTAGTTTGATGAATGTTTGGCTAAAAGAGATTTTTCAATGCATTTAAAATATTAAAACAAATATTTCTGTGAAGTCAATTGATGCATTGTTATAAAGGTAGCTTGGAAGCTTTCTTACCACACACTCAAAACTTACATTAGTTTTCTGATCTTATAGACTGCAAAAGCAAAGGCTTTTCTGTTTTTTTGTGGCATCAAGATACCAGACGAACTAGCATCTCATTATCTTTAATTCCTCAACTTCTTGTCTTTCCAGCATGTCCAAAGGGAACCTATGGGCAGGCCTGTATCAGTTTATGCCTCTGTCAGAATGGAGGCTCATGTGACCCTGTGACCGGGAGGTGTTTGTGCCCCCCTGGGGTTGAAGGACGGTTCTGTGAGGAGGGTTTGTATACGCACCATGAACACCGACACATACATTTAGCTACCACATGAAATTGCTCCTAAAATGATTACAAATGAATAAAAAAGAGAAGTTTAAAGGAGGTTTAGGGCAAAACTAAAAATCTGAAATAATGTTATAAATAGATTATTATAACTATAAAATTATAAAATATAAGATATTATATGAAGCCCGGTTGCTTTGAGAGGGTTGCGTCAGGAAGGGCATCCGGCGTAAAACATTGCCAAGTTTACCATACGACTCGTTCGCTGTGGCGACCCCTGATGGGAAAAAGCCAAAAGGGAAACTACATATGTGTTAAAAAGCATTTAGGAACTTTATATGAGTTAATTCATTCATTCATCTTCTGCCGTTTTATCCGGGGTCACGGGGCTGCTGGAGCCTATCCCACCCACTTGTGGGCGAAGGCAGGGGGCACCCTGGACAGTTCGCCAGTCTGTCGCAGGGCTTTATATGAGTTCATTGTTGCTATATGTAAATGCTGTAATTTTGAAATTTCAGAATAAAAAAAATGCACATTGTGATACTATTTACGGCTGAACTAAAAACAGAATCTTAGTTTTTAAATAGCATATTCAAATACCTAAATACAAACATAATAAATATTGATACATTTTTTCTATATAAAAAATGAATTTTCCCAATAAGTTGATATAGCTTCTCAAAGTATGAACAAAGCTGTTGAAGTTGTTTATTTTTTTACACTGACAAAACCACAAACAACCTCACATTGATGAAAAGGATGCTCTATTGTTCTGGGGTTTATTTACCCCAGATCAGATGTACTAAATGATCACACAAAAGCAATTTGTTTTTAGCCAAAAAACTTTTAAGAGGTAGTGTTCTTCAATGCTGTGTGGAAACTTGTGGCTACAACTTTAAAATACCTTTAGTTTAACTCAGGAGTAAATACCAGCCCACATACAACAGTGTTCCCCCCGTCTTCGCAGGGGTTAGGGACCAGAGACATCCGTGACTACCGAGAACCTCCCCCCACACCGCGGCAGAAGAATGTCCGTCACCGATCCTTACTCTTCAAAGACACTTCTGAAACATTTCTTATTCTTTGTAAAATGTTTATTAAAGAACATTGAAATATTGCTTAACTTAAAGAGGTTTACTTTTCAGAGCAATAGACTGTACTGTAGCGTACTTTATAACACACACTATAGGCCGATTCATCCGTCATTCGTTCATCTAGATTATAATTATTCTCCGCATTTATTTTTCTCAGAGTTTCAGGATATTTTCCGGCTCCTGAGTCAGCTGATGCCATTTCTCCTTTTAAGGGCACACACTGAGGTTGGTAGCGATTCAGGAACCGCTGGAAATAGCTGTGAAATTCTATATTCTTTAGCAGCCAGTAAGGAAACTGACGGGCCGGCGTCCTGTTCATCTCTGCTCTCCTCCTCAGAAATGCCTGCAGCACCTGCTTTGGATGCAAAAGTCTCATACAAGCGTCTTGAGCTGTTTGAGTTTTTGTGATGAACCGGAGGAGTCACGTGACTGAAAATATAAATCGGCAAATACATGAAATATTGCATATTGAAACCCGAATAAGCGGGGGTGGGGCACTGTATATGTTATCTATAGATTGCATTTAGGGAATTTAGTGACTAATGAAACAAAACATAACAAAAAGACAAAAAAAGGACATAACACAGGACAAACTGATTTAGATATCTACAACAACTTTAATTGGAAACTATTACTCAAGATGTGCCAATATATGACCAAAAATAATTAAATTGTTTTCTTTGTTGTGTTTGTGATTCTAGATTGATGAAACTTTTTCATCTTTGCACACTTTCCAGCATCATAGTCACTTCTGACAGTGTCATAAGGTGGACTACACGAGGTCCTCTGACATTGTTCTCGCACACAGGTTGTCCAAGGGGCTATTTTGGGCAGCACTGCAAAGCAAAGTGCAAATGCCCCAACAATGGACCTTGCCACCGGTTACATGGAGCTTGCCTCTGCTCCCCTGGGTTTTACGGTCGTTTTTGCCATCTTGGTAAGTAAGTGGAAAGTTAAGCAATGTAGCAGATGCTGCACATTATTGATCACATTAAATGCTTTTAATTTATAGCGATTACCATTGTTACAGGGTTAATACTGTTAAATAAAATATCAAGCTGGATAAGTTAATGTTAATATTATTTTGTACAAATTTTAAGTAATTTTCAGCTGAAAGTTTGGGTTTATGTCTGTCCATTTGTAATGGATAGATAGATGGACCAAAGGATGGCTGGGTGCATAAATTAATGGATGAATGAATTGACAGATGAATAGATGAATGAATGGATGATGGATCGTGGATGGATACTTAAATGGAGGGATGGATGGTAAATCTGAACATGGTAAATCCTGTCAGGGACAATAAAATCAATCTGAATCTGGCTAGATGAATGAATGGATGGATAACTGGATGGATAACTGGATGGATGGATAAATGGATATATAAATGGGGAGATAAATGGATGAATGAATGCATAAATGGAGGGAAGAGTAGGTGGATGGATGGATACATAAAAGGAGGAATGACGAGATGGATAGATGGATGAATGGATAAAGAAATGGAGGGAAGGGTAGTTGGCCTCTCCTTCAGTTTAAAGATCTACTCTGGTGCTTCACTCTCTGAACTTGGTCGTTTTGATGGTGGCACCAAATGGGAAGGAAGCTCTCTGGGAAGCCAGTATCCCTCCAGTTTTCCCTCAATGAGGTGTACCGCTAAAGCAAACTCCTCGTTGTCCAGCATGCCATCCCCATCTACATCAGACAACCTCCAGATGTGAGCAAGAACAGAGTTGGGGAGGAGGGTGGTAGTCATCCACTCTTTGACTTTGGTTCCACTAAGTTTCCCTTCGCGTGGACTTAGACTGTAGAATATCTCATCATATTTCGGCTTCCATTTCTCCACAACCCACTCATCAGAGTACATCTCGCTGCTGTCATCATCTCTTGGAAGTTCCTGAAATGGGTCTTTTTTGAAGTACTCACGTCTAAATGTCCCCAAAAACTCTCCATCCAACATGCCAGGCAGGGATTTTTTCCTTTCTTCTTGTTGTTGGAGCAAAGGAATCAAGCTGGCTATGTCAGTGGTGAGCAGTTGGTCCAAGGAAGACATTAGACTTGGTTTCAGTGTCTTGAACTTTGAGAAGTCCTGACCCAATAGTTTTTCCTGTAAAGGAGGATTACATTCAAGTAAGTCTTGTGCAATGCATTAAAGTAAATATAACATTCAGGCGTAAGATTTATGTTGAATTTCAAAAGCTTGTGTGACCTGCATCTTGGTGCAGTCAGGGAAGTCACCAGCTGGAACTTGATGCTGTTGCTGGATCTTGGTGAAGATTGCAGGGAGCTCGTAGATAAGATTGTCCCTCTTGTTTTCTTTACTAAAAAATGTTGGCATTTCTTGCTTCAGATAACTGATAATATGTGCGTGAGCCTAGAAAAAGAGCAGATCAGGCATTAGATCAACAGGCCATCAAATATGATGGAGCTAAAAGATGAGCCCTGGCCGTATTACCCTCACTAAGCGTGCCCTCTTAACCAGATCGTTCAGCTTACGCACTTTAGCATTGTGCGGCAGATTCCTTATGTCCTTCAGTAAGTCCTCCTCCTCCAGCTCTATGAGCTGAAAGTGGTCACATTTCTGTCTGGGCTGCGACCATAAAGATCCAATATAAACCCGCAAAATCTCAGGGGTTTGAAACACTTTCCCCAATGACCACATGAGGGCGCCATACACCCTCATAAGCTGTTGAGAGTCCACACTGTCTGCTTTGTTGAGAACCACACGCAGCTTGTCCTCGTAGCCGCAAAGAGCCCCGAAAGCGTGGGTGAGTTCATCCGAGAACTCTAGTTTATGTGCATCAAACAGCAGGATGATCCGATCCACACGCTCTGCAAACCAGCGCAGGACTGCTTGGAAGTCGTAGCCTGTGGGGCAGGAAGAAAAACAGGCTTTTCATCACCAGTGCATTAAAGACATCCCTGTAGTGCTTTCTAGTTTCAGGCCAACGTAGTTACACCCATCAAGAAAAAAAATGGTGCTGCTCGGTCGTTCACTGCTGATCTTCTCTATGCTGATCTGCAGTCAGTTTTCAACATGAATACACCAGACAAAAGATATGGAATAATTCTGAGACTGATAATCTGAAAGGCATTGTCCCAATATTATTAAGAGCCATTCTTTGAAGTAGGATCTTGCTGCAGCTTTTAGATTTTAAAGACCCACTTTTGTGAAAATTGTGGCAATTTTTCTGATGATGGATGATATGTATAAATAAAACTAAGTTTAAAATTGCATGTCAACGTATTTTTATTAAAATTGTTGTGAATCAGGAGCAGACAAAAAATACTATTTGAAAAAAGAGCACATTTGCAACAGAAAATATGCTTGGCAGGCCACGTGTAGACGACTAGAACCATGTACGTCTTTGTTTTCCTCATCTGAGCTGGAATCTGGCTCAAAACTGTACGGCTGGATGGAAACTCCAATATTGCTCACTATTTTTGTTGCACTGGTAATGAATGAATGAAAAATGAAAGGATGAATGAATGAATGGTAATTTTAGGTTGCAGGTGTGAAGGGCTTTAAGCTATCGGGTAAGAGCGTAAATAGAGATCTCTCAGCAAGGGTTTTTTCATTCAGCACCAACATTCCCGCCCATAATTCAGAGGTAAATTCTGCCATTCTGCAGAAACTATGTCCCTTAAAACGACACGTTTTGTGATTTTTGGTTAAAAACAGCATAATCATAATAAAAAAGGCCACTGGGAACACTTTGAAAATACATCAAAAGATGATCGGTGTGGGTCTATAGTGTGTGTTACAAGGTCGTATTTTTGTAAGAAAAAATACTTTTTTTAAATTAAAAGCTCAATAACCAAAACATTTTTTACTCAGTCTTTAGTTGATGAGGGAAATCCTGCTGGTAGTTCCAGCACTTTTCAGCATCTGTTGTGATAAGTAACCATGACAACACGACTATTGTTTACATTTCAGATTAGATTATTTCCAAAGTCCAAGTAATTCCTAAAATAAAGCAATAAATCAAGAAAAGATAAAGATGTACCCGGATGTTTAAACAATTCCTTTTCTCTGTCATCACTGCAAATGTGAAATGCTTTGGAAAAAGAAACCAAATAGATTAGCCTGGAGAGTTAATGAATTGGCTGATGGAACTCCTGGAATGCATGGCTTCATTTGGACTTGCTTGCAAGGACATGCAAACTTTAGACAAACATACAAATCTTTGTATTCTTAAATGAGTATTTCTACAATAATAGATTTTGGATTTTCTCCTAAAATTCTGTGGAGTCACCCCCTCCCACCTCGGCTCAGTTTTCGTTTTGCAGCTGTCAGGATGCCTGGAGTGTCGATTATGCTGATGTTTTCAAGGACTTTATTTGGCATCTGGACACACTTAAACCTGTGAAAAAAATACAAGTTTATCTATAGTACAAACACTGAGTTTGATCTGTTTTTCCTTAAATCGAAGATCAGAAGAAAGATTTTATGAATATTTTATGCATCTCTTTCCTTCTTTTTACCTGTTGAGAAATGAATTTCCAAATGGGTCCAGGTGGCGAAAGGGCTTTTTGGGGTCCATTGTGAGGGCATTCCCGGGGATGATTTTCTCCCCTGGTCCATACATGAGGGCAGTGAAGCAGTCAGTGGTTGGCTCTGGTCCCACTCTGCTACCAGGAAAGTCCTGCTCTATGAGATACCTGTGGACAAACAGGTTGGAGTGCTTGTCATTCTCCTTTCTGACCGACGTCCCACATGATCCCACATGTAACACAGTCTCTCTGTGAGACTTACCTGATGAAAGTTGTCTTTCCCGTCGAGTACTGACCCATCACCAACACCATTGGCTTGTTGTCAAAATCTGCATCCTCATAGCTCGGCGAGTGATAGTGATGGAAAGCGTAGTATTTCTCGATGGGTAGTAACCTTTTGTAGTAAAGGTTCTTCAGCTCCTCCGTCACCATGTTCACATCCTGGAGTATTTTAGGAGTTCTCCTAAACCTTCTTAAAGACATGATGGGAAAGCCTTGGTCTTGAATTGTTCTATGTGTAAACTGCTCAGGTTCAAACTTGCACAACTGAAATCATCCGATTCTCGCAGCTGTCTGCTCCATCCTGCAGTGGGACGTGGAGAGGGTGGAGAGGGCGTAACTGAAGCCTGCAGCTGCGTCAAACACAAGGCCAGCATCGAGAGGGACAGGGTGGGGTGCACTTCAAGCTTTGTTGATGACCAGGGACAATCTTGGCAAGAATCATCCGCAGTGATTATAGTTTCTGTAGTTTCCTTAGTTTGAGAAAAGGCTTTTTTTTCTTTATGGGTGGTGCTCCGTAAAGAAGATGAAGTTGAAAAAAAGGGGGAATATTTGGAGATAATTGGAAAAATTACCTAAACAGAAATCCGGTGTCATGAAAATATTTCAGATTTTATTGGCTCAACCTGGAATTTTTAGCTTATTTTTGCGCAAACCCTTAATAAACAAAGGCATTCAAGAGTTTTTATTCTCTTTATTTTCATTATACACAGTTCTGATGGTGCTTCACTGTCATAAATGGCCCTAAATCTGTAAATAACACACATATTTTCTGTATAATAGCACACGAGCATGAGAACATATCCAGCTCATGTTCCTTCATTTCCAATGATCTCATCTGCTCCTCAGTTTGTCCTAGGTGGACTCACGGAGCCGGCTGCTCCAAGGAATGCGACTGTGATCGAGAACATTCTGCTGGCTGTGACCCGAAAACGGGGAGCTGTTTCTGTAAGGCTGAATTCCAAGGCCCACAGTGTGACAGAGGTATGAGCAGCAAACACTTTACATTTGACCAACTCTGTCAAAACGGTCACATGAGCTGCACACCTCTGATTCCTGTTTTACATTGGCAGAAAGTTCCTGAAAAAGGTGAAGCAACTGTTGTTTAATGAAAAATTCCTTTTGAAATAACAGTATGGTGCAGAAAGACGCTTCATTTCAGTCAATGACTGCAGAAACCATTTTTTTTATTTAATAAACATTTCCTCAATATCTGTGCTCAGCCTCATGGTAATCCCTCAACCTGTTTGTCCTTCTTACAATCTAAAAGCTTGTGGTCCAGGCTTCTTTGGTGCTGGCTGTGAGCAGACATGTGACTGTCCAGGCGGAGGGTCATGTGACCCCACAACTGGAGCGTGCATCCAGAGGTGTCCTGCAGGCTTTCATGGGGATCGGTGCAAACTAAGTATGATCAAACGTTACATTAAGACAGATTTAAAGAAATTTTTACCTGCAAAAAATAAGACGAACATACAGAAATTAGATCTGAGACAGTTGGACAATGCTGTGAAGGCTCATTCATCGTAATCCTCGTCATCCTCATATGTTGTAAACTCACAGCTGATGTACTGTATGAAATCTTCCTCTCAGTTCAAGGTCACAAAGCACTCAAGAGCTTGTTGCTTTTCAACTTAGCATCAAAAACATGGCACTAGGATCCACACTGACTCGTGTTGACACGTGTGGCTGTTGTTTACATTCTTCATGATTGTACAAATGCCTTTCTGATGTCACAAAAACAAAGCTACACAAACAGTTATGGAGAAGTCACTGAATTTCACTACAGTCACTGCAAATGTTCAGGTTAGGACCCAAAAAGCAGGAGACCAGGATGTGACAAAAACATTCATTTTCTCAACCTGCTATAGGCCTTTCGGTTCAGGGGGATGGTTACACCCTGGACAGGTCACCAGTCTGTCACAGGGCACACAATCACTCACACACATGCACACATGCACAATTTAAAGCTGTGCTTCTCAAATAGTGGGGCGCAGTAGTAGCGGTTTTAGGCACAGGTAATACATGGATCATCATGTGCCTTTAGATTACTCAGCTCATGCTAATAATGTCATTCTTTATGAACTATTGTAGACATTTTGATGACGTGTCTTTATTTTCCATAAATGATTTCTTTGTCTGCCTGTCGTTTAGTTGGTGTCAGTATTTGACATAAAGACAGCAGGTAATGCAGGAAAACAGCTGCACTTTATGACATCATAAATAAACAATCCATCATTTAGAGAAAAAAAAACAATGTTTTTTACCTATTTCTTCAGAATAAAAACGTTAAATATATTGGTGCTGCTGTGTTAATGTTTCAGATCAATTTACATGTAATATTATTTATTGATTGAATTATTTTTCTCAGCATCAAAGGGTTCAGTTGGTCAAAATGTTTCTAGTTTAAATAAGGACTGACAGATATTTTTTATTTCAGGCACTTTAAGTTCCTTTTCTGTTTTAGACTAGAAAAGGGTTTCTGTGTGGCTAAACAAAGTTAACATTTGTTGAAAGTGGATTTATATTGCTTTTTTTTCTTTTGTTATTTTGTTATTTCTTACACAATTTTTATAGATACTAAGCTAATATATTGTCACCGCTGCAAGTTCGTGTGTGTGTGTGGGGGGGGATTTTCTTTTTTCTAGGGGGGCCTTGCAAAAAATAATTTAGAAGCACTGCTTTAGAGTAACCAATTAACTACTAAAGTATGTTTTTGGACTTTGGGAGGAAGTCGGAGTGCCTGGAGAAAACCCACTCATACACAGAAAGGTACCAGCTATAGGATTCGAACCAGGACCTCCTCCCTGTTAACCACTGCTCCACCTTGCACCCTGACGAAAACATAAAAGATTTCATACACTTAAACATAAATAAATTGAAACAAGAAATAAAGAAATAGAAATTTTTGTCTATGAGGATGCTGTGAGCGATAAGTCCTAGCGAACACTTATGACAGGTGAGACCCAAATATATTTTTTATTTTGCCAACTTCTGACACCTGTAGACTGCGCAAGCAGCCTATTAGTGCTGTTCAAGTGATAAGTGCATGTTCCTGTGTGCAACCCCCATATGGGTGCATGTGACCAAGGCCGTAAATGCACTGAGGATGATTAACTTTAATTAGAACATATGTGGTTTACTAGAAATTTGAACCTGAAATGACTGTGACAGAGGGAAACACACACTAAAACCAAGAAAACAGAAGTGCCAATGAACCACAGGAGAGAAACAATCCTCACACAAAAACACAATGTTGTTTTTCTCAAAGAAGCTTGCCCATTCATTTTTGATGCATTTAGAAGATGAATAGATGATTTTTCTGCATCAGTGGATATCCTCTTGTTTCAGTGAACCTCACAGACATGAGTGTTCCTGCACAGCATGACGTCTTTGTCTGTTTACCCTTTCAGTGGATAGAAGGTTCAAGCCTCTAAAGTGATATTCACCCAGGAGCATCTCAAACAACTGTCTTTGTGTGGTGAACTAAGATCCAGAAGAGAACTTTCCCTAAAACCACATAAAATATTGAATTAGTCAACTAAAACAAGATTATTTCTATTCGTTGGGGCTGAGGTACCGTTCAGTTCATGTCAGGGTTAATTTTCTTAATTTATTATTTTAGAGGCTACATGAACAAATTCTTATTTCTACTGCAACATGTCAGTTGTTAGATATTTACAAATTCTAATTAATGTACTTCTAATCAGCTTAATAAAATATTAGTAGTGCTTGTTAATGTCTTATAAAAAGTTTATTAAGGACTCTTTTTATAAAGCGTTACCAACATTTCTTCTTGCGGCCATATAGGTAAAGTTTAATGTTTTACCATCCCTGTTGTGCTGTTTATGCTTTGTCTTTGTGTTTCTCTCTTGCAAGCCTGTCAAATGGGAAACTACGGAGAAAACTGTGGCCTGACTTGTGAGTGCAGTGGAGCTCCGTGTGACCACATAACCGGACAGTGTCTCTGTCCTGCTGGGAAGACGGGAAGCTCATGCCAGGAAGGTATTTGTCTGCTACAGCGTCTTTTAAGAACAGTTTCCAGGAAGAACATGATTCCTTGAGCTCCAGTTTGAACTCTATATAGCCTTCCAGGATGGCTGTATCCGTAGTTTATGAGCACTTGTGGTTGCCGGCCTCTCTGGGTTTTTTTGCCACATCAAGTCAAAGCATGACATAAATGAAATTCTTAGATTCTTCGATTATTTCAACTCTTTTTATTGCTTTAAAGACTCACTCAGAGGATATCGTGTTTTTAACATGTTGTTGTGGAATTTTCTGACGACGAAGAAAATATTTACTGAAAAATGAATACAACTATATTCTAGAAAACAACACAGGTTTCATGATTATGACTAAAAATTGCATAATCATCAATAAAAGACCACTTGAAATGCTTTTTAAATAAATCAAAAGATGATTGGAGTGAGTCTTTAAGGGCTTTGCTGAGAGTAAACCAATATTAGTGGCTTATTGCTCAGCTAATCTGAAGGACACTTTCTCCTTCCTAGACTGCCCTGATGGATTCTGGGGGTTGAAGTGCCATTATTCGTGTCCTATTTGCGAGAACAGCAGCTCCTGCAACAAGAAAACTGGTTTGTGTGACTGCAAGTCAGGATTCATGGGAAAACGCTGCCAAAAAGGTGAGTTCATTTGGAGTTTTCTGGGAATTTTACAGATAAAAATTTAACTGATATCATGAATAAATGTTCTCAACTCAAATGGATTTTTTCAGTGTAAAAAATCTTACAGTTAATTAGTTTAATTAGAAAAAAATCAGGTATAAGTCAAAATTCAATTACTTTTGTAATAGTTTACATTTAATTTTGCCAGGAATTCAATGATTAGCAATGCCGTGCAATTGTTTCAATTTTCCACACAAAATATAAAGGTGTTACATGTTTTTTTTGTGTGTTTAAAAACTTTTTCTGAAAAATGTTTTCCAAAAAATCTGCCTGTTCTGCTGTCTGCAGAGTGTCCAGCAGGTTACTATGGCCCAGGCTGCATGAATCCCTGTTACTGCCCCCCTGATTCCAGATGTGATGCACAGAATGGACACTGCCACTGCCCTCCAGGCAAACGAGGCCATGACTGTGTAACATGTAAGAGCGTCTTTGGAAGTTAGATACAATAGAAAACACAAAAACAAACAGAAAAATGAAGACAGAATGTTTTGAGCCCTCCTTGTCTTGCTTTAGTGTGTGAACCTGGATTCTGGGGTCAAAGCTGTGTGAATAGATGCCAGTGCCAGGGTCCCTCTGTGGGCTGTGATCCAGTGGACGGCCGGTGTGTGTGTGAAGCAGGATACAGCGGAGACCTCTGTGAAAAGAGTAAGTGAACATTTTAAGCGGAAAACCAGATTTTGAAAACACATTTGGTGAGTGCTGCCACTCAGGGGTTAGTGGGCTTATTGCATTGTTTAAGGTGAAAGGTTTTTAATTTTTACAAAATGTTTGAATTACAATACATTTTAAAATTATACCTTTTTAGACAGTTGATATTTCTTACATTTTAATATTTACTTAGCAATCAGAAATACATTTTTAGTATTTTCTTTTGTCTCTCTGTTGTATTTTTTTTGTAAAGCAATGCTTTACATTGTCATTATTCCAGATAATTTTAATTATGTTCAGTTTGATATATCCTATCGATCTATTGATCGATCGATCAAGTCTGTCTGTCTGTCTGTCTGTTTGTCAAAAATCTGAATCATTTGTTAATTATATTTTGTCCATGCATACCAAATGTATTTTCACATTGGACTTATTAACCAATCGCATTTCAGGTGTCCTTTGTTGCCAGGCAGGCTAAGGACCTTCACTTCTGTGGTCCTGTGAAGCAAAATCAATGTCGGTCATTCATTTCTTTCAACCAATCAGATTTTGATTTGGTGTCAGCAGGGCCTTCTAGCAGGCTTAGACAACATCACAGTATTCAGACCTTCTGATTGGATAGAAGTTTTAGGAAGTCACGTGCAGCCTTGTCCAGTTTGACACAAAGCCACGGAGCACTTTTTGATCCATCTCAGTTAAAAACAGAGCTGACTGTAATGTACACCATGGAGGATTTGCAGGAAAATCTCCCACTGATCTTCTTGACTTCCTTCATCAGAAAAATTTGAGTGAATCATGAAGCAGCTGTACAGATTTGTGTGTTTGGCGCTGACCATCCTTGTGTCCACCGCGTCTGTCAAGCGGACATTTTCGCCTCTAAAGCAAATTAAAACCTAAACAGAAACACAACTGGACAGACTCGGCTCTCAGCACTGGCCTTGATGGAATAAAACAGGACTTCTTGATGGAACTGAAGCGTTATAATCTACAAGACAGGGTGATCGAACTGTTTTTGAGGAAAGAGAGGAGGATGGATCTTGTCTTCAAATAATCTGATTTTGTTGATGAGTGAAATGATAAATATCATAATAAAAAATATTCCAAATGATTGGTTTCAATGTTTTTTGCTGGCTGTGGTTGCATAATGAGATTTGTTTACTGTTTTGTTTATTCAGTTTATTTAGAGGCCTAAAAATGGTTAAAGCGGGGTTGAGTGATTCAGACGTAGCACCACTGAAGGCCCCAGGTGTGCAATGCACGGTTCCCCACTGTTTGTGCATTAAAATGTGGAGTTATTGTCAAACTTAACCTGTCCAAACTTAACTTTTATAGTGTTGAATATATTAGTTAACTATAACTAAACTGAACATTAAGCTTTAACCTTGTTGCAGTTTGTTTCCATTTTTTCTGTTTTCAAGGGTTCAGGGTTAAGAACACTTTTGGAAAATGCTGGTTAATATGCACCCGTGTGTGTGTGTGTCTTTGGTGATGCCTGCAGGTTGTGTGAATGGCAGTTATGGTCCAGGCTGTTCTCAGCGGTGCCAGTGTCAGAACGGAGCGCTCTGTGACCATGTCAGCGGAGCCTGCACATGCTCCCCTGGATTCACTGGAACATTCTGTGAAAGAAGTAAGATTTTACTATCTCTTATCATTAAATTATTTTAAAAAATTCAGATTTTTGGTTATTTTATTTAGAATTATAATTAATGAAATGCCGGTGACAGAATGGCGACCTGTCCAGGGTGGCCCCTGCCTTTGCCCACAAGTGGCCGAGATAGGCTCCGGCAGCCCCGTGACCCCGAAAGGGAATAAACGGAAGAAGATGAATTAATTAATTAATGAAATGCAACTTATAAGTGTCAAAAAAAGGTTCATTATGTTTTCTGAATTTTGGTGTTGTTAGTACCCTAGACATTGGGATTTACAACTTATTTTCTTATAGTTTTTTTTTTTTTTTTTACAGAAATAAGCTAAAGAATATTTAAAAAAAAAAGAAAATAACAATTTATATTTAAGGAAATTATTAAAAAAAGTATGATCAATTTTTTGACAAGATTCAAGTTGTCAAATAGATCATTTTTACATTCATTGTGCATTTTGACTGAAATTATAACCTTGCCCAACTCAAATTCTCCAAAAATGATGGATGCAGTTCAACCTGTTTTCCACTAAGGGGCGGTGCAGGACATGTTACAAATGTACTCGTTTGTAGTTCCAGTAAATCTCAATAAATGCTCAGTAAATCACCAGATTGCCAGTATGATGTCATGACTCACACCGTTTTAAAACAAAACAAATCATTAGCTGTAATTTGCACATGTCATTATGGGATGGATCTGTGTGTCTTTGCCATGACAACCCCTTCCTGAAACCATTTTTGTCACTATTTTTATTATGTGCAACATTCAAAATTCAGAAGTATTGATAAATTTGCACTTAGTTGTAGTCTTTGACTTGATTTGAACTCCATCTTAAGGATTGTTCAATATTTCCTTGTTCATTCTACCTCTGTAGTAAACAGAAATCATGTCAGGGTCTCCGCGAGAACGGAGAACGGAGCCTCACATCTCTTGTCAAAACAGCCTAATGAACTCTCATGCAGCCGTCACTCTGATTGGACATTGGCGTGAAAACAGGACTATCATTTCTGTCGGTTCCCTCAAACAGAGGCGTCTAGTTTCTCAGGTTTCTGCTGGGCCTCTTCCTTCAGCAGGAATCAGGAACAGGCCTAAACGGTGAAAAGATCCAGATCTGTGTAGTTCATCTGCTACACGGGGTTGAGATGGAAAGTGGTGCTTCTGTGGAACTATGCCCGTGTGATTCTCATCCTCGTCATGGGATTTTCTGCTCTTAATAACAAAAGTAACAGATTCAACAGGACTTAGATGGCGTTGCTTTTCACAGGCATGTTGCTGGCAGGGTTGCTTAACATTTGACTTAACTAGAGGAAACAGGCTTTTGTGCTGACATGGGGAGCTCCTTCCTCAACCTGAATCATGCAGTTTGTTGTCTTTGATGTTTGCCCAGCGGAAAAAGGCTTTTGAGTGTTTTGTTGTGGTTGTTTAGTTGTCAGTTGCCGATTTGTGTTGTGCGTCCTGCCCGTCCGCTCTCTTTCTGCAGCGCTGGCTGTGTGGTCCCTCGGACCAGCTTTACGGGCTGATACCAGCGGCTCTTACGCAAGCAGGGATGTGGAAACAATCCCCCTGTTTTTAAAGAGCTCATTTAGTCTCAAAACGCAGTCTTTCAGTGACCGCACAGTGTGTGCTTGTTAATGTGCATGCGGTGTGAAACAATTAATTCTTAGCCATAAACAAAGGCATAATCAGAGGGCAGAGTGCTCATCTACCAGCTCCAGCAGACAATGTGTTAATATCAGATGACAGATTGCTTCTCTGATGTGATTATGGAAATTAGCTGCCCCCTGCTGGCACGCACAAATAATATGTCATTCTGAATACCTGAAGATTTAAAGCGGCAGAAAGACTGCTTGCTGCAGCATTCTGCTTTTTACATCAATGATTTGTTGAGCCACTGGTACATAAAATGAAAGTTTTTTTTCCCCTGCAGGACAAGCTGGCCCAGCTTGTTGCCATGGCGTCAGTAAGCACAACCCTAACAATAAACAACAGACAATAAATGAATGACAGTGAGTTAATGTACGGCTGTATTAAGATGACAGAATTCTCAGTGGGCTAACGCTAATAACATTGCAGCCTGACCACAACAGAGGCAGGCGGGGACGTCATGCTGTCAGCGTGGGAACGCCGTGATGGTGGAGCCAGAAGCTGCTGAAAAGGAATGATACTTTATCCAATTTGAGGTTTTGAAGCAGAAAGTGAGAAGGGTGCAGCAGTCTGAACTGGAACTGGAACAGGAGCGGGATAGGATGGGATGCAATAACTAAGTACTGATGCCTTTAGGAAAACGCAAACTACAAAAGACCCACTTTGATGAAACTGTAGGTTTTGGTGTTTTTAGCCTGACCTTGTGGCATTTTGGGGGACAAAAATTAAGTTCAAAATTGCGTATTTTGCGTAAATTGAGTATTTTTTCTTTCAAATCCTTGTGAATCAGGAGCAGACGAAAAATATGCAGGATGGGTCAAAAGCTCCCTGCTCTGCTCCATTCTGATGCATCCACTTGCAGACAAATAGATCCATGTACGTCTTTGTTTTCCTTGCCAGAGCTGGCGTCTGAAACTTGTACGGCTGGATAGCTCCAATATTGCTCGCCATTTTTGTTTTCCTGCTAGTGTTAGGTTGGGGGGTGTTAGGGGCTGTAAGCTAACAGTGGAAACAGACGGGTGACGTGAAGAGGAGGCGGGTTCGGCAACCGTCCCGCCCACAACTCAGAGGTACATTTCTGAAGAACTACAGATGCACTGCAGGAACTACTGTATGTCATAGGAAACAATGCAGATTTTTTTTATTTTGGCTAAAAACATAATAATGATAATTAAAAGACCACTGGAAACACTTTTAAAATAGATCAAAAGATGATTAGAGTGGAACTTTAAAAAAAATTACAGATTGTTTAGCAAAGAATCCAATTCCAACTCCAAAAAGACGAGGCTCCTGGAAAGCAACACTGGCACCATTCAGCTGCCAAAAAATATGGTTAGTGTGAGAAAAACAGATATATTTGTAGTTTTTACTAAACAAAAACTAATAACGAGTTTTTGTTTAGCAAAGGGAAGCTATCATCCAAGTGATTAAATTAAAAGATCCAAAAAATAACACCAAACAGTCAGTATTTCTTGCTCTGGTGAAGTCATACATAGACAATATTTACAGCCAGGCTTTGGAAAGGCTTATTCATCCCAAAGCCTCAAGCTAACTACTTTTGGCGAGGTTTCATGGTGTTTACCAAACTGTGAGTATTCCATGACCAGACACAGACTTTAACAGTCAATGTGCTCTACCTAAGAATGGGAAACAGACCCTAACAGTGGCATCTCTCTACATCAGCAGCTGTTCAGTCGGTTTATGTGTGCAGCACAGTAACCAGGCCCTTTTGTTTTGTGTTGGTGGGGCCTGCGTGCACAGCAGGTGCTCCATTTACCAGCTCTGTGTGCCCCCTCAGCCCCAAAAGGGAACGGGTGGCTATAAACTTTGATGTGGCCCAGATCCACTGCACATGTGTGGGGAAGGAACGCGCTTAACGAACGCAGCCGCCCTGCCGCAGCCGCAGCGTGGGGCTGCAATTTGATATCGGCATTTCTGGGGAGGTGGCAAGCCCGAGAGAGAAAGTAGAGGAGTAGGAAGGTAAGATGAGGGGAACGGGGAAAGAAAGAACACAGCAAAAAAAAAAAAAAAAAGCTGGCATCCAAACTTTTCCTCTCCTCTTTTGTGAAGCTGCCAGTCCTAACCAGTCGGGTGTTTTATCTCGGCCCACAGTTTGCCCGGACGGCTTTTACGGTCTTGACTGTGGCCAGATGTGCGAGTGCAGGAATGGTGCCCGCTGCCACCACATCACAGGAGCCTGCCTGTGCACCGCTGGCTGGGCAGGACCACACTGCATTCTGGGTAATAGCAGCCACATCATTAAAACAGGGTGTGAGGGAGGCCCTCACTGCCGCCCATCACGACATCCTCTCCTTAAACCCTACTAGGATGTGTTTGTGAACAATTATCTCTATAATGAAACATTGCCAATGACTTTTTTAGAGATGGGCAAGGGAGGAGAAGCAAGGGACAACAGAGCCCTCTGGCATCCAGGGTTTAATTGAGGTCTATTCTGGATAAATGCACCCACATGCATGTAGAGATCAACATCAGGGGAGTGAAACCGAGGCTTGGAAGAGTCTTTTAGTAGCTAACCAATCAGTGTTCTCATGCTAAAGTTGCTTGAGGATTTCATGCCTTTGTTTTAATGAAGCCAGTGAAATGCCCACTAAAGATCTTACTCTGTCATTCTGCAACATATTCAAGCCTTTCCTCCTGCCACAGCCATTTTGTGGTTCTAACTACCAGCGCTAGAGTCAGCAGAAAGCCAGCAGCATGACTTAATGGTCCATCTCTGTCATTAGCGCATTTTCCTCTTTCTCCGATTCCAAATGTCACGCTGAACTTTGATCATTAATGAGAAGTTTGCAGAATGTCTGCTCAAAACCAGAATGTCTAAAAATTTATTTTTAGCCCAACTCTAATAGCATTGCACTAAAATGCTTGTGCGATTGAAGTGATTAGGGAGTGTGCAGAGGGCCTGGGTTGTTATGTTGTCATGCCTGTGTGTGTTTGATGTGGGAAGAATGCCCAGAAGGTCATTTTGGAGAGCAGTGCAGTCAGACCTGTGAGTGTCAGAACGGGGGCAGGTGCGACCACGTCACCGGGCGATGCAGCTGCACGGCCGGATGGCAGGACTCAGCTGCCACCTGCGTGGGCATCTCATCACCGTCTATGGCAATGCATGACTAACTTCATATAAAAATGCTCTGTTTTATAGGTTTTTTATTTTTTATTTTCTGTGCTGGTAGCTTACACTGGTGGATTTCTGTTCAGAAAAAGCATTAGTCAGCAGACTGTCAAAACCTATCAGACTCAGAAAACCTTCTCAGGACTTATGAAGAACATAAGTGGCAGTTTGTGCAAACACAAGCAGTGATCACATATAGCGTTGGCTGTTAAAGGGTGTTTGAAATGTACAGAAACATTTGACTTGAATATTGATGTGGAAAATAAATATTTGTTATGAGTAAAAGTGCCTGTTGGAGCTCCGAGCCCCTAAAATGCATAGAAAACCATACTATCATTATATCAGTCCATCTATCCATTTATCTATCCTCTCCTTCCATCTATTTGAGATGTCCATAAAGTTTTATGTGACTGCTTTTCCTTACAATGGACTCTGCACTTACCAAACTTAGGATTGAACCTAGCAGGACACCGTTGAGACTGCATTTATCTTTTTTTTCTGTCTGCCTGTCTTTCTGTCTGTCCATTCTTACTGTTTTTTGCATGCTACTTTTTGTGTTTTTGTGTTTGATGTGAGGTTTTTTGTCATTTTCTATCTCCAAAGTTAATTGTATAGTTTTGCGGATTTGGGTGGGCAGTCTCTGCATTTAGGCGGGCATTGTCCCCCCCTTGCCAATGTCTAAATGTCTATATCTGGCCTTAGTTGGAGCCTAACACAGAAATTTTTTTTGTCCAATTTACAATATTAGGCCTGTATTATTAAATAGAGAATCTGTATTTGCATACGTTTTTAATATTAGATTGGATTTGGATTTGTTGGTTCTTGACTCCTCCCACGAAATCTGGGCTCACCTATGGCCTCAGGTGTAGCTCTTCATAATTTTTTTTGAGACAGTGTGCGTGAGGAGGATAAATATTTTAGAAACCACAAATCCTTGTAACTTTTGCTGTTCAAATAAAATCCTTTTTTTTTTTTTATAAATAGGAAGTCAACAAGTGTTATGTCCAATTTCAGTTGGAACTCACCCTCCTCTCACCAGGGCTGTTGTGGCCACAACAGTGCCATCAGAAGAAGCATCCTATATGTGCACCTAAAAATAGAAATGTAGGGGCCAAAACTAGAAATTTATAGCTGGATAGATAATGTCTGATGTCAGGAGAGCTCTGTCAATCAGGTGATTTTATCCAGTAAATTATCTACAAATGATAAATGGTGACGTTGCAGCTCTAAGGGATGTTGAGCGGGGGGGTCTTGTGTTATGTCTGAAGGTTGTTCAAAGGGGAGGGCTATGAGAAGAGGTGCGACTTTGTCCACGACTGGAGTTGCCACAATGTGACAGGCTGCTGTGAGTGTGTGCCAGGCTGTAGAGGGGCCAGGTGTGACACACCTGCAATAGAGTGAAAATGACAGAACGTTAGTCTAAGGGCGAATGGGAGTCTGAACGTGTGTATCCACTGTCGGTATGCCTCTATGGGTTTTACAACAGTTTCTGCGCCTGGAGGTGCCACTGCGAGCCTGGGATGTCCTGCTACCATCAAACTGGATCTTGTAGCTGCCCAGCTGGAGTTATTGGGCCTGGCTGTGAAGAAAGTAAAGCCTTAATTACAACTGCCCCTATGGGTAGAAGCGAGCTGTGCGAGGGTGAAGAAGGTGAAACCATTCACTGTATATAGGAACTGGACAGAGAAAGTGTGACATCACCGATTGAAAATGGCTTATTTATGACCCCAGCAGAATGAAATCAGTCGCCATTTTTCTCAATATGGAAGCTGCCATATTGGAGCCAGATGACGTCAGTGAGTAGTGATTGTTCCGAATCAGTCTGAGTAATCCTTTCTATGGCAACCCCTCCTGCCAATCAAGAGTGAGCTTGTTGGAAGTCCCCAACCCTACCACTTGAAAGTGGGCTACACAAAATCTGTCCAACGTTTCGAACGTTTAGTGTTGGACCACACTTTTATTAAGGCATTTGATTGGTCAGTTTATAACTATCACTACAGAAAAAATATAATGAAAAAAGTAGGATTAGCAAAATGTGTTCAAAGAAGGTCTCAGAGCAAGAATATTTATTGGTAAATGGTAAATGGTGTATACTTATACTCTTCTGACAAATAGAATGACTGAGTTATAGCTGTTTATTTTTCTATGGAAGTCTACAGAAAAACAGTACTTTCTGCTTTGAGGTTCCTGGAGAGGAGGGCTCACTCAGTCCAGTTCTCACGTACAATCAATGGGTGAAACATCAACGGTGAAACGGCCTTCTAATTTTTTTCAACTCCCCCAAATCTTGTAGACTGCAAAGAACAGCCTGTTAGTGCTGTTCATGTGAGAAGTACACCCTCTTTGGGGTCATACTTATGCATTTAGGCTGACTGTTAGAATTTAAGAAATTAGACAATCATAGTGTAGTTTGTGTGGGCATCCTACAGGCGTCCTACAAGCACTAACTGTATTTATCACGTGCACATTCCATGCGTGCCACATATGTGCTGTCAGTAAGGACCCAGTGTGTACACCTTTCTAACAACCAGCATAAGGAAAGCATTGCCTGTACGCCATAAGTGCAAGCAACTTACATTATCCTTAAGGCTATTTAATGACACACTTACCACATACAAAACAATGCTACGTTCCTTTTTCATTGTGTTTCTAGAGGTGACTGTACCAGCCTCAAGGGAACAGAAAGACACACCTGCGCTCTATTTAAGTTGCAGCCACTCTTCTCTATGACCTCTATAGGCTTGGACACCTGCAGCACCCATAGAAGTCAACCCCCACACGGGTACATGTTCTAAGGCGTAAGACGCTTTATCAGCAAAATCTTTGTCAATGCATTTGTAAAGCTTTATACGGCTTATAACTCTTTTTTTAATGCTTAGAAAGATCAGAACATCATTATTATCAGGACTATATGAGAATGTTTCATTATGTACACCATACCCTGTGATGCAGTACCCACAAACAGCTTCAACACTCAGCACTTCACTGCTCCTTCTACCCCTTTCCAGCCTCAGCTCCCTTCCTCTCCTCCCCAGACATCTGATAAATGTTACACACTGCTTGCCAAGTAAAACAGAAGGCATTGTTTTTGTCTCCTCAGCGGCGGATAAGGGCTTTTGGAAGGCAGACATGCATAATGACAGCGCCGTAATTGCCTCTTTAGTCTGGAGTCCTTTCTTATCTGTCCCCCACGCTGCCTGCCGCTGTCTGACTGAGGAGCTGAGTGCTACAGTCTCACCCAAAAGCATGTTTGCTTCACAGATCTTGGTCGCAGTGACTTGAGTGTTGAGGGGCTTCATTCATTTCATGCGATGAATGTAAAGGGGTGTGTGAAAGAATGTTCCTTTCGTGTCCGCCTGGGTTCGGACACGAGGGAAAGTTGTTGGAAGTGTTGATTTTGTGAGCAAATGTCCCATTTTGTTCACAGAATTATCTGTGGGAGGAAAGAGAAATGGTATGTCCTTATTCCCACAAACTGCTTAGTCTGTGTCCCATTAGGAAATAAACTGAAAAACTATGCATCAGGTCATGATGGGAAAGTGTGACACTTTTTTTGGAACGGCAAAAGCTAGAAATTGAGAAATAAAAAAAATTCTGCTTTCCAAGCAACACGTTTCTGAGTTTTTTGCTAATATGTGTGTTTGGTTAATGCCTCCGTTTGTGTCCCCCTAGTCTGTCTCGCTGGCACGTTTGGACAGAACTGCAGCCGGCTTTGCCAGTGCACTGAACTCCATGACTGGTGCCATCCAGTGACGGGCACATGCAGCTGCTCACCTGGATATTATGGGAAACGCTGTGAACTTCGTAAGCATTCTGTCACTTTTTCCAAAATGTTCTGTTGTCTAGAAAACAGACAATCTTTAGGTTATAAGAAGCTACTAAAAACAAAAGGCTGAAAGAGTTAACACCTTAACCCTTGTGCTATCCTAGGCACTTTAACATTGGGAGTTGGGTCATCTAGACCCACTAGACAGTGCTCTGAACCTTTTTCTTCAATGATTTGTGATCTTCAACGGTGTCCATGGATTACATGAAATCTTTCCACCTTTATCCACCTTTGTCATGGTAGGGAGAACACATCAATATAAGGGTGGGGTCATCTGAGATAGAACAAGGGCTAGACACAGCGGCAGCTCATCTCATTCAGACATTCAGTTACTTAAGGTCATTTAGGCTGCATTTGGAACACGGAATGAGTGACCCCTCCTCCCTGGAGTTCCAAACAGGAAGTACCCACAGGCTCCAGGAAGCTGAAATCCCTTATTAGACTTATACAGAGAATAAACAGTTATTACTTAGTCGTTCTAATTTCCAGAAGTCTTGCTCTGATACCTTTTATAACCTGTTCTTGACAATCCTACTTTTTTTTCTTGATAGTCTTTTCTGTAGTGCAAGTTATTCAAGTTATAAACTGACCAATATAATGCCTCAATACAAGTAGCCTCCAGGACTCCACGTCAAATGTTCAACACGCACGCAACTTAATATTCAAGCCTTATCTGTGTAACTGTTTTTCTGCAAATCTGTATTTTTTTTGCCTTATCAATTCTTAGGATTACTTGTAACACACTTTCTGGGAAATGATGGATGCCAAAAAATGAACAAAAGGAGAAGAAAGATTGAATGCAATTGTAGATGTTCACATATTTCTGTTTTCTTTATGTGAATGTATTATGCAGGTACTTTTCTGTATTTTGTGTAGCCCGCTTTCAAGTGGTAGGGGAGTGGACTTTCCATTAAAACAATGGCTCAGACAGAGTCGGATCAATCACTGCTTAATGACGACGTCTGGCTCCAAAATGGGATAAAAACAAAAACAAAGGAATTGACATTATTTAGTTGGGGCTAGAATTAAACCATTTTCGATAGGTGACGCCACACTCGCTCAGTCCAGATCTCATTTACAGCTTGGAAGTCAAAGTACCATACAAAAAGTTGCACATGCATGACAAGACGGCTGCTTGGATAAGAGCCAGAAATTCCTGCTTCAAAGGAACATTTTATTTCATTTCAGTTTGATTCAAATCAGTTTAATAAAATGTCAACAATAAAGAAAGAGAAAGGGCAGTGCTGCAACAGAAATGATAAACATGGCGGTTATTAGCAGTAAAAAAAAAGATTGTTTAGATTGATCGTACTGTTTGTGTTGTTGCTTTCTTGACTGTGTATATTAAAGTGCTCTCTTCTCAGATATGCAAGACATTGCAAGTGCAAAAGAAACTTTTTCTTAGTCAATACAACATGTTCTGAGTGTAGCATTTAGCTGCAGCCATCACACCATAAAAAGGCTTTCTGCAATTAGGAAATAACCAATCTTAAACATTAAAGTAAAACTTATTACTTTGGCATATCTTCAGATCAATAGTCCCACATGCTTTTTAACATAAAAAGTAATTATCCTTTGCAAATCTATAATCATTTACAAATTTGCTACATTTAGCAGGCTAACATCAGTAATAGTAGTGGTCTTTTAAGGTTCCATTCAGGAACGAACATGTTTAAACCAAATATATTACATTAAAAAATTACAATTTACACAGATTAAAAAAAATGTTCTAATGTTTAGACAGAGCCTTCAGGAATTATATTCACAATCATCAAAAATGATCACCTATTTCATAAGATAAGATTTAAAGTGAAAGGCAGTCAGCATAGGTTCTCACATGGAGTTGTTGGTCTTCAAATGCTGATGCAGAATGTTTTTTTTTTATCACGGCAGGTTATTGTACTGTATGACAGTTATTGGACTGTTTCTTTTTAACAGATACATGTAAAATTGACATTGAAATTAGTATAAATCACCTTGAACATTTTGATGTCTGAGTTCTGTTCTAAGATGTTATTTCTGTTCTTTTCAATTTGTTGGCTTTGCTCTTTGCTGAAATATCTATTATGTTTATATTTTGCTTGTTTTCAAGTTGGCAGAAATATTTTGCTATTAAAGTCTGTAAATCTGGCCTTTAAACCCAGATCTAACACTTAGCTTGAAAAACACTTTTGTCACTTCTAAGTTTATAACATTTTTTCATATTGTCCTGTTTTTCTGCTTCTTCTCCAGGATGCCCAGCGGGTTCTTTTGGACCAGGCTGTAAGTCCAGATGCAGTTGCATCAATGGAGGCTCTTGTGACTCGAGGACCGGGGCTTGTTACTGCTCCCCTGGTTACATTGGAGCTTACTGCAGCAGAAGTAGGTACAAAACGATGAGCTGGGTTGTAATCGATGAATCAACAGGGCCTATCAAATGTGGATGAATTCCTCATTAACTTTGGCATGTTTGTGTCACTAACTGTATTTCTGCAGGGTGTCCTCAGGGATATTATGGGAGGAACTGTGTCAAGCAGTGCTTCTGTGGAGAAGGTGGGCAGTGCAACCCAGCAACGGGGAGGTGTATTTGCGGCCCCGGCAGGATGGGGATGACCTGCCAACAAGGTAAAATTAGGCAGCAGTACTTATCATTTTGGTTTTTAACAATTAGTACATCTCCCGTTTTGTTTGTTTCTGAGGAAAAACACTGATGTTCCTGGGTAAATCTGACCCAGGATATATTTAGTTATACAAAAGAGTCATAAAATTAAAAGAATCCCCCCAGAAAAAAATGTAAATCCCATCATTAACTTCTTTATTAACCATCAAACAATATTAAGTTCAGGGATGTCCTTAACTGTTAACACATCATGGTGCAATGAGGATAATAAAGCATGTGCACACATATCTGCCCACACATGCATGTATGAGACAAAGGTGTCTCATAAAAACATAATAATAATAATAATAATAATGGATTGGATTTATCTGCGCTTTTCATGACACTCAAAGTGCTTACATTGTGTCCATTATTCATTCACTCCTCATTCATACTTGGTGATGGTAAGCTATGGTTGTAGCCACAGCTGCCCTGGGGCAGACTGACAGAGGCGTGGCTGCAACACAACAGTATTTGATTTTTCCTAGTGTTTTAAGCTTCTATTTTGACTGCCGGGCCAAATCGACCCAAAAGTAGCTTTGTATTTTGAATATGAAGGATGAATTGATAAATGCATATTCATATGGTTATTATTATGTTTATGTAATCACACTAAGTAAGTCAAGCAGATTTCTTTGTTATTATTATTACTGTTTATTTTTTTAATAATACTTTTTCCAACATAAAATTAACAAAAGTAAAAATAAAAGAAAAATACATGTCAACAGAGCTTAAACAACAAAAATAACAATAAATAATAAAATAAAATAATAAGAATGATTTCCAACAAAGCTTCTTAGTCAAAGTTTAGATTTTACTTTTTAAATTGGGTCAATTTGACCCAGCATATTGCAGGGTGGATAATAAACAGGATGTGGTTTTATGGTTGCACGTAATGTATTGGAGGTACACAAATGTGTGTGGTAAAATCAAGTTTAAGGTCAACACATCTGAAGGTCTGAAACAAAAAGTAATAACTGCTCAAATTTGAGGGAAGCTTTATCATGGATTTCAATCCAGACTTTTTAATTCACCCTTTTATCTTTTTACAGTTCTCGTGAGTAAACAGAGCCAGCGCTGAGGCTGACATGCATCATTTGGAACCACTGGCTCTAATGAGTTCTTTAGAAACTAGAGACCTCACCAGAGAGTGAGAAACAACCACCAAAACAAGGGTGTAGTTTTCAACGTTTTTCACTGTATATTTAAGGAACAAATTCTCCATTTCCTCAGAGTATAGTCTCTGATGATCACAGGGCTTTTATTCCCGGGAAACAGAGAAAGAGCCGAGCTTCTGTTATCTTCCCCCTTTATCAGCAATTCAGCTGAATTGCAAACAGGGGCTTTCCAGACTGCTAGCACTAAAAGTTCTCTCGTTAGCCTCCTCTATGTACTTGAATGCACCACCTCTTAAGTTCCTCTTGTTGAATGTTTACAGAAAACTATAAGTAGCTCATTCTCCGTGTTCCGTATCGCTGAATTTGGCAAGAAAGCAAATAAATAAACAGGGAAAAAAAATCAGCTTTTTGTTTTCCTGGGTTGAAATTACCCATAGAAACATGATTATTCTTTGATATCAGCGCCAAATTAGCCTACTTTGCCATCTCTGTAATGAGCTTTTGCTAAAATAAATTTAAGAGTGAGTAGAGCAGTGTGTGTATGTGTGTGATTGAGACAGATAGAGCACACACCCTTTGGTTTGATGGATGTTCAGTAAAGTCATCAGCTCTTGTCTTGTAATGGGGTTTTCCCAACATTTCTTCAGCATGTCCGAGGGGACGCTACGGCCCGCAGTGCAGGAACGCCTGCAGCTGTCAGAACGGGGCTTTATGTGATCCTGTTGATGGCTCTTGTAAGTGCGGACTGGGCTGGATTGGACCTCGCTGCGACACAGGTATTCTTTACCTCCCAAAGCCCCACAGTCCAGACTGCATTCTTTTTTCTTTTACTGGGAACTGGCTTTATCTTTGCGAATTAAGCTTTTCAGACAAAGTTTCCCCAAAAGAAGAAAAACTCTTGAAATTTGCAGCCCATTATCTTAACATACAGTCAACAAATGAAAATCCTTGCTGTGAAATCTTCTTTGAACATTATTAAAATTTGCAGTTATTTAAAAAATGTACTACCAGCAGTGCTGTCTCCAAACAACTGCAATTTGTTTTTTTACTGTGCATTAATTTTTGTCCCATACAAGTGGCACAGTGAGCTTCATCCAGTGTGGGTCCTTGGGAAAGAACCTTTGCGCTACTGCCTAACTATGTAGGCACAAGGTGGCCCAAGTCCCTGTGCCGGTGTAGGTACCATAACCGTTCGGCCTGGAACTTCCGTTGGGGGTCCTGGTACTTATGCTGACATCACATTATGTGATTGGCTATACGTTGGTCCGATGACGTGTCAGACAGTGATTGGTCTGGACAAATTACGATACTACCATAGAAGAAAATATTATGAAGTCTGTTGTAAACACACAGAGCTCCGACATCGAGCGAGATTGTTTTCTAAACTTGCCTTTAGTATTGTTATGATGATTATTATTAAATGAATGTTTGCTTATAGTTATTTTAATCCCTGCGCCCATTGGTTTATTATTGGCAGAACGGACCCAGAAGAACAACATTTAGCCGTGCTAACAACATTTTCAGCCATTGAACTTAAACTGGAATAACAACCGGATTGTGGCAAAATCTCTTTATAAAAATTACAAAGAATATTGTCAGACACAATTTATGACGGAAAATAACTTTAGGTTACAAAAAGGAACGTGAAATGAAAATTTGTGGAGCCCAAGCAGATCTCGACGCTACGTAGTTTGTCCAAGTGGGGATACCGTAGTGTGACGTTACCTTCAATCGAAAGGACCCTGAACGGAAGTTCCAGGCTGAACGGTTATGGTACCTACACCGGTCCCCAGCCCGGATAAAGCACAAGGTTGTGTCAGAAAGGGCATCCATCATAAAAATCTCTGCCTTACCACCTGTGCGAAACAGTGAAAGCTGATTTGCTGTGGTGATCCCTGAGGGGATATGCTGGAAGGTAAACAACAACATTTTTAGTCCCATATTTTGTTGCTAATTTGCAGATATTTTTGTTAAATGCATTTTGACATTAGGACTGGTTGCAAAAACACAGAAAGGATTCAATTTAGATTTCATTAAACTTGACTAAAGACAATTGTCATACAACTAGTTACATGAACTAAATAACAGTTAAAACTTGTTTATTAAGCAGTGACAATGTCCTGCAATAAATCTAACTGAAAGCAGTTTTTAGCTTGAAAAAAAGTTACTTTAAAGGACCTATATCATGAAAATCAACCTTTTAAAGCTTTAAAGTGGATTATAATTTTCATTCTTCATGAAAAACAACCCCAAACCTGTATTTTGATCGATTCACATATTTCTGAGTATTATTTTAACCCTTGTGCTATCTTAGAAAACCCCACCCTTACATTGACGTGTTCTCCCTACCACGTCCCTACTTATCCCTACAAAGGTGGATAAGAGTGAAGAGGATTTCATGTAATCCATGGACACCAGTGAAGATCACAAATCATTGAAGAAAAAGGTTCAGAGCACTGTCTTGTGGGGTCTAGATGACCCAACTCCCAATGTTAAAGTGCCTAGGATAGCACAAGGGTTAAAAACCCTCCCAATCTATGAAAACAAGTGGGTTCTCACATTGTGATGTCACAAAGTGGGGAACAGAAGAAACTGCGCTGGCAGCACCGCCCCCAGGCTAAAAATCACACACCCATACTTTTTCTGCTGAGCTAGCGGTGATCGCCAGGAGGCTTTCCTTTAATGTGCACAATCTGCACATCCATTTTTGCAAAGGCTTGGATGTTTGTTTTCGTGGGTAAAGCGCAGACACGCTGCCGAGGCCGACTCTAGGTTAATGCCAAGAAATGGGTGTCACCGACAAGGAGTGAAAGCCTGTGCCTCAGACATCGAGTCGTCTTACTTTCAGGTAAGAAAATGAGCTGCAAAAATAACTAATATTTCATTAAAATAGTATTTAGTGTGCCAAAGGTAATATATTATCATATACATGGATATCCTTCACTCTGAAAAGCATGATATATAGGCCATATAAAAGAAAATCATTTAAAGGAATTTAATTAATTGAAATTGATTTTTGAAGCAAAGATAGAGTTGATATCAATAAATCCATGTTTTAAACCCACTTTTAGTTCCCATCTTTCCTTCAGCACCATTTACATTTTTATTTAATTGAAAATGAACATTAGAGATTCTGTTATTACTTGCACAAATAACAGTTTTCTGGTTTTTGTAGCCTGTTCGCAGGGCAAGTATGGGCTGAATTGTGCAGAAGACTGTCAATGCCTCAACAATGGGACCTGTGATCGTTTTACAGGCAGCTGCAGCTGCGCTGCTGGGTACTATGGCTTCACCTGTCAACACAGTAAGCAGAACTTCGCTCTTATTAACAAAATTTAGTACTAAAATTTGTGACACTAGATGACACTTTTTTTCTCTAAGAAGAGTAGCTTTACCCTGTGTTGCTTTGTGTTTCTTTCAGCGTGTCCTTCAGGATATCATGGAGTGAACTGTTCCCATGCATGTTACTGCAAGACGGGGCAAGATTGTGACCATGTGACAGGAAAATGCATCTGTGCACCAGGCTACCATGGCCCACAGTGTCAAAGAAGTGAGTGCTTTTTTAAATCTGGCTACCAAAAATCAAATGATAAAAAAAACTTGCATTTTTTATAGGTTTTATAGGTTTAGGTGACATTAAAATGAACTGGAAACAGTATTGTTAGAAAAGATGAGTTTTTATTAGAAACCATCATGTTTGCACTCATGTTTGGGAATTTTAAAAGCTTCCCAGGTGTCTTGGTCTTTGAGTCTTGAGTCTTGGAGTTTTGGCCACAGTTAGGAGAGAGCATCATAGGACCAGCTGCAGGCCCATGCATCACACACAGACATTTTGATGACACAGACTTTGATAAGTCAGTCCTAAGATAACTTTTTCACAAAGGGCCATGTAGGTTTAATCTATGTCTCATACTTAAATTTGATCATAAACATTTTCCGTGTGACAAACATTAAAACATAGAAGCTTGGGAGTCAACTATTCAGTGAACAAGGGAAAGGGTGATGGAGCAACAGAAAACAATGAGTGTGTGTGATTTGGTTGGCAGGGTGTGAAGCTGGCAGGTTTGGAGCGGGCTGTGCTCAGTTGTGCGACTGTGCTGATGAGGCTCCATGTGACCCACAAACGGGACGGTGCCTGTGCCCCCCTGGACGGACAGGACAACGATGTGAAAAACGTAATAGCACCCTCAGAGAACCATCATGTCTTCTATAATGACTGCCTTTTGACTTTCATAAAACTTGCAAAAAATTAAATTCTTTTTTTTTAAATACAACTCCAGTCTGACTTTAATAACAAGAGTTTATGGATCCAAATCCAGTCAGAAGACTTTTGTTCATTTAGATTGAAGGGAAAAAGATCTTAAGCACATCTTTTGTAGCTCAGAGGAAGCACAGGAAGGAGGTGCAAAACTGAAGAACTGCTAAGATGTAAGGAATATTGCTAATGGAGGTTTATCAGAAATAAATGGACTTTTATGAATATATTTCTGATAACTGACACCTCCAAGGGCATTATCCTGCGTATGCCATTGTCACTTACTAAAGAAATACATTTTAAATCAAATATTAGTTCCCTAATCTTGTTAATTTTAGCTGAATTGTTTTTCACAAGAAGATTACTTTTTTACTCTGTATCAAGCAAAAAGAAGATCAAGCAAAAAGATTGTTGATGGTAAAATTAGAGACCGTCGTGTCCATCATAGAGCCAATTTCCAAGTTTCTGTTGTTCCAGTTAGAAACTGGTGTTTAGGCCAGCACCATAATATAAAACATTCAGGCTATTTGACCAGAACTTCTTTTTTAAGTGTCCAATATAACTTTTTAATTGACATCCTGTAGCCAATCAGAGTCATGTTCATGGTATAATTGCAGTTACGTCGTAAAAAAAGGGGAAAAAAACAGAACTGTAAAGCTGAACAACAAATTTTTCAGTGAAATCCTGATAAAAAAGATGATGGATTTTATTGTCCTTGTTGTGGAAATAAACATATTTTTTTCTGTCTTCTCTGTTAGACTGCAATGGAGACCATTTTGGACCGGACTGCTCCCTACAGTGTCACTGTTCCCACAGCGCTCGCTGTGACGGGGTTAGTGGCAGATGCATGTGTCCGCTCAATTGGATTGGCCCAGTTTGTACTGAAGGTAAATCTGAGTGCTTTTTGCCCCCTCACACCTCTACACCTACTTCTGAAGCTTCATGCGCAAAAATGACAGACCTGCCAGTTTACTGGCTGCAAAGTCCAACCAGCTTTGGCGAAACGTTGCCTGAGCCCCATCACTCTGGCCGTCGCCCTGTCTTCCTCAATAGTGTCTCTTTCCTCCTGACAGTTATTTTAATCTGTGCGCAGCGTGACGCCTGCCTCGAAGCTGTCTTCATTTTACCTCCTCAAAGCTGGAAAGCTGAGCACACGGGGGACCTTATAGGAGTAACCTCTCCTCAAAACAACAAAAAAAAAGAAACTTGACATTTGCTTTTGATTTTCAAACAGAGCTGATGTCTTTTTCTCTTCCAGCATTTCCACACCAAATTTCAGGGGCAGCCAGATTTTCTGAAAGTCGCAGACGAAGAAGAGGAGGCAGCAAGGCCCCATGACTCAAGCAAAGGTGCAAACTCCTGAAAAGTAGGACCTGGGTTGGCAAAGCATCACTCTAATTAACCTCGGAAAGCTGATGTTGGTCTGTGGAGCGGGTGCTCAGCGTTCAGACTGGCACTCAATCACTTAGCTGGAAGGAAGGTCTAGACAATCAAGCACAGGACCAGGCATGTGAGACTTCTTCAAAGGACCAAAAACTCAAAGCTCACCCAGTCTGTTGAAGATTTAAAGGCCAAAGTTGCTCCGGCTTTCTAGAAATGGAGACACTCGCCTCACAATTGTTACTGTTCTTGATTTAAAAGGGATCATTTTTGATACTTGACAGGTTTGTAAGAGTTCAGGCTCTTAAAAGCATGCTGACAAAACCTGTGACCCAGAGTGACCACTACCAGAATGTGGTTTTATAGACAGACTAAAAGAAAATTTACTGGAGAAAAAATAGCAGCTTGTGTTTCACTGAACATTTTATTTTTTTGGGGAAACTAAACAGGAAAAGTTGTGAAATTGTGGTTAACATAAGCAAAGTTTCTATTCAGCAGAAGAAAACTTTTGCTAATATGAGCCTTAGAACTTTAATTGAGAATTACATTTTCATGCATGTGACATTTACATGTTAATTTATAGAGGTTAAGGATTTTTTATTTTTATTTAAGATATCGTTTTTAACAATTTGTATCTCTGAACTCTTCTCTTTGCTCAGCCTGAAACGGTTTTCTGCATTCGTGTTTCAAGACTTCTGATTCTTAAATGTATTCCTACTCATCCTTAAACGTTTACTGTTACGCTGCATTCCAGCAACCGTTTTGCTCAGGTCTGTTCCCTTTATCATCATGGCCTGGAAAGTTTGTGGCATTTCTGGTGCAAAAGTAACTAAAACCTTTTTTTGTAAAACTGGAAGCAATAAATTCTAAATGTTAAAGATGTGTTTCAAGTGTTTGGGCAGGCCTACATTTTCATTTCCATGTTTGTAAGAGTAAATAATAATAAATGAAGAATTTAAAAGGATCTGGAGCACATGTTTCAGTCATCTTCATGCCGAGTACACAGTAAATCCCCATTTGACAAGAATCACAGCTTGTAAACACTTGTTTCGGCTTACAGAGGCTTTCATTTGTTCTGGGGGGAGTTTTCATTTCTTCAGCATCCTAGAACCATCTCACATGTTCTTATCTATAAAGGATTTTTTTTTATTTCAAATCTTCCCACAGACTTATTTTCATTATGTGTAAATTGGGAAATAGTTAAAATCTAGACTGTCAAATGAGGTTGTCCAAATTTTATACTGTTTTAAAAAATGCCCGTTAACTGTTAAAAAATGTTTATAGTCATAATATTTTTATTTTCTTTGATCAAAGTTTTTCTCAATTTTTTTTCGTGTTTCACTTTCAAAATGAGTTCTTTCCGTTGGTATCGGTTCCGTTTATTTGCAACTCTTAGCATCCCATACTGAATTTTGCTGAAGACTTCCATTTTTTCTATGAGACCTCAAAGTATTGAAGGTGGAACGCAAACACATGTAAATAAAAAAATATTATATATCCTTAAAATTCGGAAAATTCATTAGTTCCCAAATTAATATAAACTCGAGCATCCATTGCATGGAGCAGGGACCTCTGATCTTGAGCCTGATTTTTATACACTCTCCACATCCAGGCGGAGAAAAACTCCTCAATAGGATTGAGGAAAGGAGAGTAAGGTGGTAGGAACACTCTGACCATCCTTGGATGAGTAGTGAACCAGGCCCTGATGAGCGGGCCACGATGGAAATTCACATTGTCCCAAACAATAACATATAGTGTTAGGTGAGGTGCTGAGAGACCTCTCTCATTTTCAGGGATCAAATCAAAATAACAATAAATGTATCAAATGTTTCAAGGGATTCATATATCGTATTCAAGGTATTATGTTCTTGACTAATTTTGACAATTGAACAGACTATTGTGCATGTGATGACTTGCACAATGAAAAGATGCTGACTCATTTTGGAGTGAACAACCATTAGACTGAGAATCAATCAGTTTAGATCAACAAGATCTATTCACTTGGAAATTGTGCTAAATGTAGGCTACCTGTATTTAATCAATTGTAAAGATGTACTGAGACAATGAGGTGTTTAGCTCGTGCTGGTTTGCGGCGCCTTCCGTCCGTGAAACCAGGGTTCAAATCCGTGTTTGCCTTCCCTTCTCTACTTCTGTGCCGGTCCCAAGCCCGGTTGCTTTGAGAGGGTTGTGTCAGGAAGGGCATCCGGCGTAAAACATTCCCAAGTTTACCATGCGACTCGTTCGTGGTCTGATGGGAAAAAGCCAAAAGGGAAACAACAACTGAGACATTGAGACATGTACTAAGACATTTGCAATTTGATGAAATTAATGAGAAATTACATTCTGTTGTGAACAATTGCCAAGTGGTTTGGAGGTTTGACCATGTTGTTTTGAGAATGTAATTTCTGTTTGAAGAAATGAGCCAAACCAATGGAGAAAACCTGGCTTGGGGGCAGAAACCTGTAATTAAAAATTATACATAAAATACAATATCCACACACAAAAAAAAACTCTAAACATGCCACAAACCCCACAGAAAAACAAAAAAGGACGACAGAGAAGATGATCTGACCAGGACGCACTGCAAACCATTTATATACTCTGAGCTCATTATTTAAATGAATACAGCTGTGGATGATGATCAACCTTAACCTGCGAGACTGACAAGGAAAACAGAACATGAGCAAAACCCAAACTAAATTAAAAAAAAAAAAAAGATGCCATAAAACAGAAGAAGAACCACCCATCTAACCTGTAAAATCCTCACAAATGTAGCTGTAAGCCCACCACTATATGGATAGGTTTTTAAAATATACTCCATATCCAGATATTAATACTTTTTTACTTTAAACATATTATTTTATGGACAGAAATTGAAATTGTGAGATTTTTCTAGATGTAAAAGATGTGACAGATCCCAATCAAAAATAAAAAAAAATCCAGTTCCTTTTCTATTTTTTCTTCTTTATATGTAGAAAAAATGTTTCCATAAATGTTCAGAAAAATGTTAAATTATTTTAATGTATGAAATAAGAAGTCGTACAAGAAACTTTATTTTCCTACTGTTATCTACTGTTATAGTGTATACTGGTTTCACAGTTTTTGAGGATCTTTTGGTGAAAACTGCTCATGTAATTTATTTGCAAATCAAAAACTCCACTGAGTGTTTTGTTGGAGAGAAATTAATCTGTAATCCAAATAAAAACAGATGCACATGTTTTGAAATTGCAGAGCACATATTTGCATTGATTTGTGGTTTGTGAGTCAGTTGCGGGAGGGAACAGTAAGGTACGGCTACTGGAAAGAGAGTAGTGAGACCGTTTTCATCTCATGCGTGTGGATACATCAGACATATTCCTGCAATGCTACCAGCAGACATCTTTCATCAGCTCAGAGAAGTTCAGCCATCAAGGTCGTGTTTGCCTCCCTGATGGTCGTTCAAAGCACCTGTGCTGTGGCGTTGCCTGCGTGTTTTTTTTTTTTTTTTGGGGGGGGGGGGGGGGGGGCATCAGAGAGCGAATGCATTCTTCTCAAAGCATTTTTCAAAATCATTGGAGCATTTTCCCCCACTTTGGCCAAAGGCGGCCATGGTTTGGGGTGTGCGTGTCCCCCTCATCCAGCATCCCTGAGGTGAGTGATGGGTGACTGCCTCACTAGTGGACGGTGGAGCAGGCTCCCAAGTGTCTGCACAACCTCCTTCCAGCTGATGGATAGTGGAGCACTGCCGTTTGCCTTGTGTTGTGACAAGCAGCAGATGTTCTCCAATAATGTTTATCGGCTGGGCCTTCATCTTCTGATGACACACACCTGTTTCCAGTCACAGCGGCCCAGAGGGACCATTCATCCACCGAGCTTTTGGGTGGACACTGCACTGCAGTATCAGCCAGGCGCAAAACTAGGTGATTAGCTATGCTAATGATAGCCTGACAGGCCAAAACATATCAAAACAAGCTCCCTAAATGGGTTAAGAAAAACCCAAGGTGAACATTCCACACTATCATGCTTAAATACCTGACTGTGTGGCTAGCATCCTTTTATTTGACTTTATTTGCATGCATGTAAGTCTATCTCAACATTTTCCCCCTTTAAATTGTAAGTACACATTTAAAAAATGTGCTGAACAGTCAAACTGTCCGCTGACTCATTATCCAAACCATGTCCTACGCACGCTCGCTTATCAGGAGCTAGAAAAAAAGTGAGGCTCCGGAAACTCGCAATGAAATAGCCCGTGAAGGGTCAGATCGCATCGTGGGTACTTTTTTGCTGTAATTAAGCATACGCCACTCTTTGTAAAAGAGATTCTATCACTTTACAAGCACAGTTTCATGTCCCAGAGATAATTTCTGCCCCTCTGTGTTGAACCAGATCTCCCAGAAGGCCTTGGTGTTTTGAACTCCAGCTGACAAAGCTGTCTTTTTCAGATAAAGGGACGAAAGTTCGAGCAAGGGTGGGAGAGGGGCACTGAGACATTTCAACAAGTCTTGCACCATTTGTGTGATTGTTGGCTGAAAAAATAAATGTTACATTTAAGAACTGCACAGAAGATCTGTATCATAAAAAACTCTCACACCCATGGCTCTGCTCTGGTTTTCAGCCGATGTATTTATTTGCGTTGAGTGTGCCCGGACCTGGCGTTGATCTTCCGTAAGAATCATCACTTGTTATAAAAATAAGCAATTGGTGTCCACCACTACAGCACAAAAACACATTTTCTCTATCTGCCACTAGGTGGAGCTCTGACATGGATAGAGCATGAGAATTCGAAATCAAAAGTGCACATAAATAATTGGACAATGTGCATCAGGAGTCCAACAGTGCAGCACTGGTGCTCATAATTAATGTCCATGTTGCTCCAGGAGGATTAAAACCCCACGCTCAAAGCTCTTTTTCTTTTTTTAGCTCAGAGTTAATGGCCTGACGAGTTATTTTCTCATCTCATCCATGAGCAGAGAAGGAGGCTGTAAGTGGTTCTCCCACCACGCCTGTCCTGATTACACTCGTCATATTAAAACCATGTGGAAACCTGCTTTGCCCTGTTCTGTGGAACCACTTCGAGTGTCCATCAATAACACTGATGATCTTCCAGGGAGGAAAACGAACTGTGTAACCGAACCACAACTTTAAACTGACCTGCTTTCTGAGAGGACGGAGGGGCAAAAAAGACACACGATAGGCACAGAAGTCAGGGAACAAACAAAACAAAAACAAAAAACTCTACTGAGGTTTCAGACACAGGAGGTGCCACCATAACTGTAAACACAACTAATCTGGATGTGGTGATTTGTGTAGTTTCCCCACCCAAACACTAAGATATACAACTCCCACTTCTGCCAGCTGTCGCTAAGTACCTCTCCATACCAACCTCTCATCGCAGAGTACAGACCCCTCACCCTTCTGTGCTGCCTCCTTCCCCTCCTGAATGCTTCCCTTAGTCAGCAAGGGTGCCAAGTCAATCAGTGTGAGAGCTGCCAGCTGCGATGGCCATCTCCAGGATATGATGTATGTCTTGAGCGAGCGGGCCGGGGCAGTTACATGCCACACAGACTTGGCCATGTAGATGGGTGGCAAAGCAAAGGAAGGAAGGG
This sequence comes from Oryzias latipes, assembly GCF_053564925.1. Lineage (NCBI taxonomy): Eukaryota > Metazoa > Chordata > Actinopteri > Beloniformes > Adrianichthyidae > Oryzias > Oryzias latipes. The sequence goes on along the minus strand of NC_136249.1, from coordinate 13,222,941 downwards.
CTTGGGTGAGAAGTGAGGAGAGGAGGGGAGGCAGCGGGACCTGTAATGAGGCCTGATGGATTCTGAGGCTGTGCCAGCTACCCCATTAGCCGAGTGGCTCCAAGGCCCTCAGAGTGCTACACCCAGAGTGTCCACAGGACCACGTGCACGCTCTGTAGGGGCACAGCTGCTTGGGGATCCAGTCCCCCGGGACGCACACACATAAACAGACATGCACTGTTCTCATTTAACTAAAGCCTAATAAGTAATTCGACTTCCGTAGCTGCTAACCTGACCTTGATACGCTTCTGTGAGGACCTGCCAGCCACACTTTGCGACACACTGGGCTCTTTATGAACATTTTGGAGTTAACGACAGCAGTATCTGATCCCAAAGTGTTGCTGAAGTGTCGCAGGATGCATTGGTGGTGCCACTAGAGGTGTTAATTAAGGTTGACTGAATGGGTGAAGGAACGGCACATACTGCTAAGTTGCCAAACTCACCCTGTACCACTTCACTTCATTCATAGAAACACTCCATTTTCCTCTGAGCAGTCCTTTCCTAGCATTTTGCTGTTCTTTTTAGGAGGTAATACCTTCAGCCTTGAGTATTAGTGTGTTTTACACAGGTGATTACATGGCCTGTTTTACTTGCAGCAGAACCAGGGCAACTGAGATGCTTCTGCCAGATTGTTTCAGTCGTCATTTGCTGTGATGTGCTTTGGCTGTCAGTGTGGAAACGCAGTCTCACAACCCACCAGAAAAAAAATAAAAGAACTGTGAATTAAATTTTACAACAATAAGGCCTAAATATGTCTACTGTATGAAGACTGTCATTCATCCCGGTTGATTCCATCATAGTAGTAGGTTTAGGGGCTGTCATCTGGACTCAGTTTTTAAAGTTAGAAGACATTTCACCTCTTATCCAAGAGGCGTTGTCCATTCTGAATTAGCTGGTAAAAGAGCTGGTATATATGCCCTCATGGGGGAGGAGATGGCTGGCTTCTTTCACAGTGAAAGAAGGCATCTTTGTCAAGAAGGATAAACCTTAATAAGAATGGTGGTCTCAGGTTTATTCTTCCATCCATCTACGGCAGTGTTCTGAAACCAAAACAAACCGAACCAGTTCCACCAGGGTCGTTAACAGCTGAAAGAGATGACCAGTTTGGGGAGGAAGTCACTGGCTCCCCAACCCCCAGTTGAGGATAAAGGACTCTTAACGACCCGGAAACATTGTTGACAATACCATCCAGTTTCAGGTCTGACTCCTCCCCCTTGAGTGCATATATACCAGCTCTTTTACCAGCTAATTCAGAATTGACGAAGCCTCTTGGATAATCCATCCATCGATCCATCCATCCATCCATAAACAGAACCCAGTGGTTCCTTTTCTAGGGATAATTTTGAAAAAAACAAAACAATTAACCTATGAAGCTTGCTTTTGAACTGTAGGAGAAAACTGAAGTGCTTGGAGAAAACCCACACATGCATTAGGAGAACATGCAGACTCCACACAGGTCCCAATCGGGATCCAAACCAGGGCATTCTCACTATCAAAATTTACTAGATTTACTAGGTTTTTGTTAATCATTTCTTTTTCTTGTTATATGTCCATATAGCTCTTTGAAACGGTATCATCAACCATGTGCTGATCATTTTGATCACAACTCAGCTTAACATTACACAGCTGAACTCATCAAAGTTGGATGACCCATGGGACCTCAACCACGCCACCTTACCCTCTGTGACCTCATCAATGCTGGACGCCCCATGGAGCCTTGAAAGCTAATGACAGGCCTTGGGAGGATGACCCAAATGTTAGAGTGCCAAGGGTGTCAATGCCAGCCATCTTCAGCATCATGCCCAGTTTGTGAGCCACCCCCACTCCAGCTACTAACCGGACAATGGAGCTGCCGAACCTCAAGCCCTCCCAGCCACATTGTCCACCCACGTTGGCTGGCAGCAGTGACGGAGGGGGGTGGGGGGGTGCCGGATGGAGAGGCCTGCTGCAGGATGGGACTCTTATTGAGTGTTTGAGCGATGAGCCAGGTCATCACATCTACCCACCTCATCCATCATGCCCAACAAACAGACACAAATAAAGAGGACACATTCCTGCCTCCGCTCCCACTACCACAATCAAGCCCTCTGCAGCCCTTTCTCTGCTTCCCACTCTCTCTGTGAGCCAATGGCTCAAGGAGAAAGAAAGAAGACCAGAGTTCAGGCTCTCCCTCGCTCTTGGAGGCCATGAGAGTGCCAGAAAAAAGCGCCAGGTGGTGTCCTGACTCACATCACTTGTGTAAAATTCAATTCGCCCAGAATGATCGGCTGTCAAAAGGACTGCAAGAACGTTGGGAGTAACGAGGACAAAGGCACAGTGTTATCTGAGTAGAAAGTAGGAAAGCATCAAAGGTGTCAATCCACAATGTAGTCCTTTATTTTCTTAGTTGTTCCTCCCACAGTATTGAATTGAAATGCATAACAGTTACATTGTAGAAAGCATTAAAACAGAGTACCTCAACTCGCTGATTACTTTTTAAAATCGATTATAAACAGAACATTAAAAAAACAAACAGGAAATCTTGCCCCATAAAACGGGAAAATGAATGAAAGTCTTTTGTTATTCATCATAAGTTTGGCACAAGAGATTAACCGAACATAAAACAAGCAGACGACTGTAGAAAATGTCAGGTAGAGATCTTACCAGAGCAATCATGCGCTTAAGAATGAAGTGACCTGGCTTCTTTTTTTTCTTTTTTTTTTTTTACCATTTTACACATTATAATTTTTTACCTTTTTTTACACTTGAATCATTAATTGCCATAAAAAACCTAAATAATTTCTATTTTCAGACCTGTTTTATTAGTCGAACGAGGAGTGAATTGTATGTGTAATACTATCCGGCACTCAAATGTCATCTAAAAACCCCATTGATATCTGGGATCGGCCCAGTTGGGAATCTCCCCTTCACCTGGGCTAAGAGCAGTGCTATTCAGTAAACAAACTACAGTTTGCCAAGAAATAAATACAATTCTCAAAATACAACAACAAATAACATCAACAACACATAAAAAAGGAAAAGAAAATGATTGTCTAAAAATGAAATACACATGAGCATGGAGAAGCTTACGACTAGCATTCAGGCTATTTAGTGGTATAGTTGGTAAACTAGGATGAATTCAAGGGTGTTTGAAAAAAGACAGATGCTCTTTACAGAACAACAATTTACTTCAGCACTGGCTAATTATCTCAGAAAATAATAAAAATTAAAAAAAAATGTGATTTCTCTTCCACTAAAAAGACAATCTATTTATATCCCTTCACAGATAGGCAGGCGGACAGGATGGTGAACAGTTGTTTGACACTTTTGTGTACAGTGCTATGATTGTGCAGACACACGCAGATGGGGAAACTGGCCTCTTTTGAATTCAACGCATTTTTGTTTGTTCTCTCAACGACTTCAGTGATATGAAAAATGCTGCAAGTGCTGTACTTAACGAGGTTTCATCTGAGCGTTTCTCCCCCAACCCCGCCTCCCATTTTTATTATTGAACCCACACATTTACGAGGAACATCTGCACACATCCGGGGGTCAGAGGGGAATCTCGCTTTGACTCTCGAGCTGAAACATGCTACGCCAAAAACGCAGCTGTCTTAGAGACACAACTGAACTTGGCGTAAAATGTTCTTGCCTTTCATCTGCTTAGTAGGCCAGCAGATGTGTCAGCTGCCATTGCTGTGCAATTCAACAGAAATCAAGAATAAATAGTTATTATTACTTTAGCATTTTTCACCTCATAGTTGGTGGTGATGCCAGAAACCAATTGTAATTCTCTGCTTTGGGGACGATGTGGCCGATGACCCTACAGGGTGTAAGGCAGTCAAGATGGGCTGTGGTTCTGCTCAGCAGTCGCTCTGTGAATGATCAGGGGCCTCTGCTAAAAGCCCCAGTGATGTACTCCCAGTGCTATGGTAGATTAGGGGTCAGGAGACAAAATAGTGGACACAGTGGAGGGTCATCATACATGGCTGAGGGATTGGATGGCACTGGATTCAGCAGCGGCCCGTGCCAGACTGTGCCACATGGAGGCCGGGGCGTGGGGGGCCGAATGGAGAGAGTCCTTTTCAGCCAGAGACAGCATCATAGCGTACGCCTAAGGAGGCATGAGATGGACTGCACTTAACTCCAGGTCAAATAATTTGCGTGAGTACATTGGAATTGAGTACATTTGAAGGTTTGGATTTACCTGAGACTTGGACTTTCGAAAGAGAGGCTGTTTGACCATCTCAGTCAAAGAGGCTGAGCCAAAGGATCCATCCTCCTCATCTCCATCTTTGTCACTGAGCTCACTTTCCTCCAGCTTGTGCATGTCAGAAAAACGTCGAATGTGATCCAAGGCTGAGTAGCTGCTCTGCTCCTGCTCTTCCTCATGCCTGGAGGTCGGTAAGAAAATAAGGAGACGCTCTCGTAGGATTATGCTTACATTTTTACAAATGCCACTTTTACCTCATTGGAGAGGTATTACAACTTGTTTTCAAGTTGTTCGCTCCACTGAAGTCCATTTCGTCTTGAGTGATGTCGTCATCAAGGTTGCTAGGGAGCACTTTGGCGTCACTTTTATCAGGACCATCGCCCGGCTCCTCTGCTTCTTCGTCCTCATCAGCACCCAGATCTTCGACCTCCTCATCCTCCAGGTCGCGTTCCACATGGCTGGACAACAGTGGCTTCCCTTCTTCAAACGCACCTCCGTTTATGCTGCAGATCAGGAGTGATAGCTTGATTATGACACGGACAGAAAGTGCCTTTATAAACATGCAGAACCATACAATATCTCAGTGTGTATACTGTGAACAAGGTGTTTTTGCTTTCTAACAAGATCTTGTCAGAACCTTTGCCAGTTTTAAACAAAGACTGTGAAAAACTTTGGAATAAACACAGCAACAAGCGGCAGATCAGAGGAAGAACGTGGCAGCTTGGACTGAGAAGAGCCAGAATCTCGTTTGTCATCGGGGCTCCGGGGCCCCTTTGGGCACAGCAGCGCTGAGCTGATCCTTGCAGCACTTAAATGGAGTGCTCTGCCTCTCTCCTTGTTTATTTTCCTGACTATCTCATAGTCATCTAATAGGCAAAATATTTAGCTGACAGCCTCATTTGGTGGGAGAGTTATGAGTGCGCTGCCAACCGGTTCATTCCTCCATCCCTGTGGAGGGAGAGGGGGCCAGCTATCCAAACTGCCTGAGTCCTAATCTGTCCCTGGGTCTCAGTGCCACAGGAAACCACCATTTGGTAAATCATCTGGAACCACATTAAGACTGATTCACTAATTACACTCTGGGACATCTTTCGTCAGCTCGCAAACATGCCATTTCTTACACAAAAGAGTTGGAGAACGGAAAGTAAGAGACGGAAAGAAAACAGAGCACATGAAGGGGTTACGCCACAGCATTTTTAGATCTTCAGGATTTCATTTTTTCCTCCACTTTTCCAGCGTTTGCACCTTCTCAGTCAGATAAGATCTTGCCTTCTGCAGAATACGGCTGGAGCAAAAAGACTTTTTTTTGTGCCTCTTTAAACTTGCAGGGTCACGAGGAGGAACTAGCTCCAGAAGAAGGAGCGAGAAGTCTATGATTAAGAAAACAGATTCGCTAATTATGCTTTCAAACGTGGTAATTTGCCGAGGATAAAGTATCTATCAGGGGTAGTCAGGAGAGCTGCACTTTGAAAGGAAACACAGGCCGACCCTTTGACCCCACCCCCTCTACCCTCTTCCTGCATGCAGACATGTTGGTTCCAGATGTGCTAATCTAACTGCTGCAGCTCCCCACCGCCCGTTCCCATCACCAACACTCCCCCGTCTGCTCCTCAGTTGTCCCGCTGAGGGTCTACCGCATGATCCCATTCTCCTGAAGAATCTACAAATCTCTCTTTGCAGCCCCACAATCTGCCATGTGATCAACACCACACACAAGAAAACAAACTTGTAGAGCCGAGTGCACCCCCCCCCCCCCCCCCCCACACAGACACACACGTCCCATCTGATCAAAGCTGCAAGAATTTATTTGCATAATGCTCAGACAACACCGTGTGCGCTGGAGATCTTTCTTTTATCGAGTGGAGAAAGACAACTGATGTAAAGAGCTCAACAGCATTTCAAAAGCTGTGATTATGTCATTCCTCGTGACTGTTTTCTACTCCGGACCCCCAAACATGCTGAGATTATTACCAGAGGCTGGCTGGGTGGGATAAAATTGAGCGTCTAAAATTGGTCTGATAGCAGCTAACTGATTAGAATTAAAGTCTTTGTGCTGATAACCCTGCAAACAGCACAACTATTTTCTGAAAGGTTGTGAACTTTGCAGATTAAAAGCTCTCGCAATTAATAATACCCAGCTTGTTGTTTTTCTCCAAAGATGTGGATGTGATGAAAAAAAAAAACTATATATAAAGGCGGGCGGTTGGGCTGGGCTAAGCTCACCCTTCCTCGGAGGGGTCTGGTGACGCCTGGTTTTGGCCCGTGCTGCTGATAAAGTTTCGGATTTCATTAAAATAGGAGTCTTCTTTGTCATCCAAAATGGCGCTGCTACTGTCCAGTTCAGACTGCGGCGATGACATTGCAGTTCCTGCAAGAAAATCAAATACATTATTGATTGATTATTTGGTTAAGTAAAACAAAGGTTAAGAATAAGAGACTGTATACAATTGTCTAATGCATTTGAGTCCTTGTGTGATTTGCAATGCAAATAGAATAAAATAAAACTCATTGATTGCACAAAGGGGGATCTATCAAAAACAGCTTATAGATAATAACACAAAACATAAATCCAAAACATTAATAACAACAACAAATATAGTCCATAATCTATAAGTCTCATAGCTAATTGGAAGAATGCTCTGCTAAAGTGCTCTTTCCAGCACCAAGGTGTTAAAGTCTTTACTTTATATAAAATCATATTTATTTTTACGTTATGGTAGCATTATGGCATGCAAATCCATACAAAAGAGATAAATTGCTCTGAAAATAAAATCAAATAAAAATAGAAAAAAAAAATCGTAACGAATTTTAAGTTGCTTAACTTTATTATAAGTCTCACAAAAACAGCTGAAAAGTGGTTTTTAATGAAGAAACACACTTTCCCATCTATTAGATGGCCACACTGGGCTTTAAAAGAAATAGCCAGAGGTTAAAACAACTATTCATTTCTTATAATTGATATTACATGCAATATATTGTACAGTGTGTGTGACTGAGGCCTGCTGCTGTCAGCTCCTGGCCCGTTGTCGCCGCTTGTTCTGCTGATTCAGACAGAGTGATGCAACCTATTAATTCCACAAGCTGTGCTGCTGATTAAAGCAGCTCAAAAGTAGTTTGCTATGGTAGCTGGCAGATTTATACAACTTTATTTCCCAGCCTGTGAGATTGTCCCCAATTATGATTAAATGATGTTCAATACAGTCCTGCAGAGGGATTTATGGAGCTCACAAATCAGCGAGCTCACTTCCTCTGACAAAATATGAAAACCGTCCTTCCAGATGATGCTGTGAGTTTATTCCCCCCCCCCCCCCCCCCCTCACCTGACAGATTGCCGTTCTCGTGCTTTTTGAGGTGACGGTCCAGGTTGGTCTGCTGACCGAAGCACCGGTCACACAGGTGGCATTTGAAAGGCTTTTCTTTATTGTGAATGTTGCGAATGTGACGCTGCAGGTTGGAGGAGATGCTGAAGGATCGGTCACAGTATTTACATCTGTTGAGAGAGTTTTTTATTACTACAACGGTTGATAAAATGACATAAACACTAACAGACAGTCTTCTTGTCTTGAATCCAGCTGCAGTGCATAATGAATCGGAACTTGTGTTTTTTCTTTGTGGTAAAACATAATGCAGGATGCACACACACACACACACTCAGACAGTCCCAAAGTCCCAGACATGATGGAGGAGCTTGTTTAAGGTTAAACAGTTCTGCCTCTTATCTCTCGCCAGCACAATAAAAAAAAAACTGTGTTCCTCTCTCACAAAATAAGCACGCAACAGATTTGGTTGAATCCCTCCAAAATTAGGGGGCTCCTGCCAGGTTTTTTCATGCAAAATTATACAAGAAGATTACATCTTCTGCTGGAATTAGCTTGCTCGATTGGCCGTCCCTCAGGAACCCCTGTGGCTATCTCAACAAAAACGGCAATAAACAACAGTGATTCTAAATAGTAAGCTATCAGGCTGCAGAGGCCTCCATCTGTCTCTCTGCTTGCCTTAAGCTCAACAGGCCTTCAGCACACTTTTAGTCCTTTTTCTTCTCTATTAGTAACTGAATACTATCAAAAATATTTATGCTAATGTCCTAAAAAGGTTGAAATCAAGCTCAAAGCATATCTCTAAGATTCACCTTTTAAGCAAAAATATAAAAAGCTTAATAAAAATAAGCTGTTTGATAACTATTTAAGATAGTATCTCAGAATTAGGCTCAATACTTAAAAAATGATCATAGTTGTGGACTCTGGACTGTGCTCCTCATTACCCTCCTCTTTGCTCAGACCTCACCGGCTCCCCCTCCGTTGTGTGTTGTCATCAGTGGACGAACACCATTTTTCAAGAGACAAATTATTTCGCAGTAGGTCAGTTATTCTGGGCTCATTGCATGAGACAACACAAATCCACTCGGTTTTATCTGTGGCAACGAAACATGTGGGAAACTTTACATTTCTTCACTGAAGAAAAAGTGTTTTTACTTCTTCAATGGAGAAAAAAAGATCAAGCATCTGAAATGCCTCACACTAACTTAGCAACACAACCATAACTGAACAACCTGTGCGTTTAGTATATGCAAACAAAATCTCTTCCAGGCTCAGACAGTTACCTGTATGGTTGCTCTCCTGTGTGAGTCCTGAGGTGGCGGGTCAGGTTGGCAGAGCGAGGGAATATTTTTCCACAGTATCTTTAAAAGGAAATATCAAATAATTTATTCCAGGTTTACAAAAGATTTTTCATGTAAAATAGATACTGGATGTTGGTTTATTTTCTTCTCTGTTGTTAATAGAAATGAGTCATTTCAATTATTCAGGTATTGTTTGGAGTAAAAAAGGGCTAAAATATCTCTAGTAAACACAGCACACATCCCTCAGCGCGAGTCACGTTCAGCAAATTGTAATTAACCTAATTTGGTAGAATGAAGCTTGTGATTTGAGGTCTTTTTGTTTGCATCACATGTACATAAAAAGGCACACAGTAGATTTTATACCTTTTTACCAACTTAATCTTATTCATATCTGTGTTTTTTTAACCAATATTGCTGTTACTCTCAGTAGAATTTTTTTTCTACATACTATCCATGTATTATAAACATAAAATGTTCCAATTCAGTCTGAAGAAGTATTCAGTTAATTTACTTCCCACACTGCATGTACATAATCTGTAGGATGCTCACTACACTTATACTCATGTTTACTTAATAAAATAAACTTCAGATGAAATACATTTTGCTCAGGGCTAGATCGATTTTTCAACACGTTTCTGTATCTTTTATATCCCCAGCAAATACAGAAATTGTTGTTTTTTTGCAATCTTCTGCTATCTTTGTTCCACATTTGACACATCAGTGACCACCGGTACCTGCATGTGTAGCGCTCTTTGCCCTTGCGCAACAGCGTCTCAGGAAGTGCAGAAGGTGGAGCTCTGAAGTCAAACATGGATGGAACGGTGCGCAGCAGATCCCCAGACTCTGGTTTTAAGGAGTTGAAAGTCTCCAGCTTCTCTGCCATGTTCTCAATTGCAGTCATCTGCAGAGACACAAGACAGAATAGACAGACTGGATCAAGCAGCAATATTTAGGAAAAAAATGACAAATTTGACTGAATTTATCTTAAAAACCTAATTATATTGAGCATGTCTGACTAAAAAATAAAAAACGTGTTTTATTTATTTATCAAACGTTGAAACTAAGACTTAGCAAACTCTGAGAACTGGGAACAAAATCCAACTATTGATCAGACTGTGATGTAGAGTTGCTTATTTCTTATTTAAGGTTGGATTGTTTTTTCCAACACATTTGCTTGAGTTATGCATCTTGTTTACAGGTGTCATTCTAGTTGAAGGAAAGGCAAAAAGGTGATGGCTGAATTTTGAATATGACATTCATCAAAGATTAATGCTTCTCAAGGTGAAGTACAAGGTAGGAAGCATTCAAAGTGCATTTGAGACAGATTAATAAGGCACAAAAATGCAAAGATTTCCTTCATGCACAGAGAACAGCAGGTGTTCTGCCCAGACGGGTGGAGTAGGACAGCTTTTTAACCAATAATCATACACACAATGCATGCAATGAACGAACACAACCACACACATAAAAAAAAAAGAGCGGCCAATCTACTAATGAAACTGAACATTTACTTCTTGAACATACTCCCCAAGGAGAGATGTTTGTTTGTGTGTGCATGTACGCCAGCAAAAAGCCATAAGCATCACGGTGGTCGTAGTTGATTAACCGCCTTCAATGTGTGTTAAAGGGGGAAATATATGTATTTGTGTGAGAGAGAGGAATGTATTTGTAATGTGTTTTTATGTGCAGGGGTGCGCTCGTGTGTGCTTACAGGCACGCGCGTTTTATGTGTGTGTATTTGAGTGTTGTCAGACCCATGCTGGTGTGTGTGTGTTAGTGTGTGTGGTTGTGCGTGTGTGGCAGGGGAGTGATTCATGTCCACTGCTGGGCTGTAAACCATTTTGTGCACAATGTGGGCAGACAGCACATTCGTCAATATGAAAGATGTTGACATTACTGATCAAGGGCCAGACACGGGTAATAATGATATCGCTGTGCTGAGAGGGGCGGGATGGGGGAGGAGCGGTGGCTGGAGGGGGGGAGTGAAGGGAGAACCAAGGGGGAGGAGGAGGAGAATAAGGGGTGGGGGTCTTGGTAGGCCGCAGGGCCTGTCAGCCTCGTCACACACACACACACACACACACACGTATGTGCGCTTACACACACAGGAAATATTTTCCTTTTTTATAAAGGGCCCACAAAAATGTGCAATATTTTGTGTGCCTGCTTCTTCTTCTTATTTCAATAAGGCAACAAATCAATGGTGATTCGGGTCCTCCACCAGAGCCCTGCTCCGACTCTGACATTCCATCTCCTGTTTTCACCTCCTGTCACTTCACGCCAAATTGAGGAGAGCAGGGGAGAAGGAAACAGAGGAGGAGTACTTGAGAGGAGGATGAAGGACTCAATGATCAGGGGACACAAGTCAGATGAAAGAGGAAAAAGTGAAAGAGAAGGAGAGATACACACAAATGAGAATGCAAACAAGACAGAAAGAAAGGCCGAATAGCCTGGAAAGAGTGGGTCTGATGGTTGATGGATAGCGGTGGAGTCCGGTGTTGGGAGCGGCTGATTAGGAGTGACGGCTGAGTGTAAAGTTCCTGCCGCAGCCGTCGACGTTCCCGCTGAGGGAGGATGTGGAGTGTCAGGTCTGTTTGATTATGAATATGCCAACGCGACACGCCATGAATCAAAGCGCAACTCAGAAAGCGCGAGAGAAAGCTTCAGGGGGAGAAGGAGAAGAGTGAAAGATGGACAGGAGATTGTGGGAAAGAGGGAGGTGAAATGCTTTCATATTTCTTTTAAATGTGCACTGCGTGTTTCAGTGGGCTCTTTTAAGACACTGGAGCGAACGCTCAGTTTGTCTGACTAGCTCAATGAGAATCCATAACTCTCTTGAACATTAAGGCCCTTAAAGCTGTCGGCAGTATCAAGCTTGTTCGATAAGATATTTTTAAAGCTGAACATTGCTCCATCTTGGCTCCATCTACTGGGGAAGCGTGTTTTTAGCTGGAGCTGCAATAGAATCACTGAGAGACCCACTCCAATGAAAATCATGTTTTTTGTGTCTTTAATATGTTCAATATGTGGCATTTTTCTGATGATGGAGACATGTATATAAAGAAAATTAAGCTTAAAGTGGCATTTATGGGTATTTCTTTATTTAAATTGTTTTGAATAAGGTGCAGACAAAAACTGCAGTTTCAGCAAGTTTGTAGCAGTGATGTAGGTGCGACAATAAGAAGCCATAAGCTCCCTGCTACTCTCCATTCTGATGCATCCACTTGTAGACGACCAGATCCACGTCCGTCTTTCTTTTCCTCGTCGGAGCTGGAATCTGGCTCAAAGCTATACGACTGGATTTCTCCATAATTGCTTGCCATATTTTCTGCACCTTTATTGTTAGGTTGAGGGTGTGAGCTAGTGGAGAGCATGTAAACAGAGGCAAGGGTGGGCTCTCTCAACACCAATAGTCCTGCCCACATCTCAGAGGTGGATTTCTAATGAACCCCTGTCACTCTGCAGAAACTATGTCCTAGAAACCACACGCGTTTTTTGATTCTAGCAAAAAATTGCATAATTTTAATTAAAAAACAAATGGGAACATTAATATAAAAGATCAAAAGAGAATTAGAGCGAGACTTTAAAAAAGTCTTATAAAAAGGACATCTGACAATGTAATAAATAGGATAAGGGATTCATTTGCTGTTGCACATTAACTTTAAACAAGATTTAAAATGAATTGTGGCACATATGTTAATTAAGCCTCTGCTGGATGTTGGAGTGGAACAATTACCAAATAATTATCTGTACTAATATTTAGAATAAAAGTACCAAAATGTAAATAATGTACCACAGCAGCCCTTTTATTCAGTCTAGAGTGTTTTGTACTCAAGCAGTTAATGAGTCACACAATGAGAGATTACACCGGTAAGATTACACTTAAAGCCTCCAGCTTCTGAACTGTTTTATGGATTGTGAGCGAGGCTCATTAGACCACTGTTTGACAGGACTGTCTGCAAAATGCTCAAATAAAAATGCAAGGAACCATTTTGTTCAAAAGAGATTTTTTGATAGTTTTATGGACCTCCTACTTCTTGCTGTCAGTGACCCCCTCTCAACCCAACACATGTACATTCAAAACCCCTGGCCTTATTTCCGCAGGCAATTTTGCGCGGATTTATAAACTCGCTTGTTGCTATAGCCTTGCTCTGGGACCAGCAGTTGATTGGCCATCTTTAGATGTCAGTGATGCTGTTTCGGGCCTTAATTAGCAAGATGCATTCTCAATTGTTGATCTTTATCAGGAACCAGATGTTGGGAGGGAGGGCCTAACCTCCCGCTTCCCTGGTCCCACAGAGACTGTTACCCTCTCCCTGATAAAAAGCAGCGCTTCTTAACGACCACCCCCCAATTCCCATGCCCCCTCTTGCATGTGATCCCTTCAATGCCCATTTGAAAAAGCAAACATATATTTAGAGTTGCACATTCAAATAGGGTGTCGCTCAGCTGGAAATTCCCTCTTCAACCCTTTCATGTTAATGAGGGTGGTTTCTACAATTAAATATAGCAACAAATCAGGAACCTTGGCTCTGTTAGTCTAAATAAAATGGTTGAAAAATAAAAGAAAACAGGAATAGGATTCACTTATTCTCAGTAGTAGATAAAGGAGTGGGACCCTATGATCGGCCTTGTTGTGGTACATTCGCACCGGGTTTGAGCGGCTGCTTCCAATGAAAAGTCTATATAAAGGCACACATATGAGCATTTTGGGCTTCTGCATTCAAAACTCTCACGTTTACGCTAGTTTTAAAGTCTGTTTGTGGGCTCTACGTACAAAATGTGCACCCATTGAATGCACGCTGATAGTTAAATCAGTTGAACTTTGACCAATCAGGGACTTGGCTTTGGTAGTGACACATGGATGGCATCCTTTGCAATACACTGAAGTGACAACAGTTGGAAAAGTGATCATCGCCTGTATATGACACCAAGTCTCATAGATGCGAAAAAATGCCTGGAGCAAGATTCACGGGATGTGGCAGTTTCCCCTGACTGAAACTCCACACAGGAACTCAAACATACAGACACACACATCATATACTCAGGGACTAAGCTAATGCTGGTTGGGTGGGTGCACACATTCAACCATTTAAAACATCTTAGCAAGTTCCTGATAACAACACACACTGATATACACATTGTTAACTCCTTTATTCCTATATTATTTTGGGTGCTTTGTTTGGGTGTATTATGTTTATCTATTTTTGTATGTCTTGCTGACTTGTCTTACCTTTTTCAGTTTCACTTCCTGGGTCAAAGGACCCATTCTCTGGGTTTGGTAGGCTTTTGTAGGGCCTGACCAAAAATCAACAATTAACCTCAACTGAAACCACCTGGCCCAGGGGAGGGGCCATGTCTTATAAAAGTGTGAATTTTGGTTCATGAGAGAGAGGAATTTGGGTTTCAGAGCATGTATTGACATTGCTGCTGGTTACCTGCTGTAAAAATAAAAATAACAGCCATTTTTCCCCATTCACAAAAACCTTGTGGAGTGGTTTTTATTGGTTTTGCCTTGGACCTGACGCTCTCACTCCGGACTGGAGCCTGACATGGGATTTGCACCGTTTTAACATTTCACATCAAGCCTCTTCCAACGCTAGTATTGGGTAGCGACAGACCTGTGTGAACACCATATGCCCACTTTCAGTGTGTTCTGGAACGCGCAACACATGCCCAGAGCGTACACAGCTTTGTGATGATGATAGGTTGAAGCCATGCTAAAGCTGAATGAGGTCAACTGCAAACTGCTGTGCAGCACATGCATCAATTACTGGATGGGTTCTGTTTCAACAGCAATGGAACTGTAGGTTAAAGAAGAACTTACCCAAGTTCTCTGATCTGGCAAACGAAACTGAAGGGCGGAAGAGAGGGAAAAGAGAAAGCTGTCAGAACCAAGAAGTAATCAACGGAATACATAGGTTTGGAGGAGTATGAGAACTTTTCTATTTGGTATGCTATGAAAGCTACCTTTCTGCTGAGTTCTGGCAGGGAAGTTATGGAAGACAAATCATTTCCAACACTTCCTGTTGCTCAATAGGCTCGTTAGTGGAGGCCACAACCAGTATTGCCTGGATGTTAAATTTCCTTCCAGGAAATAAGAAGCTGATTCACTACAAATTCCAGTGGCCGCAGAACTGCAAACTTTTTTGGATATGTTGCTTAAAACTGAGTCAGGTAACTGACAACAAACCCACTCAGAAGTGTACAAAGGGCCTCTTGACTCAGAGCTGTGCGGGCCTGGTATTTTAGGAATGATTTGTGTGTCATGAGTTTTTGTCATAAACTCTTAAAGATGGTCTAAGTACTCAGTTAGTGTTTCTACTGATAGGACACCTCATTAAGGAAGGCGGAGTAGCCATGTGGCTGCTACAGGCTGGGCCCATGCAGCACTCTGGACAGGGGACATAAATCAGACAAATGAAACAGCCTGTAAAAACTAGACCTGAAACGGCTTGAACAGAAAGGAAAAAAAAAAAATCATATGCCTGAGAAAGTGGTGTTTTCACTTTCCGACAGACTGTTCTCACCCGCAGGGCAAGTTTGAGCAAATGAACGGGGAGGCAACATGTCGTAGACACACAACACACACGTGTTAAAATCGGCGTGTGTCCACACACACAACACACACGCGCAAGAAAATTGTGGAAACACTGGCACAAAACCCAGGAGTACAAATCACTACTTTAAGATCATATCATTTTTTTATACTGTAATCAAAGACATATTACGGGAAGAAAATGCCACAATGTTCCCTTTCTTACTGCCACATCTGTTTCAGATAGCCAACAATGGTCTTAACAGGCAGTAGCTTGTATAAGACTATGGCTGCAGTCTAATCCTCATCAATCCCAGTTTGACCAGTTTAGGATACACATTGTGAAATAGAAAAAAAAACCCATAAAATTAATGTTTAGCATCATACTGTCATATCTGAACATCAGGAGGGGTAATAGTGATATTGGTATCAATTTAGAATGAATAAAAATTGATACTGTCAAGACTTGTCTCCACCTGTGGCACTGAGATTTTACAAGTAGAGAGCTATAGGAAATCATATAGGTTGAAAAAGTTTGCCCACAGGTGAAAACGTACCTGTGGATGGAAGAGGAAGCCTGGAGTTGGTCGCATGTACTTGTCCTTCAGAGTTTCAAACGGATCACTCATTCTCCTCTTCTCAACCCTGCTAATAATAGATTTCTATCAGCTCTTAACATACAAACAGCAGCAGACATGGGGACATATCTGTTCAGTTTTACAAAAGAAACTCCAATAAACAAACTGTAAAGTTTTTCAGAAGGATCTAACGCTTTGATTTTCTGTAATGACAGTCAAACATTTTGTACGATTTTTATCTTGTGATATCATAAATAATGAGACACTGGGAATCGCAATACCTGTAAATGGGGTCCATGAAGAAAGGTGTAGGTCTGGCATGCTGCAGGGAGGTGTTTGGTTTGGGAATCTCCACTGCTCGCTTCTCATCTTTGTAAGTAGGATTCTTCTTTACGTCCTCCTCCTTTAGTTTACGTCCATGGCCTCTGGGCCCCAGACTTAGATCTAGTGGCTGATCCTGTCCACTTGGATGTGAGGGCTCTGGTTTGGAAGAGGCAAATGAGGCTAATGTTTCCTCCTTTCGCTTGGTAGTGAGGTCAAAAGGTGACTCAGACGAAGACTTGCCCTGGGCCTTTTTGCATTCATCTCCTGGAGACTGAGGATCCGCTTTGAGGTTTGTAGACCTGGCGTCCCTATCTGGAAAGGGGTAAACTGGAGGGGAAAAAGCGGGAAAGAAAGGCAATGGAAACATAGAAGGGTAGGGCAGAGGCCCAGCTTTTTTGTCCTGCAAGCCAGCTAGCCCAGTTGATCCAAAGTACTTCTCAGCAATGGAGGCAATGGCCTTAATAGAGTCATTCACAGCCCCTGTTACGGCTGTGTGCTCATCCAGCGAGGATGGGATCAGGGAAGGGCCAGGAAAGTCTATGGCAGCACTGCTGTCCATCAAACCGTGGCTCTTGGGTTCGCCTTCACTGGCTTTTCTCTTGGGGCCTTTGCCGTTTTCCCGAGCAGCCCCTCTTTCCCTCTCACTGTCCAAGTCACTCTCAAGCTCAGAGCCTGACGTACTCTCCAGTTCACTTCCGCTAGGCGTACTGACATCATCCAGGTCGCTGCTTTCAGAGTGGTCGCTCTGCTTGTTTCGTTGCTTTGTGGAGGAAGATGAACCCTGGTTGTGGAGCTCTGAGTCGAGTTTCTCCTTTTCAGGTGAACAATCTTTGCCCAGAGCTTTCAGCAGCTCACGGGACTCAAGAGCTCCAGGGCTTGGAGGAAGCAGAGGACTTTTGCTCACCTCTGTACCAGGCCCTGCAACAGGTGCATGAGGTGGCTGTCTGATGGGAGACGTTGTGGCTGGTACGAGGGGAGGTCGGTGATATAGTCCAGAAGGAAAGAGGCCTGGGAAGCTGAAAGGAAATGCAGGAGCTGCAGGAAAGGTAAGCCCGCTATGGTGGCGACTGGCCCCAAAATAATCAGCAAGTCCAGCACTGCTATGACCCATGGCAAGAGCGGCTTTGTCCAAACCAGTAGTGCCTGGAAGTGGCATACCCTGGGCAAAGAGAGCCCCGGCCGTGAAATGATTTTTGCCTTCGCAGAAGCGTCGATGCTTATTCAGGGATGACGTGGTGCTGAACATTTGGCCACAGTCCTTGCATTTGATCTGTGTCCGGCAGTCAGCGTGCATGCGCTTGTGCCGACAAAGGTTAGAAAACTGGGTGTAGGACTTGTGACATACCTCACCTGCAGGGACACGAGACAGATGCACAAGCTGTCAATTGCTATTACAGATTACCACAGAGACAGGTTACATGACATCACTAGTTAACATGAATTAGAATGACAAAACCCTGGGAGGAGTAATACAGCATGAGTGATATCACATTTGTTCCCACTAACAATCTGACAATAGCTTTCCAGCAATGTAAAAACAGAGGCGTGTCCAAATCCTGGCATTGTAAGTGAGTATGTCTGTTTGATTGTGTGAATCTTTTGCTGCCACTCATCACCTGCACATCAAACCAGATTCCCAGGCATCTCCATCCCCATTGTCCTTTCAGTAACGCTCCCAAGGAGTCCGTAAACAATCAGGCGAGGACATGGACATGCAGGCACATTTGCAAAGTATTCACACAACAAAAAGCAGCTGGATCACACACAGACACACAGGGATGTGAACAGGAATGCAGACTCAAGCTACACACATATACACATTCTCAGCCGCACACAGCACAATGGCTCTATTTTAGGTTTGAGAAGGAAGTGGAGTTGAATGAATCCTATCCTGCAGTCCGGTTCCCAGGGACAGGGCTCACGTCCTCTGCTGCCTCTCTTCCCTCTTCCCCCTCCAGGCCTCTAAAGTCTCAAGCCGGCCTGCGCAACCCCCTCACCTTGTCCCCCCCTGGGCTGAGGCCATGTCGTCCTGTGCTAAGTGACCTTCCCACAGCCAACCGTTCTGTAGCTGCATGTCACTTTGTCTAGCCCCGGAAGATGTACATTGACAACACCCGATCCAAAAACAAAACCCCAGCATCCAATGTTATCTATCGTGGTCATTAATCTGTCAACTTTATGTAATACTAGTGGATGATTTAGAAAGGGGTTCTTTGAACAAAATGTCTCAACTGTGACTGCACATTATTCTCCAGACATGGTGCAAAAGTAATGTAGTTAAAATCCTATAAGAAGGTTTGGGGTCAAAGTGTTAGTGGGCAAGACACTGAACCCCACATTGCTGTGGGTGGTTTAAGTTTGTGCCAGTGTTTGGCAGCGGAGAGTGTGAACATGTGCGTGCATGGGTGAATGGGAATGTGACTGTAAAGCACTTTGGGCCTTTATTGGAAAGTAGATAAGTCCTATTAAGATATAAGCGAATTAACATCTTCTCCATCTTTATTTATTGACTTATCTTCTTTTTTTTAAGTTTAATGTGCTCCATGTACATTCTGTTCATATTACACACCTTATTTCCAATATTTACCAGCTGATTGGTACATTTACTCCCCGGTTTTCTGCTCCAACTTCTCAGATTTTCTTTATAGCCTCTAGTTTGCCTCTTGCATGTCAGTTTGCAATTCAGCTTCCCCCACAAAAAAACACTCATCTTGACAAGAACCCCCTCTTTGCTTGCTTTCAAACACTCCCTAATTCTCTGGACTGGTTTCACTCCAGTTTACGCCTTAAAACCTTGATTTTTCCATTTAAAAGATCAGTCAGAGGCACCTCTGAGTGATAGATTTTGCTCACATTGCTGTTAGATGTTTGGTATCAGGAAATGGTTAGATTCTCCCAGTGATTAAGCTCATGCATACTTTGGATGCTTTCCAGACATAAGGTGCATGAGAGTCAATTCAAAGAGATTGAAAGGAAGACCAGGAAAACGTATTCGGGAAGCAGATTTGAATAAACAGCCCTGAGGAATTCTAAGTGAGTAAGGCTAAGCCAAAAGAGAACGCAACCTTACAGAAAGGCCGACTTTAACGAGTAAATGAGGAAGTCAAAGCAGTCTTTAAAATCAGGTTGAAAACATCTGGAAAAAGTGGGAGGAGCATGGAATTTGTTTTTTTAATCTGATGGCCAGTATTTAGGTGCAGGGAATGTAGGTGGCAAAACACAAAAAAAAAAAGACATTTTGAATACAACAAATAAAGTCTTGATGGCTTAAAGTCTGAACATGCATTTTACATTGAAGTCAGCACTTTTTTTAAACAAAATAACAACTTTTATTGATCCTTATTGGATGTTTTTAGTATAACCACAGGGTCTGAAAAAACCACAAGGAAACTCCTATCATCACCATCAGTGATGTAATAGTGTCATTAATAGAATAACTAGGCACGCATTCCAGCTAGCGTAAACTGTCATCTAGAACATGTGTGTTCTCTTGCTCCTTAAAAGGAAACTGAATCTTATAAACACATTTCTGAGTGTTTTCATTTCATAGATGATTCATACGTTGTGTATACATACTTCGTGTGCACTGATAATATTGACAAAAAAACAAAACAAAAATGCCAGTTTTGTACATCCCTACTGTCCAGAAGATGTCATTCAAGAACAATCAAACACTCCACACAGTATCTTACCCAGGGAGCCTTTCTGCTTGGGATTACTTCATCTTTTTTAACACAACCATTAGCTGTTTTCAAACCTGCATGTTTTCTGCTGATTACAGCAAATGGATTATTTGCAGGGCTCTACATGTGGTTGCTATTTGTGAGGAATGATGAACGTGCTAGAGCCAGAAAAGACAGATTGAGGAATGAGAGGTCTTTGATGAAGATAATTCCAACATATTAGCTGGCGAAAGGGGAACGACTGTGTTTTTAAGCATAAATATGTTTTTATAAGCTTCGAGTGGAGCACAAAAATTAAAAAGAAATAAAAGCCCTCCACGGAAAGAGACCTGATCTGTCTGTTAGACGCAGCAAAAATGTGTGAAATCTATGAAAAACGTGTAAGTAGTGGTGTTGATGGTGACTGACAGGAGGTTTGCTGGTGTTACCAAACCAGCAGTGACTGAGGACCTTAATGCAAAAGGTCACCTGCATGTCACCTGGCTTAAAAAGACATGTGCTGGAGAGCCTGTGGAAGACCTAAATTACTTCTGCAAAATTATTAGTTCCTGCTAATCAATGCCAGTCAAAGCATATTGTCATTATTATTGTAATGTACTGAGGAGACTTACATAGGTAGGGTCTTAGTGACTTACACATGAAGGGCTTGACACTGCTGTGGATGTGCTTATGCTGCTTGAGGCCTGAAGACGTTGCAAACGTCTTGCCACAGTCAGAGCAGGCGTGGGCACGCGCCCCCACATGCTGCGAGCGAATGTGCCTTTGAAGGTTGCTGGGGTCTGTGAACACCTGCTGGGGGAAGGAACCATACACACAGAGGAGTTACTATCCATTACAATAACCCGGTTGGAATAATCAGGACAATTCAAGCGAGTGCCTTCACTTTACCTTTGAGCAGTTTTCACATTCGTAGTGTTTGCCGCTGTCGTGTGACATCTGATGTCGGATCAAGTTTGATTTCCAGTTGAAGGCCTTGGGACACTGATCACACTTATATTCCCTCTCTTCAGAGTGGGAGAGCATGTGGGCCTCCAGGCTGAAAGGAACACAGAAGGAGAACAGCGTGTGGTTGTGAGAAAAACCAAACCACTGGAAAAACTGCATGATAGACCATATGCTCAAATTGTGACACTACCTCTGGACATCAGGGAAGACCTGATCACACTCTTTGCACTCGTGGAGACCATGGGATGAACTGTAGGGCCGCAAGTCTTCAGGTTCATGGTCCTTCAGCCCGCTATCCTCTCCTGGATTCACAAGACAGGATGTAAGATGACTATACATCAAGAAAACTCTTATTCTGAACTTCAAGAAGCCGGACATCTAACCAACAGCACGTTTTTAAATCCCTGTCATACCTGACTAAGATTTTGCTGTAGGATATTCTATGTGCATAGTTCTGTTCTCAAGTAATTATGTCTGTCAGTGTTTTGTCCAGCATATATATATAAAATTATTTGAAGGCAGAATGTAATTAAAACTGAATTAAAAACCGTTTTTTGAACTATTTTAATAGTGTTTCCAGTTGTCTTTTAATTATGGTTTTGCTGGTTTAGCTTAAAAAAAAAAAACGTGTAGTTTTCTGGGACATAGTTTCTGCAGAGCAGCAGTAGTTCATCAGAACTTCGACTCTGAGCTGTGGGCATGGAGCCCGGAGCAAGGAGCCCGCCAAGCAGTTTTTCTGCTCCTGATTCACAACGATTTGAATAGTCAGAAATTCAATTTTGAGCTTAATCTTCTTAATTTATGTCCTCCTCATAAGAAAAATGCCACAAGAACATGTTAAAAACACCAAAAATTCGATTTTCATGAGAGTGTGTCTTTGAGCATGAACATATTCATTCCAATTAGTCAAAAAACCTGTGGCCACACTAGATATTTAATGTAAAGCTTTTTCACTTTTGAATTCTGGAGCTTAAACTAAAAAAGAAAAACCCAATGTGTTATCATATTTCTGCACCCTTTTAAGAGGTTCTCCCCCAAAATGTGTAGTACTTTGTCTGTGAATGTTCTCATTAATCCAGGTGACATCTTGAAGTTGAGTCGTGGCATCTGGACTTAAAATCTTCCTCTTTAAATCATTTCACTTCTCATCCAAGTGGCTTCATGATGGAGCTTCCTGATGCCATGCCAGAAGCCATGACTCAACTTTAAGATATTACAGACCAATTTGCAGATTCGTGTACAACTATCTGAGCTGAGTTTTCAGTTTTCCTACCCGACAGCTCAGTTACAGTTCACAGCAGCATCACACACTAACGCCTTAACTCCAGTCAAACCTGAGTTTAGGAATGAAGAAGGTGGCCCCCCACATGGCTGCTTCTGGTGGTCAAGCAGCTGGTTGCGGGATTCAAAGTGCTGATCGCAATCCTCACAGCGGTACTGCCTCTCCTCTGCACAGTGGAAGGAAGGAAAGTCATCCCAGTGCTTGTTTAGATAATTAAAATGTATACATGCGTCACAAAGGGACAAAAATGCAGATTTGTGTGTCTTTATAATGCGCACCGTGAATATCAGGAGCCATTGTGTCGCATGAATACTCCTCTGCCTTCATGAAAAGTAGCAGCTCTTCACCGGGAAAGATTTCTCTGGTGACTTTGTAGAAGATCTGCAACAGACAGCACAAGTCTAGGTTAAGAAGGCCACACAAATGTGTAGAGAGGAACACGTCCCAGTGCTGCACTACTTCTTTGCTAGTCACTGCAATTATGCCCATAATTGTATAGCAACAGATGTCCATCAGGGACGCTCTTGATACTGTACGAATAACACAAAAAATACACAAAGTACCCAAGTTGTGTACATGAATGTCATACAATCATCACCACCTCAGAGGGGGGTGATGAAACGCAAAAACACACACCCCCATTAACTTGTAAATAGTCATCATTTAAGACATCCATCTTCTTATGTAAATGAAAGCACTAACCACCAAAGTGCAGGGGTAAATACAGTGTCAAGTACACACAGTGGAGATCATAGTGGGCAGGAAGTGGGAATGAACACGCTAATTCAGCAGCCGGCAAAACAAGCAGGTTGTTTGAAACAAACAATTTTATCGTAGAACAAAGTTACACAGTGAAGTTAAACCTAGGTGCTGTGATGCAGAGTTGATGTTTGAATGCACATGTTTCACTTTAAAGTGTTCATGCCACCAATTGATGTTCTCGAATAAGCGACGAGTGTGTCAGGAGGCACTGCTTAGGTTAAGAAACTGACTATAAAGCTCCCCATGAACACACAATGGGCTTTCTCTGTGAAACAATCCCACACAGAGTTATTCCTGGCAAGGTTCGGACATTTAGCATCACAGCTTCCTTTGCTGTGTCACCATGACAATGACGATGAAGGCATTTATTAGAAATGAATTCTGCAGGGGTGGGGAGGTGGATACTTGGAAGGTGAACAAATCCACAGCAGAGCCACGCAGGGCTGGTCAGAGTCAGGACAGTGAAGCATCCTGTGCACTGTTCTACAACTGCAGGTACCATTGTTTGTATTTATGGAAAAATGATGCAATGATTCATACAAAACTGTAACTAGAGTCACAGTGGCTCAGCTGACAAACGGACTGGTGCATGCTCCTAAAAAGGAAAGAAAGTGACATCTTTTAGCCCTTTAACACTGAAGTTTTAGCTCCAGTGATAACGTTCTTTTAAACACCATAAATTTTCAACCGTTTACACAATCAACGTAATTCCAGCTTCTGAAGTGAGAAAAGCAGCCTTGCACTGATATGCAGCACATTAAAGTTGTGATTTTTTGCATTTGTTTCGGACTGATAAAATAAACATCATAAACAAAAGTAGAACGATGAATGACTGTAGGTTTAAAAAGGGCTTTGCATGAAGATTAACTGCTTATCAAGTCCAAGCAGCTTTTTTTCAATTTAATCTAAACTTAAAGTTTTATAAACAAATTATGGTCAAACTTTTTTTTTAAATACATGAATTCTTTATATCTATTTCTTATATCAACCTTAATTTTTCCTTTAATTTTTTTTTATTGATTGACAATTTTTAATGCCTTCCCTGCAGTTATTCTATATCTGAACCGCTCTTGTGGAGATGCAGTGAAGTTTAGCATTTGTTCTCACAGCTGGTTTCCTAAACATATTTGCCCCTCTCAGGCTGTATGTGTTATCAAATCAAACTTTATTTTCAAATCACTCTGATCTCATAGCTACGTTCACACAAACGGCAACGCGTGTTCAAGTGACCACTTCCACACATAAATGGCCTTCTGTGTTCAAAGCTCTCGCGATCATGCATCGCAAGTTTCCATGGCGCTCTTCAGGCTCTACGTACAAAACGAAAGCTATAAAAGGTCAAACTTTGACCAATAAGGGGCATAGATTTGGTAGTAAAGGATAGATTTTGTTCCCTTAAATTCACAGTGTTAACCGTTTCAAACTGATTATAAAGGAGAAATAAATAATGGCAGCATTTGACCGGCCAGAATTATATGACATCAAGTCTTTCATATATCAGAATCAAATCTGTTAAAGAAAGTGTCTGGAGATTATCACCGCTTTCACATTTCGCACCAACTGTAGGTGGAAAACATGTGCTAGCAAACTGTGCAAGAAGAAGAATAAGCCCTTTCCTGTTTGTCTTGTGTGATCACCATGGGCTGAAAACTTGTGTTCAGTGCTTGAACATGTGTTACATGCACGATGTGTCCGTATCTTAAAACCTGAGAGATCCTCTTTGATAATAGTTTTTTTTTTATTTTGAACAACATTTGAATTATTTTGAAATCAAGTAATCAATGTAAATCAGCTGATTTTGTCACAAAAAAAGTAGCTTTTGTGACACTTACTTTGCCCCAGTAATGTATTGCATTTTTACGGTGATTCATGTTGATCAGGAAGACAGTTGAAAAGTTACGGTTTGCCAAAGAGCGTGTGTTTTTTAGGTGTCGTGGGCGACATCTCCTCTTTTAAAGGGTTCAAATCTTTTATTTCTAGAGCATTTTTTTGTATTTTATTGCAATTTTAAACAAAAAAAAAATCACATTAAAAATATTAGAACTTAGATTGCATTTTATAACTTTAACTTCTTCAAAAGCAAAATTGTTTTTCTTGCCTTTGTTAATCAACATGACCTTCTTATCAGCACCGGGTCCTAAGGGGTTTACCAGCTTGGCAAATGGAGATGCAGTCCTGGATGGCAAAAAGCAAAATGTGGCCCCCACCGTGTGAACAAAAGAATTAAGGGAACTGAACTGTGAGGGTCCTGACATTTTTCACTTCGGCTTCTGTCAGAGTCACGCCAGCGCATGGACACAGAAAAACACATACAGGCACTCACAGGCCGTCACCCCTGTAAGGTCACAAAAATATTGTGATTCAGAAACAATCAGATAGCAGCTCAAACAGGCATGTTGGTCTACAGAGATTCCGCTCCAGGAGACTGATACTGGGACTGGGGAGGGAGGGAAGGGGGGTTGTCAAGCCTCAGGACATGTAATCATAAACTTAAAATATTTTATTTTAAGAAGCATGTATGTCCTATTATGGTAAAATAATACGCAAAGTAAAACTAGAAAACTGATCAATCCAATTCTACCAATTAAACTGTTGAAGCTTTTATGTTTAAAACTAATTCTCAATAAGATTATAGATGGGAAACCAATCCTCTTCTATGAATTCCCCGTGTCATATTGGTAAAAAATTTTTTTTAAAAAAATAAAAACGTGTAGAAAATAACTTTATGCTTAAGTTTTCACAATGAAAACCAGACTGAAAAGAAAGCAAAAAGAGCTCGTCTGTTACGTTGAAAATACACTGCGCAGACCACAAGCTTCCTGCTCCACTCCATTCTGATGCATCCACTAGCAGACTTGGAACTTGGCTCAAATCTGTAATCTTGGGATCAGGCACTGCGTCGCTGGATTGCTCCAATATTGCTCCAATATTGTTAGGTTGTGAGCTAGTGGGAGAGCGTGTAAACAGAAAGGTGATGGCAACTAGGGGCAGAGTTTCTTCATGTTAACAGCCCCACAACTCAGAGGCGAATTCTAATAAAATACTGCAGCTCTGCAGAAACTATGTCCTAGAAAACGGCACAGGTTTATTAACTAAAAATGGCATAATTATAATGAAAAGAAACTTTGAAAACAGATCAAAAGATAATTTGAGTCTTTACTAAGCTACTGCACAAGGTTGACTGACAGGAACCATAGCTTCAACAAAAGAGCAGCCAGCTAAAATAATGGAAACAATTTGAAACTCCTCAAAGTTAATTGTCCAAAGAGAGTGGCAAAAGATCCTCCTTGCTCCCACTTCTCTGTTGGGAGTTTGGAGCTTTCACAAGCAAAGAAGGAAAATTACAAAAACAGAAATGTAGGAGAAGAAAAAGAATGATTGGATGATTAAATGAAAATAAGTTAACAATCAATATGCACCAAAAAAGGAGGGTATAACCTAAATCTGGATACATTTTTGAGACAATTACCCCAAGAAAAACAATATTTTAAATCCTTTTGTTAGATTATAACACTTAAAACCATCAGCAAAAACATGAAAAATATTCATGTAAACTTTTTTAAACATCCACACTTATTGTCAGAGGTTTTCGGCTAATAATGAGATATTTTGTTTCTTCTATTAGTCATTAACAGATTGTACTCTGTGTGCTAAACTATATTATTCATTTTGTGGGTCTATGTAAACTCAGAATGCATTCTGGTCTGTGCGAAAAACTATTCTTTGCATTTACCACCCTCAACCAATTAAAACATTTTTGTAAAAACAAGTTTAGGGTTCAAAAACGCCCATCAAGGCTTAAAGTTGAAGCAAAAATAAATGACCATTAAATTAAACAAAGACGACCTCTAAATTGCTTACTTGTGCGTGCTCATTTGTTGCACAACAGCAGCATTACATGTCCACATGTGTTGCAGCTTCCCTGAGGCTATCAGTCATGCTACTTGTACAGCATATTTGGCAGTCGCCATCGCCTGGCTTCTAAGCAAAACCATTATGTGACTTTGAGAGTAATAAAGAGCAAGAGCACACGGTGTGGAAATAGTTCCAGCCAATTGAAGGAGCATGTAAGGAAGCCAGCATGACTTTCTTTGTGTTTCATTGGGTGAGATGTGGAATAATAGTCTTAAAAGTAGAGTCGGGTGGATTGGAATTTGCGGAATTATTTGAGAAAATAAATAAATTAGATTTTTGACGGTGCAAACTCTATTTAATGAAGTAAATATTGGGTTTTACAGCATGTGTCTCCCCCAAATTCCTTATAACACATTTATGTGTGTGGGTTACAATGCCAACTGTGTTTTCCCAATATGCCCCTGAGCCACTTCATCCCACTCAATTCTGAGTGAGAATCAATAGAAGGGATGAGATTAACACTCATATCCCGACTATTTTATGAAAGGCTCTTTAGGCCTCGTTGTGAGATGTTAATTACACTTCCATCAATTCTCCATTCACTTGAATGAGTGGAGTGAGGAGCACAGTGGAGGGTTTTTTCAGACTCTAATTGCCCCAATTATCCTAATGACAAAGCATGCTGATCATGGAGGGATCCATGCTCGCTCTCTTATTTGAGTGGACTAGAAAAAATTAAAGACTGCGAAAGAAAGAAGACAATATTTAGCAAAGTAACAGTTAAAAATTAATAAACGCTTTAATGGGTTTAATATAAAAGGGAATTTAAAGAACATTTTTTAATTTGTTACATTTCAGTGATTCATGCGTGGTCACCTTCCACCTCATTTCCTTTTGATGCTTTTTCCCTCCCCACTCAGCAAAATCAAATCCAGAAAAGCCATAAAAATCTGTCTTTAGTAAATTTTGCAAAAAGCAAACGTAATCTACAATTTATATCTTATTATTTTGTCAACATTTTCTTCTTTTATGAGA
Source organism: Oryzias latipes (assembly GCF_053564925.1). NCBI lineage: Eukaryota > Metazoa > Chordata > Actinopteri > Beloniformes > Adrianichthyidae > Oryzias > Oryzias latipes. Next base: position 13,195,090 of record NC_136249.1, on the reverse strand, counting down.
AAACCAGATTTTCTAACATCGAATATGGGATAAATCAAAATATGGAACTAGAGGGAAACCCCTTGAGATGATGTTTTTTCTGCAGATGCCTTCATAACATGAAGCTTTAATGGACATGTAGCTAACCCAATGAGAAAAAAAGAAATCAAAACAAACATGAGTTTTCCTCCAATTGGGGGAAAAATAAGAGACTCACTCATTTATTCCTCCTCTTTTACTCCCTCGTTTTCCAAAAAGATTGTTCATAAATTTTTTGATAGACCAGAGTCTGAAAAATGAGAGGATGGAAGGCAGTTCCACTCTCACACGGGCAGAGCTCAACCGGTGCTCAAAAAGACCCGGGACTACCAACGCACCTGGAATTTCTGCCTCAAAATAAATAGCTTAAAAATTATTTCATGAGAACATCTCATCATTTTCTTGAGGTGTAATACTTAACAACAGCAGAAATATGTGAACCCATTAATCTGTGCAGAAATCTGTGGATAGTAGGAGTTTGCAAGCGTTGACGGTGTAATATGTGGGTTTGGGGTGGGTTATCAGGTGGTGTGTGTTTTAAACATTTGCAGCTAAGAATGAGGAGTGCAGGGAGCTGCAATGAACAATTCATGGCCCCGCAGCTTGCACAAATAAAAGCAAAGTTTCCACGCGCCTTTGTAGAAGCCCAGACCCTTCCAGGTGTGTGCAAACACTCAAGAGACATAAAAACCACTTTGCACACGTAAACACAAAAAGCCCCCACAAGCCCAGGCACACATATACACACAGAGAGCACCAAAAACTGACAGTGCCTTTACAGGACCACCCCATTTCGGCTTTTCAATTTAAGAATACAGACAGGCATTGTGAGAGGCTACAGTGTGTTTTCAAAAACACACAGAGTTGGCCGGAAGGCTTAAAGACGGCACATTGTGCTGTGTTGTGACAGAGTGTAATACTTAACAATCACCTCATCATAGCCATGTCCGTGACCTGTCGGAGCCTTACACGGCTAACCAAGCAGAACCACCGTGTTGACAGTGAGTCACACCTCGTGAAGAGGCCGGCTCAGGAAAGGCTGTCTCCCTGTGTCTTTTACAAGAGAGACGCTGAGTGTGTTATGGAAGCTGCTCTTCTTCATGTGAAGAAGAGATTTTTGTTCCCAAAGGAGGAGGGTGAGAGGACGCAAAAGACGCATAAAAGGTTTTTCAGCGTGGGAAAAAAAAAAAAAAACCAAATGATATAAAATTTGTTTTTTAATGGCAAAAATGTGAATTGAAATATGTGGAAACCTTATGCACATCTTTGAATAGCTGCATTTCTGAGATGGCACTAAAAGAATTATCTAGATGGACCACCAGGGAGGAGTGATGACAACCACAAAAGCTTGATTGTGTTCTTTTTATCTGGGTCAAGCGATGGCATGCTCCTCACACGCTTCAAATGAAGTTTAGACTCTTGTCTTGTCTCTCCGTGTCTCAGTGCGTCTGTCTGAAGGGGGTTAGGGAGAAGAACAGGCCCCCATCTGTGCAGCACGCACCTTTCTACAGCCAGGTGAGCAGCAAAAGGACTGTGACATTCCATGCATATCTGAGAGTTTATATCGCAAGCGTGACAGGGAAGTGAGCAGAACTATCATCCCAGCCCTGCCTCTTCTGATCATTCCCTGTGGTCTTTGCACGGCAGAAGCCACAGCACCGTTACAGTGGGAAAACATGGCCTGATAGCGAGGGGTGTCTGTGCAGCACACTGAAGTGTGTGTGTAGACTGAAGGCAGGCCAGCCGCGTTTATCTGACTTGGATCACAATAACAGTTTTTCACAAGGAGGACAAATATTGGGAAAAGCATCAAAGTTAAAAAGCAGGAACTTTGAGAAGTTTGAGAGCTAATCAAAAGCAAATCATCCACGTTTTCTTTTTCTTTACTTTCTTTGTGTTGAGCAATTGTGTCTCCACATACCTGATCATCTACCTGGCACGCTGTCAAGTTATGTTGTGTGGCCGTGGGGGCAAACTGGATGTGCTTCAGCCAGCTTCCTGTATCTGGTTTGCTGGCATCCACGCAGAATTTTACATGGCCGGACCCATCCAGGATCTGCAGAAAGGAAAGGAAGAAGGAGAGATGTAGATTTCGATCGGTATCAGACCAGGTTACAGTGTCCAAACACAGCCTAACCACAAACCTCCCACCGAGAAATATAGCTCAAATGTTAGCAGAGCAATCTGTGGAGCAACACAAACACACACCACTGACAGATACACACCAAAAAATACACACATGCAAACATGCCAGATTAAAATTTTTATTATTTCTTTTTTTTAAGTGACTAAGGAAAACGAAACAACCAAACAAACAGACTTGAACACTAAATTATTAGGAGAAAGGTCATTAAGGCCCTGAGGAAGCTTTTTACATCGTGATAAAATGTAAATAGTATTGGGCAACAACACATTAGTACTACAGCCAAAGAAATACTATATTCTTTAGATGCCTAAAATAAATACTAGCAAGAAAATAAAAAAATAAATAAAATAAAATAGAAATTTTACATGGTTTTGTTTTTGACAAAATAACCATCCTCGATCTTTGTTTTACCTATATAAATAAATGTATAAAAAACAAAAACAATTTTGACCCCAGTAAAATTTGAGAGAAAAAGGACTTTTCTTTTGAAATAAAATTTTACATCGCTGGTTAATATCTCTGGTTCTTCTGCAACTTCCTCCTAGATTTGATTTTTTTCATAATAATGTTTTATTCTTTAATCATTTATATAAAAATGTAATAATGCTGTTTACAACACTGCATGATTAGGAAAAACATAGAAACGTTTAGAATTTTTTTTTAATTGTCGGACTTTTGCACGTCTTGTTTAATTAACAGGTTTTCTGTACGGTTGTTTTAAAATGGGAACATTTGATTTATTGGACAGCAGCTGCAGACTTTAATGGAAACAAATCAACTGCTGGGAACCGCAAACTACGAACTTAAAAAGGTGACAAAGAGATTGTTAAGATACGGGACAAACGCATGGCTTTGTGTCTATCCTCATTCCTAATAAATGAATAATTATTTACCAAAAAGCCTTTTGTTCAGACTAAAACTCGATCTGCATCGATCCAATCAATTGGTTAAAGTTTAACCGAAAAATATCAAATTTATTAAAAATATAAACAGCAAAAACAAATGTGGAACTTTTCGATAAATGACCGAAAACGGATTTTATTTGATGTTAGGATAAATGCGCTTACCGTTCACACTCGAGCTTAAGTGGCGATCTTAAAGTGAGAAGAAGAGCGATAAAAAAGTCCGGGAGAGATAAAAATAAAAATAAAGAACAGAAGTGGAATTTAATATAAATAGATAAAACTACAAAGTGTTTTTGTTTCTTTGCGCCCTCCGCGCTCTGGACATGGTAAGAAGCCGCGGTGCGCCGCTGTTCCGGTGTCTCATCGGGTCTCGGAGTCGCGCAGGACGCACCTCTCTCTCCGCGTCGTGCCTCAGACGCTCAAAGTAAACCCGCTTTCCCCCGCGTGTCTGATGGACGGCTCGGTGTCCGCGCGTGTCTCACTGCCCCGCAGACATCCCACAGCGGAACCAAATCCCCCTCTGGCGCATCAACTTGCTCCCAACTTTTGGCCGTGCGCGCTTCGTTTGGCTCGTCCGCTCCTCTGGTGTCACTCCTCCTGTCCTGACGCGCCCAGGTGTCCTCTACCAGCCATTCAACTTTTCATTTTCCCCTTTCCTCTCCCCCCCACCTCCCCCCTCCGTACTCATCGTCTGTATGACAGCAGGAGGACTGGTGGATTTTCAGAGCATCGTCTGGCGTGCTACGCGCCGCGTACTTTGTCTTTTCAGAGAGGGATTCCGCGCGCATCACAAGGGGACAGGTCCCCCAGATCATTGGAGGGGTGTGCGCCCCGGTCGGAAGGGACTCCTCTCTGCAGTAAATTTCAAAGTGACAGGGGTCCGGGGTTGGTGAGGGTGAACGGGGTCACGGAGAGTTCGTTAGGGGGCTTCTAAAGGGAAGAACTGCACACTCAGGCAGCGCACTTTAATGAACCCGCGAAAGCATCAAAGCTGTGCATGTGCACGTGTTCCCCAACTTTTTTTTTAAACAACACGTAGCGCACGAACAGATTCAAATCCGCTTTTTCTTTAATTGCTTGTAGCCATACCTCCCAGCACGCAAAACAAAACAAAATAAAACACTTTCCCGAAGCCTCTTATGCGGTTAACAGCTGCAGATTTAAGTTTTCATGCTGCAGCAGGGAACTTTTAAGAAGACGAGGTGACAGAGGCCTACCACCATTCTCACAAATGTACAAGAAAACGTGGCATTTTCTCTGATTTAAGGAAAAACAATGCAGTTCGCTCCTTCCACTCGACATTCATGCAGTCATCCATCAAACTTTGCGCAAAAAACGAACATTCTCTGCCTGCGCACCTGCTCTGCGCATACATTTAGTACTTTCCTGTTTTAAAAAAATCTTTCAAAGCAGATGCAGTAATGAAACATGCAATAATAAAAGAAACGTCCGCGTTTATTAGGCTCCTTAAGCAGGAGAGGATGGGGCTTTGGCTGATGAGAGCAGATGATGATGGATAACTCCTCACTTTGTGACATTGACCTTCCATCCCAGATAATGCCCATTGTTTTACCAAATCGCGGAGCAAATGTGCAGGAAAGACAGGAAAAATCGTGTGTAAATAAGGCAGGACCCCGGCACCGATTCCCATCGTCTCCAGCTCCTTGAGAACCAGAGGAGAGACCCCGGTCTGCGCGGTCATTGATTTCCTGCCTCTCCTCGACTTGTCCATTGTTGGAACCCTTTTTAATTTAGCCATAAATTGGGGAAAGCTCAAGTCGAATGAGCTGTTCTATTTTCTTCCTGTCAGGATGAGGGATTTGTTTTATGATGCATTGTGTATTAAATAAAGGTAATCTGGGAAAGTGATTGCTTCACGGCCACTGTGGGTCTGATCGAGAATCCTGGAAAGGGAGAGCCGGTTTTTCTGGAAAATGCAAAGGTAGAAAAAGGAGGATAAATAGGTGTGCTTTGCGGGATCATCCATGAGTAGAATGGTGGAACTGTGGCTGGGTCTTTTTTGGTGACGGGCCTGCGCGGAGGGAGAGCTTCCGCACTTCTTTGTGTGGTCAGGAGATGGCGCACTCAACTGAACTGCAAACCCTGTCAGAGTTAGTTGCTGCAAAACGTTTTCACACCATGAAACTTTATTCAACATGAAGCTATGCAGCGACAAAATTGATCAAATGAACAAAATCTGCACTACTTTCCGTTTATGGCATCTCCACTTATTTAGGATGCTAATTAAAGTGATTCAAATCAACATATGAAAATCCATAAATAAATAAAATGAAACATTTTTCCCTTTCTTGTCTCTCCACTTAATCGTCTATAAACATCTGCATAAAGGCGTCAACAATTGCCGGTTGCCGACATGAAAGATCGTTTGCGCGCCTGAATGCGTAATCATCCAACGAGCGTCTATCAAGCAGCTGAAGACCAATGGGGGGAATTTAAAACACTTGTTCAATTAATAAACAACCAGACGGACTTGTGAGGCGTAGACTTCCTAATTCGCATTCGTTTGAGCAGCCCGCAGTAAACAGGCTTCCGTTGTGCTTGGATGAAATGGATGCGTTTTATCTGACTTATGCCATTCCTTTTTGTCTTAATGGTTGCGACGTGTTAAATAGTGGCGTGAAAAAGCTGTTTATCAACAGATTACAAACACACACAGGCTTGAGGGTATGTTCTAGTTCCTGACTATGTCATGCCACACACAAAATTTCATACTTGTTTAGGGGGAAGCCAAATAGCAAACCCGATAATGTGGCCATAAAATGCTTGAAATAGATCTCAATTGCTGAAATTGTTCTTTTTTTCTTTGGCTTAAGGGTTTTCTTTAGTTGTCATTCAGCCATGCAATTTGGACATATTTCTCATTAATAAAATATTTATTTAACTAAATTTTCAGGGTTAGGGGCCAATATTTTCTTTTTGTCATTTAATTTGAGAAGTGATTTCAGTTTTTACTACTAAATCTGGAGCCTGGTGAAGTTAGAAGCTGGAGTAAGGGGGTGGGAGTCTGTGATGGGGGTTCCCATGTGGGTTGCAAACCGACTCCAGCAGGCGCTGCAGCCGAGGGGCCACATGGAAACACTGGGAAGGCCTGTGTGGTGCATTCCAGCACATCCTCCAGGAGTGTGGGAAGAAGAAGAAGAAGAAATATAATATATATATATATATATATATATATATATATATATATATATATATATATATATATATATATATATATATATATATATATATATATATATATATATATAGCCCAAATAAAATAGCTCAACCATGAATGTGGGACCTCCTGGTGACAACAACAAAAAGCTGCATTACGTCACCATCATGGTTGTGTATACACATCCCCCTGCACTTTTTATTTAGCCTTAAATGTGGGGTGACTCAATAAAGTGGCGGGAACCTTTTCTGAAGCTTAGTTTGACTTCAGATGTAGCAAAAAAATTAAAAATAAAAAAAAATTCTTTGATGAACACATTCATCAGTGGCTGTTAGAGCACTGCACATTAAGTGTGAAACTTTAAGCCTCCATACCAGAGGAAAGACTTGGTGATCATATATTCCAATTAGCATAAAATACAGCAGAGGAAATGAGAGGAGAAAATGTAAATACAAAATTTCCTTGGCTCTGGAAGTAGGCCCGTTGTGAGCAGCGTGTTAATCTCCACCTCAGTAATTTGGTTCTAGGGAGAAGACAGAAGCCCTGCTGCTGTGCCCTGCACTTCATAAATCACTGCTTTATGTGGACAAGGTCAGCACCCGCTCTCCTCCACGCTCCCTCCTTTTCGCTGGCCCCTCCCGGACCCTCCGCCATGTTTACCCGGCCGCCCGGGGGCTCTCAGGACCAGACGAGCTCACTTCTAATTACTTTGGATTATTTTCATTTGCCGGGGGTCAGCCAGGCATTCCGGCAGAGAGGCGGAGAGAGACGGTTTCTTGACAAATTCGGTGGCCTGTCAGGAACAAACCTGGCGTGTTTGCTGAATTAGCACATGGCTGTTTTGTTCTGTGTCTGTTCTTACCTTTGAAGGCCTTTTGCAGAGGACTGCAAACATGTCTGCCTAAACAAATATTACACATCACTCAAAAACCCCATTTCATGGGTGTTTTTGTGTGTGCGTGTGTGTGTGTGTGTGTGTGTGTGGGTGGGGGGGGGGGGTGTTGCACATTGTCTGTTCTTTAAAGACCCTCTCCAGTCATCTTCTGATCTATAGTCAAAGTCTCCCCAGTGGTCTTTTAATTATGAGTATGCTGTTTTTTGACAAAATTTAAAAAATTGTGTTGTTTTCTATCATTTCTGCTGAGCAGAAGTAATTCATTACAAATTCACCTGTGAGTAGTGGGCAACACTGTTGCTCCAGAGCAACCCCGCCCCTCTTTTCCCTCCCTGTTGCTGAAAGCTCTTTGTTGAAGTGGAGAAGGGAACTTTTGGCCCTCTTGTTGTATTGTGTTGTCTATGTAACAAATACGATCTTTTTCAAACAACGTTCTCGTGTGCTTCTGATTCTGAACGATTTTAATAAAGAAATACTCTTAAATGTCATTTTGAGCTTCATTTTCTTTAAATACGTCCTCCATCCTCAAAATAAAAGTGCTAAAAGAACATGTTAAAAACACCAAAAATAACATTTTTGTCCCAGTGTTTAAGTCTTTAAGCAACAAGTGTAATAAGAAGACATATTTTTGGGAGACTTAAAAATCTTACTATCTGCAGATACAGAAAGTGCCAATGCAAAAAGCTGATGTATTTATGTTATTCCTATAGCTTTTCCACCTCTATAAAGCTTGGAAACACAATGGATGTGCAGCAGATGCAAAAAAAAAATTGCGGAGCACAGGTTGCATATAAATAGACTAATTTGTTCTAAAAAACGACCAGAAATTTGGGCATCAGTGCTTAGAGAACATTCCAGCCGAACTGAGTGGTCAAGATTAGATAAGAGCTTTTAGCAGATGCTTCCTAAACAAAGACTCGGCACACAGGGCCACACTGTATGTGCGCGCAATAAAGCTGCACAAGAGTCAAAGGTCACGTTTTCGCAGCATAAATCCAGCATGCCCACAGCTCCCATGTGCACAGGACAGATCGGAAACTTAAACAACTCACTCCACCCCACTCCAGTCCTGCACGGGCGAAAAGGGAGCTGGTAATTAGAGCATGTAGTCTTTCGCCGCAGGGAGAACAAATTGGCTCTAAAGCGCTCATAGATATCATCTTTAAAAGACCTTTTTATGTACCAGAGGTAAAGCGGCGTGGAACTGAACACGGTGCTTCAGATGTTCGAGTGTCACACATTCATTACGTTTATTGAGCTCTCGTCTCACGTTTAAAAGTCTGGGCTCTGCTGTAACACTGTGACAGCCTGCTTTTTCCACAGCCATGTCCAATTGGAAGGCTAATGTTTTAATGTTGTCACATATCAAAGAGTTTCATCTTGCTCACGGTGACAGAGGAATCACGGCTGCGTTCATTCAAAGAGAAACAAATCTTTGAAAAATGACTGCGTTTCATTGAGAAGAAAAAAAAGGCACGTCAAAGAGTTACAAGTTTTACGTTTACAGTGACAAGTGTCTGTGTTTTTTATTTGTTTAAGCCGACAACAGCTGAGAAACACAAGTGGAAAGGTTCATACTATTAAGACTGAAATAACAGCTAACATGATAAAAAGTAGTCCAATTGTTACAAAATTTGAAGTGGCCGAAGTATGTAAACCTGTGCACATATGACCAACTTAAATGGAAACCTTTGCACCACTATCAACAACAAAAATGATATTATTATCACTTTAAATGACGATAAAGCACACATCATGAATCTACCATTGGCATGTCTTAAACTAAAACTACACAATATTTTGGTGACATCAAACAGCACTTTTAAATAAAATGTTTTTTATTTTTTGATGAAGGGATTCATAAACGATATCAACATCACCTTAGATTTAAGCACTTCAACTTACTATCATGTCAATTTGATCAAATTTGACAAGAAACTAATTGCATCAAAAGGCTTTTAACTTTCAAATATCAGTTATTGGCATAAAACAAAAATAAAACCAAATAAAGTTTGAGAGACAACATTTTCGTGCTTAAACACAAAGATTGTCAAGTGATAGTGGCATCGTTTGTCTTATTTTGTCAAATTTTCTGACTCCAACCTCTACCTATACCAAAACATTTTAAAAAAAATCATCTACCTTTCGCTTTCCTTTTTCCTGATTGATTTAAAGATGTTTTCAACTGTCCTCACACCATGTCTGTGTGATTTTTTTTCATGCAAACAGTTTTGATTGTCATAACATTCAGTGCTGATTTATCTGAGGCACTCAGACACTTATTCTTAGAATTAAAAAAACAAAACAAAAAAACCCCTATATTGTTCAGATCTGACCTTTCAAGATACAAATTGTAACTCCAGATAATGTTTGTTTCTCCAAATCTAATATGTCTTACTCTGAAATAGTTGTGCTGTAACAGGGGACATGCTGCTGCTTCCTCCAGTACAACATACCCCTGGCATCTGTTTAGTGCAACGCTTTTATAAAGGGTCGGCCTGAATGCCATTATTTTAAATAGTAAAGTTCACTTGGAACAAAGTATGGGTAGTGAAAGTGGGAAAATGCTTGATTCTTAAACCCATCAAATTTCTGAAGTGGAAGATTCTACATCAAGTTTTGCCATAGAAAATAGACGAGTTAAGAAAGATAGAAGTTGGAAACGCATGCATAATCAAAATAAACATCAGCTTAGTGAGAAATACCTCTAAGTTCTTCTTCATCAATATTTGTGAGTGGGAGCTATGTAATAATACGGTAAGTATTTAGGTGTAGTAGTGGAGGATGCAGAAGACAAGGTTAGATGAAGGAAGCTGATTCTCTGTGGCGACCACTAAAGGGAAAAGCCAAAAGGAAATGAAAAAGAAAAAGAAGACTTAAGCCAATAACAAGCTGATTTTTTGGAAGGAGCCAAATAGCTTCCTTTGCAGTTTTCAATTCTAAGAACTTGCTGGCTTTCAATGAAATGGTTCTGACTTCTGAAGTTACTTTGGTCTCATTTTAAAAATTAAAATTTTCGCTCATTTAAACTCTGTGATCAGGCTATTAGGCTTTTTCTAAAGTCATTAGTATGTTACCATCATTTAGTACATGCGTACATGTGACCTGTAATAAATGATAAATCTTAGTTTTAACTTAAGCATTTCCATTTTTTTATGAATTCTTGGAAAACTGCAAAAAAAAAAAGAAAAGAAAAGGAGGGAACCCAGCAAAAATCCATGTCCATACATAGTGTCCTGAGGTTTTAACAGGAGATCTGTTCACCCGGTACATCTCAGTCTGACTCGATTTGAACGGCCAATATGTTCATCGATACTCCCCAGGTTTATTCAATTCCAACCCAATCAGTCAAGTGTCATAGAGTTTTGGGTTAATATTCCAACTGAGAAGCCCAGTGCTAGGTGGAGATAAATCAGTTTTTATGATGGGTTGTTATGGTTTTTATAGCACTGGGCTTGTGAGGGACTGATTTGGGGATCAATCACCTCCAGGTGTCTGCCTGGGGCTGGGGTGCTGAGACGATCGATTGAGGATCTAGAGCTCTGCTGATGGAATAGAGGTGCATTTGTGAGTGTGTTGTGTGTGAGATTGGGTGCATTTGTAAAGTATGTCTATTAGCTCGTGAAGGCGGGAGAGACGAAGTGGTGAAGGTGTATGTGTGAGTGCTTCAGAGACAGAGAGGAGATATATCTGGGGGCTGTAGCTGTGATGAAGAGCTGTTGGATTATGACCAAACCATCTCAGCTCATACGGGAGTCTCCGCTTTGCTCCCTTCTTGCTCTATCCACTTCTTTTTTCAGGTGGCACTTTGGAAAACTCATTGTCACACAACATTTAACAAAGACAGAAGTCTCAGTCAGGCAGCTTGAGACGACTGGCCTGATGGCTAGTGTGCATACTTTCCCTCAAACAACCTCTTTTTCTCCCCTCGTTGCGTGTCGTACCTGGGAGAGACCGGCAATGAGGGCAAACTTTGCCAAGACACATAAACAAGTATGTGCATCAACATTATGAGCCATCAACACACAGACACATTCATCACACTGAGGTTTGTCAGTTCTCCTTCTCTGGTTGTAGTGTTGAAATCCGTTCAACATCTCCCCTGACCGTCGGGCTGATGCTTCCTGTGTGCTGTCAGCGGGGCCCGGCTGAAACAAAAGATGCGGAGAGCAAGGTTCACGGTTTCTCAATCAGAGGAAGTTGGTGCCGATTGCGCTGCCACTGAAGAAGCATTCCAAGCCTTCGAAAATGCACGTTGGCTGCCAGGTGCATGCTACACGTGTCATTTTTGCCAAGAAAAATACCTTTCCGCTTAAATTTTTAGTCCATAATGTATCCGTTTTGTCTTTCTTTACTCTTATTTAAGATTTCTTTTCTCTTTTTTCCTTTGTCATCTTGCAGAAGACAAGACTGTCTCTACACCTCTACCTCCATAGTACTAATACTTTCACTCTACTTGCCTAAGACAAAGTGGCTATTCATAATTAGGCTCAAGAGATTACTGTAGACATCTTTATAGAAAACACTGTATTAAATTTCTGCGTGTTTGACAGCAGTAATGTCTCTTTTTTTCCAGGGTGCGACCCCAAAAGTACTCCGCTCCGATTCAGTCTCCTGCATCTAACACATAATAAAGTCCCACTCTGATCATCTTTTCTTTTATTTTAAAAGCGTTCCATGTGGTCTTTTAATTATGATTATGCTGTTTTAGCCCAAATCAAAAAGATTGTGTCATTTTAAAGGACAAATGTAGAGTTCAATAACAGGGTAAATTCTCATCCTTCGCCTCTGTTTAGACGCACGGCGAATTCACTACTTAACAATGTCTTCTATCTCTCTGTGATGCAGTTTGATGACTTACTGTCCTGCATTAGTCCAAGGAGGGAAACTACAAATAAAAAAAAAAATTAGAGGTCCCTTTTAATGTTATCTTAATGCAAACAAGAAAAAAATCTTAAAGTTCAGGAAAAAAACTATTAGATTTTCCTCCATGTTGATTTTGGACTTCACCCGCAGATTGCATCATCAACACGTCACTGGTCAAAGCAGAGTTCCTGTTTGGTTGACGTAACACAAATTCCTTGCCAAAGTTTGGATGTTTGAACTTGTCAGAATTGTAGCTGTGCTACAATGTTGCACCTCCCTAAACAAACTGCAGCGCCAAAGGTTTAAATTGTGCCGCTGGACCTCTGACCGCATCTTTACATTAACATGACATTGAAACCGTCCGCCCCTGCTTTTCGATGTGAACGCAGCATAAGTTGTGGGCAGAGTGACCCTCCCCGTTTCTTGGAGCTCAGAGCAGGGAGCTTGTGGCCACCCAGTGCATTTCCCATGTCACAAACACGCTCTTTTTTAAATTGTGTTTTTTGTTTGCTTGTGATTCAAAACGATTTGAGTAAATATACTCAGAAATGCAATTTTAAGCCTAATTTTATTTATATATGTCCTCCATTATGAGAAAAATGCTAGAAGAACATGTTAAAAACACAATTTTCAACGGGTCTTTAAGTACATGAGGGCTCTCTTCAGACCAGTGACTGTTTATGTTGCAATGTTGTGTTTGTGATTTTACTAGTCTTGGTGTGTTTATGATCCTTTTCTCCTGCCCGGTCCTGAAGTTCCATGAGAGTTGAGAGTGGCGGATGCGTTTTGGGGATCTGGTGTTCATTTAGTCCTAAGCCAGGCTGTACACATGTGTGTGGCAGTGTCTGTAGTGTTTGTCCACACCTCAAGTCGGAGCAGCTTTGCAGGTTAGTGTTCTGTCTGCTCTCATTCTCCTGCAAGCTTTTCCTTTTGTCTTTCTGCCTCATTCTTGTTTTGTCTTTGTCTTAGTGATTATTGTCACTCTGGTTGTGCAAAAGTAGAAGTGAGTTGAACAAGCTGTAATGGGCAAGCGCCATCAAAGGTAGAGGGGCTATACAGCCCCCAGGGTAGGAATAGGGTTTTTGGTGAGGGCTCGGGGGCTGGTGGTGAGGTGTGCCCTGGAGAAAGGGCCCTGGTGTAATCTCTGTGCTGAATAGACGGAGCTCTTAATAGAATCCCGTCGTCCGGCTGCCACCGAGAGAAACAAGAGCTGTAATGGATGGGCTCAGCTCTGGCTCCCACTTTCCCCCCGTGACCCCTGCGTTGGTCAGAAGTAAGAGCTAAAGAAGCATTGTAGCCCCAGGCCTGATTGAATGGGGAAGGAGGGAGGTGGTGGTGGTGCTGGCAGCAGTAGGGTGGAGGGGTGGAGGGGTAGCTGCGCTGATAGACCAATTTCCCACTACTGCAAGCAGCAGAACTTGATTGATGAGGGCTGGTGCTGGTGAGAGGAGGCCCATCACATGCGATCACATAAATACTTATTCAGCTCGAATTGGGCCTGACAAGCCTTACGACAGCTTTGTGCTGTCACAGATATCATTGGAAGGAAAACGCTCCATTAATCATGCGTAATTAACTTTTCCAAAGGGAGGTTCTGCTTGGAATCAGTAGTGACCTGCTCAGTACGTAGATAAAAAATTTCCAGCATCTTAACTGGGATTGGAGAGGGTCTTATTAAAAAGGTGGAGCTAGTTTCCCCAGAGCCCCTCCGTTTGTACAGGAAACAGCTTCATTAGTATTGGTTTAGAGCTCTAATGGGCTCAATACAAAGCCTCCTCTTTTTAACCCACCCTTGTTCAGTGGCCTTACAGTCCAATATCCTGTGAACGCGCACCACCATAATGTTCCCTGTTTGAAGTCAGAGCGCAGCCCATCTCAACGCCTGCCTGTAGTTAACTACTTTGACCCTCCCATAAAGAAGTGTAGAGGAGTGAGCTTTGGAGAGCCAAGCAAGCCATGTTGTATCATTCTCTCTCGCACTGCCTCCACATGGGAGCAAACTGAAGCACAGCCCTTTTGTTTTAGGGCAGTAGACCAAGCGCCTGAATAGCTCGCACAAACTGTTGAATGCAGGCCAAACACTAAATTTCACTCTTTTTCTGTTCCTTTTTAGATTTTGGAAAGTCAAATCAGTTATCAAGCTGATAGATACACTCAACTACTGAATAAAGTGGTGGGATTATACTGAAAGCACTTCTGTCACAAGAGCAAACTATTTTTAAATAAAGGTAAAGTCATTTTGGTCTAATTTGATTTATATTGACTGAAATGGATCCATAGTGTTTCAGATAAATTAGATTATAACAATCAGAAATCATATAGTTTTGTTTGAAGTTTCTTGCCTTTTGTGCATAGGTATGGTGATGATATGAACAAGATAAAAAAGAATGTTGTTTGTCAAAAAATATTTTTTTCTCTCTCTTAAAATGAAAGCCTTAAAGGTTTACATTATAACGTTTTGTGCTAAAATCACAATGTACTTTTCTTGGTATCAATTTAGAGCACCAAGGTTATTCTTGGCATGCTTCACTGCACACTGGGTCTTATTTTATTTGTCACAGGAACAGGTGTCACTAAAACAACATAACTGTTTTATAATAGTCAGCAATGGATGCATTGAATTCCAAATAAGCACACAGACCTTCCCTGAATCACTCCCTTTCCTATTCAGTTAGTCATCCACACTCATTTCCTCTGAACATCATCCTCACCATTGCACGGGCCTGACTCATTTCCTGTCTGTTAATTATATCTGTGCAGTCTTACAGAAAGGAGAAGATTCTCTAAATCCCCAGACAGGCAATATGACAGAGAAGATGACCAACAAAGGTTATCAAGATGCCAGTAGTCTCTGTAAATAGAGTGATTGAGCATGTTGTTATTTTTGTCCCCTCCCCTCCCAACACGACTTAAAAGTACAAGAGGCATAACAACAAAGTGCATAACCAATTCAGATGATCAAATTATAACCTAATTTGCCCTTAAAATAACATAAACAAGTTAGTTAGTTTAAGGATCTGAAAGGATGCCTGGTTATTGAACTAACCTAAAAGACCATTGCAAAAATGAGACCACACGCGGATGTGGAGTAAAATAAAAAAGAAGGAAGAGTAGAGGAGTGTGGGAGAAAAGAGAGGGCAGGTGAAGGGGTCAAGTACATTCAATCAGCTTAGCTTGACTTATATGCTAAGTGGGGACAACAATGAGTGCTTGTGTGTTGGGCCCTTTGATGTAGTACCGCTCCTCTGCTCTCACATCAGCCTGCTTCTCAATCTAGTATGGCTATGAGCTCAGCCACTATTGACCACTGTTATGTCTTGGTAACCAATTCAAATGAATAGCTCATGGTCCTATAAACACAGAAATGCTCTGCTTTACTTGGTAGGACGTTAGATGGGAGTTCAGAAACTACACTTAACTAAGTTATACTTACAATATCTGGTTGGTCATCTGTAAAGAATTCCGTTGTTTATTGCGGGAGTTATGTTCTAAAAATAACGATAGTTAAAATCCACAAAGTAGGACTATAGATATTTTAAGGCTGTAAAACCCCTCACTACACACTTTCTACACTTTTTCAGACAGACACCAACATTTTCAAACTTTGGTTTCTTGTTCAGACTCTCAAAGTTCAAAACTTTGCAGAAAAATGAGTCCAGTATAATAGATTACTGGATCTGCTCGCAATCAAAAATTTGCAAGATACAGCATGAAGGAGATTGATTGACTATGGTCTACAGCCAATCTGGATGCAAAACATGCAGAACCAGAGCACTGTAAAAAAACAACAAAACATGCAAGACTGCACTAAAAATATCTGTGAAACAGCAAGGTGAACCATGTTTTAACATGGAAACACTTTATTTATTAATCATATCCTTTTTATTCAAGCATTCTGGTAAATGAAGATGCTGAACATAAAGGTCATTCGTGACACTTTCGGCACAATGGTGACAAAATATATGAAAAAAAATATGTTACTCAAACTAATTTCAGTGACAACTGTAGTCTATTTGTCTTGATTGAGAAAGGCTGAGTTTTGAAGTGCACTCTGTAGTTGCTTGGATGCAAACTCTGGTTGATCGGTTGAACCAATCTGGTTGAACCAATACAGAGTATGGAGACCAACTAGTGGAAACATCCATTCGTCCCTTTACTAAAAACACAAGATAATCATAAATGGAAAAGGTAAAGGTAAATGAACGCTTTATTCCAGTGTTTGGTCCTGAGGATGCTGGCGCCAGCCCAGCTACTGATGTGTGAAGATGGGGTACACCTCAATTAGTCTAGCAGAAGCTTTGATACTTGGTCACCTGTCGTACGTTGACCTGACAAATATTAAGTTCCATAGATGGCTATGATACATTACCTACATTCAGTTCAGTCACTCGAAACATCAGATACCTGGAAATGTAATCTCGAATTGGCCTTTGATTTTTTTGAGGCTCAATTTTTCCAGTTTGGCTGTAAAGAAGCCAAGGAAACCACTTCCAGGTCTGTTTATTTATTTTTGGTTTGATGTGTCAGGAGAGCTAACTGGCTGTAAGATACACAGACACTGCTTTTTTTATGAAGTAAGCTGTTTGAACTAAACAAATACACAGGAAAAAGTTTGTTTTGCAAATAAATATGGGGCACTGTGTGGGTTCACTTACTTACTCCGGTTAAAATTGATTTTGTTTTTGGTCTTTTTAACATGTTTTTCTCATGATGGAGGACGTATATATGTATATATAAAGAGAATTAATCTTAAAATTTAATTTCTGAGTATTTCTTAACTTAAATATTTTGTGAATCAGAAGCAGACAAAAAATGCCATTGAAATGGGAAGTATTTAGTCTTTTTCATGAAGACATAATAAAACAGACTGTGCATCTCACAGCTCAACAACATTATCCTTCCTTCAAGGAGCAGTCTCCTTCATTTTCTGCAGTGAACGTCTTTTAACCATAACTCTCTCCCAGTTGGAATTCCATCCAGTTGGATGATAACTGACTAAGCTAATTGTTCTCTGGGTGACATCAATTTGAAAAACAACCAACAGTGTATGAGCAGCAAATGTGTTTTGATCTAGATAGCCATGTATGTTGCCATGACACATCACTTACAGAAAGAATGCATATTTCACTAATAGAACATTTTTTAATGCCTGATAAAACTATTGTCGGATGATTGACCCTCTAAAACCGGAGCAAATGCCGGCAAACCAAAATGCGCTCTTTGAAATACTGAAACTCTTGACCATTCACACAATTAATGTGATTCCAACAAATATTGAAGCAAAGAAAAGCATCATTGCGCCAATTCTACTGTAAAGTGTTTTATATTGGGGCAAAGCGGCATTTCTCTGCATAAATGGTTGAATAGTTAGGGTAATTAAAAAATGTCAACACTGGAGCCAAAGGGATGTGGTGACATCACTTACTAGCTTGTTTTAAGTCAACGCAAAGCTAGTTTTTTTTTTTACATTGCAGCTCCATGTCTGCGATGTTGGCAGAAAATGTCACCAAAAAAGTTTACTATTACAGAAATTACGGTAGGCAAATTGGAGACGAATGTTGGAACATGTCCCATAAGGATGTTTCTAAGCTAAAGATTAAACAGTCATCTTTCAAACAAAAGGCTTTGATCCCGTTAATATGCAATCTCCAAATCAATTTGAAAAATAAAATTGTCATGGTGCAGGGTGGCTCGAGAGCCGGTTGGACCCAGACGCAGAGGTGGAGGCATGAGGATCAGAGTCTAGAGGGTTTAATGAACAAACAAAAGGCGCTGCAGAGCAGGATGACAAAACTAAACAAAACTCACTGTGGCGTGGAACAAGAAACGAGGAACATGGCATGACAAGGACAACCAGGACAGGAATAACTAATGGACCAACACTGGAGGAAGGCAGAGACCAGACTTATATACAGACAGGGCAGACAAGACACAGGTGGACACGATCAGGGCTGATGGGGACCAAAGGAAGTAAAACTCAAGAAAACAGACAAGACAGGAGACTTTCAAAATAAAACAGGAAACAGAAACAAGACAGAACAAGGACCAAAAACAAGACAAGTCCAAATCATGACAAAAATACTGTTTTAGAAAGTTGTACAAATGAAAGTACAGCTGTCATGAGCAATAAACATAACCACAGAGATGAAAAAGTGCTTATGAATCAGACTGCATGCACGTTTATGAATGGGGACTGTCTTGATGGGGACTGACATGACCTGGCTGACATGCTTCCTCTGACTTTTGCTTCCAGACTCGAGAGTTGCCCTTGGGATGACCCCTGAACATCAGGTTTTTAACGGCATCAACCAAAATGAATATTTGCATGTCCTTTCAACATGTTTGTTTTTAACCATCACCCATCATCTTAGTGAAGGTAATATAGAGATGGTCTTCAACATTTCATAGAGTATAGACTAGTCATTTTCAGAGGTCTCTAAATTTAAAGTGCCCATTTATCACAAAAAACAAAAAAGAATACTGCTTGGAAATCTAATGACAGATTTTGCCACAGTCATTGCTTTGGGGACAGAAAGAGCACCAGCACGAGCGACAGGCACAGAGGTGAGAAAACAAGAGAAGACTTGAATGAGATATATAGATGGTGAAATGGAGAGGAGAAAAAGGAGGTGTGGAGGGCAGACGGCATTCCTGTGGCCACAGCTGTGGGAGCAGCAATCACCAAAATGTAGCGCTGTTTCAACGCCGACAATTTCTGGACATGATACAAACAAAACAAAAACAGCCCGACACATCTGCTATTTGAATCAAAGAAGAGTCTTGTAATCAACATGCTGGAGTTTACTACCACCCTCCTTCACCCTTCTCCTTCCACAGTTTTTTTCTTTGGTTGACTATCAATACCTCCATGGCGGGGATGACCCCATCTCTGTCTCTATATTTGCCTCCCTTTGTTTACCATTGGCCAGTAGAGGCAGGGATTGGAGACTGAGACCATCTATCATTGGCCTGACAGCGGGCCCCAGGCAGGGATGGCCCTGTTATTTAGACTCTGTGATGACTTCCTCAAAGGGGGCCCCTCCTTTCCTCACAGGCCTGGCATGGCTGAGGTTTGGTTTGGAGCTCCATGCCTTCTATGGATATCCATAGAAAACAGAGAATTCACTTACTGAATGTTGGGGTCATGCTAGGGTGAGCAAGACAGATGTAGAGTGCACAAGGGGAGTAAAAGAGGTAAAAAGTGTTGCTCAAGTACATACATGAAGTATCATTAAGACTTTATAAGAAGAATAAAGTATTTGTTGTATACGAACGCAAGAAATTCCACCTGAAGTAAAGTGGAGTTAACTCTTAAAGATGGAGCTTTCTCTGGCAACATATGCCCTTTGTCCTACCAAAACTCTTCAATTGTTTACTTGATTAACATGAATCAGCTGATTATGACCCACTTTCTTATCAGCTTTGCACCAAAACTTTATGTAAGCCTTGCATAACAACGTAAAGTCTGTATGAAAAGCTGCTTTTCTGCACATCAGAACCAGCTAGTGTTGATTGGGCATTTCACTACTGTGAAGTATTGCAGCTCAAAGATGCTTTACTCTGCTTCAGAATTTGTTGAAACTGCGTTAAATGCGTAAACGGTTGAAACGTTTTGATAATTCAAATAATGTCAGCGCTAGAGCTAAAGCTCAGAAGTTAACCCTCTAATATTGTAGATGCCACCGGCGACACCTAAATAACATACGCTTTTTACTGTAATTGTTCAACCGTTTACGGGATACATGATGATTCTGACGGGTGTCTCTGCTTCAGAATCTGTTACATTGCGAGTGAAGACTTATGGTAGTCGAAAGAATGTCAACTTTTGAGCTAAAGCTCAAATGTTAAAGGGTTTAACGTCTTTAATCCCCTAGGAAAAAGTATTACACTTGAAGCTTATTTTATTAAGTAGATCTAAGTATAAGTATTGCAAGCATGCTTTAAACCATGTACGTTAATGTAGGAAGTTTACTAAGGGAATACTTCTTCAGACTAAATTGGAACATTTTAAGTTTACGATATATAGATGGCATATAAAAAGTAGACTACAAGTAAACTGCCTCACTTAGTATAGACTAAGTATATTTGAAAATGCTACTTTTTTTTAAGGGCCATCAAGATTATCACAAAATGGGAAACATCTTTGAAAATGTGACCAAAACTGTAGTTTACCAATATCACCCCCTCACAAATAGCATCCCCTCTCATTTGACTCCTTTACTCTTTGGCTAAAGTTTTTTTTTTTTTTTCCTTCTTTGTTCCTTTAACTTCTTTGCAGGCTTCAGTGACTGGATTTCAGACAGACAGTTGTTCCGTTATCCTGCTGCTCACATCACATTATGATTACAGCCAACTATAATTGGAAACAGGTCTTTTTCAATTGGGACTACATGGTGACACGGGTATCTGTCTCATCTGATATTCCCACACTAGCTAATTTTCTCCCTCATCTGCATTCAGCAGAGCGGAGGGCTGGAGAACATGATCGCTAAAGTGGACTTCAAAATTTCTATGCAAACAGGTTTCTCACATACCCAAACAGTGGTATAAGATTGTCTTTGTTAATATTGTTTTATATAATTTTGACTTCATGTCACATATGGCTTATGGCCTTTTTAAGGTAAAATATCGATCAAAAGTTAAAGATTTTCCGCTTTAATTTAAACACATTGAGTGCCCAGTGTGATTATAAAACTGAAACTTGTCTAGAGTGTCTTGTGAGAGTCCCTGGACCTGCTGGGGCAGCCTGTCTAACAAAGGGTGCACACACTTCATTAGCACTGTCCGTGAGAAGGAAGGAATCTTACACATGGAATCACTCCTGATCTCCCGTCTCAGGCTACCGCTGTGCAGAGCCTGGACTCGCCACTTTCCTTCCTTCAAAATCCTTCTGGCCTCTGCCTAAACACAATACACATTTTGTTCATATCCAACGCCAAAGAAAAGGGAGACACACAATATGTAGGAGATAAGGTTACAAACTGTCCTTACACAGGTGTGGAACTCCTAAAGCCTTCAAAACATCACTTATAGTCTGTGCCTACAAACCCCCACGCCGCCACCCTTCACACCATCTCCACAGCTGCCCCATCCTTCCCTCAAACTATGCAGGGACGATGAGGAGGAGGGTGAAGGATGAATGTTTTAATAATGGAGAGAGCTTTATAATAGACTAGTAGGTGCTGTTAACATGAACTTGGTTGTTTCTTCGAACAGCACTCTCAAGGCAAGAGGGCTCACTCAGCTGCTGTCTCACATTGCATCACGCTGCACTGAACCTTCACACGAGTGCTCGCTTTGCTTCCCTCAATGTCCTGGGCTGCTTCAATGGCATCAAATAGCTGGAGATGATAAAAGAAGAAAAGGGAGTGTTGCCAGCTGTCCCAGAAAGGTCCACTCCACAACCATGAACATGGCATTGACCCACTGGTTCACAACAATTTTCATGAAGCAAAAGCTTCTTTCTTTTGGGGAACTAGTTTAACACAGGTTACTTTTTATTTTATCAACCAGTGAAAACTAAAGCATATGAGGTGCTTTCCTTTTTAAAGGCAGGGATCTGCTGTTCCTAGATGTGAGATAGAAGTGCATTTTTTACTTACGATAAAAAATTTCCTCCTCGTATGAATTTGATCTGTTAACTACATCTAAAAAAATGAAAAATAAGAAACCTTTGTTTAAAATAAAGTGTATTTTTCAGAGGAATTTTTCTTCATGGTTTAATGGTTTTTGGCATTTTGTTTGAGGTACGCAAACATGTTCCAGTTGGGTTGAAAGCTTTTTTTTTATCGAGTGGATCAATTTAAAAGCCTTTGCTTTTCATATTAAATGCAAATGAACTTTCATTGTTTGATGATCACTATAGTCAACCCATAACTAGTGAACACGGACTTCCATTGCACTCTTATTAACTATCACAAATAAAGGCAACAAATGCAGTGAAAACCATGAGCTTTTGGCAAAAAGGGGTTTCCTATAAGCAATAACAAAATGACTGTTTGCTGTGAGTCAGGAAGCCATTAGAGAAGTCAAGCTTCGTTGTCACCAATTTTACAGACTAAACATGTTTGATCCTTATACGGAATCTAGATACTGGTATTTCAAATTGCTCTACAGCGTTAATGTAGATGTTTAAAAGTGATAATCTCACTTTCAATTTTTAGACACCAAAATAAATCAGGATTTACAAAAGTCTCATGCACTTTTATAGTAGCTCCTTAGATCTTTCTGTTTGTGTCAGGAAGTGGTGGAAGAAGGCTCCAAAATGCAGGACACCAGGCATGATGGGAAAAACTTAAACAGAACTTAAACATGACAAAAAAGGAAACTGGTAAACCCGGAGAAGGACAAAAGGGTGACAGAGCAGACGACCTGAAAAACAAGACACTTTAGAGTTTGGGATTGGAATACTGCAGGATCAGTTCCCACTCCGCATGCTCATGTGTCAAAGTGTCCTTGAGCAAGACACTGAACCCCACATTGCTCCAGGTGGTTATAGATTGGCGCAAGTGTTCGGCAGCGGAGCTGCCATTAGTGTGTGAATGGAATAGTGATTGTAAACCACCTTGGGTCTTCTAAGAAGGTATAGAAAAGTGCTACAAGTATAGCCACTTATTAAATTGATAACCTTGAATTGCAATACTACTAGTTTGTGATATTTAACTCAGGTACTCTGACAAAATTCAACATTTAAATCTGCAAAATGATGGATCGACTTTCACTAAGTCAATAAGCTCCGCCTATTGGACAGAGATGGTCTTCTACCAGTGACAAATGTGGTCTGATGTGCTTGAGGAGATAGGATAGATAAACAAACATGACGTTCTATCAAATTTTTTCAACATTGTCCTTTTTAGATTGTATGTTGTGTTGTTAAGTTTCTGATTAAATATAACATTTAATGGACAAGACTATATTTAGCTGATTTTATTGGTCTTCCATTTGTGCTGTCTGTGTCAACTTCCTATGGTTTTACCAAACTCACCCATCCGTCTGTCCACCCACATGTTTATCTGTCCACTCAAGTCTACCACCCTGAAGGGTTTTACAATGATGAGTCTTCTGAGGCCACAGCAGGACTCTGTCATTTGTTGCTTCTTTCTCCATCACTCTCGGCTATTGGTCCCCTGGGTTGTCAGAGAGGCTTCAGAGAGTCTCTAATTGGTCAGTTGGGAGGATTTTACTTTCTGCTTGTGAATAACTTGTTGTCAGTGGTGTGTGAACGCTGCGGCTTTGCCTCTATTTTTTTCCTGTTCTATTGTCAAATAAGCTTGGACATCTGTTGTGGAACTGGTTCTAACTGCGCTCAGATCAGTGGAATGATCGCTAACCTACCATCCCTTTTTAGGGATGAACAGGAAAACCAGCACATTATTTAGATCAGCGCTTGCACCTGCTTTCCCCTTGACTAGGTCACTAAGTCTTTATTTTCCCTTGGCGGCATAAACAGTGGGTGAATCACTGTTAAATATTGTCTTAGGATTTTCTCCTTTTCTTTCCTTCTTTGTTTGTGTCGTTTTCAGTGAAAGACTTATCTCAACGAAGGCCTTTTCTTCCTTTTGGTCTTGTCCATGGGACAAGAAGAAAGAGATCTTTTGAAAAGAACAGAACAATAACACTTCATTGAGCTACTTTGGTTGTGTACATTCCACAGTCTTGCACAACAAGTGAACATAGGTGAGAGGAAGAAGGGCAAGAAAAGAAAGAAGATAGGGGTAGGTGAACAGTTGGTATAAAAGTATGAGACATATCTGTCTTTGCTTCCTGTCTGTCCTAAAGGTCATTTCAAGTTTTTTTTTTATATTGGTAACCAAACAAATTGATGTTCTAACATTTATGAACATGGTTGTGTTCAGTTAGAGAACACAAAAACGAATTGTGAGAATCCCTGAAGTTCTGGGCAGGACAAACCTTTTCAACCAAATACACTCTCTGAAGAAAACAGAAAAACATTTACAAAAGATGCCAGAAACCTAATCTGAAAGTAAAGCTTGTCATTAAATTTGATCTTACAATTTAAGTCTGCTTCTATTAGGTTGCAGCTCTAAAGACATTAGGTATGCACCATTTAGTCATGCAGCTTCTGAACCGGAATCTTGCAGTGAAGGAAGCTGGTCCAAAGGAAATAGGACCTCATCTGATGAGATCCAGATCTGAGACCAACTCATAAAAATGTCCCCTCTAATGGATCACCTCATTGCAACACGTGCCCTGGCGATGCATGGAAAGGCTCAAATGGATGTGCAGTATATCTCCACACATACACACCTGGATGCAGGCGTGTAACTAAGGTCAGCACTCTCCAAACACGCAAAGCCATGCACACACTTCACCATCCTTTCATCAACGCCGCTGTCCTTACAAGATGAGTTGAAATTTAAGCTCATGAATCCACAATACTCAAATTCATGTAAATTGTTTGCTGAACTGCGCCATGTTTGCACGCATGTTTAAAGTCAAACAAGGCGGTGTGCATTGCCCCTGTGATGTGGACGGGCGCTCTCAGGAGAGAGCAGGCTCACATTCACATTCAAGCACCAACAACATTCCCTTCTGCCCCCTCCAGCCAAACCCAGAGCTTGACCTTTCTGTGTCACTCAATCCAACAAGCAATATTTGCTTTCGTCATCATAAATATTAAAAAATGTGCAGTGGCAAATATTTGGGTTTGGCAACCTCAAAGTGGCAAATGAATTAATGTATTCACATGAGGAAGGGAGTCAGGGTGTTCCTGCACAAACATGGGCTTTCAGCTCCTCCAACTCTTTACCGTAAAGGCCTGTCAGCGGTCATGCAAAGAAGGACCCACAACCTTTGGGGAATTTGTAAATAAAAAGCAAAAAAAAAGAAACATGAGTCATGCGTTATTGAAATTTAGTGAAGAGTTGCAAAAGTTTTCTTCTGGTTCTTTTTCCTGTAAAACATGTCCTTAGCGAGCTAAGTATTTTTTAAAACAACAGTTACATCTTACATAAATGTCAAATGTAAGAATTAAATATTCTTGTGAAAATACAGAATGTCTAAGAAAGAAAGACCATAATCATTCTCAGCCTCTATGAACTCCACAAACACTTAGGAATATGCACTTACCAAAGTTTAAAAATAAAAATAAAAGTGCTTAACTTAGACAATAAATTAAGAGATTCTGTAAAGTGCGAATTGCTCTTTCATCACACTAGCAAATGTGATCATGAACATAAGTGCTAGAAAAATAAGATTTTATCACATTGCCTCTTAACTCTCACAATTTTTCAACTCTCTTGGATTATCAAGAATTTCAAACATTCACAATCAGGATACTTCTTTAGATCTTTGACATCAGTGTTGCAAGTGAGCAGGAGGCCTGGTATTATGGGTAACCCGAGTAGAAGTGTCTGAAGAGAAGTGCGTGACCCCAGCCCCTGTGTATAATTGTCCCCTTTAACCTGGTGAACATCCTAAATCACCAATCCAAACAATCAGATTCACTGGTAAACACCCATGGAGAAACCCTGCACAACAGGCTGCTCTGCTGACTCTTTGGCCACGCGCAGACAGTCTCTGAAACCCTCTTGGCCTCAGGCCATACAAGATTGTTTTTGAACAGCCACTGTGTTCACAACTGGTGTGAAATTCCACATTTGATGCTGTGATTTAAAACATGGGCTAAATTGTAAAGTGTAGCCCAGCCTGACCAGTTTCTTTGTGTAAAATGGCTGCTCAATCTTTTCTGGTCTTGTTGGCCAGAAACTGACTGAAGAGCTTTTACAAGCAGTTTGAACATTAACTTCTAATTATGTTAAGTATCTGTTTTGTGTACTGTGTACTGGTTTCATAATCAGACAGACAAACATGTTAACCTACTTAAACTCTTTATTTCTAGTGATGCAGATGAGCAGGTTTATATGCGCACCGAAAATTCAATCATATTATAGGTACAGTGTCCCTTGCTATGTCGCGGTTCACCTTTCACAATCTCGCTGTTTTATTGATTTTTTTAGTGCAACTTTGCATGCTTGTTTAAACAAGCATTATACAGAGCATTGTGCTATATGGCCGTTTTTTCTATCAATCAATCAATCAATCAATCAATCAATCAATCTCCTCTTCGCGTTCACACAAGCGGGTGACCTGTATCTGGTAATGGCAAATATCAACAATGAAATATTGCAGATTTCTCACCAAAATCCCAATACTTGCAAGTATTTATCCACCTTTACTTGACATTTTTTGTAGTCTTGCATGTGTGCATGTTTAAAAAAAATGCAGGGGACAGAAGTCACATACAAAGCTACAGAATGGCAGCTATGTGTTGTCAGTTATACAGACCCATTGGTTCCTACATTAGCAAAGCTAGCCTACAACCCTTTGTGCTCGATTTTTACACATAAAACATATGGGTGTTGTTTTTTAAGTTAGGGAAAGTTCAAAAGTTATGTCATCACATAAGGCCTTAGTCACGTGCACTTGTACAGGTGTTGACCAATATAGGTATTCCGGGTTTTTGGGTTGTCCAGACCCGTGAAGGGTCATTGCCACGTCCTAAAGGGAGCCAAGGTGTCTTCCAGTTCCCTTGAGGTCCGTTTGGCCATCTCAGGTGACGTCATGAAAATTAAACGTACAATTGTTGTGCATGTGGTAAATGTGTCGTGTAGTATTTTTGAGAGCAAAGTTTAAGATGTACTAGTGATACTGTTGTACAGTGTTCTTTTGCCAAAAATGTACCACGTGTCTGTGTCTCACTTACTTCACCCTAATTTAACCCTAGGTAATGTATAAGTGTTCAAGTGCACAAGTGTATATGTATAAGTGACTTGGTGCTCACAGCATGCTCGTAGAAAAAAAAAAGCACATGAACATTTTTGGTTTAAGGGCTCGCCAGGTGCTCTACGTTCCTAAAATTTTGTTTGGGCCACCTGTGTTCACCGTACAGGTTTACCCATTTTTTGCCTGCAGACAGTCCATATCCACCCAAAAGAGCAGCTGTGATCAAAGTATAATGAAGTTCTCAGAAATAAATTAAACAGTAGACAAGACAAGGATTTTCTGATCATCATATTTTTATCGTCAGCTTATAGTTATATAATTACTGGCAGTTATGTGATTTGTCTAGGGATGTAAATGGGCCTGGTGTTTAATTGCATCAGTCTTCTCCTGTAACACAAGTAGTTTGGAGAAATTCCATCCCTTTATGGTCTCTGCCATGGAAGAGAGAGTATAACACCACTCTGATGATGTGGGGATTTTATAAAGAGGGTGGGAGACTAAAAGATTGTCGTTGGAAGGGTCTGAAGTATTGCACCTCCTGGAGCGCCTGACAAAGAGCCCACAACAGAGAGATGCACTGCATCAAACCAGGAGGACAAGAGAGGTTCAAAAAGCATTATTCTGTGGAGCCTTACACTGTGGCATGCCTGCATCCTGGCTCAGCAGGGGGAAAAGCTTCTTCACACAAACACAGTGGGAGGATGAGCGGATGGAACAGGGAAGCGGTTAAATAAAGGAATGGAGGGAAGCTATGGAGGACAGTGTGAAAACGAGAAAACATCAGACACTGTCATTGTACTGAAACAGCAGCTATTGTTGGAAAGAGATAATAGCTGTGGCAGCTGCTGTCTTCCATCCTTGAGTCATTATCAAGCTGTATAAATGAGAAATGTTCTTGTTTTTTTCCATTTGCCCCAAACTATTATCGTGGTAGCAACTGATGAACACAACACATCTAGCTGCTATATATTAACATACTGTGTTGATGGAAATGCCAAGCAGGTCACTGCCAAGCCAAACTGCATGCTGCCAAGCCCAAACTGCCTGTCGCTGTAACCCATGGCATGTCAGTGGAGAGCATTATGTGAATGAATTCCAACAATTCTTCTGGGTGCCAAGAAGAACTCTGTGTAACCCCAAACACTGACGAGGAGCCAGTCCAATGTGAATGCCCTCAAAGAAAACTAATAAAAATAAAAGTGCCTTTCAAAGAGCAGACACTCCAAAATCATTTAGGATCTAATGTGAAGTATACAGATCTATCCTTCACCGAGTTATGGTTTACAGTGAATAGAAGGATCCTCCAAAAATACCACTGTCAAAGAACTACATTCTATTTGGTGGCTTTATTTACATAGTAGGTTTTGCAAAAAATGTGTCCTATAAGTAATTGCTAGTTTCTTATCTGTAAATTCCTAGATAACCAATCTGTAAATTAGTTGAATCTGAAATCTGTCAATGGTTATCCAATCAATGAAAATTAGCAGGCGTCTATTTGGCCAAATCTGAATTAATTCCCTTTCCCTCCTCTCTATTGCTCAAATTGTAAGTGTATTTGAAGCTATAGTGGTGTCCCAAAGTTTTTTTTTTTAGGAGGAGCCAGGGCAACTTAGAGCTGGCTATCCCTCCGCTGGTGGTTTTATAGATCAGTTTTGTCATCTATTTGAAACAAAGACGTACACGGATAGTAAACACAAAAATATGTGGTTAATGTGGGTCTTTAACGGCACTTCATGTAAACACAATTTGATTTTTGTTTTAACAGAAACATTTAATTAAGGAAAAATGATTCCAGCGGATTATAGCTGTTGCCCCTCTCTTTATTGCATGTGGAAAGTCAATTTCCTCTTCATTCCGGCTGTGTCAGATTTATAGATTTTACAATTCTCTCCTTATTCACTCAGCACTTCCAGTAACTTCTGCTAGCAGAAGAGCCAAGCAGCAATGGTAAAAAAATTAATCGCAACCTTTAATCATTTAGTGTCGTTTCAGGAAGATGGCAGAAAATTATATTGTTTTAATTGCTTCATAAATGGCTCTGAGCTTGGAGTAACTCTAGACTTTAAACTAAACCTATGAAGGAAATTTAAATTCCAGCATTTGGAGTATCTTTAAAAAATCTTGCCCCCTTTGGTTTATTATTAATAATAGAAAAACTCTGTAACACCATAAAAATATCTGTATCATCTTTTAAATCATTTTACCAAATTTTTCAGAGCATAAGTCACATTTTCTTTTTTGTTGTTGATAAAAATGGGCTATGGGGTGGACTTATGTGGGATTTCAAACTTCTAGAGGACACTATAGACTTTTGTATCAGTATTTGCAACTGACAGCAATGCAGAAGATGGTCCGCTCAGACTTATGCCAGGCTTGGCGGAATTGTTCCAAAGAAACACAGAGGATGAAGAATTCAATTAATATTGGGATTTAAAGTGATGTAAAGAGTTTAGTTGACTTGTTAGCATGTTCTTTATGATATGGTTATCGGAAAAGTTGTACATGTTGTGCTATTAGATACTTATTCAATTACCTGTATGTTTCATGAAACTCAATAAGCATCCATAGGTTATAGTTTTTTTAAATACAAAAACTCACTAACAACACAAACAGACGCATGTGCACACATACACACGCACAACAGCTTCATACTCACTTTGGCCTGTTAGCCTCACGGCTGTAATTGAGAGTTAATGACGCAGTTGGATCTGCTCTTTAGTTCATAATAAATGGGATGGGGGAATGTAGAGGGGGAGTGTCGCCTAGCTGTGAGTGCAGCTCATTTTATGACTGCCCACCCCAAATGTCGGCTAGTTTTGAAATAACTTTTCAGAAGGAAGAGGATGATGTGATTATTGCTGGCTCTAATACTTTTTTCACACATGAAACTACTTATTTGCCCACAAATTTTAACAAACGCAAACAAAACACATCACACGCATGAACAAAGTTGCCAAGGCTACATGGTAACTGCTCAGCATTTTTCCCCCCCTCTGCCATCTGTACATGACACTAGTCAAAAAGAAGCAGCAGAGGGAACCCCTCCCAAACCTCTTCTGACAAAAAAAAAAAAAAAAAAAAAAGGGGAAGGGGGGGTCGTAGGCTCCTGCGACTGACTGGCGCCAACAGCGGTGTGCTGCCCACAGTGAGCAGGTCGCTCAGGGCCCTTTCTCTATCACTGACCAGAGCAGGGAGAAATGGGGTGGGGGGAGCAGGGGGCAATGGTAGAGATGTTAGAAAGAGAGGAGGAAAGGGTGAGAGCAAAGGAGCAGAAAAAACAAACAGGACAGAGGCTGCAGTGTGTGTCAGGTCAGAGGGGAGTTTCAGAATGTTCTCCACCGCTGTTCTCCAGAGCCAGAGCTCCTGGAGGGTTATCTGCTCCTGGCGCTGTCATTTATCATCAGTCTGGAGAAGCCGGGCCACCTCTTCGGACAGGGCCGGAGAGACAGACACACGTAAGAACAGATGTGCAGAGCAAACCTGTAGATGTGCACAGAGAATGCACACACATCCACGTAAGGGATGCCACGACTCACTTTAATTTTTGGATCATGGTTCAATTTTGTTTCAATATATGAACAAACAACAACAAACAACAAAAACTTAAAATACAGAAAAATCTTTTTTTTTTTTATTTATTTGCTCATAAGCAAGTAACAATGAAGAAAACCCCTTCAGATTGCTAGTGCTAGTGCCTAGTTCACACCAGGCTTGGAAACGCACATTTGAGCAGCGTTACATGCAAAACAAGAGGCAATTAAGCATGCATCAAAAGTTAAACCAGTTGAACTTTCGGTACTCGAATTTGGTAGTTACCTATGGGTAGCGTCCTTTTCAAAACTCTAACCGTTTGAAAATGGACTGTGTAGAAAAAAAGTGAATATTTGCAGTTTGTGCCCAGCCTGATCTATATGACACCAAGTCTTTCGTTGGAATAGAGCTGTGAAAGAAAAAGTCTGTTGCAAGATTATGGGCTGCCATTTTTTAAGTGACAAAGTCAAATATTGACAGCAATATTTTAGGTTTTTTAGCCTGTTTCAGGAAAAGAAAAAGCAGGTTTCGGAAACAATGTAACAATGATGTAAAAGTTGATATTCTCTGTCAAAAATACAAATAAAAAAAGAAAAAAAAAGAAAAAGCAGGTTTCATTTTTCCAATGCATATTTTCACCATTTAATCAATCTATTTTTAAATTTTACATTTACTAAATAAATGTTTAGTTTAGCAGGCTAAATATTTAGCTTAAAGTTAATTATTTGTTCAGAATTATATATTTACTTTGTAAACTAAATATTTAATTTGCTATATGCTATTCTTTTGTAAATAAGCTTCTTCTCAGGGCATCCCTACCCTTTGGAGATCTGTCAGTACAGACACCTCTGCTCTAACACTCCTGCTCTCTCACCTCAAATGGAACTTTTCCTGTTTTAAATTTGTTTTTTTGATTGACACAAATTAAAAAAGTACTTATTTTCCAACATGGAAAACAACATGGGGCGCTAAACAAATAATTCGAGATTATTTTAACACTCTCTGTCCCCTCCTTATCTTCCTACCTTCAAAAGAATAAAATTTATTTTAATGCATAAGCTAAATGCCCTGTGAAGAAGCCTAATTACATAGGAATAGCCATAAAAATGGCTTGTCCAATGTTTTTAGCCAGCAGGTTGGACATGTCTTGAAACAGTAAAGCATAAGGACATGCATGGGAGAGAATCAGTTCAGAGATTGAGCAAAATCCAGTTTTTGTTTTGGTAATCCATATCAGTTTATTGGCAGGTTCATTTAGATGTTAGCTAAATATTTAGTTTGGAGCTAAATATTTAGCTCCTGACAAAATGAAAAGCCCCTGGCTGCAGTGTGCAGACCGAGGTGCGCCTTAATGTGGGCGGACTTAAACGTCTAGAGGCACACCCACTGTAAGTGATTTTTCGTCACAATTGGTCCAGGTTGGACAGGTTGGCATTCAAAAATACTAGGTGTCTCAACTGTGTGAAGCTGATCTGGTTTCTTCAGTCAGGAATGATCTGGACTGTTTAAGATTTTCTCAGTTCTTAAGTTCAGGTTGGTTATGGAGTCGGTTCTAGATGGAATTGTGTTCTTTCAGACTCTGAATTCTCTTTTTTCGCATGATCAATTACAGTGAAGTGGTTCTGGATTTTGCTTCTTTTTCCAGTGTCACTCACTTCTGTACGTTTTTGTGTTAATGTCGTCTCTTCTAGTCTTGTTGCACTTGGCCATCTATTACATTCAGCGATGCACACTGAAGCTAGGGGTAGTTGAACTAAACCCTTAGTTTAAAAGCGAAATATTTAGTTCGTACTTGAATATTTAACAAAAAAATCTTTAGCTACAAAGCTAAAATGATTGTTTTGGAAAATAAGTATTTAGGTCAGATCTAAATATTTCATTTGCGAACAGAATTTTTAACGTTGTAAAATTAAATATTTTGTTTACCAGCTAAACATTTAGTTTGTTAAGTAAATATATAACTGTAAAAAATATCTATTTTAAATAAAATTATTTAGCTAGCTAACAAAATATTTAGTTTGTAAATGTAACATTTATAAATACATTAATTAAATGGTAAATGGTGTGAATTTATATAGCGCTTTTCTACCCTCTTCAAGGCCCAAAGCGCTTTACAGTCACAGTCCCATTCACCCAGTCACACACACGTTCACACACTGATGGCGCCTCCGCTGCCGAACACTGGCACCAACCTTCCACCAGACGCAAGGGGGGGTTCAGTGTCTTGCCCAAGGACACTTCGCCACATGGGCGTGCAAGGCGGGAAAGGTCAAAATATGCATTTTTTAAATAAAACCTCTTTTATTCCCCATAAAACAGGCTAAATCACCAAAAATGTAGTTAATATTAAAATACTGTTAAAAAAATATTAATATTTGACGTTGTCACTTCACAAATGGCAGCCCATACAAGATTCATGAGATTTGCACCACTTACACATTTTGAACCAAGCTTCTTCCAACTGTGAGTACACATGTTAGCACTGGGTATCAGACCTTTATGCTACGTGCATACAAACACGTGTTCTTGAACGTGCCATACATGCCCGGTGTGTCGGTAACATTAGACTAGCCTGGTGTATAAAATAAACAAATAAATAGTAAATCCTTTTTTACACATCCGTTTGACGCTTTCAACGTATACATACTACTATGCAGTATGGACGATTCATTTTCACGATTTGGTTTAACAGTGTAACAGACAGTTTGGCTTCAAAACGAGAATAGGGGCATCCCTAATCAAAAGCATAAAAAAAAAACTATAGGTGTCTGGCCATAAAGAAATGTGTTGGATATATATGTGTGTCATTAAAAGTGACACACGAAAAACTCGTAAAACTCATGTGGAGTGAAATATAGGCTTGCAAGCACATGCACACATAGTTGTGATGGTTAGGACCTCCCTGCGTCAGCCGGCAGTGTCTTAATGGGTCCTCTGAAGTATGCTGGAACCATTAGAATATAATTTGTGCTTTTGGAGGTAAATACACATTTACATTTATGTGTGCGTGTTTAAAACCAGCAACCAGCCTGTGCCCCCCACTGGCTGTTTAGTGGACACTGCTTCAACTCATTAACCTTAAAGATCCGAAAACTCTTGGAACAAATTAGTGCATGCTGATGTGCATTTTATTTTCACTCACAACCAAAGTGAAGATATATGGTGAAGTTTGAGAGTTGAACTCTCAAACCAATCTAAAACCATCAACATCTCAGGGAACTTCATGAAAAGGTGTCCTGTTTTTCTCACTCCTTTGCCTGTAAAAATAAAAATGGATGCCTTATCCTTCCTTTTTTTGTTTTTTTTTCGGAGAGGCAGTGGGCTGTGGAGTATTGCTCTTGTCAGCCACCGTGAAGGCATCCCTGAGGTGTCGGTAGGTTGCCTGATTTGTGAGCTCCAGTATCCTAACAGCCTCTGTCTCTCATTTCCTCTTTATCTGTCTCACTCACTGTCATTTGATCTCTCTTTTCTCAGCAAGCCATTTTTGCATAACCATTTATTTTACAGATTTTTTTCCTCTCTTTTTCTCTAAAATGCCTGAAGGGTTTAATTATGTACATAGACTACCCCTATAAACTTCTATTCTAAGGAGATTTTATTGACTTTCAAGCCCGGCTACCCTCCGGCATTTCAATTAACCATTTATAAGAAAAGAAACTGCAATTAAATTAAATGTTTCTATAAAGGGGCTGTCACATCATTTCCCTTCTTCTTTGTAAGATGGCAGGCTTTATCTAAATGAATGGTGTGGATATGTGTAACAGCTGGCTTCGGATGACTCGCAGTGAGGGAAGGAAAAGAGGAGATGATGGGGGGGGGGCAGGAAAGGTAGCAGGGAAGGAGAAAAAAGGGAGCCATAATTAAAAAGTGAACAGAATAAGGAAAGTTTGCGGGAGAGATCTATATAGTTGGGGCTGTGCAGGCAGGAGGGGCAACAGGGCCAGCCGCAGGGCCGAGCAGCACTGACCTCGATACTTAGGCCCTAATTACATGTTGTGAAACTTTAGTCGGCATCCAGTCATCTGGCTGCATCGGGCCTCCCGGAGTATAGACAGAGAAAAATTACAGCACCATTACGGACACTTTAAAAGAGACACAGAGAGAGAGTGGTGGAGTGACAGAGGGAGGAAAAAGTGTGTTAGTGTATAGGAGGAAGGGGGATTAAAGGCGGAGTAAGAAAAAAGTTGTGAGGGGCTGAGCGGGTTGATGTCATTTAGCATTTTTGAAAAAGAGTAACAAAGTGCAAAGGTTTTCCTTTGTTAACGGCTGCTGAGTGGAGTCCTGGTATTTTTACAGGCCTAAAGATCTGTGCACTTATAACAATGTGGGTACACAGCGCTCAGCAGGGGTGCCCCTGTGAAATATGCTCCTCTGCACCCGACCCTTTTTTTCCTTAATATTCTCCATCCACAGTACCCCCCCCCCCCCCATTCTCCCAGCAAGCAGCTTCCATGAGGGTGCATTAAACATCAATTACAAAAACATGTCTGCCGCACATACAATGCAATTGCGTGCAAATGTTGATCTTTAAATGTAGACATTTCATTTACGAGTTTTATGAGCTCTCTGACTCTCGTTGGTTATGAAATAATGGAGAAGGCCACAGTTTTGCTCTCTTTCCCCTTTCCATTCGCGTCACCAACCGAGTCCTCACCCTGTGATCCACACTTCATTTTGTCAGCGTGTTAGTGTTGCCAACACCTTGAAAAACTCCTTCGCTTCTGAGACGCCCCCTCTCTCTTTCTGCCTAACCTCTTTTGCATTCTCCTTCACTCTCGACCGCTTTTCCTCTCTCCTAACTCTTACGCCCGGATGGCACACCGGGGAAATTGTCCCCTCCAGCGGTGCAAGGTGGACCTCAAGGTGCAGAGGTGGGAATTCCAGCATGCGGCCCTAAACCATGGGGGGTGTAACCAGAGTACAAAAGTGTTTTACTCCACAGAATTTCAGTTTTATTGGTTCAGTATGCAACGCGCCGGTGTCTAACAGACCCTCACACACAAAAGTGTTATTCAACACACTCACACATGAACACACTTGGTTCTGATTAGCAAAACGTGCCAACAAAAAATTGCTGCAAAGGAGCAGCAGAAATGAACAAAAACTTAACAGACATTCACACTTCATGTCTGTAATTATCATCTAATGTAGAATGTTTTTTCAAACAATGGAATACGTAATTACATTTAAAAATGTTTAAAAAACGTAAAGTGTTCACAAAAGACCCACTCCGTTAATTTTTTTTAGCCATTTTAAAAGAATTACCATAGGTGTTTTAATTATGATTATGCTGTTTTTGATCTAAAAAGACAAACAAACAAAAAGTGTTGTTGTTTTCTAGGACATAGTTTCGGCAGAGCCGGCAGTAGTTCATTAGAAATTCACCTCTGAGTTGTAAGAGGGATCACTGGCATGGATAAACCCTGCCCCTTTCCTGTCATCCATGGCTGAGAGCTCCCTGTTTACACGCTCTGCCGCTAGCTATTAGCCTAGCAAGGGAGCTTGTGGCCCACCCTGCAGATTTTCTACGTCACAAATACGCTCTTTTTTCGTCTGCTCCTGATTTACAGGTTAAAAATGCAGTTTTCATCAGAGTGGGTCTTTAAAGTGATCTCATATAGCGCACATTATTTTGTTGTTGTCATGCAAACTTTTAAATCACCAGATTTTTTGAAATTCTTTTGTTGCAGTTCACTAAAGATTTGTTTAAAACGGTTTTTAAAAGTTAAAAAAAAACAAAACATACAATTGTTAAACAACAAAAGTCTGTATTTTACCTCCTGTCGCTGGATTGATCAACACACTATTACTAAAAACATTCTATTTTCATAATGACTGACACTCAATAAAAGTATTTACACACATTACAATCTGGAATGGCGTATACCAGCCGCATTCTTTTTTAACATGGCTGGATCAGCTGTTATCGGGTGAGAGACAGGGTGCACCCTTAAAGGGTAGCTGGTTCATTAGGATGCCTCCCAGAGGCAAAAAGGAGTTACAATCATTGCTAATTTAAGCAGAAACCTTCCTGCTGTGAGGCAACTGCGCCATAGAGACACAGTTATTTTAGAGGCCATTCCACAGACAATAAACATCATGATATGCACAAACTCACACACGTTTCCCAAAGTCTGAAGCAGTGATGAAGCTGGTTCAGTTTCACTGATCAAAGCAGCAACAAGCAGCTATGCGTTCATAAGAGTGCATTGATTAAAGGGTTATGGCTTGTATTCATTTCCTGGTATTAATTGGAGGGGTTCGCTCTTATCTGATTGCCTGTCTGGAGCAAAGACAAGCAGAGACACAAACAGCAGAGGCAAAGTGCGAGACGGAGGAATCACTGGAGTGGGCAGGATTGCTATCTATGATCTGTGATTAATCTTGGCCGAAGTGGCTGGAATGAGAGGGAAGTGGGGTCGACCTCTGTGCCCTCCATCCGCCCCTTCTGACTGCAGTCTTCCCCCTCTCCTCAACACCCCACTCATCCCAGGGGTGGCTTGGTCAGCCCTGAGGGGAGAACATGCTGTAGAGCAGCCAGACAATTTTCAGGCTGACTGCTTTTACTTTCGTCCCATCCAGGGCCTCATGAAAACAAACTGACAAAACAAAGAACAGCAAATTAATGACCCGTGCTCCCCCCTCCTCCAGTCTCAATCCCCAACTATTGACTCCTGGCATGGCAAGTCCCTTCCCTTCTTTCCCCTTTTTCATCCGACTCTTGATCTCTTCCAACCCATGCATGCACTGACACACACATGTTAGCATTGACACATTGGCGCACACGCATGCACACATTGCTACCACCATCGCCCCATGTCCTACCTCCTTGACCCGAAGCATCTGGTTTAGATTGTCACAGGAAGAGGGAGACAGAGACATACAGGGGGAAAGAGTGAGTGTGAGTGAATAAGAGAAAAGGCCTCTCTGTCTGTGGCTGGACCTTCATTATCATGTGTTAATATTAATGCAATTTGAAAAAGAAACAGACATGGAGACACACTGGGTGAAGAGGGGCTTGTCTGTGTTGAGTGGAACAGCATGCTCACAGTTCAGACATGCTTCCAATCGGCAGCTCTCTCGTGCAACGCTGCATTTCCCAAGACAAGACCCCTGCTTGTACTGTCACTTCTCCACAGGATTTGAATCTGTTTTTATTTTCACTGAATTTGAGGCTTTACATTGACAATCCATCTAAGCCTTAAAGTTAAAACAGAGCATTTCAGTGTTGGAAGTAGTTAGTTGGTCTATTTGTGAATCCTGTCACTGGTGATCAACTTTAGAGGAGTAATGTCAAATATTTGTCTTATGTAATAGAATCAAAAATGAATTGATTGATTAGAATGTAAGATCCTTTTAGTTTCCATTAGAAAAAAACACTTTTAGTAATATTCTGAGCAGTGGAGACTTCTTTATTATGGTCAATATAACAAGTCATTAGTATTTAACAAACAAATCAAGTTTTCTTATTAGCAGCAGATATCAGCCCCCTCTGTCTGTAAGTTGTAAGCAGCCCAGGTACAAAAAAGTGCAAAATTCTATATAAAACCTTTTTTTTAACACCAAGCAATTCTTTTGTGAGAAGTAAAACCAATGTAATAACTCAAATTTTCACAATGTAGTACAAGTTTTGCATTATGGGAAGGTTGACAAAAGAAAAAGCTGAACCCATGAGGGTTCAACAAATAAATCATTTCAAGTATGTGGTGATTATAACAATTGAATCCTAATGTAAATCCAAAAGTACCTTAGGAAGAAGTGACCAGGTAAAACACTTTTTTGACCCCAATTACAAAGACAAAAGTCACATTGTCACATTTACTTTCAAAATGCAATATTGATTCCTGAAATCAATGAGCAGTATCTCAAAAAGCCATTTCTTGTATAAAAATGCCTTTTTTCAGTAAGGTAGTGGAAATCGAACAGATTAGACAATTTGATTACAACTTTGCATTCTCTGAGAATTCACATCATATGATTGCTGAAAGTACCTGCTGTGTGTAAAAAGTGAAAAAGAATATGGAAGAGGTTGCAGCAAATATAAATCTTGTACTTACGTATAATAAAATTTCCGAGGTATCGCTTACCCAGGAACTATTCTCAGGCACAGACCATTCAAGTTAGCTGTTGGTCTTTTGAGGGAGTGATGTCGTCATCATGGTCATTCAAAATGGAAAACTTCTTAAAACTCATTCTCAAACAGCAGATTTTAGGTTCGTGGTAGTTTTTAAAAATAATTAATCTAAGAAAAAGACTACAGGTTAGGGAATTTCAGGTTTGGGATCACAAAACTGTGTCTGACTCAAAATGCCAATCAGACATAAGGCAATTATCTTACTTTTACTGCTACCCAAGCAACCACCACCACCTGCAAACAGATGCTTGGCCATAACACAGCAAACATCCAAATTAACTGTGGTTCAAAATCATCTATGGTAGCTTAAATCACTGATAAAAGTTGTGATTTACCAGGATTCTTGGAATGTCTAATAGACATATGGTGAACACCTTGTGGGAGAGCCTGCAGGCCATTCTCTGGACTCACTAGAGCAAAGCCACAGAACAAACACTGGGTCAAACTGTCTGCTTATGGTTCCTATCACTGCCTCCCTTTTGTGAGCAAAATAAAACTGATTGGCACAAGGTAAAGCTGCATTTAAAAAGGTGCTGGAGCATCTGCACAAATACTTTTGGTAATTTGGCAGATCCTGTTTAGAAAGTCTTAGGTTCAGATTGATAAAAACAACCTTTGACCTTTTTATATATGGATAAAATGGTGCTCATAAGGTTTTTCAAAGACGTAAAGTTTGAAAAATCAGTTGTTCATTCATGATTTGTGGTTGAGGACTGTTAATTCAGTGTAACTTGTAATTTCTCACAGGGTGTAAACAGGACCGCATTGCTTTGCTTTACTCTACTGTGTTAAACAAGTCCTTGTGGTTTTAATGGCACACAACTACGTTTCCTGTTTCTGGAATACCTCAACACAAATATTAGCATGTGCAGTACTAGCCAATATTTCTGCTGTTTTGGTTATGAGGGGTTTAAGCAGTCACGCCAATTTTGGTCATGTGATTATGGAATATTCAGGGCAAGTGCAAAAGAGTACAGGAATAATCTTCCCCTGTGTGAAGTGTGGTAACTGACATCAGCAGACTGAAACAAAAAGGGGCTAAAGCTGATATATGGATCAAAACTGTACAGCAAAACTGTATAGCTATTGCTGCAGTAATGTTAGGTTGGGGGTGTGAGGGGTTGTAAGTTAGTGGGAGAGAGTGTAAACAAGGGAATGATGGGAAATGTTCCACAAATGGTTTGTTCCACATCAACGTCCTGCCCACAACTCAGAGGTGAATTCCTAACTACTGCCGCTCTGCAGAAACCATGTCCTAGAAATGGACACAGGTTTATTGATTTTGCCAAAAAAAACTGTACAATTAAATGACCCCAAGAAACGCTTTTAAATAGATCAAAAGATGACTGGTCTGGGTTTTTAATGAGTAAATTACACTCAAATATGGTAATTGAACAATGTTGAATTATGAAAATGTATGAAAAACATCTTAACTGTAAAAATGACTGTATCAAACAGAATCTTGTGCATGATTGATGTTAAAATTAAACTTTTTGAGCAATCAGACAAAGCCAAAGTAAATCCACACATCTTTGTTCAAACATATGCAAACATTCCTATGAGATCGGTTAAACGACTAAAAGCATTTCATTAGGTGTGTCCTTGATGATCAAAGGCTTAAGTGCAGTGCCAAGAAAAAGCCAGTCTTCGCCTTGGCTTTTGGTTTAATATTTAAACTGGGTATTACAGGAATTGACTGAGTGTGATCATTCATCGCTGCGTTAATACGCCATATGATGCTGCCACAGACATATCTGCGCAAAGCAAAAAACAAAAAAAACAAAAAAAGCAATCTACCACCCCCACTCTCCTCCTCCCATGCCTGCCCTTCTGTTTTATCGCTATGAGGTAAGCGGTCACTGAAGCAAGATTTATAGTTAATCAGTCTGTATCGGCAACAGTCTGCCATAGATTGAGCCAACTTCTGAACACTTCACATTGCAAAACAAGGAAGGAATGATGTCAGTTAAAAGGAAACAATAGAAGAAGAGGGAGTAGAGGTAGGAAATGAACGAAGGAGACAAAGAAAAAAAGACAAATATTAAGTGTTGATATAGTGAAAGTTGAAGATTTGATGTTTTTAGTGTTATGGAGAGGAACTTCACCTGGTCCCTATGTTACTTGCCATTAAAGTTCTTACACACCCACATCCAATCCTCTTTGCTAATGCTCTGACGTCTTCCATCATCGCATAGAGAGCTATTGATTTCTTACGGTAATTCAAATCAAACCAAATTGCTTATGCTGCACATTGTGTGTTCACACTCACAGGTAAACATAAGCAGGGGAGGGGCAACCTGTCGGTAAACTTGTGCCCCATTGAGGTATAAAGTTAAAACTTTTGGACACTATGTCTAAAGTGTTGCATTTATCTAATTCCAAAATGTTCAAATGACAATGCTAAGCATGTCCTTAATGAATTGCAGCTTTCTTTTGTCAATGCTAACTTAAACAATGACAGTTCTGTTAACCAGGCCACTGCTAACACATAAAGTCTTAATTTATTTCAATTTAGCCATAAA
The DNA here is from genome assembly GCF_053564925.1 of Oryzias latipes. Lineage (NCBI taxonomy): Eukaryota > Metazoa > Chordata > Actinopteri > Beloniformes > Adrianichthyidae > Oryzias > Oryzias latipes. The sequence continues at coordinate 13,154,150 of NC_136249.1, read as the reverse complement.
TTATGAGAGCTTGATTAAATGGTTTATATCTGAAGGGACTTCCACTCAACATCAACCATCTTCAAATCAACAAGCCTGCTGTCTTGATTAGTTTTCAATGCAAATCTTCCTGTATAATGAAAATGGGGCTGTCATCATATTTGTTTTCTGAGTTGTCATGGCCATTTATGACAACCACGTCCAACGCTTTCATCCCCAGTGCCACTCCGTAACGTCACTGCAGGGGCCGGTCTGACTCAACCGCAACCACACGGTCACAGATGGATTCCTCCAAAGCCCGTACAGAGCAGCCACCGACCACCAGCTATCAACTTCCATCACCACAAAACCACAAAGTAACCGCTGACACAGAGAGAGAAGGGAAGACTCGGGAGGAATGAAGGAACAAGGAGATGAAAAAGGACTCCAGTGCAACAGATAGGGACTACAGGGTGGTGGAAGTGGCGCTTGCTTGCTCTGGCTTCTCCAGCACATTGTTGCCACAGTGAAAGGACAGGGGGGTCCCATGCTAATGAGCCTTCTAATGACTGTCACCAATTAGGAAACACTACTTTAAACCCATTTCATTTAGAGACACTTAAAAAAAAATCCATGAAGAGACGAAGAGTTACATCCACCCTTGGTATTAGTCACAGCTCTGCCACTCTTTTTCTCTCCATTCTGCCCTCCTGTCTGTCTCTGTCACTCAGTCCCCTGGCTTGATTACCTCTAATGGACATGCTTTATCTAGGCTGACCTAACCATTGTCACAAGGAGCAGAATTTGTGAGCTTTTAAAGTAGGTACACTTGTCAATGTGCAATGGGTGGGGGTGGTTGTGGCTTTGACTGGGAGAAAGTGTGGGGCACGAGTGGTTGGGTGTTGTTTGGCAAGTATCCATCCATGCACTCTCCAGGCCACTTTGTTAGCCACTACACACACACACACACACAAACACACAAACACATTTTTTCTTCAGCTATGCAAATACAATGGTGATGTAGAACAGAATCTGGAGTGGCACTGAAGCTTAAAACTCATGAACAAGACCAATCAGACAAAAGCTTGTTTTCAGTAGCTTTGATGGTAAAGCAGATTTAACCCTTTTACACCGGAGTGTTAGTTTGAGTGTTGACATTCTTTCAACTTTTTGGAAGCTTGTGTATTATTAACGTGATTTCAGCAGATTCTGAAGTAGAGAAAAGCAAAGTTGTGCTGATATGCAACACAGGGAAGTGCTTTCGTGATCAATGTAAATCAGCAAATTCTTGGTGATCGCGTTAACGATCAAAAATCTTCTGTTTCTTTAACAGTTTGTTATTTAGGCTACATTCACACCAGTGATGTGAAGGGCTCAAGAACGTGCATTTTTGAACGTGCTTTCAGCATAGGATATTCACACTGGATAAACAGGGAAGGGCGTCTTCTTTTTCTACTGTAAACTAGTGCATGTCCATCATCTACTGTTGGAAGAGACTTTGTATGAAATGTCTAAGTGAAATACTTTGCTCCAGGTTTTGTTTTTCCACAGCTCTATTCCGATATATGGAAGACTTTGTGTCATATCATTCGTCTGTTACCGGAATTACAGCATTTCCACAATTAGTAATTTGTCCTCCATGATTAATTTTCAATCGGTTCACACTTCAGTGGATTAAAAAAGGACATCATCCCTTTTGTCACTACCAAATCCGATTCCCTGATTGGTCAAAGTTCAAACTGGTTGAACTTTATTTAGGCATTCAATGGCTATGTGTTTTGTACACATTGCTTGTAAACGATTGTAGAAACTTTAGTAGTGATGTGTGAATGCAAGAGTTTTGAACGTAAAAGCATGAAACGTTTAGGTACGTTTACATAGAATATTGGAAGTACTCACATTGCCAAGGGGGAAGTGAATGTAGCTTCAAAGGGTTAAACACATTGGAGCGTTTGCCACCAACAGCAAAATAACACTTTGAACTACCATAACTCTTCAACTATTCACACAAATAACATACTTCCAATGAAATTTGAAGCTTCATCTGGATGAAGTTCATCTGCTGGACTATTTAAATATGTAGTGGTAGGGTTAGTTTAGCTAATTCTCACTAAGAGTACTGGTACATTGCCTGTCCGTAATGGGGGAGGATTCCTCCTCCATGTGGGCACCCCTGAGGTTTCTTCTTTTGTTTTTTAAATCTATTTTTTTTCAGGAGTTTTTCCTTCCCACGAAGGAGCGTCTAAGGGGAAGGATGCCGAGTTCAGTCTGTTTAGTAAGTTCAGTTTAGAATTTTCCTATTGAATTCTATGTACTCATCATCCTTATGATTTCATGTTCACTCTCTATTTCGCAACTACCGGTATGAAGCCCATTGAGACGATTGTTGTTGTGATTTTGGGCTATATAGATAAAATTAAATTGAATCTGGGGAATAAAGGAAAAAAGTTACTTTGCGCTGATATGCAGCGTGTTGCATATCAGCTCAAAGTTGCTTTTCTCAGCTATTTTACATGATTGTGTAAACACTTTAGCACAGTAACATGTTGCGTCAGTGCAAAGCTGTGTTTTTCAACTTCATAATCTGTTGGAATTACGTTGATTCTGTAAACAGTTGCAGAATTACGGTGATTCCAAGGACGTCAACTCTGGAGCTAAAGCTTCGGTGAGAAAAGGGTTAGAACGCATTCTAAAATAAAGGAACACTCACTTTTTTTAATGTCAGATAAAATTTTATTTGTCACACTAAAAATACGTAGGAGCCGGAACTGCCCGAGGAAAATAATCCAGGACAAAGACAGAGCGAATCACTGAGACCTTGGCCTCTCGATCCTGAGCAGAAACCGGATAGGGCCATTTTAGAAATCGCTTAACACGCTCGACACAAAAGACAGCTGAGGAACTTGAGCCGTGTTTGATTGGAGTGTCAGGGTGGGAGTCACTAATCTGTGGACATGGCGCGCACAGGTGGCGAAACAATCAAACAGCCTCACACCTTTATCACCCACTAACACACATGTGCCACACACCATTTATATAGACACACATGCAGAAATAGGCATTAAAAATAAACAAATAATGGGAGAGCTGTTTACATACCCACACGTTCATGCCTGTAAACATGTTGAAGCATTTATGGATACATACAAGTGTGGGGGATACATGCACACACAGAAAAAGAGTAGACGCGCAGAAGCATGCGCATGTATGACTGTAGTTCAATGAATTAGCTGTGGAGCGTGGTGTTGTTTTACTGGGCCAGATAAAGACAAAGTGGATCAGCTTTCCAGCTCCTGTTTCACTTCCATGCCTTGCACCCTTTTTCTTCTTGTGTCAACGGCACATGCCCTGCCTTAGTGATGAAGAACATTACGTAGAGAGGGTCAAGGTAGGTTAAACAGCTCTGTCATACATTTGTTTCTCTTCTTCTGGTACTTTTTTTCATAGGAAATGAATGAAAACAGCAGCACTTGTCCCACACCTGCTTCATAATGTTACTTGAGGTTTTAAAACTCTTATGTAATTGTAAAAAAAGAAAGAAAAATACTTAGTTTTCTGCTGTTTTGTGTGGCTAATGGTTAAGACCGCAACCTTACATCTGTTAAACTTGCAGAACGCCAAATACAGATATGTAAGACGAGATGATTTGGGTTTTATCTGGTTTCCCAGGATCAGAAAATGAAAAAAAAAAGCCATTGAGGACACTTGAGTCCTGTATATTGTTTACCAATGTTAACAGATTGAAAGAGAGCAGTGGAGTGTAAGTCTAAGCATTTGTTTAAATGGGATATGGTCATAACTAAAGTGTTGTAAATGGAAAATTGACATCTGCATTTCCAGGCATACATTGCTTTTTCAGTGAAGCTAATCGTGAAATATTGGAAATATTGGATTTGTTATTGTGACAAAACAGATCATTTAAAAAACATATCACCTTCCCAATTGGAGATCTTTACAAAATTTTGTCATCCATCAGAGCTCTATTGTCATTTCTCACAGTATGCTGTTTGGAGCAATTGGATGCTACAAAAGAGGAAAAAAGGGCTCTTTCCCAGAGGGCCTACCCCCTAACTCATACATTTACGCACCCCACACTCACATATATATATATGTGCTCACACATTCAGCCCTGAGGCCAGTCTCTGTAATGGGATCCTCACTGTTATTTCTGCTGAATAAAATAAATCCCACTAATTAACATGTTAACATGATTGATGGGCACTGATTCTGCAGGGAGCGGGGAATGTCTGTCTGAACTCGGGCTGCTCTGCTGGCGACCACGCACACAGGCCAGCATGGAGAAATGAAAGCATGACCAAAAAAAACTTAAATAAAAAGGAAAAAACGCAAATGTAAAAGTTGTGACATATCTTTAAAAACAGACCTCATTCAGTTTAAGTGATATGGGGTTGAGCACTAAGCTTTTACAGAAGATTAATTTGGTAATTCCTAAAACAGTTAAACAACAGACAATAAATTAAGAAAACCCTTTAATGCAGAAGGACGTAGGAAAGACTTGTCCTGGTTGTATAAGAGGCAAATGAGGTAATAGAATTTATCTTTAGAGATTTAGAAAATTCTTTTTTTTTCTTCAAAAGTGCCATTAGTGTCCAACCCAAAGAGTAAAACATTCAGACTTATGCTTAATGGGGTTGAACATCTTTGTTTACTCTATTAAAGGAATGAAGATTCTAAATAATCCCATAATATGATAATGATTATATATATCTATATAGATATATATAGATATATATACCAATGATATGGCAAATAAACTAAAACTTCAATGACTTGAGAATTTTAAGGTAATCTTTGAAAGACATGAATCTTGCCTTTTGCTCTTCTACAGCATTTTTATTTTACTCATGTCTACCAATATAATGTTTATTGGTCAACTTATTTGTCTTAGGCTTTCTAATATGCTTTAAAATTTTCTGTAATAAACTAAAAAAATGTATATATATATATATATATATATATATATATATATATATATATATATATATATATATATATATATATATATATAAATGATATTTTAAGATAGTAGACCACTCTGTGAGCCAGTAAAACAAAAATGATTTTGCACATTCTTTTCTACAGGTATGCTTTGGGCAACAGGTCGTGCTATACCTCTAAACAACACATAAGGGTAAGTAAGGATAAAAACCAAAAAGATAAAGGCAATTTGTACAGATTATTAAGTTTTTCAAACCCCAACAAACCCTGCGCAAGGAACCCAGTGGTACTGTTCAAGTAATAAGTGCGCACTGTTTGTGTGCTACTTGCATGCAGCCTGAAATAAGACGATCAGAGGGTACATTGTGAGGGCATCCAACGAGTTTCCTACGGGAACTTTTGTATCACTTGCACATGCCGTGCATGTGGCATTAGTGCGCTGTTAGTAAGACTGGCACCTTACCAGCACCTAAAATAGGGCATAAAGGCACCGTACTACAGCATCACCATTATTTCATGATTGTGTGAAACTTTTATTATTCATACAAATACTTCACAACACACTTACCATACGCACAACAACGGTACATTACATTTAAAGCCATCCCCTATGGTGGCCACACGAGCCACCACTGGCTAGGTTACATGAGGACTAATTTGACTCCTGATAACTGCATAATCTAGCCATTTTACTGTTTCTGTTTTCCACCAACCTTCTTTTCCTAGTTGGGAAAAATGATGAGGTGTAAGGATTATTAAGATCTTGTGCCCCACTATGGCCGCCCATCCTTCATGAATGACTCACTTAGTTGTGACCATTTTCGTCTCTCGTTATTTTAATTATCCATTTAAATTGACTCCCTCCTCCCCTAATTTTTTGCATTTCATTAATATATTAACGTGCACTTGACAGTAACAGCAAGGGCACATTGCCGGTTGCTTGGCTGGTCACATTATAGTCTACCACCTGTCCTGCTTGCCCTGTTAAGCATTTCTTCAGTCCTAACCCAGCCAGTGAAGAACTTATTAAGTCACCAGAAATTACAGATACATATATATAGACATAGATGCTTCTTATTAGGGTACCTGTCTCAAACTTGATAGCAAAATCAACGTTCAATCACAGATTTGTCACACATACACTGCTTAAATCAGTTCCTCTAATAATTAAAACAAGTTTCCATCTTTTCCATGGGTCACAGAGGGAAAGGGGTAACTGTGGGCATGCTATCATGAATAAATGACCGGCTGCACCCACATTAGAGTAAGGGAGATGTGTGAGGGCGTGTGTTAAAAAGTGGGTGGGTCTGGGTGTGTTTGCATGTGAGAGAACCCAGTTGCTGTAGTGATGAGGTGAGAATGATGAAGCCCATTCCTCAAATAGGTCCCCATGTGCACTTCACATGTTGGGTCTTTCCTAAAGACTTGCTCATTTATACCCCTAAACTAACACATTCACATGAGCAAACACACTTCTAAACTTAGGGCCCCCACACCCCCACCGCCTCAGACAGGCACACACGCATCCACCTTGGTCTAGTAAAGCCTGCAGGCATGGGGTGATTGACAGGATCCAGATTGCCAGATTGTTCTGCGGAGTGGTGTGGAATGACATCACACTCATTACAACTTCTAAATATAAACAGTCACACTGCTTGAATGACAAGTCTGTATACATGCGTGTGTATTTTTGTGGTTCTCGTATAATGTTGTTATAGGGGCAAAGTATGTGCTCTACATGAACATCAGTGATAGTCTTCAAGCTGCTGGCACTGGCTCCCACTGTTTGATCTTTCATCTCCAGTTTTTTTTTCTCTGTGTTCCGTTTATACCCCAAATAAAACGTCTTATGTGTAATGCCTTGATGGAATTAGTGTTTTTCTGTATATAAGATGCAAAAACAAATTTCACTTAAGTCTTGATTTTTAAAGGAAGTGGAGCAAACTTTGGGAAAAAACAAAAATAACCAAAGTTTAAAAGTTGGGCGGGGATTACGTTAAAAAAAAGATTTTTCTACAGATAGGTCTGTGATGTCAAAGTAGCTTGCAAATCTGAAATGCTTACCACAAATTCATTGTTTTCAGATGTTTTGAAGGAATTTTTCCTGTTTTTAAACATGTTAGACATTCAAGAAACTACAGTGGCTCTGAAGTGCAAATCTCACCAACAAATTTCTTAACCTAAAACCATTTTTAAGATCACTATGACAATTAAAAAAGCAAAACAAAGAATAAAAAAACAATACATTTAAGAAATTTTTTTAGACACCAAGAGTCATTAATTTTAACCCAGAGATGTTAAAAACGGAAGCAAAACAAGAAAGTGGAAAAGGTAGGTAAAATGGGAGTGATCCGATGATAAAGAAGTAGTAACAGCAGAAGGATGTTTTCAATCACTGAACTTTAGCAGTGGGTGTGAAGAAGCTTAAAGAAATATCTGTCGGGAGATATTGTCATGCCAAATAAATTCCTGTTAACAAGGTGAACGATCATTATGAGCCAGAGATGTCCCTTTAGGTTCATTATTTTGTTTCATTTTTTAACTTTCTATTTTGATTTTAGGAAATTATTTTGTTTTCCAAATTGTTTCCTTTTTATTTTGCTTCTTTTAAAAATTTTTTTTATTGTCTCTTGGAATGACGTTTCGATTTTTTCCGTATTTTGTTTTTTATTTTCCTCTTCAAACCCCTATTGATGCAAATATTCGTCGAACCACTTATGCTCCAAACTTACCTAATTTTAGCATCTTCACAAAAGCAAAAAAATAAGTGAAAAGTTGTTTTCATAGCGCAACATTAATTCAGCCGTCAAGGGGTTAATTGTCATTCTTATCTACACTACTGCTCCTGTAAACAAATTTTCCATTTTTCCCTATAGCGGGATTCAATGTAAATAGAAGTGATATCTGCTTTGGTGCAAACAGAGCTGTGAAGGTGTGGGATTTTTGATCACCGCGGTGATGAACCAGCAGGGTGTCGCGGTTAACTGCACGCCCCCCCCGCCTGCCAAACACAAAATCCCCCGGCGGCCGCGTCGCAAGTGAATACAATTACAACGCAGTGTTCTTTATTAACAAATAACTGTAACAACTAACTACTACCTATCTAACTAATGGACTGACTAAATAGGTGTTGTAGAATGACTATGTGTATATGTGTCAGCGCTGCGTGTGTAGGAGGAAGGAGAGCACACAAGTGTGTTCGGGGTGCGTGTTGATTCTTCTGCAGTGGACCGCTCGAGAGCTGCAAGCGAGCCTTCATCAGTGCTCTCTGGTACAGACATCCTCTCAGAATATTATATATTGCCCAGTAATAAACGAGACTGCAGACACTTTGTCACCTTTCCGGCAGCCATGAAGCCTGACACCCATGAAGAACGCAGGCCAGGAGGCTCCGCCTTTGTTTATACAGACACGTAACCTTGCGCTGCTTAAATAGTTCCCAAACAAAACATGTAGTGATATTCATCGAAATCTAACAGTGCACGTTCATGTTTGGTGTTATGGAGTGAAGGAGAACAGTAATAATAGGTTTTCCCCAGAATAACAGTAACTGATTCTTCATTAAACCGCTCTGGAGTAGAGCTGTGATGGTGTGGGATTTTGATCACCGCTGTGATGAAGCAGCAAGAGCCGTGGTGTCGGGACTCTTGCGATCCACCCCCCACCCCCCATCCCCCCCAACACAAAATCCTCCGGCGGGCAGCCATATCGCGCACTCACGAACGCACGCAGCTTGTAATGGAAATGAATACAATGGAAATGAATAATTAGAAAGCAGTAAATTTGTCGTATTTCCTCGTGAGACGGAAACCTCTGTTGTAGAATGAGGATGTGAATGTGCTGCTGAAACCGTGGGCGTATGTGTGAGTAGAGGGAGCGCGTGCAGCGCAAGAGGGAGTGAGAGGCGCGGCGCAGGGATTGAAGGAGAACAGTTATAAAAGGTTTCCCCCAGAAGCCCTTGAAGTCTGAACACAGGACTAACAGAAAAAGTAAATTATCAGCAAAGATGAATGTGTTTATTATAGTTCCAATCACGCACCATATGCAGAACTTTCAAAAAAAAAAAACGTGCGGTGATGCGCATTTTGTCCCCCGCCCCCCCTAGGTGCAATACAACTTCCAAAATCAAAATACAAGGTTATATCTACCCAAACTACCACTGATACTTTGACTTTCTTTTGGTTTTCTAAAGTTATGATCGCAGGAACTGTGTTTTGGAGCAAAAAGTAGAGCAAAAAATAGGACCAACCAACTACATTCACAGACATTTAGGGAGATACACACTGGCATGTCCAAAATCCCAGACACACGTGCTTGTAGGCCTGCTGCTGAGTTCATCTTGGGTAGACCACTGTAATTTACATGCATTCAGTGTCACGTTGAGATCTCAATTAAGCAGCTTGGCTGCACTCTTGGGCCCCCAGGGATGGGCCGAACCGGGCCACATTCTGCCTCTCTGGCTTCAGGGTTCTGTGCTTCTTCAACCCTTCACCCGCCTACTCCTTTCCCTGCCGCCCAAAGACAAGGCCAACAGTAAATATTTGAGGTTGGAGACAAAGCGGGAAGAAAAGATTAATTTAGCGCATTTGAAAACAAGACATTGTGACTAAAAAAGTAGGGCAGCCTTGAAAGAAAGGCAACTTCATTCTTTACGTGGTTATCCTCTCCATCAAGCCCCACATGTAGGCGGATCAAGAAGTACATCAAAAAGGGCAGAGAAAAGATGATATGATGTTGTTTCTGATACTTGTGTTTTTGGACACAGAGAGTATATATATATATATATATATATATATATATATATATATATATATATATACTAAGAAAAATAAAACATAATTAATCCTACCTTTACTATTTCCAATTAAATTTCTATGCAACATCCACATATTACCTCCTTTGGAACTACTGTTATATATTGTAAATGTTCACCTTGCAAATAACATTCATCATAGATAATGTAGTGTAATATAGTTACTGTAATAATAAAGGATAATGAATAACCCAACTAACATCTACAAAGATATTATGTTAAGACACTTGGCAACCAAAATCTAGTTTACACACTGCATAAAATACATAAAACCATGCATTGCCCTACACATCTGGACATTTATCCTAGACTGTAGGTAATTAGTACTTATAAAGACTTTTTATATTTACTTATTTACGATCATTGTTTGACTAATGCCATCTGCTTATTTGTAACTGTGCTCACAAATTTGTATACATATTTTAAATTCTTTGGTTTTTAGGCTAATTCACTTTTTACTATTCTTCACAGAGACTATTAACAATTTAACTCAATTTAATGTGATACAAAAGCTATTGTTGGATTTTTTTTAAATTTTTAATTTTGCACCCTTCTTTTTTTTTTTTTTTTTACTTGTCCTGTCCAACAGCTAGGCAAACAGATGAGAGCTGAGGGCCTCTTGTGTTGGACATAGTGCACCCTTCTTTTTTAACACAGTGCTATGAGTGCTGTGTTCTGATTGGCTCTTGACCTTTTTGATTAATCTACTCTTTGTGTCTCATGGAAGAGAATACGCTCTCTTAAATTTACATAAATCTTCGATCGGGAGCAGAAAATTGTGTTCTTTTAATAATGCTGGAATTCTGTAATGGTTTGAACTTTGAGAGTTAAAATAGTTTGAAAATGCTCATATCTATATGAGAGAAGTGTATAAGGGGTTTTACAGTCTTAAATCATCTGTAATCCTACTTTGCAGATTTCAGTGATCACAGGCTATTCAACAAACGAGGGAAAACTGTGTTAAACTGTCCTTAAACTTGTTTTTGCTTTTTTTTTTCCTGAAGGATGTAGCAAACAAGTCTATGTTCCAAAACAAACTATAAAGACTACACATTATATCCTAGTATGGACCAAACAGCTACTGATTGAGGAACTAAGGAGACGCCACATGCTGGAATAAAGCAGCAAAACCTCATAAGCTGCAACTACTGTTCTATGATCAGATCCATATGGACCTTGGCCCTCCACCACCTGCCTTCAACATTCCTTGCACCTAAAAAGCCAGCCAATCTCACACACACTTTACAAGCCAGCATATTGATGGCTATTCAGTTCGAGTGCCATTTAAGTCACCAGAAATCCTAAATTATACACTTGCCATGTGCAGCTATATACACTTCCACCCGGGGACAGACACCACATCAGAGCTCCCACTTCCAGGCCTGTCTAAATCTGGCTTTGTTTCAACTCAAAAAAAAAATAAAAAAAATAAAAAAAAGATACCGTAGGTGAAGCTCTGCCAACACAAATACATATTAAAAAATAACAAGGAGCATTTTTCACATCTTGATTTGAGTATGCAAAAAAATTATCTTTAATTTTAAATCTCTCTGAATGATCATGAGGGAAAATTCTTTTGAAAACAAAACTGATGAATTGAACTTGTCCTTCAATTTTTCACGAGTTATCAGAATGTTAAGTAAAAGGGGCAAAATTCTGACTAATTGCCAAAGAGTAGCAAACAAAAAATTCAGCTCAAACATTTACAGAAGCTGTGTCGGATGAGGGCCATATGGAGGCTATTTGACAGGGCAAAAATCAAATCATCATGTTGTATTAAATACGTCCACTGTATGGTTTTGCGTAATGCAATGCTTTGCTTCTGCTGCAGTGAAAGAGCATCTGCAAAAGAAGCTTCAAAAACTCCAGGCCGCAGCAAATGCACATGCCAAAGCTCCAGATTGGCATCATCCTAACAAGCGGCAATTACAGCCCTGAAATCCAGTCTTACTGCAGTGGCTTTAACGAGCAAACCATCACGCAGCCCACAATTATCATCACCAGAACTATTAAACACGACGGCTACAGCCTTGTTAAATGCTCTCATATGCTGAGGCCTTGAATTTTTCTCAGGACATGGTCTGACTGACGGTCTCACAAACACGAGCAGTAGTGAGGAAGACACAGCAGGCCCTGCAACTGGGGGAGATGATGATGCAGCCGGAAGTGGCAGATGCACAGTGGAAAATATTGCAAATAGTCAATTAAGGCAATAAAAGCCTGCTGTGGGACAGCAAACTTAAGTTTTAAAAGCTATTACACAAGAACAAAATTTTGATGGGTATGCACATTCCTCTTTACTGATAACTTTCCCTGTGTTCATTTTAAGACTAAGGCAAGGATGGAATCATTCTTGGATGATACTTGAAGGTTTGCTAAAAAACCAACAGCAACAGCAACAACAATGTTTCTGCAGCAAGCTGCTCCTGGTGGGCACATCCTAGTTGTGGCTTACCCCCTTGAGGCTAACAGTAGTTTTTAAAAGTTTATGTTCTGAGAGTCACTCACCATTCAAGTGACCACATTTCAAACAGCTCAGAATTTTTGTAGAAAGAGAGAACAAAGATTCAGAAAATGGAAACTGTAAAGCTGCAACATTTGCCCTAAATGGCATCCAAGCGAAAAAAAGTGACCAACTTATACTGGGACAGTAAAAAAAAAAGAGTTTTAAATGAGAAGTGTGAGAGCGCTCACTATGACAACATGCAACACAACACACTAAATTTGTATTTTGCCAAGAGCAAATGAAAGCGCTGCTGTTGTCAAATGACTTTGAAGTAAAATCAAATATAAAACAGTGACAGATTGAGACGAGTAAAATATGAGCGTCTGGCTTTGAAATGCATGACATTAAAAAGCAGTTGCAGGAGGGGACAGGTTGTGTTTGAGGTTGGCCTCTGCTTACAGTCAGGGCAGTGTGCCTGTCAGGTCATGCCTGGACGAGGCTGGGCAGTTGGAAAGGGAATTTGGCAAAAAGCAGCTGTGGCACAGATCAGAGATGCTATGATGCTCCTCAGGGATGTGGTGGAGGTTTGGCAGAGCTGGGGACAAGCAGGCCTAGACCAAGGCCAAATTGAGGCCAGAGGGAAGGACCGGGGCCAGGAGCCAACTCAGAGAGTGGAACCTCTGTGTAAGATACAAGCTCTGTCGGCCGGCTGCTCTCTTGCTCTTGGTCAAGAAACCCTATTGAAGTAGGCTGTGCGGACCTCCCTTACAGATATTTTATTTTATTTCAGGGAATGAGGGAGCTTGTGCATGCTGTACTGGATGTTTGTGTATGTGCAACATTAACTGTAAAGAGGAAAAATCTTAACAGTTTTGCAAATCTCAAAGATTCACTCCAATCATCTTTTGATCTATTTTCAAAGCATTCCTAGTGGTCTTTTAACTATGATTGTTATTTTAAGTTTCTGCAGAGCTGCAATAGTTTGTTATAAATTTGTATCTGAGTTGTGGGCGATACTCTTGAGGCGGAGCAAACATGTCCCCCTCCTCGTTGCTGAGAGCCCAGAGCAGGCAGCTTGAGGCCTGTCCAGCGTATTTTCGACATCATAAATAAGCTCTTTTTGAAAATGTATTTTTTGTCTGCTCCTGATTCACAATTTAAACAAAAGGTTAATCAAAAATACAGTTTCAATCTTTTTTATATCTCTATATATGTCATCCACCATCAGAAAAAATGCCACAAGAACATGTAAAAATACCAAAAACACAATTTTTATTGTAGTGGGTCTTTAATAAATCAGAATTTCTTCTCAGTAATCATTCAACGTTTATCCAACATCAAGAATGTTGGATTCTGACTTCTTATTGGACAGATTTTTTAGAGAGCAAAGCAAACACAAATGTGGGAAAACATCCATCACATGAATAAGGTCCTACTTGAGCCTTGCCTCTTCTTTTTTTAACCACCTCACACCAGCTCTTTGTGTTGATTAACCTCCACATTCCTTAACCTTCATATTTGCCTTCAATTTTTTTGTCCTTGTTCCAATAATTATTTCAACTTTATCCTCTCCTTTATTTTTTCATGAACCCACTTTTTTCCTCCACCCTATATGTGGTGTGTGTGTGTGTGTGTGTGAGTCTATAATTGGACCCACACCACACACACACGGTGTGGACCCTCTGATTAATGACAGTCATTTGTCAGGCAGAGGTGGATAAAACAGTGAATATTATCTTTGTGCTAAGGGCCAGAGCACATCACATTCCCCCTCCGTGTCATTCATAAGTGGCTGAACACAGCGGCACGCAGCGACACGAAGACAGCCTGGCAGCCAACAGATCTGTTCTCATTACTTCTCTATTAGGACATCAGCTTTCACTGATCAGGTCCTACATCTTTATACTGACATCAGACAGAGAAAAAGAGGTGGATGAAGGGTAACTGGGAAAGGAGAAGGGGAATAGCAGCGATGGAAGAAGAGAGAAATGGGGAAGAGAAGGGGGGGCTTTTTAGAAAATAGGGAAAAAACTTGACCATTCTGAATTTGATTAATACAAGTCTAAATCATCCTATTTGGGGAGTCATGCTGCAGGACTGCTCCCACTGGTAAATGGCATTTATCTGCCCTTATGCTGTCCTTCAGTAAAGAGATTAACAGATTTGCTTTGCAGATTGTTCTAGAGAACATGACCTTCTGAAACAGGCAGCTTGACTTTGCTTGGCAATTTTGAAAAACAATTTATAAAGAAGTAAACATGCTGTCAGGAAAGCTATGTAGAAAACTATGATAGGGATTTTTCATTAAGATGATAAGGAACCATTCCCTTGTGATCTATGAAGCCTGAGAGTAGAGTTGGACTAAACACGCTGTTAGTATCTGGGCTATAAAATACAAGCTTTTATTCAAAGGCTACTCATGTACTGTGTGTAAGACTAGCAAGTACAGCTGACTGGTGATTGTCTATTTGAAAGACTTAACATTAAACAAAACTGTAATAAGGTTAACATGATTTTAATTGTTACATGTGCATTTGAACGGGATGAGAAGTAATGCAGATTTTGGGAACTAAAATGTTTAACGTTGTGGATCAGTAATTTAAGAAGAAAAAAAGTTTGTTCTAGTAATTTATATTTGCTTTGGTAGCATTGGTTGCACAGCCCTTGAAAGGGAATCATCCCAAACCGCTGGGAAATGTCATGAAAGCTCATGACATCATCCGCGATTGGAATTTTACACCCGTAGGACAATTGCGTGTATATTGCGCCATTTAACCTATACTTATTACAATACGCAATGATGGAGCAAACTTGATCCAGAAAAGAAAAGTTTCCATGTCCCAGGATTTCAAAGACAATCGCGTCATCAGGCTAGAAAACCTTAGAATGAACTAGACTGGTAGAGACGCTTGATGCAATGGTCGATCGCTATCAAATATAAATCAGGCATTGTGCAGCTAAGATTTCCAGTAAAAAATAGCTTTTTTAAAGACAGTTCTTTCAAGATGTAGTTAGCTTTTAAACATGGTTTTGTTGAGATGAAATAAGAGATAAAGCAGGAGAACAAAGTCCAAATTTTTATGTGCATAAAAAGACAAAGACCCACTGGTTAATGTCTTATGTTCAGATTTCTTGGCAAAAAAGATAAAGAATGCTAATAAAGCGATTAATCGCATTTCTTTACTGCATTCTCCAATTTCTGTAGATTCTGATAGTTCTTTTTTGTTATTCAAGAATAATTGTTCGTATACACATACATACATACATACATACAGAGATATATATATATCTATGTCTATAGATATATATATATATCTATAGATATATATATATATCTATGTCTATAGATATATATCTATCTATAGATATATATATCTATAGACATAGATAGATAGATAAAGATATATATATATCTTTATCTATCTATCTATCTATCTATCTATCTATCTATCTATCTCTATATATATATATCTATAAACATAGATATATCTATAGATATATATCTATATATAGATATATATATATATATATATATATCTTTATCTATCTATCTATCTATCTATCTATCTATCTATCTATCTATCTATAGACATAGGTATATATATATATATATATATATATATATATATATATATATATATATATATATATCTTTATCTATCTATCTATCTATCTATCTATCTATCTATCTATCTATCTCTCTATCTCTATATATATATATCTATAAACATAGATATATCTATAGATATATATCTATATATAGATATATATATATATATCTTTATCTATCTATCTATCTATCTATCTATCTATCTATCTATCTATAGACATAGGTATATATATATATATATATATATATATATATATATCTTTATCTATCTATCTATCTATCTATCTATCTATCTATCTATCTATAGACATAGATATATACAGATATATCTATAGATATATCTATAGATATAGATATAGACATAGATATATCTATAGATATAGATATATCTATAGATATATCTATGTCTATATATAGATATATCTATGTCTATATATAGATATATATATATATATATATATATATATATATATATAGATATATATATCTATATATATATATATATATATATATATATATATAGATAGATATATATATCTATATATATCTATATAGATATATATATCTATATATATATATATATATACATATATATATCGTCAGCCTAATAGCATTTCTGCCTAACTCATTTTTTTGCCAAATTGAGATATTGGCCTAACTCTACTCTCCTTTCACTGCTGCACCACCCTGTATAACTGCCTATGTTCTCAGCCAATCAGAAGGCTTCCTTCATTCAAAAAACACTATCTGCTTTAGTCATCTAATTGACTTGGGCATTTTGATGCCATATAAAAATGTGCTCAAGTCATCTCAAATTGACGAGCAGTTTTGGCGCTACACAACAATGGCTGCCCTATGAAGAACAAGGCTCGTCTTAGCATAAATGAAGCATTAGATCTTATCTTTGATTCATCAGGTAAGCTTATTCATTCATTCTGGAGCCTGGAACAGTTATTTGTGACCTGTACAAAGAATACTGTAAAGCTGTTGGTGAGAATGGAGCACGGGTTGTGAGTGAGGGGTATTTCCGCAAAGTGTTCCGTGAGTTGAAATACTCTGTGTTCATAACACGGAAAGACCAGTGTGATGTATGTGTTGGTGCCAAGGCAGGAAATGTAGATCAGGATACCCTTAATGCTCATTTGAAATTAAAGGCTGAAGCTCAGGCTGAAAAAGCTAAGGATAAACAGGAATCCAGTGACAAACTCTCAGTGTGGACAATAGACCTGCATCGTGTTCTTTTGTGCCCCAAGACCCAAGCGAGCCCAATGTATTATAAAACTAAACTGCAGATACACAACTTTACTTGCTTCAACCTGGGTAAAAAAAGATAGCTATTGTTACCCCTGGGAGGAGCACGAGGGCTCCCTCAGCAGCGAGGTTTTTGCCCATCTGCAGTTCAAACACTTTGAGTCAGTCTTAAGGCCTGTTCACATCGGGACGAATTTCGCGCACGATATTCGCCGACGTTTAACACCTCGTGACTAAACAAAGGGCACCAATGTGAGTGTGCACACCGATGCAAAAAACGCTACGCGTAAAAGCGTCATTTTTCAAAAAACGCCTTGGGTTTGTTTTTTTGTTTTGACGCGCCGCGTCAAAAACTATACGACCAATGAGAATGGTGCTTTTGCACATGTGTCTGGAGCTTCTGAAGTTACAGTAAAACACAACTTGGGGGCGCTCAAACAAAAAACTGTCTTGCTGAGCACACATACATAACGGCAAAGAAGATATACGCCAAGTAGCGTCTACACTGCCACGAAGAAATAAGACGAAGAAGATGCACTCAATGACGGACATTCTAAAATATCCCCGAAAACGCTCATGATACATTTTCAGCTCATGTACCAGTCGATAAAACTCCCCATGTTCTTCTCTTTTCGTAACTATGGGATGTACATCGGCATCTTTTCCGGCGTCTTTCATCATTCAACAGAACAATAATTTCTTCATCGCTGGAACTGGAGCTACTGGTGCTTGAAATATTCATGTTTTCTTTGTATGATTCTGACAAGCGCGTAAACTTGCTCTCTTCTTCTGAGTGAAAAGCGACTTTAAGAAGCGTAAAGTTGCGCAGCGCTACCTTGTGTACAGGGGTATTTCTGTTTTACGTTAAGCGCCATGTAATGTCAGGGAATGAATTTGCATGTTCACTCGGCTCGGAGAAAATCGCCTGGGTGTGAACACAAAAAACGTGTCGAAAAACGCTGGCGAATAACGTGCGGCGATATTCGTCCCGGTGTGTATGGCCCTTTAGAGGCCAACCCAAATATTAAAAAGTCATAGTCTGGAGTGATGGCTGCGGCTATCAGAATCGGTGTTGCACCATTGCAAATGCGTACCTTGATCTGGCCATGAAGCATGATGTAACAATTGTACAAAAATTTCTGGTTGCAGGGCACACACAAATGGAGTGTGACTCCATGCATAGCTGCATTGAATGCCGTATCAGGAAAGACATTTACACTCTGCGTGATTACATCATCATTTTTGAAACTGCACGTTTGAACCCATCCCCGTACAAGGTCACCCAGTTGTACCACAACAACTTCATGAAGTTATCTGGGGCCTACGTCAAAACCATCCGGCCAGGTGGAAAACCAGGTGATCCCACAGTCCATGACCTTCAGGCTTTCCAGTACTTGGCAGATGGATTCGCTATAAGTTAGCGCTTGAGTCAGACTGGGAGGGCCTGCTTCAGCGAGTGACCATCCCAGAGAATCATTCCCCTGGGTCCCACTCTTTCCTACCCAATTGCCACTTACTCTGAGGAAATTCCAGTCAATGAAACTGGTACTACCAAGAGTGGTCCATGACTACTATAACACACCTGCCTCACCAAGGCAAATGAAACAATCTGGGTTAGGCAAGTGAAACATCGTTTCACGTTAGGTCTTAACATTGGTTAAGGAAATAGTTAAATAACCAGGTTAGGTTAAGGCAAGAAACAAGTTTTATGGTTTTTACTTTATTATAAAAACTGCCTAAGTCAAATTGAGTTCCCTGCAAAATTTGCACAAGTCAGTTTTCTATGTTATGCAATAGCTATTGTGTCTGTTTTTTTATTTCAAACGGGTTCACACATCTTGTGGGAGTCACCATTAACATATAAATAAAAAGTTCTTACAATTTGGTGAAAAAAATGTGTTTTTTCTTCTTTTCCAAAAACCTGAAAAAATGAGTTAGGCAGATATGCTATTAGGCTGACACATGTAGATATATCTATAGATATATCTATGTCTATATATATATATCTATAGATATATCTATGTCTATATATATATATATATATATATATCTATAGATATATCTATGTCTATATATATATATATATATATATATATATATATATATATATATATCTATATATATATATCTATATATATATATATATATATATATATATATATATATCTCTATGTCTATATATATCTATATCTATATCTATATATATATATATATATATATATATATATATATATATATATATATATATATATATATATGGTTTTGCATTTCTTAAATTGAGTCTAAACATTGCATGATTTGTTTATGTCTTTGCACATAGACAGGGAATGGCTGCCAGCATCAGCATATGCCCCCAACTGTGTTAAACCACAGCAGTCCCATCTTCATTTGGGAGATTCAATGAACTACCATGGGTGTTTTGTACCTCTTAAGGCTCACTGAGTGACCACTTTGTACTTGTTCACAAGAAGGGTGACACTGCTTCTGCTCTCTAAATCTTCCCTTTTGCCACTGAGGATAAAATCTCCTTTTATTCATGGGCTATTTACCAGATCCAGATTTATTACAGGGGGTTCTCAAACAAAAGGAGGGGTGAGAGACAAAACCCAGACTTCCATCTTCTTCCTCAACAGCGAGGAGGTAGAGATCTAGAATCTCACACAGACTCATCTGCATTGGTTTGACATGAACACTGGAGCCCTGTTATTTGAAAGGTTGAAAATTCTGAATGAATAAAAAATTTTCTCTCCCTTACAGCGGACACAAGCTTTGGTTGATGAAACGAGAGCTCAACAATCAACAAACTTTCAGATCTTAAATTTTTGATAAGATGATCTAAATTAGCAAATATGGACCCTCTGTATCCCCCGTCTGCCCCCTTGTTGACCCACTGGCGTTGCTGCCATGGAAACACTGCTTCCTTGGTGTCTGCTGAGTGTGAGGTCAGGGGTTAAAGGTCAAAGCAATGCTTATAGACACATGACCTTTGTGATGGCTTTGTCAAAAAGCTCTTAAAAAAACCTTTGAACGTCTTCACTCCAAGAGACTGACATGTTTAGACTGAGCTGAAAGACCCACAGAGATGTGAAGGCTGTTAAGATCTGATCGTTTGTAGAGGGCCGTCTGGTACTTTGACTGGTACCACACTGATTTTCTATTAACAATACTAATGACTTAAAACTGCACCCAACTTGTACTTCTTCTGCAGATACAGCGCTGCTATCAATGTTTTCCTGCAGTTCATGGACTTTGATGACCTAACTTTGACCCTTAACCATTGTTTCTTCTCACTGAATAGAGACATTTTAGAGCTCTCCTCCTCCTGTAGAAGGGAGGCACTCCTTTCACTGCCTCAAACCCTTGTTACAGTCTCTTTGAACTACTGGTTTTTTTCCCCCGTCCATTCGCATATTCCCATGTTGAGAGGCATCAAGCACAGTAGAAATGATTTTGATGCCTGCACCAGAACAGTAGGTGGCAGTGTTTACATCATTTCTCTGTCACGAAACATGTCACGGCTTGTTTTGCCAGAGCTTGCCTATGTCATCACCATGCGCTTTTACAGTGGCCCCTTGTTAATCTTGAGTGTAACGTTCTAAAAATAACTGGCGATAGGTGAAGTAGTAAGATTTAAAAAAATTATTAA
Organism: Oryzias latipes; assembly: GCF_053564925.1. NCBI lineage: Eukaryota > Metazoa > Chordata > Actinopteri > Beloniformes > Adrianichthyidae > Oryzias > Oryzias latipes. The sequence continues at coordinate 13,133,467 of NC_136249.1, read as the reverse complement.
CCTCTTTAGATCTAAGCTAATATTTGCGCTAAACCTCCATACACATAATCACAGGCCCCAGTTAAGCAGAATTAGCTACTGTGTGTAGCTGCCAAGTCTAGATATGTTAAAGATGTTTTAAGGCTCTTTTTACATCTTTCCAAAACATGCAGTTGTACTTCTCATTTAAACTCTCTCAAAGTTTGAAATTATCATGGAAAAATAAGTCCAGTATTGTAGAATTAAACCAAAGGTCATCTTTGCAACCTGCACAAATTTTGTATAGTGCAGCAAACGGCACAGAGAACACTGATAATGGTCTATGGTTAATCAGGAACAAAATGCAAAAAAACATGCAAATTTGCACAAAATTTTTTATAAATTTATGAGGCAATGAAAGGCAAACAGTGTTATTTATAGTGTGTTCTGCTTAGTATACAAGGGGAGAAACAATGCAGCCGTGTTGACTACATAGAAGACTGATAGGTAACAGGTTATGTGTCGTATTGTATTTTTGCAAAATGTGGTCATCTAATCGCAGCATAAATGTACTCTTTTTAAATCCAGGTATTAGTGCCATGGCACTACTTGGAAAGCAGGCCAAGCATTCCTTGCCAGAGAAAATATCGAGAATGATCACAGCAACAAAATGAAGTTTGGGGTCAAACGTACTCTGGTTTGCAATAAATGGAGTGCTGTGATTAGTCTTTTTTTAAAGTTTGCATTTTCTTTTGTTTGAGTTCTTTTCTTCCTCCCTTTCAGTTAAACTAAAACTTTTTTTTATTTATTTTATTTCACATGTTATGGCTCTACTTAGCTTTAAAATACACAAACAGTTCTCTAACGTGTGTGCAATAACACACATTTCCTTACATCCTGTCCAGAAATAAACACAAAACCTACATGTTTTGAAGGGAAGTGAGTCCTTTAGGACCGCAGCAGACTTTTCCAGGCTTTCGCCGCACTTTCTTATTAACAGCATAAAAGCACAAACTCTGCTGGTGCACGCTGTGAGTGTTTGAGTTTGAGTAAAACTTTGTCTCAATAGCAATTCTCCAAACAAGCTGGCAGATTAATTACTGAATTTGATCTTGTTAGAGAAAAACTCTCAGAGAATTGAAAGTTAATGCTGATAAGCGGGACATCAAAGAGCCACATGTGTTTACTTATTTTTAAAAAGCTGGGACTTGTTATCAGGGCTGGGCAGGACTTTAGGCTCCACACATCTTGTTGTTGCGGAGCCTTTCTAGTCTTGAAAAGCTAAGGAGACGTGGGGGTGGGGGGTGGGTTAATGGTGGTGTGCGTTCGTAAGATGGGGCTCAAGCCCTGCTGCTGAACACCCCCAGCACAGGCAGAGGCCGGTGTCTGGACGGGTGCCAGGCGTTCTGAACCAATATTCACAATAACATTCGTGCTCTGAGGCTCCAGTGTCAGAAAAAGCTGTGGACTTGTGCCAGCTTTTGCTCTCCCCTGCGCCGCACCTCCTCTCAGCACTGCGAGTCTCTTTTTTTATACGCTTACCCCTTTTTGCTCCCTTGGTTTATCCAATTTTAGAAGCTTATGGCGAACTGAAGTGTGCTTGATGATGCATGTGGGATTGTGTGTGCGTTTGTGTGCACATAGCCCAGATTATGACAGGAATTTTGAAGACTTTAATGTTTCTACATGTCAGACTGGTGTTAGAAACAGTTTTGTGAGTAAGGAAGATCTCATGAAATTATTTAAATCCCCAATGGAATAATTTTCAATTAAATGCTCTTAATTATTTGTTTGCTCTCAATTATTCACATTATGAGTTCTCCCTGTGCATGCGTGGCTTTTCTCATACGGCAAAAAACCTTACTTCAAAGGTTAATTGGTGACTAACTTGTTCTTTAAGCTAGCCACATGTACCTGTACTGGTCTGCAAGAAGCCCGCACTTATGACATAAACAGTACTAACTTGCGCATAGTTAAAAAAAAAAATCCATATGACACGTTCGCACCCTACGTCACTCTTAAGTGTTTGCTACAACCTGTCCGTGGAAAAAAATGATGAATGACCATTTTCCCTCAATGGGCTTACAGAGCAGTCTGCAACCTTCATGTTTCAAGTTGTGCCTTTCGGTTGTGGCTAAGGCTTTAGGTATAAATCTGAGTGTGTGTGGCTGTCTGTCCCTGTGTCTGTGATGGACTGACAAACTGTCCAAGGAGTCCCCCTGCCCCTTCGCTCGACAGTGGCTGGGTAAGCTCCGACATCCCAGTGACCTTGACAGGAGGTTTAGAAGATGAACAAATAAATTATTCTTTAAACACAGCAGTATTGGTAAATGGTGCATACTTACATAGCACTTTACTAACTTCTTAGAAGGCCCAAGGCGTTCTATAGTCACAGTTCCATTCACACACATACTGTATATTCACACATTGATAGCAGCTAGACTATTGAACATTGCCGCCAACCTAAAACCACAAGGAGGTATGTGGTGTTCAGTGTCTTGCCCAAAGACACTTCAACACATGGGCGGGTATGACGGGAACCAAACCTGCGATCTTCAGATCTGCTCTTCCTCTGCACTAAAGCTGCCCCACATAGAAGTGCAAGAAAAAAAAAGAGCTTGACAAAAAAAAAAAAAAAGTATGTATTACCACATACTTCACTACTTAACTTCAATTAACAAGTGTTATTTAGTGTCATCTACTTACCACATGTTCCTTTTTGACAAGTCAAGTTTGTCGTTCGTTTCAGCTTTTTTGCCTGTTTCCACAATGTACCATATGTTATCCCAAAGCTCATCAAAGTCAGTCTCCGTGTGTCACAGTTTCTAAAATTTCATTCTAACACAACAGAGGCTCATATAGTCATTTGACCCAAAGCAGTGACCCTTAAAGGTAATATTGTAGAACAGCCCTACTGAGTATGGTCTCTGGCTCACTTTGTAGCACAAGAATAATAAAACTGTATTTTAAAAATCCACATATATATATATATATATATATACATATATATATATATATATATATACATATACATATATATATATATATACATATACATATATACATATATATATATACATATACATATATATATATATATACATATACATATATACATATATACATATACATATATACATACATATACATATACATATATACATATACATATATATATATATATATATATATATATATATATATATATATATATATATATATATGTGTATTTTAAAAATCCACATACATATATATATATATATATATATATATATATATATATACATATATATATATATATATATATATATATATATATATAATCTTATGAATCAAGTTCCTATGTCTGCGTGTGGCTGCAGTTGTGTGAATTTGTGTATCTGTGCAAGTAGAATGATGCCTGAATGTGTTTAAGGTTATGTGCATGTCAGAGCTAAGCACTCGGAGCACCTCCTCCAGCCCCCCCACTCCACCCACCGATTGTTCCATTGATGGAAGCATGCATCAAGTCCCCCACACCCCAAAAAAACAGATGATGCTGTCGCCCCAAAATCCCCTTTTGTAGCCTTACCATCAAGAATCACTATAAATAACTGTGACATCATCCCATTCTTATCTATGGGACGTCCCATGCTGATCGATAGCATGGCTCCTGCAGTGTAAATAGCTTCTAATGCCCCATCTTCCCCTTCAAATAGGTGCACATTATTTATGATGGCTGTTAGGTTACCAGTCCAGGACACAATTTATTTCATCCCGTCATTGTTCCTATTATACCACTGCTTTTGAGTCTTGATGGGACATTGAAGCGAGGGGTAGGGGAAGCATTCATCCCCGTGAAGAATAAATACAGACCCTTGTGCTCTAAAAAATCCACAACAAACACACCCTCAGTCACACTTAAAGCTCCTGGAGGTCCAAACCGCTCATCATAGAGATGAGGCTATGAGAGGAAGATGAGGGAGAGAGGCAGGGGCCTAAGTGCTGCCTGGTCCCATCCGTTACTCAGATGACAGTGAGAGTGGCAGGCCTATTTGTGCAGCCGCTGCCACGCTGTAATGGATTGGACAGACAGAGCAGTTGGAGACAATGTGGAAGTGACAGCATGCATTTTCATTTGGGTGAAAAATTTGGCAAATGTTGGTAGCTCAGCTACTCAGGTAGGATAGACAAGTATATTTCTTGACATTTTTTTTTTATAATTTGGACAATTTAGCACATTTCTGGGGCACAAAAATTAATATAATGCTGCAAACAATAAGTACAATGCAAATAGGTAAACTTAAAAAAAGGGAATTGTAAAAATTGGAATTCTTCTTCCAAACTCTAGATTTTGCACAAAACATTCAGGAAGACAATGTTCATGAGCAATTGCCATTTACTCGATAGTGAAAAAGTTTGATTAATGTCTCTGCAGAGAAAGATTTTCACAACTCCAAAATACAGAGGTGGTAGACTTCATAACCCCCTTTTAATAAATCACATTGGCCCTAAAGGAAACTTGTCATGACTTTCATGCCTTTTGAGGTAAACACCCAACTTTAATAATATGTTCGCCTCAAACATGGTCTGAAGGTCAAAATCTGAGGTTGTCCTTGTTCTAAGTATGACATTGTCAGTTACTTTCCTCTATGGAAACTCTTTTTTAAAGCTCCAACTGTACTTGCAGTCTTTGTGCTCAAATTAAAGCCAAGTTTGGAATATTCCATTTGGGGAAAACAGCAAAGCATGTTTTTAAATGTATTAAGCCCACAAAATAATGTACATGGTTGGTTTTGCCCCACAATACTTCTGCCTCACAACAATAACAGGAAGGTTTGACGCTGGTACATTTTGCAATGAATTTAAATTGTTTGTGCTGCCAAGGTAACCAAAGTACCATATTTGCAAATTTGTTTCATAACCGTTTGTTGGGGGAATATCATATCATATTGGTGATGGTGGTTGGTATATTCCATGATAATGATGTAGGGGACTAAGAAGCAGGAGTTCAGAAACTTTCTTTTTTTTTTTAAAGAACTGATAAATTTAGAGATTAAATAAAACAACCCAAAAATAAAATATTAATTCAAACAAACCTCTCTCAACAAACAAGGCAAAATAAAAAAAAATAAAAAAATAATTCAACCTAATAGATGTAAGAAAACTGAAAGGTAAAGGACAAAGCAACAGTAACATTAAAAAAAAAAAAACACCAGAAAGCAATCTACTTATATAAAGACACTGAGGCTAATTAACACAAACGGAAACAGCTGAGGTGATTGGAAACTGAAACCTGGTGTGAACATGGCACGAGACTTGTCAATTTGTTACATTTCTGTGGATACCAGCTCATGCTAGACTTGCTGGGAATGAATCTGTTGGTAAAAAATGGCTTGTAAAAAGCAGCACACTGTTGTGAATATAAAACCTAGTAAAGTAGAATTGAAGTACAATAAATGAAATTATGGCAAAATAGGTGGGAGGAAGAAAGAATGGAAGGGGGTTGTAGGGAGCACAGAAGACAGTGGGGAATATAGTGTTTGAAGGAATAAATAGTTGGATTATACTAATATGTAGACTTGGATTTGGATATACCTTTCAGAACCAATGCCAAAATAAATAAAGTGGACCCCAGGAAAAGTGGTGTCATTTTTGGTTAAGAATAATGGGGATCCTTAAATGAACAAACAAATAAATAAATGTGGGAAATGTGAGTTTGTATGCAAGACAACGGAACATATTTAAGGAACAAATAGGGAAACTCAAGATTATCTGGAATATTTCTTTTAATTTTAAGACAAAGTTGTTAAGAAAGATTTATGTATTTCTAAGAACATTCTGAGAAAACGTATTAGGGAAAGAAAACGAGAAAGAAAAGTCATTTTGTCTCCATACACCAGTCTGCAACACAAAGCTGTTTGCCAATCGCCTATAAACAACAGAAGAAGATGATATAGAGGAAGACAAAACCTGAATGATGAAACTCTTTATTTAACAGGACCCCCTCACACCAAAAAACAAACAAAAATCATTAAACTATAATTGTAGATCCTGACACTAGGAGACCTGTGGCATTACAGAGACTGACAGAAATACTGAATGCAGGGATGAAAAAAAGGAGTTGGTACGTCTTTGATGATGTGTAGTTATCTGCCAAACTCTGTCCCACCATCTGCCATGATCATCTTGGGTGTGTAAGATGATCATGGCAGATGAGAATGGGAATTAGAATGGGAAGAAAGGTTATCAACACAAAAGGAAAGTCTGTAAGTACTTAAACACATAAAAAAATGTTTTAAATAACAATTTAAGAAGAACTGTGATGTTCTACACTGAAAGACTTTACATATAAAAGGTTGAAAACATATTTGAGTGTGGAAAGACAAATTCTTTGCCGTGGTGGACAGATCACAAGTCAGAAAAAACAAGGCAGAGAAGTGTTATTCTCCAAGCAAAACCCAAAGTCTCTTGTGTGAGAACAGTCTAAGGAATGTTCGTCCTCACGCCTCATTGGTGTTCTCATTGCTGTGCTCAGATCGAGCGCTGGAGATGGGACACCCCAGATTTACGGGACGTGTCAGAGGCTTCATATCTTTGGGCCCCCTGGGGACAATCTTCTGTCTTGATCTGGCCTGCAAGGAAAACAGTCATTCCTCAAACCCTGACCCGGAGATGGAGACATCCAAACATGAAGGAGGGAGTGGAAAACAGAGATGTAAAGAAAGGAGAGATGGAAGAAAGCCACCTTTGGTGAGGGCCACCAGAAAAGTGGCAGTCTTAGCAGTCTGAGAGGCACCAGCTCAAAGTTGAGGACTTTATCTTCGTGAAATAAACCAAAATAGGCAAATATTGTCAAATTTGATTGGGCCATTTGTTTAACAGGTGTTTTTACATTCACACAGAAAAAAACCCCCAAAAACTGGTCTGCATGTAAACTCCTTCCTCTCTTCACAGTTTTTGTAGCATTGCTCATAAAGCTCACAATCCTGAAAGAGGGCAGAGGTTTTTGTGGCCCAAAGCCCACAAAGGGCTTTTTGTCCTGAGCAGGAACTGGTTGTTGTAGAGGAAATGGAGGCCAGTGCCAGCAGGATGATTTATGGCTGTGTGTCCTGGGTGGCAGTTGGATGTGGTCCCACCGTCACTATGGGCAGGGACTGGCATGGCATGGCCCATCCAGAGGCTGCCCAGAACTCCAAAGACACCACAGTGGCTGTCATAACATGGTCAGTAGGGAGGTTAAAATAAATATGACATCTAACTCTGATGAAGGAATAAAATGGTGAGATGACACAAACTCTGCCTTAAAAGACCTGACTTGTATTGGATTTCAGAAAGTAATTCAACTGAGAAATTGATTTTTCGTGGTTTCTTCTTATCTTTGTTGAAAACAAAAAACTTATTAAGACTTCACAGAGCTTGTCTGGGCCGGAGACAACAATTAGTGCATTGTAGATGTCAGGAATGGCCAATGAATTTTGCAGGGGAAAAAAAAAATCCTTTGTGACAGATTGGTCCTGACAACGCAGTCAGATGAGGCGGGAGCAACAGGCTCTCAGAGCACCCAGTTTCAAGGAGGGACCTTCTGACTACATTAACCCTTATCTGTGAGCTTTTGATGAACAAAGTTCCCTCACAGACTACCTGCTGCACCCTGGAAAATCCTATTACAGACTGCAGAGGGACACTTGGGAACACTCCACTGGGAAACCTATCTGCCTCAGCACATATCAGAGGCAGGACATTGAGTTCTTTCTCCTCCTTCTCAGTTCATTCTACGACTTTTCCCATTCACTTAAACTGATTATTCTGTGTGTTGTGCTCCTCTCTGATCCATTGTCTGTCTCTGTTTCTCTTCTTCCTCATTTATCATTGTTGTTTTCACTATGTCTGGTTGTTTAGTTCACATACCCTATCTTTGAACACAACGCTCCCTCAGTTTGTTATTGCGTGGGTTTGTTTTGGGTCCTCAATTTATTCCAGAGTACGCCTTGCCATGTGTTAGGAAGAACAAGAGAAATATTTCAGAAGAAGTTTACTTGAAATTTTTAAAAGTTAAAACATCTTGGAGTGGCTAATTAGATATTTAAAAATAATTTAGACAAAACATCTGCAAAACACCAGCAAAAGTGAAGTCATGCACCGTTGTCTACATTTTCTGCAGACCTTCTTAAAGTAGCAATTAACACCATTGTGGTCATTAATAGTAAAATGAGGAAATAAAATCAATATTTAAAGATTTAATTAATCTCTTTTTTATAATGAATTCATGTTTATTCTGACTGTAATTAAACATGAACTACTGCAATTATGATATGACATGACCTGATGGACTACGTCATTATTGCGCAAGTTTAAAGCAATTAGAAAACAATCGACTTGGATGTGATCTAAAGCTTTTACCCACATAATTAACTTCATTAAGTGCAAGAGCCACACTCATTTAAAGTGTGACCTTTAATAACTGTAAAAGAAAAGCATCCACTGTATTCTTTAATTGGCATGTTGTGTAACAACAACAAGAAAAATAAAATAGAGTTTAGAACAAATAAATGCATTTATGCATCAACTTCAAGGCATGCATGCAGGATTAAAAGTATGGTTATGCTTTGCGGAATTTAATATTTCACTATAATTGGTGTCATTAAAAAATTGGCAAGACGAGCTAGTTTATCAACTTTATCATTAACTACATTCAGTGCTGGAGCAGAGCAGCAACATATTTTTACAGATTCGTTCATTTACTTGAATCATTTAACAGATGAAGACATGAAAAGACAGACTCACAATTACGTTATGCACCCATGTCTATACTAGTGGTTAAAGAGCAGAGCATCTTGCATTACGGCACAGAATAAGTGAGCCTGCCCTGTAGCTAGAGCACCATGAGACTGACGTGTCTTCACATGGTGGGCGGCATTTTAAAATTCCCCTCCGATCCTCTTTTAATCAATTTTCAAAACGATCCAGTGGTCTGTTAATATGATTTTGCTGTTTTTAGCCAAAATTGAAAAAAAAAACTGTTCTCTAGGACATAATTTTTGCAGAGCAGCAGTAGTTCATTAGAAATTTGCCTCCAATGTGCACTCATAGGGCCCTAGGGGTGCCTGAGCTCCTGGCCTTTTTGGCTCGTTAGTGCTCTCAGGCCCTCTATTTATTTTCTTTTTTTTTTTGTATTCACATTGATACATTTCAATAAAAGATACAAGAAAAAAACGTGGCTGCAAAGTCCCCGAGTATTCTATTGAATCCATTTTCTTGTAATCCGGGGGTTCTAAGCTTCCACTTCTGTCTTTGAGGCTCCACTCGGACTCAGAGCCACCAGAGAGAGTTAGGGGGAGGGACAGCGAGAAATGCTACTGCCCCACGGAGAACTGTAGAGACAACGTGACAGTGAAGCAACTTGATTATGAGAGTTCTCGTCTAACTAGGCGTCGTCCACAGATTAAGCTTAAATATCATTAATATTTCAGAAGAATGCTCTATGTTCTTTCCAATCACAACACAAGTCTGTATTTAGAGGATCAGATGCAAAATAGAATTTAGCGGTGAATCTCGATCTAGAACAAGAGTCACGTTTTATACAACTGTCAGGAACGGGAGGGGTAAGAGCCAAAATGCAGGAAATTGGGCTTGGTGGCAGAAACCTAAACATTTAATAAATAACCTAAAACAGGACAAAACCCATGGGAAACAAAAGGGATAAACCACACACACTTCTACTCACTGAGGACAATTATTAGAAAAGAAGACGGCTGTAGTTTATGGACATGAACCTGGCGTGACTGATAGAGGACAGAATACAACCAGAAACACCTCTGAAAAACTGAACTAAACTGCAGAATCCTCAGCAACAACCTTATACCATTACATATGAATAATTTCAGCATTCTGGGGATAAAAGTTGTAGGATGTCTGCGTTTAAAATATTACCATTTGTATTAAACCGGATTCATTATGTCTGCAGCACATTGTTCCAACATAAATAGCCTCCAGTGTTTTATTGCTTTGATGTTTTCCATATGATAAAGTAAAGAAACTCATGTTGACAATAATATGTCTAAATAAAATAAACTATTGTTTATCACCGTCACCTACACAGTTATCATATCTAAAAAATCATCTAGTAGTAGTTTGTTTAAAAAATGTATTAAATCCTGTAAGTGTTTTTGCTGTCCTTTGCCCCTGCCCCTCTAAAATCCTGTGCACAACCCTGTTTGCCTTTGAGTAGTGGACGGGACCTTTGGTGTGGAGTGAGCCCCTTCTCATCATCCCTTTGTTTACAAGCTCTCTGCTAGCTTACAGCCCCTCACAACGCCAACCCAACACAAACAGTGCAACAGAACTGCCAAGTAATATTGAAGCTATCTAGCCGTACAGTTTTAAGTCAGATGCCAGCTCGGATGAGGAAAACAAACAGGTACAGGAATCTAGTGTCTAGAGCTTGTGGCCTGCCCTAGTAACTTGTATGTCACACTTACAAGCTCTTTCCAACTGGATTTTTTTTTGTCTGCTCTTGATTCATAAGGGTTTGAATAAAGAAACACCAATAAATACCATTTTAAGCTCAACATTCCTTACACATGTTCTCCATTAAAAGGCAAATACCACAAGCCATGTTAAAAACACCAAAAACACATTATTTATCTGAGTTCCAAGTATTGTGTGCTTAATATCCATGCATCATCACATTTTGAAAAGTAAGCATGTGTTTATCTGAAAATTATTCATAGATTTAACTTTGATTACACAACTTGAAGTGGTCTTTTCTTCTGACAGTCATTAGCTCCTCCTTAATGCTTTGCGTTTCACAATAACTTTATCCACATCTGAGGTGCAGGGCAGGGGCCTGCTCACGCATACAGACTTTGAAACAACAAATGAGAGCAAAGCAACCTATCATATGGCTCAAATTAGAGCATTATAACAGAGTAGGGCAAAGTTGGGGTTAAGCCCTCATTACTGCCACCTCAGGCCCCTGCTTTCACTAGACCTGGCAGATCCGAACCCTGGTTTTGGAACTCCCCTGTTCTAATTGGAACAGCAATACAAAGTAATTGGGAAAGAGGTACCACCTTAAAGGGATGAATAAAACCCACAGTTTTAATAAAATTTAACCCAGTAATAAGTTCTCCAAGCAGACCTCAATATCCCATTACCCTTTGAACTACAGCACACCCAAAGTATGAACGAACACACTTTAAGTACACAAGTAGAGGTCTACACTCCATCAGAAATAGGTGGAGGCGCATGGAGATTGTGACTGTGAATAGGTTATAACAGCCGTGAGAGAGTGGGAGAGAGCTTGGCAGAAGCTAAGAGGACAGAGGGCCTTGGCTTGTGCCTGTTTGCACAGCTATGACCACAGACACAGAGAAAGTGGTTTCGTAGAGGCAGTATTAGCTCTTGATTATTTGCGTTAACCGGTACTTAGATTTACTGCCTGGGTAATGTGATCTGACTCATAGTTAAGCACTAGCAGCAACAAGGGGCAGGAAAGCCACGGAAAAGTTGCTATTCCCTCTCTATTTCCTTGAACTGGACCAATAAAAATCTCCCAGCTTTGCCCCTAAGTCGCCGTCTCTCCTTCTTTTTGACCTGCCCCATTGGGAAGACATTTGGAAACAATCAGTGCTGTGTTTTAAGGAAAGGACCTTCCCCTATCAATCCCCCCTAGATAAGGTATCTATGAGCCTGGATCTGTCGCCCCGCACACGGAATTGATCACCTCTGCTTCCTGTATGCAGTTTAAGGGGGTTGCCCCTATTTTCACTCGTGCAGAGCGCAGGGCACAGTGTGTGTCGGTGTGCACACAGTGTGCGCAGCTGTCTTGAACATCATGCCAAAGTGCCTCATTTTGAAAAATTGTGAATATACACAAAACTTCCAAAGTTTACCTTTATAGGTAAACTCTTTAAATACCCACTCCAATGAAAATGGTGTTTTAGGACTTTAACATGTTATTGGTGCATTTCTTCTCATGATGGAGGATATATGTAAAGAAAATTAAGCTGGAATTCTGAGTATTTCTTTAGTCAAGTCATTGTGAATCAGGACCTGGAGAAAAAAAAGCTGTTTGAAAAAGAACATATTTGGGATGTAGCTGCGCTGCATTCTGATGCATCCACTTGCACACGACTAGATCCATGGACGTCTTTGTTTTACTCGTCCGAGCTGGCATTAGGCTCAAAACTGTACGTGGGGATAGCTCCAATTTTGCTCGTCATTTTCGTTGCACCGGTAATGTTCAGTAGGGGGTGTTAGGGGCTGTAGAGTGGGAGAAGCATGTGAGAAGCGAGTGGAAGAGCATGTATACAGGTGGGTGATGGGAAGTGGGAGTGGGCTGACTCTGTCCCAACACACCCACGCAAAATTCAGAGGGGGATTTTTAATGAACACATTTGTTTGGGAACACTTTTACAATAGATAAATAGATGATCAGAGTGGGACTTAAAATTTTTTTTGTTTAAGTTGTGACATTTTAGGAGATATCTTTGACTTGATTGCTCTGTTGACACATGTAATCAATAGTTCTGTTCACTTAGCTGCTACAGTATTTGTCTTTTTCCTCCAGCTGCTACACATTTGAGCAGTTTTGAGTAGTTTTAGAGGCAGCATGCAAATTGTAAACCCTCTTAAAAATGTGTAACATTTAAAAGTAGATTAGATATTTAAGGTAGACATTTGGTGCTGAAACATCTCCCTTTTTTGTCTGTAAAAATCCCTACAGAACACATTCACAAGCAAATCTTTCTTTTATTAATACCATGCAACCGCAGTGTAAAAGTTAACACTTTTCACTCTCTTACCATTGTTTCTACAAGTTTTCTTTTGCATTTTCTGCTCTTATAGTTGGACATCTTCCTATTAAATCTCCGTTTCTACACTGAAAGTCTCATTATTTTTTTTTCTTAACAAAACATCATTAAGGATTTTTCCTTGGCAACAAAACAATATAATTCATGTACAATGAATTCAAGCTGGCAAAGTTTGCAACATTACCCTCTCTTCTTTCATTTATTCTTTTACTTGCCGCTGTAAACCCTCTAATAACATTGAGGGTTTTAAAATAATGGATTTGACAGGGACTGTGGGCCTTTGTTCTTCTATCAGAGTGCTATAACAGCAAAGCAAAGCTGATGTAAATGTGTGTTACTAGGCAGTAGCATATATTTTCCAGTTTTGAGTCAATGCACCTGCTTATAAATTCTATTATATATCTGTAGCTGTCTAGACATGTGTCACTGTTATTGGGCTCACCCTGCATTTGCTCTTGATCAGGTCAGCCTTCTAACTTTCAGTAAGAGTGAACAATTTTAAAGTCGAACTGTGGGCTACCGCTACCCCAACTTTGTCCAGAAGCCAATGGTACAGAGATGATGGGGCAACAAAAGAGGGTGTCTTTCCAGAGCTTTTGAAAGCTTTTAAACAGGTGTGTTCCTCTTTCCTGTTCTATTCTTTTCTTGTCTGAAACCTTTTCCATTTACTTGAGATCTAATAGGGCCTGGTAACCTTTGCCCCTGCTTGAGAGGACCCCTGAAGAGAGCCCCCTTCACCTGGTATTGTGCTGCTGGCTACACCTTCCAACTGGCAAAGCCCCCACTCCTGCTTGCCTTTGTCCCTCTGCAAATTTACTCTGACTTTGTTCAGTTAGTTAACTTAGCTTCCCCTCCCTGCTGGGAATGTGGGTAGAGAAAGCACAGAGAAGAAAGGGGGAGTGAGGCGAAGGAAGGAGCATAATGCAAAACAGGGTGGGTTGAAATCAATTTTAGATGTAGAAATCCCTATTTTCAAAGAAAATTAGTACACAGACTCTACATTCAGGTCATTCTTTCTGTTTAAACCTAACTTTTTAGGAGTATTGCCTTCTTCTCACAAGAGATTCGACCTCCACAAACATGTATACATGCCTCAAACAAGCATAGAAAAGCAGCATCGAACAACACAAAAAAGGAGATTAACTCAAAGGCAGGGATTACCACTCAAGTGAGTAGCAGGAAGATGAACTTGAGTTTAGGGGTTTAAATTTGGCATCACTCCTGGTCAAGTCAGTAAAGCGCCACTGACACTTGATGACAGGCTTACCTCTTTCACAGACACCAGCAGAGGCAAAGACAGATGCTGCCACACATGGGATGGGAGTTTTGGAGTTATTTTCACAGAAGGGAGGCTCAATATCCAGCTGGAATGAATGGAACTGGCGTTTCTTGGGAATAACAAAGATAACAAAAACTATAGAAAAAGAAGTACAGAAAAATATACACCTCCTATTCTTTGATTATATCAGATGCTGCTTTGACGTTTTTGCAGTGGAGTGTCTGAAGAAGAAATATACACTCACCAGCCACTTTAATACGTACACCTTGCTAGTACTGGGTTGGACCGTCTTTTGCATTTAGAACTGCCTTAATCTTTGGTGGCATAGATTCGACAAGGTGCTGCATTCCTTGGAGAATTTAGTCCATATTGACATGAAAGCATCACCCAGTTACTGCAGATTTGTCGGCAGTAAAAATAAATAAATAAAGGAAAGAATAGCTTTGACTGTCATTAAAATTGAATATTTTGCATTGACTATTTTCATATATTGTTCAAACTTAATCTGGATTAATCTCCTTAATCTAGTGCAAGTAAAACTAAAACGTTTATCTGTAGGTTTTAAATGATTTATTAATAGTATGTTCAAAGAGATTAAGTTGCTTTGTGGTAATAAAATTCTAAATATTAGTGGGTCTTATACATTTGTTTTATAAATGTAAAAACCTTATTTAAGTGAATGTGGAAATTACCAAAAATCAGAGTTCTTTTCATTTGCATTTCTTATTTTATAAACTTTCCATTCCATTCCATTCCATCTTGTTTAATTATGCAAACATGCAGTAAGAGAAATTCTCAGGCCTTTCAATGCAGCCACTATGCTAAAAATGTGCCACGCACTCTGCCTTTTTAAGATCCCAGACTTTTCCACTTTGAATTTGAGAACATTTTATGGGAGTTTGCAGGTGTGAAAGTGTGAGGATGTGTGTGAGTGACAGAGGAGTTCATCCCCAGAGCCCGTCTCCCTATAAGCACTGCTGTGGGCAGGGCAAGCTCCACTGACAGTAGAAGGGAGGTGGCATGGTCTGGAGGATTAGGCTGCTTTTAGGCGACATTGAGAGTGGCTCTTTCTCTTTGTGACAGAGAGGTGACGGGCCCGTCAGCGCGCATGGGACAGGCGGACAGCCAGCCAGAGACATCTGCATTCATTCAGGACAGCAGATTATCCATGCACAAAGAACACGCCCACTCGAAACGCCCTCCATCTACACTTTGACACCGTCTTACACAAGCACACAAGACTACGGACCAACGCATGCAACACACAAAAAATCCTGGTATAGGGAATGACAAATGTGCATTCTGACTGGGAAAATAAATCTAAAAATACTACAGATGATCCAAATACTGATGACTGCAAATGATAAAAAAGGTATTGTAAAATCAACACTTCATAAAAATAGTTAAATGTTGGATAATTTACCAGAAATTGAATAAAGATGGGTTTCTCTAAAGGTTAGGAGGTTGCCACTCTTCCTCCTCCCATCCTTCTTTTACTTGGAGGTCGAGAAGACAGCCAGAGCTAGGAAAGGCTAAACCCAGCAATCTAATCCTTTACTCCTATTCACCATCACTGCTAATCTTATTCACCACCTCTCCACCGCCACTGCCACCAACACCATTGCCTCCATCTCCACCTCAGCTTCTCACACAAGAGATGCACAAAGGCTGTAAGCACCCCTGTCCCTATCTACATGCCATCCCACCCCTTCCCATATCCCTAACCTGCTCCTCCCATCACGCCTACAGCAGCAGGGACCCAGCTTTCTATGCCCGGGATCCATAATCCTGCGGGACTGTGAGTCTGGGTGATACCAAAGGCTTATTGAGTACCGGATAACTCTCTTCTGGTCCCAGACTCTCCGTCTTATTGTTGCTGGTGCTTAGAAGTGGATAGACACAAATGGAGTTTGAATGTCAATGTGCCCAACCAGTCAGAGTGGGAGACAGAGGTATGGACTGGTGGGCATCCAGGCGTGAAGACTATTCTAAGGAAAACCACAAAGAAGAAGACACAGAAAATTCTTACATAAAGTTAAGAAAATAAAAAATATTTGAAATTACATTTTATTGTGAAAACTTTAAGATAAAGAAAACAAATGAAATACTTTTCTTATCCTACAAGGAGAATGTGGAAGTACAGACTGATGTTCACATCTAGCCCCTTAGATGTAGATAAAAGTGGAGAGGATTTCATGTACATGCATGGACACCAGTGAAGATCACAAATCATTGAACAAAAAAGGTTTTACTCACTGCCTTGTGGGGTCCAGATGACCCCACTCCCAATGTTAAAGTGCCTAGGATAGCACAAGGGTTACACTATCCAGAAGACCAAGACCTGGTACATTTTAACTCGGCAAATTTCTTCAGTAGTCTTAAAACCATCAGAAAATATGATTCTTGTTTCTCTTCCCGTTTCTTTAGTTTGGTAAAAGGGTGTTTGTGAAAAAGAAAAAAAGAAAAAAAAAAACATTTCTCCTTTACTTCTCACGGAACATAGCTTATATATACTTACATTATCCTGGTTAAAATGGTATAACAAAACATTTGAATGGCTGTGTCTTCAACAGTTATGAAAGGAGTTGGGAGTAATACAAAACTATTGTTTTACAGCAACTAACAGTTACTTATAATTATGTGAAAAAATCTGATGGTGATTTCTTTAATCCTTCATTTGTCATTTTGTCACCTTAAAAATCACTCCAATGTAAATTACATTTTTGGTGTTTTTAACATGTTCTTGTGTCTTTTTTATGATAAGCAAGAACATATATAAATAAATTTAAGCTTAACTGCATTTGTTAACATATCTTTATATAAATTGTAAATCAGGAGCAGGCAAAAATAAAGCTTTTTAAAAAATATTGGATTTGTGAAATAGAAAATACGCTGAGCTCCATTCTGATGCATCCACTTGCAGAAAAATAGATCCATGTACATGTTTGTTTTCCTTATCTGAACTCATATGGCTCATCATGTTTCAATATTTTTCGCCATTTTTGTTGCACCGGTAATGTGAGGTTGGGGTGTGAGGAGTTATAAGCTAGTGGGAGACCATGTAAACAGAGAGCTCTTGATTATTGGTGACAGGAAGGGGTGCGTTTTGCTCCACACCAGTAGTCCTGCCCACAACTCAAAAGTCAATTTCTAATGAACTACTGCTGCTCTGGAGAAACTATGTCCAAGAAAATTACAGCTTTTTTTTGTTTTTTGTTGGCTAAATACAACATAATCATTTTTAAAAACAGATAAAACAAGTAAAGTCAAAATATGAATACTCTATTACTCTATGCAAAGACAATTAACTCCCCAAGTTAAAAGCATAAATCTATAGGTGGATGCAAACACGGACACATGCTCAGTGTGCACGCCCACTAGCACACTCAGCACTTCACTCCGGTGTAGGTGAGCCTGACAGACCCTTCGCAGCTGCCTCTCCACTTCTTATTAACAGAAGCTAACTTTCCCATAAGTCACCATTCCTGTATTCATAAAGCATCATGAATGCCATAACTCAGCCTTCCCCTTTATGAATAAAGCTTCAAAATTTATGTCATGGTGCTGTAGAGAGGTGGCCTCCCCAGTGACAAACTTCCCGAGTCTGTCAGCACGGACTTGGGCCGCTCAGGGTTCTACATCAAAGGCGCCAGATGGGAGCGCCACTTTATCGCTCCCCGTGAGGTGACATCACCCCGCCACGCTGCACAGAATTGATGATGAAAGCAAACATATCTGTCTTAACTTGCATTTACCAAATCAATTTTATTTTTACAGACCCTCCTCAGACTTATTGGCATATTGACGCTTTGCAAGCAGAGGAGGGGGTTGAGGGAGGGTGAGTAGGACAAGCGGCTGCTGGGGGGGGATGGGGTGTCGGGAGGGAGTCAGTGGGGCTTAATGGCATTTACCATATTTAATGCCGAGGGATGTCATCACTGAATATCCATTCTGAATAATGTGGCATTTCATCATAAATTCTTTACAACTTATTTACTTAATGGAAAGAGTTATGGCTCGCTGTCAGTGTGGTAATTAAACATTGTGATACAGTGCTGCCTTACCAGGATCCCATCTTTTCCCTGTGCACTCCTAACCAGCAACACATACACATACACGGACATTCAAACATCCTTTGTATTCAGCTTTTTAAATACATATTAAGAAGCATAGACATTTTCCGCAGATGAAAATTTATGAAACCTATTTTTTTCTTTTTTTTTCTAAATAGCGTTGAATTTCCCTTGACGTGACATAGACGTTTTTATTGAAATATGGTAAAAAATTTGCTGAAACATAGATAAAAATGAGTACTTCCCTTTTTGTTTTGCCCATTCAAACACAACTACAGGATTAAAGCTGCATGATGCAACCCAATAAGCACCAGTCTGAGTCCGAACCTTTTTATGTGAGCTGTCTAAGTCAACAGTAAAGGGCAGCATTGAAAATGACTTTAATAGTTTGTGTGATAGGCTCTGTTAGAAACAGGAATGTCATATCCTCATCTTTTTATTCCAGCATGGCACTTCTTCCTTTATGAACTGCACTGTCAGTTTTTCCTAATGAGTCAGGCTCTTTCCTACAAAGGGACAAAAGCCTTGAATGTGAAGGACTGAGTCCTCACATTTAAATTAGAGGATCTATTTGAGGAGACCATCCAAGGCTGATTCCGTGCCAGCCCCGTCATCCTGCTCCATAAAACCAAGCTAGCTTGACAATGACAGAGACCACATGTAACCTCTGACCTTGTCCTGTGACCCTGCCTTCGATTTTTTTTGTGCCTGCTGACCAATATGTGACTTGCCAATAGTCTCAGTGGGTCCCTAACCAAGAGGAAAAGGGATTTATGGCTTTTTATTTTAATTGAGCTGAAAGCACAAACTCAACGGACTATTTTGGTTCCACTGAGCTAAGGTTACATCACTGGGTAAAAGACAAACACACCAGCGGTGTGGTCACTGGGCCAAAAGTGAACATGATGACATGGGAAGAAGTTACAGTTGAAAAGAGCCCCTGATCAGCCACAACTATGGCACAAAAAACTGCAACGAAAATGCGTTTTTTTGCAAATGCAATAAAGTTAACTCAATACAAACTCTGTCCTAACACACAAAATTATTGGTTTATCCCAAATTTGGATAGACAAAAGAAGAAAACAATGACACACTGCTGGTGTGATTGGGCAAATTTCGCATCAGTCAAAACATCCCATTTAAAAATGTGAATACAATAAGAATGTGCAATTATCTTAAGGCCTTGTGGTAAAGTGTCTCCTCTGAGACTGAAATGTCGTGAGTCAAATTCACTGCTGAATCATATCAAAGACTGGGAGCCAATGCTTCCCGGCTTGACACTCAGCATAAAGAGGTTGGATTGGAAGGGTTAAACCACCAAATGGTTCCTTGGTGAGGTTGTGTCTGCAGCTCACCGCTCCCCCAGGCAATGAATCAAACTCCGACAACAAATTTCACGCACCTAGGTATGTGACAGCTATACGGACTTTAACTTTAAAACTCTATATGTCAAAAAACAAATAATGTTGTAATTTTGTTTTACCTCCCAGCCTTGAGAGGGGTCTTGAAGACAAGGCTTGTGCTCTCCTTCATACGGTCCAAAATGCTCCCCGACCTTCACTTTCCTACGGCTCCATATGCCGAGACCTCCCCCTGGAACTGCCGACTCGCGCAGTTCAAAGTCCAGAGGAATGGTCCCATCTTCCTGTGGTGAATAGCTGCCTGATTGCTGGAACGATATGTGGTGTTGCAGCGAAGACTCATCATCAGAAAACGAAGGTGATGCCGGGTCCTCTGCCAGGGCCAAAGACAGTGCAGGATCACCATCAGAGCCACAAATGTCATCTAAGATGTCAGCTGGATAGAGAGCATAATTATCATCGCAGTCACCTGTGGAGGGAAAAAGGAGGATTGTCAGCATTTTTGGTTTGCAAATGGAGGATAAAATGAAGAAAAACAAATCCTTTATGTTTAAGAAGTTTAAGATCACAAGTTCATACAGACATGTTTTGATGCTTTAAAATAAGACTTGATAGGTCAAAAACAAACTCTTGGGTAAGTTTGCCATTTACTTTAGCAGATGCCAACGGGAGCAAAGAGGTCCGACTCAGCATTGTGCTGCTCTGACTGTTTTATATTTCCTTTTCCTGGACTCTTTCTTCGCTGCACAGGCAAAACAGGGGGAATCACAGGAGGGTTAATTGTGAATAGAGTGAAACAGGACATAGAAGCGCAACCTTTTAACCTGCACTGGGCTTCTTCAGAGAATGGACGGTGGAGCTTAATAGTGGATGAGTGATTGAATTAATCAAAGTGTTGATGGCAAATTCTCCCAAAAGCTGCTCTGCTGTGACATCTGTGTCAACCGGTCAATTACTGTAAAAACATCCCTTTATTCCTCTAAGTTCCACTCCGATCATCTTTTGGTCTATTTTAAAAGCATTCCCAGTGATATTTTCATCATGATTTTGCCATTTTAACCCCTCCCAAGAAAAAAAAAGAATAAAAAAAGAAACACAGTTTTTTCTTGGATATAGTTTCTGCAGAATGGCAGTAGTTCATTAGAAATTGTGGGCCGGACTGTTGGTGATTCTCATCAATTTTATTGAAAATGTCTAATATAAAGACAATATAGATAATATTGCGGAAACAATGTTTTAATTTTGATTTGGTTGGTTTGTTTTCTCACCTTTAATGTGACTCCCCCCAGCTAACATTACAGACAAAACAAAACTGGTGAGCGATGTCGGAGTTTCCAACCGTCCAGTTTAGAGTCTGATGCCAGCTCGGACGAGGAAAACAAAGAGGTAAATGAATCTTGTCGTCTACAAGTGGATCCATCAGAATGGAGCAGAGCAGGGAGCTTGTGGCTTGCCATCGTAGGTTCGTCGTCACAAATACAATCTTTTTTGACAACTTGATTCATAATAATTCTAATAAGGAAATACACACTATGAACACACGGTTCACTTCGGCAGCATGCATGTATCTCCACCCCCACGTGCACGTGCACACTGCCACACTGCTCCCTGTCTGCATCATCCCTCCTCCTAACCCAAAGTGTATTGATGGACAGACATCTTCCACTCATCTTCTTGTCAGAATTTTACCTTTGATGTAATATTTATCTTTCCAGCAGATCTGGTATAATTGTTCCAGCTTAAAATAATAACTTATTCAAATCAGTACTTGTATCCCCCACTTTCTCACCTCTCTTCCCTTTACTCTCTTCCACCCCCCCTCTTCCCCTCTCCCTCCCCACACACACTAAATGTAACAAATAAATGAAAAATATTACAACAAAAAGGGGTTTATACAAATCTATACTCTGGTTTCTCGAAGTTCTATAACCTCTTTTTGTGATAGTAAAACCTGTCCAACACAAAAGGCCTTCAGCTCTCATCTGTTTGCTCAGCTGTTGGACAGAACAAGTTAAAAAAAAAATAATAATAATAAGGAAATACACATTCCTAATCTTCTTAATATATGTCTGCCATCATCGCACAAATGCCACAAGGACATTTTAAATTCACAAAAAAACACAATTTTCATCCGAGTGGGTCTTTAAAATGTCTGAAATCAGAAAAACTGAAATGTCTGCAACTCAAGATGAAATATGTCATCCTATAATCAGAAGAAGCAAAGTGATAATAAATATGCTAACTGGAGTGATGCACCAACAGCCAGGTGAAACAGACAGACAACAAAGCCACAAATGATTCACAGGAACCTGCTGCTTTGCGGTGGGTTTGTATCTAACACAGACTGACAGGTCATGGCAAGAGGGGGCTTTGCTAATGAGGCTAAACAACCCATCCACGCACTCAGGAACATTCCTGAAGGGCTTTCTGTGTGACACTGTACCTCTGTGCTGTCAGCCAAAGAACCCTTAATCCAAACAGATGCACACACACACAAACATCTTGCTCAGTGGCCATGAATTAACGGTGCTCCTGATTGGCTGACAGGGTCATTACGGCTGCCCACAGGCGGTCCTGAACTAACCTGAGACATTTCCCCAGGACTTAAACAAAGTCATTGACCTTTTTTTTTTTTTTTCTATGTTAAAGACTCACTGCAGTGTAAATTCTGTTTTTGGTGGTTTTATCATGTTCTTCTAGCCTTGCTTTGATGATAAGGTCATACGTAAAGATAATTAAGCTTTAATTTACATTTTTGAGTATTTCTTTATTTAATCGTGGTGAATCGGGAGCAGAGAAAAAAACTGTGGTTTGAATAAGACGTTTTTTGTGACGTAGGAAACGGGAAGTGGGGGCGGGATTGCTCCGCGCCAAGATTCCTTACCACTAACACGAGAATTTCTAATTAAATACTGCTGCTCTGAAGAAACTATGTCCTAGAAAATGACTCAGGTTTTTTTTGTTTTGTCAAAAAACAGCACATATCATAATTAAGACCACTGGGAAAGCCTTGAAAATAGACCAATAGACAATCGGAGTGGGTCTATAAAGTACTATTTAAAGCTCTTAGAAGTTTAAATGATTCTGATCACAAATCTTCAAATATGCCAACTTTAGGTGACTTCACACTTGACATTACCAAGCAAAAAAGAAAAAAAAGAACATTGTATAAGAAATACAGTATGTAAGCTGCTTTCTTCTCGTCACACGTCCTGTCACAAAGTGTTTGCTATGAAGAAATGCAATAAACACAATGCTGAATCAGCTGTCTATCGCTCATTACTGTTCATGTTCACTCTGTTATGCAATAAGTGTGTGTATATTTGTAGAAGCGTAAAATATCTACGGCTTAAGCACTTCTCACAGAGATTTCCAGCAGCAATACCTGATCATAATCTGCACAACTATTGTGTTTGACACACACACTGTGTGGGCTCTGTGCGTTCAAGGAGAAAGTCTCCTAAAGCCGTATGAGCATGGAGCTCACCGAAGCTCTGGAAGTCAGGGTGATGGCTTCGAGCGCTGAGGGCGTGTAACGTGGTTACAAGCACACATGTGAAGCTTGCCATATGGAGAAGGGAAATGGGCTTTTAAAGGTAACTGTATCCCTCCATTGCCGTCTCTGCTCTGACATTTCCCTTTTCGTGATCCAAGTTTATATTTGATTTAGGCCAGATATTCTCCCAGTCCACTGCCTTCACTGAGAGCATTTCAGCTCATAAACATCTATGTTTCTGTAAGGTAAACATTAGCTGAAAACAAATATGCTGTGTTCAAAGTTTTGAAAACTGTGGTTTTACTTGTGGATGATTGATAAGTCAAATACTAAAGGTCTGCTTATATGGGCCGAGCGGCAGGAACAATGAGCACCATGACTGAGACCCTATGAGTGCGTGCCAGTGAGAAGACAGAACGGAAGATAGAAAATATGTGTTTTTTGAAAGGCGAATGGTTGTGTTTATTTGTTCAGTGATGGACATTGCTGCACTTCTGCAAGCTGCCGCCCCCTCATCAAAGCAGATCTGGACACGAGACGGAGAACTCTAGCTGGGAGAAGCTTCACACTTTCAACCAATTATCTAAATGGCAACACATCATCGTAAAACAGATGCAGAAAAACGGTTCTTGATGCTAATCTACCCACAGGAAAGCAATAACATTCCACCCCGTTCAAAATAAACTAACAACGAGAAAAATAAATAGTGGCAAATGCAAACACAGATGCCTTCTTGCTAGTATTTCATATATTTAAATCCGAGCATTTGACACCAAATTCATTAATTTTTATTAGGAGAGAAAACATTTTTCCCAAGCCTGCTATCTGCATGGGTGGAATAATTTTCACCTCTGCCACAAGGTGTTGGGCGGACTCATACATCACATGATTACCCTGAGCAGCGAGCAGGGCCGCCATCATCAGGGAGTGAATTAAAGATGATAGAAAGAGCTATTAATCACGGTGACAAAGCCCCTAATAGAGGTGTGACCCAGCCACCGCTGACGGGACGCAGAGGCACGCACTCATGGGACAAACGGATACATATGTTTACAGAGAGAATAACCTACCTGTGGACACAGTCGTTCCTCCATTCTTTGGTTTACTTTCCTCCAAACGACTGAAATCTTTTTTTATTCCGGCTTCTAAAATATTTTTTCTAGGTTTTAAAAGGCACTGATGTCAAAAAAACAGTTCTTAGTGAACAGACTCTTCGGTCACAGTCCTAAAAATGTTTAAAAAAAAAAGGTGCTTTGTTCATGTGACTGGTTTACATCTATCTCTTTTAAAATCTCACCTTCAAACTGACCAATTCTCTATGGTCTTTTTTGTGTACTAGGCATGTAACATGTCTAATAAGAATAAGTTATTTGTGATTTTAATAGACACATTTCTTTGCATTTTTAAGTGTACTTATATACCTGCTTTTATTTCAGTTTGGAATGTATTTTATTCTCTATAAATTTGTTTTTGTGCTATTGTTGTGTTCGAAGCGGTTGTATTAATAAAGTTGCAGTTGCAATTTAAAGCACTGGCACATTAATACACAACAGTTATTCAAAAAAAATGTTTTTTTTTGTTTTGAAAAGGGGAACTTATTGTGGTGTGGTGGTAAACACTCTCACCTCAGTGAGAAGGCCCTGGATTAAGTTTTGACGAGTTTCCATGCTCTTCTCATAAATTATGTTTTCTAACGTATAAAAATAACTCTTCATTTTATGAGGAGTGACCCTTAACCTTGTCACTAGACATCATTTTTAATCTGTGTAGCAGAAAAATGAGATGGGAGAGTTTATCCTTTTACTATCAGTCAAACATAATAGCAAATGATTCCCTCAATTAGTCATCAGTCAGACTCAAAAATGGCCCTCTTTATCATTTTTGGTGCTTTAGAATTATCTGTCATCACCAGAATAATCTGAACAATACAAAAGAAACTAAGAGATTGAGTAGCGTTTGTTTCTCCAAATACACTTGAATAGGCCTCAACATAACTGCTGGTATACCTGAAATGCACATTTAAAACATAAAGAAGCAAACAGGTTTCATTTGATTCATTTTTAAAATCCTTTACACAGCCACTGCTAATCAGAAAAACGACTGCTGTTGGTTTGTTAAGTGCTGTTAATTACAGTGCATCCTTGTGCATGTACATTCCCACAGTAGGGTGCATAGGACTCCCATGGCCTCAGGAGAGGGAATAAGCTTCCTAATTAACTATTTCTTTGTGCATAATGGAGGCCTCAGCAGTGCTTTTGGGAAGTCTTTTGGTCCAAGGGTCCACTGGGTTGACTGTGGAGCTGCCTGATACAAAGCACAAACATGCAAATCTGCAGGTAGCGCTCTGTACACAATTATAGACAATTGTTCACTGTTTATCTCACAGTCTGCAAGTGGATATTTCCTTTTTTTCTCCTTTTTTAATATTGTAACCATTTTCTGCAACTTTATAGTAAGATTTCCATATAAGCCTTCAGCTTAATCTAAAGCTGAAAGTATATTTAAATATATAGCCTACTTTTTTCTTTCTACTTGGGTTATTTATTCAACCAATTTTTAGGTTATTCATATAGGGATTTATTTTTATGTAACTTTTTGGAGCAAAACTAATCTTTGAGTTATAGTAGCTTCAATTTAACTCAATCCCCCCCCCAAGTTTTACATTTTATTTTTATCCTGAGTTAAAATAATCCAGAACCTCAAAGTTGGGTTAACAACCCAACATGGGCTATTTTTAACTATGGTGTTCTTAGTGTGTAAATTGACACGCATTTTATTAAAAACAAACGCCAACAAAAGGAGATACCAACATAAGGAATGCAGCACCGTAAGCAAAGCTCTTAAAGAGTCCTAATTAATGAGAGCATTGTCTGTGCTTTTTCACTGCTGTGTTAGTCAACCATTTCCCATTCCAAATGGAAAACACTCCATTAAGGGCTCTGCACGCTCTTACCAATTAACATCGTGCAACAAACCTAAACTTTGAGCTGGTCCCTCTGTGCGCACACGCTCAGACACCTAATTAATTAGCATTAGTTGTGATTAATAATGAGTGTCCTTTAATGGTAAATCTGCAGCTCCAATGGCAAGCTGACACAACAAAGGAGTCTATGTACGCGACAGGATTTATCTGGGGGGCTGCTCGGGGATTTTAACATGTTTCTCACAGGCCTGACAAATGGCCTATTAATTATCTAATGTTGTCTGACAACAATCGCTTGATAAAGATGTATGTTTAGAGGGGTGAGGAGGCGACGACACAGCCGAGGCAAAGAGAGAGGTCTAAAGGGTTACGGAGGGAGAATATGCGCTTGTGGAGGAGAATAAAAATAAAGCATGCATGAGTGAGATATGGTTTATGTTCAAAGCATCATGATATTGGATGTATATATATATATATATATATATATATATATATATATATATATATATATATATATATATATATATATATATATATATATATATATATATATATATATATATATGTTTGTATATATATATATATATGTTTATGTATATATATATGTTTGTATATATATATATATATATGTTTATGTATATTTTTATATATATGTGTGCATGTGTGTGCATAAGGAAATTCAGCCTTTTTAAGAATTTGCTTCAAAAGATGAATCACCTCATAGAGGGAAAATCAATATGAAAACCTGGAAAACCACATTTATTCTTAATGAAATGCTAATAAGCAGGGCCTGTATACATACAGAGATCGATGTTCAACACATCCACATAAACACGCAGTTTACGTCCTAAAACCACAATCAATATGATCAACAAAGAAACCTCTCCATAAACAAAACCACTTCTTACCATTAAGCCTTTAACAATGTGCAACATATGGACATTTCTGGTTCCTGCGCCTTCTCTGTGATTTAGCTTCATTTTTCTAATTTGCAGTTTTTCTTCTGCCTGCACGTTGACAGGTGTTCCTAAGTGGGTTGGCCGTTGCCAAATGATTTTTGTGATTGTTTTAGCCCTGCATTTGGCCTAATGAGATAGGCCCATAGTCGGATGCGAACTCAGGCCTGTCAAATGTAAAGCAAACAGAAAAACAACCAGGCGCTCACATTGTTTCCACAAGCTATACATCAGCGACCGTGTGTGGGGGTGGGATGGTGGGCGACTTCAGACGATACTAACCTCAGGATGGAAGAGATGAGACAGAAACGTAGAACAAAATGGAAAGATGGAGGGTGGAGAAAGTGTTGGAATAGCAGATTAAAGTGAGACAGCTGGGGTTAAAACAATAAAGGGCTTAATTTAAAGAAATGATGCCAACCACTTAAAAATAATTTCTGTTATAATCAATTTATTAATATTTCCCCTTGTGCTTCTAAATTTGACGCTGCTTTTGAAATTCTTGTGTGTTCTCAATGAAGTGATGCAGAATTGGAAAAATAAAACACCTTTTTACATTTATTTCTGAAAAAACAGACATTCCCTTGACATGTAAAAAAGATTTCAAAAGTCATCAAAACCACCTTTTCCGTTATCTTTGCCTCTGTTTCAATTCCGTCTATGTGCGCCCACCCCCTCATCTGTCACATGTGCTAAGCTTTTGATTTGTTTGCTCTTGTCACCTGTGCCGCTCCATTCATCTTGCTATTTCTTTCTAAGCTGTGTCGTTGCAGATGCATAGTCTCACACCGAAGCTGATATAAATAAAAAGAAAATGCCTAATTGAAATAGGAAAACAATTTGTGCAACAACTAGGTTGTTTCAATATATTTGCGACAAAAATCTAAAAAAAAGCACGCCTAAACATCTTTTTACTTTATTTTTTCATCAAATCATGTCATGGCTTACTGCCATTGGACCCTAATATAATTATGGCTCACAGTTGTGCACATTTGAGAAATTGATTCCTCTGATGAAATGTGAGTGAGGCAGGCCTGGGCAGAGCAGAGAGGGACATATATCCAGAGTGTCTGCTGCCAGCCGCTCCGGCACTGAGGAAGGCCCCCTGGGTACCGAACCGCCAGCTCAGCCCTGCCCGGACCTGCCCATTCATTAAAGGAAATGATAGCACGTGTGCTTTGTTTGAGTTTGATGTCTTAGTAATGCATTACACAATTAAATTGATTTGACAATTTCCATTAAACTTGATAAAATATTTATGTAGGCCTGCGGATAGTTCTTATCAAAGAGGGGCTGGTCTGCAGTGCAGATGGGAGCTAAGGTCTGCAGCGACAGGGCAGTAAGCCAGCTAAAGACGTGTGTACACAACCTGAGTGCCTGCAGTCTGAATTTGAACTTTTTTTTTCTTTTACAAAAATTGAGCAGGGTGCAAGTGTTTCACAAATAATCAGTCACACTCGACTGAGAACAAATTCATGAAATGGAAGTGCCAGTGAGTTAATACCCTTGTTCCCATTTGTTTCCATTGTGTGCCACATAAAGAATGAATGGCACAGAAAAGTAAAGTCGTAAGGGTAGTTCAGGGCATTTTTGTTGTTGGCTCCCCCCCAAAAGCAAATGTCTGAATCCATTTCTGGCTATGCTAACTTCCTGCTACAGCACATTAACTTTAGATTTGTTTCAGCACAGTCCAGGTCAGCATAAACTCTGAAAAAAATCACGGAAAAGGCTTTTTACCACTAAATAGCATTCCTTTTCTTATGTAACCTTTTAAAATTCAGTTGTCCAACTAAACATTTCAACAGTTTGAGGTTCTATTGGTCCTCATTTTCTATATTTTAAATGACAAAATGTCAAAACTAAATGTTTGTAGGAATTTCCCTCATGCTAAGAGGTGGGTGTCATTCACCCTTCTTTTCCTCACCATTCTCCCACTCTCCCCGTCTGTGGATATTTCTCCTGTATCTCACCTGTCCCTATTCTATTCACACGCCTCTGCAAACCTCTCAGTGCGTTCAGCTACCCCACATCCATCACAGCCCAGAAATTTAAGGAGCCAAATTGGCCTCATCTGTCTCAATGTTGGATGCAGATGGAGTTTCTTCTGTTGAGGGAGGTGTAGTTAGTCATCCCTGCTGCCTCCGCCCCTCCAGTGCACTGCCTTGTGCTGGACCGGTCGGCAGCAGCGTTAGAGTCGCATTATGAGTACGGCTGCGAGAGGGATATAAAAAAGGCTACAGCGCTGAAGTGACCAGCCCAGAACTGACCACACACATTTTCTGCCTCGCTCAGATTTTATTTCAATCACTTCTTTCATCCATTCCTTTTATTCTTGCTGACTCCTTCTTCCTTTGCCTGCTCACTCACTCTTTCACGACTACTTCATGCACACACAACACCCAAGCATTGGTGGCCGTTGCCCAGCCTGCAGTGCAGTTTGAAGCAGCTTGGTCAAAGCTGCTTCATTAATAAAGGGCCTAAATGAGGTAGCATGCATAAAACATGAAGCGCCGCGTGCTGCCGTAATGAACTGCTGCTCCATAATTGCATCTCAGAGCCGTAAAATGAAGACAAAATATTTGAAGAGGGATTCTGTCACCTCTCTGCAGACGAAACACTAATCACAGGCGTTCCACAGGGCCCTGGGGGTCTACCCCCTGACAGAGAGCAGGGGCTAAACGCCCAGGGCGGTGACATTGGCAACACCCTCCAACTGATGAGACATAATTGAATAATTGCTGATTAGAAAACAGGGTAGATGTAATGGTGTAATAGTCCGGTGTGTTATCTTAAATGATCCCACTGGGAAGGACAATGTGTTTCCAGAAATGGTTTTTAAAATTATATACCTGGTGTGCACAAGAAAATAAGTAATAATTTGAGAGGCACTTTAGGAGTCTAAGTCATTGTTAAAGTGGAATACATGATGTTGAGCTTGAAATAGGTTAGTTTACTTACTCAAAAACTAGATTGGTGAAAACATTGGATACATTACTCTGCAAACTAATTAATACTTCAGAAGATTCAAAACCTTTTTAGATATTCAATATATTTTACTAGGTTTTCAGTTGTTTTAACTTCTCTTTGCTCCACGCCGTTCCAAGCCTTTTTCAAAATGCAGTTGAGAATTTCTGGTCTAATTAAGAGCTAGGATCAAGAAATTGGGAATATATTATTAAAATGAGTATCAATGCTTCGACTTTACATTTTTTACAACTTTGATATAACGAATAAAAAACTCAAACTGCACTGTAATTTTGAGTTCCATTTTAAGAGTGTTTTATAAAAAGTCAAGTTAGACAGTAATTTATTGCAATTGTTTTATTGTTTTAGAAACAAAAATTTTGATTTTTGCTTTAATTATTTGATTTTATGTTTTATTATGTATTTATTTACTAGGTGCTAGTTTAAGATATTATGATGATTTATTCAACTGGGCCAATTGTTCTAAGATCATATATTCACTTTGTTTCCATTTTGATCTAAAATTTGTCATTTCCACTTATGGCACTATTCTTTTTTGTCACTGCAATCAAAATGAGTTCAAAAAATACAAACCATTTGCTTAGAACTAGCAAAAATTACTTATTGTTGGGCTGTATAACATTCAAAATGAAGTCATTCTATCAAACATGTGGCTTTTTGAATGCTTGTGTAGAACTCCTTGTTTCTAGGTTTTGCTATCTTATTATAAGATTTCTTTTTACTAAAAAATGACTTGCTGCACGGACAGATAATTTTACTATTTTCTAGTGATTTTCTTCTTAAGATTAGTGTTCTTTTACTAATTTAGGCAACCACTTTTTGCAGTGTTGGAGTTCAAAAATAGCTTGTCTATCTGTTTCCACAAAAATGCCATATTAACTTTAAAAACAGCAAAAAGGAATTAAAATTACAATTTTGTTTCTTATTTATATCTGCAAAACAAAAAGTGTAAAAAGCATATGAACACAAATAAAACAAATAAATGTACAGACATATGCACTGTGACAAGTTCACAGACAGGCAGGTCTCCACATGAGAGATTGGAGTCCCACCCAGGGGTGTCACCCAGACAGTTAGAGAGTTGCTGTAGTGACAGGGTGGCCGTGGCGACATAATGAAGGTGCTGCGGTTGTCACAGGGGGTCAGCTGTTATCACTGCACTCATCTTGAAGGAGGTCACGGACATGTATAATGAATCCCTCCAATGACAAATGGCCCTCAACTCAGGGCTGAAGCATCTGACAAACTCAAGCTCATCACTTGGACACAGAGGGAAAACGCATCTGCACCACTTGCAGAGATTTTGTAGAAAAAAAAAAGAAAGAAAACTATAGGGAATAGGAAAAACGTTTTATCTACATTTTGCAATAGATTTGGTTGAAAATAGTTTCCTTTTAAAAAAAAATCATAAAACTGCTAAACAGAATTGTGTATTTTTTGCAGGATTATAGTGGTCAGTTCAGGGGTTATCCAAGCAGACATGAGCCTAAGAAAAGAGAAGATTTACAGAAATATCTAAAATTATGAAAAAATAAATAAAAATATATAATATGAATTAATAAAATAATCTAGTAAATGATAAATACTTGCATAACACTTTTCTATCTTCCTCAAAGGCCCAAAGCGCTTTACAGTCACATTCCCCATTCACACACACACATTCACACACTGATGTTGGCTCCGCTGCTGAACACTGACACTGATCTATAACCAACACAGGCAATGTGGGGTTCACTGTCTACCCAAAGACACTTCCAGACATAGGAGGGAAACGTGGGAATTGAACCTGCAATCTTCCAATCAGAAGTCAATCGCTCAAGCTCTGCACCCTTGACTTTGTCTCAAAGTTTTCTTTCCTTTCTTAAAGGCACACTATGAAAATTGTGTTTTTGAGTTTTTAACATGTTCTTGTGGCATTTTTTCTCATTTTTTCTGTATGTGAAATAAAATAAAATACAAATGTAAAATCCAGGACCTTGTCATGCCTGGGCCTATTCCACATGTGGCACTGTGGTTTGGGAAGTCCCTGGAGCTGCAGAGATGACTGCATCTATCCATTTCTTTATTCAAATAGTTGTGAATCAGAAGCAGACAAAAAATGCAGTTAAAAAAAATATTATTTATGACATAGGAAATATACTGGACGGGCTAGTTCCCCACTTTGTGCCCTTCAGATGCGTCCACTTATAGACAAATAGATCCATGTACATCTGTATTTTCCTCATCTGAGCTGGTATGTGGCTTAAAACTACAGCTGGAAGGCTCCAAAATTGCTCACCATCTATGTTGAGCCACTAATAGCTGGGGGGCGTCAGGGGCTGTAAGCTCGCAGGAGATAGTGTAAACAGACAGCTCAGTTATGGGTGATGGGAAGTGGAAGTGGGCTTGCCATAAGTCAGAGACAAATTTCTAAACGATATCTTGGATAATGACACAGCTTGATTTTGGTAAAAAATGGCGTAATCATAAATAATCCATAGGGAACGCCTTTACAGTAGATCAAAAGATGATCGGAGTGAGGCTTTGAGGGAAAGGTGTCCACCTTAACTTGCAACAGAACTTGTTAGATGCAGTCATCTCTGCAGCTCCAGGGACTTCCCAAACCACAGTGCCACATGTGGAATAGGCCCGGGCATGACAAGGTCCTGGAGAGGATGTTTGTTTAATGATTGAAGGTTAACATTCAATCACACGAGCACTGAAACTGTTTATGTTTTCTGTTATGGATGTCAATTTTCCCCTATTTAGAAGGTGATTTAACTCGACAATACAGTGGGATTGTGGTGTTCTATAGGGATTGTTGTCTTTCATTGTGACATAGAGCACAGCTCTGCAAGGGAGTGTTAACATAAACAGTGCGGCCCATTGTGAAGGCTGAAGTGGTAATTTAGCTTGAATCCACTAAACCTGCAGGATTTGTTGGACAAACTGGAGATGGTGAAGTCACTTTTTAAATCTGGGAGTTACTCATTTTTATTAAAATTTTTATTCACACTTCTTTATTTATTTGTTGGGGGAAAGCATATTTTTCCTGTTAAGCTTAGTGTTTATCTAATCAGATTATGTGCTTCAGTAAAATGACATGTGCTCAAGCATTCAATTTCTTTGGGCAAATTAAACTGTTTACTCGCACATACAGTAAAAATAAGGGCTGTATCCTAAAAATGTTTAAAGATTAAGTGTTGTTGGTTTGTAATATAAAAATGGGAACAGAAACAAAAAACATCTGTTTGTCCTGATATTGTTTCTAAAGCAAATCACTTTAGCACTAACAAACTCGTGAAGTGTTCTTTGATAAGTTTTATCAGTAGCAGTAAAAAAAAAAAAAAAAGGTGAAAATTAATTTGGTAAAATATGAAAATATTCAAAGAAAAATAAAAAATGTTATGTTCTGAATGTAAAGAGTTTTACCCTGAAAAAGATAATGTATACTTTAATGACTTTTGTTTAACTAAAAGTATATGAGCAATTAAAAAAATTAAAAAAGGTTTTGTTTAGACAGATTTCTTGATGTTATTTGCATAATATTTACATTAAGTCTAGTAATAGTTGTAATAAGACTACTGTAGTAAATCCTGTCCCAAAAGTCTTGTGCTCATTTGAAGGAAAAATAACTTTCAATAAAGAAAATGTACTGAAAACTTCCCCATGTGTCAACAGTTTTGTCAGATAGAGCAAAGGAAGAGAGAAAAAAAATCATGAGATGATTAAGATTTTTTAGAAAATTGAAAAATAAAATAGAAAAATATTTTTGCCTTCCTTCCTACCTTTACCCCCATTCATCTTCTTCCTGATTTAAACAAACGGGGACTCTAAGCAAGGCCACATGGGCTTCTTTAATGACTGACGTTTTGTTTAACAGCCATGGCTCAAACATAAATACTGTTTATTTCGCAATGAGCTGCCAATATTCATCATTGCAGACTTGTAAGAAGCTCCTGAGCGAATTGGGAATGATAACTCCTTTCTGCTCCCCTTTCTTTGGTTTTCATATTTACTACATAGTTGGAGAAGCATGATTGTGGAAATATTGACAGGTTGTATGAATGTAAATGTTCAACATGGTTTGCAAAAGAGAGTCATTTTCTTCACATATGAGCTGCAGGAAAGCAAATCCAAAACATGAAAAGATTTTCATTTATTATTATAAAACAATGTTATGCAATGTATTTTTTTCAATGACAAAAAGGTTTTTCAAAAGCTCTTTTGTTATTACAAAGTTATTACAGCCACCAAATACACAGCATTTAATCTTCTTACAAACTACTTGATTATAGATTGACAGACCTGCAAAAATGAATGAAAAAAAAGACATCAAAGTGCTTCTGCAATGAATAGCCTCTTCGTTAAACTGTCTGCATGTGCACTCGTGCAGGCCAAAATCAATCAGGGTCTACTTTTTTTCAGCATTGACGGGCCAACTGAATAAATTTAAACACTAACAATACCACAAACATTTGCATCGATAGAGATCAATTGTAATTAAAGCGAAACAAGTGTTCCACTTTATGCAGTCAAAGAGTTTACTGGTCATTAAATGCATTTTCATCGGTTATCAGTTTGCATTTATGAGCTGAATCGCTCCTGCCTCTTTTGGGATAGCACCCACAGTGGCAAATTTCCTGCTGCTTGTTTTGCAATCAGAATGCAGCCAAATTAACCATCAAACAATTCAACATTACGTGTCAGTCTCCCAAAATGATCCGTATTAGAAACAGTTAATTAAACTTTCAAATTCAAATGTACTAATCCGTTTGCGGCAGAACGATGCCATTCCCACATGAAACGCCACGGCTGGGCAGCCCTGTCCGATGCCTGCTCATTAACATGAAGGTGTGATTTGCATTTCACCACGGACTGTTTCAGCGTTTCATATCCCACTTTTCGCACTTCGCATCAATCATGGAAGAGTTGGGCCTCCACGGGCCATGATTAACCCTCCGGATCTGCCACAAAACAAATATTACAAGAGTTCACTAATTTGGAGATCAAAAAGCCACTTGTCCATTATATAATTGAAATGAAGGTGGAGTGCTGCACTTCTGAAGAGCTCTATAATTACCAGCTGTTAATTGCGCTCTTGTGGTGTCTCACTTTTAATTAAAAAGAGCAGCTCGTTGCAGGATGATAAGCGACGATGTAGAGGAGGCGGTTTAATCAACAAAGCAAGTGGAGTTTGTTGCTGCTGTGGCCAGCAGCAGGCTGGAGAAAAATCTTCAAATAACCCGGGGAGATTAAAACATGTCCATTAGGACCAGTCAGGTTTTATTTGGGGTGACAGGAGTGAGGTGCATTTGAAGTTGTCCTGCTGTACGGCCGTCAGAGAAGCCCGGCTGGGGGTGCTGGTCTAATCAGCCCACTGCTGGCACTGAGCGCTCAAGTGGAGGTATTGGACCCTGTTGGTGGCCAGAGAAGTTAGGGTGCAGAGGTAGAAGCAGAGAAAAAAAATTTGTACCTCTTACTTTTGAACTTTTTTACTTTCAGGTTTGTGCTTCTTTAAAAGTTGTCTTGTCACTAATTGACGACCTGAGCGTTCCAGTGTTGACATTCTTTTGACTAACATAACTCTTCGACATTTACACAACAGATTTCTGGATTTTGAAGCAGAGAAAGCAGCCATGCGCTGATATGGAACACTGCACAGCAGTGAAGCGTTTTAGTTGTTGACGTAAATCAGCTGATTCTGTCGCAAAGACAAGCAGCTTTCCTCCACGTCAGAATCAATGGATTCACGTTCACGTGAATGGCAGAAGAGTTCCGATATTTCAAAGAGTAGGGCTTTGAAACGTTACCTAGATGGCGATCTGATTCAGTTCATGAAGCAACTATTCACAGATCAAACCATGATTCTTACATTTTAATTGAAATATGCCTGAATGGTTACTGTATGTATGTCTTTTTCCTAGACGTATGAAAATTAAAATATTAATCACCGTGATATACACCTTTATTTATGACAGCAGATCAGAAAAGAAAAATTGTAGTAGAAATAAAAAAAATGTATTCATTATTTTAAACACTGTTACACCACGTTTTTTGGTCAACTTCCTGGTTACTTCAGCAGGAAACAAAAATATAAATGTCACAGTTGCTTTGGATCATTTAACAACAAATCCTGAAACTTTTTTCCACAGGTTTTCAATTCCCAGAGTTTACTAGTAAATGAAGACACAGTAACATTTAAATAAAAATGGCTCTGTAACAACTTGAAAATGATCAAAAAGGTTTCATAATGTTCCTATTTTCATGTTCATTTATTTATTTTACTATTCAATTTTGTAAATCTACTCTTTTTACATTTCTTTTTGTACATCTAAAAAAAGTTTTTCCCACCAGAACTTATTTCAGTAAACTGAATTTCAGTTTCTTTTTTTATCTACAAAAAAAAAAACTATTCAAACGTTTACTCTTAAGATGAGAACTTTCCCCACACTTTACTTTGGAGACTTCTTTCTTTTCAGTGACAGTTGCACATATTCTTTGTTTAGTTTAGGGAACTTAAAATCCAAAATTATTCTCCATTTTGCCTAAAGTGCATCGTCACACAGTCACAAATATTCATACTCATATTATTGAGAAAAGATTGCAAACATCAGAGTTTTCAAAAACCTGTTACAGACCTATGAAAGAGTGTGTGATTGTTAGGCTTTGTCAGCGATACCTCTGCTGTTAAAGGATTAAAAATTGTTAAAATTACAGACAGCTCCTGCTGTCATTAGCCGTGGTTACATGCACAAAATATCCTGATCGGATCAATGGTTGGATTAAAATTCAACCGTGTACATGGGATCAAAAAAACTGTTTCCGATTAGAACAAACGTTCACATTAGTCGGAATAAATCATTTGGGCATGCACTGTAGTGTTGAAAATACCGGAAGAAGAAATGAAAATAGCTGAAATAGCGACCATATACGTTCATGCAGCAGCTCGGTAATATACAAGACGATCTTCCAAACGTGCTTTTATTAATGTTATGAATATTATGAAGCGCAAGTTCGCTCATCATTTTATTTTTAATTCGTGTGGTCAGTGCTTTTATTTGTGGAAGAATGGAGCTGGGAGAAGCCAGGGTTATAACACCCTATAACACATTACTAGCCTTGTTTGATGAACACAGAATTCATACGGGAAATGTCGCAATCTGCATCTTGGCTGCACGTAAATATGTGGGAATAACATCAGCCTTTATTTTGTCGGGACATGACTGGAAACAAAAATCCATGTTATTGTTTAAACGGTTTCTAAGGACTGAGCAGCATTTCTGCTTTGAAAAGCTCACACACCGCCCAGAAGCCGCTGTGTGAGTCGGAAGTCTGAGCTCTGCTCGGACACACGGTTCTCCTTAGTCCGGCAGCCGCTAACCCAGAGCAGCGGGACGGATCGCAGTCCGAAGTCTCCCAAACATAACAGAACAACAAAACGCACACGTAACAAACAAAGCCTCCTCCCCTAAAACACAAAGTTATAAGTCCGACTGCTCTGCTCTGAGACAATTCGCTCGGTCCCAGACGTCACGGGGCGAAGAGCAAGCGTCGCACCGGGCCTCCGCAGGGCAACCGGTTGGTCCGGTTTGGGCTCCAAAGATTTCTCTGGAGCGAAACATCCGTCTATGAATGACGTTAAACCAGAGCAGTAGTGACACACGATCGAAATGAACCGTTCACATGAACAACGATCAGATCAACAATCGGCACAACCCACCTATCTCGATCGGAAAGAAATTTTGAGAGTATTCCGAACGGCGTGTTTACATGACACATTTTTCTTCCGATCAGGCGTTCTTTCCAATTAAATGGCGTGTACTTATATAGCGCCTGCCTTCCTACAAGGACAAAGCGCTTTACAGTCACAGTCCCATTCACCCAGTCACGCACACATTCACACACTGGTGGCGGCTCCGCTGCCAAACACAGGCGCCTGCCTACCACCAGAGGCAAGGTGGGGTTCAGTGTCTTGCCCAAGGACACTTCGACTCATGGGCGTGCAAGGCGGGAATCGAACCTGCAATCTTACGATCATGGGTCGACCGCCCTACCGCTGCACCACGGCCACCCCGACAATTACTTTGTCCGTGTAAACGCAGCTAATGTTAGCTCTTTGCTTCACACATTAATCACTGAACGACAAGCTTGACAATACGAGCAGTATCTCTTTAGGATGTGTCAGTGCCCTTAGACAATACACAAACAATCTCAGGTCTTGTGGGCACAACTTGTCATTTTTTTTCCCTTTCTAAAGCTGTGTGTAAAGCAAAAAAACAACTTGATCGACTGAACATGTGGTGATAACTCACTCAATGTTTATATGAAAGAGACAGCCACCTTGGTCTGCACCTTCAGTTTGCTTACAGAGCTCCAAATGCTCCTGGAGCACCGGACACATATATAACAGTACACGACTACATGAGTGTGATAACCTTGCCCACCCTTACTCTGACCTCCCTGCTCCCTCGTTGATAAAATTGTCTGCCAGGAAGTGTCCTTCACTGCGCTTCCTCCCTCTCATGCTCAATCAACGCCCGTCACCGCAGCCATCAGCGCTTTAGCGCAAACGCTTAGGAGGTTTACGGGAGATAAACCAACTTCTTCAAAGATATGAAAAACAGCGTGTACGTTCCATCCAGGCTGGGATTAAACTTCTTAGAAGTAATAACAAAAGCACTAGGGGGCTTCCCAGACCCCCTGAGTGCTGCAACACTTTTAGATAAAGGACTGTGAGTTTATCTAAGGAAACAGTCGCAGGGGCGAGGATGGTCTGGCCTCACTGACAGATTAGTCCAGCCCAGGCCCACTTCCTGCCTGCTGAGGACACTAATTAGAAGGAAGGACCGACACCACAATAAGAGCTGACAGATGAGTGCCTTTAGTGCACCTTCGCAAAATCCGCCACTGTATTAGTACAGCGGCCATGCCGAGCTATAAATTTTATTACAATAGTCGGTGCTTATCTGATGTGACAAAGTCAGCCTGGATGCTGTTTGGACTGAAAGGAACAGAGGAAGGTCTAAGGCGCTGATTTATTGTGGGCAAATATGTAAAGGATTTTATTTGAAATGTTATCAACCTCACCTCCAACTCTCTCATTCTTTCTGGCCCCCTCCCCTGGACCCATTCTGTTTCTGATAACGCCAACCCGAGGAGACAAAAGTCATTGTGAGCCCGGCCAGTCCCTCGTGTTAATGGCATCCTGTTTACAAACATGTTGAGCAGTGTCACAAGGGTCACGGTCACTCGCACCTCCGCGTTCGGAGTCTTATATCATCTTCTTCTATTTGAATGACCTCTGACCATGCAAGGCTTTCAATGTGGCTACCCCCGGGAAAAATATAAACACACAAAAAGGATGTATCACAGCTTCCAAGGCTTCGCGGCGAAAACTACAGGCGTTTCGAAGCACAATGCAAGAATAAGTGTGAAAACCTCCTTTGGGCACAAATCCACAAAAACGTTATAATCCCAAAATCACCAAATGGGTGAAAATGCGGTGTTACCGAAAGGTCTAATTCAGAAGTTATGTACACACATGTATAATAGACATAGCTGTTTTACAACACCAGTGTGAGCTGAGCTAT
This sequence comes from Oryzias latipes, assembly GCF_053564925.1. Taxonomy (NCBI): domain Eukaryota; kingdom Metazoa; phylum Chordata; class Actinopteri; order Beloniformes; family Adrianichthyidae; genus Oryzias; species Oryzias latipes. The sequence goes on along the minus strand of NC_136249.1, from coordinate 13,094,067 downwards.
TGTTTTATTTTGAGAAGTGCTGGCTGTTATTGGATTGGTTTTTACTAGCTGAAAGAGCTTTAGAGTTGATCTGTGTGGTGTCAAGTTTGTTCCATTGAGTCAAACTTGGGAACAAAAAAAATTACAAGAGAGATGATAAAGGTGGCATATTTCATGAGAGATTCTAACACACTGTTTTTTCTTCAGAAATGTATTTCTCCCCTGCTTAGGTCCTCAGAAAACTATTTAAAGGACTTTTGTAAACGCAATAAGCTCAGTCTTGGCACAGCGTGTTATAGGCGTTGTGTTAGTCTGAATGACAAGACAACAGGCTTGACATTTAGTCCGCATTTTGTTTTCTGGATAACATAAAGGTGATGGTCAGACATGGAAGACTCCCGCATGCACAACACATGCAGCACACTAAAAAAGTACAAAGCCTCCATAGCTAACTTGAAATGCAAATGCTATTTCAATGCTTGTTTTCCCGACAACACGCACAATAACACATTGGTACACATTAAAATAAACAATAATATAGAGTGCTATGTGTAAAGCAACCAACCTATGTCACAACGATTGACTTTATCTAAATACTGGAGCAAGTGAGTGTGACATAGAAAATTGATAACTTCAGGCTCGAACCAATTGAAGTCCATTCAGTTGCCATTTTTCTGTGAAATGGACATCGCCATGCTGGAACCAGACATCATCAGTAAGCAGTGATTGGTCTGAGTTTGTCTGAGACATTGTTTCTTTGGCAACCCTTCTCACCTATCAGGAGTAAGCTTGTGGTAAGTCCACACCCCTTCAACTGAAAGCGGTCCACATAAGATCTCTCACTCAAAGGTTTTGATAGTTGGACGTCAGGGCCAGCAGGCACCACATACTTTTATGAGGCATCTGATTGGTCAGTTGACAAGTTGAATAACTTGTACTAGAAAAAAAATATCATGAAAAAAATGAGGATCATCAAGAAAATGTAAAAAAAAAAGGTAGCAGAGCAAGAATGGTTATTCTGAAAAAAGGAATGACAGAGGAACAGCTGTTCATTTAGAAGTGTACGAGATTTTAACTTCTTGTAGCCAGTGGGTACTTTCAATTTGGAATGTCAGGGGGGAGGCTTTAAGTCTGGTTTTCATATACAGCCAATGGCTACAGCACAGTATTATCAGACACAAGCCGAAAGGGGGCACCTGAGAGCCAGTTTATGAATAAATAACATTTGCCTCCTGTGACAAGTGGGTTCACACACATTTTATTACACTAATTCAGACCAAATTTGTTTCAGTTCAAAACCCAGCTACATTCCATCATTTAATTTCAAGGTAGAGCAATGTTGCATTTTTGAGCATCACGCGGAATGTTATACTTTGATGCTTCATGTTTGCAGCCATCTAACTGCCGTTTTTTTGTATACAGTGTGTGACGACTATGAAAGTGAACGAATAAAAAAGGGGGCATATTTTCTGGTGCTCTCTGTGGCTTTGCCAGAGGGTGGGGCAGTTCTTCAGCATGGGTCGAGCACCACAATGTGCCTGTCAGTCTTTTGGATATCCCAAAGGAGAAGGGCAAGAGCCAGTGCCCGCCAACCTTACCCATCCATCATAATGACACCACAAGCTGCAGCCATGGGAAACCTACCACTGTCTAGTCGACCAGAGCTGTGAGGGGGGACAGGGGGAGATGGGTCTCGTCATCCATTCAGAACAGATTGTTTTGTTTATTATAACTAGTTAATGAAGTTGAAGAGAATCCTTGCTTTCTTTTTCAAGCACTTCCAGAGTGGACGTAGAGACATAAGGCCCCATGGCTCGGTCTGGGCAAAGCAATTCACAAGAGCCTGGTTGTTTAATAATGAATGTGCTGTAGTTTTATGAGGAGAGAGTTGGCCATGTTAGGAGCGGGGTCCTTGCATCTTGTAAAAATGAATAATTTTAGGACTTTTCCTCATATGTTGGGCTCAGGCACATACTTTTTCTTGAACATCCTTTCTTTCTTTTTTTTGCAAAACACTATTTTACGTTGTTTGTTTTCTATCAAATAGGGGTTATGGCTAAAGTCACTTAGAGCCTCAGGTATAAATCTGCTGCACAAACAAAACTTTTTAACTGCTTTCTTCTCCCAAATGATAGGGGACAGGAGGGCAAAGGAACCCTGCATATTCTGTTGGAGTTTGGGTTCAAGGAACTGTAGAAGCTGTGTTACAACGAAAAAAGGTTAAGACAGAAAGAAGAGTTTTTTCTTAGTGGCATCAGCAGTTTTTGAAACTAGGGGCCCTTGTATCCCTGTTTGGTGGAGATAGGAAGGAGGATCCACTCCCTGTCCGGCCACAGCAGGGCCCTGGACTGCCTGCTGGCATGCCTGCTTTAATTGTTAGTATAAAATCACTTGCACTTTAGCTCAAGATGCTATCTTGTGCCTGTCTTTGAGATCTTTGACTGTTCAGACCTAAATGAGAAACACCCAGGAATAACACGTTCACTGTACGTCTAACATGCACATACACAGCAAGGCGCAGGCACATATGCGTGTGTAAAGTCAGATTAAACAAACACGCACACAGGCATGGATACAAACACAATGGAGTCTTGTGTTGGGCTGATTGTTAGCGGAGCGGACAGACATGCAACAGGACTCCACCCACCCTTACCGCGAGCCACCCGTCAGTCACGCCGTACCACCAACAACACCGCCAGCTGTTTGCTTTAGGAAGGCGGCCCAAAGCCAATTAAAATACACTTAAACCTGTGTCCGACTTGTGTTTGGAAAGATAATATGTGCTCTTTGAATCAAGATAATATGTGTCCAGGAGTCCAGTCAACATGGTATTGGCAAGCTGGAAAGAGAGTCTCTGCCATGCTGGATCTATGCAACTTTGCACAGATAAGAAACTTCTGATGCCGGGTTACATTCTTTCCTTCAAAATCTCTCCTTAAATAAAGAGTTTGAGATTGACAAAAAGCTGTCAAAAGAGGATTACAGGCACAATGTGCATGTTAGTTTTTGCAACAAAAAAAACACATTGCGATGAGTAAAAACATAAATTTGTTTAAAATCAGCTGCTTCACACATAAATTATTAACATAGTTTTTTGTATGTGGAAAAACATACAGAGGGACAGACAACATCAAGGTGGTGACAGAATAACACACACACAGATTCAGAGCGAACAGTGGGCTGATATGGGTGGTGAGCAGAGACGGGAGCTCCATGTCTGTTCAGTGTGTTTTAAGAGTGTTTAAATGAGTGAAAAGTCACTTATGGCTTCCAGATGGGCTCCGGTTTGATTCGGATCATTCTGACAGGCCTAGACTTTGATGTGTTGCTGCCTATTACTGACATTACAGGGAGACAGGCATATTTCTCCCTAATCACTTCCAACTCCTCCACACCAGCCCAGCGTATGGCCTGCACCAGCTAGCACTCACTACAGCGACAACAGGGGCTCTGTATCTGTGTGTGTTTCTGTGTGTGCATCACAAAGTGTGGTGTATTTGCTGCATTGCTTTGGTGTTTTATTATTTCTGGGGGGAAAACTGTGTGGATAATCAGCTGTCACTTAGAAAATTGGGAGCAGAAAATATTGCTGAAGTTTGATCATAAACCCGTGGATTCTAACGAAGCGTAAAGAGAAGAGAGCCTTCATTTGTGCAAGAGGGGGAGAATTTCCTTCAGAAGCATCCATCTTGTCAAGCATGTTAAATATAGTCCAGACAGACAGACAGAAGGGAATAATTCCTCCACTTCCCTCTCCACCCACACTCCCAGTAAGCCCAGTGGAAGTCATTTCTCAGTGGCCACAGAGGAGGAGGACTGAAAGGGGAAAAGGGAGATCCACTCTGCTCCTCACTAATCACTCTGTGACCCTGAGACCACCCTTCTTCTACCACTTCCAACTTCTCCTCCTCATGTCTCGATTGCGGGGCTTTGGTAAGGGGTGAAGAGGAGAAGAGTGAATCGGGCCCAATTCTATTCTTTATCTCCTACAGACAGGGGAATGCCAAGAGGCCGACACTTTGGAAACCAGGGTTTTGTTCTGGTCTCTAGCTGGGCTGAGTCCACTTGGAGTAGCGCAGGCAGGTATTCAGAGTAAATCTGTAGGGCTTTAGCCGACAATGGTGCAGCCACAGAAACAATGTGAGTCCTAGATGAGGGATTTGTTAAGAAGTGCAGGTGTCTGAGGTGAAGAGCTGTTTCAGGCTTGACCCACTTATCTCCAGCTTCTCTTCTCATTTCTTCCCTGCACAATTAAAAAAAAAAAGCCTGCATACCGCACTTTGCTATGCTTAGAGATGGCACACCCCTATGTGAAACTGGCCGCAAAGATTGGCCCACTCATTTCGGAGAGCGTGACAGGAAAGGGCCTTTGACCTCCAGGCTTTGCTCTACATTCTTGGTAATTGCACTCCATCATATTGAGTTGGAAAAAAGGCAAACATCTAAATAAACCCTGTCAAAACATGTTGTCCATTGGCCAGCAGATAAGATGAAGAAAACAAGCTCATGTTCCATAAACACAAACACGTGGAATCACAAATCAGTGGTCACAGTGACCACAACCATAAATTAGCCTCTGAACCATTTTTAGCATTAGGTTTGACAGACAGAGGACAGTAAAACAACCCACTCTTTAAAAGCCCATCAGCTCTGTTCTGTGGGCTCCACATCATGAACAACTCTGGGACCAAATCTGCAGGGGCAGAGAGAGGAAACACAGATGCAGTGACCACTAAGAGGCTTGATGGCTCACGGACACAGCACTGACTTACCCGGCAGGCAGTGCTGACTCCTGTTAAAAAGTGGAAGCCCCCTGCTGGAAAAGTTTTAAATGTTTCTTTGTCTTGCGATGGTTGAGTGATTTCCTTCAATTAAACAGAAGTGTCTTATTACAGAGTCATGCATCAACAGCTCTTTTTTTTTAAAGGGACAAGCCAGTCTTTGTAGTTCGACAAAACATGGAACAATCTGCAGAAGCTTATTGACAATTTTTTTAAAAAATGAATAAAAGAAATTACGTGTTTGTGTTATGTTTGCATTTTAAGTCACACTTTGGCTCTCCTGACACAGTAAAACAGGCAATGCAGGACAAAAAATGAATAACCGAGACATTTATTCTTCCATGCTTTCCCCTATATTCCATGGGAAAGAGTGTCTGGGAGGACATTACCTTTGCACAAGAGCTCTTGCAACATAAAATGACAAATAAACAACGCATCACACAGGGTTCTCAGGAGGGTGTGTGCTTAATGCTCTAACTCCCCTGATTGGGGTAAGCAGGATTATGAAATTTCACATTCTGCATTATGTTTATTTCCCTACCTTTTCCTCGCCTCTGTAGCTTGTCTTTGTGGATTGGGAGGTAAATAAAGCCACATAGCATTTTGCATAGCAAAATCCTCTGGAATTGCTACATTAAAACAAGCAGGCAAGGTGCAGCCGGAGCCATCCTCCTGGATTTGGGTAAATTCAGCTGATGCAAAACAAGGAATTAATTTGAGGGGAGCGGCCTGTGTGCCGAGCTTGGCGCTCTGACAAAGATGAATGGCATCATTCCAAGTGAATGGTAATTTCACTTTTTGTGACAGTGCTTTAGAGCAAAAGCGACTCGGAGCGCACAAAGCATTTGGAATCCCATTGAGAGCCCTTGGTACCTGCCTATCAGACACTGCGTATTGTTTACCAATCATCTGATATTGATTGGTTTTCAGACTAAAGTTCGAAGATGAATTAGAGTTGGAGAAGGTTAAGTCTCAACCTTGAAAGATTTAGTGTCTATTCAACCGGTATGTAGGACTCTCCTCAGCTCACATGAAGAATAGAGAACTTTTAAATTCAATAGGGGGTGGGAGACACAAAACGTGTCACATTCACCAAGTGAATCCACTGGAAGAAATGCAAAAGAACACCCAAAAAGCATAATCTTTCTCCCAGTTGATAGAAATGGTAATTGCATGTGTGGGATAATACTTTGAAGCCAAGGCCTCGGTCAGACAGACCGCCTATTTAGGTTAAAAAAGGGGCAACAAAACAGCTTCTTCTTAACGCTTTTGTTCACTGCTTCTCTCTTTTAAATGTTTACTGAAAAAGAACTTTCAAATCCACTCTTCATCTCCTTCACAATGTGGCACCTATCACTCTTGGGTGCATGGTCACATTGTATTTCATGAATTGTTGATATGTAGCGATCATTCCCATGAATCATTTTCTATTTAACATTCACATTTTCTTGAATCCGATTTTCATCCTCTTGAGGGGGACAAAACCGTTTTGTGGCAGAAAGGACAGCTTTAGATTCTCTCAACAGACTGTATGGAAATGTTTGAGAACACACTAGAAATTTGGCTTTTCATCTAAACCCATATTTGCACTGACTCTGCTTTAGACGGGGCGCTGAGAGTTTGGAAACCACAGGCAAATGACAGATCGCCGCTGGAAACAAGGAGCTTCCACTTTAACATGCTGCAGAAATGATGTTCTGATGATGTGGCATTCATATTTTGTCATATTTGATAACATCAGGGGCATGCTGCTACCATGTACATCCTTCAGCTTGTCAAGATGTATCATCTCTCAGTAGGAGCTTGGCTCTCTAAATGGACCGTTGGGCTACTCATCACAGCTGGGCCACACCACTTTACATCCTCCTCTCGTTCTCCTTAAATTGACAGCTCAACTGGTGCTCTGTGAGGTTCTCTTGTCCACTCGACCTCTTCACGTAGAAAAGAGCAGACACAGGCAGCACTAACCTCACAAGATGCCCAGGTCAAAGGTCACACTTAGAGAGTGCACACAGGACCTTTAGTCCGATGGAGGGAGTAAAGACCAATAACCATTTGAATATTGAACTATTCTGCAAGAAGACTTGAGAAGAAACATCTACATGGGTAAAAATAAAGTACATGTCCACATCGTCATATGAAGAGCCTTGTTGTCTCATCTTTTTAAGCATTTGTCGTGTTTTAGCTCTGTTGCGTATAGGAAATAGATGGACCTTGTTGCTAGACGGCCTGTTGGAGATGCAGGTGTGTCTGTCATTGACAAAGACAGATGACCCTAGGGCAGACACCAAAGGAGAGCAGGTCTGATGGTGTCTTTAAATCATTCAGATGTAGACACATAAATACATCTGTCTAGCCATCCATCCATTTTCTTAACCCACTGAATCCGTCCGGGGTGACCACATTGCCGGCGCCCATCCCAGCTACTGTTGGGCGAAGCCAGGGTACATCCTGGACAGGTCACCAGTCTGTCACAGGGCCACACAGTGACTCACACATTCACACCTAAGTGCAATTCAGAATAACGAATTGACCTGCAAAGCATGTTTTTGGACTGCGGGAGGAAGCCAGAGTGCCCGGAGAAAAAGCCAAATCGGGAGGAAGGAACAACCAAACTCCACGCAGAAAGGTCAGTTATAAAATGTCATACTTGGTGATACTTTGTCACTGAATAGGATTGCAATAAATTCCAATTTTTTTTTTCAAGTAATCATGTAAGTTAATCATGTAAGCAAACATCCACATCCATCCATCTTCTTGACCTGTTGAATCCTTTTCAGGGTCACGGGTCTGCCAAAACCTATCTTGGCAACTGCTGGGCAAGGGCGGGGTGCACCCTGGACAGGTTTCCAGCCTGTCACAGGGCCAAACACCCACACTAATGCCACAGGATTTAGCTGACCCTCACAGCCTAACCGTCAGCCTGCTCTGTCACCTAAACCTTTTCTTTTTCAAACAGAAGAGCATAAAGAAAGAACCACACACTGATGGACTGTTTATCATCCCTACAGACATCTGAGCACAGACAACAAGCAGGTCCTTGGGATTGTCCCCTACCAATTTACTTATGCCCCCAAACACACTCCCAATTCATTTCACTCTGTGTAAAAACTGTATGCCACGTACATCACGCTCCCACATGTGACTAGATAAATGGCAGGTCTTTACAGAAGGGCAGTTGCAAAGAGAGGGAGTGGTTGGGGTAGGGGGCCTGGTACTGCAGCTGTCCAACTGGCCACATCCACCCCCTGAATCCCCAAACCACACAGCACCTCTAGCCCTAGCAGAAGGTTCCTCCCTACACAAGGAAAAAAAAAAAAAAACACGCTTCATTACGTCCTCTCTCCCCGGAGCAGCCAGGGGCCTTTCAGTGTAGATAAGCCTCTTAGACATGAAGTAGCGCTCAGGGCTGCATTTGAGTGACAGCAGGAAGGTTTAGCCATTCAGTGGACAATGCTCACATTCTCTGGCTTTAATCTAGGAGGCGGACAATGATCTGTTTTTTAAGGCCTCATCTCCTCTGCTGTTCCCACAGCAGTAGGTGACTGCCACAAGGAAGAGGAAAAAGAGACAGGGAGTGCTTTGGGCCAGCTGGGAGACTGCACCACTATCTGCTACGGCCCCACAATCCTTAAATGCAACAGACTGAGGTGGTACCAAAAAAAATGGGGGGGGGGGGGGGGGGTGATAGGGAGAAGCAAAGAGCATCAATCACACTCAAGCGTGCACACATACGCATGGACGCAAACAATAACTGGTGATGGTTGAGTGCGCCTGTGTGAAAGTCCGGCAGGTGAGAGGCCTGCATGTGACGTGGCTTAGTGTAGAGCTTTGTCATTCTTATCTGCTCTGACCACTGACATCCATCCCTCCTCAGCCATTGTGTGTGCCTCTATGATGTATTCATGGAGTGGCAAAGCACAGGCAACTGGGGACAAATAGGTTAGACACTGTGAAAACAAATGAGTCTAGATTTAATGACACAATGTGACCCTGCAACCTCCTGAGCGCTAATGCGCCTTGAAGACACAAACCATTATTTAATCCACACCGATTCCTGAAAAATTCTACCGCTGTAAGTTCCTAAATTGCTCCTGTATTGTTTTTTCTTGAAAAATATCTAATTTTCTAAAAACTATCTTTGAGAAATCCATGTGATGTCTATTGGGATAAAGAAATCCATGGAGCTAGCATCTCATATGAATTTTTTCCCTCAAAAAAAGGAAAAGTACAGTTTTAAAAACAAACAGAAGTCAGAAAAACACTGTGAAAGGAGGTAGATTGTTCAAGAATCACCACACACTTTGGTCTAGTTTGTTTTGCTTCTTTGAGAGTGTAAAAGTGCACACCTTTTCTTAAAAAAAGACACTGAGGACCACTGAAAGAGCCAGAGAGGCGAAGGTGAGGCCATTCAAACGGACCTTTGTGGTGGTGTTTGTTTCTCTGTGTGAGCGCTCGAAAATGTGTGAACAGAATTCCAACATACGGAAACGTGTCTTTCAAGAGACATGCCTTAAAAACCCCTCAAGTGTCAATCACAGGGCTACTTATTACTCTAATTGGATTATTAGTACAGTTGAGCTTTTTGAAGGCCGCTCTGTTTCTGTGCCTCAAGCCTCAGAGTCTGTCAAGTGAGCATGTAGTTACAGACAGTTATTTAAAGAGAGTGCAAAAATAAACTTGATATGCTAAAACAATATGCTTTACCATCAGTAGATATATTGAAAATGTAAGTTTATAAAAGTGTCTTTTTGTTTTATCCAGTAAATCCCTCTGCGCCTTTGAAAGAGGGTAGAAAGCACTATATAAGTATACGCCATTTACCATTAGAGAATTAACAAAAAAAAAATATTTGGAATTAAGAAGATTTTCTAACTCTTAAAAGAATCCCCCCAAGAAATGCAACATGGTTTTAATTAATGAAATATGTATAGTATCAGTTATGATACATTCGGTGATTTGGTGAGATTTTGGTCAAAACAATTCATTTAAGATGCAAAAACATTGACATAAGTGTTCAGGAAAAAAGCACCTATTGTATCAAATGTGATCCACACATTTTTAACATGGTGTAACTGTATTATAAATAATTAATTATTAATGTTGCTTTCTGTGACTACAGCAAGTAGTCATTTAAAAAAAATGTCTAGCAATAAATTAGTTCTTCTCACCATAAAATTTTGAAAATTAGCTAAATTCTTTCTGCCAAAAGCGTCTTTGAGATTTCACTGAAGCACCCATTTTGAAATGAGCAGGAAAAGCCCTTCAACTGCCCCTAGTGGAATGATGATGAACTACAGGGGCAGAAAACATGGGCCAAGTTCTATACAACGGGTTTTTGATCATTTTAACGAGATGGGGTTCTCAGAAATGCCTGTATTATATATGATACAAATGGTAATGTAGGTTTAATAATTCATCTTGTAACATGAAGATCAGTATAGCAGTGCAGAGCTCTGTGTTGTGCTGAACAACAGTAACAAAGAGATGAAACAGCTCGGAGACATTATCAACCTTTGTCTATCTTTCTCCACAGCACAGTTAGGCTATAAACCCCTAACTTCTGACATTTTCAATGCCCTCTGTTTCTATTTAACGCATGCTCTTGCAGTAGAATGAAACTCTAACTGCAGAATGAATAAAACAGTGAAGCTTCAGATCTGACAAGCACACATTTTTTGTATTAACTGGTTAGGTTTTGAGTCTGTGTTACAGGCCAACAGGTTAAGGATTTCAAGTCTCAGTTCCAAGTGAGAACATCAGTAGTGTTTTAGGGATGACTGTCTTCCAGTCAGTACTGACCCACTTCCAGCATGTGGCGCAGTTTTGAGAAAAAGCTACACACGCAGAGAAAAACTTCCCAAAGGGCTATTCAGCATGTCCTCAGCACCTCACCCTTACTTTCTTCACTTCTCTTACAGCTTCACTCCCATTAATCTCACACACCTCATCACAGTCCCAGCACCTCAACCCCAAGAAATCTCATATCCTCCACACACCTTTACCTCCTCTCTGAGCTCAGCCACAGCTTGAAAATCCCGCAACTAATAAATTCTCTCTGCGATCCGCACCACCCAACTTACATATCACACCACCCACTGCTGCCCTTTAAAAAAAAAAACAACAACATCAAACTTTATTTGTTTATATCTTGTCTGTCATCAGACAAGCCACATATGTACCGTCAATTCTTTTCAAGCAAACCTGTATAATATAATTTCAAACTAAAAGAACACACAATGCAACATAAAGATCTGTTTAATTATAGAATGACTTTGACAAAATGTAAGAAAGACAATCAAGAGGGGAGACAGGCATATCAGCGGCCAGACAGAGATGTTGGTTAATTAGACAAGAAACCAGTTTTTTCGTGGAAGGTCTAACATGGCAACCACTGAGACAATGGGTCGATTCAGTGTTCTGCAGTGTTTATGTCGCTGTCAGTCTGCATCACCAGTGTCCCTCTGACTGCTTGCAGCTGACGCTCCTGACACACGGAATACACAAACAGAGACACGCACAGGTCCACACGCACACACCTCCTAGACCTCCTGGGTTGAATCTGATGTTCACACAAACTATGCTTTCTGTTTTGAGTTCCAGGTTAAGTCAAAGTCTATAGCACGTCATGTGAGTGTTTTAGGGAGTTAAAGACAGATGACGAAAGTGTGAAAAGCCATTGAATGAATAAGTTCATGAATGAACAGGCCTGTTGTAGAGAGCTGCTGATGACTATATTTAGAAACATTGCATTTAATGTCGGGAAACACCTTCATTTGTGTAGCAACATCCCTACCGAGGTTTACCTGACACATGATAGAACGCAGTCCCAAAACTCTGCCTTTGCATGGTTTTGTCACCTCTACTGACCCATTTTGATCAGATTCACTGCACACAGAGAGGACCTGATAAGCATCAATAGCTGCAATAAAAAGGGGTCTCTCTGTCCTGACCTATGGCTCTTCTAACACTCACGATCAAATTTCCTCCTAAATTCACACTAGTTGTCTTCATTACTTTGCTTTTCAGTAACCTTTCTTCCCCCTTTTCTTCCCTTCACTTCCCTCCCTCTGCTCTCTGATGCCAGCATAAAACTTACCAAAAGTTTTCACTGGAGCTGGGTAATGAGGCAGACCTTTGACCTTGCATTGATGACTTCCATACCTGTGCATGTGCAGGAATACGTGCCATTGTGTACATGTGCTGGTGTGCCTGCAGCTGGTGGCTGAAAGCGACATGACTAATGAGAGCTCGGGAGAGAAATAATAGGTTGGAGTTGCAACACAAAAAAGGCACAAGTGCATAGGATGAGGAAGAATAAATGACAGGCTGCTGATAAGGCAGGAGCAAAGTAAAAAGGACAACATGCGAAATGCACCTCAAAAAAATTCAGAATAAAATTAAAAAAAAACAGTGTAGCTTTACTTTGCTTTGCTTTGGATAAAAAAATGTATTCAACTACTTTTTTTTTTACAATAGCTGGACTCTAGATCTAAGAGCTTTTTGAATGGTCTGAACTTTGCCCAATACCACAAAAAAAAAAAACTAAAACTGAAAAAAAAGGTTTTCTTTCCACTCTATACATAGATAGACAGACAAACTCATTGCCTTTGTCAAGCGATCCTACCATTTACTGTACATAAGGACCGAGTGAGTGTAATGTAACCCATAGAAAATGGGTTCCAGCTCCAAAGAAATCAAATCAGTTTAGTTACCATTTTTACACAGTACGGGCGCCGCCATGTTGGAGCCGGATTGATTGGTCCAAAATCTGTCAACAAAACGTTTTAAATGTTGGATGTGGGGGCCAGCAGGCACAACATAATTTTATTAAGGCATCTGATTGGCTAGTTTATAAATTAAATAACTTGGACTACACAAAAAGGAAATGACTCAGTGATAGCTGTTTATTTAAAAATAGAATCTATGGGATTTTGGCTATTTTCCACCCCGCAGGCATTTCCTATATAGAACATCAAAATGTTTCGTCTCCCATAGAAAATGGCTTACTTTTGAGTTTTATAAAGTCAAGTTCAACTGGTCGCTATTTTTTTTTTACGGATGTGGCCATGTTGGAACCAGACAATGTCAGTCGGTAAGCAGTAATCGATCTGAATCAGGTTCAATCAATATTTCTATGGCAACCACTCTCGCCAATCAGGAGAGAGCTTGTTGGAAGGCCACACTCCAACCACTTGAAAGCAGATTTGGAAGAATCTGCCAACTAAAGAATGTTGGACGTGAGACGTCATACTCTTCTTGAGACACGTTTTTGACCAGTTTATAACTTAGTTAACAAGCACCTAAGGAAAAAATATAATGAAAAGAAATATTATTATCAGGAACATGTTAAAAAGGGATGCAGAGCAAGAATGGTTATTCTGACAAATAGGATGACTAAGTAATAGCTCAATGGAAGTCTAGAGATATTAGCGTCTTGGAACTAGCAAGCACTTCCTTTTTGGAACGCCAAGGGGGAGGGTTCCTCCCAAAACTTCACATGATGAAAAAAGGTACTGTCTACTTTAACCCTAAGCACATTATTTGTGTTTTATTTATACTCCAATGTTGTTAATGTTCTCATAATTTCAAACTTTTACCAGATGACTAAAGTAAGGAAAAGCCTGCTGGCATTTCAGCTTCTCTGCACTCTATATCAGGAAAAACCAATAAGGTGAGTGGAAGTCCACATAAAGTGATGAAGGTCATCAAGTCTGCTGGTCTAATATCTAAACCGTCTCTATTCAGTACAAGTATTACATCAGTCTTGACCTTTTCTAGCCACAATACATCTCCATGCGGCAGAAACATTTAGAAGACAAAGAACAGAAGTTCTTCTTTACATGAAATATACCAAAGCTCAGTTTTCCTGTATCCAGTTTTGATGGTAGCCGTCTGTAACTTCTACAAAAACAATTCCAACTGTTTTTGCACTGAAAATGAATTCAACCAAAAAATGATTTAAATTGATCCAGACAGAGATTGCCTGTTTTTGTTGGGCTAACATTCAGCTCTCTGCGCTATAAACTGGGTGACATTTCACTCCTGAAATCTGAGTCTGGGTTAAACTGAAAAATGTTAAAGTCTGGACCTCAAGAGCTAGGTGTGAAAGCAGGCATAGTGTTTGTTTAAAGGTTTAAATGTTCTTGGAGCAAATGTAGTAAACATTAGTGTTGTAGCCAGTGCAGACTGCAATGAGCAATGAGCTGCAGTCCTAGTGCTAAGACTTCAGAAGAAAAGTAAAACGGACCAACATTTATTTGTAAAAAATTGGCTTTAGTCACTTCAAACCATGACAGATGAGTATTTGCAGCTAAAAAAATTTTTTAATTAAAAATAAACATTTCCTCTCTCTTTAAAATAACTCACACACTTCCAAAAATAAAAGATATAAAAGAAAAAATAGAAGCTTGCAACAATCTACTCTGCAACAAAAACCAGACGTTGTGGAGCACCGCTACGTTTGAATGTCTGGCAGTGCCCGCCTACAACTGTCGCACTGAGGTCAAAGGTCATCACGTGTAGACAGAGCAGAGCTTCATAATTATACATGATAAATGTAATCACACACAGGAAGCATTCTCCTAACAATTTACCAGCTTAACCTTGTCAGATGTTCCATGATGCAGGGAAATCTGTGTTGCAGTTTTGTGTTGTGGTGTATTTGTGTATTTGTTCAGGTCATTGAAGTAATTTTGAATCAATAATGTGCAAAATAATACATTTATTCCTAACAGCAATATTTTAACTTGTTGAAAAAGTTCTTGTATAGGCAAGATCGCTAACCAAAGACTAAAAAAAGGAAAACCATAAAGTCAATTAGCAGCCATGTTTAGATAATGATGCTATCATGGTCCAAAGAGATCCCTTCAGTGAACCTTGAGCTCCTGCAGGATCAGATCAGTCTTTTAATGGCTGACTGCAACCAGAAGGTCTCGACCCACTGACATGAAACATGGCGCCAAGACAGAAGCAAGACTGATGGACAAATAGACAGATAGACACTCAGACAGACATCCTGTCTCAAGCCACATATAGATACAACAATTAAGTAAGGTCTGGTCATTTTCATTTCACTGACCTCTGTTCCTCCCCTCCCACACATACAGAGACAAATTACTACTGCTGTTGGATTTGGCCAACAATTCCAACGCAGACAAACATGGAGTGTGAAGGCTCAGACAACGGACATTAATCATACCTGTATTTGATCTGTGGGGGCCTGGGCAAGCTGACGATGTGACAGCAAGCATGCACCCCAAGTCTCTGAGCCCCAGCAGGGCTGAAATGGGTCACTTGATTTGAAAGGCAGCTGGATTTTGGAGCAAGCGGTTTTAGCCCTTAGCGAATTGGAAAATGTATCCATTCATAAAGGATGAAAAATGATCAACGTGACCACATTAACTAATTTACAATTAATGCCCATTTACTTTACAGGGTAAATCCAAATTTTCTAAGCAGCTATATACTTTGAGCCACAAGAAAAAAAAGCAGAATTTAAGGTTGGGGGTGTGGTGGTTGAATAAAACACAAGTATTTTAACTTTAGCGCTAGATTGCAACCTCTCAAGATGAGATTTCAAAAATCTTCCCAAGTCATTTGTGTTAATCTTTTGTTTTCAACATTCATCTTGTGTCACGGCAAGAAAGTAGGTGTAATTTGCAGTCCATTTATCAGATCTTTTTATTTATTTTTTACAAAGACTTCAATAACAGGCAAAAAGCACATCATGAATAGTAATGAAATATCGCTTGCTTAGGTACAAATATCTCTTTTCATGAGAGTGAGCTGGCTTTACAATATTATATCCCCTCAGGCTGTTTTCTCATATGTACTAAAACATATTAAATGGTATGTTCTTAAAAACAATTAGCGTTTAAAAAAAAAGGAATGTGACCATTGATTTTCAAGTAGATTTTTAGTTCATGACCTAATTATTTACAAATGAGTCTACACATTTTTAGGGTATGAAAAAGGCGGCTCTTCTTTTAAAAGTGATAGCAACCAATTGTTCAGTCTGATTAATTGATTTCAAGAATTAAAATATTGAATACTACAGTAAAAAATGAATAAAAAAGATGTATGTAACACATTTCTTATATAAAGTAATACATTGATTTAAAAACAAAGAAAAAAAGTAGTGAAGGCGATCAAAGGTAATGCTTGTTTTCTTGATTGTGTAATTACTCATAATGCTGTAATTCATATACACGCGTCACATTAGATTAATTTAAATAATCGTTATCAATTAGTGTAATCAAAGAAGCAAATTTAAGTAATCCCACCCTTTTTTAATAATTTCTTTACATATACAGTACAGACCAAAAGTTTGGACACACCTTCCCATTCATTTTAATGAGAAGGTGTGTCCAAACTTTGGGTCTGTACTATATATACATACGTATTACCATAATCCCGGTCTTATCAAATAAAGTGTTAATTATTTATTAAGTAACAACTTGGAGTGCTTATCAATTATTCTCTGAAAACATGTAGAGTTAGACGTGAGAGCTGTCTGCTACTGTTAAGATATGATGGTTTAAAGTGGTTCATAGCACTGAAAAAGATGATTTCTTTGTATACAGTCTGTAATATAAGTATTTCTTTGAAGATGAACTAAAAGGTAATGAAAGCCATGATTATTTTTATTTTTTTGGATTCACATGGCATAAATCCATGAAAATTCCTGTCATGTAGTGTGTTCTTCAGTAAGGTGGACGGTGAGCACAAAACCACACTTCCAAAAATGCATGGGACAAATTCTCTGGAGTGCTGAGAATATTGTCATGTCACAGTCAGAAACGTCTTTCAAAGTTTCCAGCTTTGTAATTGCATGGATTCGATTCACACTTTGTTTCTCTGCTTTTTAAAGCCTGTTTCAAAACCCTAGAGGTAGCAAGTCTCTGGGACTAAGCAAAATCCAAATTGCATTAACACTGAAAAAAAGCGTTACATCAAAACCAGCCGGGCCCTGTGGCCCAGGACACCTGTAATGGAGTTTCGCTTTTTCACAGACGCAGGAACACTTAAACTTCTGTTGTGCGAAAGCTTTACATGCCTCTTCCTGCGAAGGAAATATGCTGCAGCAACTGATCAAATCAGGCCAAACAAATTATATTTGTCAAGAGTGGGATCAAATGTTAGCACCCACAACAAACATATTAGCAGCTTGATCCATAAAGAATACTCTTGGCAGGGCAGTACTATTGGATTAACAAAGTAACAGTGAATACGAGAAAAATATGTTCAGAAATCGAAACTGACTTCTTTTTGCTGCTTTTTCATTGCTGTGCTGCAGCTCTGTACACAGAGGAAGAAGCAATCACTTACAAAGAAATGTTTGGGTTACATCGGAGTATGCTGCATGCCCGTCTTAACACAACGAATTGAAACCACCATTGACTCTTGAACACAAGAAATCTATATCCATTTTGGGAAAAGTAGATATTTCACTGGTTTGTTATTCAAATAAACAAAGGCAGGGATGACTGTGAGGTATTTGTGAGTCAAGTCATGTGGGAGAGAGAAAGCGGGAGACCAAAGGGGCCTGACTGTCTGACAGACAGCCAGGCAGATGGACACAAACTTGGCATCAGGGAATATGATTCTGCCAGAGAGTGATCCATAAAGACTGTGTGGGGTTAAAGGGCACCCCGTCTGTAATGAGTCATCATCACTCAGTGGTGTCCGCGCTGAGATGACCTATGTGCACGCATGCGCAGAACGAAATCATTGTCAGGCGCTGAGAGCCAGTGGGGGCTACTGAGAGATAGTCCCAAGTAAACAGCCAGTTCTCCGATTCTAGGCCTCAAGGGACAGCAAAAAAAAAAAAAAAATCTTCATGTTTTTTATAAGACCACAGGCCAAATACTATCACGCTTAATGTCAATTAATCCCCTCTTCAAAGTTTTTTTTAAACCTCAGAAGAAACATGACAGGAGAGTGAAAACGGTATTCCCCGTGTGGAGCTCTTTCTGCTCCACAGTGGCTGTGTTTGACTTCTGGAGGCTTGGGAAACACTGCTGGATGAATTGCGCCTTAAGACTGTTTCTATGGAAACATAGTAGGCAGGAGAAGCTATTTAAATTGTGGTGATTTAAAAAATGTTTTAAATTTTATTTAGCCAGTTACTTTCACCACTACACAGTCTGAACTGACCACTAAAGGGCAGCACAGACTGCCAACACTGTGCATATGGAATCCACAAAACAGTCCACGTCAGTGATCCCCAACCTTTTTTAGGCCACGAACTAGTTTAACGTCGGACAACATTTTCATGGATTGTTCTGTACACGGCTGAAGTCTCATTTATATGTTTATCTTTTTTAGCTTCCAGTTTCCCTTAACTTTTCAGGGTAAAATTTCTCTTCATCCTCTTTAAAACATCTGCATCTGCTTTAAACTTAATTTGTTCACTAGAAATATGCAGGAACAATTAAAATGTGACATAGATTTTCCCCTTAACCTGTAACAGTCAAAGTTGAAATTAAATCATTGGAAGCCAAGTTCAGCCTCATTCGACCTTAAAGGTGTGACGCACAAACACACGCACACCACACACAAACATGCAGTTTTCTTTCATTTTGAAGTCAAAGGCTTTTCTTCTGTTTCGTTGTTTGATCCTTACTTCAAAAATGAACTTTGAAATTATATTTGGCGTTTATTTTGCTAGTTAGGGAGTTTTCATTTTAGCAGTCGGCGCAGCCGCTTTAAGAAAGTAGCGATTGTATTTTTGACACAGGACTGAGCAAATTGACATGCATCAAGACTGAGTCAGATGTGGCGGAAAGAATCCAGGAGTTTTCCAAAAATAAAACTTCCTTCAGATTCAGGTTATAAATAGAACGTTAAAACATTTTTTTCTGCAGTCTGGTACCAACCGGCCTGGGGTTTGGGGGCTGCTGGTCTAAATGACCAAGCTGCATTCTCAGTCTAGCTTCTACGGGAGGGGTTGTTTCTTTGTACATGCCATGTTTTCTCTTTTGCAACATAGGACGATAATCTCTACGTCTTGACAGCTGACAGGCTCTCTGTCATCCACTCCACATCCAAGAACTGACCTTCAGCAGGATAACTATTATTATCCTGCCATACCTTTCCTCTCCCTTCATCCTTACATTTCCATCTCACCCCTCCTCACCCCACATCTTTCCCAACTGTACCTCCCTCCACTTCTCTTCCACTTTTTGCCCAGCCTTTGTCATTGATCGCTGATGCGATCTGCTGCGTCCGTGCTCAGTAATGGCAGGCGCTGGTAACCATCCGGCTGATCCTGTCGGCCCCCTCGCAGATTGAACTGTCAGATGGCAGCGATTGATGGTTGGTCAGAGAGACAGACACAGACTCACACCTGCAATGTCCAACCCTGTGCTGCTCTGTCAGTCCTCTGTCCTATCGTTCTTCTGTCCACTTGGATACACAAAGGTCCATATCTGTAGGAATGCTGACTCCAAGTTTCTCATCACACTAAGTGTCACGTGGATCCATATGCTTATGCTTACAATAGTGAAAATGATGGGATTGTTCTGCTGCAAATCAAGGAATGAGAGAAACTGATTACAGCTGCAAGAAATGCTAATAAAAAAAGAGTCTGAAGGTTTTTGAGTTTTAAAGACTTTTTTTCCCTACATTTTTTAGAAATAGTGCAATTCTTTTTTCAAATGTGGCCAATAATTCTAACTCATCAAATACACTAACCTAAAATAAATATGACGATACATATGATCCTCTCTATCTGTAAAAATAGAAGTCATACATTCTTTAATACTCCCTAAAGACAAACTCTGATGAAAACCCTGTTGTTTGTGTTTTTGACGTGTTCTTATCATATTTTTCTGATGATAAAGGATTTATATAAGGAAAATTAAGCTTAGAATTGCATAGCTAAGTATTTCTTAATTCAAATTGTTGTGATTTAGAAGCAGAAAAAAAATGCAGTTTGAAAAAGAGGTTATTTGCTGGGTAGGCCAAAAACTCTTTGCTCCCCTCCAATCTGATGCATCCACTGGATCCAGCTGGATTCTGGCTTCAAACTGTACAGCTGGATAGCTCCAATATTGCTTGCCATTTTTGTATCACCAGTAATGTTAGGTTGATGTTGTGAGGAGCTATAAGCTACACAGAGAGGGTGTAAACAAAGGGAATGGAAATCATGGGAAAGCCTACACCATGTCAGTGGTCCCGCCCACAAATTAGAGGCAAAAATCTAATGAACTCTGGCTGCTCTACTGAAACTATGTCCTAGAAATCGACAAAGATTATTTTTTTGTGCGAAAATCATAATTGAAAAACTGCTGGGAACGCTTTTACAATAGATCAAAAGATGACCGGTGTGGGCTTTACAATATGCTATAGTAAATCTGAGCAAGAGAATAACAATAAAAGTCTGACATGCTGATGTCTGCTGTTTTTTTTTTTTCCTTTGCACAGTTTGAGATGAGTGGGGTGTTTGGTCTGGTCTCGCTCTGTCTGCCTGTTGGGAGGTGCGCTCCAGGCCCACGCAGTTGTCCCATGTTGTACTTGGCCGGCTGTCTGCGAACTGTCAGCGCAATATCTCCTTACACTGATGAAGGGCAAGTTTCCAAACCATTCCCCAAACTTTTGTTCTCTTGTTCCAGCAGAAACAGAGGCTTCTTCCCCAAGATGGCAGCTCCTTAAAATGATGATGATGGGCAAAAAGGTCCAGATTTATTGAGATCAGAAAGAATAATAATGATGACCTTTACATCTTTTAATGATACTCCTTTTATTAAATCAACTGGCTTTCTGTCCAAAAATAACAGTTTGTTTCACAGCTATACCTCATTTTTGGTTCTATACCCCCCTTGTGCTGACCAGTCGCTCTCTGATGAAATCCATTGATGAAACTTTCACCGTACTTCATCTTATAGTTAAAACAAGCAGTAATGAGTGAAGCCTAGCATTTGATATCATTGTTGCTTTTCCCATAATAATTATTTCTGTATGCGTTAGGAAGAGCCAAGGATCTTGTTTCTAATACTTTACATTTGTGTTTTAAAATTGAATCAAACATTGATTTTTTCTCAAGTCACTCAAATAATTTTTTTTAACGTTTAGTGGTTTGGCTAAACAAAACATATTCAAAAGAATATGAATATTCCCTAATGATTATTTAATGTATTCCTTTATAACAAAATATAGTAATACAACATATTTAGTTTGATTATTTCAAACTAAAACACTTTAACAGGAGCAATTAAATATTTTGAGTGAAAGTAAGATGAAACAAAAAAGATGAATTAACTGAGTAAAACTGAAAATGTTATATCGTGCAAAAAGAAAAAAAGATGAGAGGGAAAGAAAAAGTAAAATTTAAGGAACAATGTTTCTGTGTGGAGAGAACGTGAATTTCAGGCCAGCAGGGGTTTGGTGTGATGTGTAAAACAGAGATAAAATCGATTAGCTTGTCCACTGACCCGGTGAGCAGAGGGGTCCCCAATCGCCCTAAACTTGCCAAAGGCTTGACAGAGATGTCCGAAATTCTCAGTCCCTTGGGGTTGCCGATGTAGACAGCGAGGTGAACAAAGTGGTGGCCTCCTGTCAAACTAAGGCACTCCAGCACCAACAAAACAACAGAGCAGGCTGCAATGCTTCACTGCTTCGTCATTTCACAGGGGACAAAAGATATGTGGAGCAAACAGCTGAAAGAACATGTTGTGAAAAAAAAGGAGATGGTGCTCCTGATCCTCTAAGACTTGGAGTTTTGTAGTGTGAGATGATTAAGAATCAAAGTTAGAAAAGGAGGCTTTTAAACCCCTTGAGGTTTCTTACATCAGGGAATGTGGGTTGAATTTATTTTCCAGTAAAGAAGTAAAACATTTCACTTATTTTTTCTTTTCAAGTAGATACTAAATTAAGGATCTTTTGGAGCCACTGTGATTTGATCAATATTTTATCAATATGTGTCAAGGAGTTAAAGACGCACTCCAATAGAAATAGTGTTTTGAGTGTTTTTAACATGTTCTTGTAGCATTTATCTGAAGCTAGAGGACATATACAAAGAAAATTAAGATTAAAATAGCATTTCTGAGTATTTTTTTATTCAAATAGAAGTTAATCAGGATCCAACAAAAAAAAATGCTGTTGGAAACAGCCTGTAGCACTGACGTGGATGCTGCAGTCGGCGGCAACAAGCTCCAAGCTACTAGCTCCTCTTCATTCCAGTTCATCCACTTGTAGACAAATATATCCATATATGTCTTCAATTTTTTCCCGCCTGGGCTGGTAACTGGCGCAAACTGTATGGCTCGATGGCTTTGATACTGGTCACCATTTTTACTGCACCAGTAATGTTATGTTGGGGCTGTAAGGGGGTGTATAGCAGGAGAGAGTGTAAACAAAGGGATGATGGAAAATGAGGGCAAGCTAACTCCCCACCGACACAACTCAGAGGTTAAATTCTAATAAATTACTATTGCTCTTCAAAAACTCGGTTCTTAAAAATGACATTTAAAAAAACAACAACAGCATAATTATAATCAAAAGACTGCTGGGAACTCACATAAAATAGATCAAAAGATGATTGAAATGGACTTTTATGATCTTTATAACATATAAATTATGAAGTTGACAGATGTAACGGTTTGTCAGTTCACTAAGAAAGTGTGAAATGTTGCCTGTCAAACCACTGGTGACATTTCAAACTCAGAAACATCAAATATTATTAAACTTCTGAAACATTTAGGGACTGACTGAGTGATTTCATCAACAGCCCCAACTCACGCATTTCCAGACACTGTCAAATAGTTCTTGGAAAATTCATCTTGGTGAATTTTTGACACCTGTGGACAGGCTTTTGTAACCTTGCTTTATCACTTTTCGGATACCTTTCCTCCTGTGATTTCCTCCGTCACTAGATGAGGGGCACTTCTTTGATTTCTGGCTCATTGTAGCCTATCTGACCTTGGAGGTCATGGAGTGGAAAGAATTGTATGTGTCACCATTAAGCTCTTCTCCGTGTTAGAATAATATTCGGCTTTTAGGATGCTAACGCTAATCAAAACAGGACATCCTGAGGAGGGCTGCGCGCTCTCTTCCCTCACTGGCTTCTTAATGTTTTTTTTGTTTTGGACGACCGACAATCCCAGGAAGCTGTGAGGAGGGTTCATCAAAGCTCCAAGTGGGGGGCCCTGGCTGCAAGAGCATTGGAATGTGGCGGGGAAAGGAATCTCTACTGTCCTATTGTTCCCTTGTTTCCTGTGTCTCATCACATGCCGGCACGTCCAGTTCATTTACAGGTAAGCGGCGGTAATCAGCCTTGCATACTTTTCCATAGCTGCATTCTTTCCTCTGCCGCAAACCTGGCTGAACACCAGGACTTGTACGCACACACAGCACAGGTTCTTCAGATAATCACACACAAATAGGGGAAGTTATCAAGACAGATCTGTGAGGACAGGGATGTGGTGTTTCCTATCCTCAGACAAGGAGTTGGAAGTGAAAGCGTAAGGTGAACATTGAAGGTGTGCGAGCCCTGATGTTAAGACATTAACCCCACAGGAGCAGGATGAGAATAGAGATTATACTATGACAATTAGTAGAAAAGAAGAATCGTTTAATCTTTAATCTACCTGAGTTTAAAGTTTCAGCACTGAGCAAGAAAGGTTCCACTAAGTGGAAGAAGCTGTGAACATCATCAGCAAGACTTCAGCTTTAATCACATCTCCTCCCTTCTCCACTCCCATCCTGCAGAGGTGAGAGGTCACCTCATAATGACCATCAGGATAGCGACGCACATGTAGGTGTGTGTGCAGGGTGAAGGATAAAAGGTGCACAGGAACCACATAAACATTAGCCACAAACCCGTGTGTCCTTTCATCTGATCACATCCCATCTGTCTAGCCCTTCCCTTCCACCTCTTTTTTTTTTGGTTTGTTAGCCCATTCTAAGTGACTGCGCTCTATTGCACTGTCCCTCTCCAACTCCTTCCACTGCTCCACCCGGGAGATCCCCCAGCAGCCCTGGAACACGCTGTTATCACCACATTCACAAAACAATTGTTGGGTAATTCCTGTTTATAGCTGTGCTCTCCCTTCAGTGTGTGAGCGCTGTTCTCTCCATCAATCCTCCGCTGCGGCCGTTTAAAGGCCAAGCCGAGCAGGTCCTTCAGCAAATCTGCAGGCGCTGAAAGTTTTCTTCAAACTATTACATCTAACATGGCCATTAAAAACTGCACTTCTGAAATATAAAAAGAACAAAAATCGAAAGATAACTACACGATGATAAAACTAAAAAACATATAAAAGGTCAAGAAACATGCGGAACATATAATGCTACAAATAAAGTTGACTGCAATGAAATAAACTCAAACTACATACATTCAAAGTGACTTAAGTAAATTTAAAGTTGTTAGCTGTTGTGAGATAATAGGCCAGAAGGCTACCACTCAGACCAGCGAAAGATTAGAATATGAAAATGTAAAATCTCGTGTCAAATGATGATAATTGCAATGTCTCTTCATTATTTAAACCCACTCCAATTAAAATAGTGTTTTCTGAGTTTTTAACATCTTCTTATGGCATTTACTAAATTTTAAAGGACATATATAAAGAAAAATAAGCTTAAAATTGAATTTCTGAACATGTCTTTATTCAAATTCTTGCGAATCAGGAGCAGACAAAAACTGCAGTTGCAGAAAGCCTGTGGTTGTGACATAGCTGCTATAGTCGGTGGGCCACAATCTCCTTGTTCCACTCCATTCTGATGCATTGCAGACATATAGATCCATGTACGTCTTTGTTTTCCTCTTCCGAGCTGGCATCTGGCTTCAATATGGCTGGATAACTCAGACATAGCTTGCCATTTTTGTGGCATTGCTAATGTTAGATTGGATGTGTGAGGGGCTGTAAGCTATGGTGGGAGAGGGTGTACACAAAAGGATGTTGGGAAATGAGTGGAGGCCTACTCCCCCCAAATGGCTCTGCCCATACTCGGGCAAATCTTGAATGAACCACTCTGTAGAAACTATGTCCTAGAAAACGTCACTGTTTTTTAAAAATTATTATTTTGGCTAAAAAAAGCCTAAAGACCACTGGAAATGCTTATACTGGACTGGGAATATAAACAATTAATGATTTACCTGGACGAAAAAAAAATATTTTATTTAAACAGTTTTCTAAACAGTTTACTTTTAGGGGCTATGATTAAGAGGTATTTGAGACATTTTGCCTTTTTAAATCAGAAATCATTTAGTGTCATTGTTACACAAGAAGCTTGTGACAATGAAAATCCCGGTGCTCTCCAGCTGTTTGGGCTATATAAATAAAGTCGTATTCATTTATGGAATAAAAGATAAAAACAATAGAAGAATTTGTGGAACTATGGATACATATATATATATATATATATATATATATACCTACATACATGTATTGCACATAACCGTTATTCCACTTTCTGGACTTTCTAAATTCATTTTTGTCATAATCAGAATGACGTGTCTTGGTTTCATGTTACACCTTAAATCAACCTTAAGACAAATAAACTGAATGGATATTGTATTAATAACTGTCTGATATATCAGTGACATCAGTTGCCATCAGTTTGATGATAACTTCTAATAAGACAGTTCCCAGTCCAGCAGGATGTCAATGTTAAGCGCAAACATCTAAAGCTGCACACTGTGGCTGACCAAAAAAAGACACACTCACCTCCCTCCTACACAAACACACACAATCTACAAAATAATGCTTAGCTTGGGACCACTCTGTTGATAATGACCTCAGCCTTGGCACCGCTCTGGGCTTGACCAGACTGCCGACAGACTGGAGGCTTTTGTGTGGACTCCCTATCGGTAACTCCATGACCTTTAAGGGGGAAGAAGAAAGCAGAAATGCCTTTTCTTATTTAGAAGGGGGTAAGGCTTGGTCATTGTTCTGCACTGGTGCAGTTTCCCTGTGGTAAACACATAGTGGTTCCCAGGCTTGACATGCTGCTGCCCCCTCCCACCCTCCTCCTCCCACTATTGCCATCCATCCTTTGGTGTTCCCACACTGCCCTGTCTGGGTCATTGCATCAGCACCCGTCTCGTAACACACAAGTCAGCACACACACATTTTATCTTCAGAATCTTAATAGAAATAAATGCATTGCCTTATGAATTATGAAATCCCTGTCTTAAATTATGGGTTGTAAAAAATAAGGGATTGGAGTATCAAAGGGGGAGTAAATAAAGGAGAGAAGCCCTGGGGGAAAAAGCCTGTGAGGGGGACCCCTGTCAGGAGGCCTAGATGCTCCCTGGTTGCATTGGGACAGGGGCCATCCTTCAAGTGGGTGACAACAGGGCCTAAACAAACCACTAACCTCATCAGCTCTCTGTTTACAGCTGCAGGACTGAATCCTGGACGACTCATTAACATCAGAGACCTTCCAGAGGAGCCGTTTGTGCGCGTGAGTGTGTGCGAAAAAAAGAGAGATCAGGGTTCATTTAAAAGAGGATGTGGGGTCACAATAAAAGTACTTTCCAAATGAACCAAATGCTTCAGCTCTTTTCTTTTTAGTTAAGAAGTTATTGAATATAAAACGGTATGAAAATGTAACATGTTTTCACCTGTGATTAATCTTTTTCTTTTAAAAAAAATGTTTATTGTAGTTATATTCAGTTAGAAAATGATGTAAATTATCATTTTTTTCTATTATTATTTTTAAGAAATCATCAAAGCAGGGACATTTGTGCACGGAATTTTTGACACCGACTAGTGCGCACGCAAAGACTGGCGCTCCGGGACAACAAGGGGCCGTTTAATGGACTCTCTATTTCACTTTCCTCGCGCCGGCCGGCTCCCTCTCACCTCTCAAATGGGCCGATCTATTAAGCGTTTTAATGAGCTCCGCCAGACAAACGCGAGATGCATGGCCCATTGCACAATGTAGAGAGAGGACAGCGCACTTCTCAGCTCCGGAATGAGGGGCGCTGACGACGGACACGAGACACTGAGGCGCGAGATGACCCCCCCCCCCCCCCTTCTCCCCACACACAAAGCGCGCTTTCTGACACGCGCGCCTGTTTGCGCGCAATTTCTCGCGTGCCAAGCAGGGAAGAAAGTGATGGTCTATATACCTCAGGCAGGTGTTTAAACGGGAGAAAATGCATAAAATAACTGTCAAATGGGGGTATAAACTGGATCAGTGATTGCTTTACTGACGACATTTAAAATAATTTAAATGGATGGTGCCATTTTAATCCATTAATACAGCCATGGAAAATTAAGAAGTGAGTATTAATATATTGGCAACGTTTTTTTTCTCTTTTATGAAGACAAAAACTGCAAACCAAAGGTTGGAGCAGCAAAGTTCCTCTGCCTTGTTTGTCTGCGGCCTGTGCTCTTTGCCTAAACGCAGAAGTTTCTGCGGTGGACCGCATTACATCTGGACGTGCGGACTAATCAGTCAGCCTCCATCAATCACGCTTACGTTTCCCACCTCGCCATCACCTCCTCCATTACACGCAACCTCTCTTTCTCTCTTTTAATCACACCGATGTTCTGCCAGGAGGCAGCCACACACTGAACGCATTTACCAGCAGAGCCCTTATGAGGGGTCTGGGAATTTAAATATTCACTGTTGACACTGTGCAGACCTGGCTGGGGGCCAGGGTGGGCCCGCTTCTTCGGGGGCCCAAAAACATCCCCGTAGTCTGACTTTTAGATGTAGATATTCCTTTTCAAACATTCTCACTAATAATCTTGAAATGCACGTGGGAATTCTGCACGTGCACATGTGGGAATAAGGAACTCCCCTTCTTCCATTTAATGGGTGAAAACTTCATGCTTTTATCCATATTATTCTAATAAAAAGGTGGAATGAACACATTTCTTTTTCTTAATGACAGAGGTAATGTATTGTCGTTTGATTGTTAAAACATTCAAATTGGATATGGAGCTGAAAAACTTGTGCGGTTGCGCGGAAACTCCTTTCCATCTTTCTCTGCGACATTTGCAGGCCTCCATATCTTATTAATTAAGAAAAAAAGTTAATTAAAAGTTAAAAGTACTGACTTGCAACAGTAAAGGTGATACACCAATTAAATTATATATGTGAAATTTCAAAGAAAAAAATAAAAGCTTAATTGAAACAATTTTGAAAAATCACAGTGGCGGAAAAAAGCAATCCTTTTATCTCCTTAGATTAAGCTGATTGGATGCCAGTCATTAAGCTGATTAAACGACATGAGCACAACTTTATTAATAGAATTGATAAATTGGGTTATTTCCCCAAATAAAAAAAACTGCCAACTAGGAAATATCCAATTAAACTTTACATTTTTGGACAAAACAAGCATCCATCAGAGTTTGTGATTTTTTTTAACCACATAATCAAAAAGCGGAACGTCTGTGAGGATTCAAATTCAAAAAAGTAAAAATTAAGTAAAATTCCCCTTCGTTTGCATGCCGGTGTTGCCCTCCTCAGTCTTGTTTTTCAAGTTTCCCCGGACACCGGGGTGACCGCGCGCGCGCAGCGCCAACAGCAGCAGGCAGCAGCTGAACTGTAACTGCCGCTGCTCTGGACACGGGATTTAAACTTGCAAAACGCTACGTAACGCTGCAGCGCCCACTACATGCAAAGCGTAATTCCTAAAGTAGCGGACGCCCTGCAGAAAGTTCCCTCCGACGCTCCCCCTAACTTTAAACTTCAGTCTTCTTGCAAGCGCGCTGAAATCTGGCTGTATTTTTTTTTCCTCAAACGCACTTATTTTGAGGAGATGAAAATAAGGATTACGCTCGTTTTATCGCAAAATCAAACAGTTTCAAACTCCTGTAAGACGAGGTGATAGCCGCGACAGTCAATAGGTATGAAAGATGTTTTCAAAGAAAAAAGAAAGGGATGTTGCACCTACTCGTGGTCAGTTTCCTCGCCCTGCCTTTGGACCTCATGTTGTCAGTCTCTCGGTGTGGCTTTGTTTGGATTTTTCTTGAATCTTTTCCCTTTTTTCTTCCCTTTTTTTGGTTTTTCTCTGTCCTTTTTCTCTGGGTTTCTCAATCCAAACGCGCTATCTCTCCAGCATTGTCAGTCTGGATACCTTCGCACATGCGCACAGCCTGAAATCTGCAACTGCCACAAAAAAAAGGGAAAAAAAAGTTTGGGACGATTTATCACTTTGATAATAACCTGATCTGGTCAGGATGGAGGATCGTCTCGGACATCTCGTTTGGTGATAGATTTTCAAAAAGCAGCTGGGGAGGCGAAGGAAGCGGAGTACACTGCAAAAAGTGACAGAAGCAGTTCTCCTCATAAAGCAGCTCCAAAAGCTTTATCTTTCTGGAAGCCTCTTTCGCACCTTTGACAAGGAAAGAGGAAATCAATATGTCCACAAACATAACAATAATAATTCATCGCTTTTGATGAAACCTATCACTTTAATTTCTTTAATGATTGATTTCCTGCACAAAATCTGACTAATTTAGAGGATTTTTTTGAAAAGAGCGAAAAGGTTTAAACACTTTTTGTAGTGGTTTTGACTCGGAAAACGTTAATTATAACCAAGCCAACCTTTTTAAATCAAGTCACATTAATCAATGCTCACTTAATTACCCCCACAAAATCCAGCTATTATAGGGGTTTCATTTGAATTGTAATCAGACCACTGAAACACTGGAAACAGATGAGCAGGTTTGCCCCTTCTCCACCGCTTCTCCACCCGACTGACAGCTTTAATATGAATTCAATATTTTTCTTCTCTTTTTTTCCAACAATTATTAAAACATGAAGTGCTTTGCATTTATGCTTGATTCCTTTCTGGATTCCATCACTTAATAAATGCCGCAGGACTTGAATAGGATATTTTTGTCTTTGACAGGAGAGCAGATCCATTCGTAGATAATGGAAATTCATCCAAACCTTCATCTTTTCGAGTGAAATCATAATTTATTTTGGTTTTCTGTAAGCTAAAAAAAATATGCATGGCTTTCAGACATTTAAAATAAAAAGAGGGGAACATAATGTACATTTGATGTTTTTAAAGTTGTGATTATTTAGAAACTTGACGCACTGGTGCTGTTTTCTTCTCTGGGGCATCCACGGCGGATAATTTAAGTAATTGGTCATTAATTCGGTCCGTGGGAGATCACGCTGACCTCGCATATGAACTCTTTAAAGCGTCGTGAACCATCGATTCCGAAGTGTGTGAGGATTGACTGAAGTCATGACATCATTCCATGCGAAACACAGCGAAAGGGAGGGCGCGTGCGCCAATTGCGCACTTTCCTTACTTTTACATTTAGTTTTCCGGTAGAGGAACCGCAAAGTAATGTCTAACTGGTGCTTACTTTTTAAAATAATGTGTAATCAGAATATCTTTCAAAAGTGGATGCACCACAATTCCAAGAGAACGCACTTTTATGGCCAAAAAGGCGCTTGAATCTAGAGACTTGAGGGAGGTTAATACTAATGCTTTATTGTTCTTGTACCTCCCCTTACCTCTGCCATAATGACATAAATGCTGCTATTAAATGGGTTGTGCCTAAACCCCCGACCGTGCGCGCCTTGGGACGTGGCGCGCAGGATGTGCGCACAAACGCACGCTGGTGGAGAGAGACGGAGGGAGGGAGAGGCTGGGGTGCGCAGACAGTCAACGATCAATTAGGACCAATCGAGACAGTTTTCGTTCACTACAATAACTCATTCCCCTTTTTGGTGTTTTTTTCTCCTCCTGACGCTCATTATGAATACATTTGGAGATTAGCTGAAGCTGACGACACCACAGATCCGTGCACTTCCACTTTTGCTTCTGGTTATTACATTTAAAAAAAAGTAAACCCCGCAGATGAACAGTAAAACCTCTCCACGCCTGTTTGCACTTGCTGTAAAATCCTTTTTTACCGCGTCAACCTCGAACGCGGCATTTATGCAGCCGCAGATGTGCGGAGCGCATTTCACTGGTTCACAAAGGCGCATTTGGCTGCAAGGAGTTAAAAACTAACACGCTCTGTGCACTGGGCTGTGGAGGCAGACTAGAAGTGAAAAGGTAGCCTCTGGCGCAAGGAAATTACCAGGGCCCGCGTGACCTTTGAGTTAGGTAATCAATCAACTGATCAACAGGGAAATTTATTACCGCTTTGTCCCGAAAAACCTGTTTGTTGAAGCAATATCAAGCATCTGCAAAGGCGGACATATCTCATCTTCTGTATGATAATAATAGCAACAATGATAATAATAATAATAATAATAATAATAATAATAATAATAATAATAATAATAATAATAATAATAATAATAATAATAATAATAATAATAAATTAAGGCAAATTCAAATAATTGCAATGAAATAGATCCAAATGAATATCCAGCTACTTAATTATGATTAATTCATCGTAAAAATTAAAAATAAAGGAAATCCGCGTGGAGAATGATACGCTCAATCAAACGCAACAGCAGTTAATACGCTTGAACGATGCTCTGTAGGAGATCTCCCTTCATCTTCGCTCGGAGATGAGTTGATAACAACGCACAGTTAAAATCAGTTCTTTACAATCTACTTAAATTGCGCATGCGGATTTTTTTCAGCAAATATTTAATATTCAACTTCTGAGATAACGCTTTTATTTTAGGTGTCTTCATTGGTAATAATCGATTATCTTTTTGAATATTTTTTTTGTAGCAATTCTGGTTTTAAACGAAAAAATTAATAAATAAATACAAATAAAAACAAATAAAACATCTGAACTTGGAAACAGTTAGAATTTGATGCATTGACGATGGAACATGGCCTGCATGTAAAAATCAAAATATCAACTAAAAAAAAAAAAAAAAAAAAACACAAAAAACTTTCGCAAATCTAAGCAAGCTACAGTCAATAATACCTTGTCCATTATTCGATTTTTTTTCCAAACACAATTATTTTATTATTTTCTTCACTTTTTTGATTGAATAAATGTTACTGTAGCAAAATTTGGTTTCATAACTTTATAAAAATAAGGGCGGAGTGAACCCTATCCGCCACCAAACCGTCTTTTTGGAAACTGTCAAACGTACTTATCAAATATTAGATAATTTGTCAAAAAGAGATGTACAGCAATACAACCACAAACCATTTTGAAATATGTTACTTTTTAACAATGTTAGTAAGTAAAATAATTGCTAATTTCCTTAATAATACTAAAACAACACAAAGCCACATTCTATTTCTCCCCTCTTCTAATTCATGAATGTTTCATTCTAAATAGAAACGCCGCAAAAGGTTGAAAATTCTTTAGACACTATCGCCCTCTGCTGGATGTTCGCACGCAGTGTTTGAGTTATCAAACAGCTGCTGCAGCATTTATGAATGAATTCAGCCGTATTTTTGGCGATTCAATGATTAAAAAAAATACTATAAAAATACTATAAAAAAAACTTCTATAAACAGTTTTTCCAGTGGGGACATAATTTGGTTTCACACTTCATTGCAGTAAAGAGCATTTAAACAGCTGCTCGTGAGGAAGAGGGATGTCTTCCTCAGACAATTTGTGAAAGTAGTATTGATAGGGCTGTTGTTGACTTTGCTGCCTGGGAGGTTCCTCCATCCAACACACACAAATATTCACTGTTAGATACAAATCAGTCTTATACTGATGATTCCCTTTCTTCGAACATCAACAACAGAGATTTAAAAAGTAATCAATGAAAAAGTCATTCAGCTTTATTTATTTTCATTTCCAGGAATAGCAGACAGGAGAATCTTGTTGGATTCCCGGTTTTTGGCGCAATTAAAGACCTGGATAATTGGAAGAGAGAGTTTGGGAAACCCAAGTAATATCATAGTCCCATAGAGTGCCTGTACATGACTTTTGACAGGTGAAAATGTGTTAAATGTCATTAAAAAAATAGTATTTTTGTAAGAAACAGATCTTCCTTTTTCCATTCATCCATGTTTCAAACCTGCTTAATTAGGGGGCAAGTATTAGCAAGAGTCTGTTCATATGATACATATCGCGATGCATCCCAAGACTGTACAATTTTCAATATGCATTTTTAAAGAGTAGAAATTAGAAAAAACTGTACCTGAATATTAATATGTCTTTCATTGTAATAAAATGGTGAAATTAATGTCTTAATTGTCTTTTAACAACAAAAAACAACAAAAACTGCAAAGCTGACTGAATATTTAACACAAGCTGGTGCTCGCGTGAACTTGTAGTTGTTTGGAGGGGTGTAGAGCTGCTTAAAGAGGCTCAGTGTGCAGTGCTGCCAACTAGAGGTCAGGGTTTAAGTAGAAAACAAGTGTCAGACGCTGAAGGACACTCATAAAGAGTTCAATAAATATTGTCTTGACAGCAATTTAAGTCGATACAAGTATCACCGAATGAAGTATCGCGATATATCGCCAATTTTTCCCTACACCCCTACGCTTGATCTCTTTCAGAGTCACAGAATTGCTGGAGCCCATCCCAGATATTGTTTGTTGAGGGTGGATTACACCTGGGGCAGTTCACCAATCTGTTGCAGGCCGAAACAAATAGTTTTGAAATTTATTCAAAACCATTGTAAATTACTTTTTAGTATTTTGTTTAGTTCTATTAAAAACACATTCTTTTAAAATGGTTTATAATTTATTTAAAATAAACCAACTTTTTTCTGAAACTCGTGAATCAAAAAAGCTTGGTGCTATGCTGACACTAATCCACATTATTTACGGGTGAATCTAGTCACCCTGGGTAAATCAGAAAGAAAAGGATCCTAATCAAACGTCATCCTCAAAATGACTGTCAAAATCTGTAATTAGGGCAAAACAAACTTCTAATCGGTTAAATCGGACAAGTACAAGACTGGACCGAAAGCCACATTCCTGCTTGTGTATCAGCATACTGTACTCTGATATGTTCTAATTTCCTGGACCCGCCTGATTCTGATAATCAGCTAGTATAGTGTTAAGAAAAATGCGAAAACCTTTTCTTTTGGTTATTTTTATTATTTGAGTGTTAGTTTGAGCAAATATTTTCATATCAAATCCTGAGTGACAATGCACGGAACATCACATTCTCTTTGAAGCAGGTCTCTGTGTCATGCTCTGGTTAATTTCCTTCCTTTGCTTCAAAAACATTACATGCGAACCTCCAATCTCACCCAGCAAGGAGCAGCAGGCCCACAAGATAACTGCAGAACTGGGTCAGTTACACCCTTGGACATGTCTCAACTGACCCAGTGGAAGAAAGCTGAAGCCTTTCATCAGCTTTCTGCGTCATCCTCTTTCCTTATGTAAGCAAATTGTGCAAAATATGTTGATGTCAGAACTGCACTTTGGTGTAGTTAATTTAGCCATTTCTTTTTAGAAGTTTCTGACTCTGAGTCTTTTTGTACATTAGAAACATTTTGATATGAGCAAACAGAAAAAATTACAGTCCAATTTAAGAAAAGTTTCCTGACTTACAGATATTTGGAAAATATACAGACATCTTGTGTTCACCCATCCATTGCCTAGTATAAGTCAAGTGGGCTTTTTTCTGTTATAATTAGCAGCTAAAATAAAGTTGACAAATACCGGTAGTGATTAATCTAGGATGTTATACTGTACATCTTATGGTTGCTCTCAGAACAGCTCTTCTGTTGTTTTGACTCTCCTATTTGCGTTTAGATCAAGTGTTTTTTGTGACACATGGATCCCAAAGTCCCTTAGCCCAGCATTGATACTTTTGACAGTGAAGACATGTGCCAAGTCTCTAAAGCTACCGCAACAAACCACAACTGATATAAGACAAGAAATGCATCAGTTGAAGTTCACGTTAGAAATGCATCTGATTATGACAGCTTCTGAAGGTCTGACTCCAGCAGTGTCCAAATCTTTCTGAAATCCTGCAAACTCTTAAACAGAATTTCTTTCAAAAATACTCTTCAGGCTGAAACTTTACAAAATTTAGATGCAGCCCTCTGTGTACAATGGTTTTCTCTTTTTTGGTGCAGGGTGTCAACTATCTTTGAACAGTCAAATTCAAAGTTTAACCAACCTCTGTGTGGCTGACCTACCCTGACAAATCAATAAAAGAATTAATAAACTTTGCAATAACATTTCCATTTTATATTTCTACATTGACAAAAACTGACAGGAATCACAGACTTTAACCCTTGTGCTATCTTAGATCTTGCATTGACCTGTTATCCCTATCATGACAAAGGTGGATAAAGGTGGAGAGATTTCATGTAATTCATGGACACCAGTGAAGATCACAAATCATTGAAGAAAAAAGGTTCAGAGCACTGTCTAGTGGGTCTAGATGACCCAACTCCCATTGTTAAAGTGCCTAGGATAGCACAAGGGTTAAGCACCTCAGGGAACACCTCAAGGGACTGTGCTGTCCCCTCTCCTGTTCACCCTGTAGACATCGGACTTCACCTACAACTCCCACAACGGTCACCTGCAGAAGTTCTCAGATGATAGTGCCATTGTGGGCTGTTTGTCGGGGGGGGGAGCCTGAGCACAGGGGGGTTATCTCTGACTTTGTGAGCTGGTGAGAAAAGAAGCACCTGCTGCTTAACACCAGCAAGACAAAGGAGCTGGTCCTGGACTTCAGGAGGTCCTCACCATCACACTCACCGGTGAACATCCAGGGTTCAGACATTGAGATTGTGAACACATTTAAATACCTGTGTGTTCACCTTAACAACAGACTGGACAAACTATGCTCTTTACAGGAAAGGGCCAAAGTCGCCTTCACCTGCTGAGGAAACTGAGGTCCTTTGGCGTGTGCAAACAGCTGCTAAGGACTTTCTACGACCTTGTGGTGGCCTCAGCAGTCCTTTATGGAGTTGTGTGCTGGGCGGGGGCAGTACAGGCAGAGACTTGAAGAGAAACTGGTTGAGAAGGCCGGCTCTGTCCTGGGCTGCACACTGGAGTCCATCGAGGAGGTGGCGGACAGGAGGATGTTGGCTAAGCTAACATCCATCAAGGATAACCCCTCCCACCCCCTGCACCAAACTGTAGAGGCGCTGACCAGCTCCTTCAGCACAAGACTGTTGCACCCACAGTGAAAGAAGGAGCGCTACCGCAGGTCATTCCTCCCCACAGCCATCAGACTGTACAACACGGGGCTGAAGTGACACACTATGGACCAACAAATGTTTTTCATACAATCATTTATTTACTTATTGTTGCATTTGCTGTTTTCAGTTTTATTTTGTTTTGTTCTTACAACAAATGTTTTTGTGTGTACTTTTACATATCTATTTATTTTGTCTAACTTTAGTTTTACCTTGTCGTGTAGGTTGCAGATGTTACTCGGTTCGTTTCTAATGTTTGTACCTTTAAACCTGAAAAATAATGGTCACTTTACTTTACTGGTTACTTTACTTTTTTGAATGTCACTTTTGCTGTTTTTGGATGTCTGTTTTTTGCTGCCACAGACAAAACAAATTTCCCCATCGTCCCCACCTTCCTGTTTGAAGAAACAGCGAATTATGAATTCCACTTTGACATCACATAAATCTTTAACTTCCTTCAAATTTTTTGTCTAATTTACGTGCCTTCTCAGTACATCTCAAGATGTTGCATTGCTTATGTTAAGTTACGTTGAGAGAGGATCCACTTGAATTGCTTAAACAAAAAAAGGACACTGTTGTGAATGTTAACTGTTTTTTTTCCATTTTTGGTGTATTGGTTGCTTATTCCACCTTTATTAAAGTCCCTCTCCAATGAAAATATTGGTTTTAACATGTTCTTGTTCCATTTTCGACTAACTCCCTGCTCTGCTTCATTCTGATACATCCACTTGCAGACAACTAGATCCCTTTAGATCTTTGTTTTCGTCTTCTGAGATGACATCTGGCTCAAAACGGTACGGCTGGATACTCCAACAGGAGCAGAGCATATAAACAGAGAGCTTTCAGCAACGGGGAGGGGAAAAGGGACGGGGTTGCTCTGCACCAACAGTCCTGGCCTCAACTTAGATGTGAATATTTAAAGAAGTACTGCTGCTCTGCAGAAAAGAAATCACAATTTAAAGACCACTGGGAACGCGTTTACAATAGATCCAAAGATGATCAAAGTTGGACTTTAAATGCTTTGACACATTTTACTGTAAGTCTTTCTTTTCCCCCTTAAGCTTAAAAGGATGAAGGTAAAGATTTCTGATGACTATTTGTGCTTTTTTGTGTGCTGATGTGGACTAAAATCTTACAGCAACTAGCCTAGTTACCATATTTTTCTTTTATCAAAAGGTTTTACAACTTAAAAGCGTATATAAAGGCACAAGACAGTGACATTTTGACAAAGTTTCGAATTTTTAGAAATGCGATGCAAAGCCCAATTCTTAAATGCAAAAAGACATTGTTACATGTGTCTTAAGGAAAAAAACCTTGAGAGATTGTAATGCTTCAATCATATTAATAAATCGTATAAATCATTTAAATCAAATGAATCTGCAAGAAAAAAAAATCCTTAACCCTTGTGCAATCTTAGATGACCCCACCCTAACATTGATGTGTTATCCCTACCATGACAAAGGTGGATAAAGGTGGAGAGATTTCATGTAATCCATGGACACCAGTGAAGATCACAAATCATTGAAGAAAAAAGGTTCAGCGCACTGTCTAGTGGGTCTAGATGACCCAACTCCCAATGTTACAGTGCCTAGGATAGCACAAGGGTTAATGTACACTAACAGAAACAGACACACCTGTTTACTTCAATGTGAATAAAGACACAAAGAGACAGCTGCAAATTTAATTTGCATTTTTATTGTTATAATGCAATTATAATGGGTTAAACGTTCGAGGTGCATAGTCATGACAGGAGCATGAGCAACATGGTCACAGACAGCCTAATATTTACAGTAAAAGGCCGATCCTGGGAAACAGGGGTTGCAGGTCTGCATTATATGTGGTTTTCTGACTACACTGGTTAAAGCAATACATATAAGAAACTGCTGCAAAGTTTCCATCTACTCTTAGATCGTCTAGTTTATGCGTGGCGTTTCCATTAGTAAAGTCTATGTAGCTACAAGAATATGCTGCCTTTATGTGCAGTTGTTTAAAATTTTGCTGAGACAGCCTGATGGAGTGAGAATATGTAGAGATTAGTGTGAACCTGTGCTTAGAAATTTACTTAACGTACATTGGTCTTTCATGAAGAGAAGCCGAAGGCAGTGTCATAAATATCTGACTTCTGTTACTTTATAAATACATAATAACCCACATTATGCGCCAGACGTTGTCGGTAAATAGAACTGCCACAAGAGTTTGTGCCAAGATAAGAGCATATATCTACCTGTACATTTTTTTAAAGAACTAATGAATATTTTAAAATCAGTTGCAACTCTACTTTTTTCAGATCTAGATTAGTCAAGTAGTGTTTGTTTTTTTAATAATAACAAAAAATGTTAAAAATGTCCACTGCAATACTTTTGATTTTTATAGAAACATGTAGGAGAAAAACACATTACATTTTTAGACTCTGAACTAACTAAAAACATATCTTTTAAATGTTTAAGCCTAATTCAATACTTATCAAAACAGCTGGCAGTTTTCCATTCTTTTTGTGATTGGCCAATCAAACAAGGGACAAATTGTTGCAGTTCTTTAGTGGAATGTACAAGATGGAGAGCAGACATCATACTCTTGGCTTGGCAGTATGAGTTGTTCACCTGCTGGAAGTGCATGTGTGGTCCAGATAAAGATCAGGCAAAATGTTCTACCGAACTGGAATTACTGAAGTGGTTCACGCTAACAGAACATGTTTTAGAGTCTTGTAATCGATGCGACGACAGCAGACAT
This sequence comes from Oryzias latipes, assembly GCF_053564925.1. Classification (NCBI taxonomy): domain Eukaryota; kingdom Metazoa; phylum Chordata; class Actinopteri; order Beloniformes; family Adrianichthyidae; genus Oryzias; species Oryzias latipes. Next base: position 13,055,611 of record NC_136249.1, on the reverse strand, counting down.
GAGACTCTTAGAGTGGCAGTATGAGTTTCAGCTGCACTGGCAGTAAGAAGAACACAAACTCTGAAGAATTAGTGTTCGGTCACAGCCATTGACTGGATATGAGTACTGGGTTGCAATACGGATGGCACCATGTTGGAGCTAGACATCTTCAGTAAGCAGTGATTCGTCTAAGATGATCTGTATCATCGTTTCTGTAGCAACCGCTCTTGCCAATCAGAAGTGAGCTTGTTGGAAGTCCACACCCCTACCACTAAAAAACAGGCCACACAAAATCTTTCAAACATATCAAATGTTCAATGTGGCGGCCAGGAGCCACCACCTACCTACTTTTATTGAGGCATCTGATTAGCCATTAAATAACTTGAATTACTTGCACTACAGAAAAAAATAGTTATTCTGACCAATATATTGACTGAGAAAATAGCTGTTTATTTGTCAGTACAGGTCTATGGGATTTTGGAACCAGCAGGTACTTCCTGTTTGGAATGCCAGGGGGGAGGGGGTCACTCAGTCCAGTTCTCATATACAGTCAATGGTCAGAACACTTGGTTCTTAGTCATCAGAGTGAGCAATGCTACAGTAATACTGAAACTGTCTACACATTTATTAAATTTTCATAAAAATCATTAAATGTATTTTCTGGCTGGGTTTTCTGTAAACATTATGCAAACCTTTTATCAGTGTTGAAGATTTCGATTTTAACTACATATTCTAATTTGTAAAAATAAAGCAAAGAGCTTTCCATTGTTAATATTTTAGGTGGAAAGAGGCTTAAAATTGACTTTTATCAAAAGCACTTTTACTTAATCTGAAACTCTCACTGTCGTGATCTAAACACAGTAGATGCAAATGTTTGTAGCATGACATAAGGGGAAACCGCTCAGCATGTCAGGCATTTAACTACCACTAGGTGGCCATCATCCTGTTTTTGAGTGTGCTGCATTTCAGCATTGCAGAGGACTCTGAACATTACACTGTTCTGTACTGCAGCAATGTCTGCAAGCAGCTGGCTGACCCAACCTTTTTTCTGTTAGATAAGGAAAGAAGATGGATCAAAAGAAACAAAACAATAAAAATATTGCTATAAAAGCTCACAGTTAACACTGCTTTTAGTGCTTTTAACCATCCCATATCTTCAGACAGCTTTGATACATTGGTATTTTCTTTCTGTTTATCACTAAAATGAAATATTTACTCCAATCAGCTTGTTTCATTCCACAGGAGTCATGTTCTGAGCAGATCTGAGTGCCAGTGTTTAATTCTTTCCTGGAAAAACAAGCTTTTATGAACAAGTGCGCATTTCCTGATTTACTTGTACAAAAATTAAAAAACTCAATGTGGGCATAAAACTTAGTTTAAATTGGTGCAAGCTATTCATCAAAATCCTTGCATTAGTCCATCAACTGCATTTGGTATGCTAATGGCACAGCTGAAAGGTGAGGAAAATGCTTAATCAGATCTTCACTCTGTCTGTTAGTCTACGTTCACACTGCAGGGCTTAATGCTCAATTCCGATTTTTTAAAAAATCCGATTTTTTTGCAAGGCCGTTCACATTTCCAATCAAATGTGAACTTTTGTGATCTCCTGTGTGACCGTAAAATGACCCAGAAGTGATCCGCATGCACAGAAGAGTACTCAACGGTGAACGACGTCACTTGTTGTTTGCAGAAGTAGCCAACCTTAACAATGGATGTCAACAACAGTGTTGTCAACAGTGGAGCTCTTTTTGCATTATTACATTTATTTTCACGAAGGAGTCAGCACAATTACAATCTTCTCATTTTAAGAAGGCATTGGAGCCAGGATCCTTTGTACCCACTGTTGTGGAATGGGGTTGTGTATGTGCTGGAGCCGCTCACTGCCCCTCCTCTCTAAGGGCCACGCATTCATGTTGCGTGTTACGGAGGAAGGAGAACGATAATAAAAGAAGGCTCCCCCCAGCAGAACTGCTATGGACTCTTTATTAACCCGCTCTGGAGAATCTGAGGGTCCAAACGGGGAAGTGAACCCCGAAGGAGGATCCGCCTTTGGTACCCCGTGCTTCTGACCACGGTCGGAAAGGGGAAAAAAAAGTAATCACGGGAAAGGTTCAACACCACGCTCGGCCATTTCACTGGAAATTTTTTCAAAAACCGCCCGGTTGCGATAAGAGCCCTGGAGTTTGGCCTGTCACCCCAAATATGAATCAAATCGGTGACCTGCTTCCCTTCCACTGACTGGTCTCAGCAGCATCGTCCGCCATGGTTGATGTTTATGATCTCGTTCCCGCCTACTTGCGTTTCAATGGCTCACGGGTCGGATACATGTGGCCTGGCCGTTCAGACGGAGGTCGCATTTCAAAGGTCGGATACGTATGGGATTCAGGACCACATACCCAAGTGGCCTGGGTCACATTTGAAAAGATCGGATGTGTGTCGTTCAGACTGTTATGAAAAGATCAGATACAGGTCGCATACGGGCAAAGAAATCGGAATTGGGTTGTTTCAGCCTGCAGTGGGAACGTAGCCTTATAAACTGTTCAGAGATACTAAGGTGAAGCTCCAACTTTCACTTTTTGCAGTATATCAAGTAAATTCTATTAGTAAATGTTAGATTTATTGATCATAAGAATAATAAAACTGCAAGAAAGTCTATTTCTAAACAATGACACTACAAACTTCTTTTTGTTGTGGCCTGATTTTTACAGTTTGTTGTTTCTTCAGTATTTTAATAGTGTCTGCTCATTGAAATAAAATTGTTTAATTGTTTGGAAATTAGGTATGCCATAATTGTTACAACAAATAGTAAGATAAGTGAATCATTGCATCCCTATCGTATACATCTGCACATTTACATTGAAAATGTTGAACATGTACTGTATGTTGTGCTAAATGTAATGTATTTGATATTGTTTTATTACATTACACCAGACTTAGTATGAGTCAACTGAAAGTGATTTCTTCATTGTTATTTGCTCATAAGCAAATTTAAAAAAGAAATTTTCTGAATTTTTAGCTTTCCGTTGTCGTTTTGTCAAACACACCAAAAATCGAGGTTTTAACCAAATTGTGGGGAAAGTGAATCGTTTTATTTCTAGCAGAAACTCTCTTAAATTAGTTATCATTAAATCTCTAACGTTCCATGACAGCCATAATGCACGATGCTGATGTAGTAAGGAGATAAGCAAAATACAAAGCATTTTCATTTTTGTCAGATGGAGCACAGGAAAGTATTTTTTTTCTGTGTTTGACCATGTCAGCAATTAAAGGTTGCAAAGTCAGTAACTTTGGAACCTGTTAATAATGTATGAGCACTGTTGAGCCATTAAATAAATATAGCCTGGAAGCAATTTCATAAAAAGTAATCACTCAAAAAAGTCTTGAAGGCTAAAAGGCTAGAAGCTAATACTTTTGAAGAAAACTTATGTATTCCAGGAGAATTTGTGCAAAGTTTTAATGGAATAAGAATGCTGTCAAATGGTCCTGGGTGTACCCCTCTTTTTTCAGACAGTAGCTGAGTCGATCTCTTTCAACCCTGTGAGCTGAACTCCCGTTCGGGACTAAGCGCTCTTTGAAGATGAATGCTTTAATGGAATATATAGTATCCAATGCAAGTCTGAATGATATGGATACATTATCCAGCTGTCAATACAGTGGTCTGCTATGCATTTGTATTTCTGTACAAGCAACTTCCTCCAGCGAGAGTCAGAGCCTGTCAGTGCAGACTTAAAGTATAGTACACACAAAGACAGACCATTGCACAATCTGACATCTGCATTATTGCTCCTTTTGAAAACAGAAAGGGCACTGTAATCTTGTTTCAGAGAGACATAAGCTGGTAAAAACTAAATATAAAAAAGGAAACTCAACTAATATAGTCCTTCTGAATTCAATTTAGATTTGACGAAGTGCTTTATTGTTTCTAGAATTGCAACTACCTCTGGCATTAAAGTGTCTGTTTTGTGTGTGCACTATTGTTTCTTTTTGTTTATGCTGTAAAACCCTTTGAGGGATCTATATTCATTGAAGTTTGAGGGTTCTTTTCCTCATTTGCATCTTTATGCAGGGTATTCTTTGTAAACATTTCCTGTTTTACATAACTCATTGTGCATTTTTGCACATATTTTTACAGTCAACAACCTTTGTACAGAACAACTAGCCTTAGACTCTGATAAAGTGCTTTACTGTTTCTATTGAAAGGCCAGTTTGTCTGGTAACTGGTGTCTTCGTTGTCATATTCCAAGTGGAGTAACATTACCTCGTGAGGGTTTTGTACAACACTTCAAACATGAAAGACTCGTCTCATCTTTTTTGAAAACAAACACACCCGGCAGACTGCAATGTCAACTTGTTCTTCTTTCTCTTTCGGCTTTTCCCATCAGGGGTCGCCACAGCAAAACAACCTCTCTTTCGAGAATGAGTTGCATGGTTAACTTGGCAATGTTTTACGCCGGATGCCCTTCCTGACGCAACCCTCTCAATTTATCTGGGCTTGGGACTGACACAAAAGTAGAGAAGGGAATATGGAACAGCCCGGATTCAAACCCTGGTTTCACGGACGGAAGGCGCCGAAAACCAGCACGAGCTAAACTGGCTCCACGCAACGTCAACTTGTTGGTTAATGAAAAAAAAGTTATATGATGTATAATCCCTGACTGTTTTACATTCTTCAGTGGTTTTCTGCACTTCTCTAGAGTTTTCGATGAGGGACAAACAACTATTGATTCAAATTTTCTAAATAAATAGGAAACTTTTTGATTAGGCTTACACTTAGTTATGGAGTGTGGAATTGGAAGAATTTCTGTAAAAATTTATGCCAGTTTTGTAAGTGCAATAAATGTATGAATCTTTCAGGTTTATAGACATCCTTGATGGTAAAAGAAGTTTTTAAAAAGTTGATGCAATATTTCCACAGTTTTAGCAGGCGAAAAGTCAAAAATAGAACCATCAAGACATGGCGTGTTATGGTTTAACATATGCTCCTATGAAGTTATGCAAAAAGCACACATGCTAAGACTGAATTGGTTATTAAACAGAAGCAGCATTAGGGTCATTCCTCTTTGTATGGAGTGGGGTATACTGGGGATTGTCTTTGATGAAGGTTAAGGTTATCTTTTTATAATATTGTTTTTTCTGTGTTTTTATCCTCCCACCAACTGGGGGAGCAAAAGCAGAGCAGGCACCAGTGTTCATCTAAAGCAAACATATTAAAACAAGTGCAGAACTCGATCCATCTGTCAAACAAGAAAAGCCCAGTTGTAAACCTTGACATGCCAGTCATTCGACTGTTTAAACTCAGTGACAGGAGCAGCACAGAACATTTATAATCATGAAGTCTCAGTTTTTTTAGATAGTAAGCTCATTAATAATTAGCTAAAACCACAATACGGTTACATTGGGGGAAAAAATGTGCCTCAAAGAAATGTTAACCACTAAGCTCTCACATAATAAATCAAGAATATAGTTTACAATGAGGATTTTGACTTGTTTAGCCCAATTTCAATTTTCATTTCAAATTTTGTAAAATAAAGTGGATAAAAGTTATCATTTACTGCATGACAAGCAATAATATTCCGTGTCTATTTTTTTGTTTTATACAAAGTATTTGTACAACTTTTTGATATGTCATCAGTGTTAGAAAATGCAAGGAAAAAAATTTCAGCCATAAAGTGCTCCAGCAGATTTCCTTTGGTTAAAGTTTGGCAAATATTTGTTGAATAATTAGAAGATACTAGGGAATTAACTATATTTTAATTGTCAGCTTAAGCCGCAAATTAAACTTTAGCTTGGAATTAAAAATATTTATTATCTTTATATGTATGAAGCTATGTGATACTCCATCTAATCTGTAACTGAAATGCAAAAGAAAGTCACTACAGATTGTATGAAATAAAGTGAATGTTCTGGTTTCCGTAAGATGTGGCCAATATATCAAAAAGACGTTCCAACTGTAAACAAATGGGCTTTCTTCTTGGTGAAAGATTGATCCAGATCCTGTTACATTTCACATTTCCCAAATTTCAAGCATGATTTCAAACTGAGACGTAAAAGTTGCATCAGTTAGCCACTAGTAAAATAAAACAGTCCTCTGATAAGCACGTTTTCTCTGAGCATGTATGTTTGTCTAACATATATGTACATATATATGTTTTTTTATATATGTACAAACATACATACAGCAGATATAGTTTGCATTTGCTTATGCCTTTGGTGTCCCCTTGTTGTCGGCTTTGGCTCCTGAAAGTCCATTTTCTGTGTTGTCGTTCCCTGAGGAGGTCACCAGGCACTCTTTACTGCAGAGGAAAGCATTATCAGAGTCAAATGTGTTAGTTACTAAGTATTTAGATTTCACTGGGTGAAATTAAAGAATGATGCAAAATCATTGGCAGGGTCAGACAAAAAGCTATAAATTAATGGCACATTAATAAAAAATTCCCAAAAACTAAGCTTTACAATGCTCTAATAGTGTAAGGTGTTCATACATGTTTTGATTGCTGTCCTTTTTCGTGCCTTTAATTAAAAAAAAACAAAAAATAAACAAACAAACAAAATAAAAACTTTTTTCTTATAAAACATGTTTTATTCAAGAACACTGATACTGACATACTCACTTTTTCTCATCATCCTTCAGCAGGAAGTGAACCACCAAGGCTTTTATAACCATGATGATAACAACTAAGCCGATGACTCCACCCAGCACCGAGACGATAAGGACTGTCAAAGTATTGTCCACCTCTTTCACTGAAAGAAGAGACAAAGGGAGAGATGCTGTGATTTAGGAAGACATGATAACAATGTACAGGAGAAGTACAACTGATAATGACCAGATCATTTAGCTGTCTTGTACAAACGTAAAAGCACAGTAGTAAAGTTGACATAAATAATAGTAAATTTGTTGCGTACTTTGGTCAACGACTCTAAGGGTTAAGACAGCACTGTGGTTGCGATTTTTCTCTTTTGGGTTCCTGGCAAAGCAGATGTACTGTCCTTCATCCTCAAAGGTGATGTTCCACAACAAGATGGAGATGTTGCTTGTCGTTGAGGAACCAACAAACGTCACACGATCATGTGAAATTGAATAGGTGGGCTCTATTTTTTCTGCAGGAATGTTTCCCTCACATAACTGCAGACAAGTAGCCATTGAGACACAAAAGAAGAATTATCCAACATATTTCCAGGTAAACTACAAGTTTTTTCGGAGTATACATCACAGCAGCCAAAAGACTGCATATTAAAGAAGAAGAAAAATTATATATATGTTGCACTTTTGGGAGAATTATATTAAACAAAATACAGAAACAAGAAAAGACGAATCATTCGAATTATTTAGATAACCATGTCAAATACAATGTGTAAATAACATGCTAATAAGTCAACTAAACAGTTAATTTGACCTAAAATCACTAAATCCATTGAATTCTTTATCCTCAGTAGCTGTGTTTCTATTGATTGTGAAATTCTGCAAATTGGATTTACGACAATAAATTTGCCTGATTTACAATTTCGAAACAAACTCACATTTATTGAAAAAAGATTTACGCTTGGAGGAAATGGTTTTTGAGGCGCATATATATTGACATATTTTGCAAAACTGCAATTGAAACACTTTTTTTAATTAAATGAGTCACGTGACCAACAATCAGATGGCAATGTGCTTCTTGGTAGGAACTGGCTACCTTAGGCACTGCAAAGCGGGCGCTAAAAGAGGGCCCATAGCACAGCTCATCAAACATTGAGTGTGTCATGTGGAATTGTTGGATCCATAGCTCAACTGTAAAATCATCAACCGCGATTTCCCAAAATGGCTTCATCCGTAGCTGCTCTCACATGTAAGGAGCTTGCCGCTCCAGGGCCTGAATAAGACGCAGATGTCTCCTTTGATAGATGATGATGAGCATGAGTGCCGTCGCAGAAATTTTAATGTATCTGCTATAAATCAAAGTATTGTTCACATCTGTCGCCATGTCTTGGTTTGTGTTTATTAGCAGTTATGATTTAATGTAAACAGTGTAATTGCGAATTTCTGACATTTCTGGAATTTTAATAAAATGTTGCGCATGAGCGTAAGGGAAACGCAGCTTGTATTTCCTTTGAACAACTCTGTCAAGCCTGGTATAAGCAGTGGTGTCAGTAAATACTGGTACACACACTTGCAGTGTCCTCTAGCGGTTGTTGCCATTTAAAAAAAAAAAAATTGAAACCGCATATAAGTCACACTCCTGGCCAAATTATGCAATAAAACGTATACTCCGAAAAATACGGTACTTGTACATTTCCATTAACATTTGACAACATTACATTACAAGGATGACCAATAAAGGAAATACATGTCAATATAAAGTTGGGCTGCTGATGTGTTGATGCATGGTTGTTCATACCGCCTGCTCACTTCCGTTGTTACGAAACGTCCACTTGAAGAAAAGGTTTTTGATGCCAATGCAAGAGTGATAATTACAGGGCAGCAGAACTGTAGAGCCATTGACTGCTTCAATTAAAGACACTTTGCCTGTTGTAACCTCCAGTCCACCAACACTCCACACACCTGATGGAGGGAGAAAGAAAAAGGTCATAAAAAATAGGCAATAAGCAAATACTGTTTTGCACCGCAATGCATAAGACGGTTGTATTCAACTGATCCATGAATACATTTTAAGATGTACTGGATGTTTAATCAAAAGGCAGTTGGTAAAAAAACAAAAAGAATCTTTTAGTTGCGGGTGAAGTGTTCTCAATGATAATGTCATCAAGAAATGTTGCATTAGAGCTTGTAGAAAGAAGCAACAATTTTCTCAACACTCCATCTTTACAAAACATTATTCAAACACCTAGTCTGTTTGTCTCTAATATTTTTCAAGCCTTAAACATGTTTTCTCAGTGGTTTTGACACATTTATTAAGCAGTGACACACATGGATCTGTGCTGGTTTCTTCTTTGCAATGCATAAATACAGTATAAACAACCATAAAGGTTAATTTAAGAATTCAGGAAATGTAGTAACATTTTGTGGCCTAATTAAAAATAAAAACAAGCCAACTAGGGTTTTTTTTTGTGTTTTTGATCCGCAGGGATCCTGTGATAATGAGCAGGTATTCAAAGCGGAGTTGCTTTTGCTCAATGGGACCAATCTTTGAAAGATTTTGAAGCTTCATTCAAATTTGCCATCTGTTTTTAAATTAAAATTAAGTTAAAAACCTATATTTTGAAAATTTGAAAATTCCGTTTTAAAACGTATCCATGCAGAAAACAATGAAAAAAAAAATTCTTTAAAGAAAACTTGAACTTTAGGGGAAATATAGCTCAGGAGTGTTTTCATTTTTTGTCCCTGGGCCACACAGATGCTGAGTAAAGTTTTAACTTAATCTTCTCAGGGGTGCTATCTTCCTGAATTCTTGGGAGAAAAGAAAACAGTGGTCGCATTGCAGTGATTACACAAACCATATCAGATATTATAAAGTTCAGTCTCCTTAGAGTCTCCTTAGAGGCACTTATATGCAGAGAGTGAAATTGCTGAGTCACATCCTGAGTCAGGTCAAAATGTATCAAGTAGCAAATACCAGTGAGTTCTTGACTGTTAAGCAGTAGAAGAAACTAAGAGTCCCTATTAAAAAAAGATATGCAACAAAGATATTTGCCAACATTTGTGATAGCGACCAGACATTTAGGCAACATGTTCTTTATCAACACTGTACAAAACCACTCATATGTACAGCTGTACCATCAGTGGACATTTTATAGTGGTCTAACCTAGATTCATTTAAACATCAGTGAAATTATTATAGTTAACAATTTTCCAGACAGAAATTTGTTTAGTTGAACATTTTCTGCATTTGTCGTTTCACTCACAAACGCTGTGGCTGAGTGGCAGAGCACCTACTAAGACAATAGCCACTAAGAGAGACATTAACAATCACTGAGACCAACCATTACTGTAAAGTGCTGACTGTTCTGAACTTTTTTATTTATTTATCTTGGTGATATTAGAACTTTTTCAACATTTTAAAGAGCTGTGCAGTCTGCACTTCTAAAACTGGTTTGGTTCAAGGATTTATCAATAGTTATTTTTAAGAAAACAACTAGGGGCCTTATCACAGGACGCCGGTTAAGCCTTAGTCACATGCATCCCCGTACGGGTGCTGCAGGTTTTTGGGTTTGAAGGATTGCAGGTTTTCCTGTGGAAGAGTGTAAAAGAGGAGTGGCTTCATCTTAAGGGGACCACAGGTGTGTCTCGCAGTTCTCTTGAGTCTCGTATGGCCACCTCCAGGACGTCATTGTTGCGCTTGTGGTAAGAGTATTGTTAAGTATTTGGAAGGATAATGAAATAAGTTTAATAAGTTACACAGACTTATGATGTATGGGTGATGCTGTCGCACTCTAGTTGTTAGTAAGGTAAGTATTGGCCCCTCATGGACTGCGCGTGAAAGCCGCACACACAGGGTGTGCATTTGATATGTAAGTGGCCATACACATGCCCGTAGGATGCCCACGCAAACTATACTATGATTGTCTGATTTCTAAAAGTCAGGCTGCACGTTAGCAGGGCACACTTAACATTTTAACAGCACTAATGGGTTCCTTGGGCACTTGGCAGGATTTGGTGGGTTGAAACACTTTGCTTTAATGCATTGTTGTCTATATATACACACCAATCTAGTTGTCACAAGAACAGGGAGTTAGATCCAAATGCTGTAGGTTTATTAGCTCAGCTAAAAGTACAAAAAGCTGGAGTCAATAGCAGAAATAAATTCATCAGAGGAGAGACAGGGTGGTCAAAATCCAGGAGAAAGTCGGGGCAGGCAGCAGGCAAACAGACAAGTGCAGGATCAGGTACAGGGCCAGGTACAGGGCCAGGTACAGGGCCAGGTACAGGGCCAGGGTCATGGTCAGGAGATAGAAGATTGGGTCCAAATATAACACTCAGTAAAGAAGCCAGAGTAGCACAAACAATACTTCACATTGAGTTTGGCTTAGTGCAGTGCTTAAGTACACTGTGGATGATTGAGTGAATGAGAGTCAGGTGTGTGGCATCCAGGAAGTGCACGCTGGGGTTGCTGGGAGGTGTACTGCATTTAGTACTCTGGAGAAGGTTCCTGCTGATGCCCAGAGGGGGAGACAGAGTTCTGACTTCAGACACTTGTGAGAATCGATGCACACTAGTTTTTTGCAGATTCAGACACACCGACAAAACAGAAAATGCACATAGAGGGCACTAAGTAGTGACTGGAGAGGGAATTTGGACACAATCATAGGTCCCAATTGATTTAGTCTTCCCTTAGTCAATACTTGTTAAAAATGGTATGTTGCAAATTGTGGGTGACCTAATATTCTTGATTTTGGTAATCAACACTGTGTAAAATATGGCTGAATGAAAAAAGGAAGAAAAACAATGAAGTATATTGAAGATCTATGTTGTAGGACTTCCTGTCTTATTCTTTTATCTGCTTTTGTTTACACACGTGCCCACTGATTTCCAAAACTGAAGTAGTCACTTCTGGATTATTTCAGACAAGTGGGACTTCGTAGGATATCTGATTTTTACAAGAGTAGCCATGATTAGCAACTGCCACACAATTATTGTAGTGAGATAACATCTGGTGGGGGAAAGTAAGTTGGACTTAGAAGATCTTGTAAGCTCCTTTCTCGTGGGCAGCTGTCACTACACACTTTTTTTCAGGCTCAACAACTCATAGAACACTTATCCAACAGAAACTGCAGCTGTGACCAGTCTAGTGGGGGAAAATGCGCTTTTAATTCTCCTTTTTTCCAATTCCACACTAATCACAGAGTAGAAAAGACTCATTTTAGCTCACAGAAGTAGGACATTTATATTGTGAGTCTTTTGTTGTGACAGACTGGATGAACAGAGATTTACTAGCTTGATTTAATAAACACAAAAAAGCAATGCATGCTTTTATGAAAGTGCTAGTAAAAGAATGCCAAGCTTGTAGTCCACCTTGATCTCGTGACAGCCATTTCTAACCCTACCACAGAGGATGATGATGTGCATGAAAGAAAACATTTGTTTTGGATTAAAAAAAAAATCTGTCCATCTGACTCCTAAGTGTAAGTTACCCCCAAATGATTCAGATTTACAATGCTTGGAAGCTGAAATTATTATTTTTTTAAAGTTGTGATGGTTTTTGCCAAAAGGAGTGAGTGAGTTTCATCAGCAATTACGCATTTGAGGACAAAATAAAAATAAGAATGCGACAAAATCAAGTTATTCAATCCACTTTTAGCTCATGGTGTTCACACTAGACAAGCAGGGACGGACTTCTTCTTCATTTGCTACTTTTTAATTTGCTACACCTACAGTTACCTACAGTTAGAAGAGGTTTGGAGCAAAATGTTGAAGCAGCGCAAATCTCGTGAATCTGTCCTCAAGCAATTTCTTTCATAGCTCTATTCTAATATATGAAACACTTGTCAGAGAGTTCCAGCCAGGCAAAAACCGCAATTATTAATTTCTCCGCATGATCAATTTTCAAATGGTTGGTGCTTCCGTGAATTAAAAGGGATGCCATCCATATGTCTCTACCAAATCTGAGTCCCTGATTTGTCAATGTTCGACCTGGTTTAACTTTCAACGCACTTTCAATGGCTGCGTGTTTTGAACGTAGAGCCCACCAACAATCTTAAAATGTACATGGCTACGCATGAACATGAGAATTTTGAATGCGGAAGCCCAAAACAGTCATTTACATGCGTTTGCCTAGAATTTTCATTGTAAGTGGTTACTCGAGGGTGGTGTGAACGTACATACTGCATCACTGCATCACTTTCTTGTGGTGTCGTCTGCACATGGAGACTTCAAAGAATATACTTCAGACGGAAGCTGCATGTGTGAGTAACATTTGAGATACATTCAAAGTTTTCACTTATCCATCAAAATGATGAGATTCAGGTCTTACAATTATGTCAATGGCCATGGGTGCATGAAATTATGCTTCTAATAATGCACACTGCAAACATCTATGAAAGTATGAATTGTTAGAACCTCACTTAAATCCAGCCTGGTGATGTGATAGGATCCCCACCCCAAACAAATCCAATGGTATAATTTCCACTCAACTAAGTTGTAGTATTTTTCTTCTTTGGTATATCTTACCTCTCTGGTATGTGCTACTTCTGGGCAACACTGCCCTCTAGTGAACAGCTGTTGTAACTGTATGGTGTTTCCTGACAGTTTGGTAAGGGTTAAGGTTGAATAAAATAATTCATTTTGCGCCAATTTCAAAGCAAGACTGCAGAACTATCCTATAGTGTAACAGCAATTTTGTAACCTTTTAGCAACAAGCACTTTTTTCCCCTTACTGGTTTCTTTTTCTGCCACAGATCCTGTATTTGCACATCAAAAATAATGAAGACTTGGGCTTTAAAAAAGACTTTATTCAATATTCAACTAAATAGGATGCTGCATGATCAATTTAATCTATTATTTTTTGACTACTTAGAAAAGTAATTGGTCTAAAAAGAGGACACTTATGAATGGTTAACTCTGCATCTCAGTCATTTAGTGTTAATCTCATTGTTTACATATGCCAGTCCCTCTTAATTTCTATTAATAGATTTCATAATCATCTCACTTTACTCCTCTGCTCACTAGTATCACTTTTCATTGTACCGCCTCTGTCTGCACACCCCTTCATGCTTTACATTTTGTCTTGACAACTGTATGGTACACGGTGGTCTTCGTATGTGTGTGGTGATCCATTGAGTGCGAACTCTTGTCTGTGCACACAGCACACATGTGCTCTCTTGTGAAAGTGTGTACACGACTAATAGGTCGGCATGTACGATATTTTTAGCTTCACTATCAAGTGTCTCCTCGTCCCAGTTGGGAAGCATCAATATCTGAATTACTCATGGTGGGAAAAGCAAGTATCTGTGTGTGCTTGTGTGTGCGTGTGGGTGTGTGTCCTTGGTTAAATCTGAAGGTTAGTTTTTATTTATTTTATTATAAGTAGGCCAGAGAATGGAGGGTTAATGTGAACCCATAGAGAACTAACTGAGGACACTGTTACCTCTACAAGAGACAGTGATAAAGAGAGGAAGTATAAGAAGGATTGGTGGTCAAAATTAGGTAGAATAAAGAAAAGGAACCGGGAAGTAAGACGAGAATATGGTTTAGTGTGTGGAAAAAGATTACCCAGGCAGTAAAAATAAAAGCTTAAGAGAAAGGAAGGGACTACAAAATGATTTAACCAGCTGCTAAGCCTTTCAATAAGCAGAATTATTGGTGTTGGATGATGAGACTAATTCAAATTTACACTTCACAAAAACATAATTGAATGTATCATCCTGTAAACATGATTTTTAGTTAAATTGAGCTGCTACTTAGAATTTAGTTTTTTTAAGTGAAATAATTTTTGAAACTTTATTTTTTGACAAATTAGGGACTTTTTTTGTACAGTAAGTGCAAGCTTTTAGCATATACAAATACAAAATTATGCTAGTAATTTATTTATATATGGCATTCTTGTTCCTTTTTTTCTTAAACTCTTTAGAATTGTTTATATCTTATTTTTTGCTGACTAAAATCCTCTTAAATGAAAACTATTAATTACTTTTGCCTCCAATAACATGATATTTGGATTTAAGTGTTAACTTCATAACAATCACTCAACAAATAAAAGAAAACCTGTCCCATAAATTAAAATAATCAAAATAAAGATGTCAGAAACAAGCATGTTAGCATGCATTTTCTTGGTTCTTTTCTTACTTATATGAAGGTGCACAAAAAATAATCACCAATTATTTGTCACATTGATCCTTAAATAACATCAGAGCTGAAGCATCTCCTGCAAAACTGAGGATTAACTGAAAAGTTTTAATGCTAATCCTGCTCATGTCAAAAAGCTTTAAGTATTCAATTGTAAATATTCTATTTGGACAATTTTAAGATATTTGTTCAAAATCACTTTTTTTTCCGTTTTTTGTCTTTTTTTGTTACCTCTTTTGCATAAACTCACTGATGTTGAATTTCCATCCAAATACTTAGAGGTTTTAAAACTGGCAATAACTTGTAGGACACTTTTGTTCATTGAAGCCAAATCCTTCTTTGCTTTTACGTTTTCTAAAATAACAAAGATACATTTCCTTTGGTTTATTTGTTTGTTAGTTTTTCTGGAGGAAAAAAAAACACCTTTATAAAATCTGCAGGGTGCACTAGCAGAAAGCAGGTGGCCAGCATGTCAAAAAAAATCAGATTAGTCAAAAGTTGTGTGTTTCATATCTTCAGGAGAGCAACAAGTACACAAATCACCTCTGAAAGCCACATAAATTGGAGTCTAAGGTGATAGAAAAGTGGAAGCAGAAGAATAAAAAAGAAAGAAATCTGCAGAGGATCTAAATTCAAACAGATACATGGAATTCATACACATACATAGAAGTTTAGAACGGACGTTATTTCTATGAAGTTACATGGCTTCCCTGAGTACCAGAAACACCATGTTCCAGAAAAGACCGGAGTGGCATGACAGTCAAAGATCTAGAGGGGATAACTCACCCAGGAGAAGTGCAACTGCCAGTCCTGCGTGGAACAGATCCCCTGATCTGTGGGGCGCAGAGACACTTGAACCGCTGTCCGTGGACGCCATGACACCACCTGTCAGTCAGTCAGTCAGTCAGTCTTTGCGGTCTGTCTGTCCCTCTGTCGGCACAGTGTGAAGTCCTTGAGCCGGTCCTGTCAGTGACAGCTTGTGCGTGTGGAAGAAGGTGGGACAGTGCGCGCAGCGGCGGCGCAGCAGCAGCAGCAGGCGGTCAGGTGCCGTTCTCAGTCCCTCCCTCCTCTCATGCGCTCTGTCCCAGCAATGAGCGGAAAGCAGAGATGCGCTTTCCTCTGTCCGGCTGTTTCCCAGCAGCCTAAAGACAGACAGGACAATGCAGCAGCTGATCAGGAGCCTGTCTCGTTGCCTCTCCTGCCCTCTGTCGCTGCTCTGGCAATCACCGATGATTGGAAAAAAACGGAAAGAAAGAATAAAACAGAGGAACAGAGAAAAGCGCCAAAGTGGTGTCAAAACAGCTCCAACCGGCGGAAAAAAGGCTGCCCAACAAACCCCTTAGAGGGGAGACACGGAGAGGAGGGAGGAGAACACACAGGAGGGATGCTGGAGCAGAGCCAGCTGCAGGCAGCAAAGCAAAGCAGAGAGCGTGCGTCTCCTCCGCCGGCACATGGGGAGGAATGAGCAAGGCACTGCAGAGGTGGAGGTGAGGAGAGGCAGGGGATGGGATGATGGAGAGCGAGGGCTGATACCAGTTCATGGTCTGACTTCCTCAGTCAGCCACAGAGCAGCATATTTATTCAAGCCTGGACACATTTGGTTACAATCAGACATCCCCTGTCTCATTGAGAAGGGTCTGTTCCCCATCTGATCCTGTTCTCCTTCTTTATAGTTGCACATTTTGACTTTGAAAACACACTATACATTAAATATATTATGTTTTATTGTCTCCACAAGCTCAAACACTGTCTTAGACATTTCCCTTTTAATTGTTACTCATTGATTGATTGATTCATTCATTCATTCATTCATTCTGAATGAATGAATGAATAATTGTTACTTTTTTTAAATGTTTTGATTGAATGTAGAGCTGGGGGATTAATTTCATACAAATACAAATAAACTGCTGCCATGTTGGCAAAAATGTGAAACAAAAATCAAATGTATTTATTTTCTTCAATGTAAAAAAAAGGCAGGCATGAAATAAATTATATTCTGGGGTTTGCTTCTGAAGATGTGCAATTCTTATTTTTAAAAAGTTACATGTAATGTTTCTATCTTTGAAATGTATTTACTTTTTTTAGTAGGTATTCGTTTTTTGTCTGTTATGACATTAACAAACAATTTTAGACATTAAAACAGGATTTTTTTTACATGTACTTACGTTCAAATATAAAAAAACATTACATAAAATAAATAACAAACATCAGTTTTTATAGAGTTAGTATAGTTAGTTATAGTAAAAGTGGATCCTGTAAATTTGCAAACAAAAATATGCTATATCAAATAATGCTAAAAAAAAACCTTAATGCATTTCGCAGCTTTAACTGAGAGCATTTACTTTCCCAGTAAACTACTTTCTAAAATGCTCAGATTCAATAATGTAAGTTCTGATTTGGATGTGAAAAACTAAAATGTATTACTTTATTTTGAAAGGAAAGCCTTTTTGTAGTTATTCCCTGTTTTTTCTTTCTTAGTAGATAAACAAACGAGTACGTTGTCCTCATGCACTAAAGCATTCAAACAGTGTCTCCACGATGCTAAAATGGAATGACTAGTTTGTGTACCTCCTTGTTCACTTGTAAACAACAGACACTAGTCTGGCCTTCACACTTTCTTACCTCACATCATTCTCAGCTCAGCCTTCAGCACTGAAAGATCATGAGCTCAATGTGCAGCCTGGCTTCCTTGCAGCATTCATGACTTCCTCACTGGTCCGTTAATGTTAGCAGTGTCCTTGTCAACATGGAGGTCACAGCTGAGGTCCACTCCTGAGCTCTGACTGCAGTGCGAATGAAGCACCAACTTTTTCCTCTGCCTCGTGCTACTTACGGTATATGCCTCTTTTCTCATTAATGGAGGATCGTTTTGCATCTCACAAAACACTTCACATCACTTTTTGGTTTTCCATTTTATTTAGCCACATGTTTTAAAGACCCATCTGAGGAAAATTGTGTTTTTAACATTTTACTTTTTTGAGTATTTCTTTATTCAAATCGTTGTGAATCAGGAGCTGATGAAAAATTGCTGTTAGAGAAAGAGCCTATTTGTTACATAGAAATAGACTTTGTGGGCCACAGCTCCCTGCTCCGCTCCATCCACTCCATCCACATGCAGACGACTAGATCCATTTACGTCTTTGTTTTCCTCGTCTGAGCTGACATGTGGCTAAAAACGGTGTGGCTGGATAGCTCCAATGTTGCTCGCCATTTTGTTGCAACGGGTATATTAGCTTGGGGGTGTGATGTGCCGCAAACACGCAGGAGAGAGTAGAAACAAAGATCTCTCAGTTATGGGTGAAGGGAGGATGGATAGGGTTACTCTATGCCAACGGTCCCACCAACAACTCAGAGATGCATTTCTAATGAACGTCTGTTGCTCTGCAGAAACTATGGCCTGGAAAACAACACAGGTTTTTAGATTTAGGCTAAAAATGACGTAATGATAGATAAAAGACCAGTGGGAAAGCTTTTACAACAGATCAAAAGATGATTGGAGTGAGACGTTCACACTGCAACAGGAGGTTAAACATACAACAGTTTTTGTGATCCATCAATACTGGACAGGTTACAAAACTGGTTTCCAAAATGTCTGAAGAAAGCTGCCAGAACTCTTCAAATTTTAATTTTTTAAAAGAAAAATGTTTTAAACTTTAAACTTCTTCTTTTTTTGAGTACATTCCAGCGCATTCATACCAAGGCCACTTTGTCCAAAAGCAAATATTGAAGAACTACAAGCAGAACAAGAATCGCTTCTAAAGGATCTTTTATAAAAACAAAGGATTATTCTATTTTATTCTGTTCTATTCTATTCTATTCTGCTAAGTCCTTTTCAAATTTGTATGTGTTTCTGGTGATGTTCCTTAAGGCAGCTGGCTGCACAAATGTACTAGATGGAGGTCAAATAAAGCCTATTGTGCTGACGCTCAGCATGTAGACAGAAAAAAGGCAACACATGCACACAGGGATACGAGCACACGTGCTTGCACACCTGTCTCTGGACAGGGTGACCTTGGATTCTTTTTATAGAGGGCAGGGAGGAGGACAATGTTGCATTGATAGGAGGGTGGGGGTTAAAAAGATCAGGAGAAAAGATGAGGGTTAGGGGGTAGGGGCATTCAGGTAAACAGAATACAAGGTGGGTTTAGTGACAAAAGGTGGACTGGGGTACACAGAGAGATGGCGGAGGGGGAGTATCATAAGAGCGAGGCAAGATGACAGGAGGCAAGAAGAGGGAGGTGAGAGGAGGCACAGAGAGGGAGGGAGCGGAGGATCTGTTTCTGGGACGGCCAAGGCAGGGAAATGCTGCAATGAAGCCATACAGTTGAGCTGGGCTGACTCCAGTTACTTTCCTCAAAGATCACCAGATCCTGGATTCCCTTTGCATGCCTCCTTCTTCCATTTACCACTGATTAGCCTCCATATCACCCCACTCCTCGACCTGGTCTCTTCCCTCCCTCTTCTTCTCTGACTATTTCTCTTTGCAGCGGTGAGTTAGCGGATTTCAAAACGTACCCGGTTGGACGAGGACAAGCGGGGTGGGCCAGCTTTTACTTCTCTGTTTCATCTGCCATTCAATTCTTCAAAGCCTCTCCGACTGGCTGTCTCTGTTTTCTCCATGCACTTTTTTCCTCCTCGTTTTCTTTTGACATCACATTCAACTTTGTTGTTTTCAGGTCTTTCCATCTTTTCCTCTCCTTTCCTGCTGTTGTCGCTGGTTGTGGACATTCTGTGTTGGTGTCTGTCCATCAATCTTTCCATTCTGGTGGAGGACAGTGCTCATCTAAAGGTGAGTCTCATCTAAAGTTACGGGCGGGCCTGCAGAACTCATAGACACATAGATCAGTCCCTAAATATTGCCGTTTCTTGTCAATAGAGTGTCATAACAGTAGAAATTCATGTTGATAGTCTATTAAACTTTTTGATCTACTTGCATTTTACTCAAGTAATTGTGGACAACCTTTGTAGTAATTCCTTCCATTTGCAGACTAATGTTTGTAAAAATAGGGTGCAAAAAGGGTTAAATGACAAAAACTACTAAGGAAAAAGGACAAGTGTCATAGTGCCTTGTCTGTGCGCTTGTGTGTGTTTGGATCCGAGCAGCTCTATAACTAGGACATGTAAAAACACCTATTCTATGTGATGTCTTTCTTACTGTTTTTGATTTACCGTTTTTGTTTTCGCTGACTATCACATCTTATGTTTCTTATCAAGTCTCTTAATTTTCAGAGTCTATGGCATGAAATACATTTTTTTAAATATTGGTCACTAATACTTGCAGTTTTTCTGTCAATTTTAGTTTTTTTTTTTTTAAACTACAAAGTCATTGACTTACCTTTACCTTTTTCACAGAATTGCCATTGTTTTGTAAGTGTACTGAATCTATTGGTTTTCTTATCACTTTTTTCTAAAATTCATGCATCAATGGTTTTATTTTTCAATGTAAGACATCAGATTTTTGTGCAACAGTACAAAATAACGCTTGGTATCTTAAAATTATATCTTTTTTTTTTCAGAAGTCATATTAAAATAGTTTTACAAACATATACATTGAATGGTGTGTGTAGCCCAGTAATATTACAGCACCGTCATGTTCAACTGTTGCATGTTTCAACCCTCTGCCTGTCATGCATCTGTGAATAGGACATCAGCACTTTCTAATGCCAGTACATTGCATTTCTGAGTAGTTTACTCAATTTTTTTTTTTTTATTGGATTTGTAATTTTATAAGCACCAAATTATTAAGCTTCAAGACGAAATAAGCAGCTTTAATGCGGAAAGTTTACAATTGCACCGATTTTTCCACATTGCATCCACATGCCCCTGAGCAGAATTTTTTGTGTTATGCTCGAGAGGCAAGAAAAATGTAAGAAACTCCATTCATTACACAGATCGGATTTTGCTGCCTTTCAGCTGCCATCACGCACACACTCTTTTAAATATATTTTGACATTTTGTAACAGAAAATTCGCAAACATTTACATTTTTGATCTGCACTTATTTTTATTTTTTTGCTGATTTAGTGTCTTCTTTTGCCCATTACACAAAAGTGAACTGAGTCAGCTTCAACAATTTTCACTGGTGATTTTTATTCGCTGACTGTTTGAAATCCTTCTAATGTGCTACCGCTTAACAGTGCCTATTTAAGATTAATATTTAACATTATTCCAGTGAGGAATAATCTACTGTTTTGTAAAATTTGGAAAAGTTATGTTAATAAAAGAATAGACGTGGCATTTTTAGGATGACCTGTTATATGACTTTCATTAGGAAAGGTAAAACATAAATCAAATGCTAAAAGCTGTTTCAATATTAAGTATTTTATTCGTATTTTAAAACATTTATTAGTCTTTAAAAGAAAAATAACGTTAAAGAAATAACGAATAGGCACCAACAATTTTTTTACACATTTATCTTACAGATCTTTATTTAAAATGCATAAAGTGACAATAACTGGTTGATCAGAGGAAGCACAGTGTGAGCACTAGTTGGTGCTAGCTAACATTCAGAGTGATGCAACAGCAACTATTCAAAGCACATTGTTGGCCTGTGGCACAGTCATATATCTCCTTAACATTTTAGCTATCATTCCGTCAACAAAAAACAAGCCTTCCTTTAAATAAAAAAAAAAAAAAAACAGCATTCTAAATAAGCTGCCCTCATCATGCTGCAAGGTTCTGCAATTTTGCAACACAAACATGCATGATACGGAAGAAAAAGCAGTGTCTTAACAGTGTAGAAACAGATTTTTCCAATAAACCAGGGTTGATATTTATTGTTCCATTCAACATGCTTGAAAATTAAAGCCATGTTTGTAATTATTCACAAGCTGATTGTTTTTTTGTTTTGTTTTTTACCACAGTGGAGTTTTATTGATCCAAAGAGGGCACTGTGCAATAATAAACATTGAAAAGAGATTATGAAAGGGTACTTTGAGTATTTCAGGGAAATACACATTACTTGTAAAGTTAGAAAACAAAAGTATAAATTTATTAGTAATACAAAACATAATAACTCAACAAAGTCACATACAAACTTTTGTACATAGTTTTATGACTATGAAGGTTGCTTCTTAGAGCATTTTTTTCATAAAGACATACAATTAACAAGTCAGCAGGTTGGAACCAGCTTGCAATGTGTCTGCACATTTTGGGTTAGTTACAGAAACTGAACATTTAGATACATTTTTTGAGGATCATGTTAAGTAAATGTTTGTCATAAAAAAATAAGTCTCCAATAAAATTGGTCTTTTCCTCTGTTTTACAGCCTAAATAGTCAAAGTGAGTGAGATTAGCTGCACAAGTGCTTTTACCACGTAATCAAACTGAATCTGGCTTTCACGGTGGGTTGTGTACGGCAGTTGTTCTGATAAATGTTTAAGAAATGTTTGAGAATCTTGTCCAGCAAAGCAGACAATATTGGCTTTTGTAAACGTTATTTAGCTTATTTGGTGAATTTGACTAATTATGACAATGGAATCCACTTAAAAAGACAAAAGGACAAGGCTCAAAGGCAGTGTGCACTGATTTCACAATGGGTACATCTTCATCCGAGTAAACTCCACTTAATTTTTTTTTTCTACTGAAATAAATAATAATAATATCTAGTTGTTGATATAGATTTGTTTTATCAAGTACCAAACTAATTGTAAAATGGTTATAGCAAAAATAACAATTATATTCCACATTTTTTTTAAATTTACTGTGAATGAAGTGTTCAGGTCATACCACACAACCGTAACCAGTCATAAAATATGCTATGGATATACCTATATCTTTTATTAGCCATATATAATATTGCTGATACTACTGTGTAGTTCCAAACAAAGAAACACCTGTTAATCCCTTACATTTTGTAGGGAAAAAACACCCCTAACACAGACAAAAAAATGTATATAGATGATTCAGCATTCAGACCGATAATTCCTGCAAGGATTCCATAGACACACTTGCATGCAAAGTGTTTAAATATATCTGTGGACACTGATCTGAGAGCAGTGGTTACTACATGTCATTGAAGATGTGGTATTGGTTTCTGAAAGAGAAAACAGAATGCAAGACAGTAAGTATCAAATAAATTTCTGCAGGGCTTTAAACAAACAAACAAACAAACAAACAAACCCTGCTCCTTAAGCCTTAGTCACAACTGCTCTTACGGGTGGATACAGGCTGTCGGTGGATGAAAAATCGACAAACCTGTACGGGGCACACAGGTGGCCTGCATGAAGTATCAAGGTTGTAAAGCGCTCTTTGAGTTCGTAGAGCAAGAATTTTTATTGATATTTTTTTCTACGGGGATGGTGCAGGTGAAAGGTCATATATAACACGCAAGGTAAAGTAAGGGTGAAGTAGGTGAGACGCAGGCGAGTCGTCTGGATCTTTTAATTTTTTTCAACCCCCTCAAATCCTGTGCACTGTGCAAGGAATCAGTTATTGCTGTTTACGTAATAGGTGCATGCTCCTTGCGTGCATCCTGACTGTTAGAAATTAGACAATTAGAGTGCGGTTTGAGTGGATATCCTACGGGCACTTGCGTATCGTTCACATCCTGTGGATGCGAGTACTCGTGCGCATCTTACTAATGACTAGTATGGCGTTAGGGGGACCGTATGGCAGCATCATCTGTATATCATAAGTGCGTTTAATTTAAATTATCCTTATGAATATTTCACAATACATTTACCGCACGCACGACAATCATATCTTCCATTTTCATGACGTCCCTTGGGGTAGTCGTATGAGCCTCAAGGGAACTGCAAAATACACCTGTATGATGCTGCCGGTCCTCTCTATGACCCTCTATGACTATGATCTCTACGTGCCCAGAAAACTTAAAAACCTAATCTAGTTACAAACTTGCATTTAAATCTATTCAACTAATCAGCTATTTCAAGTTATATTAGCCAAACATAAATGGTACTAAGAAAAATACAAAATTCACTGTTACCAACATAAAAACAGTAAAAACACTAAAGATTAGTCTTATTTTCAAGTATGCAACTGCATCAAAACTTAAAAGAGATTGTACAAAAATGTTATATACCACAAGAGTTGTTGAAAGTGTGAGTGACCGAGACACCAGCCAGTCAGTGGTGCTGTGGTTATCTTTGGAAAAAAAAAGAATTAAGAATCAATAAAATGAAATAATTATTATGCTAAAATATTCAGTTCATGGTAAGAACAAGAAATATTATATATACAATGGGTTTTGAGCCATAAGTTCTCTTCCCCCACCACTAGATAAACACAGCTAAAGAGACAACAATGCAGTTTTCTAAAGCTTGCAGCTCCTTTTTTAACTGTAGCTACAACTACTGCCTGTAGATATATAGATTGACAAAATGTGAGTGTTGTCAATCTATGAGAGTGGTTCTGTAAAGCTGAATTAAATGGTGTATTTAACCCCTTTTGTCATCTTAATCATTGCAGGATTTGACATTAACAATCATAGAAGTTCCCAAAATCTATTTAAATCTATTTGGAAATTAAATGTAAGGACTTGATTAAGGGTATTGATCAATTTTCACAATTGCTGCTTGTGCCTTCCATGTTTCTTACACTAGTCAGATTTCTTACTTGGTTCCCTCCTCCGCCACGGCTTCAGCTTCCAGCTTTCCCTCCTCCTCCATTTTTTCTTCTGAAGTTAGTTCTTGTTTGCGGTGTCGGCGAAGACATTTGATCACCACCATGGAAAGAATCAGCAGAGCCAACGCTCCACCCACCGATGCCCCAATGGCAACTGCGATAGTTGAATCTCGTGGAGGAGGAACTAAGAGAAGGAAAGGGTTAACTATTTTGTAGACAAAGAATGGAGACAAGTGCAATGCTGGCTAAAAGCTCAGCTGGCCAGATTAAACAGAGTGGAAATAAGTAAAGTGTTGCTGACTGGGCTTGTGCTACGTGTGTGTGCATGTGTATGTGTGTGTGTGCGTGTGTGCGAGTAAGAGAGGTCGGACGAAAGCAAGAGACATTAAAAGAAACCAAGTTCAACTTCATGCTTATCATGAATAAGTGAAAAGCTAAGTCATCACAAGTAAATCATATATTTAGCAAGAACACATCAACATCGCTAACAAAGATGTATATGTAGTTCAACTTCATGCATATATTTGAAACAATTCTGTGATTAGATATGATTTTGCTTAAGTGTGCAATCATCTTTTGATTTATTTTCTAAGTGTTCACAGTGGTTTTATTCAATAGGGGTGTAACGATTAATCAATTAATCTATTTCTGTTCCCATGATCTAATCAAATGATCTGTCTGAGGCAGAATCAAATTGACTTGACTAATACCATTAAAAATTTTAAATATGAGATAAATCGATAATTGACTCAAAATTGGAAAACACCATTTGGATTGAGACATGAAAGGTTTATTTTACTATAACTTAAAAACGATCAAGTGCATCACAATGGACAACACACACATGTAATAGCAGACAAAGCCATAATTACAGTACAATGGAAACACTTTGGATTTTGGATCCAGTGTGGTAGAATGTTCTAATAAAGTTCTGTTTGGATTATTTCTATGTAAAAAAACAACAGTGGGCTGAACTTTAGGAAACTAAAATGTGACTGAATTTGTCATTAATTCTTGTTTACTTCTTTGTTTGTACACATATTTAATTTACACTTGATTATCTTGCAAGAAATGATTGGTTGATCAGTAAACCTAGACTCCCTTGTTGTTAATTTTGTTGCTTTTATAGTTGAAACCATTTACAAAGCACAGCTGAATCAATTTAATCAATTAGTCAAGACAAAATTGGCTTTAATATGAACATTAAAAAAATGAGTATACTCAATATTTACTCTGATCGTTAACCAAATTGAATCCTAAATGTTTAAATCTAAAAATATTTTAAGACATTTTCAACTTAGAAGTTTTCCTCTCCAATGTCACCGTTTATTTAAGGGGATTACGCAGGAAACCCATTGATGTAATCTGATACCTAAAGTGTTGGCTCTGGCTCTTTTGGAATTAGAATAATAACTGTGATTACAAAGCTTAATATTAGTGCTTTTATCTTTTTGGGTAGCACTTTAAGACAACATAGAGAACTGACACTTTGTAAATTAACTGATTAAATATCAATTCAGTATATTTGACAGTTATACCCAGTCCTAGTTACCGTTTTCTTGGATTCTTTATGCATAATCGCAAAACTCTAAAAAATCATAGAAACTTTTCTTGTAAATTAAAGCGTTTTGTCAAATCCCATTCTGTGAAAAAATGTAGTGACTTACGTTCATTGACCACATTGACATGAATTGTCCCCTTTCCGTGGATGCGATCTGGAGGGTTTAACACGTGGCAGAAGTAAAACCCTGTATCCTCTGGTTGAATGTTTGATAGGGTGATTGACAAATCATTCTTGTCCAAGTTCCCAGTAAACTCAACTCTGTCGTCAAACTGGTCCGTTGTCAACGGAATCATTCCTTTCTTTCTATCGTAGGTCATGAACTATAGAAACACAGAAAGTGTTTAGAACCGACTTTAAAGACTTTGTAGATGAGATTTTAGAGTTGGAAAACACATTACCATCACTTCAGTCTCACTCTCATTGTCGGCTACTTTGTAGGTCCAGTTCATGTGAAACTTGTTGAGGTCCATCTTATAGCAGGACGTGAATGTGCATGGGATCCGGACATTTGTTCCATTGCGTGCAGTGATGTAGCTTGGTACAAGAACATCCATGCTTGAACAACCTGTAAAAGAAAAGCAATACCTTTGTTAATGCTATATATGTAAAAAGTAAGCTTGTTAATAGGAACCAGAACATAGAAAAAGTAGAGTATTTTTACATGTTTTGAAGAATTAGGTACCCCGATCAGGAAAAGCTACCACTGAGTAACAAGAAAATGGTCATAGAGGAAGACATTTCATTAAAGTTTTTATTCTTTTGTAATACAATTGTCCCTCACTACAATGGGTTCACTTTTTCGTGGCCTCACAGTTTTGTGGGTTTGCATGTGTGTTTTTCAGTTTATTTCGTGTCCTGATTGATTGTAGATCATTGTCACTCAATATCCTCCATGCTGGGTCCCCTGTAGAGTGCAGAATACATTCAACTTGAGAAGAAGAGACATTATTTGGTTTTATTCAATAGTACTAGACTTATTTTTCCACAAAGGTTTGAACTTGGAGAGTTTAAACGAGAGAAAAGTGTAAAAATGTTAATGTTTGTCTCAGAAAAGAGCATTATGTGTGTAGATTTCAGCCTTGAAACATCTATAATAATTGTGAAAGTATAAAGATGACTACTTTGTGGATTTAGCCTATTGCAGGTTTTTTTTTAATTTACATTTTTTATGTAACTTCCACCATTAATGAGGAACAACTATGCACTAATGAATTCTTGTTACATCAAAATCTCTAGAAGGTTCCTTTTCATTGCTTTATAGCTCAGGGTTAACATTGGTCAACTGTCATGGAAACCGGGGTATACACATGCAAACCAAAATGAGTCCAGTCTTTGCTTTAATAAGAGCCCCTTATTGATCACCATCTAATTAAACTTACATTTATAATTTGTATAATTGTAAGTAAAAAGTAAAGTAAATATCTGCTCAGTGTGTATGTGTATATGTCAAGGTTTGTAGCCAGTAGCACTGGAAGGAGTTTCCACCGGGACAACTTGGTTACAGATTTTAAGCTTTATATAATTAGGAAATCAGATAAAAAACAAATAGAGAAATATTTAGTTTACGTAAGACTCAATGCAATAGGTAAACAAAAGGTGTCAAATAATTGCATAGGCTTCTGCACAGGGTACATGATAATACAGTGATGCTACAATAACCCATAAATGCAAGACGTACAATAGGAGGTACAGATACCAAGGTTCTGTATGTCCATGCTTTGTAAATAGTTATTATTATATTGTTATAGCTGAAGCATCTGATAGTTTAGGGGCATTATTAATTTAGTGGTATTAGGTATGGTAGGGTCAATAAGGTATGCCAGAAACCTCCTGTTTAACTCATTCTATGTATACTTACCTTCCTGTCAAGTTTTCGTCAGGGGACATGAAGTAGTCAGACAAAGTTTAGCACGAAAGTGATGTATGCAAAAGTTCATGTGTTTTACCAGTTTAAGATGTAAGATGAGTTTTATATGACAGTGTTCTTGAAAACATTTGCTTTGATTTTCTGGAAGTGTAAAGAAACAAACATTTTTTTATTGTTATTCATTACACAATACGCAAAACAAGTAATTAGCTTAAAAATTACAATCAAATCCAGAGTTTTAATATTTATACCTATACAAATATTTATTTAAAGTTTACAAAAGAGGCAAACAAATGTACCTGTTTTGTGCAGGTTTCACTGACAGAAAACTTACTCCCCCTTCAACATCTCAATCGTACAATATATCAACACTGTCACATTTTGGAGCCTGGCACAAGCAGGAGATATTTGATCAAGAATGTTCTTTACACATATTGTATATCCTTTACCGTTTTGTATGGCCTAAATTGATCAAACCACAAAAAAACTCAAACAATCTGTTAACACACAATTTAATCTAAAGAAACTGTGGAATGTTCTTGTCGCTCTAAATATAGAATGCACCAGTATGACACCCTTGTTCTCATACCCTTGAATATGTCTTACTCCATCTGGGATACCATGAAAAACTGATATAAAAAAGCAAAAGCACAATGTATCTTTGCCCTTCAAACTATACCACCTAGAGGTTTATATGATGATTAGAACATCAGCAGTTTTCTATGAGATTGAGTAATGCATCTTTAATGCATCCAATAAAGAGTTACCAAATGCTGCAGTCCTTCAAATGACCACTGGAGGCTGGTTTCAAAAGAGAACATTTTAATTGACTCCTAATTTAATAAGTTCAATGTTATGCAAGTAATAAATATACCGTATATGCAGGAGACTTACAAACATTTTTAATAGGATTATTTTAATTTAAAACAAACCAATTTCATATAGGCAAATTCAGTAAATATGGGTATTATTCATTTCCCCATTCAGAACCTAACAAGATGCGTCTGGGATGATTGGCATAGTGGCAGAGTATGGTTGTCTATGCTTCAACCTAAATTAATATTTACAATTCCACTGCAGTTTACCAGCCACAATCAGTCAACCCCAAATTTATTAAAACCCAAGACAAATTCTGGACTTATTACTTTTTTGTTCAAATGCACACACAAGCTGACTTTTATTACCTTTCGGAGACACCTGTGCAATTTTAAATCAAAAAGAAACTTGCTGCTTATATCCAATTAAGTTTAAGCCAAAATATGCCAGGAGTATACAAAACAGAGTTGACTATAAATACTATTTCCTCATTGATTTACGTTATTTAATATTCTTGTAGACAATCTTGTGATGTGGCCCAAAGCGGTTACAGCAGCCCTTATCCTCTACTTTTTCTCATTAACTTCAAGTCAACGTTCCTTTTTTGGGGTTTTCAACAACACCATGGGGAACCTGTGAGATCATTTTCAATAACCTCATCCATCAATCTTCGGAATCAGTTGATTTATCTTTGTATTAAATGGAGAAAACAGCTATCGGACAATATTTCCATGTCAATATTTTTTCCCCCGTGCAAAAGTTAGCACTCCATGGCGTTGGCTTTCTCAGACAGAATCTGTGCGTTTTTTCTCGGCATGTGCAAGTTTGTGTGTGCACTGGGACTCTGCACCAATCTTTTCTCTGCAGTCGAGCGTTTCTGGCTACGTTCCCACTGCTGCTGCGCCACTCCACAGGCCTACCTCTCTGCACTGCATACACACATTCACACACGTCACAGAACTTACTAATCTCCACCCACTCTGTATAATTTACACACATGCATACATTCACAATACAGTGATTCCAGAGTGCAGCTGGGGTGTGTGGACGCAGCTCTCACATACACGAGCACCTTCCCACAAGGTGAGCAGTGTCAGCAGTGAGTTCACCCTGCTAACTGTGATATGTCAATGTCATTCCAGCAAATGCACCGATCTGCACAGCAATACATGCAGACCAAGATGTCCACCCCATACTGACACACGGATGCAGCAGACATATTGCCTCTATTACCCCTGGTCAAGCACACACAGATGTGCAGCATGACTGTTTGTCACAGACTCGTGCTGCTGCTGACTCAGCAGTCCTGTGGCTAGTGAAAAAGTGAGGCAGATGCAGAGACTTGCTAACAGATGAAATACTGCAGTGAAGCACCCCTTATGCGACACCTCCCTCTCTTTGCCCCTCCCTCATTCCCTTCCCCATCTCTGTCCACCTCCTTTGCCTCCAATCATGCCTCTATCCTGGCACTTCTTGTCTCCAAGCCACTACCACCTCATCCATTACTAGTTTGGCTTTGGAGTGTCCTTCTTTGTGCTGTGAATCTTGTTTTGTATTTAGCCCTACAAGTTCATTTGTGGATGCAGTAAAAGCAGGTATGCTACAGTCTTTACTTTGTGCAACAATGGAAATAACTTTATATTCTTGTTAAAAGGGAAAAAAAGCTTTTGCCTGACTTCAGCACATAGTGTGTTATCGTACCAGTTCTACAAATGTGCTGCTCTGTCTGCACATGGGAGACACAGAAGGTGTCCTTTGGTGTCATTGCAAGGCTGCATCTGCCTGTTTCACTTTAGGTAGTTGCCAGTCTAAAGTATACATGGTTCCCATACAGCTAAGCATTACATATAACTAACCATTACAATATAAAAAAAGCAAAATATTTTTGCATTGTTATATATTTGAAGAGGTACAAACAGAGACAGAGCAGTTTTTAAGTATGAAGCAAAAGAAAAATAAATAGGAAGCCTTGTCATCTAAAGGGAGTTAAACTACAAATCAGCAAGTTTCAAGCAACTGCTTTCAATGAAAAGTCTATGTAAACGCACGAATATGCGCATTTCGGGCTTTCATGTTCACGCGTCGCCATGCAAGTTTTTAACTCCATGTTTGAGCTCTACAGTATGTACAAAATGTGGGTCAATTGAGCGTGCATTATAAGTTAAACCAGTTGAACTTTGACCAATCAGGGACTCAGATTTGGTAATGGCTTATGGTTAGCGTCTTTTTCAAAACACGGATGTGCCAAACCTTTGAAAATTGATCATGAAAGAGACATTAATAATTGCGGTTTTTGCCCCGGCTGTAATTACATGACACCAAGTCTTTCCTATATCGGAATAGAGCTGTGAAAGAAAAGAAGCTGTAGCAAGATTCACGAGATTTGCAACACTTCAACACTTTCCACCAAGCCTCTTCCAGCTGTGAGTACAAGCGGTAGTATCGGGTAGGCGGCAGTCCATTGTGAACACTATATGCCAAAAGTGCATTCAGGAATGCCCGTTTAGCGTGTTCTTGAACGTGCCACACATGCCTAATGTGTACATAGCATATGACACAAGCTAATGTCCCTCCTTCACTAAAAGGAAATGGGGCTCCCTGTGTGTGTCACCTGTTTCGCTTAAACAGTTTTTTTTGTTTTTTTGCCCAGGACAGAACTATCTTCCATCAGAAGCTGTGAGATAGTAATATATATATAAACTCTACAATCGTTGTTAAAGCGTCTATGAGGTTTGATCCAGTAGGCTTCACTGATGGAGAAGTTATTTCTTTTTGTGTTTTTTTGACAAAAATATAAAATAAATGGCAGACTTGTTAGCAATAGCAGTAAAATTGTCAATGGAATTCATGTACCTTTATTTTTTACATGCATATATATGTTTTTTTTAATAGTTAATAATAATCAATTCTATACAGAATCTTGGCTTTTTAAGGGTGTCAGTAAAGCCTTGGTCACAACTGCTCTCACAAATGGATATGGGCTGTTTGTGGATGAACAATGGGCAAACCTTGGCCTAAACTTTAAAACTTTATTGATTGAACAAGACAAATTACCTATTGAGACTGTAGTCTACTAGGTACCCATTAGGGGTGTGCCAAATTTTCGATATGTTGATATATCCCGATATTTAGTCCTGCGATTGATTCTCGATGCGTCTTCATCGAGTATGGACCTTTTATTTACGTTTGAAGACCCTGTAAAACGTTACATTAATCATTCTTTGGTAAGACGATTTTTCGGAGGGTAAGTAGGGGCTGTCGCGGATGGACGAAGAATACATATTCAAAAAAAATGGCAGAGGGGAAAAACAAGGAGAATAGTGAGAGCAGCAAGTTAAAAGACGCGCCGGCAGCTTTGAAGCTGCATCGCCCGGAGTTGTGTGAAAAAGCCGTGGTTGTTGCTGGCCTGAAGCCGACACAGCCCGCCGTGGATACCTTTTTCCAGGCGAAGCTACCACAGTCTTCTGCGAGAGCAGAGGCAGTAACAAATGGGATTGCTGTTTAAATGTACAAGGGGCTCCGTCCCTGCAGCAAGGTGGAGAACGAGGCATTTCTGGTTTCATTGAATGCATTAGAGCCACGCTTTGACATTCCCTCTCGGAAATACTGAAGAAATTATCCCTGCACTGTACGCCCAGACCAGAGCTATAGTTGAGATGGAAACGGCAGAAAGAGTGGCATCCCTTCCCCTTAGACCCCCCTTCTCCTCAAAGCAGCGGTAGATGAGTGGCATCTTGACGCTAAAAAGCCTGTGGTTCTCAAGAAAATCATGAACATATAAACATACATCACATGCAGCTTTTCCCCAAACGTTTTGTTCACAAAGATTTTTATTTTTAGATGCACTTTAAGTTCAAGTATTTTATCCCTGGTAATTTATTTTGAAAGCAGTTTATGTCTTAAATAACTTAAAAGAAAGTTCCTAGCTACCAGATTTTTGTTTTTCTGGGAGATTTTTATTTTTGTTTACACCACATTTGCACTAAATGGTGTCACTTTTTTTTTTTTAACAAAAACACTATTATTTGTTCACAGGATTAATATCTGATTTACAGCTATTTTCTTAAATAATGCAATAACAATGGCTTTGTTTTTCAAAAGTTATTATCAATGTGCCTGGCAGCTACTTGACTTATTTATTTTTTGTCCTGTTTACAGCAATTTTGTACCAAATAAGGGCACTGCTGTTAATTTTCACTATTGTTTAAACCGAATTTTTACAGATATTTCCAAATGAAAATTCTCATCATTTGTCAAAGACAGAGTATTACTGATTTCAGCTATGTTACACAAGAGTCTGTCATTCATTACACCAAATAGGACACAAGTTGTTTATTATTGTTGTGTTTAAAAACTTAAAAATAAATGGGGAAATATCTTCCAAAAAGCAGTTTTTCAAGATCTTCTTTCTTAAAGTTTGATATATCGTGAATTGTTAGAGACGATATATATCGATTATCACATTATAGCCATATCGTGATAATATCGTTATCGTGAGCATTGTATCGCAAAACGTATCGTATCGTATTGTGAGGTACCCAGTGATTCCCAGCCCTAGAGCCCATAGTACAAAAATTGTCCTGCACAGTTTTTCTACGGACATGCTGCAGGTTGCAGGTCGCTGCAAAAGCTTGAACAACACGTAAGGATAAGTAAGAGTGAAGTGGGTAAGACACTGGCATGTCGTACAATTTTTTTAATTTTTCAATCCCCCAAACCCTACGCACAAAACAAATAGCCTGTTAGTGCTGTTTACATGATAAGTGTACAGTCTTTGTGTGTAGCCTGACTGTTCAAAACTAGGAAATTAGGCAATCATAGTGTAATTTAGGCAGGCACTTCGTGTGCTCGGTATTTTCACGCTGTTAGTAAGGAGCTAGTGAGCGCACCTCACCAAAAACTACAGTGATGTCTAAAGGGTACCGTACGCCAGCATCACCCATATGTCAAAGTGCATGCAACTTCCATTAACCTTACGAATACGTCACCATGCACTTAACGCGCACAAGAAATCATAAGTTTTTTTTTTAAGGTGGCTGCACAATCCTCAAGGCATACTGCAAGACACACCTACACTCTCTTTAACCCTTGTGCTATCTTAGATGTCCCCACCCTTACTTTGACGTGTTATTCCTAACATGACAAAGGTGGATAAAGGTGGAAAGATTTCATGTAATCCATGGACACCAGTGAAGATCACAAATCATTGAAGAAAAAAGGTTCAGAGCACTGTCTAGTGGGTCTAGATGACCCAACTCCCAATGTTAAAGTGCCTAGGATAGCACAAGGGTTAAGATGCAGTCATACCTGTCTACGACCCTCTACATACCCGGACAACCCAAAAACATGCAGCACCCGTAAGGCAAACCCTTGTACGAGTGCATGTGACTAGGTCATAAGTCAAGTTTTGATCTTACAACTTCTTTCTTTGGGTAGTTTTATGCCCATTTTTGTGGGTCATGTTTAACTCTTGCTTTTAACATTTGTCTTGCTCTAAAAATCATGCTGCATCCTACAAACTGCAGCAGCTGCAGGCCAATATGCTAACTGGTAAAATATGACTGCTGGGGGGATCCCTGGGGAGCTGTAGAAAACCTGTGGTACAGAAAAACTCTCCTCTGATTATGATATGAGAAAAACGGAACAGGATTCACATCAGAGCCTTGTTAAAAATGTAGTGTGAGCGTAGAGCATTTGTCATATACTGCGGCGTTAGAGCTACAGCTAGAGACTGCTAAAGAAAACTGCAGACAGGGACAAACTGTTCAGTGAGCTGACCTTATTTCACTACAACTGCTAAGAATAACAGTAGTAATGTTTTGTCCTTTTACTAACTCTACTGTTCTGCATTTAGAAAGAAAATTGCTTCCTCTTAGGTCATACAGTCTGATTGAAGAGTTTCATGTTTAAAAATGTAATTGAAAATTTTCCCTCTAGTTCATGTTGCTTTGCAGCAAATGTAAGGCAAGATCATTGCAGAAAAAAGATTCCACAAAAAGTTACTTTTATACTGGACTTGTCTTTTCACTGACACCGTCCTAATATATGATTTTAAAGTTTTGGCAGAGAATTTTGGTCATTTTTCCAGATATTTTTACTCGTGTTTAACCAACGTGTTGTTAGGACTTTCTCTTCTTTATGTTTAAAATTGAAAATGTGCAGCTTGACCTCTTTAAAAAATAGAACATCATTAAACCACTACAAATTTGATGCTGTTGTCAGAAGTCAGAGCTGTCTTCCCCTCTTGTCACTGGTGGGAGCCGAGTTCTAGACACACTACATCCCCAGCAACCCCAGCGTGCAATTTCTGAGTGCTGCACACCTGTCTCTTATTCAGTAACAGCATACTTAGGCACTGCACTGAACCTCACTCAGTGCAAAGTATTGTCTGTGCCACTCTGCCTGCATTACTGGGTGTTATATCCTGACCTGACTTGACCCCATTTTGTCTCTGCTTTGTCTCTGTTTGCCTGCCCTGAATCTCACCTGGATCTTGACTACGGTATTTTCATAACCATAGGGCATACTGGATTAAAGGGTGCAGTTTCAGTTATGGGTGCTTTTTTCTGTTTTTAACACATACAAAAGGCGCACCGGGTTTTAAGGCGCGGGCACGTTGAAACATACCCGTAAAACGTGCATGCTAGTTTGTGTTTAAAAAAAAGGCAGCGGGAGGAAAACTGAGTTGGTTGTGATCTATTTTGTATTTTTTCAGTCATCAATCAGCATCGAAAAAAATCCATCAAAGGCCTCATCTTCTGTATCTTCTAATGAACAGCTGAGCTAATTTTTTTATCAAACACGCCAGGTCCCCTTTCTTCTTTGTCAGAGTCTGTCTCGTTGCTGTGCGACTCCTCATGAATGATGCTGGCTATTGCGAAAGCTAGAAGAACTGTGCAACTAATCCATTCACAAATTGTGGCGTAACTCGCCCGGCGATGCCTCCCAGTCTTAGTAAAGGAGCGGAAGATTGACAGCCTTTCATTGTAATCCACTGGAAGATTCTGCGCCACCATACTCCTTGCCCGGATGGAAAGATGGCACTGTTTCATAAAACGAAAGCACCAAGACCCTAAAATTGTTCAATTTTCATTTCCTCTGCAAGCGCCACTGCCTTCAGTCGAATGGTGACTTTAGAGACGCTTCTCCCAGCTGTTCACTGATCGTTAGTCCATCGCTCGAGTCGGTCTCTACAACTCGGGCCACCTCGCCTCGTTTCCGCGGACACTCAGCTGCTTCTTCTTAACTCCGATTCCTATGTTCCCTCGCATAGCTGATAGCTTAAACTGTGCTTCATAAGCATGTCTCTTTGCAGAAGGAATTTTCAGGGTTGCCAAAACGATGTTGTTCTGCATAATGAACATACCTGCACCTTTGTACTATTCAGGGGTGTGTCTTCTTTCACGCCCACACTTCCGTCCTTACCGTTCTCATGCTGTTTTGTCCTATGTCCTCTTTACTGAAGTCACACAACAACATATTAGGCGCACCACATCATAGGGTGCATTGTACATTTTGGAGAAAATTTAAGACTTTAAGTGCAACCTGTGGTCGTGAAAATACGGTACTCCTGTGTCTTCTCTGATGTTCTCATGCTTATTATTGACCTCTGCCTGCCTGACCCGGATTTAGCTTTGTGGACTTTTAGCTGTGCTAGTAAAATCTGCTGTGATTTGAACCAGCCATCTGCCCGTTTTGTGACAGCTGTGATGGTATTTGGTTGGTCTGTTGAGACATTCATTGAGACTAATGAGCAAACGGGGGTGTTATAATATATTGTACACTTTTGTAATATTACTTTAAGTAAAGTCCCAGAGTCTCAAAATGCTAGATCCACTTGTAATGATGATAGCAGTTCACAGCAGCACTTTAGGGAGGAGTCATGCTCTGAGAGGCTTCAGTGAGGACATGATGTACCAAAGACGGAAGTGTTTGACTAGCGTTAAAAAAAAATCCAACAAAAGAGAAATGCAAAGCTTGTTTGGATAGGCTTTTCGGATAGAAATTTAAAACAAATTCAATTTAGTTGAATGCACATGGAGATCAGCAGAGGTCTTTTGGTCTTTGGTGATACGTGCATGATATACGTAGTTCATAAATGTTTCTTGCGTTTGTTATTCGTAGATATGCGCAGATGTCTGTTGAGGGATTCGGCTGATGGGTCTTCATATTAAATGTAGTTTATTTGCAATTATTAAGTATATCTTATGCAATTCTGCATAATTTTTGCAAGATGCATTTGCAAATTTTTAGCTTTCCACAGCTGTTCATGTCTAACAGACTTTTCATGCAAGTACCGCAGATGTTTACCTTTAATAGCGTATATTCGGTGCACATATTTTGCTTAAATTACGTAACTGATCCTCGAATCACTAATAAATTTCATATAAATTGCGCAATAATCACATGCGGATTTATGTGTTCTTTGCATGGTTTATTCATACGTGTTTTGTGGTTTCAACGTGGGTCATTCTTAATACATCTGAAAATTTATAATAAGGACAACTTCTCTCACTTTTTCTCACGTATTTTCACGTATGACTAATTTTCATCCCTGAAATATGGGCAAAACATACGTAGTGGCTGTGTGAGATGACCTTTAGACACAGGGTTTTGCTAAAGGTAGGAGATTGCAGGTTTGATTCATGTCTTGCCCGCCCATATGTCAAAGTGTAAATGGGCAAGACACTGAACCTTAGCTCTGGTGGAAGGTTGACGCCAGTGTTCGGAAGCGGAGTCGCCATCAGTGTGTGAATGTGTGTGTAAATGGGAGAATGGGACTGTGACTGTAAAGAGCTTTGGGCCTTTGAGGAAGGTTGAAAAGCACCATACAAGTATACACCATTTACCATTACTGAGACTAAAGGCTATTACCAAGACTACAGGAATACTAGTATTAGTGGTACATGATCGCCTGCCTAGTTTGCTCAGCTTGGATTAAAAATGTTGGTGGTTACTCTGGGTTCCACTTCAGTGTGAATAGGCACACGGGGAGAATTTTTTACCCTTTAGGGCGAAATCACAATGAACCACTCTGAAAGCAGCAAAGCTGGATTTCAAATACACATTCATCTTGGAGGTCCACCTAAAAGAAACCCATTAGCGGAGCAGGGTTTTGCACTCCTTGACCAACTCCGGATATCTTGTGATGGTCACTGATCTTCATTTGTCCTAAAAAAACAAAATCATTCAGAATGACTCCAACAGCAAATGCTGGAATGGCCAAATATCACAGTGGCCAGAGGATACACTGTCCACTCAAAGACTAGGCTACTGGGTTCAAATCCACAGTTAAGTAGCACCAAATGGTGGGGTTTAAACTGTAGTAGTGTAGTGTAGTGATTTGTTTGAAATACTGTACACACATTGATTTATTGTGATTTATGACAATATTTATTTTCCCATTCTGAATAATAAAGCTTTTATGTGTTTACTGTTAACATGACTTTAAAACCCATTCAGAATATAAATGGTTTATGTTTTAGACTGAACCTAAACATAGTTAAAGACCCACTCCAATGAAAATCGTCTTTTTGGTGTTTTTAACATGTTCTTGTGGCGTTTTATTCATGTTGAAGGACATGTATAAAGAAAATTAAGCTTAAGTTGCATTTCTGAGTATTTCTTTATTCAAATCGTTGTGAATCAGGAGCAGATAAAAAAAAAGTGATGTAGGTGTTACAATGGCGACACTCCACTCTGCTCTATTCTGATGCATCCACTTGTAGACGACTCATGTGCATCTTTAGTTTCCTAATCTGAGCTGGTACAGCTGGATAGCTCCAATATTTCTTACAACATTTCTTATTTGTTACACTGGTAATGTTATGATGGGGTTTTGAGGGTCTGTAAGCAAGCGGGAGAGCATGTAAACAGATGTTTTGATTTTGGTAAAGAAAGGGCATAATTAAAAGACCACTGGGAACTATTTTACAATAGATCAAAGTGATTGAAACATTTTTTTTACTTTATTTAATAGCTTATTTTAAATTGAGGTTCCTAATTTACATTTCTAAATTGTGTTTAAAAACTGCCCGGCTAAATCACTGAATCTCATGCATTTTCACCTCAACCTAACTTGCACTCCTTGCATAAAGTTTAAACATCCCTGCACTTATACTGGGGGAAAGCTCCCGTGTCATGAGTAAGCAAATTCCCAGTTTTGGTCTGCATTTCTTTTGCAGAAAAGCTCGACAACCAGCAAAGCCTTTGTTCACACCATGGACCCGGAGCATTGAAAATTTTTAAATTATAATTTGCGGATGTGTATTTATCAAGCTAAGGACTACAGCCAAAATAGAACAAAAACTATGCAACAAAAGGAATCAATTATGATCAAAATTTTAGTTTAACTAATCCCATTAACTGTTTCCTCCTTATTTTTTATTTTTTTGTAACAGATCGGTGTTTTAACTGGCTGCAGCTGTGAAGGATGGAGGGAGGCTGACGGCATCATCACCAGAGGCATCAACCTCTGGTAAAACATAAATAAATAAATAATTAAATCACAGTACTACACTGTCTTTTCTAAACTATGCAATATCCAGGACACAGTTTTATACTATTTTCAAATATAAGTATTTCTTCCTTTTTTCATTTGATGTTTTATACACTACAAGCCCTGTTTCACTTAACAAGATTTAACGTCTGCACCCAAGAATACTTCAGTCTCTGTTATTCCCTATTAAATACCCATGATGCCACTGCATCACTGGCTCTTTATCTAATTGTGCTGCTGCCCTCTAGTGGTGCTTTGTAAAAACTGAAACTCTGCAGAGTTCTGCACAAATGGAAAGTAAAAAAAAAAAAAAGCTTTCAAAGGTAGAGCCCACAGGATCACTGCAGAAGCAGGTGTGAATTTAAACCGAGTACTTTGTTCTGCAATTCATTTCCATTACTTAGATTCTTTTTTCTGTTCAAGATTTTTTTCAGGTTTTGCTCATTTGCCTTACTGTCCACCAGGCTTTTGTTCAAATCTTCCACAGCTGTTTCTCTCTCAGGTAGTTTACATTTACCGTCTTCAGTCAATCTTCTGTTCTAATACTCTTTTGAGTCCCTCAGTTTTTTTTTTTTTTTTCATCTAGCAACAATATCTTGCCATGCGAGTTAAAGCCCATTTGATCATCATAACCAATAAAAAAACACAAACAAAACAACAACAATAATGCATATAATTCCTTAGTACAGATAGAATAAGAGCACACTAATAGTTCTTTTCACAGTGTCTCATCTGAGGAAACAAGAAGCTCCAAACACTGAAGGGACTGTTAGCATCTCAGAGCAGACAGGAAGTCCAGTCGACAGTAATGCCCTCAGTCCAGACACACACTTTTGGGATGCAGATGCTGCAACTCACTTACAGGCTTTAAGTAGCAGGAAGCTGGCTTATTTATATGTCTGGCTAACAACTAACCCATAATTCTCATTGAGGGATTGCTGATTCAAATGTTAGTGTAGGGGACTTTATGTTATTATTTCAGCTCGGGAAATCGTTGCCTGTCTAATAATTTTATTTTGTGCGTCATGATCCACTTTGTGGATTGTGTACAACAGGATCCTGTAAATTTAGGGCTTAAACCAGAAGGTGGGATTTATTCCTTTTGTGATTTTCAGAATAGAAAAGCGCTATTTGATTGATTAGCGGTGATAATTGGCATTAAAATGAACCGGAAATAAGCCTTGACGGACCATCAGAGAGAGAGGGGGGAGGGGGGGGTGACCCGCTTGTGGTGGTTAGGTTTGGACCCCCCCCAAACACACACACACACACATGAATGCGACACAAACACTCGGATGAAGCAGAAAATGAGACATGATCCCCGCATCCGCTGAGCCTGGACTGTGTCTTACCAGAGAGCAGCATCAGCATCAGCAGCAGCAGCGCGCTCAGCAGCTGAACGCCAGTCCGCCCCTCCCGCCCGACTGAAGACATCTCTCTGCCTACAAATGAACAACAACAACTGCTGTCTCTCTCTGGAAGAGGTGTGGGGTAATGAATGTAAAAAAGAGCAGCAAGTCTGCTCTTTGACGCTAAAAAAAAAAATACTATTGTTTCAGAGGAAGGACATGGCTGGCAGTGTCTGTAGCCGTGTGACGGTTGGTTTTATGGTTTCCGGCTCCTTGGCGATTGGAAGAATAAGATGGAGGGTGGCTCCCCTTCTGGAAGATACAAAAAAAAAAAAAAAGAATTGTAATAATGATGGTACAAAACTGATTTTTTACAGATGAATTACCTAAAAAAACAACACATTTTTAACGCAGACAGAAGCAAAAACTGACAGGGACACCTTATGTTTGATCATTTGTAATTTTTTAAAACATTTTTCATACATTATTCTTCCAGTATATCATTAAATATCAAATTATCTTAGATAATCATGTGTTTATTGCGGTGTATGTTTCTCATTTCAATGAGAATACTGTTCTTAGAAAAAAACAGGTTGTCGTGCAGACAAACAAGAAATTAAACAGAACCTTTTGCCTCTGATAATTTTTTTCCCCAAACTTTATTGAAACCAACAATCCAATACACCACAGTGTACAGACAGCGACAGGAAAGGAACAAACCAGGGGGTCATTATTACATTTTACACAAAGACATTGAAACTGACCCACAGATTGAATGTTTTAATGGCTTACTTATTGTCTGTTTCTTTTTGTGTTCATGTATTGTTTGAACTCATTGATAAAGATAGAAAATGAGGGGTAACTTTGGATTTATGAATGTGCCATTTGCATGAAAACAATAAGAGATTAATGATGTATAATTGTTCTTTTTTATGAGATGGACAGTGGGTGAGGCCAAACATGACATGTTCTAAGTACAGGCGGAAGTCTGAGTCTATGTGGGCGTAAATGAAATGACAAACTTTACAACAGAGCTTTTGCCTCTCATAATCCAGTACTGATGGCTAGAAGACAGTAGACGGAAATAAATACAAGCCAAACATTTGAGCTAACCCCGTCGTCTTATCCAGAGAGAAGTCCATCAACTAAATCAAAATGATTTCTAATGAACTTTGCAGAAACTGTCGTAGAAATCAACACTTTCACAACAGATCAAAAGATGATTGGAGAGGCACTTTGAGAAATTCTGCAACCAGACTTTCAAGAAACCTGTGGAAATAGCAATAAATTTTGACTGAAGTTGAATAAAGTGAACAACTGTTGTTTTTTCCTCCAGTTCCAGTCCAGCCTCTCCTCCTCTGGGCTGCACTTTGCTGTCATGACGACACTCTGAAATAATCTGTGCAGACATTATTGATTTTTGGAAGACTGTCTCATAAACTTCAGATAAAGTTTTTGCTGGCATCAACAGAAATGAGCTGGAAGTTATTTTGATTTTGCAGCCCTGACTCTGGCTTCTACACAGTTGATTGTGTGTTTGTGGGCAAACCTAAAACAAGATTTTATTTTATTTAAA
Organism: Oryzias latipes; assembly: GCF_053564925.1. NCBI lineage: Eukaryota > Metazoa > Chordata > Actinopteri > Beloniformes > Adrianichthyidae > Oryzias > Oryzias latipes. The sequence continues at coordinate 13,013,659 of NC_136249.1, read as the reverse complement.
AAAAAAAAAAAAAAAACTACTACCTTTATTTTGCTAATAACAAAAGTAAACTAACTCTTAAAGCTGTTTAATCAGATATGTTTTATCTAATCAGGATCAGATCTGTGTAGTGTTTTCATAATCCACCTAATGAAATTTCTTGGAGTCTGGACAAAAACATGGTTTAATTTCAATTTTTTGATTTTTATTTGGTAGATATACATTAAACTGAACATTTAATTTGTTTTTATTTCAAAACTGTGAGTTTTTTTATCATTTAACCACCAATTGCACCAATGGGTTTGATGTCCTTCAGGTAAAAAAGCAATCATAGAGAAATGCTTCATTCGTGTGCTGTTCGAATGATCGGAAAAATGACTGTCCGACTTGAAAAACACACATGAACATCAGCAAAACACCACCACATGAATGCAGAATGCCTTTCTGCACCCAAATATGTATTTGTAGTCAGTTTGTAGAGCACCATCTATGGGGGGACACCATCATTACAGAGAAAATAAACATTAATAAGCATAATGAACGTGATTTATATTAGATAAACCCAATTTATTGGGCCGCATATCAGCCCCAGGCCATAGTTTGCCCACCCCTGCCTAAATCCAAGATCCAGAATCCTTCATGGAAGGAGTTTCCATGGTGGACCTGCTGTACCAAAGCTAAACATCATTAAGTAAAGGGTTGGATGCAGTGCTGGAAACAATGGTGTCTCTGGACTCCTAGCAGCAGAGACACACTTTGGAGAGGCTAATTCCACTTTTTAATTTGGTAATCTGACAGATGATTCTGTGTTAGCCAAGATACCTTTAGTTGAGTAAGGAGTTTAGTGGAAGGTGTGGGCTTTTCTTAGTAGCGGGGTTTGAATTGAAAAATAAAAAGACAACAACAACAAAAAACACCTGGAAGGGGTTTCTAAATCATTTAGAATTCAAGAGAACCACAGTAAGTACACACACAAGTAAACGTTTGAGCATTGGCAAACGTTTAGAAGCAGACAGTCAACCAAACAGAACACAACAAACAATACATGGTATTGAAGTTACCATATTAAAGTACGGTACCCTAAATGGCATCTCCAGGCAAGTCATCTTTTTGTCTTTCCATTCAACAATGACAAAAAGAAAAAGTCATTCATGATCCAGCATGAATGGGAGGAAGAATTCCAGTGGGAAATATATTGCTGACAAAAAACGTGACTTAATTATATTTGGCAAAGAATATGTTGACCATCTTCAAATGTTTTCCTGACTAATAAGGTAGAACTTTTGTAACATCTGTTTGAAAAGTAACACTAAAATCAGTCAAACATTCAGAATCTTAAACGTACGATTTGTGTTTATCTGTGTCCTTTGTTTTTTTTAGATAGACAATGTGTGGATAATCACTTTTTTTATTGTGTGGTAACTGTTAGTGCAAGATCACCAATAAAGAGCCTAAAAACAAAGGCCAACTTAAAGTATGTTGTAAAACCTCGACTGTTCCTGTTGGAAAGCTTTATAAAATGGCGGATTTGAAAAAGTTTGGCAAAAACAAAAAGAACTGAATTTTTGAGGCTGCTTTTTTATAGATCCCTTTCAACACTGTGACTTTTATAGCTGACAAAAAGGTAAGTGATGATTGCTGATCTTTAGGTCTTTTTCCATTTTTTTCATTTACATTTGATTTTTTCAGTGAATTGAACAGATAATTCTAGTGTATTTACAATGCACAAAGAGCTTGTTTGGCTCAGCGATTCATTGCCAATTCCAAATAAAAACTATAAATTTAATTTTTTTTCTGCACTCTGACCTCTCAATACTTTAAGTCGTGCCTCGTTCTTTCAAATGAAGAGTTATTGTGGGGCTTATACAGTAGTTTAAACTCAGAAGATTTGACAAGCGGCCAGGCTTGTGGGTATCTTGTCGGCTGCAGTGGATGTTGGGCGTGCGGCGCTGGGGTGGTTGATCGGCCGTAACGGATTACTGCATGGCGACGGTGGTGGGGGCATCCAGAAGATTGTGAGCATGTGTGCGTGAGTGCATGGGTGGGGCAGACCTTGGGGCTGGCTCACCGGGTTCCTCTGGGGCTCTCCATCCCCATCGCAGAGTGGGTAGGGCATTGGGGGGGTATGGCAGGAGGGGTTGGATAATATGGTGGGTGAGGAGGTTTGTAGAGGGTAGAGTAGTGGGGGGGGGGGTTGGAGCTGTGGTTGCGCGGTGATCTCTGGGTTGCTGGGGTCGGGTGTCGGGGCTGGCTTTTGGAGACGGGGCTTCGGCTGGGTGGTGGGCGGCTCAGGGGTTCTCGGGGCCCTGGCTTCGTCTTTGGCCTGCGTCTCGTTGTCCGGCGCCCGGTGGCCCCCATGGCTGCCGCCTGGTATGGCCAAACACGCCTGTCCTGTGGCCTGGGGGCCCAGACGCCGGGTTCGCCTATGCCTCTCAGCCCCGGGGAGGCTCCTGTAGGGGGGTCCCCTCTACGCCTGGCTGGGTGGGTGGGCAGGTGGGTGGGCTGCTTGGGTCCCGTCGCCTGGGGCGTTCCTGGCCTGGGGGTCCTGGTTCCCCTTATTAACACACAGTTCAGTTCGGCAGCATGCATGTATCTCCACCCCCACGTGCACGTTCACACTGCCACACTGCTCCCTGTCTGCTTCATACCTCCTCCTAACCCAAAGTGTATTGATGGACAGATATCTTCCGCTCATCTTCCTGTCAGAATTTCACCTTTGATGTAATATTTGTCTTTCCAGCAGATCTGGTTTATTGTTACAGCTTAAAATAATAACTTATTAAAATCAGCGCTTGTATCCCCCACATTTTCCCCCTCTCTTCCTTTTATTCTCTTCCACACCCCCTCCTCACATTTTTCCCCTCTCCCTCCCCACACAAACTAAATGTAACAAATAAATAAAACGGGATTTATCCAAATGTACACTCTGGTTTCTCGAAGTTCCATAACCTCTTTTTGTGATAGTAAAACCTGTCCAACACAAAAGGCCTTCAGCTCTAATCTGTTTGCTCAGTTGATGGACAGAACAATTTAAAAAAAAAGAAAATTTGACAGTAAAAGCTTTTGTATGTTCATCCAAAACTCATGACGTTTAGGGCCAAAAATCATCAGAAGAGGCCATAATTTTTTAGATTTTGTATAGATATAAGATCTTAAGGACCCGAAGAAAACTAAAGCAACAAAGATGCAATAAAAATCTACATATGGATGTTGTGACTCAGGAAAAACGGGGTCATTACGCTGTTTGTGAGCCTTTTTGGTGTGAAAATACAACAGTTTGCTACTTTTTGTTTGTTTGAGACAGATCTTAGAGAAATATACCACTAGAAAAAATGTACATACAAAAGTATTTTGACTGCTTTTAGGCAGAGAAAGCCACACATATCTGCTCTTAAACTGATGCTTCAATGAAAAGTCAGCAATGTCAGAAAACCTGCTGTTTTTAGGTTTTATTTCAAATAAAAAAATGAAACTGTTAAACTTTTGCAGACAATTTAATATGTCCAGCGTTTTTATTCAAAGCTTATAAGGTAAAATGGCTTGACTTTTATAAGGATGTGACTGTGCAGGGCTACATGCGTGGAGAACAACTATTGCTTTTTCACGTGTGTCCAGAAGAGGGCGCTGTGACCACATGGTCTAGGCAGCAGTTCAGTGCAAAACGACTTCAGGATTCTTCAGCTTTTCTCAGACAATTGTCATTACTAAAGGCAAAGATAAAACGCTTTTAAGGTGGAAAGAAAGCAGTGACTGAGTTGATTAATTTCATGAAGAAGCTAAAAAGACACCTTATTCTATTAAAATAATATTACAGGAGAAATGGCTCCCACTTTTTGTTTCTAAGTTTGTTTTCACCAAATAGTCTCTGATATGTATGAAATGTTTTTTGCATGTTTGGGGGTACTGGGATTTTTATACAAATTTTGTGAGCTCATTGTGTGTTTAACTATATTTCTGTGTGCAACTGCACACATATGTTGGCCTGTTAAGCTACGTTCACACCGCCTTCAGAAATGCGCATTTAAACAGCCAAATCCAATGAAAAGTAAATGCGTGTTTCAGGCTTCCGCATTCAAAATTCTCTCTTTCACGCATAGCTTAGCAGGATTTTACGTCAGTTTTCGAGCTCTACATACAATACGTGTGGCCGTTAAATGTGCACTGCCAGCCAAGCCAGGTGGAACTCTGACCAATCAGGGTCTCTGATTTGTGATGATAGTATGTATGGATGGCATCACTTTTAATTCAATGAAGTTTAAACCATTTGAAATTTGATCATGGAAGAGTAATTAATGATTGCAGTTTGTTCTCAACCGGATTTATATAACACCAAGTCTTTCATTTATCGGAATAGAGCAGAGAAAGAAAAAGCCTGGAGCAAAATTCAGGAGATTTCCACCACTTTGACATTTTACACCAAGCCTTTTCTACGTGTAGATGGCAGATATGCGCTATAGTAAACAGTAGAAAAAAAAGAAAAAAGAAGAACCCCTCTCCCTGCTTGTCCATAATGTGCTACATGCACTTTCAAGAACCCGTGCTTAGCGCATTCTTGAACATATTTCAAATGCCTGGTGTGAAGGTAACTTAAGAAGCACAATGACCATACTATTGTCCTTCTTTTTTCAGTAGTCAGAGACTTAATGTTGTACCGTGTCTTTACACAATTTAAGGCATTCAGGAGAAAAGCTTATAGAAAAAAAAACATTGAAAGGAAAAGAAGGACGTACCGTTGGGAGTCAGAAAAAAATATAAAACACAAAAGAAAGAAGCCATTACAGCATTCAAAAATCTACAGCAAAAAGGAGAAATGAAGACAAATAAGATCTGAGGTTTGGGGGTATAAGAAAGGACACAGAAATGATAAAAAATAAAGATGTTCAATAGGATAACAAGAAAACGTGTCACTCATCTGTCAAGGTGACAAGAAGTGCAGCTGCCAGTTTCTTTCCCTGAATCCGGCATCACTGATTTATTGACTTTGTGTCCTCCTGAGTTCAAATTAAGGTTAACTCCAGTCTGTGATGTGTTTCCAGGGGATTTTTAAGGAGAGTAACACATCTCTCAAAAGATGTTTGTCTTTAGTGGTGTAGGCTGACCCGTTTATTGTTCCTCTTTCTGAAGGTGACCAGCAACAACGCCAGTAAATAAAGGAAAAAAAAGATGAACTATAGAATAAATGTTGGGTGTAAATACTATGGTCTATTTATATCTGTTAAACTGTAAGCTGTAGAAGACAGAAATAGTGAAAAGGAACGTGAGAAGGATGTAGGAGGAAGATGATCTCCTGGTCCACGTGGGTGTGATGGTGGTAAATCGAGGAGTCTATAGATACAGCCTACATGATATTGCACCATAACCATTGCAGTTAGCCACATTTGCATTGAAGTGCCAAAATATTTGAAAAAAATGTGTCACGTCCTGCTACCATAATATCTGTTCTGACCTGAACAGCTTGCAGAGCAAAGGAATGAGCTCAGTGTTATTTACTGAGTGGAGCTCGGTGTTTTATGGATGCATCAACCCAAAGGTCAGCCAACGTCCTTCTACATTTCAGGCAGTGTGGATGCATGCGAGAAAAAGGTGTCCCACATAAAGCAGCTGGCCTTCCAAAGTGGCTGCGTCTGTGAAGATGGTACTGCCATACACAACTGTCATGTGGTCTTAACAAGCACCTCAAGCAGCATCTGCTGCCGGGAGGATGTTGAAAGTACATCCAGTTAATCAGACTTTAGCTTTAGCTTTAGCCTTTCACATCAAGAGCCAGAAAAGAATCGAAGCTTGGAGCCAAAAAAAACAAAAAAAAGACAAAGCACCGGAAAATAACTTTACAGTGCCATCAGGACGATATTTAATAAGCAAAGTATTTGCTTAACTTTTTCTAGGGATGATGCGGGAAATATTTGAGAGCGTGACTGTAGAAAAGATGTATTAAAGTCCCACTCCAATCATCCTTAGATCCCTTTTTAAAGTGTTCCCAGTGGTCCTTTAACCATGATTATGTAGTTTTTAGCCAAAATAATAACAATTTTTTTTTTAAATTGTCGTTTTCTAAGATATAGTTTCTGCAGAGCAGCAGAAGTTCATTTCAATATGGAGACATCTTGACTTATGATTGAAAGATTTAAAAGTGAAACAGAAGTTTGTGCTGTAGTCTTTGGCGGTTAGATTCTGGGCGGGAGACATCTTGCATGCCTGGTATGACCTCGGGCCGTGTGAGAAGAGACTCCAGAGCCTGGACGCTGATGGTGGTTAAGCCCTAGGCCGCTCCCTATCAAAGAGCCAGGAGGAGAACGGGGCGGAGGTGGGCCGGTGAAGTGTCTGGAATGCAGATAAACCAACTTCTATGAATTCAAAGGCAGGAATTTGATTGTGACTGGCTGTGAAGAAAGTAAGCACTTTAGCTATTGGCTAAGAGTGAAGACTAACTGATGAGTGGCATGTGGAGTGAAGAATCAGCAACCCAGCATACCCAAAGGTAGGATGAACCTTTCTTATTGAAATTACATACAACTCTAAGTTGTCTGTGAAACTATTTGCACAGAGTAAGCCTGCTCCCGTTTCCCATCATCCTTCTGTTTGCATGGTCTCCCGCTTACAGACCCTCACAACCCCAACATGACGCTACCGGTGCAACAAAAATGGCTAGCAATATCAGAGCTATCCATCAGTTTTGATCCAGATGCCAGCTCAGATGAGGAAGACAAAGACCTACATGGATCTATTATTCTGCTAGTGGATGTATCCGAAGCTTCTACGTCACATCTACGATCTTTTTTTTCAACAACATTTTATTTTGCCTGCTCCTGATTCACAAGGTTTTGAAAAATAAATACTTAAATGCAATTTTAATAATCATGAGAAAACTGCCACAAGAACACGTTAAAAACCCCATAAACACAATTTTTTGTGGACTGGGTCTTTAATATGTTGGTAATGGTAAAAAAGGCACTTAGAGAATACAAAATGAAAATGTATCAAAAACGTAAAAAGAGCTTAACCTTTACAATAGAAGAATATTTTTCCTGATTTTTCTTGATTATGCCCATCTCCACTTTACCACATAGAGAGTTCTGACTATAGCTGTGTTTACATTCACGAAAGTAATTGGAAAGAACGCCTTATTGGAAGAAAAATGTGTCACGTAAACATGCCTTTCGGAATACTCTGCTCCGATCAGACTCGTTCGGATCAAAATTTCTTTCCAAGCAAGATAGGTGGGTTCTGCTGATTGTTGATCCGATTGTTGTGCATGTTAACAGTTCATTCTGATTGTGTGTCACTTCTGCTCTGGTTTAAAGTCATGCATAGACGGTGTTTCACTCCAGAGGAGGTTTTGGAGCTCAAACAGGACCGACTGGCTCCTCTGCGGACGCCCTCACCTCGCTGGCTCTTCCCCTCTCCCTTCTCTTACACCCCTCGCAAGGGGGGTGCCGGGGAGGAGCGCTGCGTGCCCCGTGACGTCTGGACCCTGTGGTCCGGGCACGGGTGCCGGTGGATTGTGTTTCTGAGCAGAGCAGCCGGACTTATAACCTTGTGTTTGAGGGGAGGGGAGGATGCTTTGTTACATGTGCGTTTTGTTGTTTTGTTATGTGTGGGAGACTTTGGACTGCGATCCTTCCCGGCGCTCTGGGTTAGCAAGCTGCTAGAACAGAGCTCGGACTTCCAGCTCACACAGCGGCTTTGGGGCGGTGTGTGAGCTTTTCAAAGCAGAAATGCCGCTCAGTCCTTAGGAAACAAATCCAGGTGATTGATCGGTTTCTAAAGGCTGTTTTGAAAAAGCTCACACACATAACAAATATGCATTATTCCCACATATTAACGTGCAACAAAGATGCAGATTGCCGCATTTCCTGCATGGATTTTTTGTTCATCCAAGGCTAATGTTGTTAGCGCGTGTTAGCGTTCTCGTAACCCTTCTTCCAACTCTGCTCCGCAACAAAAAAAGCACTGACCCCACAGAATAAAAATGAAATTATGAACAAACAGACGCTTCATAATAACTATAACAATAAGAAAAGCATGTTTAGAAGATCATCTCGTATATTATGGAGCAGCCACATATCTATGTATGTGGCAGCTCAACTTGTGTACAGCGGGACTCATTTCCTCTTCCGGTATTTTAAAGAGAAGTGCGCATGTGCAAGTGATTTATTCTGACCCAAAGTTTGGCCCATGTAGACGTTTGTTATAATCAGAAAAGGTTTTTCTGGGCCCATGTACACGGTTGAATTCTAATCCGATCTTTGACCCGATCAAGATATTTTGCACATATAACTGCGGCTTATGTCTCAAATTCATAGATTGACTCAACTTAAAGCTCTGCAGCTTATTCAGTTCAGAAGAAAACTGTACATTTGTCGCTCTGTTCAAAAGCAGAAATGTAGCCTTAATCCTTACCACTTAGGGAATTTAGAAAGCCTAATTAAACACCAAGGTAGTCTAATGCCTATTTAAAGATACAAGACAAATATGCAATAAGAACATCAAACAAGACATTGATGACTATGTAAAAAAAGGGGGCAGATGGGTTTTGTTTTATTTTGAAAAGTTGATATATGACACAATCAACACAAAGCTATAATGTACACTCTCATAAATGCATCTACATTAATAGAAGCACTGAACACACAAGTCCGATGAAAATGTCTGACTTTGAGAAGAAGACTACAAATGAACTCTCTGACAAACTATTATCAAACAGACCTCAACAGGAGTTGAACAGCAGGAGTCTTTTTATCTCCTCACTCGCCATTGTCGTCCTTTTTTTTTTTTTTTTTTTAACACTTCTCCGGGGTATTTTCCCAAAAACCTTCAGAGAGAACAGATTTCAGAGGCTAACATCCATGGCTTTGTTTGGAGATTAGTCAAGTAGAATAAATGAGGCGGGTTTATGAAGGAGTGTGAGTTTTCTGTAGCTCTTTGTTAACAGCTGATGCAGAGCTAATGTGGTAGCGTCAAGCAGAGATGCAATTTGGTTCCTGAGCTGTAGTTCAGCTATGCTTTAGGGTGAAACAGTCCAGAGCAAATCACGATAATGAAGCTGCATCATCAGCATTTTCATCTTCCAAACCAAAATAGCTAACTTCAATACAAACAATGCCTCTTAATGCTGCTTTGAAGGTCAGTCCCTCTGTTATTCAACTTTGACATGGCTCTTGACTCTGACTTACCTCAACAACTTCACCTAATGGAGTGCAAATTCTTTCCTGGAAGGGCTTATTGATGACCCAAGACATAAATGTGCTTGCTAGAGTCTCTGTTGAAGTCTTCCTGGATTTAAAAACAGACAAAAGACATTTAAGGTGCAATTTTAAAAGTGAATAACTATTTTTCTTCTGAAAGACCACAAACAAGTAGAACGTCTAAAACAATTGTCTTGTAAAACACCTGAATGCCTTTTTTTTTCTTTTGTGAAACTCTAAAACCCCAATTCAAATCCATCCTTGGCTCTGTTCCTCATGCATAGACCTTCATTCCACCCAGTACCACCTATAGGTTATTTTTGCATCTTATGAACTTTATTATTTTTATTTTCCTTTTCACCAAGCTTTACAAAATCATTATTAGATAAATTGTTTTTTCACCTTTACAAGGTGAAACATTTAAAGCAGGTTTAAATGTTCTTCTTATATCTAGCGTTAAAAAATATTGAACATTTTATTGAAAAATCTTTTACCCAACCTGTCAAAGTTTGTTGCTATGTGAACAATGAGCTCAAACAGTTTTTTCCCCTAAACCAGTGTGAAGATCCTCGTGATCTTTCATGAGACCTCTAAAACATCTTTCTCAGGAGAAGAACAACAGGCCTTTTGCTGCCTGTTAACATATCATAAGCATCAGGGATCATTCTTTTTGCTATTAACCCCTTTGATGTGCTGATGCACATTTGCGTCTAACCACTTTAAAAAGAATTAGCTTAATTAAGGATCTACTTGAAAACATAGACATGTGAGACATTTTTTTATTTTTATTTTTCAGAGCTGGAAGTAAATTCAGTCGTTAAACTTAGTTGTTAATCTTGTTCATTATATGTGATATGACCTTCAGCGTCTGTTTTTTCTGGAAATTGTATGAAATTGATATTTAATATATTTTATTTTGTTTGTTTTTTCTACTTGATTCAAAGAGTTTGCAGGGTTTGAAGGTTTGTCTAGCTTATTACAAGGTTGTCTACCAATTCTTTTGCTTTGTTGTGGTGAAGTGGTAGGGTGGACGACCTCTGATCCGAAGATTGCAGGTTCGGATTCCTGTTTTCCCGCCATTTGTCGAAGTGTCTTTGGCCTCTGGTGGAAGGATGGCGCCAGTGTTCAGCAGCAGAGCTGCCATCAGTGTGTGAATGTGTTTGGGGATGGGGGAATGGGACTGTGATTGTAAAGTTTTTTTGGCCTTTGAGGAAGGTTGAAAAATGCTATACAAGTCTATGCCATTTTACTTTGGTGCTTGAAGAGATGAAACATAAGAAAATGTGAACTTTTTGAATAATTAAAACATGATATGACTGTGATGGACAGGCACTCAAAGGCCAAAAGCAGGGATATTTGGTCAAAATAATTGAAGATGCTGGCAGGGAAAGCATACATGGAGCGCCACACTAAAATGGATGGAATAAATGTGCAGAATATGACTAGACTAGACTAGAAACCCCAAGGTCAAAATGGGAAACACCTCCGAAGGTGGTAGAATGAGAGAGCAAAGATCCTGTGGGACTTTCAGATCCAGACTGATAGGATGGTAATGGCGAACCACCCAGACATTGTAGTGGTGGATGAAGAACAGAGGAAAGCCGTTGTGGTGGATGAAACATCAGGAAAAAGGAACATGAGAAACTGGAGAAATACCAGGGACTCAGAGAAGAACTGGAGAAAACATGGAAAGTGAAGGTGACAGTGGTGCCTGTGGTAATTGGAGCACTCGGGGCAGTAACCCTAAGTAACAGTAACAGCTAAGATACTGTCCCGTGAGACCCGAGCTTGGGTGAGAAACTGCCTGTGGACGGTGAGGGGGCGTTAGATGTAAACACTGGCACACGGTAAGAAACATGGCTTTTTTACTAAAAAGATGATTTTAACTGTTTTAATAACAGTAAAACTTTTGAAATACTTTTTCACAAGTGATTGAGATTGTCTTTAATCCAAAATTATGTTGTTTTCCTAGTAAAGGATTTAATATGGCATTTCTCATTGTTTTGTGTTAAATTCTAACTCCGACCGACCTCTGCATGTAACCCTTGTGCTATCCTAGGCACTTTACCATTGGGAGTTGGGTCATCTAGACCCACTAGACAGTTCTCTGAACCTTTTTTCTTCATTGATTTGTGATCTTCTAGTGTCCACGGATTACATGAAATCTTTCCACCTTTATCCACCTTTGTCATGAGAGGGAGAACACATCAATGCAAGGGTGGGGTTATCTAAGACAGCACAAAGGTTAAGAAGCTGAAACATCCTGGAAAAACGATTAAGTTGGCTCAACTTAAAATAATTTGTAACTTGGCTGCCTTAAAATTTTGATTTAAGTTAGCAAAATATTTGTAATAATTTAAGCTCAATGATAGTTTTTTCCAACTTAAAAGTACAAGTTCACATAACTTTTTGATTTGTTGTGGGTACCTAATTTTGTAGTAAAAAAACCCCAAAACATATACATCGCAAATTAAGTAATCACAACTCAATTTTAAATCTGGCTAACACATTTTTTTTAAAGTAGTTTGAATTTAGTTTAAATTGACATTACTTAACAAATTAGTTAGACTTAATCAGAAAGTAAGTTGAGAATACTTGACTTCCTTTTGTTCAGTTAACTTAAAAAAAACCTTTCCCAAAACAAAGCAATGAGTGATATAAACTTGATCTTTTAAGTTTGGGAAACAAATTGATAGGTTGAAGTTACTTGAAATAATTTGTTAGCTTTAATCAAAATTTTAAGGCAGCCAGTTTACAAATGATTTTGAGTTGAGTCAACCTGAAATGTTTTACAGTGTATATTTGCCATCATCATTTTGGCCACATTAAGAAAGTACAGTTCCAGAAGAAAAACTAAAATAAATAAATATAAACCAGTTACTACAACTAATGTAAATATAGAATTCAAGTGAATCTGTCCATACACCTTATGAATCCTGCTGTCATTACGATTACACTGTTCCAAAGGAAATGTTTAAAACCAGTTGGAGGGAAAACAATGTGTCACTTTCATTGAAACCTTCACACACACAAAAACACCAAAACAATAAACAATGTAAATTATTTGACCAAGAAATAATTTTCAACTGACTTTTTATGCTACAATTGCAGTTTTATTCCTTTTTTAAATATTTATTTTGTTGCAAGTACTGCTCCACACAGTCCGGTCACTTCTTGTGACATAGTTTCCTATTCATGACTTCTCTTTTCTCTTTGCTGCAAGACAGGAACATACGATTTGTGAATCTCTGGCGTATGATCTGTTAAACAGAGCTCCGCAGGCTTGTTAGCGTTCCTATTTTGTTTCATAACAACACCGATAACAGAGGGTTGATGGCAAGTGAGAAGGGACATGCTGCAACTCTCCAAGGAATGATGCTAGGCGAGTGTGCTCTACTTAGTGTTCTGCCAGAGCAACTCTGACAGCATGTTAATGCTAGTCAGGCAACGGGTGCCAATACTTTACCCCAAATTAAGGTTTTCTACTGGAGCAGATGCCATATGTTCTTCCCTGCAACAGCCACATGTCTTCTTTCCTTTTTAGGTTTGCCTTCAAATCTCAAGAGTAAATGAAGGAAAAAAAAAAGAAACTCAATTGATTTTCCCCATCCTCCTGCTGCTAACGCATTTCTGTGGTCAGCAGCCAGCACAGTCCTGAAAACAACAATCTCAACAAAAAGAGATAAATAATAAAATCGCTCTCGGTGAAACTCACAGCTTTTACATCACAGCTTTTCCTGACTTTTTTTCAATAAATGGATTTTTAAATGAAGAATGATTATTGGCTGGAGATTTAAATACATATAAACTGTTTTTAAATCTCCAGAAAATCTCCCAAAAAAACAGAACTTACCTTAGAACCACTCACTGATTTTGCATAATAATGCGCTCATAAAAAACAAAACAATATATATAGATATATACACAGATACTGACCGACTAGCTCACACAAGCAAATATTGAGCCAAAAAAATTCTTTGACCTGCAGCAGTCTAAAACGTTACAGTTTTTGTGGTACAACTGGGTCTGGTTCTTTATTTGGAGACTTTTTAATTTTGCATGTCATGTGCAATTATGGGGATTAAACTAGGGATGTCCCGATCACAATTTTTCTTAAACATTTAGAGAGAAAAAATACAGATCCAGGTTGGTCCCTATTTTTATTTTATTCAGCTTCCTTTATCATTTAACACTTAAACAGTACACTTTTTTGAAGTAATCAAATAAAAATAGGGCAACAATCAACTAGAAAAAATTGGTCAACTATTGACTAGGAAAAAAAAGTGAACTATGTAAGGGCAGCGACCTCGACTGCAGCGGCAAAGGAAAGTGATATATGCTGATCGTCATAACGGGTTGAATCAAGCATCAGTTCAGAGAGAAAGTTCACCTCTTACCGTTTGTTTTTGTCCAGACGACGAAGCTAAAGGGTGTTTTGAAGAAGCCAGCACAGTGATGTAGAACATTTAATCTATTTGACCGGAACTTCTTTTTTAGGCGTACATCATCACTATGAATTATCACTGTAAACCACACCCAGCAGCCAATCAGAATGAAGTATTCACCCGGACCATGGTATAACATTTGAGAAAGTTCAGTGAGTGTAGCTTTAGGAACTTCTGAGCTACTGAACAATTTTTATTAATTATGATCCATGTTTATATAAAACCTACTTAAAAAATAGAAGTCATTTTCTCCAAAAATCTAAGTTAAAGGGGCAACAGTAAGGTCATAATTAGTGGAGAACGTTTTTAGTATCTTCAGAACTACTGGTTAATATATACATATATATAATTGACTTTTCACAGACTATACTATGAACAAAGAATACACTACACAATGAAACCAGGATATTCAAAGATACTTTACTGACATGTCCATATTTTCCTGTCACCACAGCAGATCAGCTTTCTCCATCTAACCTGTCTGTTTTCTGCACACTCTTCTCTAACACCAGCTTCCTTTATGTCTTCGTTCACTCCTTAGTCTTACTCCATTAGACCGTTTGCCTGATTTTCGTTTTAATAAATATTAACATTACAGTAAGCACAAACAGAGGCCTGTGTGACCTACTTCATGGTCTTTAGGGGCCAATATCCTAAACAAATACTTGCAAAACTTTATGACATGTGAAGCTCTTTGGGTCAGAGCAAAGAAATTATTATTTTTTCTGTCAGCAAACTCAAATAGAGGGCAAATATTTTTCTCAATATGAGTTTGAGATGGGCATCGACCACAGGGAATTGAAGAAATATAAAAGCAATAGAATGTTATCCTATTTTTGAGCAGAATGTAAAATGCAGCAACGCTGAGTTTTCTGAGCATTAAAGATGGATACGTTTTGTGCTTTTGTTCGTATTGTGTCTTTAAGTCCATCTACCCATCCCTCTATCTTGAGTCATGACAAAGCTTTGCTGCTATTATATCGGAAAGTCTGTCAAATTGAGTTATATGATGGGAAGATCTTTTATTATAAATGTATGTTTCCAGCACCCTTTTATTGTGGACCTCGTATGTATCTGACACAATCCTCGTCTGAGTCAAACAGAATTTGCATTTTTGTTCTGCATGACAAAATGTTTACTGGCACCTCATAATACATGGAAAGATGAGCCTATTTACTTAATTTGTCCATCAGACTCAGATCGGATTAATCTCTGCCCCTCTGATAGACTTGCTTCCTCTGTCAGTCTTGCTCCCTTTGTGTCACATTCAGAAAGCCTCAAACCCTTTTTGTACATTTTCCTCTTTGTTATTTTTTATTGTTGGTGCTTTGCATTTTGTAGTAAGTTATCAAAGAATTTAGCCAGAGAAAGACGGTAAATGCAAGTTTGAAATGTCATCCCTTAATCTCCTTCCTGATATTTGCATCATGACTCAAAGAGAGGGGAACAGGAACGTTGCGTGTCTCTTCAGCTTGTAGTCTGTCTGGTTATGTGCTGGCACATAGGTGGCAGATCATTTCAGGCACACATGCCGAGAAATGCAGAGAAATGACACCATAAGTATAATCTGAACAGAAATCCGTGGCTCCAATAGCACAAACTTTTTAGGACACAATGAAAAAACACAATACCACCAGTTTCAACAAATGACTTTTATTTCCATAATAAGACCATTAACTTGCTGCACACTGAGCTTTCCAACCAACTTGTTCCTGGGAGGCTTAATAATGTCCCTCTAACTGCTGAAGTGTCTTAACCCTAATGTCAGGCTTTTCTTTTTTTTTTTTTTTTTTTTGCAAATGCATTATTGTTACTTTCTGTTTTTCCTACTTAACTTAGAAATGTATTTCACACTCATGTACATTCGTAGAGATGGACAAAAAAAAAAAATAAACACCTGTGATAAATATTGTCTATATATATCTGCATAAATCCGCAGGATAAATCCATCATAGGTTACCTCAAATTTAGTTTTAACCTTACATATGCAAGTCAAGCTCTTAGACCCCTTTACAAGCTTTCATATATATAGTTCAATTGAATGGTCCCAAAAACATTTTAAGTCCCACTTAAATCATCTTTGGATCTTTTTAAAATTTTTTCCCAGTGATCTTTTAATTCTGATTGTGCTGTTTTTAGCTAAAATGGAAAAATGTGTGTATGCAGAGTAGCAGGAGTTCATCAAAAATGCACCTCTGAGTTGTGGAAAGGACTGTTGGCCCAGAGTGAGCCTGCTTTATTTCCCGTCATCCCTTTGTTTACACCCTAGCTGACAGCCCTTCACAACCCCAAGCTAACATTAGCAGTGCAGCAAAAATAGTGAGCAATATTGTTGTCCAGCCGTACAGTTTTGAGCCAGATTCCAGCTCAGACAAGGAAAATGAAGACACACATGGATCCATTTGTCTACAAGTGGATGCATTGGAATGGAGCGGAGCAGGGAGCTTATGGCCTGCCAACTGTAGCTTTAACGTCACAGCTATTTCTTTTGAATAATGAAATTCTCAGTAATGCAATTTTAAGCTTAATTTTCTTTATGACCTCTATATTCCAGAAAATGACACAATAACATGTTAAACACATAAATTTCACTGGAGTGATAAGCAGCTGTTTTGGAGGAGGTTAGCCATATTTTAAAAGAACAATTGGAAATTAAAGCTACAAGTAGCATTTAGCGGGCCCGAGCACGTGCCACCGCCTGGCACGAGCGACCGCCCCGTGAGCAACGCCCTGCTCGAGCCATTCTCGTTGTTTTTTCTTGTCCATTCTGGAGCTCCAAGATAATGTTAACATGACAGCAGCCTGTGGGGGGGGGGGGGGGGGGGGGGGGGGAGACTGTAATCTGTTTCCTTAAAGGACAAAGACTTATGCATAAAGCATGAAAAAAATTCTTAAATCTAAGCCTCGTTTAGACCTGCTCAATTTCTCATCAAGTAGAAGAAGGTTTTTATCAGATTAAGAAACAAGCAATGATGATAATTGCTATCACTGTTCCTAAGAATGAGAACAATAGAACTCATTCAATTTCCACTACAATGTCTAGATGAGTGTCAGCTATGTCTGATAACTTGGCCAATTAGCTGGACCGGGATCTTGCAAAGTGCAGAGGGTTTACGTCCAGTGTGATGAGTCTGTGGACGGCAACAGTACAGCATAGCCTTTGGTTTCCACAAGAGAAGAACTCCTGACACATCTGCCCTAACAGACAACTACAAGAGGAGTTGAAATGTATAATACGGTGAAGGAGTTTTTGTGCAGAAAAAGGTACCATTAGAAAAGCCAGTAGCAGTGACTGCAGACAGGTTTCATCACTCACTGTAAGCTGTAAAGCTGACCCAGACTTTCCAAAATGTCTGCATTACTGCTGCGTCATTCACCAGTAGGCGTTATGTGCAGAAGTGATTGGCTCTGGACATATAATGACTCCTATTGTGAAAATCATAAAAAAAACCTCAGCTGCAAAGCAAAACAGAACAGGATTTTTAAGGTGCTATTGGTGGAGATATCTGCTGAATATGGTGAATATGAATATGGTGAATCTGAACTTGTATTCTTGACTGACATTACTGGAAAACTAAACCACTTGATCTGCGAGCTGCAAGACATTGGCAAAACTATATTTTTTTATTGACCAGCCTGCCTGAGCCAGTGTTTTTCTTGTGGGGATCTTTTCTGCCAGGGCTTGCCGGCTTGGTCAGTGGATGTTGCTGCAGTTGTCTCCCTTGCTGGGACAGCTGGAGTTAAACACAGCAGCCTCACGGCTGTGAAGTGGACCCCGTTGCTGTCCCAGTCTGGATGGGCACTGTGGTGATGTTCCAATGTTCAGGCTGGCTCCTGGTATGAAGAGATTCCCAATTACCATTTCCTAACTGCAGAGCCAAGGATGTGTTTACATGTTTAGGTCAAAAATGTGATGAACAGCTTCATGTTGTCTATTGATGTAAGTTTAAACCTAAACATGTTTCCCTGTTACTAATCCAGTTGATGTGGTTCTCCACCTGTGTCTAGGTGATAGAAAAGCATTTCTTTATATTTAGAGCTCTAAGCAAACAAACAGTTGTCTATATAAAAGAGCTTTTACAATTGTGCACTTTTAGCAGGTCTCTGAATACATGTGACCAATGTATAATGGATTTTCACAGACTTTGTTTAAAACTGAAGGTGACAGAGACTTTGGAGAAGTGGCTACATTATTCTGGACTTCTTTGTTTCATCCACAGAAGAGTAAAATATGTGATTGATTTTGAAAAGCTGCTGAAAAATGTATCTTTTTAAAATTGCAATTTCTAATTTGGGTTTTACATTTTGTGTTCCATTTTTTGTGATTTTATTAGAAAGATTTGTTATTTATTTGGTGTTTAAAGGTGGTACATATTGTATATACACAATCTTCTTAGAGACATTTGCTATATGTTGTGTTTGTTGTCATTGTAGTTTAATTTCTTTGGATGTATAGAAAGGAAATGTAGTTGCAGCATTGATTAAAAAAGCATAAAAGAGACATTTACTGTCTGATGTTACATCTGTAGGAGTGTACTGAGGCTGGGTTTTGTTTTGGAGCACATTCATATGTTTTGTTTGTAAAAAAAAAAAAAAAGATAAAATATAAAGTTAATTGTATTTTGGATGAATAAAAAAGCAATGATTAGTGCTAAGTATGTATAAAAGACAAACAAAACAAAGGAAATTGCTGTATTTTAGTGTTGAACTAGGCTTTCTAACTGTTCTACTTTCTGTCTGCCACTCCTGGCTAATTTACATGTGAGCACACAGCCGGGGGTTGGGGGGGGGGGGGGGGGGGGGGCTAACTCCACTCCTGCAGCAGGGGAGACTGAAGAGAGGCTTGAGGATGTAAGATTGAATAAATAAAATCCTAGAGTTGACCAGTTCATTTTATAAATGTAAATATTTTTTATTTTGGTGCTGATAAACTAAACAGAAGTTATGATAAAAATATTTGCTTGAGTCAAAATGTCCAAAAATTTGCTTTCAGCACAATAGGGTGATTAAGGTGGTTAAATGTTTCTCGTACGTATAGTGCTGCTTTTCAAACATGGAGCTTTGTAGGACGCATCTAATTCTGAAATCTCAGCTTCCTGAGACAAACGGCTGATTTCCTATGAAGCTTGATTATATGATCATGCTTCATGATCATTTATGAACATATATAGCTCGTCCAAAATTGTCATATCCATGGGTTCAGAATGTCAGTTTCATCAAATCTATTTAATTTCAGTGAGATCAGACAAGGAATGTGAACGTGAGAGCAACATTTGTGCATGGCGAGATACCCAACTTCGCCGCTCTGTCACGACCACACCCCCGCGTTGAAAGATTTGTTTTTCATCAGAGTAAACTTCAATGGTTTTTCAACAGGTGGACGTCATTTTGAGGTGTGTTTGCTCATCCTACTTGGAGCAGTGATGCTCCAAGTAAAACATGTCATTTCCTGTTGCCAACAGGTGGCGCTACACCTGTTTCGGATTTTTCCACTGCAGATGTGTTCAAAGTCAGACTACAATCATGCACAACAAATTTGGATCAGATTAGATTATTTATGGCTGAGTAATGGCCATTTTTCTTTTCATGGCGTGATTTCGAAACGACCTCAAATTTTGACGCGCCGCCACGGTCACAAACAACCGTAAAAACTTAAAAGCTTCGCAATTTAAGATCGGACATGTGTTTAGTTTACAAAACCAAAGTTTGGAGTCATTGTTCAAAAATCTCTAGGAGGAGTTCGTTCTAGAACGAGGCCTGCAAATGACCAAAATACAGCAAAAATGACATATTGACACCAATATAGCAGACTTCCTGTGCGACTGACAGCTTGGTACCAAGAGACTTTTTTGTAGGTTTCCATCTGATGAACATGTCCTGTAAAAATCAAGCTTGTATGTTAAAGAACATGGCGGGGCTCTCAAAAACAAACATGGTAGGTGGCGCTATTGAGCCGTTTTTTGTTCACCCATGCAAGTGCTGTGTATCTAAGTTGGAGATATGTAAGAGGCCTCTCATTCTGAAATCTCAGCCTCGTGATACAAACGGCTGATTTTTTATGAATTTTTAATTATCTGACTGCAACGCAATCAACCACTTCCTGTTTGGCACTGGCTTGCGCAGGCACCGTCAGGTGTACACCCATGAAACTTTAGACGATGAGAGAAGACCCTTATGAGTATCTCCTGTTGTAATTTTATGAATGTCGGACAAAGCACAGAGAAAAGATAGGTCAGAATGTGACATAAAATGTATTTGTCAATATCTAGGTGGCGCTATGGAGCTCGTCCAAGATTGTCATATCCATTGGTTCAGAATGGAAGCCTCATCACCTCTATTGAATTTCAGTGAGATTGGACAAGGAATGTGCACGTGAGAGCAACTTTTGTGTGCATGGCGAGACGCCCAACTTCGCCGCTCTGTCACGACCACACCCCCGCATTGAAAGTTATGGCTTTTTATCAGAGTAAACATCAATGGCTTTTCAACAGGTGGACATCATTTTGAGGTGTGTCGGCTCATCCTACTTGGAGCAGTGATGCTCCAAGTAAAACATGTCATTTCCTTTTACCAGCAGGTGGCGCTACACCTGTTCTGGATTTTTCCACTTCTGATGTGGTCAGGGTCAGACTACAATCATGCATATCAATTTTGGATCAGATTGGATTATGCATGGCTGAGTAATGGCCATTTTTCTTTTCATGGCGTGTTTTCAAAATGACCTCCATTTTCGACGCGCCGCCACGGTCACAAACATCCGTAAAAACTTAAAAGCTTCGCAATTTAACATCGGACATGTGTTTAGTTTACAAAACCAAAGTTTGGAGTCATTATTCACAAATCTCTAGGAGGAGTTCGTTCTAGAGCGAGGCCTGCAAATGTCCAAAATGGAGCAAAAATGACATATTGACCTCAATATATCAGACTTCCTGTGCGACTGACAGGTGGGTCCTTTCAGACTTTTTTGTAGGTCTCCATCTGAAGAACATGCCCTGTAAAAATCAAGCTTGTACGTTAAAGCGTATGCGGGGCGTCGGGACAAAAGTCACTGTAGGTGGCGCTATCAAGCCGTTTTTCTGCGCCCATGCCAATCTCCTATAAAATACGAAATTTTTCGCGACTCCTGATGTGTGTGCCAAATTTGGTGAGTTTTGGGGTATGTTAAAGGCCTCAAAAAGGCGACTCTTCCGGTAGAATAATAATAATAATAATAATTAAAGCTACAAGTAGCATTTAGCGGGCCCGAGCACGTGCGACCGCCTGGCACGAGTGACCGCCCCGTGAGCAACGCCCTGCTCGAGCCATTCTCGTCGTTCTTTCTTGTCCATTCTGGAGCTCCAAGCTAATGTTAATATGAAAGCAGCCTGTGGGGGGTGTGGGAGGGGGGGACTGTAATCTGTTGCCTTAAGGGACAAAGACTTTTGCATATAGCATGAACGAGTGAGTGAATGAACAACGTCCTGCTCGAGCCGTTTTGTGTCGTTCTTCCTTCTGCATTCTGGTGCTGCAAGCTACATTTAACATGACAGCAGCCTGTCGGCGGAAGGTGGGGGTGGGGGGGGGCTGTAATCTGTTTCCTTGAAGGACTGATATTTTTGCATATATTGTGAAAAAAAATTCAAACAAAGCTTTCTTTAGTCCTGCTCATTTTCTCATCCAGAAGGCCTTTTCAGATTAAAAAGTTGTCAATCAAGCAATGATGATAATCACTAACACTGTACCTAAAGATGTGAAAAATAGAAGTGATCTAATTTCCACTACAATGTCTCAACATGTGTCAGCTATGTTTGATAACTTGGCCGATCAGGTGGACCGGGATCTTGCAAAGCGCATGTTGTTTTGCATCCAGTTTGAAGATTCTCTAGACAGCAGCAGTGCAGCGCAGCTGTGTGTTTGTTTTTTTTTTTTGTTTTTCTTTACATCAAGAGAAGAACTCTTGACAGAACTGCCCTTACAAACAAATATAGGAGGAGTTGAAATGTATAACACGGTAAAGGAGTTTTTGTGCAGAAAAAGGTACCATTAGAAAAGCTGGTAGCAGTGACTGCAGACGGGGCTCCTGCTATGATCAATAGACAAACAGGTTTCATCACTCACTGTAAAGCTGACCCAGACTTTCCAAAATGTCTGCATTACTGCTGCTTCATTCACCAGTAGGCCTCAAGTGTAAAAGTGATTGGCTCTGGACACTAAGTTGGAGATATGTAGGAGGCATCTCATTCTGAAATCTCGTGATACAAATGGCTGATTTTTTACGAATTTTTAATTATCTGACTGTAACGCAATGAACCACTTCCTGTTTGGCGGTGGCTTGCGCAGGCACCGTCAAATTTACACCCATGAAACTTTAAACGATGAGAGAAGACCCTTGTGAGTATCTCCTGTTTTAATTTTATGAACATCTGACAAAGCACAGATAAAAGACAGGGCAGAATGTGCCCTATGCAATAACTAGGTGGCGCTATAGAGTTCGTCCAAAGTTGTCATATCCATGGGTACAAAATGGAAGCTTCATCATATCCATTTAATTTCAGTGAGATTGGACAAGGAATGTGCACGTGAGAGCAACATTTATGCATGGCGAGACGCCCAACTTTGCCGCTCTGTCACGACCACAGCCCCGCTTTGAAAGATATGGCTTTTTATCAGAGTAAACTTCAATGGCTTTTCAACAGGTGGATGTCATTTTGAGGTGTGTTTGCTCATCCTACTTGGAGCAGTGATGCTCCAAGTAAAACATGTCATTTCCTGTTGCCAGCAGGTGGGGCTACACTTTTTCCGGATTCTTTCACTGCCAATGTGTTCAGAGCCAGACTACAATCATGCACATCAATTTTGGATCAGATTAGATTATGCATGGTTGAGTAATGGCTATTTGTCTTTTCATGGCGTGTTTTCGAAACAACCTCCAATTTTGACGCGCAGCCACGGTCACAAACAACCGTAAAAACTTAAAAGCTTCGCAATTTAAAATCGGACATGTGTTTAGTTTACAAAACCAAAGTTTGGAGTCATTATTCACAAATCTCTAGGAGGAGTTCGTTCTAAAAGGAGGCCTGCAAATGACCAAAATACAGAAAAAATGACATATTGACACCAATATAGCAGACTTCCTGTGCAACTGACAGCTTGGTACCAAGAGACTTTTTTGTAGGTTTTCATCTGATAAAAATGTCCTGTAAATATACAAGCTTGTATGTTAAAGAACATGGCGGGGCTCGCGAAAACAAACACTGTAGGTGGCGCTATTGAGCCGTTTTTATGCACCCATGCGAGTGCTGTATATCTAAAATGGAGATATGTAAGAGGCATCTTATTCTGAAATCTCAGCCTCGTGATACAAACGGCTGATTTTTTTTGAATTTTTAATTATCTGACTGCAACACAATCAACCACTTCCTGTTTGGCGGTGGCTTGCGCAATCATTGTCAGGTGTAAACCCATGTAACTTTAAAAGATGAGAGAAAACCCTTGTGAGTATCTCCTGTTGTAATTTTATGAACATCGGACAAAGCACAGAGAAAAGACAGGGCAGAATGTGCCCCATGCAATAACTAGGTGGCGCTATAGAGCTCGTCCAAACTTGTCATATCCATGGGTTCAGAATGGAAGCCTCATCATATCCTTTGATTTTCAGTGAGATCGGATAAGGAATGTGCACGTGAGAGCAACTTTTGTGCATGGCGAGACGCCCAACTTTGCCGCTCTGTCACGACCACACCCCCGCTTTGAAAGTTATGGTTTTTTATCAGAGTAAACTTCAATGGTTTTTCAACAGGTGGATGTCATTTTGAGGTGTGTTTGCTCATCCTACTTGGAGCAGTGATGCTCCAAGTAAAACATGTCATTTCCTTTTGCCAACAGGTGGCGCTACACTTATTCCATATTTTTCCACTGCAGATTTGTTCAGAGTCAGACTACAATCATGCACATAAATTTTGGATCAGATTAGATTTTGCATGGCTGAGTAATGGCCATTTTTCTTTTCATGGCGTGTTTTAGAAACGACCTCCAATTTTGACGCGCAGCCACGGTCACAAACAACCGTAAAAACTTAAAAGCTTCACAATTTAACATCGGACATGTGTTTAGTTTACAAAACCAAAGTTTGGAGTCATTATTCACAAATCTCTAGGAGGAGTTCGTTCTAGAAGGAGGCCTGCAAATGACCAAAATACAGCAAAAATGACATATTGACATCAATATAGCAGACTTCCTGTGCAACTGACAGCTTGGTACCAAGAGACTTTTTTGTAGGTTTTCATCTGATGAACATGTCCTGTAAATATCAAGCTTGTATCTTAAAGAACATGGCGGGGCTCGCGAAAACAAACATTGTAGGTGGCGCTATTGAGCCGTTTTTGTGCACCCGTGCGAGTGCTGTATATTTAAGTTGGAGATATGTATGGGGGAATCTCATTCTGAAATCTCAGCCTCGTCAGAAAAACGGCTGATTTTTTATGAATTTTTAATTATCTGACTGCAACGCAATCAACCACTTCCTGTTTGGCGGTGGCTTGCGCAGGCACCGTCAGGTGTACACCCATGAAACTTTACATAATGAGAGAAAACCCTTGTGAGTATCTCCTGTTGTAATTTTATGAACATCGGACAAAGCACAGAGAAAAGACAGGTCAGAATGTGACATAAAATGTATTTGTAGAAATCTAGGTGGCGCTATAGAGCTCGTCCAAGATTGTCATATCCATTGGTTCAGAATGGAAGCTTCATCACCTCCATCGAATTTCAGTGAGATTGGACAAGGAATGTGCACGTGAGAGCAACTTTTGTGTACACGGCGAGACGCCCAACTTCGCCGCTCTGTCACGACCACACCCCCGCGTTGAAAGTTATGGCTTTTTATCAGAGTAAACTTCAATGGCTTTTCAACAGATGGACATCATTTTGAGGTGTGTCGGCTCATCCTACTTGGAGCAGTGATGCTCCAAGTAAAACATGTCATTTCATGTTGCCAGCAGGTGGCGCTACACCTGTTCTGGATTTTTCCACCTCTGATGTGTTCAGAGTCGAACTACAATCATGCATATCAATTTTGGATCAGATTGGATTTTGCATGGCTGAGTAATGGCCATTTTTCTTTTCATGGCGTGTTTTCAAAATGACCTCCATTTTCGACGCGCCGCCACGGTCACAAACATCCGTAAAAACTTAAAAGCTTCGCAATTTAACATCGGACATGTGTCTAGTTTACAAAACCAAAGTTTGGAGTCATTACTCCAAAATCTCTAGGAGGAGTTCGTTCTAGAGCGAGGCCTGCAAATGTCCAAAATGAAGCAAAAATGACATATTGACCTCAATATATCAGACTTCCTGTGCGAGTGACAGGTGGGTCCTTTCAGACTTTTTTGTAGATCTCCATCTGAAGAACATGCCCTGTAAAAATCAAGCTTGTACGTTAAAGCGTATGCGGGGCGTCGGGACAAAAGTCACTGTAGGTGGCGCTATCGAGCCGTTTTTGTGCGCCCATGCCAATCTCCTATAAAATACGAAATTTTTCGCGACTCCTGATGTGTGTGCCAAATTTGGTGAGTTTTGGGGTATGTTAAAGGCCTCAAAAAGGCGACTCTTCCGGTAGAATAATAATAATAATAATAATTAAAGCTACAAGTAGCATTTAGCGGGCCCGAGCACGTGCGACCGCCTGGCACGAGCGACCGCCCCGTGAGCAACGCCCTGCTCGAGCCATTCTCGTCGTTTTTTCTTGTCCATTCTGGAGCTCCAAGCTATTGTTAATACGACAGCAGCCTGGGGGGGGGGGGGGGGGGGGGGCTGTAATCTGTTGCCTTAAGGGACAAAGACTTTTGCATATAGCATGAAAAAAATTCAAGCAATGATGATAATTGCTATCACTGTCCCTAAGGATGAGAACAATAGAAATCATTCAATTTCCACTACAATGTCTAGATGAGTGTCAGCTATGTCTGATAACTTGGCCAATTAGCTGGACCGGGATCTTGCAAAGTGCAGGTGGTTAACGTCCAGTGTGATGAGTCTGTGGACGGCAACAGTACAGCATAGCTTTTGGTTTCCACAAGAGAAGAACTCCTGACACATCTGCCCTAACAGACAACTACAAGAGGAGTTGAAATGTATAACACGGTGAAGGAGTTTTTGTGCAGAAAAAGGTACAATTAGAAAAGCTGGTAGCAGTGACTGCAGATGGGACTCCTGCTATGATCAATAGACAAACAGGTTTCATCACTCACTGTAAAGCTGACCCAGACTTTCCAAAATGTCTGCATTACTGCTGCGTCATTCACCAGCAGGCCTTATGTGCAGAAGTGATTGGCTCTGGACATATAATGACTCTTATTCTGAAAATCGTAAACAACCTCAGCTGCAAAGCAAAACAGCACAGGATTTTTAAGGTGCTATTGGAGGAGATGTCTGTTGAATATGGTGAATATGAACATTGTGAATCTGAACTTGCATTCTTGACTGACATTACTGGAAAACTAAACCACTTGATCTGCGAGCTGCAAGACAATGGCAAAACTATTTTTTTTTGACCAGCCTGCCTGAGCCAGTGTTTTTCTTGTGGGGATCTTTTCTGCCAGGGCTTGTCAGCTTGGTCAGTGGATGTTGCTGCAGTTGTCTACCTTGCTGGGACAGCTGGAGTTAAACACAGCAGCTCACGGCTCTGAAGTGGACCCCGTTGCTGTCCCAGTCTGGATGGGCACTGTGGCGATGTTCCAATGGCCAGGCTGGCTCCTGGTATAAAGAGATTCCCAAATACCATTTCCTAACCGCAGAGCCAAGGATGTGTTTACATGTTTAGGTCAAAAATGTGATGGACAGCTTCATGTTGTCTAAACATGCCACCCTGTTATTAATCCAGTTGATATGGTTCTCCATCTGTGTCTAGGTGATAGAAAAGCATTTTTTTTTATATTTAGAGCTCTAAGCAAACAAACAGTTGTCTATATAAAAGAGCTTTTACAATTGTGCACTTTTAGCAGGTCTCTGAGTTCATGTGACCAATGTATGGTGGATTTTCACAGACCTTGTTTAAAACTGAAGGTGAGAGAGACTTAGAGAAATGGCTTCATTGTTCTGGAGTTCTTTGTTTCATCCACAGAAGAGTAGAATTGGTGATTGATTTTGAAAAGCTGCTGAAAAAAGTATCTTTTTCAAATTGCAATTTCTAACTTGGGTTTTACATTTTGTGTTCCATTTTTTGTGCTTTAATTGGGAAGCATTTGTTATTTGTTTGGTGTTTTTAAGGTTCTGCAAATATACACATCATTTTTTAGAGACATTTGTTATCAGTTGTGTTTGTTGATTTGTAGTTTAATTTCATTGGATGTATAGATGTCGTGTGGGGGGGAGGCTCGAGAGCAGGTAGGACCCAGGCGCAGAGACGGGAGGCAAACGGGTTCAGGGCAAGTGGGTTTATTTAACTAACAAAAAGCGCTGCAGAGCAGGATGACAAAACTAAAAACAAAAACTTACTGTGGCATGGCAAGGGACATGGACGCCAGACAAGAAGACGTGATCAACATGAGCAGAAGTTAATGGACCAGCACAGGAGGAAGGCAGAGACAAGACTTATATACAGACAGGGCAGACAAGACACAGGTGAACACGATTAGGGCAGATGGGGACCAAAGGAAGTAAAACTCAAGAAACATGACAAGACAGGAAACCTTTCAAAATAAAACAGGAAACAGAACCAAACAAGACAGAACAAGAACTAAAGCGAAAAAAAAGACAACAAACTGAAACCATGACAATAGAAAGGAAAAGAAGTTCAAACATTGATTATAAAAAAGGATATAAGAGATAAAAAAAAAAGAAAAAGGAAAAGAAAAAAGATAAAATATTGATTTAATTGCATTTTGAATGAATAAAAAACAATGATTAATAGAATCAGAATCAGAATCAGGAATCAGAAAAAGTTTTATTGCCAGGTTCAGTAGAGCGCACTTTACAAAACGAGGAATTTGACTTGGTGTATAGTGCAATTAAGAATAAGTTAAAAATTAAGTTAACAACAACAACACACTATATACAGTAGAGTAAGGTGAATTAAAGTGGGAGCACAGATGGGCTGGGATGGTGGGGCCTGTAAGTGGCACCGACAGTCCTTTGGTGGGCGGGGGGTGGAGGGGGGGTCACCTGGGGGAGTTGGGGTTCTGTTCAGCAGGCTGGCTGCAGTGGGGAAGAAGCTGTTCTTGTGGCGCGAGGTCCTGGTCCTGATGGACCGGAGCCTCTTGCCAGAAGGGAGGGGCCGAAAGAGATTATGTCCTGGATGAGAGGGGTTGGCTACAATCCTGGCTGCCCGCCTCCAGGTCCTGGAGATGTGCAGCTCCTGGAGAGACGGGAGGTGGCAGCCGATCACCTTCTCTGCTGAGTGGATGACGCGTTGCAGCTTGGCCTTGTCTCTGGCCGTGGCCGCAGCGAACCAGACTGTGATGGAGGACGTGAGGGTGGATTCGATGATGGCGGTGTAAAAGTCTACCAGCATCTTTTCAGGGAGGTGAAACTTCTTCAGCTGCCTCAGGAAGTACATCCTCTGCTGGACCTTCTTAGTGATGGAGCTGATGTTCTGCTCCCACTTGAGGTCCTGGCTGATGATGGTTCCCAGGAAGCAGAAGGACTCCACAGAGGTCACCGGGGAGTCACAGAGGATGACAGGGGGGAGGGGGGCTGGGGCCTTCCTCAAGTCCACTGTCATCTCCACTGTCTTCAGAGCATTAAGCTCCAGGTTGTTAGCGCTGCACTATGACACCAGCCTGGCTATTTAACTCCTGTAGGCCGACTCATCTCCGTCAGAGATGAGGCCGATGAGTGTGGTGTCGTCAGCAAACTTCAGGAGTTTGACAGACAGGTGACCAGCTGTGCAGCTGTTTGTGTACAGGGAGAGTAACAGGGGTGAAAGGACACAGCCCTGGGGGGATCCGGTGCTTGTGGTCCGAGTATCTGAGACGAGCTTCCCCAGCCTCACATACTGCTGTCTGTCCGTCAGGAAGTCTGTGATCCACCTGCAGGTGGAGTCAGGCACATTCATCTTGGAGAGTTTTTAATACTAAAGATTTATGAAAGACATACCGAAAAAATATGTCTTTCAGTGTTTAACTGGCTGTCTTTGGATTATGCATGCCTGAGTAATGGCCATTCTTACTTCTCATCTCTCTGTTCACTGCTTGCTAATTTACATAGCAGGGGTCCCAGCAGGAGGGGGCGGGGTTGTAACACGACTCCTTCAGCAGAGCCAGGCTGAGAGAGGCTTTGACATGTAAGATGTTAGATGTTAGAATGCCAGATGTTAGAATGACCAGTTCAT
Organism: Oryzias latipes; assembly: GCF_053564925.1. Taxonomy (NCBI): domain Eukaryota; kingdom Metazoa; phylum Chordata; class Actinopteri; order Beloniformes; family Adrianichthyidae; genus Oryzias; species Oryzias latipes. Next base: position 12,984,743 of record NC_136249.1, on the reverse strand, counting down.
TTTATATCTATGAAAATATTCAGGTAGCTATGGGACATGTTTAGCTATAGGTCTGTGAAAATTGGTGTCGATTGTTGAAACATAAGTTACCATAAAAAAATGTTTGTTTGGAGTCTAGACAGATTTAACACAGGTTTTTGGATGAAAAAGGATTTTTTATAAATCATCTGTTACACTTTTAAGTCTGAAAAAAATATGGAAGGCAGCAAACACAGATCCCTACCGTTTTTAATTTTTTTGTGCTGATATTTGAAAGATAAGTTTTGCAAAAAAATAGGTGTTTGCAGTTTTGCCTAAAAAGACGTTTTCGGACCTTTTTGGATGAAATGTTGAATAAAAGTTCACCTGTAACTTCAATAATTCTGAATTTTTTTAGGAAGCAGTAGCACATAAATGCCTATGAAAGTTAAATTCTTGGTGCTGATAACCTAAACATAATTTATGCTAAAAATCTTTGTTCAGTCCAAAATTTCATTAAAAAAATCAAGTGATGAAGTTTCTCGTAGACCCTATAGTGTTACATATCAAAGCTGGAGGTTATTAAAGGCATCTAATTCTGAAATCTCAGCTTCCTGAGACAAACGGCTGATTTATAATAAATTTCTATTATTTGGGTGCACATAATCGACCACTTCCTGTTACGCAGGCACCGTCAGGTGTACACCCATGAAACTTTACATGATGAGAGAAGACCCTTCTGAGTATCTCCAGTTTTAATTTCATGCACATCGGACAAAGCAAAGAGAAAATACAGGGCAGAATGTGCCCCATGCAATAACTAGGTGGCGCTATAGAGCTCGTCCAAGATTTTCATATCCATGGGTTCAGAATAGAAGCTTCATCATATCCATTGAATTTCAGTGAGATTGGACAAGGAATGTGCACGTGAGAGCAACTTTTGTGTGCATAGCGAGATGCCCAACTTTGCCGCTCTGTCACGACCACACCCCCGCATTGAAAGTTATGGTTTTTTGTCAGAGTAAACTTCAATGGCTTTTCAACAGGTGGACGTCATTTTCAGGTGTGTCGGCTCATCCTACTCGGAGTAGTGATGCTCCAAGTAAAACATGTCATTTCCTCTTGCCAGCAGGTGGCGCTACACTTTTTCCAGATTTTTTCACTGCAGATGTGTTCAGAGTCAGACTACAATCATGCATATCAATTTTGGATCAGATTGGATTTTGCATGGCTGAGTAATGGCCATTTTTCTTTTCATGGCGTGTTTTCGAAACGACCTCCAATTTTGACGCGCCGCCATGGTCACAAACATCCATAAAAACTTAAAAGCTTCGCAATTTAACATCGGACATGTGTCTAGTTTACACAACCAAAGTTTGAAGTCATTACTCCAAAATCTCTAGGAGGAGTTCGTTCTAGAGCGAGGCCTGCAAATGTCCAAAATGAAGCAAAAATGACATATTGACCTCAATATATCAGACTTCCTGTGCGAGTGACAGGTGGGTCCTTTCAGACTTTTTTGTAAGTCTCCATCTGAAGAACATGCCCTGTAAAAATCAAGCTTGTACGTTAAAGCGTATGCGGGGCGTCGGGACAAAAGTCACTGTAGGTGGCGCTATCGAGCCGTTTTTGTGCGCCCATGCCAATCTCCTATAAAATACGAAATTTTTCGCGACTCCTGATGTGTGTGCCAAATTTGGTGAGTTTTGGGGTATGTTAAAGGCCTCAAAAAGGCGACTCTTCCGGTAGAATAATAATAATAATAATAATTAAAGCCGCAAGCGGCGTTGTATGGCCCGCAGACGCAACCCGCCTTCCACGCCCAACTCTACGCACCACCGCCTCCATGCCCAAATCTACGCACCACCGCCTCCCTCACCGCCCTCACTGCCCACTTTTGATAAAGGCTAATCAAAACGGCATTTGCTAATTATGCTAACTATGCTAGCTATGCTGATTTGGCTAAAAGTGCTAGCATAGCGATCAGCATCATTAACTGACTCAGAAAAACACATTACCAAAAATGCTAATTATGCTAACTATGCTAGTTATGCTAACACAGCTAAAAGTGCTAGCATAGCGATCAGCATCATCAACTGACTCAGAAAAACACATAACCTAAAATGCTAATTATGCTAACTATGCTAGCTATGCTAATGTGGCTAAAAGTGCTAGCATAGCGATCAGCATCATCAACTGACTCAGAAAAACACATTCCTCCATTGGTGAGAGCTATATGCCATAAGTTGATAAAATAAAACCAGTTTTCCAAAATGGCGGCTTTTCTGTTGATTTTATCTCCATAGCAACCATTTTATGTTTTGGTCCCCTCGGGAGGACGAACAGATTGACGTCCGTTTCGGACAAATCGGTAAAAGTAAACTTTTTGTCGTCCTTAGCAACAGTGGTTTTATGCTAACCACGCCCACATTCCTTATATGTCCATATCCAGTGTTTTTCAATGTATTCAGTTTCAGGCATTAATCCATGCATTAAATTTTCACTGTATTGTATTGAAATGCATGGGAGTTATAACAGTGCGCCACTTTGCTAGCTTGCCACGCGCACGCCGTTCAAAATCTACAACTTCTAATTCCAACATTTTTTCCACAGTAGCTTGCCATTGATGCCCAAAAAGTTTTGAGACGATCGAAGAAAATTCCAACGACAAGTTTACGTTTGAATCTGGTGGTTAAGGTGTTTTTTATAGAAAATTCAAGATGGCCGCCTTTTCCCGAGGTCAAAGGTCGACGAAACTCCAAAGGTGATTGTAGACTTACGCTAGGGACATGCGAGTCAAATTTCGTGAAAATCGCTCGAAAAAAAACTCAATTTTCCATATCGTGTAAAAACGCGAAAAACTCAAAATGGCAGATTTTGGCACAAAATGGCCGCCAAACCGTAGGTCGTGTGGCCATCACGTAATGATTTCAAAACTTTCTTTGGATATACCCGACAAAGTTTTCTGGGTTTCGTTAGCCGATTCTTAAAAATAAAATCCGAAAAAAATTTTTTTTGCCGAGTCAGCACTTTTTTTTGCGACGGTTTTTTGTTTACCACGGCCACATTCCTTTATCGATTTTGTCGTATGTGACATCGTTTTGTTCAGTGTGGGCCAGGGTATCGCATATTTCAGTTTCCGGCTATTCCGATAAAATATGTGCGAGCTAGCTAAAATGGCGACGGTTGCGAATTCGCCACGCGCACGCGTTTCAAATTCTACAACTTCTAATTCCAACATTTTGTCCACAGTAGCTTGCCATTGATGCCTGAGAAGTTTCAAAAAGATCGATAAAAATCCCTAGGACGAGTTTTCGTTTGTATACGTTACTAAAGGTGCTTTTTTATGAAAATTCAAGATGGCCGCCCCTTCCCAAGGTCAAAGGTCAACGAAACTTCTTTGGTTATTGTAGAATCAGGGTCTTGGCATGTGTGTGCAATTTCGTGACAATCGCATAAACAAAAGTGTCGTTTTCCCATATTGTCAAAAAACACGAAAATCGCCATTTCTCTGAGTTCGCCACAAAATGGCCGCCAAGCTGTAGGTCGTGTGGCCATCCCATAATGATTTCAAATCTTCTTTGGGATATCTCCAACACGCGTGTTTTGGTTTCGTAACTGTGTTCCAAAATATTTTTTTTTGGCCCCATAAGCGATTTTCGGCCCATTCATTTTTTTTACGGGAACGCTCGCCGTGATGTCATCGTCGTGGGGGGGTTGACGTTTTCTTTGCCGAAAATTCATTTTCAATTTATCCCAGATGTGTGCCAATTTTGGTGAGTTTTCGGGTATGTGGCGGGGGTCAAATTTTGCCTCAAAGTGGAAGAAAGAAAGAAGAAGAATAATTAAAGCCGCAAGCGGCGTTGTATGGCCCGCAGACGCATCCCGCCTTCCACGCCCAATTCTACGCAACACCGCGGCCCTCACCGCCCTCACCGCCCACAAATTAAAAGCTAGTCAAGGCTGGATTTGCTAATAATGCTAACTATGCTAACTATGCTAATGTGACTAAAAGTCCTAGCATAGCGATTAGCATAATCAACTCTCTCAGAAAAACACATTACCTAAAATGCTAATTTATGCTAACTATGCTAGCTATCCTAACATTGCTAAAATTACTAACATTGCGATCAGCATCATCAACTGACTCAGAAAAACACATTTCCTAAAATGCTAGTTATGCTAACTATGCTAGCTATGCTAATGTGGCTAAAAGTGCTAGCATTACAATCAGCATCATCAACTGACTCAGAAAAACACATTACCTAAAATGCTAATTATGCTAACTATGCTAGTTATGCTAACATAGCTAAAAGTGCTAGCATAGCGATCAGCATCATCAACTGACTCAGAAAAACACATTACCTAAAATGCTAATTTATGCTAACTATGCTAGCTATCCTAACATTGCTAAAATTACTAACATTGCGATCAGCATCATCAACTGACTCAGAAAAACACATTTCCTAAAATGCTAGTTATGCTAACTATGCTATCTATGCTAATGTGGCTAAAAGTGCTAGCATAGCGATCAGCATCATCAACTGACTCAGAAAAACATTACCTAAAATGCTAATTATGCTAACTATGCTAGTTATGCTAACATAGCTAAAAGTGCTAGCATAGCGATCAGCATCATCAACTGACTCAGAAAAACACATTCCTCCATTGGTGAGAGTTATATGTCATAAGTTGCTAAAAAACCCACTTTTTCCAAAATGGCGGCTTTTCTGTTGATTTTATCTCCATAGCAACCATTTTATGTTTTGGTCCCCTCGGGAGGACGAACAGATTGACGTCAGTTTCGGACAAATCGGTAAAAGTAAACTTTTTGTCGTCCTTAGCAACAGTGGTTTTATGCTAACCACGCCCACATTCCTTATATGTCCATATCCAGTGTTTTTCAATGTAATCTGTTTCAGGTATGAATGCATGCATTCAATTTTCACTCTATTGTATTGAAATGCATGGGAGTTATAACACTGCGCCACTTTGCTGGCTTGCCACACGCATGCCGTTCAAAATCTACAACTTCTAATTCCAACATTTTTTCCACAGTAGCTTGCCATTGATGCCCAAAAGGTTTCGAGACAATCGATGAAAATTCCAACGACAAGTTTACGTTTGAATCCAGTGGTAAAGGTGTTTTTTATAGAAAATTCAAGATGGCCGCCTTTTCCCGAGGTCAAAGGTCGACGAAACTCCAGAGGTGATTGTAGACTAACGCTAGGGACATGCGCGTCAAATTTCGTGAAAATGGCTCGAAAAAAAGTTCATTTTTCCATATTGTGTAAAAACGCGAAAAACTCAAAATGGCAGATTTTGGCACAAAATGGCCGCCAAACCGTAGGTCGTGTCGCCATCACGTAATGATTTCAAAACTTTCTTTGGATATACCCGACAAAGTTATCTGGGTTTCGTTAGCCGATTCTTAAAAATAAAATCCGAAAAAAGTTTTTTTTGCCGAGTCAGCACTTTTTTTTGCGATCGTTTTTTGTTTACCACGGCCACATTCCTTTCTCGATTTTGTTGTATGTGACATCGTTTTGTTCAGTGTGGGCCAGGGTATCGCATATTTCAGTTTCAGGCTATTCCGATAAAATATGTGCGAGCTAGCTAAAATGGCGACGGTTGCGAATTCGCCACGCGCACGCCTTTCAAACTCTACAACTTCTAATTCCAACATTTTGTCCACAGTAGCTTGCCATTGATGCCCGAGAAGTTTCAAAAAGATCGCTAAAAATCCCTAGGACGAGTTTTCGTTTATATACGTTACTAAAGGTGCTTTTTTAAGAAAATTCAAGATGGCCGCCCCTTCCCAAGGTCAAAGGTCAACGAAACTTCTTTGGTTATAGTAGAATCAGGGTCTTGGAATATGTGTGCAATTTCGTGAAAATCGCTTAAATAAAAGTGTCGTTTTCCCATATTGTCAAAAAACACGAAAATCGCCATTTCTCTGAGTTCGCCACAAAATGGCCGCCAAGCCGTAGGTCGTGTGGCCATCCCATAATGATTTAAAAACTTCTTTGGGATATTTCCAACACGCGTGTTTTGGTTTCATAGCTCTATTTCGAAATATTTTTTTTTGGCCCCATAAAGAGATTTCGGCCCATTCATTTTTTTTACGGGAACGCTCGCTGTGATGTCATCGATTTCGGGGGGGTGACGTTCTCTTTGCCGAAAATTCATTTTCAATTTATCCCAGGTGTGTGCCAATTTTGGTGAGTTTTCGGGTATGTGGCGGGGGTCAAATTTGAGCTCAACGGATCCGTTAGAAACGGGAATAATAATAATAATTAAAGCCGCAAGCGGCGTTGTATGGCCCGCAGACGCAACCCGCCTTCCACGCCCAACTCTACGCACCACCGCCCTCACCGCCCTCACTGCCCACTTTTGATAATGGCTAGTCAAAACGGCATATGCTAATTATGCTAACTATGCTAGCTATGCTAATTTGGCTAAAAGTTTTAGCATTGCGATCAGCATCATCAACTGACTCAGAAAAACACATTACTTAAAATGCTAATTATGCTAACTATGCTAGCTATGCTAATGTGGCTAAAAGTGCTAGCATTGTGATCAGCACCATCAACTGACTCAGAAAAACACATTACCTAAAATGCTAATTATGCTAACTATGCTAGCTATGCTAATGTGGCTAAAAGTGCTAGCATAGCGATCAGCATCATTAACTGACTCAGAAAAACACATTACCTGAAATGCTAATTATGCTAACTATGCTAGCTATGCTAACATAGCTAAAAGTGCTAGCATAGCGATCAGCATCATCAACTGACTCAGAAAAACACATTCCTCCATTGATGAGAGCTATATGTCATATGTTGGTAAAAAAAAAAAACCTTTTCCAAAATGGCGGCTTTTTTGTTAATTTTATCTCCATAGCAACCATTTTATGTTTTGGTCCCCTCGAGAGGACGAACAGATTGACGTCAGTTTTGGACAAATCCGTAAAAGTAAATTTTTTTTTGTCCTTAGCAACAGTGGTTTTATGCTAACCACGCCCACATTCCTTATATGTCCATATCCAGTGTTTTTCAATGTATTCTGTTTCAGGCATTAATGCATGCATTAAATTTTCACTGTTTAGTATTGAAATGCATGGGAGTTATAACAGTGCGCCACTTTGCTAGCTTGCTACGCGTACGCCGTTCAAAATCTACAACTTCTAATTCCAACATTTTTTCCACAGTAGCTTGCCATTGATGCCCAAAAAGTTTCGAGACGATCGCTGAAAATTCCAACGACAAGTTTACGTTTGAATCTGGTGGTAAAGGTGTTTTTTATAGATAATTCAAGATGGCCGCCTTTTCCCGAGGTCAAAGGTCGACGAAACTCCAGAGGTGATTGTAGAGTTACGCTAGGGACATGCGCGTCAAATTTCGTGAAAATCGCTCGAAAAAAAGTTCATTTTTCCATATTGTGTAAAAACGCGAAAAACTCAAAATGGCATATTTTGGCACAAAATGGCCGCCAAACCGTAGGTCGTGACGCCATCACGTAATGATTTCAAAACTTTCTTTGGATATACCCGACAAAGTTATCTGGGTTTCGTTAGCCGATTCTTAAAAATAAAATCCGAAAAAAAAACTTTTTGCCGAGTCAGCACTTTTTTTTGCGATCGTTTTTTGTTTACCACGGCCGCATTCCTTTATGGATTTTGTCGTATGTGACATCATTTTGTTCAGTGTGGGCCAGGGTATCGCATATTTCAGTTTCAGGCTATTCCGATTAAATATGTGCGAGCTAGCTAAAATGGCGACGGTTGCGAATTCGCCACCCGCACGTGTTTCAAATTCTACAACTTCTTATTCCAACATTTTGTCCACAGTAGCTTGCCATTGATGCCCGAGAAGTTTCAAAAAGATTGATAAAAATCCCTAGGACGAGTTTTCGTTTGTATCCGTTACTAAAGGTGCTTTTTTATGAAAATTCAAGATGGCCGCCCCTTGCCAAGGTCAAAGGTCAACAAAACTTCTTTGGTAGTTGTAGAATCGTGTTTGTGGCATGTGTGTGCAATTTCGTGAAAATCGCTTGAACAAAAGTGTCGTTTTCCCATATTGTCAAAAAACACGAAAATCGCCATTTCTCTGAGTTCGCCACAAAATGGCCGCCAAGCCGTAGGTCGTTTGGCCATCCCATAATGATTTCAGAACTTCTTTGGGATATCTCCAACACGCGTGTTTTGGTTTCGTTGCTCTAATTTGAAATATTTTTTTTTGGCCCCATAAGCGATTTTCGGCCCATTCATTTTTTTTACGGGAACGCTCGCTGTGATGTCATCGACTTCGGGGGGGTGACGTTCTCTTTGCCGAAAATTCATTTTCAATTTATCCCAGATGTGTGCCAATTTTGGTGAGTTTTCGGGTATGTGGCGGGGGTCAAAATTAAGCTCAAAGACGCCGTTAGTGTGCAAGAAGAATAATAATAATAATAATAATAATAATGAAACGAAGCAGAAACAATATAGAAGTTTTTGCAGTCAGGTGGCCTATGTATTTCAATGCGGCCTGTCTTTTACTATAGGCTGGGCATGTCTTTTTGGCTTTAAACCCGTTCTTTGAGGGCTTTTTGGGGCTTTTTTGGTTTTTTGTCGTCATTTTTGCGACTACAATTTTGACGTTTGTGCGTTGGTGTTGTGCGTGTGTGTGTGTATTTTTGTTGTGTTACACAATTGTCGTGTCGTTTTGTGCTTTGGGCGACTTTTGACCCCATTTTTTGGCGTTTTGACGCGTTTTTTTGACGTTTTGGACTTTTTGAGTGTTCGACCCTCGTACCAGTTACAATATGGTCCTTGCACTCTGTGAGTGCTGCGGGCCATAATAATGAAACGAAGCAGAAACAATATAGAAGTTTTTGCAGTCAGGTGGCCTATGTATTTCAATGCGGCCTGTCTTTTACTATAGGCTGGGCATGTCTTTTTGGCTTTAAACCCGTCTTTTGAGGGCTTTTTGGGGCTTTTTTGTGTTTTTGTCGTCATTTTTGCGACTACAATTTTGTCGTTTGTGCGGGGGTGTTGTGCGTGTGTGTGTTTATTTTTGTTCCGTTACACAATTGTCGTGTCGTTGTGTGCTTTGGGCGACTTTTGACCCCATTTTTTGGCGTTTTGACGCGTTTTTTCGACGTTTTGGACTTTTTGGGTGTTCGACCCTCGTACCAGTTACAATATGGTCCTTGCAGTCTATGACTGCTGCGGGCCATAATTAAAGCCGCAAGCGGCGTTGTATGGCCCGCAGACGCAACCCGCCTTCCACGCCCAACTCTACGCACCACCGCCCTCACCGCCCTCACCGCACACTTTTGATGAAGGCTAGTCAAAACTGCATATGCTAATTATGCTAACTATGCTAGCTATGCTAGCTATGCTAATGTGGCTAAAAGTGCTAGCATAGCGATCAGCATCATCAACTGACTCAGAAAAACACATTACCTAAAATGCTAATTATGCTAACTATGCTAGCTATGCTAATGTGGCTAAAAGTGCTAGCATTGCGATCAGCATCTTTAACTGACTCAGAAAAACACATTATCTAAAATGCTAATAATGCTAACTATGCTAGCTATGCTAATGTGGCTAAAAGTGCTAGCATAGCGATCAGCATCATCAACTGACTCAGAAAAACACATTACCTAAAATGCTAATTATGCTAACTATGCTAGCTATGCTAATGTGGCTAAAAGTGCTAGCATAGCGATCAGCAACATTAACTGACTCAAAAAAACACATCACCTAAAATGCTAATTATGCTATCTATGCTAGCTATGCTAATGTGGCTAAAAGTGCTAGCATAGCGATCAGCATCATTAACTGACTCAGAAAAACACATTATCTAAAATGCTAATTATGCTAACTATGCTAATGTGGCTGAAAGTGCTAGCATTGTGAACAGCATCATCAATTGACTCAGAAAATACATTACCTAAAATGCTAATTATGCTAACTATGCTAGCTATGCTAATGTGGCTAAAAGTGCTAGCATAGCAATCATTATCATCAATTGACTCAGAAAAACACATTAGCTAAAATGCTAATTATGCTAACTATGCTAGTTATGCTAACATAGCTAAAAGTGCTAGCATAGCGATCTGCATCATCAACTGACTCAGAAAAACACATTCCTCCATTGGTGAGAGCTATGTGTCATAAGTTGATAAAAAAACCACTTTTTCCAAAATGGCGGCTTTTCTGTTGATTTTATCTCCATAGCAACCATTTTATGTTTTGGTCCCCTCGGAGGAATGAACAGATTGACGTCAGTTTCGGACAAATCGGTAAAAGTAAACTTTTTGTTGTCCTTAGCAACAGTGGTTTTATGCTAACCACGCCCACATTCCTTATATGTCCATATCCAGTGTTTTTCAATGTATTCAGTTTCAGGCATTAATGCATGCATTCAATTTTCACTGTATTGTATTGAAATGCATGGGAGTTATAACAGTGCGCCACTTTGCTAGCTTGCCATGCGCACGCCGTTCAAAATCTACAACTTCTAATTCCAACATTTTTTACACAGTAGCTTGCCATTGATGCCCAAAAAGTTTTGAGACGATCGAAGAAAATTCCAACGACAAGTTTACGTTTGAATCTGGTGGTTAAGGTGTTTTTTATAGAAAATTCAAGATGGCCGCCTTTTCCCGAGGTCAAAGGTCGACGAAACTCCAGAGGTGATTGTAGACTTACGCTAAGGACATGTGCGTCAAATTTCGTGAAAATCGCTCGAAAAAAAGTTCATTTTTCCATATCGTGTAAAAACGCGAAAAACGCAAAATGGCATATTTTGGCACAAAATGGCCGCCAAACCGTAGGTCGTGTCGCCATCACGTAATGATTCCAAAACTTTCTTTGGATATACCCGACAAAGTTATCTGGGTTTCGTTAGCCGATTCTTAAAAATAAAATCCGAAAAAAATTTTTTTTGCCGAGTCAGCACTTTTTTTTGCGACGGTTTTTTGTTTACCACGGCCACATTCCTTTATCGATTTTGTCGTATGTGACATCGTTTTGTTCAGTGTGGGCCAGGGTATCGCATATTTCAGTTTCAGGCTATTCCGATAAAATATGTGCGAGCTAGCTAAAATGGCGACGGTTGCGAATTCGCCACGCGCACGCGTTTCAAATTCTACAACTTCTAATTCCAACATTTTGTCCACAGTAGCTTGCCATTGATGCCCGAGAAGTTTCAAAAAGATCGATAAAAATCCCTAGGACGAGTTTTCGTTTGTATACGTTACTAAAGGTGCTTTTTTAAGAAAATTCAACATGGCCGCCCCTTCCCAAGGTCAAAGGTCAACGAAACTTCTTTGGTTATTGTAGAATCAGGGTCTTGGCATGTGTGTGCAATTTCGTGACAATCGCTTAAACAAAAGTGTCATTTTCCCATATTGTCAAAAAACACGAAAATCGCCATTTCTCTGAGTTCGCCACAAAATGGCCGCCAAGCCGCAGGTCGTGTGGCCATCCCATAATAATTTCATAACTTCTTTGGGATATCTCCAACACGCCTGTTTTGGTTTCGTAACTGTATTTTGAAATATTTTTTTTTGGCCCCATAAGCGATTTTCGGCCCATTCATTTTTTTGACGGGATTGCTCGCCGTGATGTCATCATCGTGGGGGGGGTGACGTTTTCTTTGCCGAAAATTCATTTTCAATTTATCCTAGGTGTGTGCCAATTTTGGTGAGTTTTCGGGTATGTGGTGGGGGTCAAATTTTGGCTCAAAGTGGAAGAAAGAAAGAAGAAGAATAATTAAAGCCGCAAGCGGCGTTGTATGGCCCGCAGACGCAACCCGCCTTCCACGCCCAACTCTACGCACCACCGCCCTCACCGCCCTCACCGCACACTTTTGATGAAGGCTAGTCAAAACTGCATATGCTAATTATGCTAACTATGCTAGCTATGCTAGCTATGCTAATGTGGCTAAAAGTGCTAGCATAGCGATCAGCATCATCAACTGACTCAGAAAAACACATTACCTAAAATGCTAATTATGCTAACTATGCTAGCTATGCTAATGTGGCTAAAAGTGCTAGCATAGCGATCAGCATCATTAACTGACTCAAAAAAACACATCACCTAAAATGCTAATTATGCTATCTATGCTAGCTATGCTAATGTGGCTAAAAGTGCTAGCATAGCGATCAGCATCATTAACTGACTCAGAAAAACACATTATCTAAAATGCTAATTATGCTAACTATGCTAGCTATGCTAATGTGGCTGAAAGTGCTAGCATTGTGATCAGCATCATCAATTGACTCAGAAAATACATTACCTAAAATGCTAATTATGCTAACTATGCTAGCTATGCTAATGTGGCTAAAAGTGCTAGTATAGCAATCATTATCATCAATTGACTCAGAAAAACACATTAGCTAAAATGCTAATTATGCTAACTATGCTAGTTATGCTAACATAGCTAAAAGTGCTAGCATAGCGATCTGCATCATCAACTGACTCAGAAAAACACATTCCTCCATTGGTGAGAGCTATATGTCATAAGTTGATAAAAAACCCACTTTTTCCAAAATGGCGGCTTTTCTGTTGATTTTATCTCCATAGCAACCATTTTATGTTTTGGTCCCCTCGGGATGATGAACAGATTGACGTCAGTTTCGGACAAATCGGTAAAAGTAAACTTTTTGCTGTCCTTAGCAACAGTGGTTTTATGCTAACCACGCCCACATTCCTTATATGTCCATATCCAGTGTTTTTCAATGTATTCAGTTTCAGGCATTAATGCATGCATTCAATTTTCACTGTATTGTATTGAAATGCATGGGAGTTATAACAGTGCGCCACTTTGCTAGCTTGCCACGCGCACGCCGTTCAAAATCTACAACTTCTAATTCCAACATTTTTTACACAGTAGCTTGCCATTGATGCCCAAAAAGTTTTGAGACGATCGAAGAAAATTCCAACGACAAGTTTACGTTTGAATCTGGTGGTTAAGGTGTTTTTTATAGAAAATTCAAGATGGCCGCCTTTTCCCGAGGTCAAAGGTCGACGAAACTCCAGAGGTGATTGTAGACTTACGCTAAGGACATGTGCGTCAAATTTCGTGAAAATCGCTCGAAAAAAAGTTCATTTTTCCATATCGTGTAAAAACGCGAAAAACGCAAAATGGCATATTTTGGCACAAAATGGCCGCCAAACCGTAGGTCGTGTCGCCATCACGTAATGATTCCAAAACTTTCTTTGGATATACCCGACAAAGTTATCTGGGTTTCGTTAGCCGATTCTTAAAAATAAAATCCGAAAAAAAATTTTTTTGCCGAGTCAGCACTTTTTTTTGCGACGGTTTTTTGTTTACCACGGCCACATTCCTTTATCGATTTTGTCGTATGTGACATCGTTTTGTTCAGTGTGGGCCAGGGTATCGCATATTTCAGTTTCAGGCTATTCCGATAAAATATGTGCGAGCTAGCTAAAATGGCGACGGTTGCGAATTCGCCACGCGCACGCGTTTCAAATTCTACAACTTCTAATTCCAACATTTTGTCCACAGTAGCTTGCCATTGATGCCCGAGAAGTTTCAAAAAGATCGATAAAAATCCCTAGGACGAGTTTTCGTTTGTATACGTTACTAAAGGTGCTTTTTTAAGAAAATTCAACATGGCCGCCCCTTCCCAAGGTCAAAGGTCAACGAAACTTCTTTGGTTATTGTAGAATCAGGGTCTTGGCATGTGTGTGCAATTTCGTGACAATCGCTTAAACAAAAGTGTCATTTTCCCATATTGTCAAAAAACACGAAAATCGCCATTTCTCTGAGTTCGCCACAAAATGGCCGCCAAGCCGCAGGTCGTGTGGCCATCCCATAATAATTTCATAACTTCTTTGGGATATCTCCAACACGCCTGTTTTGGTTTCGTAACTGTATTTTGAAATATTTTTTTTTGGCCCCATAAGCGATTTTCGGCCCATTCATTTTTTTGACGGGATTGCTCGCCGTGATGTCATCATCGTGGGGGGGGTGACGTTTTCTTTGCCGAAAATTCATTTTCAATTTATCCTAGGTGTGTGCCAATTTTGGTGAGTTTTCGGGTATGTGGTGGGGGTCAAATTTTGGCTCAAAGTGGAAGAAAGAAAGAAGAAGAATAATTAAAGCCGCAAGCGGCGTTGTATGGCCCGCAGACGCAACCCGCCTTCCACGCCCAACTCTACGCACTACCGCGGCCCTCTCCGCCCTCACCGCCCACAAATTAAAAGCTAATCAAGGCTGGATTTGCTCATAATGCTAACTATGCTAACTATGCTAATGTGACTAAAAGTCCTAGCATAGCGATCAGCATAATCAACTCTCTCAGAAAACACATTTCCTAAAATGCTAATTATGATAACTATGCTAGCTATGCTAATGTGCCTAAATGAGCTAGCATTGCGATTAGCATCATCAACTGACTCAAAAAAACACATTTCCTAAAATGCTAATTATGCTAACTATGCTAGCTATGCTAATGTGGCTAAAAGTGCTAGCATAGCGATCAGCATCATCAACTGACTCAGAAAAACACATTACCTAAAATGCTAATTATGCTAACTATGCTAGCTATGCTAACATAGCTAAAAATGCTAGCATAGCGATCAGCATCATCAACTGACTCAAAAAAACACATTTCCTAAAATGCTAATTATGCTAACTATGCTAGCTATGCTAATGTGGCTAAAATTGCTAGCATAGCGATCAGCATCATCAACTGACTGAGAAAAACACATTCCTCCATTGGTGAGAGTTATATGTCATAAGTTGATAAAAAACCCACTTTTTCCAAAATGGCGGCTTTTCTGTTGATTTTATCTCCATAGCAACCATTTTATGTTTTGGTCCCCTCGGGAGGACGAACAGATTGACGTCAGTTTCGGACAAATCGGTAAAAGTAAACTTTTTGTCGTCCTTAGCAACAGTGGTTTTATGCTAACCACGCCCACATTCCTTATATGTCCATATCCAGTGTTTTTCAATGTATTCAGTTTCAGGCATGAATTCATGCATTCAATTTTCCCTGTTTTGTATTGAAATGCATGGGAGTTATAACAGTGCGCCACTTTGCTAGCTTGCCACGCGCACGCCGTTCAAAATCTACAACTTCTAATTCCAACATTTTTTACACAGTAGCTTGCCATTGATGCCCAAAAAGTTTTGAGACGATCGATGAAAATTCCAACGACAAGTTTAAGTTTGAATCTGGTGGTTAAGGTGTTTTTTATATAAAATTCAAGATGGCCGCCTTTTCCCGAGGTCAAAGGTCGACGAAACTCCAAAGGTGATTGTAGACTTACGCTAGGGACATGCGCGTCAAATTTCGTGAAAATCGCTCGAAAAAAAGTTCATTTTTCCATATCGTGTAAAAACGCGAAAAACTCAAAATGGCAGATTTTGGCACAAAATGGCCGCCAAACCGTAGGTCGTGTGGCCATCACGTAATGATTTCAAAACTTTCTTTGGATATACCCGACAAAGTTATCTGGGTTTCGTTAGCCGATTCTTAAAAATAAAATCCGAAAAAAATTTTTTTTGCCGAGTCAGCACTTTTTTTTGCGACGGTTTTTTGTTTACCACGGCCACATTCCTTTATTGATTTTGTCGTATGTGACATCGTTTTGTTCAGTGTGGGCCAGGGTATCGCATATTTCAGTTTCAGGCTATTCCGATAAAATATGTGCGAGCTAGCTAAAATGGCGACGGTTGCGAATTCGCCACGCGCACGCGTTTCAAATTCTACAACTTCTAATTCCAACATTTTGTCCACAGTAGCTTGCCATTGATGCCTGAGAAGTTTCAAAAAGATCGATAAAAATCCCTAGGACGAGTTTTCGTTTGTATACGTTACTAAAGGTGCTTTTTTATGAAAATTCAAGATGGCCGCCCCTTGCCAAGGTCAAAGGTCAACGAAACTTCTTTGGTAGTTGTAGAATCGTGCTAGTGGCATGTGTGTGCAATTTCGTGAAAATCGCTCAAACAAAAGTATCGTTTTCCCATATTGTCAAAAAACACGAAAATCGCCATTTCTCTGTGTTTGCCACAAAATGGCCGCCAAGCCGTAGGTCGTGTGGCCATCCCATAATGATTTCATAACTTCTTTGGGATATCTCCAACACACGTGTTTTGGTTTCGTAACTGTATTTCGAAATATTTTTTTTTGGCCCCATAAGCGATTTTAGGCCCATTCATTTTTTTGACGGGAACGCTCGCCGTGATGTCATCATCGTGGGGGGGGTGATGTTCTCTTTGCCGAAAATTCATTTTCAATTTATCCTAGGTGTGTGCCAATTTTGGTGAGTTTTCGGGTATGTGGCGGGGGTCAAATTTGCGATCTACGGATCCGTTAGAAACGGGAAGAATAATTAAAGCCGCAAGCGGCGTTGTATGGCCCGCAGACGCAACCCGCCTTCCACGCCCAATTCTACGCACCACCGCCCTCACCGCCCACTTTTGATAATGGCTAGTCAAAACTGCATATGCTAATTATGCTAACTATGCTAGCAATGCTAATGTGGCTAAAAGTGCTAGCATAGCGATCAGCATCATCAACTGACTCAGAAAAACACATTACCTAAAATGCTAATTATGCTAACTATGCTAGTAATGCTAACATAGCTAAAATTGCTAGCATAGCGATCTGCATCATCAACTGACTCAGAAAAACACATTCCTCCATTGGTGAGAGCTACATGTCATAAGTTGATAAAAAAACCACTTTTTCCAAAATGGCGGCTTTTCTGTTGATTTTATCTCCATAGCAACCATTTTATGTTTTGGTACCCTCGGGAGGACGAACAGATTGACGTCAGTTTCGGACAAATCGGTAAAAGTAAACTTTTTGTTGTCCTTAGCAACAGTGGTTTTATGCTAACCACGCCCACATTCCTTATATGTCCATATCCAGTGTTTTTCAATGTATTCAGTTTCAGGCATTAATGCATGCATTCAATTTTCATTGTATTGTATTGAAATACATGGGAGTTATAATACTGCGCCACTTTGCTAGCTCGCCACACGCACGCCGTTCAAAATCTACAACTTCTAATTCCAACATTTTTTCCACAGTAGCTTGCCATTGATGTCAAAAAAGTTTCGAGACAATCGATGAAATTTCCAACGACAAGTTTACGTTTGAATCTGGTGGTAAAGGTGTTTTTTATAGAAAATTCAAGATGGCCGGCTTTTCCCGAGGTCAAAGGTCAACGAAACTCCAGAGGTGATTGTAGACTTACGCTAGGGACATGCGCGTCAAATTTCGTGAAAATCGCTCGAAAAAAAGTTCCTTTTTCCATATTGTGTAATAACTCGAAAAACTCAAAATGGCAGATTTTGGCACAAAATGGCCGCCAAACCGTAGGTCGTGTCGCCATCACGTAATGATTTCAAAACTTTCTTTGGATATACCCGACAAAGTTATCTGGGTTTCGCTAGCCAATTCAGAAAAAAAAAATCCGAATTTTTTTTTTTTAGCCGAGTCAGCACTTTTTTTTGCGATCGTTTTTTGTTTACCACGGCCGCATTCCTTTATCGATTTTGTCGTATTTTACATCGTTTTGTTCAGTGTGGGCCAGGGAATCGCATATTTCAGTTTCAGGCTATTCCGATAAAATATGTGCGAGCTAGCTAAAATGGCGACGGTTGCGACTTTGCCACGCGCACGCGTTTCAAATTCTACAACTTCTAATTCCAACATTTTGTCCACAGTAGCTTGCCATTGATGCCCGAGAAGTTTCAAAAAGATCAATAAAAATCCCTAGGACGAGTTTTCGTTTGTATCCGTTACTAAAGGTGCTTTTTTTGAAAATTCAAGATGGCCGCCCCTTCCCAAGGTCAAAGGTCAACAAAACTTCTTTGGCAGTTGTAGAATCGTGTTAGTGGCACGTGTATGCAATTTCGTGAAAATCGCTTGAACAAAAGTGTCGTTTTCCCATATTGTGAAAAAACACGAAAATCGCCATTTCTCTGAGTTCGCCACAAAATGGCCGCCAAGCCGTAGGTCGTGTGGCCATCCCATAATGATTTCAAAACTTCTTTAGGATATCTCAAACACCCGTGTTTTAGTTTCGTAACTGTATCTTGAAAAAAAAAAAATCGGCTCCATTTGAGATTTCGGCCCCATTCATTTTTTTTACGGTTTTGCCGACTGTGAGGTCATCGGGTTTGGGGGGGGGGCGTTCACTTCGCCGAAAATTCATTTTGAATTTATCCTAGGTGTGTGCCAATTTTGGTGAGTTTTCGAGTATGTGGCGGGGGTCAAATTTGAGCTCAAAGACGCAGTAAGAAAGAAGAAACGTAATTAAAGCCGCAAGCGGCGTTGTATGGCCCGCAGACGCAACCCGCCTTCCACGCCCAACTCTACGCACTACCGCGGCCCTCTCCGCCCTCACCGCCCACAAATTAAAAGCTAATCAAGGCTGGATTTGCTCATAATGCTAACTATGCTAACTATGCTAATGTGACTAAAAGTCCTAGCATAGCGATCAGCATAATCAACTCTCGCAGAAAAACACATTTCCTAAAATGCTAATTATGCTAACCATGCTAGCTATGCTAATGTGCCTAAATGAGCTAGCATTGCGATTAGCATCATAAACTGACTCAAAAAAACACATTTCCTAAAATGCTAATTATGCTAACTATGCTAGCTATGCTAATGTGGCTAAAAGTGCTAGCATAGCGATCAGCATCATCAACTGCCTCAGAAAAACACATTACCTAAAATGCTAATAATGCTAACTATGCTAACTATGCTAATGTGGCTAAAAGTGCTAGCATAGCAATCAGCATCTTCAACTGACTCAGAAAAACACATTACCTAAAATGCTAATTATGCTAACTATGCTAGCTATGCTAACATAGCTAAAAGTGCTAGCATAGCGATCAGCATCATCAACTGACTCAAAAAAACACATTTCCTAAAATGCTAATTATGCTAACTATGCTAGCTATGCTAATGTGGCTAAAATTGCTAGCATAGCGATCAGCATCATCAACTGACTCAGAAAAACACATTCCTCCATTGCTGAGAGTTATATGTCATAAGTTGATAAAAAACCTACTTTTTCCAAAATGGCGGCTTTTCTGTTGATTTTATCTCCATAGCAACCATTTTATGTTTTGGTCCCCTCGGGAGGACGAACAGATTGACGTCAGTTTCGGACAAATCGGTAAAAGTAAAATTTTTGTTGTCCTTAGCAACAGGGGTTTTATGCTAACCACGCCCACATTCCTTATATGTCTATATCCAGTGTTTTTCAATGTATTCAGTTTCAGGCATTAATGCATGCATTCAATTTTCACTGTATTGTATTGAAATGCATGGGAGTTATAACAGTGCGCCACTTTGCTAGCTCGCCACGCGCACGCCGTTCAAAATCTACAACTTCTAATTCCAACATTTTTTCCACAGTAGCTTGCCATTGATGCCCAAAAAGTTTCGAGACAATCGATGAAAATTCCAACGACAAGTTTACGTTTGAATCTGGTGGTAAAGGTGTTTTTTATAGAAAATTCAAGATGGCCGCCTTTTCCCGAGGTCAAAGGTCAATGAAACTCCAGAGGTGATTGTAGACTTACGCTACGGACATGCGCGTCAAATTTCGTGAAAATCGCTCGAAAAAAAGTTCATTTTTCCATATTGTGTAAAAACGCGAAAAACTCAAAACGGCAGATTTTGGCACAAAATGGCCGCCAAACCGTAGGTCGGGTCGCCATCACGTAATGATTTCAAAACTTTATTTGGATGTACCCGACAGAGTTATCTGGGTTTCGTTAGCCGATTCTTAAAAATAAAATCCGAAAAAATTTTTTTTTGCCGAGTCAGCACTTTTTTTTGCGACCGTTTTTTGTTTAACACGGCCACATTCCTTTATCGATTTTGTCGTATGTGACGTCGTTTTGTTCAGTGTGGGCCAGGGTATCGCATATTTCAGTGTCAGGCTATTCCGATATAATATGAGCGAGCTAGCTAAAATGGCGACGGTTGCGAATTCGCCACACGCACGCGTTTCAAATTCTACAACTTCTAATTCCAACATTTTGTCCACAGTAGCTTGCCATTGATGCCCGAGAAGTTTCAAAAAGATCGATAAAAATCCCTAGGACGAGTTTTCGTTTGTATACGTTACTAAAGGTGCTTTTTTAAGAAAATTCAAGATGGCCGCCCCTTCCCAAGGTCAAAGGTCAACGAAACTTCTTTGGTTATTGTAGAATCAGGGTCTTGGCATATGTGCGCAATTTCGTGAAAATCGCTTAAACAAAAGTGTCGTTTTCCCATATTGTGAAAAAACACGAAAATCGCCATTTCTCTGAGTTCGCCACAAAATGGCCGCCAAGCCGTAGGTCGTGTGGCCATCCCATAATGATTTCAAAACTTCTTTGGGATATCTCCAACACGCGTGTTTTGGTTTCATAGCTCTAATTCGAAATATTTTTTTTTGGCCCCATAAAGAGATTTCGGCCCATTCATTTTTTTTACGGGAACGCTCGCTGTGATGTCATCGATTTCGGGGGGGTGACGTTCTCTTTGCCGAAAATTCATTTTCAATTTATCCCAGGTGTGTGCCAATTTTGGTGAGTTTTCGGGTATGTGGCGGGGGTCAAAATTAAGCTCAAAGACGCCGTTAGAGGACAAGAAGAATAATAATAATAATAATAATAATAATGAAACGAAGCAGAAACAATATAGAAGTTTTTGCAGTCAGGTGGCCTATGTATTTCAATGCGGCCTGTCTTTTACTATAGGCTGGGCATGTGTTTTTGGCTTTAAACCCGTCTTTTGAGGGCTTTTTGGGGCTTTTTTGGGTTTTTGTCGTCATTTTTGCGACTACAATTTTGACGTTTGTGCGTTGGTGTTGTGCGTGTGTGTGTGTATTTTTGTTGCGTTACACAATTGTCGTGTCGTTGTGTGCTTTGGGCGACTTTTGACCCCATTTTTTGGCGTTTTGACGCGTTTTTTTGACGTTTTGGACTTTTTGAGTGTTCGACCCTCGTACCAGTTACAATATGGTCCTTGCAGTCTATGACTGCTGCGGGCCATAATTAAAGCCGCAAGCGGCGTTGTATGGCCCGCAGACGCAACCCGCCTTCCACGCCCCAGTATACGCACCATCGCCTCTCTCACCGCCCTCACTGCCTACTTTTGATAAAGGCTAGTAAAATCGGCATTTGCTAATTATGCTAACTATGCTAGCTATGCTGATTTGGCTAAAAGTGCTAGCATTGCGATCAGCATAATCAACTGATTCAGGAAAACACATTACCTAAAATGCTAATCATGCTAACTATGTTAGCTACGCTAATGTGGCTAGAAGTGCTAGCATAGTGATCAGCATCATTAACTGACTCAGAAAAACACATTACCTAAAATGCTAATTATGCTAACTATTCTAGCTATGCTAATGTAGCTAAAAGTGCTAGCATAGCGATCAGCATCATCAACTGACTCAGAAAAACACATTCCTCCATTGGTGAGAGCTATATGCCATAAGTTGATAAAAAAAAACCACTTTTCTAAAATGGCGGCTTTTTTGTTTATTTTATCTCCATAGCAACCATTTTATGTTTTGGTCCCCTTGAGAAGACGAACAGATTGACGTCCGTTTCGGACAAATCGGTAAAAGTAAAGTTTTTGTCGTCCTTAGCAACAGTGGTTTATGCTAACCACGCCCACTTTCCTTATATGTCCATATCCAGTGTTTTTCAATGTATTCAGTTTCAGGCATGAATGCATGCATTCAATTTTCACTGTATTGTATTGGAAGACATGGGAGTTATAACAGTGCGCCACTTTGCTAGCTTGCCACACGCACGCCGTTCAAAATCTACAACTTCTAATTCCAACATTTTTTCCACAGTAGCTTGCCATTGATGCCCAAAAAGTTTCGAGACGATCGATAAAAATTCCAACGACAAGTTTACGTTTGAATCCAATCGCAAAGGTGTTTTTTATAGAAAATTCAAGATGGCCGCCTTTTCCCGAGGTCAAAGGTCGACGAAACTCCAGAGGTAATTGTAGACTTATGCTACGGACATGCGAGTCAAATTTCATGAAAATCGCTCAAAAAAAAGTTCCTTTTTCCATATTGTGTAAAAACGCCAAAAACTCAAAATGGCCGATTTTGGCACAAAATGGCCGCCAAACCGTAGGTCGTGTCGCCATCACGTAATGATTTCAAAACTTTGTTTGGATATACCCGACAAAGTTATCTGGGTTTCGCTAGCCGATTCATAAAAAAAAAATCCGAATTTTTTTTTTTTAGCCGAGTCAGCACTTTTTTTTGCGATCGTTTTTTGTTTACCACGGCCACATTTCTTTATCGATTTTGTCGTATCTGACATCGTTTTGTTCAGTGTGGGCCAGGGAATCGTATATTTCATTTTCACGACATTCCGATAAAATATGTGCAAGCTAGCTAAAATGGCGACGGTTGCGAATTCGCCACGCGCACGCGTTTCAAAATCTACAACTTCTAATTCCAACATTTTGTCCACAATTGATTGCCATTGATGCCCAAGAAGTTTCAAAAAGATCGATGAAAATTCCTAGGACGAGTTTTCGTTTGAATACCTTACTAAAGGTGCTTTTTTTTGAAAATTCAAGATGGCCGCCCCTTCCCAAGGTCAAAGGTCAACGAAACTTCTTTGGTTATTGTAGAATCGTGCTAGTGGCATGTGTGTCCGATTTCGTGAAAATCGCTTGAACAAAAGTGTTGTTTTCCCATATTGTCAAAAAACACAAAAATCGCCATTTCTCTGAGTTCGCCACAAAATGGCCGCCAAGCCGTAGGTCGTGTGGCCATCCCATAATGATTTCATAACTTCTTTGGGATATCTCCAACACGCATGTTTTGGTTTCGTAACTGTATTTCAAAATATTTTTTTTTGGCCCCATAAACAGATTTTGGCCCATTCATTTTTTTTACGGGATCGCTCGCTGTGATGTCATCGATTTCGGGGGGGTGACGTTCTCTTTGCCGAAAATTCATTTTCAATTTATCCTAGGTGTGTGCCAATTTTGGTGAGTTTTCGGGTATGTGGCGGGGGTCAAATTTGAGCTCAACGGATCCGTTAGAAAGAAGAAAAATAATTAAAGCCGCAAGCGGCGTTGTATGGCCCGCAGACGCAACCCGCCTTCCACGCCCAACTCTACGCACCACCGCCCTCACCGCCCTCACCGCACACTTTTGATGAAGGCTAGTCAAAACTGCATATGCTAATTATGCTAACTATGCTAGCTATGCTAGCTATGCTAATGTGGCTAAAAGTGCTAGCATAGCGATCAGCATCATCAACTGACTCAGAAAAACACATTACCTAAAATGCTAATTATGCTAACTATGCTAGCTATGCTAATGTGGCTAAAAGTGCTAGCATAGCGATCAGCATCATTAACTGACTCAAAAAAACACATCACCTAAAATGCTAATTATGCTATCTATGCTAGCTATGCTAATGTGGCTAAAAGTGCTAGCATAGCGATCAGCATCATTAACTGACTCAGAAAAACACATTATCTAAAATGCTAATTATGCTAACTATGCTAGCTATGCTAATGTGGCTGAAAGTGCTAGCATTGTGATCAGCATCATCAATTGACTCAGAAAATACATTACCTAAAATGCTAATTATGCTAACTATGCTAGCTATGCTAATGTGGCTAAAAGTGCTAGTATAGCAATCATTATCATCAATTGACTCAGAAAAACACATTAGCTAAAATGCTAATTATGCTAACTATGCTAGTTATGCTAACATAGCTAAAAGTGCTAGCATAGCGATCTGCATCATCAACTGACTCAGAAAAACACATTCCTCCATTGGTGAGAGCTATATGTCATAAGTTGATAAAAAACCCACTTTTTCCAAAATGGCGGCTTTTCTGTTGATTTTATCTCCATAGCAACCATTTTATGTTTTGGTCCCCTCGGGATGATGAACAGATTGACGTCAGTTTCGGACAAATCGGTAAAAGTAAACTTTTTGCTGTCCTTAGCAACAGTGGTTTTATGCTAACCACGCCCACATTCCTTATATGTCCATATCCAGTGTTTTTCAATGTATTCAGTTTCAGGCATTAATGCATGCATTCAATTTTCACTGTATTGTATTGAAATGCATGGGAGTTATAACAGTGCGCCACTTTGCTAGCTTGCCACGCGCACGCCGTTCAAAATCTACAACTTCTAATTCCAACATTTTTTACACAGTAGCTTGCCATTGATGCCCAAAAAGTTTTGAGACGATCGAAGAAAATTCCAACGACAAGTTTACGTTTGAATCTGGTGGTTAAGGTGTTTTTTATAGAAAATTCAAGATGGCCGCCTTTTCCCGAGGTCAAAGGTCGACGAAACTCCAGAGGTGATTGTAGACTTACGCTAAGGACATGTGCGTCAAATTTCGTGAAAATCGCTCGAAAAAAAGTTCATTTTTCCATATCGTGTAAAAACGCGAAAAACGCAAAATGGCATATTTTGGCACAAAATGGCCGCCAAACCGTAGGTCGTGTCGCCATCACGTAATGATTCCAAAACTTTCTTTGGATATACCCGACAAAGTTATCTGGGTTTCGTTAGCCGATTCTTAAAAATAAAATCCGAAAAAAAATTTTTTTGCCGAGTCAGCACTTTTTTTTGCGACGGTTTTTTGTTTACCACGGCCACATTCCTTTATCGATTTTGTCGTATGTGACATCGTTTTGTTCAGTGTGGGCCAGGGTATCGCATATTTCAGTTTCAGGCTATTCCGATAAAATATGTGCGAGCTAGCTAAAATGGCGACGGTTGCGAATTCGCCACGCGCACGCGTTTCAAATTCTACAACTTCTAATTCCAACATTTTGTCCACAGTAGCTTGCCATTGATGCCCGAGAAGTTTCAAAAAGATCGATAAAAATCCCTAGGACGAGTTTTCGTTTGTATACGTTACTAAAGGTGCTTTTTTAAGAAAATTCAACATGGCCGCCCCTTCCCAAGGTCAAAGGTCAACGAAACTTCTTTGGTTATTGTAGAATCAGGGTCTTGGCATGTGTGTGCAATTTCGTGACAATCGCTTAAACAAAAGTGTCATTTTCCCATATTGTCAAAAAACACGAAAATCGCCATTTCTCTGAGTTCGCCACAAAATGGCCGCCAAGCCGCAGGTCGTGTGGCCATCCCATAATAATTTCATAACTTCTTTGGGATATCTCCAACACGCCTGTTTTGGTTTCGTAACTGTATTTTGAAATATTTTTTTTTGGCCCCATAAGCGATTTTCGGCCCATTCATTTTTTTGACGGGATTGCTCGCCGTGATGTCATCATCGTGGGGGGGGTGACGTTTTCTTTGCCGAAAATTCATTTTCAATTTATCCTAGGTGTGTGCCAATTTTGGTGAGTTTTCGGGTATGTGGTGGGGGTCAAATTTTGGCTCAAAGTGGAAGAAAGAAAGAAGAAGAATAATTAAAGCCGCAAGCGGCGTTGTATGGCCCGCAGACGCAACCCGCCTTCCACGCCCAACTCTACGCACCACCGCCCTCACCGCCCTCACCGCACACTTTTGATGAAGGCTAGTCAAAACTGCATATGCTAATTATGCTAACTATGCTAGCTATGCTAGCTATGCTAATGTGGCTAAAAGTGCTAGCATAGCGATCAGCATCATCAACTGACTCAGAAAAACACATTACCTAAAATGCTAATTATGCTAACTATGCTAGCTATGCTAATGTGGCTAAAAGTGCTAGCATTGCGATCAGCATCTTTAACTGACTCAGAAAAAAACATTATATAAAATGCTAATAATGCTAACTATGCTAGCTATGCTAATGTGGCTAAAAGTGCTAGCATAGCGATCAGCATCATCAACTGACTCAGAAAAACACATTACCTAAAATGCTAATTATGCTAACTATGCTAGCTATGCTAATGTGGCTAAAAGTGCTAGCATAGCGATCAGCATCTTTAACTGACTCAGAAAAAAACATTATATAAAATGCTAATAATGCTAACTATGCTAGCTATGCTAATGTGGCTAAAAGTGCTAGCATAGCGATCAGCATCATCAACTGACTCAGAAAAACACATTACCTAAAATGCTAATTATGCTAACTATGCTAGCTATGCTAATGTGGCTAAAAGTGCTAGCATAGCGATCAGCAACATTAACTGACTCAAAAAAACACATCACCTAAAATGCTAATTATGCTATCTATGCTAGCTATGCTAATGTGGCTAAAAGTGCTAGCATAGCGATCAGCATCATTAACTGACTCAGAAAAACACATTATCTAAAATGCTAATTATGCTAACTATGCTAGCTATGCTAATGTGGCTGAAAGTGCTAACATTGTGATCAGCATCATCAATTGACTCAGAAAATACATTACCTAAAATGCTTATTATGCTAACTATGCTAGCTATGCTAATGTGGCTAAAAGTGCTAGCATAGCAATCATTATCATCAATTGACTCAGAAAAACACATTAGCTAAAATGCTAATTATGCTAACTATGTTAGTTATGCTAACATAGCTAAAAGTGCTAGCATAGCGATCTGCATCATCAACTGACTCAGAAAAACACATTCCTCCATTGGTGAGAGCTATGTGTCATAAGTTGATAAAAAACCCACTTTTTCCAAAATGGCGGCTTTTCTGTTGATTTTATCTCCATAGCAACCATTTTATGTTTTGGTCCCCTCGGGATGATGAACAGATTGACGTCAGTTTCGGACAAATCGGTAAAAGTAAACTTTTTGTCGTCCTTAGCAACAGTGGTTTTATGCTAACCACGCCCACATTCCTTATATGTCCATATCCAGTGTTTTTCAATGTATTCAGTTTCAGGCATTAATGCATGCATTCAATTTTCACTGTATTGTATTGAAATGCATGGGAGTTATAACAGTGCGCCACTTTGCTAGCTTGCCACGCGCACGCCGTTCAAAATCTACAACTTCTAATTCCAACATTTTTTACACAGTAGCTTGCCATTGATGCCCAAAAAGTTTTGAGACGATCGAAGAAAATTCCAACGACAAGTTTACGTTTGAATCTGGTGGTTAAGGTGTTTTTTATAGAAAATTCAAGATGGCCGCCTTTTCCCGAGGTCAAAGGTCGACGAAACTCCAGAGGTGATTGTAGACTTACGCTAGGGACATGTGCGTCAAATTTCGTGAAAATCGCTCGAAAAAAAGTTCATTTTTCCATATCGTGTAAAAACGCGAAAAACGCAAAATGGCATATTTTGGCACAAAATGGCCGCCAAACCGTAGGTCGTGTCGCCATCACGTAATGATTCCAAAACTTTCTTTGGATATACCCGACAAAGTTATCTGGGTTTCGTTAGCCGATTCTTAAAAATAAAATCCGAAAAAAATTTTTTTTGCCGAGTCAGCACTTTTTTTTGCGACGGTTTTTTGTTTACCACGGCCACATTCCTTTATCGATTTTGTCGTATGTGACATCGTTTTGTTCAGTGTGGGCCAGGGTATCGCATATTTCAGTTTCAGGCTATTCCGATAAAATATGTGCGAGCTAGCTAAAATGGCGACGGTTGCGAATTCGCCACGCGCACGCGTTTCAAATTCTACAACTTCTAATTCCAACATTTTGTCCACAGTAGCTTGCCATTGATGCCCGAGAAGTTTCAAAAAGATCGATAAAAATCCCTAGGACGAGTTTTCGTTTGTATACGTTACTAAAGGTGCTTTTTTAAGAAAATTCAACATGGCCGCCCCTTCCCAAGGTCAAAGGTCAACGAAACTTCTTTGGTTATTGTAGAATCAGGGTCTTGGCATGTGTATGCAATTTCGTGACAATCGCTTAAACAAAAGTGTCATTTTCCCATATTGTCAAAAAACACGAAAATCGCCATTTCTCTGAGTTCGCCACATAATGGCCGCCAAGCCGCAGGTCGTGTGGCCATCCCATAATAATTTCATAACTTCTTTGGGATATCTCCAACACGCCTGTTTTGGTTTCGTAACTGTATTTTGAAATATTTTTTTTTGGCCCCATAAGCGATTTTCGGCCCATTCATTTTTTTGACGGGATTGCTCGCCGTGATGTCATCATCGTGGGGGGGGTGACGTTTTCTTTGCCGAAAATTCATTTTCAATTTATCCTAGGTGTGTGCCAATTTTGGTGAGTTTTCGGGTATGTGGTGGGGGTCAAATTTTGGCTCAAAGTGGAAGAAAGAAAGAAGAAGAATAATAATGAAACGAAGCAGAAACAATATAGAAGTTTTTGCAGTCAGGTGGCCTATGTATTTCAATGCGGCCTGTCTTTTACTATAGGCTGGGCATGTCTTTTTGGCTTTAAACCCGTCTTTTGAGGGCTTTTTGGGGCTTTTTTGTGTTTTTGTCGTCATTTTTGCGACTACAATTTTGTCGTTTGTGCGGGGGTGTTGTGCGTGTGTGTGTTTATTTTTGTTCCGTTACACAATTGTCGTGTCGTTGTGTGCTTTGGGCGACTTTTGACTCCATTTTTTGGCGTTTTGACGCGTTTTTTTGACGTTTTGGACTTTTTGAGTGTTCGACCCTCGTACCAGTTACAATATGGTCCTTGCAGTCTATGACTGCTGCGGGCCATAATTAAAGCCGCAAGCGGCGTTGTATGGCCCGCAGACGCAACCCGCCTTCCACGCCCAACTCTACGCACCACCGCCCTCACCGCCCTCACCGCACACTTTTGATGAAGGCTAGTCAAAACTGCATATGCTAATTATGCTAACTATGCTAGCTATGCTAGCTATGCTAATGTGGCTAAAAGTGCTAGCATAGCGATCAGCATCATCAACTGACTCAGAAAAACACATTACCTAAAATGCTAATTATGCTAACTATGCTAGCTATGCTAATGTGGCTAAAAGTGCTAGCATTGCGATCAGCATCTTTAACTGACTCAGAAAAAAACATTATATAAAATGCTAATAATGCTAACTATGCTAGCTATGCTAATGTGGCTAAAAGTGCTAGCATAGCGATCAGCATCATCAACTGACTCAGAAAAACACATTACCTAAAATGCTAATTATGCTAACTATGCTAGCTATGCTAATGTGGCTAAAAGTGCTAGCATAGCGATCAGCATCTTTAACTGACTCAGAAAAAAACATTATATAAAATGCTAATAATGCTAACTATGCTAGCTATGCTAATGTGGCTAAAAGTGCTAGCATAGCGATCAGCATCATCAACTGACTCAGAAAAACACATTACCTAAAATGCTAATTATGCTAACTATGCTAGCTATGCTAATGTGGCTAAAAGTGCTAGCATAGCGATCAGCAACATTAACTGACTCAAAAAAACACATCACCTAAAATGCTAATTATGCTATCTATGCTAGCTATGCTAATGTGGCTAAAAGTGCTAGCATAGCGATCAGCATCATTAACTGACTCAGAAAAACACATTATCTAAAATGCTAATTATGCTAACTATGCTAGCTATGCTAATGTGGCTGAAAGTGCTAACATTGTGATCAGCATCATCAATTGACTCAGAAAATACATTACCTAAAATGCTTATTATGCTAACTATGCTAGCTATGCTAATGTGGCTAAAAGTGCTAGCATAGCAATCATTATCATCAATTGACTCAGAAAAACACATTAGCTAAAATGCTAATTATGCTAACTATGTTAGTTATGCTAACATAGCTAAAAGTGCTAGCATAGCGATCTGCATCATCAACTGACTCAGAAAAACACATTCCTCCATTGGTGAGAGCTATGTGTCATAAGTTGATAAAAAACCCACTTTTTCCAAAATGGCGGCTTTTCTGTTGATTTTATCTCCATAGCAACCATTTTATGTTTTGGTCCCCTCGGGATGATGAACAGATTGACGTCAGTTTCGGACAAATCGGTAAAAGTAAACTTTTTGTCGTCCTTAGCAACAGTGGTTTTATGCTAACCACGCCCACATTCCTTATATGTCCATATCCAGTGTTTTTCAATGTATTCAGTTTCAGGCATTAATGCATGCATTCAATTTTCACTGTATTGTATTGAAATGCATGGGAGTTATAACAGTGCGCCACTTTGCTAGCTTGCCACGCGCACGCCGTTCAAAATCTACAACTTCTAATTCCAACATTTTTTACACAGTAGCTTGCCATTGATGCCCAAAAAGTTTTGAGACGATCGAAGAAAATTCCAACGACAAGTTTACGTTTGAATCTGGTGGTTAAGGTGTTTTTTATAGAAAATTCAAGATGGCCGCCTTTTCCCGAGGTCAAAGGTCGACGAAACTCCAGAGGTGATTGTAGACTTACGCTAGGGACATGTGCGTCAAATTTCGTGAAAATCGCTCGAAAAAAAGTTCATTTTTCCATATCGTGTAAAAACGCGAAAAACGCAAAATGGCATATTTTGGCACAAAATGGCCGCCAAACCGTAGGTCGTGTCGCCATCACGTAATGATTCCAAAACTTTCTTTGGATATACCCGACAAAGTTATCTGGGTTTCGTTAGCCGATTCTTAAAAATAAAATCCGAAAAAAAATTTTTTTGCCGAGTCAGCACTTTTTTTTGCGACGGTTTTTTGTTTACCACGGCCACATTCCTTTATCGATTTTGTCGTATGTGACATCGTTTTGTTCAGTGTGGGCCAGGGTATCGCATATTTCAGTTTCAGGCTATTCCGATAAAATATGTGCGAGCTAGCTAAAATGGCGACGGTTGCGAATTCGCCACGCGCACGCGTTTCAAATTCTACAACTTCTAATTCCAACATTTTGTCCACAGTAGCTTGCCATTGATGCCCGAGAAGTTTCAAAAAGATCGATAAAAATCCCTAGGACGAGTTTTCGTTTGTATACGTTACTAAAGGTGCTTTTTTAAGAAAATTCAACATGGCCGCCCCTTCCCAAGGTCAAAGGTCAACGAAACTTCTTTGGTTATTGTAGAATCAGGGTCTTGGCATGTGTATGCAATTTCGTGACAATCGCTTAAACAAAAGTGTCATTTTCCCATATTGTCAAAAAACACGAAAATCGCCATTTCTCTGAGTTCGCCACATAATGGCCGCCAAGCCGCAGGTCGTGTGGCCATCCCATAATAATTTCATAACTTCTTTGGGATATCTCCAACACGCCTGTTTTGGTTTCGTAACTGTATTTTGAAATATTTTTTTTTGGCCCCATAAGCGATTTTCGGCCCATTCATTTTTTTGACGGGATTGCTCGCCGTGATGTCATCATCGTGGGGGGGGTGACGTTTTCTTTGCCGAAAATTCATTTTCAATTTATCCTAGGTGTGTGCCAATTTTGGTGAGTTTTCGGGTATGTGGTGGGGGTCAAATTTTGGCTCAAAGTGGAAGAAAGAAAGAAGAAGAATAATTAAAGCCGCAAGCGGCGTTGTATGGCCCGCAGACGCAACCCGCCTTCCACGCCCAACTCTACGCACCACCGCCCTCACCGCCCTCACCGCACACTTTTGATGAAGGCTAGTCAAAACTGCATATGCTAATTATGCTAACTATGCTAGCTATGCTAGCTATGCTAATGTGGCTAAAAGTGCTAGCATAGCGATCAGCATCATCAACTGACTCAGAAAAACACATTACCTAAAATGCTAATTATGCTAACTATGCTAGCTATGCTAATGTGGCTAAAAGTGCTAGCATTGCGATCAGCATCTTTAACTGACTCAGAAAAACACATTATCTAAAATGCTAATAATGCTAACTATGCTAGCTATGCTAATGTGGCTAAAAGTGCTAGCATAGCGATCAGCATCATCAACTGACTCAGAAAAACACATTACCTAAAATGCTAATTATGCTAACTATGCTAGCTATGCTAATGTGGCTAAAAGTGCTAGCATAGCGATCAGCAACATTAACTGACTCAAAAAAACACATCACCTAAAATGCTAATTATGCTATCTATGCTAGCTATGCTAATGTGGCTAAAAGTGCTAGCATAGCGATCAGCATCATTAACTGACTCAGAAAAACACATTATCTAATATGCTAATTATGCTAACTATGCTAGCTATGCTAATGTGGCTGAAAGTGCTAGCATTGTGAACAGCATCATCAATTGACTCAGAAAATACATTACCTAAAATGCTAATTATGCTAACTATGCTAGCTATGCTAATGTGGCTAAAAGTGCTAGCATAGCAATCATTATCATCAATTGACTCAGAAAAACACATTAGCTAAAATGCTAATTATGCTAACTATGCTAGTTATGCTAACATAGCTAAAAGTGCTAGCATAGCGATCTGCATCATCAACTGACTCAGAAAAACACATTCCTCCATTGGTGAGAGCTATGTGTCATAAGTTGATAAAAAAACCACTTTTTCCAAAATGGCGGCTTTTCTGTTGATTTTATCTCCATAGCAACCATTTTATGTTTTGGTCCCCTCGGAGGAATGAACAGATTGACGTCAGTTTCGGACAAATCGGTAAAAGTAAACTTTTTGTTGTCCTTAGCAACAGTGGTTTTATGCTAACCACGCCCACATTCCTTATATGTCCATATCCAGTGTTTTTCAATGTATTCAGTTTCAGGCATTAATGCATGCATTCAATTTTCACTGTATTGTATTGAAATGCATGGGAGTTATAACAGTGCGCCACTTTGCTAGCTTGCCATGCGCACGCCGTTCAAAATCTACAACTTCTAATTCCAACATTTTTTACACAGTAGCTTGCCATTGATGCCCAAAAAGTTTTGAGACGATCGAAGAAAATTCCAACGACAAGTTTACGTTTGAATCTGGTGGTTAAGGTGTTTTTTATAGAAAATTCAAGATGGCCGCCTTTTCCCGAGGTCAAAGGTCGACGAAACTCCAGAGGTGATTGTAGACTTACGCTAAGGACATGTGCGTCAAATTTCGTGAAAATCGCTCGAAAAAAAGTTCATTTTTCCATATCGTGTAAAAACGCGAAAAACGCAAAATGGCATATTTTGGCACAAAATGGCCGCCAAACCGTAGGTCGTGTCGCCATCACGTAATGATTCCAAAACTTTCTTTGGATATACCCGACAAAGTTATCTGGGTTTCGTTAGCCGATTCTTAAAAATAAAATCCGAAAAAATTTTTTTTTGCCGAGTCAGCACTTTTTTTTGCGACGGTTTTTTGTTTACCACGGCCACATTCCTTTATCGATTTTGTCGTATGTGACATCGTTTTGTTCAGTGTGGGCCAGGGTATCGCATATTTCAGTTTCAGGCTATTCCGATAAAATATGTGCGAGCTAGCTAAAATGGCGACGGTTGCGAATTCGCCACGCGCACGCGTTTCAAATTCTACAACTTCTAATTCCAACATTTTGTCCACAGTAGCTTGCCATTGATGCCCGAGAAGTTTCAAAAAGATCGATAAAAATCCCTAGGACGAGTTTTCGTTTGTATACGTTACTAAAGGTGCTTTTTTAAGAAAATTCAACATGGCCGCCCCTTCCCAAGGTCAAAGGTCAACGAAACTTCTTTGGTTATTGTAGAATCAGGGTCTTGGCATGTGTGTGCAATTTCGTGACAATCGCTTAAACAAAAGTGTCATTTTCCCATATTGTCAAAAAACACGAAAATCGCCATTTCTCTGAGTTCGCCACAAAATGGCCGCCAAGCCGCAGGTCGTGTGGCCATCCCATAATAATTTCATAACTTCTTTGGGATATCTCCAACACGCCTGTTTTGGTTTCGTAACTGTATTTTGAAATATTTTTTTTTGGCCCCATAAGCGATTTTCGGCCCATTCATTTTTTTGACGGGATTGCTCGCCGTGATGTCATCATCGTGGGGGGGGTGACGTTTTCTTTGCCGAAAATTCATTTTCAATTTATCCTAGGTGTGTGCCAATTTTGGTGAGTTTTCGGGTATGTGGTGGGGGTCAAATTTTGGCTCAAAGTGGAAGAAAGAAAGAAGAAGAATAATAATGAAACGAAGCAGAAACAATATAGAAGTTTTTGCAGTCAGGTGGCCTATGTATTTCAATGCGGCCTGTCTTTTACTATAGGCTGGGCATGTCTTTTTGGCTTTAAACCCGTCTTTTGAGGGCTTTTTGGGGCTTTTTTGTGTTTTTGTCGTCATTTTTGCGACTACAATTTTGTCGTTTGTGCGGGGGTGTTGTGCGTGTGTGTGTTTATTTTTGTTCCGTTACACAATTGTCGTGTCGTTGTGTGCTTTGGGCGACTTTTGACTCCATTTTTTGGCGTTTTGACGCGTTTTTTCGACGTTTTGGACTTTTTGAGTGTTCGACCCTCGTACCAGTTACAATATGGTCCTTGCAGTCTATGACTGCTGCGGGCCATAATTAAAGCTACAAGTAGCATTTAGCGGGCCCGAGCACGTGCGACCGCATGGCACGAGCGACCGCCCCGTGAGCAACGCCCTGCTCGAGCCATTCTCGTCGTTTTTTCTTGTCCATTCTGGAGCTCCAAGCTAATGTTAATACGACAGCAGCCTGGGGGGGGGGGGGGGGGGGGGGGCTGTAATCTGTTGCCTTAAGGGACAAAGACTTTTGCATATAGCATGAAAAAAATTCAAGCAATGATGATAATTGCTATCACTGTCCCTAAGGATGAGAACAATAGAACTCATTCAATTTCCACTACAATGTCTAGATGAGTGTCAGCTATGTCTGATAACTTGGCCAATTAGCTGGACCGGGATCTTGCAAAGTGCAGGTGGTTAACGTCCAGTGTGTTGAGTCTGTGGACGGCAACAGTACAGCATAGCTTTTGGTTTCCACAAGAGAAGAACTCCTGACACATCTGCCCTAACAGACAACTACAAGAGGAGTTGAAATGTATAACACGGTGAAGGAGTTTTTGTGCAGAAAAAGGTACAATTAGAAAAGCTGGTAGCAGTGACTGCAGATGGGACTCCTGCTATGATCAATAGACAAACAGGTTTCATCACTCACTGTAAAGCTGACCCAGACTTTCCAAAATGTCTGCATTACTGCTGCGTCATTCACCAGCAGGCCTTATGTGCAGAAGTGATTGGCTCTGGACATATAATGACTCTTATTCTGAAAATCGTAAACAACCTCAGCTGCAAAGCAAAACAGCACAGGATTTTTAAGGTGCTATTGGAGGAGATGTCTGTTGAATATGGTGAATATGAACATTGTGAATCTGAACTTGCATTCTTGACTGACATTACTGGAAAACTAAACCACTTGATCTGCGAGCTGCAAGACAATGGCAAAACTATTTTTTTTTGACCAGCCTGCCTGAGCCAGTGTTTTTCTTGTGGGGATCTTTTCTGCCAGGGCTTGTCAGCTTGGTCAGTGGATGTTGCTGCAGTTGTTTCCCTTGCTGGGACAGCTGGAGTTAAACACAGCAGCTCACGGCTCTGAAGTGGACCCCGTTGCTGTCCCAGTCTGGATGGGCACTGTGGCGATGTTCCAATGGCCAGGCTGGCTCCTGGTATAAAGAGATTCCCAAATACCATTTCCTAACCGCAGAGCCAAGGATGTGTTTACATGTTTAGGTCAAAAATGTGATGGACAGCTTCATGTTGTCTTTTGATGTAAGTTTAAACCTAAACATGCCACCCTGTTATTAATCCAGTTGATATGGTTCTCCATCTGTGTCTAGGTGATAGAAAAGCATTTTTTTTTATATTTAGAGCTCTAAGCAAACAAACAGTTGTCTATATAAAAGAGCTTTTACAATTGTGCACTTTTAGCAGGTCTCTGAGTTCATGTGACCAATGTATGGTGGATTTTCACAGACCTTGTTTAAAACTGAAGGTGAGAGAGACTTAGAGAAATGGCTTCATTGTTCTGGAGTTCTTTGTTTCATCCACAGAAGAGTAGAATTGGTGATTGATTTTGAAAAGCTGCTGAAAAAAGTATCTTTTTAAAATTGCAATTTCTAACTTGGGTTTTACATTTTGTGTTCCATTTTTTGTGCTTTAATTGGGAAGCATTTGTTATTTGTTTGGTGTTTTTAAGGTTCTGCAAATATACACATCATTTTTTAGAGACATTTGTTATCAGTTGTGTTTGTTGATTTGTAGTTTAATTTCATTGGATGTATAGATGTCGTGTGGGGGGGAGGCTCGAGAGCAGGTAGGACCCAGGCGCAGAGACGGGAGGCAAACGGGTTCAGGGCAAGTGGGTTTATTTAACTAACAAAAAGCGCTGCAGAGCAGGATGACAAAACTAAAAACAAAAACTTACTGTGGCATGGCAAGGGACATGGACGCCAGACAAGAAGACGTGATCAACATGAGCAGAAGTTAATGGACCAGCACAGGAGGAAGGGAGAGACAAGACTTATATACAGACAGGGCAGACAAGACACAGGTGAACACGATTAGGACAGATGGGGACCAAAGGAAGTAAAACTCAAGAAACATGACAAGACAGGAAACCTTTCAAAATAAAACAGGAAACAGAACCAAACAAGACAGAACAAGAACTAAAGCGAAAAACAAGACAACAAACTGAAACCATGACAATAGAAAGGAAAAGAAGTTCAAACATTGATTATAAAAAAGGATATAAGAGATAAAAAAAAAGAAAAAGGAAAAGAAAAAAGATAAAATATTGATTTAATTGCATTTTGAATGAATAAAAAACAATGATTAATAGAATCAGAATCAGAATCAGAAATCAGAAAAAGTTTTATTGCCAGGTTCAGTAGAGCGCACTTTACAAAACGAGGAATTTGACTTGGTGTATAGTGCAATTAAGAATAAGTTAAAAATTAAGTTAACAACAACACACTATATACAGTAGAGTAAGGTGAATTAAAGTGGGAGCACAGATGGGCTGGGATGGTGGGGCCTGTAAGTGGCACCGACAGTCCTTTGGTGGGCGGGGGGGGGAGGGGGGGGTCACCTGGGGGAGTTGGGGTATTGTTCAGCAGGCTGACTGCAGTGGGGAAGAAGCTGTTCTTGTGGCGCGAGGTCCTGGTCCTGATGGACCGGAGCCTCTTGCCAGAAGGGAGGGGCCGAAAGAGATTATGTCCTGGATGAGAGGGGTTGGCTACAATCCTGGCTGCCCGCCTCCAGGTCCTGGAGATGTGCAGCTCCTGGAGAGACGGGAGGTGGCAGCCGATCACCTTCTCTGCTGAGTGGATGACGCGTTGCAGCTTGGCCTTGTCTCTGGCCGTGGCCGCAGCGAACCAGACTGTGATGGAGGACGTGAGGGTGGATTCGATGATGGCATCGTAGAAGTCTACCAGCATCTTTTCAGGGAGGTGAAACTTCTTCAGCTGCCTCAGGAAGTACATCCTCTGCTGGACCTTCTTAGTGATGGAGCTGATGTTCTGCTCCCACTTGAGGTCCTGGCTGATGATGGTTCCCAGGAAGCAGAAGGACTCCACAGAGGTCACCGGGGAGTCACAGAGGATGACAGGGGGGAGGGGGGCTGGGGCCTTCCTGAAGTCCACTGTCATCTCCACTGTCTTCAGAGCATTAAGCTCCAGGTTGTTAGCGCTGCACTATGACACCAGCCTGGCTATTTCACTCCTGTAGGCCAACTCATCTCCGTCAGAGATGAGGCCGATGAGTGTGGTGTCGTCAGCAAACTTCAGGAGTTTGACAGACAGGTGACCAGCTGTGCAGCTGTTTGTGTACAGGGAGAGTAACAGGGGTGAAAGGACACAGCCCTGGGGGGATCCGGTGCTTGTGGTCCGAGTATCTGAGACGAGCTTCCCCAGCCTCACATACTGCTGTCTGTCCGTCAGGAAGTCTGTGATCCACCTGCAGGTGGAGTCAGGCACATTCATCTTGGAGAGTTTTTAATACTAAAGATGTATGAAAGACATACCGAAAAATATGTCTTTCAGTGTTTAACTGGCTGTCTTTGGATTATGCATGCCTGAGTAATGGCCATTCTTACTCCTCATCTCTCTGTTCACTGCTTGCTAATTTACATAGCAGGGGTCCCAGCAGGAGGGGGCGGGGTTGTAACACGACTCCTTCAGCAGAGCCAGGCTGAGAGAGGCTTTGACATGTAAGATGTTAGATGTTAGAATGCTAGATGTTAGAATGACCAGTTCATTTTATATCTATGAAAATATTCAGGGAGCTATGGGACATGTTCAGCTATAGGTGTGTGAAAATTGGTGTCGATTGTTGAAACATAAGTTACCATAAAAAAATGTTTGTTTGGAGTCTAGACAGATTTAACACAGGTTTTTGGATGAAAAAGGATTTTTTATAAATCATCTGTTACACTTTTAAGTCTGAAAAAAATATGGAAGGCAGCAAACACAGATCTCTACCGTTTTTAATTTTTTTGTGCTGATATTTGAAAGATAAGTTATGCAAAAAAATAGGTGTTTGCAGTTTTGCCTAAAAAGACGTTTTCGGACCTTTTTGGATCAAATGTTGTCTAAAAGTTCACCTGTAACTTCAATCATTCTGAATTTTTTTAGGAAAACTAAACCACTTCAACTGTGATCTGCAAGGCAATGGTAAAACTATATTTTTTATGGAACAGCCTGCAGTGTTTCTTGTGGGGATCTTTTCTGCCAGGGCTTGCCGGCTTGGTCGGTGGTTGTTGCTGTTACCAATCCAGTTGATATGGTTCTCCATCTGTGTCTAAGTGATATAATCAGAATCAGAATCGTTTATTGTCATTGTACATGGGGATACAATGAAATTGCAGCAGCCTTGGAGTGAAGGAGTTACATAAAATAAAAATAAAAATAGAATAGAAAAAGAAATACTGTATTTACAACTCTTAACAAAAAATGAACAATATGGACAGAAACTGTTAAATATTAAATATTTGTGAATAAAATAGAAAGGAATTACATGAGTTGCTGTGAGCACAGCTTAATAAATATCAAGTTATTGCACAGTGACCCGGTTAGACAGTCAGGATATTGCACGCATTGTAGTAAAATTAGAGTGAGGTGTGGTTGGTGGACGTATGTGCATTCCGTATGATAATTGCCTATGGAAAAAAGCTGTTTCTTAGTCTGTTTGTCCTGGTTCTGATGGACCTGTACCTCCTTCCAGAGGGCAGCAGTTCAAACAGAGGGAAAGCAGAATGGGTGGAGTTAGTGGTGATGCTAGTCACTCTGCTGATGCAGCGAGACTGGTAAATGTCCTTCAGTGAGGGGAGGGGGCAGCCGATGATCCTCTGCGCTGTCTTTACCACTCTCTGGAGACTCTGCCGTTCTGCTTCAGTGCAGTGGGAAAACCACACTGTGATGCCATAGGACAGAATGCTCTCAATGGTTGAGCGGTAGAACGTTACCAGCAGCTCCTGGCTGACGTCGTTCCTCCTAAGTTTTCTCAGGAAGTGCAGGCGTTGCTGGGCCTTCCTGATGACAGTCATGGTGTTGTTAGACCATGTGAGGTCAGCAGAGATGGTGGTGCCCAGGAGGGTGAAGCTGTGGACCCTCTCCACACAGTTTCCATCGATGTAGAGTGGGGGTGGATCTGTTCTGTTCTGCAAACTGGTGGGGGACGAAGATTGGAGGGAGGGAGTCTTTGATGTGTCCCAGGAGCAGCCGCTCCAGACACTTTGTGATTACAGCAGTGAGTGCAACTGGGCGGAAGTCCGTGAGGAAGGCTGTGGATGAGGACTTTTTGGGTATCGGGATGATAGTGGATGACTTCAGGCAAGCAGGGATGAAAGCCTGAGCTAGCGACAGGTTGAAGATTTTTGTGAAGACCTGGGAGAGTTGATCGGCGCAGGCCCGCAGAACCTTTCCGGGAACTCCATCAGGTCCCGCCGCTTTCCTGGGGTTTACCCTGCTGAACATCCGTGCCATCCGTGCCACGTCCATAAAGGCATTGTTTTTATATTTAGAGCTCTAAGCAACCAAACAGTTGTCTATATAAAAGAGCTTTTACAATTGTGCACTTTTAGCAGGCTGAAAAAATTATCTTTTTAAAATTGCCATTTCAAATTTGGGTTTTAAATTTTGTGTTCCATTTTTCTGTGCTTGTATTGGAAGGATTTGTTATTATTTTGTTTAAAAGTGCTACATATTGTATATACACATAATTTATTTAGAGAAATTTGCTATAGGTTGTGTTTTTTGGTTTTGTAGTTTAATTTCATTGGATTTATATTAAGGAAAAGAAGTTGCAGCATTGATTAAAAAAGGATAAAAGAGACATTTACTGTCTAAGTCTTATGTTACATCTGTAGAACTGTACTGAGAGTTGGGTTTTGTTTTGGAGCACATTCATATGTTTTGTTTGTAAAAAAAAAAAGATAAAATATTAAGTTAATTGCATTTTACATGACTAGAAAAGCAATGATTATTCATAAAAATCTATGAAAGACATACAAAACAAATGAAAAAGCAGTCTGCCCTCCCTCTTGTGTCTAAACTATTGTCACCTCACTTCTGGGTTAGTTAGCATATAAACAGGCAGCTGGTGTGTGTGTGTGGGGGGGGGGGGGGGGGTGAAATTTGACTCCAGCAACAGGAAAGATTGAGGAGCAGGCTGCAGCATGAGGAAAAGACTGAACCATGTAAGAGGAAATGACATCCTACAGTTGACCAGTTCATTTTATATCTGTAAAGAATATTCAAGAAGCATTTAGACATGTTCAGCTATATGCGTGTTAAACTTGGTGTGGATATTTGAAGCATAAGTAATTTTAAAACACACTTGTTTGGAGTCCAGACGGAAAAAGCACAGGTTTTGGGATGAATCAGGATTTTTTTAAAATCATCTGTTTCACCTGGACTTCTGAAAAAAATATGGAAGGCAGCAAACACAGATCCCTACATTTAAAAAAATAAATGGTGTTGATATATGATGATTAAGTTATGAAAAAAAATAGGTGTTTGTAGTTTTGCCTAAAAAGACGTTTTCGGACCTTTTTGGATGAAATGTTCTCTAAAAGTTCACCTGTAACTTCAATCATTCTGAATTTTTTTAGGAAGCAGTAGCACATAAATGGCTATGAAAGTTGAATTCTTGGTGCTGATAACCTAAACAGAATTTATGCTAAAAATCTTTGTTCAGTCCAAAATTTCATTAAAAAAATCAAGTGATGAAGTTTCTCGTAGACCCTATAGTGTTACATATCAAAGCTGGAGGTTATTAAAGGCATCTAATTCTGAAATCTCAGCTTCCTGAGACAAACGGCTGATTTATAATAAATTTCTATTATTTGGGTGCACATAATCGACCACTTCCTGTTACGCAGGCACCGTCAGGTGTACACCCATGAAACTTTACATGATGAGAGAGGACCCTTCTGAGTATCTCCAGTTTTAATTTCATGCACATCGGACAAAGCAAAGAGAAAATACAGGGCAGAATGTGCCCAATGCAATAACTAGGTGGCGCTATAGAGCTCGTCCAAGATTGTCATATCCATGGGTTCAGAATAGAAGCTTCATCATATCCATTGAATTTCAGTGAGATTGGACAAGGAATGTGCACGTGAGAGCAACTTTTGTGTGCATAGCGAGATGCCCAACTTTGCCGCTCTGTCACGACCACACCCCCGCATTGAAAGTTATGGTTTTTTGTCAGAGTAAACTTCAATGGCTTTTCAACAGGTGGACGTCATTTTCAGGTGTGTCGGCTCATCCTACTCGGAGTAGTGATGCTCCAAGTAAAACATGTCATTTCCTCTTGCCAGCAGGTGGCGCTACACTTTTTCCAGGTTTTTTCACTGCAGATGTGTTCAGAGTCAGACTACAATCATGCACATCAATTTTGGATCAGATTGGATTAT
This sequence comes from Oryzias latipes, assembly GCF_053564925.1. Taxonomy (NCBI): domain Eukaryota; kingdom Metazoa; phylum Chordata; class Actinopteri; order Beloniformes; family Adrianichthyidae; genus Oryzias; species Oryzias latipes. The sequence goes on along the minus strand of NC_136249.1, from coordinate 12,943,164 downwards.
GCATGGCTGAGTAATGGCCATTTTTCTTTTCATGGCGTGTTTTCGAAACGACCTCCAATTTTGACGCGCCGCCATGGTCACAAACATCCATAAAAACTTAAAAGCTTTGCAATTTAACATCGGACATGTGTATAGTTTACAAAACCAAAGTTTGGAGTCATTACTCTCAAATCTCTAGGAGGAGTTCGTTCTAGAGCGAGGCCTGCGAATGACCAAAATACAGCAAAAATGACATATTGTCATCAAAATATCAGACTTCCTGTGCGACTGACAGCTTGGTCCCAAGAGACTTTTTTGTAGGTTTCTATCCGATGAACATGCCCTGTTAAAATCAGGTTTGTACTATAAAGCATATGGAGGTGCTCGCGAAAACAAATTTTGCAGGTGGCGCTATCGAGCCATTTTTGTTTACCTATGCCGTTCTCCTATAAAATATGAAATTTTTCGCGACTCCTGATGTGTATACAAAATTTGGTGAGTTTTGGGGTATGTTAAAGGCCTCAAAAAGGCGACGGAAAAGTCGGAAGAATAATAATAATAATAATTAAAGCTACAAGTAGCATTTAGCGGGCCCGAGCACGTGCCACCGCCTGGCACGAGCGACCGCCCCGTGAGCAACGCCCTGCTCGAGCCATTCTCGTCGTTTTTTCTTGTCCATTCTGGAGCTCCAAGCTAATGTTAATATGACAGCAGCCTGTGTGTGTGTGGGGGGGGGGGGGACTGTAATCTGTTTCCTTAAAGGACAAAGACTTTTGCATATAGCATGAAAAAAATTCTTAAATCTAAGCCTCGTTTAGACCTGCTCATTTTCTCATCAAGTAGAAGAAGGTTTTTATCAGATTAAGAAACAAGCAATGATGATAATTGCTATCACTGTCCCTAAGGATGAGAACAATAGAACTCATTCAATTTTCACTACAATGTCTAGATGAGTGTCAGCTATGTCTGATAACTTGGCCAATTAGCTGGACCGGGATCTTACAAAGTGCAGGTGGTTTAACGTCCAGTGTGATGAGTCTGTGGACGGCAACAGTTCAGCATAGCTTTTGGTTTCCACAAGAGAAGAATTCCTGACACATCTGCCCTAACAGACAACTACAAGAGGAGTTGAAATGTATAACACGGTGAAGGAGTTTTTGTGCAGAAAAAGGTACCATTAGAAAAGCTGGTAGCCATACCTGCAGACGGGGCTCCTGCTATGATTGACCGACAAACAGGTTTCATCACTCACTGTAAAGCTGACCAAGACTTTCCAAAATGTCTGCATTACTGCTGCTTCTTTCACCAGTAGGCCTTATGTGCAGAAGTGATTGGCTCTGGACATATAATGACTCCTATTGTGAAAATCATAAAAAACCTCAGCTGCAAAGCAAAACAGAACAGGATTTTTAAGGTGCTATTGGTGGAGATATCTGCTGAATATGGTGAATCTGAACTTGTATTCTTGACTGACATTACTGGAAAACTAAACCACTTGATCTGCGAGCTGCAAGACATTGGTAAAACTATATTTTTTTATTGACCAGCCTGCCTGAGCCAGTGTTTTTCTTGTGGGGATCTTTTCTGCCAGGGCTTGCCAGCTTGGTCAGTGGATGTTGCTGCAGTTGTCTCCCTTGCTGGGACAGCTGGAGTTAAACACAGCAGCCTCACGGCTGTGAAGTGGACCCCGTTGCTGTCCCAGTCTGGATGGGCACTGTGGTGATGTTCCAATGTTCAGGCTGGCTCCTGGTATGAAGAGATTCCCAAGTACCATTTCCTAACCGCAGAGCCAAGGATGTGTTTACATGTTTAGGTCAAAAATGTGATGAACAGCTTCATGTTGTCTATTGATGTAAGTTTAAACCTAAACATGTTTCCCTGTTACTAATCCAGTTGATATGGTTCTCCATCTGTGTCTAGGTGATAGAAAAGCATTTTTTTATATTTAGAGCTCCAAGCAAACAAACAGTTGTCTATATAAAAGAGCTTTTACAATTGTGGACTTTTAGCAGGTCTCTGAATACATGTGACCAATGTATGGTGGATTTTCACAGACTTTGTGTAAAACTGAAGGTGACAGAGACTTTGGAGAAGTGGCTACATTGCTCTGGACTTCTTTGTTTCATCCACAGAAGAGTAAAATATGTGATTGATTTTGAAAAGCTGCTGAAAAATGTATCTTTTTAAAATTGCAATTTCTAATTTGGGTTTTACATTTTGTGTTCCATTTTTTGTGATTGTATTAGAAAGATTTGTTATTTATTTGGTGTTTAAAGGTGGTACATAATGTATATACACAATCTTCTTAGAGACATTTGCTATATGTTGTGTTTGTTGTCGTTGTAGTTTAATTTCTTTGGATGTATTGAAAGGAAATGAAAAGAAGTTGCAGCATTGATTAAAAAAGCATAAAAGAGACATTTACTGTCTGATGTTACATCTGTAGGAGTGTACTGAGGCTGGGTTTTGTTTTGGAGCACATTCATATATTTTGTTTTTTAAAAAAAAAAAAAAGATAAAATATAAAGTTAATTGTATTTTGGATGAATAAAAAAGCAATGATTAGTGCTAAGGATGTATAAAAGACAAACAAAACAAAGGAAATTGCTGTATTTTAGTGTTGAACTAGGCTTTCTAACTGTTCTACTTTCTGTCTGCCACTCCTGGCTAATTTACATGTGAGCACACAGCCGGGGGGGGGGGGGGGGGGGCTAACTCCACTCCTGCAGCAGGGGAGTCTGATGAAAAGCTTGAGGATGTAAGATTGAATAAATAAAATCCTAGAGTTGACCAGTTCATTTTATAAATGTAAATATTTTTTATTTTGGTGCTGATAAACTAAACAGATGTTATGATAAAAATATTTGCTTGAGTCAAAATGTCCAAAAATTTGCTTTCAGCACAATAGGGTGATTAAGGTGGTTAAATGTTTCTCGTACGTATAGTGCTGCTTTTCAAACGTGGAGCTTTGTAAGACGCATCTAATTCTGAAATCTCAGCTTCCTGAGACAAACGGCTGATTTCCTATGAAGCTTGATTATATGATCATGCTTCATGATCATTTATGAACATATATAGCTCGTCCAAAATTGTCATATCCATGGGTTCAGAATGGAAGTTTCATCAAATCTATTTAATTTCAGTGAGATCAGACAAAGAATGTGAACGTGAGAGCAACATTTGTGCATGGCGAGATACCCAACTTCGCCGCTCTGTCACGACCACACCCCCGCGTTGAAAGATTTGTTTTTCATCAGAGTAAACTTCAATGGTTTTTCAACAGGTGGACGTCATTTTGAGGTGTGTTTGCTCATCCTACTTGGAGCAGTGATGCTCCAAGTAAAACATGTCATTTCCTGTTGCCAACAGGTGGCGCTACACCTGTTTCGGATTTTTCCACTGCAGATGTGTTCAAAGTCAGACTACAATCATGCACAACAAATTTGGATCAGATTAGATTATTTATGGCTGAGTAATGGCCATTTTTCTTTTCATGGCGTGATTTCGAAACGACCTCAAATTTTGACGCGCCGCCACGGTCACAAACAACCGTAAAAACTTAAAAGCTTCGCAATTTAAGATCGGACATGTGTTTAGTTTACAAAACCAAAGTTTGGAGTCATTGTTCAAAAATCTCTAGGAGGAGTTCGTTCTAGAACGAGGCCTGCAAAGGACCAAAATAGAGCAAAACTGACATATTGACATCAATATAGCAGACTTCCTGTGCGACTGACAGCTTGGTCCCAAGAGACTTTTTTGTAGGTTTCCATCTGATGAACATGTCCTGTAAATATCAAGCTTGTATGTTAAAGAACATGGCGGGGCTCTCAAAAACAAACATGGTAGGTGGCGCTATTGAGCCGTTTTTTGTTCACCCATGCAAGTGCTGTGTATCTAAGTTGGAGATATGTAAGAGGCCTCTCATTCTGAAATCTCAGCCTCGTGATACAAACGGCTGATTTTTTATGAATTTTTAATTATCTGACTGCAACGCAATCAACCACTTCCTGTTTGGTGGTGGCTTGCGCAGGCACCGTCAGGTGTACACCCATGAAACTTTAGACGATGAGAGAAGACCCTTATGAGTATCTCCTGTTGTAATTTTATGAATGTCGGACAAAGCACAGAGAAAAGATAGGTCAGAATGTGACATAAAATGTATTTGTCAATATCTAGGTGGCGCTATGGAGCTCGTCCAAGATTGTCATATACATGGGTTCAGAATGGAAGCCTCATCACCTCTATTGAATTTCAGTGAGATTGGACAAGGAATGTGCACGTGAGAGCAACTTTTGTGTGCATGGCGAGACGCCCAACTTCGCCGCTCTGTCACGACCACACCCCCGCATTGAAAGTTATGGCTTTTTATCAGAGTAAACATCAATGGCTTTTCAACAGGTGGACATCATTTTGAGGTGTGTCGGCTCATCCTACTTGGAGCAGTGATGCTCCAAGTAAAACATGTCATTTCCTTTTACCAGCAGGTGGCGCTACACCTATTCCAGATTCTTCCACTGCAGATGTGTTCAAAGTCAGACTACAATCATGCATATCAACTTTGGATAATATTGGATTTTGCATGGCTGAGTAATGGCCATTTTTCTTTTCATGGCGTGTTTTCAAAATGACCTCCATTTTCGACGCGCCGCCACGGTCACAAACAACCGTAAAAACGTAAAAGCTTCGCAATTTAACATCGGACATGTGGTTAGTTTACAAAACCAAAGTTTGGAGTCATTATTCACAAATCTCTAGGAGGAGTTCGCTCTAGAGTGAGGCCTGCAAATGTCCAAAATGAAGCAAAAATGACATATTGACCTCAATATATCAGACTTCCTGTGCGAGTGACAGGTGGGTCCTATCAGACTTTTTTGTAGGTCTCCATCTGAAGAACATGCCCTGTAAAAATCAAGCTTGTACGTTAAAGCGTATGCGGGGCGTCGGGACAAAAGTCACTGTAGGTGGCGCTATCAAGCCATTTTTCTGCGCCCATGCCAATCTCCTATAAAATACGAAATTTTTCGCGACTCCTGATGTGTGTGCCAAATTTGGTGAGTTTTGGGGTATGTTAAAGGCCTCAAAAAGGCGACTCTTCCGGTAGAATAATAATAATAATAATAATTAAAGCTACAAGTAGCATTTAGCGGGCCCGAGCACGTGCGACCGCATGGCACGAGCGACCGCCCCGTGAGCAACGCCCTGCTCGAGCCATTCTCGTCGTTTTTTCTTGTCCATTCTGGAGCTCCAAGCTAATGTTAATACGACAGCAGCCTGGGGGGGGGGGGGGGGGGGGGGGGGCTGTAATCTGTTGCCTTAAGGGACAAAGACTTTTGCATATAGCATGAAAAAAATTCAAGCAATGATGATAATTGCTATCACTGTCCCTAAGGATGAGAACAATAGAACTCATTCAATTTCCACTACAATGTCTAGATGAGTGTCAGCTATGTCTGATAACTTGGCCAATTAGCTGGACCGGGATCTTGCAAAGTGCAGGTGGTTAACGTCCAGTGTGATGAGTCTGTGGACGGCAACAGTACAGCATAGCTTTTGGTTTCCACAAGAGAAGAACTCCTGACACATCTGCCCTAACAGACAACTACAAGAGGAGTTGAAATGTATAACACGGTGAAGGAGTTTTTGTGCAGAAAAAGGTACAATTAGAAAAGCTGGTAGCAGTGACTGCAGATGGGACTCCTGCTATGATCAATAGACAAACAGGTTTCATCACTCACTGTAAAGCTGACCCAGACTTTCCAAAATGTCTGCATTACTGCTGCGTCATTCACCAGCAGGCCTTATGTGCAGAAGTGATTGGCTCTGGACATATAATGACTCTTATTCTGAAAATCGTAAACAACCTCAGCTGCAAAGCAAAACAGCACAGGATTTTTAAGGTGCTATTGGAGGAGATGTCTGTTGAATATGGTGAATATGAACATTGTGAATCTGAACTTGCATTCTTGACTGACATTACTGGAAAACTAAACCACTTGATCTGCGAGCTGCAAGACAATGGCAAAACTATTTTTTTTTGACCAGCCTGCCTGAGCCAGTGTTTTTCTTGTGGGGATCTTTTCTGCCAGGGCTTGTCAGCTTGGTCAGTGGATGTTGCTGCAGTTGTTTCCCTTGCTGGGACAGCTGGAGTTAAACACAGCAGCTCACGGCTCTGAAGTGGACCCCGTTGCTGTCCCAGTCTGGATGGGCACTGTGGCGATGTTCCAATGGCCAGGCTGGCTCCTGGTATAAAGAGATTCCCAAATACCATTTCCTAACCGCAGAGCCAAGGATGTGTTTACATGTTTAGGTCAAAAATGTGATGGACAGCTTCATGTTGTCTTTTGATGTAAGTTTAAACCTAAACATGCCACCCTGTTATTAATCCAGTTGATATGGTTCTCCATCTGTGTCTAGGTGATAGAAAAGCATTTTTTTTTATATTTAGAGCTCTAAGCAAACAAACAGTTGTCTATATAAAAGAGCTTTTACAATTGTGCACTTTTAGCAGGTCTCTGAGTTCATGTGACCAATGTATGGTGGATTTTCACAGACCTTGTTTAAAACTGAAGGTGAGAGAGACTTAGAGAAATGGCTTCATTGTTCTGGAGTTCTTTGTTTCATCCACAGAAGAGTAGAATTGGTGATTGATTTTGAAAAGCTGCTGAAAAAAGTATCTTTTTCAAATTGCAATTTCTAACTTGGGTTTTACATTTTGTGTTCCATTTTTTGTGCTTTAATTGGGAAGCATTTGTTATTTGTTTGGTGTTTTTAAGGTTCTGCAAATATACACATCATTTTTTAGAGACATTTGTTATCAGTTGTGTTTGTTGATTTGTAGTTTAATTTCATTGGATGTATAGATGTCGTGTGGGGGGGAGGCTCGAGATCAGGTAGGACCCAGGCGCAGAGACGGGAGGCAAACGGGTTCAGGGCAAGTGGGTTTATTTAACTAACAAAAAGCGCTGCAGAGCAGGATGACAAAACTAAAAACAAAAACTTACTGTGGCATGGCAAGGGACATGGACGCCAGACAAGAAGACGTGATCAACATGAGCAGAAGTTAATGGACCAGCACAGGAGGAAGGGAGAGACAAGACTTATATACAGACAGGGCAGACAAGACACAGGTGAACACGATTAGGGCAGATGGGGACCAAAGGAAGTAAAACTCAAGAAACATGACAAGACAGGAAACCTTTCAAAATAAAACAGGAAACAGAACCAAACAAGACAAAACAAGAACTAAAGCGAAAAACAAGACAACAAACTGAAACCATGACAATAGAAAGGAAAAGAAGTTCAAACATTGATTATAAAAAAGGATATAAGAGATAAAAAAAAAGAAAAAGGAAAAGAAAAAAGATAAAATATTGATTTAATTGCATTTTGAATGAATAAAAAACAATGATTAATAGAATCAGAATCAGAAATCAGAAAAAGTTTTATTGCCAGGTTCAGTAGAGCGCACTTTACCAAACGAGGAATTTGACTTGGTGTATAGTGCAATTAAGAATAAGTTAAAAATTAAGTTAACAACAACAACACACTATATACAGTAGAGTAAGGTGACTTAAAGTGGGAGCACAGATGGGCTGGGATGGTGGGGCCTGTAAGTGGCACCGACAGTCCTTTGGTGGGCGGGGGGGGAGGGGGGGTCACCTGGGGGAGTTGGGGTACTGTTCAGCAGGCTGACTGCAGTGGGGAAGAAGCTGTTCTTGTGGCGCGAGGTCCTGGTCCTGATGGACCGGAGCCTCTTGCCAGAAGGGAGGGGCCGAAAGAGATTATGTCCTGGATGAGAGGGGTTGGCTACAATCCTGGCTGCCCGCCTCCAGGTCCTGGAGATGTGCAGCTCCTGGAGAGACGGGAGGTGGCAGCCGATCACCTTCTCTGCTGAGTGGATGACGCGTTGCAGCTTGGCCTTGTCTCTGGCCGTGGCCGCAGCGAACCAGACTGTGATGGAGGACGTGAGGGTGGATTCGATGATGGCATCGTAGAAGTCTACCAGCATCTTTTCAGGGAGGTGAAACTTCTTCAGCTGCCTCAGGAAGTACATCCTCTGCTGGACCTTCTTAGTGATGGAGCTGATGTTCTGCTCCCACTTGAGGTCCTGGCTGATGATGGTTCCCAGGAAGCAGAAGGACTCCACAGAGGTCACCGGGGAGTCACAGAGGATGACAGGGGGGAGGGGGGCTGGGGCCTTCCTGAAGTCCACTGTCATCTCCACTGTCTTCAGAGCATTAAGCTCCAGGTTGTTAGCGCTGCACTATGACACCAGCCTGGCTATTTCACTCCTGTAGGCCAACTCATCTCCGTCAGAGATGAGGCCGATGAGTGTGGTGTCGTCAGCAAACTTCAGGAGTTTGACAGACAGGTGACCAGCTGTGCAGCTGTTTGTGTACAGGGAGAGTAACAGGGGTGAAAGGACACAGCCCTGGGGGGATCCGGTGCTTGTGGTCCGAGTATCTGAGACGAGCTTCCCCAGCCTCACATACTGCTGTCTGTCCGTCAGGAAGTCTGTGATCCACCTGCAGGTGGAGTCAGGCACATTCATCTTGGAGAGTTTTTAATACTAAAGATGTATGAAAGACATACCGAAAAATATGTCTTTCAGTGTTTAACTGGCTGTCTTTGGATTATGCATGCCTGAGTAATGGCCATTCTTACTCCTCATCTCTCTGTTCACTGCTTGCTAATTTACATAGCAGGGGTCCCAGCAGGAGGGGGCGGGGTTGTAACACGACTCCTTCAGCAGAGCCAGGCTGAGAGAGGCTTTGACATGTAAGATGTTAGATGTTAGAATGCTAGATGTTAGAATGACCAGTTCATTGTATATCTATGAAAATATTCAGGGAGCTATGGGACATGTTCAGCTATAGGTGTGTGAAAATTGGTGTCGATTGTTGAAACATAAGTTACCATAAAAAAATGTTTGTTTGGAGTCTAGACAGATTTAACACAGGTTTTTGGATGAAAAAGGATTTTTTATAAATCATCTGTTACACTTTTAAGTCTGAAAAAAATATGGAAGGCAGCAAACACAGATCTCTACCGTTTTTAATTTTTTTGTGCTGATATTTGAAAGATAAGTTATGCAAAAAAATAGGTGTTTGCAGTTTTGCCTAAAAAGACGTTTTCGGACCTTTTTGGATCAAATGTTGTCTAAAAGTTCACCTGTAACTTCAATCATTCTGAATTTTTTTAGGAAAACTAAACCACTTCAACTGTGATCTGCAAGGCAATGGTAAAACTATATTTTTTATGGAACAGCCTGCAGTGTTTCTTGTGGGGATCTTTTCTGCCAGGGCTTGCCGGCTTGGTCGGTGGTTGTTGCTGTTACCAATCCAGTTGATATGGTTCTCCATCTGTGTCTAAGTGATATAATCAGAATCAGAATCGTTTATTGTCATTGTACATGGGGATACAATGAAATTGCAGCAGCCTTGGAGTGAAGGAGTTACATAAAATAAAAATAAAAATAGAATAGAAAAAGAAATACTGTATTTACAACTCTTAACAAAAAATGAACAATATGGACAGAAACTGTTAAATATTAAATATTTGTGAATAAAATAGAAAGGAATTACATGAGTTGCTGTGAGCACAGCTTAATAAATATCAAGTTATTGCACAGTGACCCGGTTAGACAGTCAGGATATTGCACGCATTGTAGTAAAATTAGAGTGAGGTGTGGTTGGTGGACGTATGTGCATTCCGTATGATAATTGCCTATGGAAAAAAGCTGTTTCTTAGTCTGTTTGTCCTGGTTCTGATGGACCTGTACCTCCTTCCAGAGGGCAGCAGTTCAAACAGAGGGAAAGCAGAATGGGTGGAGTTAGTGGTGATGCTAGTCACTCTGCTGATGCAGCGAGACTGGTAAATGTCCTTCAGTGAGGGGAGGGGGCAGCCGATGATCCTCTGCGCTGTCTTTACCACTCTCTGGAGACTCTGCCGTTCTGCTTCAGTGCAGTGGGAAAACCACACTGTGATGCCATAGGACAGAATGCTCTCAATGGTTGAGCGGTAGAACGTTACCAGCAGCTCCTGGCTGACGTCGTTCCTCCTAAGTTTTCTCAGGAAGTGCAGGCGTTGCTGGGCCTTCCTGATGACAGTCATGGTGTTGTTAGACCATGTGAGGTCAGCAGAGATGGTGGTGCCCAGGAGGGTGAAGCTGTGGACCCTCTCCACACAGTTTCCATCGATGTAGAGTGGGGGTGGATCTGTTCTGTTCTGCAAACTGGTGGGGGACGAAGATTGGAGGGAGGGAGTCTTTGATGTGTCCCAGGAGCAGCCGCTCCAGACACTTTGTGATGACAGCAGTGAGTGCAACTGGGCGGAAGTCCGTGAGGAAGGCTGTGGATGAGGACTTTTTGGGTATCGGGATGATAGTGGATGACTTCAGGCAAGCAGGGATGAAAGCCTGAGCTAGCGACAGGTTGAAGATTTTTGTGAAGACCTGGGAGAGTTGATCGGCGCAGGCCCGCAGAACCTTTCCGGGAACTCCATCAGGTCCCGCCGCTTTCCTGGGGTTTACCCTGCTGAACATCCGTGCCATCCGTGCCACGTCCATAAAGGCATTGTTTTTATATTTAGAGCTCTAAGCAACCAAACAGTTGTCTATATAAAAGAGCTTTTACAATTGTGCACTTTTAGCAGGCTGAAAAAATTATCTTTTTAAAATTGCCATTTCAAATTTGGGTTTTAAATTTTGTGTTCCATTTTTCTGTGCTTGTATTGGAAGGATTTGTTATTATTTTGTTTAAAAGTGCTACATATTGTATATACACATAATTTATTTAGAGAAATTTGCTATAGGTTGTGTTTTTTGGTTTTGTAGTTTAATTTCATTGGATTTATATTAAGGAAAAGAAGTTGCAGCATTGATTAAAAAAGGATAAAAGAGACATTTACTGTCTAAGTCTTATGTTACATCTGTAGAACTGTACTGAGAGTTGGGTTTTGTTTTGGAGCACATTCATATGTTTTGTTTGTAAAAAAAAAAAGATAAAATATTAAGTTAATTGCATTTTACATGACTAGAAAAGCAATGATTATTCATAAAAATCTATGAAAGACATACAAAACAAATGAAAAAGCAGTCTGCCCTCCCTCTTGTGTCTAAACTATTGTCACCTCACTTCTGGGTTAGTTAGCATATAAACAGGCAGCTGGTGTGTGTGTGTGGGGGGGGGGGGGGGTGAAATTTGACTCCAGCAACAGGAAAGATTGAGGAGCAGGCTGCAGCATGAGAAAAAGACTGAACCATGTAAGAGGAAATGACATCCTACAGTTGACCAGTTCATTTTATATCTGTAAAGAATATTCAAGAAGCATTTAGACATGTTCAACTATATGCGTGTTAAACTTGGTGTGGATATTTGAAGCATAAGTAATTTTAAAACACACTTGTTTGGAGTCCAGACGGAAAAAGCACAGGTTTTGGGATGAATCAGGATTTTTTTAAAATCATCTGTTTCACCTGGACTTCTGAAAAAAATATGGAAGGCAGCAAACACAGATCCCTACATTTAAAAAAATAAATGGTGTTGATATATGATGATTAAGTTATGAAAAAAAATAGGTGTTTGTAGTTTTGCCTAAAAAGACGTTTTCGGACCTTTTTGGATGAAATGTTCTCTAAACGTTCACCTGTAACTTCAATCATTCTGAATTTTTTTAGGAAGCAGTAGCACATAAATGCCTATGAAAGTTGAATTCTTGGTGCTGATAACCTAAACAGAATTTATGCTAAAAATCTTTGTTCAGTCCAAAATTTCATTAAAAAAATCAAGTGATGAAGTTTCTCGTAGACCCTATAGTGTTACATATCAAAGCTGGAGGTTATTAAAGGCATCTAATTCTGAAATCTCAGCTTCCTGAGACAAACGGCTGATTTATAATAAATTTCTATTATTTGGGTGCACATAATCGACCACTTCCTGTTACGCAGGCACCGTCAGGTGTACACCCATGAAACTTTACATGATGAGAGAGGACCCTTCTGAGTATCTCCAGTTTTAATTTCATGCACATCGGACAAAGCAAAGAGAAAATACAGGGCAGAATGTGCCCAATGCAATAACTAGGTGGCGCTATAGAGCTCGTCCAAGATTGTCATATCCATGGGTTCAGAATAGAAGCTTCATCATATCCATTGAATTTCAGTGAGATTGGACAAGGAATGTGCACGTGAGAGCAACTTTTGTGTGCATAGCGAGATGCCCAACTTTGCCGCTCTGTCACGACCACACCCCCGCATTGAAAGTTATGGTTTTTTGTCAGAGTAAACTTCAATGGCTTTTCAACAGGTGGACGTCATTTTCAGGTGTGTCGGCTCATCCTACTCGGAGTAGTGATGCTCCAAGTAAAACATGTCATTTCCTCTTGCCAGCAGGTGGCGCTACACTTTTTCCAGGTTTTTTCACTGCAGATGTGTTCAGAGTCAGACTACAATCATGCACATCAATTTTGGATCAGATTGGATTATGCATGGCTGAGTAATGGCCATTTTTCTTTTCATGGCGTGTTTTTGAAACGACCTCCAATTTTGACGCGCCGCCATGGTCACAAACATCCATAAAAACTTAAAAGCTTTGCAATTTAACATCGGACATGTGTATAGTTTACAAAACCAAAGTTTGGAGTCATTACTCTCAAATCTCTAGGAGGAGTTCGTTCTAGAGCGAGGCCTGCGAATGACCAAAATACAGCAAAAATGACATATTGTCATCAAAATATCAGACTTCCTGTGCGACTGACAGCTTGGTCCCAAGAGACTTTTTTGTAGGTTTCTATCCGATGAACATGCCCTGTTAAAATCAGGTTTGTACTATAAAGCATATGGAGGTGCTCGCGAAAACAAATTTTGCAGGTGGCGCTATCGAGCCATTTTTGTTTACCTATGCCGTTCTCCTATAAAATATGAAATTTTTCGCGACTCCTGATGTGTATACAAAATTTGGTGAGTTTTGGGGTATGTTAAAGGCCTCAAAAAGGCGACGGAAAAGTCGGAAGAATAATAATAATAATAATAATAATTAAAGCTACAAGTAGCATTTAGCGGGCCCGAGCACGTGCGACCGCATGGCACGAGCGACCGCCCCGTGAGCAACGCCCTGCTCGAGCCATTCTCGTCGTTTTTTCTTGTCCATTCTGGAGCTCCAAGCTATTGTTAATACGACAGCAGCCTGGGGGGGGGGGGCTGTAATCTGTTGCCTTAAGGGACAAAGACTTTTGCATATAGCATGAAAAAAATTCAAGCAATGATGATAATTGCTATCACTGTCCCTAAAGATGAGAACAATAGAACTCATTCAATTTCCACTACAATGTCTAGATGAGTGTCAGCTATGTCTGATAACTTGGCCAATTAGCTGGACCGGGATCTTGCAAAGTGCAGGTGGTTAACGTCCAGTGTGATGAGTCTGTGGACGGCAACAGTACAGCATAGCTTTTGGTTTCCACAAGAGAAGAACTCCTGACACATCTGCCCTAACAGACAATTACAAGAGGAGTTGAAATGTATAACACGGTGAAGGAGTTTTTGTGCAGAAAAAGGTACAATTAGAAAAGCTGGTAGCAGTGACTGCAGATGGGACTCCTGCTATGATCAATAGACAAACAGGTTTCATCACTCACTGTAAAGCTGACCCAGACTTTCCAAAATGTCTGCATTACTGCTGCGTCATTCACCAGCAGGCCTTATGTGCAGAAGTGATTGGCTCTGGACATATAATGACTCTTATTCTGAAAATCGTAAACAACCTCAGCTGCAAAGCTAAACAGCACAGGATTTTTAAGGTGCTATTGGAGGAGATGTCTGTTGAATATGGTGAATATGAACATTGTGAATCTGAACTTGCATTCTTGACTGACATTACTGGAAAACTAAACCACTTGATCTGCGAGCTGCAAGACAATGGCAAAACTATTTTTTTTTGACCAGCCTGCCTGAGCCAGTGTTTTTCTTGTGGGGATCTTTTCTGCCAGGGCTTGTCAGCTTGGTCAGTGGATGTTGCTGCAGTTGTCTACCTTGCTGGGACAGCTGGAGTTAAACACAGCAGCTCACGGCTCTGAAGTGGACCCCGTTGCTGTCCCAGTCTGGATGGGCACTGTGGCGATGTTCCAATGGCCAGGCTGGCTCCTGGTATAAAGAGATTCCCAAATACCATTTCCTAACCGCAGAGCCAAGGATGTGTTTACATGTTTAGGTCAAAAATGTGATGGACAGCTTCATGTTGTCTAAACATGCCACCCTGTTATTAATCCAGTTGATATGGTTCTCCATCTGTGTCTAGGTGATAGAAAAGCATTTTTTTTATATTTAGAGCTCTAAGCAAACAAACAGTTGTCTATATAAAAGAGCTTTTACAATTGTGCACTTTTAGCAGGTCTCTGAGTTCATGTGACCAATGTATGGTGGATTTTCACAGACCTTGTTTAAAACTGAAGGTGAGAGAGACTTAGAGAAATGGCTTCATTGTTCTGGAGTTCTTTGTTTCATCCACAGAAGAGTAGAATTGGTGATTGATTTTGAAAAGCTGCTGAAAAAAGTATCTTTTTCAAATTGCAATTTCTAACTTGGGTTTTACATTTTGTGTTCCATTTTTTGTGCTTTAATTGGGAAGCATTTGTTATTTGTTTGGTGTTTTTAAGGTTCTGCAAATATACACATCATTTTTTAGAGACATTTGTTATCAGTTGTGTTTGTTGATTTGTAGTTTAATTTCATTGGATGTATAGATGTCGTGTGGGGGGGAGGCTCGAGAGCAGGTAGGACCCAGGCGCAGAGACGGGAGGCAAACGGGTTCAGGGCAAGTGGGTTTATTTAACTAACAAAAAGCGCTGCAGAGCAGGATGACAAAACTAAAAACAAAAACTTACTGTGGCATGGCAAGGGACATGGACGCCAGACAAGAAGACGTGATCAACATGAGCAGAAGTTAATGGACCAGCACAGGAGGAAGGCAGAGACAAGACTTATATACAGACAGGGCAGACAAGACACAGGTGAACACGATTAGGGCAGATGGGGACCAAAGGAAGTAAAACTCAAGAAACATGACAAGACAGGAAACCTTTCAAAATAAAACAGGAAACAGAACCAAACAAGACAGAACAAGAACTAAAGCGAAAAAAAAGACAACAAACTGAAACCATGACAATAGAAAGGAAAAGATGTTCAAACATTGATTATAAAAAAGGATATAAGAGATAAAAAAAAAAGAAAAAGGAAAAGAATAAAGATAAAATATTGATTTAATTGCATTTTGAATGAATAAAAAACAATGATTAATAGAATCAGAATCAGAATCAGGAATCAGAAAAAGTTTTATTGCCAGGTTCAGTAGAGCACACTTTACAAAACGAGGAATTTGACTTGGTGTATAGTGCAATTAAGAATAAGTTAAAAATTAAGTTAACAACAACAACACACTATATACAGTAGAGTAAGGTGAATTAAAGTGGGAGCACAGATGGGCTGGGATGGTGGGGCCTGTAAGTGGCACCGACAGTCCTTTGGTGGGCGGGGGGGGAGGGGGGGTCACCTGGGGGAGTTGGGGTTCTGTTCAGCAGGCTGGCTGCAGTGGGGAAGAAGCTGTTCTTGTGGCGCGAGGTCCTGGTCCTGATGGACCGGAGCCTCTTGCCAGAAGGGAGGGGCCGAAAGAGATTATGTCCTGGATGAGAGGGGTTGGCTACAATCCTGGCTGCCCGCCTCCAGGTCCTGGAGATGTGCAGCTCCTGGAGAGACGGGAGGTGGCAGCCGATCACCTTCTCTGCTGAGTGGATGACGCGTTGCAGCTTGGCCTTGTCTCTGGCCGTGGCCGCAGCGAACCAGACTGTGATGGAGGACGTGAGGGTGGATTCGATGATGGCGGTGTAAAAGTCTACCAGCATCTTTTCAGGGAGGTGAAACTTCTTCAGCTGCCTCAGGAAGTACATCCTCTGCTGGACCTTCTTAGTGATGGAGCTGATGTTCTGCTCCCACTTGAGGTCCTGGCTGATGATGGTTCCCAGGAAGCAGAAGGACTCCACAGAGGTCACCGGGGAGTCACAGAGGATGACAGGGGGGAGGGGGGCTGGGGCCTTCCTGAAGTCCACTGTCATCTCCACTGTCTTCAGAGCATTAAGCTCCAGGTTGTTAGCGCTGCACTATGACACCAGCCTGGCTATTTCACTCCTGTAGGCCGACTCATCTCCGTCAGAGATGAGGCCGATGAGTGTGGTGTCGTCAGCAAACTTCAGGAGTTTGACAGACAGGTGACCAGCTGTGCAGCTGTTTGTGTACAGGGAGAGTAACAGGGGTGAAAGGACACAGCCCTGGGGGGATCCGGTGCTTGTGGTCCGAGTATCTGAGACGAGCTTCCCCAGCCTCACATACTGCTGTCTGTCCGTCAGGAAGTCTGTGATCCACCTGCAGGTGGAGTCAGGCACATTCATCTTGGAGAGTTTTTAATACTAAAGATGTATGAAAGACATACCGAAAAAATATGTCTTTCAGTGTTTAACTGGCTGTCTTTGGATTATGCATGCCTGAGTAATGACCATTCTTACTCCTCATCTCTCTGTTCACTGCTTGCTAATTTACATAGCAGGGGTCCCAGCAGGAGGGGGCGGGGTTGTAACACGACTCCTTCAGCAGAGCCAGGCTGAGAGAGGCTTTGACATGTAAGATGTTAGATGTTAGAATGCCAGATGTTAGAATGACCAGTTCATTTTATATCTATGAAAATATTCAGGGAGCTATGGGACATGTTCAGCTTTAGGTCTGTGAAAATTGGTGTCGATTGTTGAAACATAAGTTACCATAAAAAAATGTTTGTTTGGAGTCTAGACAGATTTAACACAGGTTTTTGGATGAAAAGGATTTTTTATAAATCATCTGTTACACTTCTAAGTCTGAAAAAAATATGGAAGGCAGCAAACACAGATCCCTACCGTTTTTAATTTTTTTGTGCTGATATTTGAAAGATAAGTTATGCAAAAAAATAGGTGTTTGCAGTTTTGCCTAAAAAGACGTTTTCGGACCTTTTTGGATGTAATGCTCTCTAAGATGTCACCTGTAACTTCAATCATTCTGAATTTTTTTAGGAAGCAGTAGCACATAAATGCCTATGAAAGTTGAATTCTTGGTGCTGATAACCTAAACAGAATTTATGCTAAAAATCTTTGTTCAGTCCAAAATTTCATTAAAAAAATCAAGTGATGAAGTTTCTCGTAGACCCTATAGTGTTACATATCAAAGCTGGAGGTTATTAAAGGCATCTAATTCTGAAATCTCAGCTTCCTGAGACAAACGGCTGATTTATAATAAATTTCTATTATTTGGGTGCACATAATCGACCACTTCCTGTTACGCAGGCACCGTCAGGTGTACACCCATGAAACTTTACATGATGAGAGAGGACCCTTCTGAGTATCTCCAGTTTTAATTTCATGCACATCGGACAAAGCAAAGAGAAAATACAGGGCAGAATGTGCCCAATGCAATAACTAGGTGGCGCTATAGAGCTCGTCCAAGATTGTCATATCCATGGGTTCAGAATAGAAGCTTCATCATATCCATTGAATTTCAGTGAGATTGGACAAGGAATGTGCACGTGAGAGCAACTTTTGTGTGCATAGCGAGATGCCCAACTTTGCCGCTCTGTCACGACCACACCCCCGCATTGAAAGTTATGGTTTTTTGTCAGAGTAAACTTCAATGGCTTTTCAACAGGTGGACGTCATTTTCAGGTGTGTCGGCTCATCCTACTCGGAGCAGTGATGCTCCAAGTAAAACATGTCATTTCCTCTTGCCAGCAGGTGGCGCTACACTTTTTCCAGATTTTTTCACTGCAGATGTGTTCAGAGTCAGACTAAAATCATGCATATCAATTTTGGATCAGATTGGATTATGCATGGCTGAGTAATGGCCATTTTTCTTTTCATGGCGTGTTTTCGAAACGACCTCCAATTTTGACGCGCCGCCATGGTCACAAACATCCATAAAAACTTAAAAGCTTTGCAATTTAACATCGGACATGTGTTTAGTTTACAAAACCAAAGTTTGGAGTCATTATTCATAAATCTCTAGGAGGAGTTCGTTCTAGAAGGAGGCCTACAAATGTCCAAAATAGAGCAAAAATGACATATTGACACCAATATAGCAGACTTCCTGTGCGACTGACAGCTTGGTACCAAGAGACTTTTTTGTAGGTTTCCATCTGATGAACATGTCCTGTAAAAATCAAGCTTGTATGTTAAAGCATATGCGGGGGCTCGGGACAAATGTCACTGTAGGTGGCGCTGTCGAGCCGTTTTTGTGCGCCCATGCCAATCTCCTGTAAAATACGAAATTTTTCGCGACTCCTGATGTGTGTGCCAAATTTGGTGAGTTTTGGGGTATGTTAAAGGCCTCAAAAAGGCGACTCTTCCGTCGGAAGAAAAAGAATAATAATAATAATAATAATAATAATAACTCTAACAGATACAATAGGGTCCTTGCACTCCGTGCTCGGGCCCTAATAAACCTAACAGATACAATAGGGTCCTTGCACTCCGTGCTCGGGCCCTAATAATAATAATAAACATTCGAATTACAATAGGGTCCTTGCACTCCGTGCTCGGGCCCTAATAATAAACCTAACAGATACAATAGGGTCCTTGCACTCCGTGCTCGGGCCCTAATAATAATAAACATTCGAATTACAATAGGGTCCTTGCACTCCGTGCTCGGGCCCTAATAAACCTAACAGATACAATAGGGTCCTTGCACTCCGTGCTCGGGCCCTAATTAAAGCTACAAGTAGCATTTAGCGGGCCCGAGCACGTGCCACCGCCTGGCACGAGCGACCGCCCCGTGAGCAACGCCCTGTTCGAGCCATTCTCGTCGTTTTTTCTTGTCCATTCTGGAGCTCCAAGCTAATGTTAATATGACAGCAGCCTGTGGGGGGGGGGGGGGGGGGGGGGGAAGAGACTATAATCTGTTGCCTTAAAGGACAAAGACTTTTGCATATAGCATGAAAAAAATTCTTAAATCTAAGCCTCGTTTAGACCTGCTCATTTTCTCATCAAGTAGAAGAAGGTTTTTATCAGATTAAGAAACAAGCAATGATGATAATTGCTATCACTGTCCCTAAGGATGAGAACAATAGAACTCATTCAATTTTCACTACAATGTCTAGATGAGTGTCAGCTATGTCTGATAACTTGGCCAATTAGCTGGACCGGGATCTTACAACGTGCAGGTGGTTTAACGTCCAGTGTGATGAGTCTGTGGACGGCAACAGTACAGCATAGCTTTTGGTTTCCACAAGAGAAGAATTCCTGACACATCTGCCCTAACAGACAACTACAAGAGGAGTTGAAATGTATAACACGGTGAAGGAGTTTTTGTGCAGAAAAAGGTACCATTAGAAAAGCTGGTAGCCATACCTGCAGACGGGGCTCCTGCTATGATTGACCGACAAACAGGTTTCATCACTCACTGTAAAGCTGACCAAGACTTTCCAAAATGTCTGCATTACTGCTGCTTCTTTCACCAGTAGGCCTTATGTGCAGAAGTGATTGGCTCTGGACACATAATGACTCCTATTGTGAAAATCATAAAAAACCTCAGCTGCAAAGCAAAACAGAACAGGATTTTTAAGGTGCTATTGGTGGAGATATCTGCTGAATATGGTGAATATGAATATGGTGAATCTGAACTTGTATTCTTGACTGACATTACTGGAAAACTAAACCACTTGATCTGCGAGCTTCAAGACATTGGCAAAACTATATTTTTTTATTGACCAGCCTGCCTGAGCCAGTGTTTTTCTTGTGGGGATCTTTTCTGCCAGGGCTTGCCAGCTTGGTCAGTGGATGTTGCTGCAGTTGTCTCCCTTGCTGGGACAGCTGGAGTTAAACACAGCAGCCTCACGGCTGTGAAGTGGACCCCGTTGCTGTCCCAGTCTGGATGGGCACTGTGGTGATGTTCCAATGTTCAGGCTGGCTCCTGGTATGAAGAGATTCCCAAGTACCTTTTCCTAACCGCAGAGCCAAGGATGTGTTTACATGTTTAGGTCAAAAATGTGATGAACAGCTTCATGTTGTCTATTGATGTAAGTTTAAACCTAAACATGTTTCCCTGTTATTAATCCAGTTGATATGGTTCTCCATCTGTGTCTAGGTGATAGAAAAGCATTTTTTTATATTTAGAGCTCCAAGCAAACAAACAGTTGTCTATATAAGAGCTTTTACAATTGTGGACTTTTAGCAGGTCTCTGAATACATGTGACCAATGTATGGTGGATTTTCACAGACTTTGTGTAAAACTGAAGGTGACAGAGACTTTGGAGAAGTGGCTACATTGCTCTGGACTTCTTTGTTTCATCCACAGAAGAGTAAAATATGTGATTGATTTTGAAAAGCTGCTGAAAAATGTATCTTTTTAAAATTGCAATTTCTAATTTGGGTTTTACATTTTGTGTTCCATTTTTTGTGATTGTATTAGAAAGATTTGTTATTTATTTGGTGTTTAAAGGTGGTACATAATGTATATACACAATCGTCTTAGAGACATTTGCTATATGTTGTGTTTGTTGTCGTTGTAGTTTAATTTCTTTGGATGTATTGAAAGGAAATGAAAAGAAGTTGCAGCATTGATTAAAAAAGCATAAAAGAGACATTTACTGTCTGATGTTACATCTGTAGGAGTGTACTGAGGCTGGGTTTTGTTTTGGAGCACATTCATATATTTTGTTTGTAAAAAAAAAAAAGATAAAATATAAAGTTAATTGTATTTTGGATGAATAAAAAAGCAATGATTAGTGCTAAGGATGTATAAAAGACAAACAAAACAAAGGAAATTGCTGTATTTTAGTGTTGAACTAGGCTTTCTAACTGTTCTACTTTCTGTCTGCCACTCCTGGCTAATTTACATGTGAGCACACAGCCGGGGGGTGGGGTGGGGGGCTAACTCCACTCCTGCAGCAGGGGAGATTGATGAAAAGCTTGAGGATGTAAGATTGAATAAATAAAATCCTAGAGTTGACCAGTTCATTTTATAAATGTAAATATTTTTTATTTTGGTACTGATAAACTAAACAGAAGTTATGATAAAAATATTTGCTTGAGTCAAAATGTCCAAAAATTTGCTTTCAGCACAATAGGGTGATTAAGGTGGTTAAATGTTTCTCGTATGTATAGTGCTGCTTTTCAAACGTGGAGCTTTGTAAGACGCATCTAATTCTGAAATCTCAGCTTCCTGAGACAAACGGCTGATTTCCTATGAAGCTTGATTATATGATCATGCTTCATGATCATTTATGAACATATATAGCTCGTCCAAAATTGTCATATCCATGGGTTCAGAATAGAAGTTTCATCAAATCTATTTAATTTCAGTGAGATCAGACAAGGAATGTGAACGTGAGAGCAACATTTGTGCATGGCGAGATACCCAACTTCGCCGCTCTGTCACGACCACACCCCCGCGTTGAAAGATTTGTTTTTCATCAGAGTAAACTTCAATGGTTTTTCAACAGGTGGACGTCATTTTGAGGTGTGTTTGCTCATCCTACTTGGAGCAGTGATGCTCCAAGTAAAACATGTCATTTCCTGTTGCCAACAGGTGGCGCTACACCTGTTTCGGATTTTTCCACTGCAGATGTGTTCAAAGTCAGACTACAATCATGCACAACAAATTTGGATCAGATTAGATTATTTATGGCTGAGTAATGGCCATTTTTCTTTTCATGGCGTGATTTCGAAACGACCTCAAATTTTGACGCGCCGCCACGGTCACAAACAACCGTAAAAACTTAAAAGCTTCGCAATTTAAGATCGGACATGTGTTTAGTTTACAAAACCAAAGTTTGGAGTCATTGTTCAAAAATCTCTAGGAGGAGTTCGTTCTAGAACGAGGCCTGGAAATGACCAAAATAGAGCAAAACTGACATATTGACATCAATATAGCAGACTTCCTGTGCGACTGACAGCTTGGTCCCAAGAGACTTTTTTGTAGGTTTCCATCTGATGAACATGTCCTGTAAATATCAAGCTTGTATGTTAAAGAACATGGCGGGGCTCTCAAAAACAAACATGGTAGGTGGCGCTATTGAGCCGTTTTTTGTTCACCCATGCAAGTGCTGTGTATCTAAGTTGGAGATATGTAAGAGGCCTCTCATTCTGAAATCTCAGCCTGGTGATACAAACGGCTGATTTTTTATGAATTTTTAATTATCTGACTGCAACGCAATCAACCACTTCCTGTTTGGTGGTGGCTTGCGCAGGCACCGTCAGGTGTACACCCATGAAACTTTAGACGATGAGAGAAGACCCTTATGAGTATCTCCTGTTGTAATTTTATGAATGTCGGACAAAGCACAGAGAAAAGATAGGTCAGAATGTGACATAAAATGTATTTGTCAATATCTAGGTGGCGCTATGGAGCTCGTCCAAGATTGTCATATCCATGGGTTCAGAATGGAAGCCTCATCACCTCTATTGAATTTCAGTGAGATTGGACAAGGAATGTGCACGTGAGAGCAACTTTTGTGTGCATGGCGAGACGCCCAACTTCGCCGCTCTGTCACGACCACACCCCCGCATTGAAAGTTATGGCTTTTTATCAGAGTAAACATCAATGGCTTTTCAACAGGTGGACATCATTTTTAGGTGTGTCGGCTCATCCTACTTGGAGCAGTGATGCTCCAAGTAAAACATGTCATTTCCTTTTACCAGCAGGTGGCGCTACACCTATTCCAGATTCTTCCACTGCAGATGTGTTCAAAGTCAGACTACAATCATGCATATCAACTTTGGATCATATTGGATTTTGCATGGCTGAGTAATGGCCATTTTTCTTTTCATGGCGTGTTTTCAAAATGACCTCCATTTTCGACGCGCCGCCACGGTCACAAACATCCGTAAAAACTTAAAAGCTTCGCAATTTAACATCGGACATGTGTTTAGTTTACAAAACCAAAGTTTGGAGTCATTATTCACAAATCTCTAGGAGGAGTTCGCTCTAGAGTGAGGCCTGCAAATGTCCAAAATGAAGCAAAAATGACATATTGACCTCAATATATCAGACTTCCTGTGCGAGTGACAGGTGGGTCCTTTCAGACTTTTTTGTAGGTCTCCATCTGAAGAACATGCCCTGCAAAAATCAAGCTTGTACGTTAAAGCGTATGCGGGGCGTCGGGACAAAAGTCACTGTAGGTGGCGCTATCGAGCCGTTTTTCTGCGCCCATGCCAATCTCCTATAAAATACGAAATTTTTCGCGACTCCTGATGTGTGTGCCAAATTTGGTGAGTTTTGGGGTATGTCAAAGGCCTCAAAAAGGCGACTCTTCCGGTAGAATAATAATAATAATAATAATTAAAGCTACAAGTAGCATTTAGCGGGCCCGAGCACGTGCGACCGCATGGCACGAGCGACCGCCCCGTGAGCAACGCCCTGCTCGAGCCATTCTCGTCGTTTTTTCTTGTCCATTCTGGAGCTCCAAGCTATTGTTAATACGACAGCAGCCTGGGGGGGGGGGGGGCTGTAATCTGTTGCCTTAAGGGACAAAGACTTTTGCATATAGCATGAAAAAAATTCAAGCAATGATGATAATTGCTATCACTGTCCCTAAAGATGAGAACAATAGAACTCATTCAATTTCCACTACAATGTCTAGATGAGTGTCAGCTATGTCTGATAACTTGGCCAATTAGCTGG
Source organism: Oryzias latipes (assembly GCF_053564925.1). NCBI lineage: Eukaryota > Metazoa > Chordata > Actinopteri > Beloniformes > Adrianichthyidae > Oryzias > Oryzias latipes. Next base: position 12,919,499 of record NC_136249.1, on the reverse strand, counting down.
ACCGGGATCTTGCAAAGTGCAGGTGGTTAACGTCCAGTGTGATGAGTCTGTGGACGGCAACAGTACAGCATAGCTTTTGGTTTCCACAAGAGAAGAACTCCTGACACATCTGCCCTAACAGACAATTACAAGAGGAGTTGAAATGTATAACACGGTGAAGGAGTTTTTGTGCAGAAAAAGGTACAATTAGAAAAGCTGGTAGCAGTGACTGCAGATGGGACTCCTGCTATGATCAATAGACAAACAGGTTTCATCACTCACTGTAAAGCTGACCCAGACTTTCCAAAATGTCTGCATTACTGCTGCGTCATTCACCAGCAGGCCTTATGTGCAGAAGTGATTGGCTCTGGACATATAATGACTCTTATTCTGAAAATCGTAAACAACCTCAGCTGCAAAGCTAAACAGCACAGGATTTTTAAGGTGCTATTGGAGGAGATGTCTGTTGAATATGGTGAATATGAACATTGTGAATCTGAACTTGCATTCTTGACTGACATTACTGGAAAACTAAACCACTTGATCTGCGAGCTGCAAGACAATGGCAAAACTATTTTTTTTTGACCAGCCTGCCTGAGCCAGTGTTTTTCTTGTGGGGATCTTTTCTGCCAGGGCTTGTCAGCTTGGTCAGTGGATGTTGCTGCAGTTGTCTACCTTGCTGGGACAGCTGGAGTTAAACACAGCAGCTCACGGCTCTGAAGTGGACCCCGTTGCTGTCCCAGTCTGGATGGGCACTGTGGCGATGTTCCAATGGCCAGGCTGGCTCCTGGTATAAAGAGATTCCCAAATACCATTTCCTAACCGCAGAGCCAAGGATGTGTTTACATGTTTAGGTCAAAAATGTGATGGACAGCTTCATGTTGTCTAAACATGCCACCCTGTTATTAATCCAGTTGATATGGTTCTCCATCTGTGTCTAGGTGATAGAAAAGCATTTTTTTTATATTTAGAGCTCTAAGCAAACAAACAGTTGTCTATATAAAAGAGCTTTTACAATTGTGCACTTTTAGCAGGTCTCTGAGTTCATGTGACCAATGTATGGTGGATTTTCACAGACCTTGTTTAAAACTGAAGGTGAGAGAGACTTAGAGAAATGGCTTCATTGTTCTGGAGTTCTTTGTTTCATCCACAGAAGAGTAGAATTGGTGATTGATTTTGAAAAGCTGCTGAAAAAAGTATCTTTTTCAAATTGCAATTTCTAACTTGGGTTTTACATTTTGTGTTCCATTTTTTGTGCTTTAATTGGGAAGCATTTGTTATTTGTTTGGTGTTTTTAAGGTTCTGCAAATATACACATCATTTTTTAGAGACATTTGTTATCAGTTGTGTTTGTTGATTTGTAGTTTAATTTCATTGGATGTATAGATGTCGTGTGGGGGGGAGGCTCGAGAGCAGGTAGGACCCAGGCGCAGAGACGGGAGGCAAACGGGTTCAGGGCAAGTGGGTTTATTTAACTAACAAAAAGCGCTGCAGAGCAGGATGACAAAACTAAAAACAAAAACTTACTGTGGCATGGCAAGGGACATGGACGCCAGACAAGAAGACGTGATCAACATGAGCAGAAGTTAATGGACCAGCACAGGAGGAAGGCAGAGACAAGACTTATATACAGACAGGGCAGACAAGACACAGGTGAACACGATTAGGGCAGATGGGGACCAAAGGAAGTAAAACTCAAGAAACATGACAAGACAGGAAACCTTTCAAAATAAAACAGGAAACAGAACCAAACAAGACAGAACAAGAACTAAAGCGAAAAAAAAGACAACAAACTGAAACCATGACAATAGAAAGGAAAAGATGTTCAAACATTGATTATAAAAAAGGATATAAGAGATAAAAAAAAAAGAAAAAGGAAAAGAATAAAGATAAAATATTGATTTAATTGCATTTTGAATGAATAAAAAACAATGATTAATAGAATCAGAATCAGAATCAGGAATCAGAAAAAGTTTTATTGCCAGGTTCAGTAGAGCACACTTTACAAAACGAGGAATTTGACTTGGTGTATAGTGCAATTAAGAATAAGTTAAAAATTAAGTTAACAACAACAACACACTATATACAGTAGAGTAAGGTGAATTAAAGTGGGAGCACAGATGGGCTGGGATGGTGGGGCCTGTAAGTGGCACCGACAGTCCTTTGGTGGGCGGGGGGGAGGGGGGGTCACCTGGGGGAGTTGGGGTTCTGTTCAGCAGGCTGGCTGCAGTGGGGAAGAAGCTGTTCTTGTGGCGCGAGGTCCTGGTCCTGATGGACCGGAGCCTCTTGCCAGAAGGGAGGGGCCGAAAGAGATTATGTCCTGGATGAGAGGGGTTGGCTACAATCCTGGCTGCCCGCCTCCAGGTCCTGGAGATGTGCAGCTCCTGGAGAGACGGGAGGTGGCAGCCGATCACCTTCTCTGCTGAGTGGATGACGCGTTGCAGCTTGGCCTTGTCTCTGGCCGTGGCCGCAGCGAACCAGACTGTGATGGAGGACGTGAGGGTGGATTCGATGATGGCGGTGTAAAAGTCTACCAGCATCTTTTCAGGGAGGTGAAACTTCTTCAGCTGCCTCAGGAAGTACATCCTCTGCTGGACCTTCTTAGTGATGGAGCTGATGTTCTGCTCCCACTTGAGGTCCTGGCTGATGATGGTTCCCAGGAAGCAGAAGGACTCCACAGAGGTCACCGGGGAGTCACAGAGGATGACAGGGGGGAGGGGGGCTGGGGCCTTCCTGAAGTCCACTGTCATCTCCACTGTCTTCAGAGCATTAAGCTCCAGGTTGTTAGCGCTGCACTATGACACCAGCCTGGCTATTTCACTCCTGTAGGCCGACTCATCTCCGTCAGAGATGAGGCCGATGAGTGTGGTGTCGTCAGCAAACTTCAGGAGTTTGACAGACAGGTGACCAGCTGTGCAGCTGTTTGTGTACAGGGAGAGTAACAGGGGTGAAAGGACACAGCCCTGGGGGGATCCGGTGCTTGTGGTCCGAGTATCTGAGACGAGCTTCCCCAGCCTCACATACTGCTGTCTGTCCGTCAGGAAGTCTGTGATCCACCTGCAGGTGGAGTCAGGCACATTCATCTTGGAGAGTTTTTAATACTAAAGATGTATGAAAGACATACCGAAAAAATATGTCTTTCAGTGTTTAACTGGCTGTCTTTGGATTATGCATGCCTGAGTAATGACCATTCTTACTCCTCATCTCTCTGTTCACTGCTTGCTAATTTACATAGCAGGGGTCCCAGCAGGAGGGGGCGGGGTTGTAACACGACTCCTTCAGCAGAGCCAGGCTGAGAGAGGCTTTGACATGTAAGATGTTAGATGTTAGAATGCCAGATGTTAGAATGACCAGTTCATTTTATATCTATGAAAATATTCAGGGAGCTATGGGACATGTTCAGCTTTAGGTCTGTGAAAATTGGTGTCGATTGTTGAAACATAAGTTACCATAAAAAAATGTTTGTTTGGAGTCTAGACAGATTTAACACAGGTTTTTGGATGAAAAGGATTTTTTATAAATCATCTGTTACACTTCTAAGTCTGAAAAAAATATGGAAGGCAGCAAACACAGATCCCTACCGTTTTTAATTTTTTTGTGCTGATATTTGAAAGATAAGTTATGCAAAAAAATAGGTGTTTGCAGTTTTGCCTAAAAAGACGTTTTCGGACCTTTTTGGATGTAATGCTCTCTAAGATGTCACCTGTAACTTCAATCATTCTGAATTTTTTTAGGAAGCAGTAGCACATAAATGCCTATGAAAGTTGAATTCTTGGTGCTGATAACCTAAACAGAATTTATGCTAAAAATCTTTGTTCAGTCCAAAATTTCATTAAAAAAATCAAGTGATGAAGTTTCTCGTAGACCCTATAGTGTTACATATCAAAGCTGGAGGTTATTAAAGGCATCTAATTCTGAAATCTCAGCTTCCTGAGACAAACGGCTGATTTATAATAAATTTCTATTATTTGGGTGCACATAATCGACCACTTCCTGTTACGCAGGCACCGTCAGGTGTACACCCATGAAACTTTACATGATGAGAGAGGACCCTTCTGAGTATCTCCAGTTTTAATTTCATGCACATCGGACAAAGCAAAGAGAAAATACAGGGCAGAATGTGCCCAATGCAATAACTAGGTGGCGCTATAGAGCTCGTCCAAGATTGTCATATCCATGGGTTCAGAATAGAAGCTTCATCATATCCATTGAATTTCAGTGAGATTGGACAAGGAATGTGCACGTGAGAGCAACTTTTGTGTGCATAGCGAGATGCCCAACTTTGCCGCTCTGTCACGACCACACCCCCGCATTGAAAGTTATGGTTTTTTGTCAGAGTAAACTTCAATGGCTTTTCAACAGGTGGACGTCATTTTCAGGTGTGTCGGCTCATCCTACTCGGAGCAGTGATGCTCCAAGTAAAACATGTCATTTCCTCTTGCCAGCAGGTGGCGCTACACTTTTTCCAGATTTTTTCACTGCAGATGTGTTCAGAGTCAGACTAAAATCATGCATATCAATTTTGGATCAGATTGGATTATGCATGGCTGAGTAATGGCCATTTTTCTTTTCATGGCGTGTTTTCGAAACGACCTCCAATTTTGACGCGCCGCCATGGTCACAAACATCCATAAAAACTTAAAAGCTTTGCAATTTAACATCGGACATGTGTTTAGTTTACAAAACCAAAGTTTGGAGTCATTATTCATAAATCTCTAGGAGGAGTTCGTTCTAGAAGGAGGCCTACAAATGTCCAAAATAGAGCAAAAATGACATATTGACACCAATATAGCAGACTTCCTGTGCGACTGACAGCTTGGTACCAAGAGACTTTTTTGTAGGTTTCCATCTGATGAACATGTCCTGTAAAAATCAAGCTTGTATGTTAAAGCATATGCGGGGGCTCGGGACAAATGTCACTGTAGGTGGCGCTGTCGAGCCGTTTTTGTGCGCCCATGCCAATCTCCTGTAAAATACGAAATTTTTCGCGACTCCTGATGTGTGTGCCAAATTTGGTGAGTTTTGGGGTATGTTAAAGGCCTCAAAAAGGCGACTCTTCCGTCGGAAGAAAAAGAATAATAATAATAATAATAATAATAATAACTCTAACAGATACAATAGGGTCCTTGCACTCCGTGCTCGGGCCCTAATTAAAGCTACAAGTAGCATTTAGCGGGCCCGAGCACGTGCGACCGCATGGCACGAGCGACCGCCCCGTGAGCAACGCCCTGCTCGAGCCATTCTCGTCGTTTTTTCTTGTCCATTCTGGAGCTCCAAGATAATGTTAATACGACAGCAGCCTTGGGGGGGGGGGGGGGGGGGGGGGGGCTGTAATCTGTTGCCTTAAGGGACAAAGACTTTTGCATATAGCATGAAAAAAATTCAAGCAATGATGATAATTGCTATCACTGTCCCTAAGGATGAGAACAATAGAACTCATTCAATTTCCACTACAATGTCTAGATGAGTGTCAGCTATGTCTGATAACTTGGCCAATTAGCTGGACCGGGATCTTGCAAAGTGCAGGTGGTTAACGTCCAGTGTGATGAGTCTGTGGACGGCAACAGTACAGCATAGCTTTTGGTTTCCACAAGAGAAGAACTCCTGACACATCTGCCCTAACAGACAACTACAAGAGGAGTTGAAATGTATAACACGGTGAAGGAGTTTTTGTGCAGAAAAAGGTACCATTAGAAAAGCTGGTAGCCATACCTGCAGACGGGGCTCCTGCTATGATTGACCGACAAACAGGTTTCATCACTCACTGTAAAGCTGACCAAGACTTTCCAAAATGTCTGCATTACTGCTGCGTCATTCACCAGCAGGCCTTATGTGCAGAAGTGATTGGGTCTGGACATATAATGACTCTTATTCTGAAAATCGTAAACAACCTCAACTGCAAAGCAAAACAGCACAGGATTTTTAAGGTGCTATTGGAGGAGATGTCTGTTGAATATGGTGAATATGAACATTGTGAATCTGAACTTGCATTCTTGACTGACATTACTGGAAAACTAAACCACTTGATCTGCGAGCTGCAAGACAATGGCAAAACTATTTTTTTTTTGACCAGCCTGCCTGAGCCAGTGTTTTTCTTGTGGGGATCTTTTCTGCCAGGGCTTGTCAGCTTGGTCAGTGGATGTTGCTGCAGTTGTCTCCCTTGCTGGGACAGCTGGAGTTAAACACAGCAGCTCACGGCTCTGAAGTGGACCCCGTTGCTGTCCCAGTCTGGATGGGCACTGTGGCGATGTTCCAATGGCCAGGCTGGCTCCTGGTATAAAGAGATTCCCAAATACCATTTCCTAACCGCAGAGCCAAGGATGTGTTTACATGTTTAGGTCAAAAATGTGATGGACAGCTTCATGTTGTCTATTGATGTAAGTTTAAACCTAAACATGCCACCCTGTTATTAATCCAGTTGATATGGTTCTCCATCTGTGTCTAGGTGATAGAAAAGCATTTTTTTTTTATATTTAGAGCTCTAAGCAAACAAACAGTTGTCTATATAAAAGAGCTTTTACAATTGTGCACTTTTAGCAGGTCTCTGATTTCATGTGACCAATGTATGGTGGATTTTCACAGACCTTGTTTAAAACTGAAGGTGAGAGAGACTTAGAGAAATGGCTTCATTGTTCTGGAGTTCTTTGTTTCATCCACAGAAGAGTAGAATTGGTGATTGATTTTGAAAAGCTGCTGAAAAAAGTATCTTTTTCAAATTGCAATTTCTAACTTGGGTTTTACATTTTGTGTTCCATTTTTTGTGCTTTAATTGGGAAGCATTTGTTATTTGTTTGGTGTTTTTAAGGTTCTGCAAATATACACATCATTTTTTAGAGACATTTGTTATCAGTTGTGTTTGTTGATTTGTAGTTTAATTTCATTGGATGTATAGATGTCGTGTGGGGGGGAGGCTCGAGAGCAGGTAGGACCCAGGCGCAGAAACGGGAGGCAAACGGGTTCAGGGCAAGTGGGTTTATTTAACTAACAAAAAGCGCTGCAGAGCAGGATGACAAAACTAAAAACAAAAACTTACTGTGGCATGGCAAGGGACATGGACGCCAGACAAGAAGACGTGATCAACATGAGCAGAAGTTAATGGACCAGCACAGGAGGAAGGCAGAGACAAGACTTATATACAGACAGGGCAGACAAGACACAGGTGAACACGATTAGGGCAGATGGGGACCAAAGGAAGTAAAACTCAAGAAACATGACAAGACAGGAAACCTTTCAAAATAAAACAGGAAACAGAACCAAACAAGACAGAACAAGAACTAAAGCGAAAAAAAAGACAACAAACTGAAACCATGACAATAGAAAGGAAAAGAAGTTCAAACATTGATTATAAAAAAGGATATAAGAGATAAAAAAAAAAGAAAAAGGAAAAGAAAAAAGATAAAATATTGATTTAATTGCATTTTGAATGAATAAAATACAATGATTAATAGAATCAGAATCAGAAATCAGAAAAAGTTTTATTGCCAGGTTCAGTAGAGCGCACTTTACAAAACGAGGAATTTGACTTGGTGTATAGTGCAATTAAGAATAAGTTAAAAATTAAGTTAACAACAACAACACACTATATACAGTAGAGTAAGGTGAATTAAAGTGGGAGCACAGATGGGCTGGGATGGTGGGGCCTGTAAGTGGCACCGACAGTCCTTTGGTGGGCGGGGGGGGAGGGGGGGTCACCTGGGGGAGTTGGGGTACTGTTCAGCAGGCTGACTGCAGTGGGGAAGAAGCTGTTCTTGTGGCGCGAGGTCCTGATGGACCGGAGCCTCTTGCCAGAAGGGAGGGGCCGAAAGAGATTATGTCCTGGATGAGATGGGTCCGCTACAATCCTGGCTGCCCGCCTCCAGCTCCTGGAGAGACGGGAGGTGGCAGCCGATCACCTTCTCTCCTGAGTGGATGACGCGTTGCAGCTTGGCCTTGTCTCTGGCCGTGGCCGCAGCGAACCAGACTGTGATGGAGGACGTGAGGGTGGATTCGATGATGGCATCGTAGAAGTCTACCAGCATCTTTTCAGGGAGGTGAAACTTCTTCAGCTGCCTCAGGAAGTACATCCTCTGCTGGACCTTCTTAGTGATGGAGCTGATGTTCTGCTCCCACTTGAGGTCCTGGCTGATGATGGTTCCCAGGAAGCAGAAGGACTCCACAGAGGTCACCGGGGAGTCACAGAGGATGACAGGGGGGAGGGGGGCTGGGGCCTTCCTGAAGTCCACTGTCATCTCCACTGTCTTCAGAGCATTAAGCTCCAGGTTGTTAGCGCTGCACTATGACACCAGCCTGGCTATTTCACTCCTGTAGGCCGACTCATCTCCGTCAGAGATGAGGCCGATGAGTGTGGTGTCGTCAGCAAACTTCAGGAGTATGACAGACAGGTGACCAGCTGTGCAGCTGTTTGTGTACAGGGAGAGTAACAGGGGTGAAAGGACACAGCCCTGGGGGGATCCGGTGCTTGTGGTCCGAGTATCTGAGACGAGCTTCCCCAGCCTCACATACTGCTGTCTGTCCGTCAGGAAGTCTGTGATCCACCTGCAGGTGGAGTCAGGCACATTCATCTTGGAGAGTTTTTAATACTAAAGATGTATGAAAGACATACCGAAAAAATATGTCTTTCAGTGTTTAACTGGCTGTCTTTGGATTATGCATGCCTGAGTAATGACCATTCTTACTCCTCATCTCTCTGTTCACTGCTTGCTAATTTACATAGCAGGGGTCCCAGCAGGAGGGGGCGGGGTTGTAACACGACTCCTTCAGCAGAGCCAGGCTGAGAGAGGCTTTGACATGTAAGATGTTAGATGTTAGAATGCCAGATGTTAGAATGACCAGTTCATTTTATATCTATGAAAATATTCAGGGAGCTATGGGACATGTTCAGCTTTAGGTCTGTGAAAATTGGTGTCGATTGTTGAAACATAAGTTACCATAAAAAAATGTTTGTTTGGAGTCTAGACAGATTTAACACAGGTTTTTGGATGAAAAGGATTTTTTATAAATCATCTGTTACACTTTTAAGTCTGAAAAAAATATGGAAGGCAGCAAACACAGATCCCTACCGTTTTTAATTTTTTTGTGCTGATATTTGAAAGATAAGTTATGCAAAAAAATAGGTGTTTGCAGTTTTGCCTAAAAAGACGTTTTCGGACCTTTTTGGATGTAATGCTCTCTAAGATGTCACCTGTAACTTCAATCATTCTGAATTTTTTTAGGAAGCAGTAGCACATAAATGCCTATGAAAGTTGAATTCTTGGTGCTGATAACCTAAACAGAATTTATGCTAAAAATCTTTGTTCAGTCCAAAATTGCATAGGAAAAACACCGGTATGAAGTTTCTCGTAGACCCTATAGTGCTATCTATCAAAGTTGGAGATTTGTAAGAGGCATCTAACTCTGAAATCTCAGCTTCCTGAGACAAACGGCTGATTTGCTATGAAGCTTTGTTTTATGAGTAAGTGCAATTGACCACTTCCTGTTTGGGGGGGCCTTATGAAGGCACCGTCAGATGTACACCCATGAAATTTTAGATGATGAGAGAGGACCTTTCTGAGTATCTCCAGTTTTAATTTCATGCACGTCGGACGAAGCGCAGAGAAAAGATAGGGAAGAATGCGACAAAAACTGTTTTTTTCAATAACTAGGTGGCGCTATGGAGCTCGTCCAGAATTGTCATATCCATGGGTTCAGAAAGGAAACCTCATCATATCCATTGAATTTCAGTGAGATTGGACAACGAATGTGCACGTGAGAGCAACTTTTGTGTGCATGGCGAGACGCCCAACTTCGCCGCTCTGTCACGACCACACCCCCGCATTGAAAGTTATGGCTTTTTATCAGAGTAAACTTCAATGGCTTTTCAACAGGTGGACATCATTTTGAGGTGTGTCGGCTCATCCTAATTGGAGCAGTGATGCTCCAAGTAAAACATGTCATTTCCTTTTGCCAGCAGGTGGCGCTACACCTGTTCTGGATTTTTCCACTTCTGATGTGGTCAGATTCAGACTACAATCATGCATATCAATTTTGGATCAGATTGGATTATGCATGGCTGAGTAATGGCCATTTTCCTTTTCATGGCGTGTTTTCGAAACGACCTCCAAGTTCTCCGCGCCGCCACGGTCACAAACAACCGTAAAAACTTAAAAGCTTCGCAATTTAACATCGGACATGTGTCTAGTTTACAAAACCAAAGTTTGGAGTCATTACTCCAAAATCTCTAGGAGGAGTTCGTTCTAGAGCGAGGCCTGCAAATGTCCAAAATGAAGCAAAAATGACATATTGACCTCAATATATCAGACTTCCTGTGCGAGTGACAGGTGGGTCCTTTCAGACTTTTTTGTAGGTCTCCATCTGAAGAACATGCCCTGTAAAAATCAAGCTTGTACGTTGAAGCCTATGCGGGGCGTCGGGACAAAAGTCACTGTAGGTGGCGCTATCGAGCCGTTTTTGTGCGCCCATGCCAATCTCCTATAAAATACGAAATTTTTCGCGACTCTTGATGTGTGTGCCAAATTTGGTGAGTTTTGGGGTATGTTAAAGGCCTCAAAAAGGCGACTCTTCCGGTAGAATAATAATAATAATAATAATTAAAGCTACAAGTAGCATTTAGCGGGCCCGAGCACGTGCGACCGCATGGCACGAGCGACCGCCCCGTGAGCAACGCCCTGCTCGAGCCATTCTCGTCGTTTTTTCTTGTCCATTCTGGAGCTCCAAGCTATTGTTAATACGACAGCAGCCTGGGGGGGGGGGGGGGGGGGGGGGGGGGGGGGGGCTGTAATCAGTTGCCTTAAGGGACAAAGACTTTTGCATATAGCATGAAAAAAATTCAAGCAATGATGATAATTGCTATCACTGTCCCTAAGGATGAGAACAATAGAACTCATTCAATTTCCACTACAATGTCTAGATGAGTGTCAGCTATGTCTGATAACTTGGCCAATTAGCTGGACCGGGATCTTGCAAAGTGCAGGTGGTTAACGTCCAGTGTGATGAGTCTGTGGACGGCAACAGTACAGCATAGCTTTTGGTTTCCACAAGAGAAGAACTCCTGACACATCTGCCCTAACAGACAACTACAAGAGGAGTTGAAATGTATAACACGGTGAAGGAGTTTTTGTGCAGAAAAAGGTACAATTAGAAAAGCTGGTAGCAGTGACTGCAGATGGGACTCCTGCTATGATCAATAGACAAACAGGTTTCATCACTCACTGTAAAGCTGACCCAGACTTTCCAAAATGTCTGCATTACTGCTGCGTCATTCACCAGCAGGCCTTATGTGCAGAAGTGATTGGCTCTGGACATATAATGACTCTTATTCTGAAAATCGTAAACAACCTCAGCTGCAAAGCAAAACAGCACAGGATTTTTAAGGTGCTATTGGAGGAGATGTCTGTTGAATATGGTGAATATGAACATTGTGAATCTGAACTTGCATTCTTGACTGACATTACTGGAAAACTAAACCACTTGATCTGCGAGCCTCAAGACAATGGCAAAACTATTTTTTTTTGACCAGCCTGCCTGAGCCAGTGTTTTTCTTGTGGGGATCTTTTCTGCCAGGGCTTGTCAGCTTGGTCAGTGGATGTTGCTGCAGTTGTCTACCTTGCTGGGACAGCTGGAGTTAAACACAGCAGCTCACGGCTGTGAAGTGGACCCCGTTGCTGTCCCAGTCTGGATGGGCACTGTGGCGATGTTCCAATGGCCAGGCTGGCTCCTGGTATAAAGAGATTCCCAAATACCATTTCCTAACCGCAGAGCCAAGGATGTGTTTACATGTTTAGGTCAAAAATGTGATGAACAGCTTCATGTTGTCTAAACATGCCACCCTGTTATTAATCCAGTTGATATGGTTCTCCATCTGTGTCTAGGTGATAGAAAAGCATTTTTTTTTATATTTACAGCTCTAAGCAAACAAACAGTTGTCTATATAAAAGAGCTTTTACAATTGTGCACTTTTAGCAGGTCTCTGAGTTCATGTGACCAATGTATGGTGGATTTTCACAGACCTTGTTTAAAACTGAAGGTGAGAGAGACTTAGAGAAATGGCTTCATTGTTCTGGAGTTCTTTGTTTCATCCACAGAAGAGTAGAATTGGTGATTGATTTTGAAAAGCTGCTGAAAAAAGTATCTTTTTCAAATTGCAATTTCTAACTTGGGTTTTACATTTTGTGTTCCATTTTTTGTGCTTTAATTGGGAAGCATTTGTTATTTGTTTGGTGTTTTTAAGGTTCTGCAAATATACACATCATTTTTTAGAGACATTTGTTATCAGTTGTGTTTGTTGATTTGTAGTTTAATTTCATTGGATGTATAGATGTCGTGTGGGGGGGAGGCTCGACAGCAGGTAGGACCCAGGCGCAGAGACGGGAGGCAAACGGGTTCAGGGCAAGTGGGTTTATTTAACTAACAAAAAGCGCTGCAGAGCAGGATGACAAAACTAAAAACAAAAACTTACTGTGGCATGGCAAGGGACATGGACGCCAGACAAGAAGACGTGATCAACATGAGCAGAAGTTAATGGACCAGCACAGGAGGAAGGCAGAGACAAGACTTATATACAGACAGGGCAGACAAGACACAGGTGAACACGATTAGGGCAGATGGGGACCAAAGGAAGTAAAACTCAAGAAACATGACAAGACAGGAAACCTTTCAAAATAAAACAGGAAACAGAACCAAACAAGACAGAACAAGAACTAAAGCGAAAAAAAAGACAACAAACTGAAACCATGACAATAGAAAGGAAAAGAAGTTCAAACATTGATTATAAAAAAGGATATAAGAGATAAAAAAAAAAGAAAAAGGAAAAGAAAAAAGATAAAATATTGATTTAATTGCATTTTGAATGAATAAAAAACAATGATTAATAGAATCAGAATCAGGAATCAGAAAAAGTTTTATTGCCAGGTTCAGTAGAGCGCACTTTACAAAACGAGGAATTTGACTTGGTGTATAGTGCAATTAAGAATAAGTTAAAAATTAAGTTAACAACAACAACACACTATATACAGTAGAGTAAGGTGAATTAAAGTGGGAGCACAGATGGGCTGGGATGGTGGGGCCTGTAAGTGGCACCGACAGTCCTTTGGTGGGCGGGGGGGGGGGGGGGTCACCTGGGGGAGTTGGGGTTCTGTTCAGCAGGCTGGCTGCAGTGGGGAAGAAGCTGTTCTTGTGGCGCGAGGTCCTGGTCCTTATGGACCGGAGCCTCTTGCCAGAAGGGAGGGGCCGAAAGAGATTATGTCCTGGATGAGAGGGGTTGGCTACAATCCTGGCTGTCCGCCTCCAGGTCCTGGAGATGTGCAGCTCCTGGAGAGACGGGAGGTGGCAGCCGATCACCTTCTCTGCTGAGTGGATGACGCGTTGCAGCTTGGCCTTGTCTCTGGCCGTGGCCGCAGCGAACCAGACTGTGATGGAGGACGTGAGGGTGGATTCGATGATGGCGGTGTAAAAGTCTACCAGCATCTTTTCAGGGAGGTGAAACTTCTTCAGCTGCCTCAGGAAGTACATCCTCTGCTGGACCTTCTTAGTGATGGAGCTGATGTTCTGCTCCCACTTGAGGTCCTGGCTGATGATGGTTCCCAGGAAGCAGAAGGACTCCACAGAGGTCACCGGGGAGTCACAGAGGATGACAGGGGGGAGGGGGGCTGGGGCCTTCCTGAAGTCCACTGTCATCTCCACTGTCTTCAGAGCATTAAGCTCCAGGTTGTTAGCGCTGCACTATGACACCAGCCTGGCTATTTCACTCCTGTAGGCCGACTCATCTCCGTCAGAGATGAGGCCGATGAGTGTGGTGTCGTCAGCAAACTTCAGGAGTTTGACAGACAGGTGACCAGCTGTGCAGCTGTTTGTGTACAGGGAGAGTAACAGGGGTGAAAGGACACAGCCCTGGGGGGATCCGGTGCTTGTGGTCCGAGTATCTGAGACGAGCTTCCCCAGCCTCACATACTGCTGTCTGTCCGTCAGGAAGTCTGTGATCCACCTGCAGGTGGAGTCAGGCACATTCATCTTGGAGAGTTTTTAATACTAAAGATGTATGAAAGACATACCGAAAAAATATGTCTTTCAGTGTTTAACTGGCTGTCTTTGGATTATGCATGCCTGAGTAATGACCATTCTTACTCCTCATCTCTCTGTTCAATGCTTGCTAATTTACATAGCAGGGGTCCCAGCAGGAGGGGGCGGGGTTGTAACACGACTCCTTCAGCAGAGCCAGGCTGAGAGAGGCTTTGACATGTAAGATGTTAGATGTTAGAATGCCAGATGTTAGAATGACCAGTTCATTTTATATCTATGAAAATATTCAGGGAGCTATGGGACATGTTCAGCTTTAGGTCTGTGAAAATTGGTGTCGATTGTTGAAACATAAGTTACCATAAAAAAATGTTTGTTTGGAGTCTAGACAGATTTAACACAGGTTTTTGGATGAAAAGGATTTTTTATAAATCATCTGTTACACTTTTAAGTCTGAAAAAAATATGGAAGGCAGCAAACACAGATCCCTACCGTTTTTAATTTTTTTGTGCTGATATTTGAAAGATAAGTTATGCAAAAAAATAGGTGTTTGCAGTTTTGCCTAAAAAGACGTTTTCGGACCTTTTTGGATGTAATGCTCTCTAAGATGTCACCTGTAACTTCAATCATTCTGAATTTTTTTAGGAAGCAGTAGCACATAAATGCCTATGAAAGTTGAATTCTTGGTGCTGATAACCTAAACAGAATTTATGCTAAAAATCTTTGTTCAGTCCAAAATTTCATTAAAAAAATCAAGTGATGAAGTTTCTCGTAGACCCTATAGTGTTACATATCAAAGCTGGAGGTTATTAAAGGCATCTAATTCTGAAATCTCAGCTTCCTGAGACAAACGGCTGATTTATAATAAATTTCTATTATTTGGGTGCACATAATCGACCACTTCCTGTTACGCAGGCACCGTCAGGTGTACACCCATGAAACTTTACATGATAAGAGAGGACCCTTCTGAGTATCTCCAGTTTTAATTTCATGCACATCGGACAAAGCAAAGAGAAAATACAGGGCAGAATGTGCCCAATGCAATAACTAGGTGGCGCTATAGAGCTCGTCCAAGATTGTCATATCCATGGGTTCAGAATGGAAGCCTCATTACCTCCATTGAATTTCAGTGAGATTGGACAAGGAATGTGCACGTGAGAGCAACTTTTGTGTGCACGGCGAGACGCCCAACTTCGCCGCTCTGTCACGACCACACCCCTGCGTTGAAAGTTATGGCTTTTTATCAGAGTAAACTTCAATGGCTTTTCAACAGGTGGACGTCATTTTGAGGTGTGTCGGCTCATCCTACTTGGAGCAGTGATGCTCCAAGTCAAACATGTCATTTCCTGCTGCCAGCAGGTGGCGCTACACTTGTTCCAGATTCTTCCACTGCAGATGTGTTCAAAGTCAGACTACAATCATGCATATCAACTTTGGATCAGATTGGATTTTGCATGGCTGAGTAATGGCCATTTTTCTTTTCATGGCGTGTTTTCAAAATGACCTCCAAGTTCGACGCGCCGCCACGGTCACAAACATCCGTAATACCTTTAAAGCTTCGCAATTTAACATCGGACATGTGTTTAGTTTACAAAACCAAAGTTTGGAGTCATTATTCATAAATCTCTAGGAGGAGTTCGTTCTAGAACGAGGCCTACAAATGTCCAAAATAGAGCAAAAATGACATATTGACACCAATATAGCAGACTTCCTGTGCGACTGACAGCTTGGTCCCAAGAGACTTTTTTGTAGGTTTCCATCTGATGAACATGTCCTGAAAAAATCAAGCTTGTATGTCAAAGCATATGCGGGGGCTCGGGACAAATGTCACTGTAGGTGGCGCTGTCGAGCTGTTTTTGTGCGCCCATGCCAATCTCCTGTAAAATACGAAATTTTTCGCGACTCCTGATGTGTGTGCCAAATTTGGTGAGTTTTGGGGTATGTTAAAGGCCTCAAAAAGGCGACTCTTCCGTCGGAAGAAAAAGAATAATAATAATAACTCTTACAGATACAATAGGGTCCTTGCACTCCGTGCTCGGGCCCTAATAATAATAAACATTCGAATTACAATAGGGTCCTTGCACTCCGTGCTCGGGCCCTAATAATAATAAACATTCGAATTACAATAGGGTCCTTGCACTCCGTGCTCGGGCCCTAATTAAAGCTACAAGTAGCATTTAGCGGGCCCGAGCACGTGCCACCGCCTGGCACGAGCGACCGCCCCGTGAGCAACGCCCTGCTCGAGCCATTCTCGTTGTTTTTTCTTGTCCATTCTGGAGCTCCAAGATAATGTTAATATGACAGCAGCCTGTGGGGGGGGGGGGGGGGGGGGGGGACTGTAATCTGTTTCCTTAAGGGACAAAGACTTTTGCATATAGCATGAAAAAAATTCAAGCAATGATGATAATTGCTATCACTGTCCCTAAGGATGAGAACAATAGAACTCATTCAATTTCCACTACAATGTCTAGATGAGTGTCAGCTATGTCTGATAACTTGGCCAATTAGCTGGACCGGGATCTTGCAAAGTGCAGGTGGTTAACGTCCAGTGTGATGAGTCTGTGGACGGCAACAGTACAGCATAGCTTTTGGTTTCCACAAGAGAAGAACTCCTGACACATCTGCCCTAACAGACAACTACAAGAGGAGTTGAAATGTATAACACAGTGAAGGAGTTTTTGTGCAGAAAAAGGTACAATTAGAAAAGCTGGTAGCAGTGACTGCAGATGGGACTCCTGCTATGATCAATAGACAAACAGGTTTCATCACTCACTGTAAAGCTGACCCAGACTTTCCAAAATGTCTGCATTACTGCTGCGTCATTCACCAGCAGGCCATATGTGCAGAAGTGATTGGCTCTTGACATATAATGACTCTTATTCTGAAAATCGTAAACAACCTCAGCTGCAAAGCAAAACAGCACAGGATTTTTAAGGTGCTATTGGAGGAGATGTCTGTTGAATATGGTGAATATGAACATTGTGAATCTGAACTTGCATTCTTGACTGACATTACTGGAAAACTAAACCACTTGATCTGCGAGCTGCAAGACAATGGCAAAACTATTTTTTTTTTTGACCAGCCTGCCTGAGCCAGTGTTTTTCTTGTGGGGATCTTTTCTGCCAGGGCTTGTCAGCTTGGTCAGTGGATGTTGCTGCAGTTGTCTCCCTTGCTGGGACAGCTGGAGTTAAACACAGCAGCTCACGGCTCTGAAGTGGACCCCGTTGCTGTCCCAGTCTGGATGGGCACTGTGGCGATGTTCCAATGGCCAGGCTGGCTCCTGGTATAAAGAGATTCCCAAATACCATTTCCTAACCGCAGAGCCAAGGATGTGTTTACATGTTTAGGTCAAAAATGTGATGGACAGCTTCATGTTGTCTAAACATGCCACCCTGTTATTAATCCAGTTGATATGGTTCTCCATCTGTGTCTAGGTGATAGAAAAGCATTTTTTTTTATATTTAGAGCTCTAAGCAAACAAACAGTTGTCTATATAAAAGAGCTTTTACAATTGTGCACTTTTAGCAGGTCTCTGAGTTCATGTGACCAATGTATGGTGGATTTTCACAGACCTTGTTTAAAACTGAAGGTGAGAGAGACTTAGAGAAATGGCTTCATTGTTCTGGAGTTCTTTGTTTCATCCACAGAAGAGTAGAATTGGTGATTGATTTTGAAAAGCTGCTGAAAAAAGTATCTTTTTCAAATTGCAATTTCTAACTTGGGTTTTACATTTTGTGTTCCATTTTTTGTGCTTTAATTGGGAAGCATTTGTTATTTGTTTGGTGTTTTTAAGGTTCTGCAAATATACACATCATTTTTTAGAGACATTTGTTATCAGTTGTGTTTGTTGATTTGTAGTTTAATTTCATTGGATGTATAGATGTCGTGTGGGGGGGAGGCTCGAGAGCAGGTAGGACCCAGGCGCAGAGACGGGAGGCAAACGGGTTCAGGGCAAGTGGGTTTATTTAACTAACAAAAAGCGCTGCAGAGCAGGATGACAAAACTAAAAACAAAAACTTACTGTGGCTTGGCAAGGGACATGGACGCCAGACAAGAAGACGTGATCAACATGAGCAGAAGTTAATGGACCAGCACAGGAGGAAGGCAGAGACAAGACTTATATACAGACAGGGCAGACAAGACACAGGTGAACACGATTAGGGCAGATGGGGACCAAAGGAAGTAAAACTCAAGAAACATGACAAGACAGGAAACCTTTCAAAATAAAACAGAACCAAACAAGACAGAACAAGAACTAAAGCGAAAAAAAAGACAACAAACTGAAACCATGACAATAGAAAGGAAAAGAAGTTCAAACATTGATTATAAAAAAGGATATAAGAGATAAAAAAAAAAGAAAAAGGAAAAGAAAAAAGATAAAATATTGATTTAATTGCATTTTGAATGAATAAAAAACAATGATTAATAGAATCAGAATCAGAAATCAGAAAAAGTTTTATTGCCAGGTTAAGTAGAGCGCACTTTACAAAAAGAGGAATTTGACTTGGTGTATAGTGCAATTAAAAATAAGTTAAAAATTAAGTTAACAACAACAACACACTATATACAGTAGAGTAAGGTGAATTAAAGTGGGAGCACAGATGGGCTGGGATGGTGGGGCCTGTAAGTGGCACCGACAGTCCTTTGGTGGGCGGGGGGGGAGGGGGGGTCACCTGGGGGAGTTGGGGTACTGTTCAGCAGGCTGACTGCAGTGGGGAAGAAGCTGTTCTTGTGGCGCGAGGTCCTGATGGACCGGAGCCTCTTGCCAGAAGGGAGGGGCCGAAAGAGATTATGTCCTGGATGAGAGGGGTTGGCTACAATCCTGGCTGCCCGCCTCCAGGTCCTGGAGATGGGGAGCTCCTGGAGAGACGGGAGGTGGCAGCCGATCACCTTCTCTGCTGAGTGGATGACGCGTTGCAGCTTGGCCTTGTCTCTGGCCGTGGCCGCAGCGAACCAGACTGTGATGGAGGACGTGAGGGTGGATTCGATGATGGCGGTGTAAAAGTCTACCAGCATCTTTTCAGGGAGGTGAAACTTCTTCAGCTGCCTCAGGAAGTACATCCTCTGCTGGACCTTCTTAGTGATGGAGCTGATGTTCTGCTCCCACTTGAGGTCCTGGCTGATGATGGTTCCCAGGAAGCAGAAGGACTCCACAGAGGTCACCGGGGAGTCACAGAGGATGACAGGGGGGAGGGGGGCTGGGGCCTTCCTGAAGTCCACTGTCATCTCCACTGTCTTCAGAGCATTAAGCTCCAGGTTGTTAGCGCTGCACTATGACACCAGCCTAGCTATTTCACTCCTGTAGGCCGACTCATCTCCGTCAGAGATGAGGCCGATGAGTGTGGTGTCGTCAGCAAACTTCAGGAGTTTGACAGACAGGTGACCAGCTGTGCAGCTGTTTGTGTACAGGGAGAGTAACAGGGGTGAAAGGACACAGCCCTGGGGGGATCGGGTGCTTGTGGTCCGAGTATCTGAGACGAGCTTCCCCAGCCTCACATACTGCTGTCTGTCCGTCAGGAAGTCTGTGATCCACCTGCAGGTGGAGTCAGGCACATTCATCTTGGAGAGTTTTTAATACTAAAGATGTATGAAAGACATACCGAAAAAATATGTCTTTCAGTGTTTAACTGGCTGTCTTTGGATTATGCATGCCTGAGTAATGGCCATTCTTACTCCTCATCTCTCTGTTCACTGCTTGCTAATTTACATAGCAGGGGTCCCAGCAGGAGGGGGCGGGGTTGTAACACGACTCCTTCAGCAGAGCCAGGCTGAGAGAGGCTTTGACATGTAAGATGTTAGATGTTAGAATGCCAGATGTTAGAATGACCAGTTCATTTTATATCTATGAAAATATTCATGGACCTATGGGACATGTTCAGCTATAGGTCTGTGAAAATTGGTGTCGATTGTTGAAACATAAATTACCATAAAAAAATGTTTGTTTGGAGTCTAGACAGATTTAACACAGGTTTTTGGATGAAAAAGGATTTTTTATAAATCATCTGTTACACTTTTAAGTCTGAAAAAAATATGGAAGGCAGCAAACACAGATCCCTACCGTTTTTAATTTTTTTGTGCTGATATTTGAAAGATAAGTTATGCAAAAAAATAGGTGTTTGCAGTTTTGCCTAAAAAGACGTTTTCGGACCTTTTTGGATCAAATGTTGTCTAAAAGTTCACCTGTAACTTCAATCATTCTGAATTTTTTTTGGAAAACTAAACCACTTCAACTGTGATCTGCAAGGCAATGGTAAAACTATATTTTTTATGGAACAGCCTGCAGTGTTTCTTGTGGGGATCTTTTCTGCCAGGGCTTGCCGGCTTGGTCGGTGGTTGTTGCTGTTACCAATCCAGTTGATATGGTTCTCCATCTGTGTCTAAGTGATAAAATCAGAATCAGAATCGTTTATTGTCATTGTACATGGGGATACAATGAAATTGCAGCAGCCTTGGAGTGAAGGAGTTACATAAAATAAAAATAAAAATAGAATAGAAAAAGAAATACTGTATTTACAACTCTTAACAAAAAATGAACAATATGGACAGAAACTGTAAAATATTAAATATTTGTGAATAAAATAGAATGGAATTACATGAGTTGCTGTGAGCACAGCTTAATAAATATCAAGTTATTGCACAGTGACCCGGTTAGACAGTCAGGATATTGCACGCATTGTAGTAAAATTAGAGTGAGGTGTGGTTGGTGGACGTATGTGCATTCCGTATGATAATTGCCTGTGGAAAAAAGCTGTTTCTTAGTCTGTTTGTCCTGGTTCAGATGGACCTGTACCTCCTTCCAGAGGGCAGCAGTTCAAACAGAGGGAAAGCAGAATGGGTGGAGTTAGTGGTGATGCTAGTCACTCTGCTGAGGCAGCGAGACTGGTAAATGTCCTTCAGTGAGGGGAGGGGGCAGCCGATGATCCTCTGCGCTGTCTTTACCATTCTCTGGAGACTCTGCCGTTCTGCTTCAGTGCAGTGGGAAAACCACACTGTGATGCCATAGGACAGAATGCTCTCAATGGTTGAGCGGTAGAACGTTACCAGCAGCTCCTGGCTGACGTCGTTCCTCCTAAGTTTTCTCAGGAAGTGCAGGCGTTGCTGGGCCTTCCTGATGACAGTCATGGTGTTGTTAGACCATGTGAGGTCAGCAGAGATGGTGGTGCCCAGGAGGGTGAAGCTGTGGACCCTCTCCACACAGTTTCCATCGATGTAGAGTGGGGGTGGATCTGTTCTGTTTTTTCTGAAGTCCAGGATGATCTCCTTGGTCTTGGTGGTGTTCAGGATGAGGTTATTAGCCTGACACCACCTTGAGAGTTTCAGGACTTCGTCTCTGTAGGCCGTCTCGTCGTCCCCAGAGATCAGCCCCACCACAGTAGTGTCGTCTGCAAACTTCACCACGGTGTTGCTGGTGTGGGCTGGTCTGCAGTCTGCTGTGTACAGTGTGTACAGCAGAGGACTCAGCACACATCCCTGTGTGGAGCCTGTGCTCAGCGTCCGGGTGGAGGAGAGGTGGGGGTCAAGTTTGACTGTCTGTGGTCTGTTTGTCAGGAAGTCCTTGATCCACGAGCAGGTGAGTGGGTGGAGTCCTAGTTCAGACAGTTTGTTGACCAGAATGTCAGGAATGATTGTGTTAAAGGCTGAGCTATAGTCCACAAAGAGCATCCTGGCGTAGGTGTCTCTGTGTTCCAGGTGGCTCAGCGCAGTGTGGAGGGTGATGGAAATGGCATCATCCGTTGATCTGTTTGCTTTGTAAGCAAACTGGTGGGGGACGAAGATTGGAGGGAGGGAGTCTTTGATGTGTCCCAGGAGCAGCCGCTCCAGACACTTTGTGATGACAGCAGTGAGTGCAACTGGGCGGAAGTCCGTGAGGAAGGCTGTGGATGAGGACTTTTTGGGTATCGGGATGATAGTGGATGACTTCAGGCAAGCAGGGATGAAAGCCTGAGCTAGCGACAGGTTGAAGATTTTTGTGAAGACCTGGGAGAGTTGATCGGCGCAGGCCCGCAGAACCTTTCCGGGAACTCCATCAGGTCCCGCCGCTTTCCTGGGGTTTACCCTGCTGAACATCCGTGCCATCCGTGCCACGTCCATAAAGGCATTGTTTTTATATTTAGAGCTCTAAGCAACCAAACAGTTGTCTATATAAAAGAGCTTTTACAATTGTGCACTTTTAGCAGGCTGAAAAAATTATCTTTTTAAAATTGCCATTTCAAATTTGGGTTTTAAATTTTGTGTTCCATTTTTCTGTGCTTGTATTGGAAGGATTTGTTATTATTTTGTTTAAAAGTGCTACATATTGTATATACACATAATTTATTTAGAGAAATTTGCTATACGTTGTGTTTTTTGGTTTTGTAGTTTAATTTCATTGGATTTATATTAAGGAAAAGAAGTTGCAGCATTGATTAAAAAAGGATAAAAGAGACATTTACTGTCTAAGTCTTATGTTACATCTGTAGAACTGTACTGAGAGTTGGGTTTTGTTTTGGAGCACATTCATATGTTTTGTTTGTAAAAAAAAAAAGATAAAATATTAAGTTAATTGCATTTTACATGACAAGAAAAGCAATGATTATTCATAAAAATCTATGAAAGACATACAAAACAAATGAAAAAGCAGTCTGCCCTTCCTCTTGTGTCTAAACTATTGTCACCTCACTTCTGGGTTAGTTAGCATATAAACAGGCAGCTGGTGTGTGTGTGTGTGTGGGGGGGGGGGGGGGGGTGAAATTTGACTCCAGCAATAGAGCAGGCTGAGGAACAAGCTGCAGCATGAGGAAAAGACTGAAGCATGTAAGAGGAAATGACATCCTACAGTTGACCAGTTCATTTTATATCTGTAAAGAATATTCAATAAGCATTTAGACATGTTCAGCTATATGCGTGTGAAACTTGGTGTGGATATTTGAAGCATAAGTAATTTTAAAACACACTTGTTTGGAGTCCAGACGGAAAAAGCACAGGTTTTGGGATGAATCAGGATTTTTTTAAAATCATCTGTTTCACCTGGACTTCTGAAAAAAATATGGAAGGCAGCAAACACAGATCCCTACATTTAAAAAAATAAATGGTGTTGATATATGATGATTAAGTTATGAAAAAAAATAGGTGTTTGTAGTTTTGCCTAAAAAGACGTTTTCGGACCTTTTTGGATGAAATGTTGAATAAAAGTTCACCTGTAACTTCAATCATTCTGAATTTTTTTAGGAAGCAGTAGCACATAAATGCCTATGAAAGTTGAATTCTTGGTGCTGATAACCTAAACAGAATTTATGCTAAAAATCTTTGTTCAGTCCAAAATTTCATTAAAAAAATCAAGTGATGAAGTTTCTCGTAGACCCTATAGTGTTACATATCAAAGCTGGAGGTTATTAAAGGCATCTAATTCTGAAATCTCAGCTTCCTGAGACAAACGGCTGATTTATAATAAATTTCTATTATTTGGGTGCACATAATCGACCACTTCCTGTTACGCAGGCACCGTCAGGTGTACACCCATGAAACTTTACATGATGAGAGAGGACCCTTCTGAGTATCTCCAGTTTTAATTTCATGCACATCGGACAAAGCAAAGAGAAAATACAGGGCAGAATGTGCCCAATGCAATAACTAGGTGGCGCTATAGAGCTCGTCCAAGATTGTCATATCCATGGGTTCAGAATAGAAGCTTCATCATATCCATTGAATTTCAGTGAGATTGGACAAGGAATGTGCACGTGAGAGCAACTTTTGTGTGCATAGCGAGATGCCCAACTTTGCCGCTCTGTCACGACCACACCCCCGCATTGAAAGTTATGGTTTTTTGTCAGAGTAAACTTCAATGGCTTTTCAACAGGTGGATGTCATTTTCAGGTGTGTCGGCTCATCCTACTCGGAGTAGTGATGCTCCAAGTAAAACATGTCATTTCCTCTTGCCAGCAGGTGGCGCTACACTTTTTCCAGATTTTTTCACTGCAGATGTGTTCAGAGTCAGACTACAATCATGCACATCAATTTTGGATCAGATTGGATTATGCATGGCTGAGTAATGGCCATTTTTCTTTTCATGGCGTGATTTCGAAACGACCTCCAATTTTGACGCGCCGCCATGGTCACAAACATCCATAAAAACTTAAAAGCTTTGCAATTTAACATCGGACATGTGTCTAGTTTACAAAACCAAAGTTTGGAGTCATTACTCTCAAATCTCTAGGAGGAGTTCGTTCTAGAGCGAGGCCTGCGAATGACCAAAATACAGCAAAAATGACATATTGTCATCAAAATATCAGACTTCCTGTGCGACTGACAGCTTGGTCCCAAGAGACTTTTTTGTAGGTTTCTATCCGATGAACATGCCCTGTTAAAATCAGGTTTGTACTATAAAGCATATGGAGGTGCTCGCGAAAACAAATTTTGCAGGTGGCGCTATCGAGCCATTTTTGTTTACCTATGCCGTTCTCCTATAAAATATGAAATTTTTCGCGACTCCTGATGTGTATACAAAATTTGGTGAGTTTTGGGGTATGTTAAAGGCCTCAAAAAGGCGACTCTTCCGTCGGAAGAAAAAGAATAATAATAATTAAAGCTACAAGTAGCATTTAGCGGGCCCGAGCACGTGCGACCGCCTGGCACGAGTGACCGCCCCGTGAGCAACGCCCTGCTCGAGCCATTCTCGTCGTTCTTTCTTGTCCATTCTGGAGCTCCAAGCTAATGTTAATATGAAAGCAGCCTGTGGGGGGTGTGGGAGGGGGGGACTGTAATCTGTTGCCTTAAGGGACAAAGACTTTTGCATATAGCATGAACGAGTGAGTGAATGAACAACGTCCTGCTCGAGCCGTTTTGTGTCGTTCTTCCTTCTGCATTCTGGTGCTGCAAGCTACATTTAACATGACAGCAGCCTGTCGGCGGAAGGTGGGGGTGGGGGGGGGCTGTAATCTGTTTCCTTGAAGGACTGATATTTTTGCATATATTGTGAAAAAAAATTCAAACAAAGCTTTCTTTAGTCCTGCTCATTTTCTCATCCAGAAGGCCTTTTCAGATTAAAAAGTTGTCAATCAAGCAATGATGATAATCACTAACACTGTACCTAAAGATGTGAAAAATAGAAGTGATCTAATTTCCACTACAATGTCTCAACATGTGTCAGCTATGTTTGATAACTTGGCCGATCAGGTGGACCGGGATCTTGCAAAGCGCATGTTGTTTTGCATCCAGTTTGAAGATTCTCTAGACAGCAGCAGTGCAGCGCAGCTGTGTGTTTGTTTTTTTTTTTTGTTTTTCTTTACATCAAGAGAAGAACTCTTGACAGAACTGCCCTTACAAACAAATATAGGAGGAGTTGAAATGTATAACACGGTAAAGGAGTTTTTGTGCAGAAAAAGGTACCATTAGAAAAGCTGGTAGCAGTGACTGCAGACGGGGCTCCTGCTATGATCAATAGACAAACAGGTTTCATCACTCACTGTAAAGCTGACCCAGACTTTCCAAAATGTCTGCATTACTGCTGCTTCATTCACCAGTAGGCCTCAAGTGTAAAAGTGATTGGCTCTGGACACTAAGTTGGAGATATGTAGGAGGCATCTCATTCTGAAATCTCGTGATACAAATGGCTGATTTTTTACGAATTTTTAATTATCTGACTGTAACGCAATGAACCACTTCCTGTTTGGCGGTGGCTTGCGCAGGCACCGTCAAATTTACACCCATGAAACTTTAAACGATGAGAGAAGACCCTTGTGAGTATCTCCTGTTTTAATTTTATGAACATCTGACAAAGCACAGATAAAAGACAGGGCAGAATGTGCCCTATGC
Organism: Oryzias latipes; assembly: GCF_053564925.1. NCBI lineage: Eukaryota > Metazoa > Chordata > Actinopteri > Beloniformes > Adrianichthyidae > Oryzias > Oryzias latipes. The sequence continues at coordinate 12,893,720 of NC_136249.1, read as the reverse complement.
AATAACTAGGTGGCGCTATAGAGTTCGTCCAAAGTTGTCATATCCATGGGTACAAAATGGAAGCTTCATCATATCCATTTAATTTCAGTGAGATTGGACAAGGAATGTGCACGTGAGAGCAACATTTATGCATGGCGAGACGCCCAACTTTGCCGCTCTGTCACGACCACAGCCCCGCTTTGAAAGATATGGCTTTTTATCAGAGTAAACTTCAATGGCTTTTCAACAGGTGGATGTCATTTTGAGGTGTGTTTGCTCATCCTACTTGGAGCAGTGATGCTCCAAGTAAAACATGTCATTTCCTGTTGCCAGCAGGTGGGGCTACACTTTTTCCGGATTCTTTCACTGCCAATGTGTTCAGAGCCAGACTACAATCATGCACATCAATTTTGGATCAGATTAGATTATGCATGGTTGAGTAATGGCTATTTGTCTTTTCATGGCGTGTTTTCGAAACAACCTCCAATTTTGACGCGCAGCCACGGTCACAAACAACCGTAAAAACTTAAAAGCTTCGCAATTTAAAATCGGACATGTGTTTAGTTTACAAAACCAAAGTTTGGAGTCATTATTCACAAATCTCTAGGAGGAGTTCGTTCTAAAAGGAGGCCTGCAAATGACCAAAATACAGAAAAAATGACATATTGACACCAATATAGCAGACTTCCTGTGCAACTGACAGCTTGGTACCAAGAGACTTTTTTGTAGGTTTTCATCTGATAAAAATGTCCTGTAAATATACAAGCTTGTATGTTAAAGAACATGGCGGGGCTCGCGAAAACAAACACTGTAGGTGGCGCTATTGAGCCGTTTTTATGCACCCATGCGAGTGCTGTATATCTAAAATGGAGATATGTAAGAGGCATCTTATTCTGAAATCTCAGCCTCGTGATACAAACGGCTGATTTTTTTTGAATTTTTAATTATCTGACTGCAACACAATCAACCACTTCCTGTTTGGCGGTGGCTTGCGCAATCATTGTCAGGTGTAAACCCATGTAACTTTAAAAGATGAGAGAAAACCCTTGTGAGTATCTCCTGTTGTAATTTTATGAACATCGGACAAAGCACAGAGAAAAGACAGGGCAGAATGTGCCCCATGCAATAACTAGGTGGCGCTATAGAGCTCGTCCAAACTTGTCATATCCATGGGTTCAGAATGGAAGCCTCATCATATCCTTTGATTTTCAGTGAGATCGGATAAGGAATGTGCACGTGAG